>NC_141062.1:52312902-53765402 GCF_041138505.1 Cibotium barometz
TTTAACCACAATTATATTCAACTTGGCTCACAAGTTTTTAAACAAACCAAAGGCATTCCTATGGTGGGGTTCTCTTGTTCCCCAGTAATGTGTAACATATACTTTGCTTATTTTGAATATTGCTTTGTCACATCTCATGCGGATAGTATTCACAAACCCATGCTAGAAGGCATCACACATTCCTTTCGATACATGGATGATATTCTCAACCTTAACTACCCTATGTTTGCTTCTTTGCTCAAAGAAGTTTATCCAACTAACTTTATCTCTATAGAACCCTACTTGGAGTAAGGGGATGAAGATTGATGACTCTTTTCATCACTAAAACTAACTTTTTGAATATCGAATTTCCCCTTATAAGCCCTTATACGGGTAATTTTGTTACGCGGTATACTTGGAAACGTGAAAAACTCCTTATTGTACCTTTTGAGTTTGTGAAAAGAAAAAGCAACCGTCCTTTTATCCAAAGCCTAAAAACAATTCTTGGACCCTTTCACCTTGTTGTTTATTCTTCTACTTTTTTCGCCTTCGAGGAGATATCCAAACTTATCAATAAGTTTTGTAACAACGGATTTTGAGAAAAAGACGTACTTAATGTAATCACTGAGAGTCTACCTGCAATGAATGGCATGGAGCTAGATTTAATCCTTCTTTGCTTATCAATCTCGAGTCAGTAGGCCCATACTCATGGGGCCTATTGCCTCAAACCATTATGAGTATGGTGCTTGGGTAGGCACACACACACACACACACACACTTCTCATATTTTATAAACTCACTAAAAAATGGATACTTCTCATCTTTCTCTCTCTCTCTCTCTCTCTCTCTCTCTCTCTCTCTCTCTCTCTCTCTCTCTCTCTCTCTCTCTCCCCACACACACACACACACACACACTCTTGCACATTTTAATTTGTTGGGTGCATCCCTTATTAGTGGTGTTAATCCTTGGAAGGTTGATTCACATAACTGTGTAACTAGGGACCATTCACATATGGCGCCTTTCTAATAATAAACTATACCTAACTCATGCATGCGAGGTTAACTCGCCTGACATGGCTCTCATTTCTATTGAGCTGACTTTGGCCTCTTGATGTGGCTTTCATTTTTTATGAGCCGGCTTTAGCTGGCTATGGTTTATGACCGTGCACATAATCTGCTGTTGGGGAGGCAACGAAGGCGGGTTATGGTTCTGCAAATGCGATGGGGTGAGGAGCTGTGATGGCGATTTGGAAGCTTCCTTCGACTCTACCTATATAAATGGAGCAAGGTGAGTGCTTATACACTCACTTAGCCCATGTCTTGTGGTTGTTTTCCATGTCTCTTGTGCTAGCATCAGCCCCGCTGGGAGTTCCTCCTCTTAGGTAACTCTTGTGGATTTACCTCGCATATCCTAGTTATGATTATTGAATCCCTTGATAACTATTGATACTCTGTGCTTAGTACAGATTTATGGGTTAATGACTGTATGCAAACCCATATTGTGCTACTATGTACACATTACATACGCCTCAGACTGTGTGTTGGAAATTTTTGACTTGTATTGCGTGATTGGATGATGACCTTTGGGGAATCCTACACGTGATGAACATCCAATTTTGGATAATATACATCCTAGTTTTTTGGAAATGGTTTCTCATTTTTTATGCCACAATTGATTCTGAGTTATTTTTTGGAAAAGTTTCTTAGACTTTATGTTAGAATCAAGTGTAAATATTTGAATTTAATTGAGGATACAAGGTTGTGCATATCTTTTCCTATGAATATAAGGTCATGATGCTATGTTGGTCATGTATACTTTGACAAGTTTAGTAGACTTTCTATACGTTAAATATCAATTGATATTCTTTTAAGCTTTGTAGTGATTTCTTGTGCTCATCTTCTTGCATCCATGTCTAATGTTGTGCCAATCCTAACAACCCAGATGATCGATTTGATCACGTTGAGGTGATGATCTTGGAAATATTTTATGATTGATACCAACTGTTTAAGCAGTAGATGGGGATTGATCTAGGCATATAGAGATATATCCTTAAGCTAATTCAGCCCTAAATCTCATTCACATGGATTGATAGAACACCAAATATGGACGCACTTATGTTCGATCATGCATGGTTGATGGTACTCAATGCTGATTCAATAAACTGAAACATTAGCACTACACGAACTCTGAAAATTTTATTAGGACTCAATATAGGCCAAATAATTTATCAGTATAACTCACGATTTGAGAACTTAACCCTTGGTTTAGTTAGATAAGAGGAGGTCATGTGCACATGAGAATGTATATAGCTTCTCTTGTCAATGATGTATGTAGTGACAATGATGATTTTTTTAACATATAGGTGGCTTTCTAAATTCATGAAAAAAGATCTCCTAAGACAAGCTTAACATGACTACCAATCCTCTGAACAATATGTGGAATGTTGTGATATTTCTAGGGATTATCTTTAGAGATACCCGAGTGCTTATACCTTGATAGGCTATAACAGATAAATTTAATTTGTTTTGCTGATATGATTGGAGATATCTACTCGTTCTTTTGGGATTACTGAGAAGCTAGTTGTTTTTTCATATAATAGGAAACAATATTGGATCTCTTTATAGAGATCACTAGGTAGCCAATTATCTTCCAATTTTTGAATTATCCCTTTACTTTTGGATGATACTATATTCTAGACATATCAAGGGGAATGATCGCATCACTGCATAAACCATAGGCTATTTTCAGTGACATCTATAACACGTGATAGCTCCTTTGAAAACCTGCAAGACACACACAAGGCTAACTCTGTTTGTTTGTTTGGATGGATGCAGGTAACAGGATTTATTCTCTCAAAATATTTTCATGGTTTATGCTCTACAACAAAAAATTCTTTTTTTCACTTAATGGAGTCACTCATTCCATGTACTTAATGTACACAAATCTATTATTATATAATCATGTTTAACATTTTTAGTGGTCAAGTTGGATAAGGTTCTTGGAGTTTTTCTGATTGCTGATGTAGAAGACTAAAAACACACACTATAACTGCAGCATATATCTCTTTAAATGGGAGATATATGGAACCTCTTGCTTGATATTCTTCACTTAGAAGTCTAGCTCTCCTCACTATCATTATGCCCAATCATTTAATAGGTTTCAAGTAGGTGTTTCAAGTAGGTGGTTTTACTTTTAGGGTGAGATCAGGGCTCACAACAATTTTGCTATGCATGCTGGGGTACTCCCTATCTCACACTTCTCATATTTATCTTAAACTCTAATACCTTTCTTTTGATTTTAGATCCTACCACTTCTAAGGGGTGTCGAGATTCCGATGGAACATACCCCATCAAAATCTCACTAGCATGTCTTGGCATGCATAAAGGATGAAGAGTCTCAGATTAAGATTCTATCATCTATCAATCCTGAGATGTTCCCTCTTGGATCCATCTTGAAGTTCCTCTCATTCAATGATTGGTTTCAAGTACTTGCAACTCTTGATAAGAATAAGGATGGTGGTAACCAAACCGTCTCTGACTTATTATCACCAATTCCTATGCTTACTAAAACTTACCATTCTGATCTTACCTTATTTGCTACGGTGGGAGCAGATACCTCAAATTTTTTAAGAAAGCAATGTGGTTTGGAACCTTCTTTCCTTGCTGCTCCATCTACTCCCAATGTTCCATTAATAGGAAATATATTTAATAGGGATCCAACGGCTCTAGAAGCTATTAAATCTTTCCAAACAGACATGTGTACTATGATTGATTCTTGCCTTTTAGAATTGGTGCCAAAGGTGTCCAAAGTTTATCCTTTTTTACCTATTTGGCAGGTGGAGGTAGAACCAATGGGGGTTTCACATCGTCTATGGACCCTTGCAAATAAAGGGTTTCTAGCACCCATCCAAGTAGAAACTTGGATATATCTTGCCAATCTCCTAGTTTCAATGCTTGAAGAATGCAAGAACCATGCTATCAAAGGTGTTCAATATCTGGAACGAGGAGAACAATTGAAATCGCCTTTTTCTATGAGCTTTTTGGACCCATCCAAGTGCTCATCACCTGTGGGCATTTATGGGAGAACAAAATGGACCATGACCTTTTCTAAGGCCAATGCTGACTTATTCTGAAACAATCTGGAATATCTATAGGCCATATTTAAAATACGCCTCCAAATTTCTTGATCCTAATGCCCCTTGTGATTCTAGCATAATTTGGTTCGACCATGCCATATGGTATGTTTTGAATCACATGGAGGATCTATTTCCAAACAAACCAGTGGTGTTCCATCTCTCGCTTCTTCGTTCTTGACTAGGAGGTCAAGCCAGAAATCTGGTTTTAGCACAAATTTCTTTTCTTCAATTTAGATAGCTAATGCTGGATGTACTAATTGAACTCAAGGGAACAGAACCAGGAACCATTCTCAATAGTTATGGTCAATTTAAAGGTATAAGGCTCATAAAGGCGCTTCTAAATGCTTCTATTGATAATGAATCCCCTTCGAGAGAAAGAAACCTGACTCTTCATTTGGTACACCAGGTTCTTTTACCTTCTTTCTCTCCCCCTCCTCTAGCTATAGCTCGGCTAGAAATAGAGAAAAATCTTTTACTTCAAAGTGTCGCAGGCATGGTTTTCCTATCTGAAATCTGCAAGACATGTAATCTTTAACTTTGTGTCCACAGATTTCAAAAAGCCACACCGAGAGAAGGATTCTTTGTACCAAGGATGATATGCAAAAAGATAACTTCTCTCATTGCCTTTTTACTAACAAATTATTAGAATATGCCTCTCCAAAAGAAGTATTAACTGCAGCTTTTGACTCTGTTTTAGGAAATCATTATGCTTTAGTAAATGTCAAAATAGGATGGAGATATAATGCTAGTCTAAAGAAGATTTTTTGCAAACATGAGTTCTTAAGACAGGATGCTAAGCCCCAATGTTTTTGTGATGAGTACATAACATATTCTAGAGAATTCTTTGATTTTGGTTCACATGTGTGCACGACAAATTTGAACATTGTTTCCGATACTAATATTAGAAGGTTACTTTCCAAAGGTTTAAATCACATTCCCACTGAACCACTAAATCCACATTTGGCAATCAGTGTTATACTAAATTGTCTGGCAGACATTTCCAGTAAACTCCAACTGGAGTCATTACATCTTAATGCAATTGTAGATGTGCCCACTTATTTATGGAAAAAATTAAATGGATCCCCAAGAAATGGTTAGCAAAGGATAGCTCTTGGATTAATCCTAACTTTTTACACTTAGTAAAAACACTACTTGACAAATTCATGGCGTTTGGTTTGGATAAAGCACCCAACAATGTATCCATCATTTGTAAAAAACTTGCATACATGGCAGGTAGAAGGAGATTATCTGGTGATAAGTTTTACAAACTCATCCATTTAAGATTGCCAATGACGTACAAGAAGAATTACATATTATGAATATTGAAACGACTAACGTGAAGTTACCAGTATTGGTCCCTATGTTCAAAGTCCACAAAAATAAATTTAGATGGATTTCTAATGAGACTAATTGCATTTTTACAGATATTACAGTTATCATTACCAAAGTACTTAACTTGGTACTTGAGGACTTTCATAAAATCTGTGGTATAAAGCAACAAGAGCTTAAAACCTTTCTTGAAATACAAACTAATCCCTTTTGGATTATTAGAAACTCTACCAAGGTGATATTAAATCTTCCAAATAGTATCTTTTACCTTTACACTGTGGATATCACTCAATGCTAAGATATCCTAAGAAGGAAGGATTTCCTAAGATATCCCTTAGCCACAACCTTCCCCGTTGGATTCAAAAACCATCAACTACATTCTCGGATACAGTGGATGGTGTAGAGATGCAACATTTTCTCTTTTGGCTCTTTAACCACACACAATTATATTCAACTTAGCTCACAAGTTTTTAAACAAACCAAAGGCATTCCTATGGTGGGGTTCTCTTGTTCCCCAGTAATGTGTAACATATACTTTGCTTATTTTGAATATTGTTTTGTCACATCTCATGCGGATCTCATGCGGATAGTATTCACAAATCCATGCTAGAAGGCATCACACATTCCTTTCGATACATGGATGATATTCTCAATCTTAACTACCCTATGTTTGCTTCTTTGCTCAAAGAAGTTTATCCAACTAACTTTATCTCTATAGAGCCTACTTGGAGAAATAGGATGAAGATTGATGACTCTTTTCATAACTAAAACTAACTTTTTGAATATCAAAATTTCCCTCATAAGCCCTTATACGGGTAATTTTGTTATGCGGTATGCCTGGAAACATGAAAAAGTCCCTATTGTACCTTTTGAGTTTGTGAAAAGAAAAAGCAACTGTCCTTTTATCCAAAGCCTAAAAACAATTCTTGGACCCTTTCACCTTTTTTTGCCTTCGAGGAGATATCCAAACTTATCAATAACAACGGATTCTGAAAAAAAGACGTACTCTAGCTAGCAATGAATGGCATGGAGCTAGATTTAATCCTTCTTTGCTTATCAATCTCTTGAGGCAGTAGGCCCATACTCATGGGGCCTATTACCTCAAATCATTATGAGTATGGTGCCTGGGTAGGCGCGCGCGCGCGCACACACACACACACACACATGCTTGTCATATTTTATAAACTTACTAAAATGGATACTTCTCATCTCTCTCTCTCTCTCTCTCTCTCTCTCTCTCTCTCTCTCTCTCTCTCTCTCTACCCACCCACACACACACGCTCACTTACACATTTTAATTTGGGTGCATCCCTTATTAGTGGTGTTAATCCTTGGAAGGTTGATTCACATAACTACCTTGTAACTAGGGACCATTCACATATCACGCCTTTCTAATAATAAACTATACCTAACTCATGCATGCGAGGTTAACTCGCCTGACATGGCTCTCATTTCTATTGAGCCGACTCTAGCCGCTTGAAGTGGCTTTCATTTTTGATGAGCCGGCTCTAGCCGCTTGAAGTGGCTTTCATTTCTGATGAGCCGGCTTTAGCTGGCTATGGTTTATGACCGTGCACATAATCTGCTGGGGAGGCAATGAAGGCGGGTTATGGCTTTGCAAATGCAGTGGCGAGGAGCTATGATGGCGATTTGGAAGCTTCTTTCGGCTCTACCTATATAAACGGAGCAAGGTGAGTGCTTATACACTCACTTAGCCCGTGTCTTGTGGTTGTTTGCCATGTCTCTTGTGTGCTGGCACCAGCCGGGAGTTCCTCCTCTCAAGGTAACTCTTATGGATTTACCTCGCATATCCTAGTTATGATTATTGAATCCCTTGATAACTATTGATGATGGTGGAAACGCTGTGCTTGGTACAGATTTATGGGTTAATGACTGTATGCAAACCCGTATTGTGCTATGTACATATTACATACACCTCAGACTGTGTTTTGGAAATTTTTGACTTGTATTGCGTGATTGGATGATGATGTTTGGGGAATGCTACACGTGATGAACATCCGATTTCAGATAATATATATGCTGGTTTTTTGGAAATGGTTTCTCAGTTTTTATGCCACAGTCGAGTCGATTATTTTTTGGAAAAGTTTCTCAGTCTTTATGCTAGAATTAAGTATAAATATTTGAGGATACAAGGTTGTGCATATCTTTGCCTATGAATATCAGGTGACGATGCTATGTTGGTCATATATACTTTGACAAGTTTAGTAGACTTTCTGTACATTAAATATCAATTGATATTCTTTTCAGCTTTGCAGTGATTTCTTGTGCTCATCTTCTTGCATCCATGTCTAATGTTGTGCCATCCTAACAATCTAGATCATAGAGTTGATCACGTTGAGTCCAAGAGGATAATGGAGGAGTCTTTTGTTATGCTTGCAAACATTAGACTGTTTGATCTTTTTGGTGGTCTAGATGACAGATGTTGCATGAATGGGCCACCACTCACCCTAAGTAGGGATGAGCACGGCTCATAATACGGATTCAATATCATTTATGATATATTTCTAGTTCTTTTGTGTGATGATTCTATAATTCTTTTATGATTAATACCAATTGTTTAAGCAGTAGATGCGGATTGATCTAGGCCTATGGAGATATATCCTTAAGCTAATTCGGTCGCAAATCTCATTCACATGGATTGATAGAACACCAAAAATGGATGTGCATTACTTTTTCCTTAATCTATGGTGCCCAACATATTGTTAATAGGCTTATGTCTGGTCATGCATGGCTCAATGGTGATTCAATAAATTGATACATTAGCACTATGCGGACTCTAGAAATTTTATTAGGCCAAAGAATTTGTCAATATAACTCATAATTTGAGATTTTAACCCTCGGTTTAGTTAGATAAGGGGAGGTCATGTTCACATGAGAATGTATATAGCTTCTCTTGTCAAAACAAGGTCGCTTGGCAGCCACCATTAGAACATATCTCATAATACTACTAATATGTAGTGACAATGATTTATTTTCACATATAGGTGGATTTTTTAATTCATGTAAAAGATCTCCTAAGACAAGCTTAACATGACTACCAATCCTCTGAACAATATGTGGATTGTTGTGATATTTCTAGGGATTATCTTTAGAGATACTTGAGTGCTTATACTTTGATAGGCTGTAACAAATAAATTTAATTTGTTCTGCTAATATGATTGGAGATATCTACTGGTTCTTTTGGGATTACTGAGAAGCTAGTTATTTTTTCATATAATAGGAAATAATATTGGATCTCTTTATAGAGATCACTAGGTAGCCAATTATATTTCAATTTTTGAATTATCCTTTTACTTTGGGATGATAGTATATTCTAGACACATCAAGGGAAATGATCCCATCATTACATAAACCATAGGCTATTTGGGTGAGATCTATAACACGTGATAGGTCCTTTGATACCTGCAAGACACACATGGGCTAACTCTTTGTTTGTCTGTTTGGATGGATGCAGGTAACATGATCTAATCTCTCAAAATATTTTTGTGGTTTATGCTCTACAACAAAAAATTATTTGTCACTTAATGGAGTCACTGGCTCCACGTACTTGTAACATGATTATTGTGCACAAATCTATTGGTATATAATCATGTTCAACGTTTTTACTCGTCAAGTTGGATAAGGTTCTTGGAGTTTTTCTAACTGCTGATGTAGAAGATTGAAAACACACATAAATGCATTCATGCATGTATATACGTATACAAACACATATAGATATAATACAAATACATATTTATACAATACAAATTCAACATCAGCTAATAGATAAGGAAAAGAGCACAATGATACATACACAGTGAGATCAGGATCCTTGCAATAGCAACCACATAGACCACATGACATCAGCTAGAAGCTTCTGATGGGCAATGCATGTAACATGCCCATATCCAAAACACTAGAACAAAAAGTATGCTAGAAGTCATACAGTGCGTGTGAAGGTCACAACACCCGCAAATCGGACCATAACCATGCCATGGCAAGCTTTGCCATGCTTGCCATGGAGCTCACATAGAAAGCCGCCACATGCAAAGCATCAAACAACATCAAACTACATGCTATCAACACACCCCTGAATTGACTATCACCATGCCATCGGGTAGAATCTTGCCATGGAGATCACACAGAAAGCCGCCACATGCAAAGCATATTGCATGCTCTCGATTGTGTGTGAAGGTAATAGCACCGACAAATTGGACCAACACCATGCCTTGGCTTAGAAGCTTGCCATGGAGATTGCATGTAGTCGACTACACGTGAAGGTAACAGTAGCGGCAAATTGGACAAGCACCATGCCATGGCCTAGAAGCTTGGAGATTGCATTCAGTCGAGTGCACATGAAGGTAACATCACCAACTGTATTTGCAAATCCACATATTACTAAAAGTGCAAGGTTTAAAAACCTTTGAAAACTTACTTCCTTATTTCCTTAAAAAATTAATTAATCCAACCCAAAAAAACATCTTGGGTGCTTATAGATATAAATAAATATATATATATATATATATATATACAATATATGTATGTAAACTAGCATAATAGCAACCCAATTAATATCCCAACTCTTGCAACTACACAAAGTAAAAATACACTAGATATGTATGTATGTATATGTGTGTTTTAATGGCCAAGCTAATGGGTACACGTTTTTATGGTTATTATCTTATTGCTTACCACGGTCCCGATGAACATTTGTGGTGACAGAGATCAAAGCAAGCATGATTGTAAGTAGATTTTTGCCAAATAGAATGTGTGGTATCGAACAAGGGGGAGACACTTCCTACATCCATGCTAAAGTGTGTCATGATCTCAACGTGATGATCCAATGATTTGTTTGAGATCAAAAACTCCTACTTGACAGTGTGGGTTTCATGGGGTGAGGTGCTGGACACTTGGCAAAAGGGAATGAATGCACAGGCAACAAGAGAAAACCATAAGATTGGAGGGTAAAGATTAAATCAATCCAAGGGTTCAGATTTGATGAGAGAATTTTACACTTGTTTAAAAGTGTAATTAGGCTTTGATTTTTCATTCAATTAGCAAGTAAAATTATCCATTTGATTAGAAATAATTAGGGATTACTTGTTGGTTGTACATTAGTCCCTAATTTCAATTTAGTTATAAAAATGATAAAATTATTCATTCAATTAATCACTTATGTGATAGCAATCTTTATTTGTTAAGCCAATCCAATACGATCATGAGATTTCCAATAAACAAAGCACACTCCAATCACCTCAAAAGACTTCCAAATCAAGAAGCAATATTGGCTGTCAATGGTCGCTACTAGCTATGTATTCTTGAGAGTCCAACTAGGTCTAGAATAAATATATGGACAAAGATATCTTAAAACCAATATACAATGGCAAACCCCAAACTTGTAGAAAATCAGAGTCTTCAGCATTTATTAGATGGGGAATCATCGCAGTATGAGATGGGCTCCAAACCTAAGCAATTTCAAGCCATTAAGAGCTCAGGCTGCAAGTACAATTATGACAATCAAGAGTGCCACCCCAAAAATAACTAGTAGCAAGCATGCCTGCACCATAGATGACGAGCACACATTGTGTTAGAACACGAAAAAAGGTAAGGCTGTAGCAGAAAGCACTCACCCATAACACACTAACGACTATAATGCTTTCAAAGGAAGAAAGCAAAACTAACATCCAAAGAACGCTATACCAGAGAGGAGATGGATTTTTGGCTCTGGGCAGCCTTTGAAAGCTGTCTATTAGCTTGAAATGTTGTTGCACGAGAGCTCTCAATGTTGGAGTCAATGTCATCTATACACAGCCAAGATGTGAGACATCAGGCCGGCAGCAATAACTGTTTGCATTGTAATCCATGCATATGGCCAGTCCTCACTCACCAATCATTACACCTTGTTCGTGGACTAGAACGGCAAGATCCTTGAAAATCTCATGGACTTCTCCAATCTGTTGCTGTATTGTTTCGATTCCTTGATCCCGTTCCTCTATAAGAGCCTTGTTGAACACCCTTTCGTTCTCCACTGCAAGTACTTCCTGTCTGCACAAGTTTCAAAAGATAAGTAGCAAAAATTGTGGATGTGTGGTGCACTGTCAGTGGCCCGTGCCTTAGTGGCTATGGTACCACGCTCCCCAGCAGAGGGCTGTGTTTGAAACCCGACACCTAGTGTAAGGGTGTGCACATGCGCCCGCGCATGTGTGTGTGGTGTGTAAGTCTCCAAGAAAAAATTTCATGCACTCTTCCTTACCTCCTTTGCTCCACCAGTAGAGCCCACTGTTCTTGATCATACATTTTTTCTGCTGTCAAGTTCAGCTCACTTGCAGTATACCTGGCCGCTCATGAAAAGCACAGATTTCACAACCGTAGCATAAGCATCCAAAGAAGCCTTTGATATACTGAGTCCTAGACATTTGTGAACAGAAACAATTGTGATCCAGACAAACAAAGACTAAAAATGGCATGCCAGCATACCATGCCATCAGGGTCTTCCAGAAGACAACCCCAGATTGGTTTGCCACTTGCCAAAACTTTGCAAAGAAGGAACTAAAATTACAACGTACATGGAAGGCAAAACCGCTTGCGCAACAAATGGTGCATAGGTTGTTTCACGCTCGGCAGCAGTGCGTTGTGCATTTTGGAACTCTTTTAATACAGCTTGAAAGTCCTTGGCAAGCTTTGCATCCGCTATTTTCTTACCAGGCTGCTCATCTAACATACACTTGATGTTAAACAGTGTACAAAAAAAACTGGCCTCGAAATTAATTCGCATATTTTTCTTGCAAAGAAACCAACTCATAAACTAATTCCACTGAATAACAAGCATATCTTTTACATTGACTTCACTCCCATGATCTGCCTCACTAGCAGCCTTCAGTTTTGCAGACGTTTCTTTTGCCAGGTTTCCAATGTGTTGCCTCGTTTTATGTCTGCAAAAGAACCACAAAGGAAAAGAAACATAGAACAAAAGCCTGTGAGTGTAGACAACATGTGGCATAAGCAGTGTTACCTGGGACAGTTTTAAAATTTTGAACAACATTTTCAAAACAGATGAAACGGAATGGTTTTCAAATTTGGCTGCCAAAACAGCGTAAACGCTTGATAGCGTACAGGTAGAAATGAGGTTAAAAAATGCTTTTCTTTTTCACTCTTAAGGATATTTAAATTTCATAGAAAGGGAGAAGTGGATCAGCCAGAGAAGGGTGTTCGAAACAGGGTAAAATTTTGTTTCTGCTAAAAATCTACCATACCCTTGTTTTCAAAAACAAATAAAGTGATTTGATGAAGCCTTTTCACTGAAACAAGTACCAATTGAACCGAAACATGTTTCCTAGCATAAAACAATTTACATTCGCACAAGGAGGATCAAACATAGATTGATGCACAACTTACTAATCACACCTGGCGTAAAACAATCTACAATCCCACAACTAGGATCAAATACAGATTGATGCACAACTTACATGAGAGATGAGAAGAACAACGCTTCCTTTGCTAATTGACCAAATACTAAGGATGGTCATTCCCAAGACCAGAACTTAGATGGCATATGTCACCAATCCCTAATTTTGCAGAGCTCCTTATGTTAATCTTGAGCATGTGTATGGATCTGGTGGTAGCATATGCCACTTGGAGGCCAAGGACATGACAGGATTATTTTTGGAATCTCTCTGGTCGATACAGACACTCTAGTGCTGAAGCCTAGATTCATGGTTTGTACAGGTGCTTGTGCCCTGGGGCCAATATTTATTCATGGTCTGTATAGGTGTTTCTACCTGGGGCCTGTACATATCTTTGGTCTGGACAGGTATTTATATTTATACTTGGGACCTGTAATGGATTTTTGGAGTACAAATGAGTTGATAGGGAATTTTTCCAATCTTCAACGTATGCATGTGCATGAATGATTTTATTTTACTTTGTGTGACTTGTTTTGACTGTATTGACAATGCCTGGTTTTACTGCCTGTGTTGTCCATGCCTATGGACCATAGTCACCAGAAACGAGAAATGGGAACGGAAACGTTCGAGGAATGGAAACGGGGAAACGAGTATTTAAGGGTGGAAACGGCCGTTTCCTATGATACTATGACTTGGGAAACAAGAAATGGCCATGGAAACGGATGGGGTCTTGAAATGGAGAAACATGTTTCTAGGGACTGAAACATCTGTTTCCTGTGACTATGCTATGGACGTGTGTGCTGCACACCTGTTGGGACTAACACGTGGTCGTATGGGTTTTGTGCGTGTAAATGTTACATGCGGAAGCTTTGGGAGACTTCTTTCAGCCCTAAACAAATCCTAGAACATGCTTACTGCAAAACACATATAGAAGATAGAGAAGAGATAGAGAGATAGCTGAGTATTCAGTATATTCTATATTACAAGAAGGTAAATCTTGGCTAGCCAATTGGCTGCCTCATCAAAAGGTGGTAAAACACCTAGATCTATGACTTGGCTCCTAAAAAACCGAATGATCTAACAATGAGTAGGTATAGGGCTGGAAACCCTCCATGGACTAGCCGATCTGCTGTCGGCCAAGTCCAAGATAAATATTCCAATATCCTGCTGTAGCCGACAGAGAAATACTGCATCAAAGCTGGCCTATAGCCTCCTGTCCTCTCCACAAGGTTCTCCTGCCCAAACCTAGCAGCACAAGCTTCGAAATCTGGTCCTTAATAGGTTCTAATCTGGTTCTTTATTTGTTGCCCCTTCAGGAATTAGCCCTAGAATCAGCCTGCACATGTCTTGCACATGACATCCCCCTCTGCTAAACTTGATGACGGGATTCCAACTTCTATTCTTAGATGACTGTCATCATCCCATTGTTCATTCTTAGAGTCCCAAACCTGTCATCCTTCCCTTCATGGTAAACCTTTTCACTAAAAAACTTGCACTGTTCTCCAATTCCAATCCAAATCTGATGAAGATATGTGCATTTGTTCCATCATGTCCCCTTTCCCTTCATGCCCTATCCTTGAACACTTTCTCTAGGAGGATCATCCTCCCTTGGAAGCATTGCCTGAAAGCCTTCCATGGTGTGCCCCAAGTGGCACCCGCCGACTCAAAGGATTGCCATTCCCCTTGGGTGTTGTGGAACACCACCAACCAACCTCCTGGGAACTTCTTCTAGGTATTGTGTTCCTTACCTTGGACTATGCACCTTCATCTAGGACTGAATTAGTGTTTAGCCTTGCTGAGCTTGATGCTCTAATACCAATGTTACATGCAAAAGCTCTGGGAGTCTTCTTTCAGCCCCAAACACATCCTGAAACATGCTTGATGCAAAATGCATATAGAAGATAGAGAAGAGATAGAGAGAGAGCTGTGTATTCAGCATATTCTATAGTACAAGAAGGTACATCC
The DNA here is from genome assembly GCF_041138505.1 of Cibotium barometz. Lineage (NCBI taxonomy): Eukaryota > Viridiplantae > Streptophyta > Polypodiopsida > Cyatheales > Cibotiaceae > Cibotium > Cibotium barometz. Next base: position 52,327,715 of record NC_141062.1, read on the forward strand.
TGGCTAGCCAATTGGCTGCCCCATCAAGAGGTGGTAAAACACCTAGATCTAAATCTAAATCTATGACTCAGCTCCTAAAGAACTGAATGATCTAACCATGAGCAACTGTGCCCTTTATATAGGGCTAGAAACCCTCTATGGACTCGCCGACTTGCTGTCGGCCAGGTCCAAGACAAACATTCCAATATCATGCTGTAGCCGACAGAGAAATACTGCATCAAAACTGGCCGACAGCCTCCTGTCCTCTCCACAAGGTTCTCCTGCCCAAACCTAGCAGCACAAGCTCCAAAATCTGGTCCTTAACAGGTTCTAATCTGGTTCTTTATCTATTGCCCCTTCAGGGATTAGCTTCACATGTCTTGCACATATGATCATGTTACTAAGGTTCATGAAGATAGATTCACACACTGGCGGGGTTGGAGATGTCCCAGGATAGGACTAAATCACACTGTTGGGGACTATGATGGGGGGACTACCATCTGGAAGGGTCACACGACACGGGCACCCAAATTGTGCGTGGAATTATCAAGTTTGGGTCATTTAGGAGCAAAAAAACAGTTATAAGTGACTTTCAACTATTTTTGGCAGTTTTATTAAAAAAAGAGCTCTTATCTTCAGCGAAAAAGCAGATCGCAACTCATCATGTGGAGTTTTTCACATGACAGCAGGAGTCACAGAAATACCTCGTTTTGTGTGCTGGTTGATCTTGGCCTTTTTATGCCAAGCATCCTAGAGTTTTACCCCCTTCTGAAGCTATTCATGTAGTCAGAATCTACATCAAAGCTTTCGTTGGATCATCCTTGCTTGCTGTTTTTGTTGGTTGCTAGAACTTTTATGCTTTCTGGCACTTCTCTTCATGGAGGCACTTGCTACAGAGCTGATTGCTTGCTGATTTTCTAGTCAAGAATTCTTCTCAACACTATTTGGGGCATATTGTTTCAAAAGATGGTGTGCGCATGGATCTAGTGAAGATCCAAGCCATCAAGGATTGGCCCGTGTTTTCTTGGGCAATGTTCTTATTACAGAAGATTCACATGACACTTTGATTCTCTTGCTTCTATGATCTTACGAAGAAGAAGAATAGTGTTCAGATGGGCTCAACTTGAGAAGGATGCCTTTCATAAATTAAAGGACGCTATTATGACAGAACCAATTCTCACTGTACCAGATTTACATAAGCCTTTTTGTAGTGGAATGTGATGCATGTGGGGATTGCATAGTGGCTGTCCTCAATCAAGAGGGACATGCAATGGCTTTTGAGAGCTGTCATTTACAACATGCAGAGCTTCACTTGCAGGTTTATGAGGAGGAGTTATTGGCTGTGATTCATGCCTTGACCATTTGGAAACATTATCTTTTGGGGGCTGAATTTATGGTCAAGACAGACCATCAAAGTCTCAAGTATTTTCTTACTCAGACAAAGCTTTCGGATAAGCACATGAGATGGGCAAATTTCTTGTACATGTTTCATTTTCAGTTTTTACACACATGTCATGGCAGATGCCTTGTCCACAAGGCCAAAAGTTAGTGCTGTTACTACTACCTATCATCAAGATTAATCTACCAGATATGTATTCTTTGGATGAAGATTATTATTTTTTTTCCCGAGAAGAAGATCCTTCTATCAGTTAATGAAAAAAAATGGCCTTAAAGGGCTAGATACAACCACAAAGGGCTAAAAATGAACTCGCCTCTTTTAAGGGTGAAAAGAAAATGATCAAAAGGGGAAGAGACACTTCTCCTCTGGTTGGCCGCTCTATGGGGAGGAAGGCTATCTCATACAAGGGGAGGAGGGGGGGGGGGGGGGGGGGGAGGGGGGGTGGCAACTACATAGGTGTTCTTGTACTGGGCTGCTGGCCGACTGGAGCTTCTCAGTCGTGGGCATTCATCTGCTGGCCGACTGCATTTATGCAGTCGTGGGACCATTTTCAGCAGTCGTGGGCACTTTATATGCTGGCCGACTGCTCTCCCAGGGATGTATATATAGGCCCCTTGCCCCCACCACTTATTCAGTTTTCTCGGGATCTTGTGTATAGAGAAGAGTTTACACACCTATCTCTCTGTGTTTCTTGTGCTGTTTATTTTCTGCAGTCTACTTGCTCTTGTCTACCCAAGTTTGGTTATCATTTCCGCTGCATATTTTGACATGGTATCATAGCCATAGGCTCTAGACAGATCTTGGGCGTTTTCTGAGCAAGAGGGGGAGTGTTAGGCTGCTGATTGGTGGACTGTTTTGGGCTGAACGGGAAGAGAAGGTGCAAGAGGAAGGCGGGCAAAGGTGCAAGACAGCCACTTGCAGGTTTTCAGTTCCCCCCCCCCCCCCCCCCACCCTTTCAGGTTACTCTCCGCGATGGCAGATTTACTAGAGATGGCTGAGAAGCACGTGAAGATTCCGACTCTCCCCACGTTCCTAGTGGATCGTCAGTTGGACGGGTCCAATTACGGCATCTGGAAGGTCATGATGGAGTCGGTTCTGGAGTCATATGACCTTGCTGATTTTATTATCATCAGGGTGCCACGGCCGGAAGCTGAGGAAGGGGAGTTATTATCGACGAGGAAGGACCGCGAGGCACAGGCACACATGTGGGACCGTGTCAACGCCAGGGTCCGGTTGTTTATTTTCCTCAATTGCACACCACAAGTGATCAATCATGTGAAGCACATGACGCTGGCGAGAGGCATATGGGAGCACTTGGCTTCTTTGTATAACAGGGTGTCACCCATGAAAAGGATCTCCTTGGAAGTGCAGATGCGGGTTATGAAACCTGCAAAGTCTTCGACGATGCGGGAACACATTAACAAGCTGCAGGCCCTTCAGTAGGAAGTTCTACAAGCTGGGAAAGAGATATCATCTGAAGATATGGCCATCACTTTGCTTTCCCACTTGCCTGGTCAGTATTCTGCTTTCTATTCCTCGTTGATCACGAGTGGCAGGCTCAGCACCATTACTTGGGAGGAGCTTGCGCCAATGGTCCTGGACCAGGAGGAACGTTTCACGAACCCTCCTCACGGCGGAGGTTCGGAGGCCTTAACTGGCCAACGGTCGAAAGGCCGGAATACCAACAAGGGCAAAGGGAAGGCTTCACCGGAGAAGTCTTCTGAGAAGAAGCCTAATCCAGAACGAGAGAAGCTGAAGGCCGAAAGATCTTGTAATGATTGTGGCGAGAAAGGCCACTACTGGAGGAAGTGCCCTAAGCGGACAGGGAAGAGTGTTGATTCCTCAGCCTCAGCTGCGAAGACTCCGGCATTTGTGCACTTAGAGATGGTGGACTCCGATGCTTCATCATCTTCGAGCGAGGAGGCAGTTGGCTTCACCGCGAAGGATACCCGGGAATGGATTCTCGACAGTGGTGCTTATTCCATCCCGTGACTTCTTTCTGGATCTGAAACGGCAGTCAGTTTATTGGCGATAACTCCACTATTCCGATACATAGTGAGGGCCGGATGCAGATTATTCCCGACGGCAAGGGGGGCAAGCATGCTTCCCGTGTTCTTTATGTCCCTGCTTTGGGTTTTCATCTTCTGTCAGTGCATGAGGTATGCAAGATTGGCTTTCGGGTGGAATTTGAGGAGCATTCAGTTGCTCTAAGGGACCGTGAGACTGGCAAAGTTGTTTGGGAAGGCGGTGTGGAGAATGGCATTTACAAGCTCTTTGCACTCTCCTCATTGACAGGTTCTCAAGTCGGAGATTTGTGGCACTTTCGTTTTGGCCACTTAAATGTGGATGCATTGAGGCGCGCCTTCCGGGACCAGATGGTGGTTGGCTTGCCAGATGTTGGTAGTAGGCAAGGACGTTGCAGTTCTTGCATACGTGGTAAGCAGCACAGGGAATCCTTTCCGAAGCAGGCTTCCAGGCGGGCTTCGAAACCATTGGAGTTGATTCACACTGACTTGTGTGGACCTCAGCAGATACCATCTTTGGGAGGATCTCTCGATTTTATGCTGCTGCTTGATGATTGTACCAGATTCACGTGGGTCTACTTTCTTTCCCAGAAGGACCAAGCTTTTGCTCGGTTCAAGAATTGGCACGTGATGGTGGAGAAAGAGTCTGGATTTCAAGTCAAGACTCTCAGGGCTGACAAAGGAGGTGAATTCTCCTCGACTGTATTTTTTCGATTTGTGCATATCATGGCATCAAAAGGGAATTGGCCAATACCGGATCGCCTTCGGAGAATGGAGTTGTTGAACGCAAGAACAGGACTGTGGTGGAGATGGCGAGGACCATGCTGGAGCATCGTGATCTTCCTCGTCCACTTTGGGGTGAGGCTGTGGTAACGGCTGTCCATACCATTAACCGCTCTCCGACGACTTCTGTACCCCATATGACTCCATTTGAGGCATATTTTGGCAGGAAACCCGATGTCTCGCACTTCCGTGTCTTTGGGAGTGACGCGTATGTACATATTCCGAAGAAGCAGAGGGGGAAGCTTGACTCCAAGTCCCGCAAGTTGGTATTTGTGGGGTATAACTCTCTTTCCAAGGGATACAGATTGTATGATCCAGATAGGAATGAGATTGTTGTCAGCCGGGATGTGGTCTTTGACGAGCATGTTCCAGCATCCACTGTCGAGGAGCCGCCACTTCTTGGAGATCCAGAGGAGTCTGATGATGATTCCCAGTCTATCATTCCAGTTGATTCACCTCAGTCATCACAGGAGGTTGAGCCCGCAGCTGGAGTAGAGCCCCCGCGACCACAAGAGGCTCCACGATCTGTTCGAGTACCTAGGTGGTTGTTAGACACCCTTCGGGAGTCAGGTGTCACGGAGCTACCCTCCGAGTGGACCACAGAGGACGGCCCTCGAAGATCACATCGAGTCCGAGATAAAAGCAACACGGCGGAGCTTCTTCAGGTGAACTATGCTTTGATGTCTCGTATCATGCGGGATAAAGAGCCCACTTCCGTAAAGGAAGCCCTTTCACAGGATACTTGGAGGAAAGCAATGCAGGTGGAACTTGATGCCATCGAGAAGAACAACACTTGGGAGTTGGTACCGAGGCCGTCGAAGCGGTCAGTCATTGGTGTCAAATGGGTCTTTAAGACCAAATACACGTCTGATGGGTCGGTGGACAAACACAAAGCCAGGCTTGTGGCTAAAGGTTATGCTCAGCGGCCAGGCATCGACTACGAGGATACCTTTGCACCGACAGCGCGGATGTCCACGATTCGGACCGTTCTTGCCCTTGCTTCTTCTCAGAGGTGGCCCGTGTATCAGATGGATGTAAAATCTGCGTTCCTTAATCGTGACCTGCAGGAGGAGGTGTACGTTGAGCAACCTCCACGCTTTTTTGTTCCAGGATCGGAAGGGATGGTTTACAGGTTACATAAGGCATTGTATGGTCTTAAGCAGGCTCCCAGGGCTTGAAATCAGAAGATTGATTCCTTCTTTATTTGGACTCGATTTCAGAGATCGGTTGCAGATCCGAACCTGTATCTCTTTCGGGAGCGCGGCATGGTCACACTTATCATCCTTTATGTGGATGATCTCATTCTCACTGGCGGTCATGTGGAGCACATTGGAGTGACGAAGGCTGCCTTGTCAAAGGAGTTTGAGATGACCGACTTAGGCTTACTCCGCTTCTTCTTGGGATTGGAGATATGGCAGACCCAGAGGGGGGTTTTCGTCTCTCAGCAGCGGTATGTTCATGAGTTGCTTGAGGCCTTTGGGATGGAGAACTGCAAGCCTATTACTTCGCCGATGGACCCGAACACAAAGTTAACCGTTACAGATCCTTGTGAGCCAGTTGATGCCTCGCAGTACCAGAAGTTGGTTGGTTCATTGATCTGGTTGCTGAACACCAGATTGGACTTGAGCTTCTCCGTGGGGCTGCTGAGCTCTTTTATGCAGACGCCATTGAAGTCTCATTGGGACGCAGGATTCCGGATCTTGCGGTATTTGCAGAGTACGAAGGATCTGGGACTCTTTTACACAGGAGGGAAAGGTGTCAAGCTCCAAGGTTGGAGTGACTCAGATTGGGGAGGAGATCCAGACACGAGGAGATCTACTTCAGGATACAGTTTTACCCTCGGCTCACGAGCAGTTTCTTGGAGCAGCAAGAGGCAGCCAACTATTGCCCTTTCTTCGACAGAGGCAGAGTATCGGGCTGCTTGTGAGGTTGTATGGCTGCGGAGGCTGCTAGGCGAGATTGGGTTTCCACAGAGGGAGCCCACAGTCATCCAGTGCGATAACCAGAGTTGTATAGCTATTGCTCGGAACCCGGTTTTCCATGCCCGGACCAAGCATATAGAGATACAGTATCACTTTGTACGTGAGAAGATCTTGGCTGGTGACATCTTGCTACTTTATTGTTTGACGGAGGACAATGCGGCGGACCTCTTCAGGAAGTCTCTACCTCAGGCTACGCTCAGGCGGCACTCCAGCTCCCTTGGGTTGGTTTCAAGGCCAGGAGCTGAGAGGGGGTGTTAGAAGTCATCTCCTGTCTATATTCATACACCAGGGCCTCTGTTGTGGGTGTGCCCGCCCTATATAAGGTGTTTTATCATTTTTCCACACTCCCCATATTTTTCCCATTTTTTCCTAGTGGTGGGAGGGTTGCCAGAGGATGCCGGGAGCACTCCAGTGCTGACCGACTGCATGTTTATCAGTCGTGGGCTACTGGGCTGCTGGCCGACTGGAGTTTCTCAGTCGTGGGCATTCATCTGCTGGCCGACTGCATTTATGCAGTCGTGGGACCATTTTCAGCAGTCGTGGGCACTTTATATGCTGGCCGACTGCCCTCCCAGGGATGTATATATAGGCCCCTTGCCCCCACCACTTCCTCATTGAGTTTTCTCGCGATCTTGTGTATAGAGAAGAGTTTACACACTTATCTCTCTGTGTTTCTTGTGCTGTTTATTTTCTGCAGTCTACTTGCTCTTGTCTACCCAAGTTTGGTTATCATTTCCGCTGCATATTCTGACATACCGACTGCCAAACTCCTGTGGGCCATCAACCAAAGAAAGAGGGTGATCTTTCTAGGCCGAAAGCTGTCCCCAAGCCTTTTCCAGAAATCTAAAAGGAAGCATTGTGATTGTGATAGGCCCTGAAACTGCCAATGTGCTGTTGCTGCCGATGTGCTCTATCACAGGCATCTGGACCCTACGGCCTATTCGCGCTGTATGTGCAAAGAAGGGGGCATCCAGAGTCTCCTCTCAATCCACAGGATCATGCCAAGTCCACTCTCCCGGGTCCCACTAAAGGCACGTGAGAGGTTGGCACTCCCATTTCCATAGCCGCCATAATCTCTCCCTAGCCACCTTGGCCGGTGCTAGGTCTATGTGTCATTCCAGTGCCCAAAAACCAATCATCCTCACCCTCTGCAAGGTGCAACCACTGAAGTCCTCCAAGGGAAGCTCATATCTCTCTAGTCTGCCATGGGATCCAATAGAAAAAGTGAGTTGATCATTGTTCTCATTTGCTCCGTGGACTGCCACGAGGATATCGTGTCTCATAAACACGCCTAGCCACAATGGGGGGGGGTCGGCTCTGGGATAGGAGTCAGCCACTCCTGAGGGATAGCTGAGTCAATGTCGATTCTTACCTGTCCGGCCTCTCTCCTGCACCTCCGGGGGTAACTGCCTGTGTGCGATCCAATCTCCAAGCGATCTGGCTGGTCCCATGCTCAAGGCGCCCCAAAGATACATACGGTTGGGCTACTAACATGTGGCAACTGGGTAAATGGATCAGGGAGTTCCAGACCAAAGGCTGCCGAAGCCGCTCCTCTGAGGCAACTGGAGCTATCTGTCTGAGGGCTGGCCTGAGATGATCCCAAGCACGAAGTAAACTGGCCCTCAAAAGCTGGGCTTGCATCTCTGTGAAGATCCATCCGGTACTCTATGGCCAAGGGTCCCCAAGACCCGGAGTGCGGGCTGAAATCTGGGCCAATAGGAAATCCTTCTAGGGCTCACCACCGGGAAGGAGTCCTCTAACAATCAGCTTGCCCAGTAGGGCACAGCTCTGGATAGCTGGGTCTATGAGGCTTAGCCCCCCTTTGCGACGTGGCTGAATGATCACTCTCCATGCTACCTTGGCCTGGCTGGTCTCCCATCATTGCCGGCCCGTAAGAAGTTCCAGATCAATCGTTGTACCTCGCCAGTACAAAGGCCCAGCACGAAGTGATGTACCACATGGTGGCTAGAAGTACCTGGTTTGCCACCACCACTGTACCTGCTAGGGAGAGCCTCGCCGAGCTCCAATATAGAAGCTGCTTCTAAATACTCTGAAGAAGCGGGGCGAGCTGCTGCTCGGGAGAGAGATTAATGCTAACCTGGCAACCGAGATAACGAACTGGAGTGCCCCTTGGGATCCACTTGAAAGCCTCAATTGGTCGCCAAGTCAGGGCAGGTGCTGAGCCTACCCACAAACCACACGACTTGTGCCAATTGATTTGCGCTCCTGATGCGCAGCAGAAGATCTTGATCGCCTCCGCAAATATCTGGAGATTCCCCACATCTCCTGCAAGGAAAGCTGCACTGTCTTCTGCAAACTCTGAGTCCAGCAACTCAACCTGCGTGCGGAGGAGAAGGTAATCCTTGAAGCCCAGTCTCCTAGGCGGAGAGAAAACTACTCATGGCCTTGGCAACGAATAGGAAGAGGTACGGTGCCAGAGGACAGCCTTGTCTAACAGAGCGGGAAAGGGGGAATCAGTCGCCATGGGCTCCCTGAATGAGAACCTGGCTGTGTGAGGTTGAGTAAAGTCCTGAGACTCCACGAATCCACTCCATGGGGAATCCCATCCTGCTCATGGTGCCCTCTAAAAAGATCCAATCCACCCTATCATAAGCTTTCTCAAAGTCTAGGAGTAGCACAATGAGTGTCATGACCCTGTGTATTTGTACAACGTATCTGAACATTGGGCAGAACATCTATTAAATGTGCACACTTGGGGTCAAGAGGACTCAAGGTATTATTAAGGCCCTTTTTCCATAACCCCATGTGGGGGGAGGACAATGGTTTGGTGGGGACAAAGGGTTAAAAACCCAATAAAATAAAAGAACCCCTTAGCATCGTGGCCCATTTGGGGGGGGAAGGAGGACCCTTTCTTTTTGGAGGAATCGAGCTGCAGTTGCACGTCTCTCTCTCATGCTTTTTGAAGGGGAAGCTGGCGGGCAGTCTCCAGGCGGTGTACAGAGGCTGAACAGCAGATGTTTTCCCTTTGTGCAACAGGCCAGCGCATAGGGGCTGTCTCCCTTTCTCTTGCAAAAACAGGCGGGCTTGTCTGTTCACTCTCTTTCTCCTAGTGACTGGCGGGCCGCAGGGAAGCGCAAGCCTGGCCGACATGCTGGTCAACAAGAAGCGCAGGGCTGGACTGCAGCAGTCGGGCTGCAGCACGTTGGCTTTCTGGCTGGTGGGCTGGGCTGTAACACAGTGCAGGCTCTCTTTTCTCTCTCTCTCGTCGAAGAGGTAGACCATAGGAGAAACAAGAGGAAGGCAGCGGACTGCTGCTGTACAGGGATAGCCGCCTACTTCTCTCTCTCTCTCTCTCTCTCTCTCTCTCTCTCTCTAGATACAGGCTGGTGGGCGGCATCAGACGCACACAAGTTAAAGTTTCTCTTTCTTCCGGCTCGTTCGCTGTTCTTCGGGAGTGTTGGTCCCTTGTGAGAGGAGGGATTTGCAGCCTAAGAGGGCAAAAACAAGAGCAATTCTAGCATGTTTTTGGAAGGGTTCGTGGGCTATTTTATGGCAACGTGCATGGGCCAATTGGCTGCGTTTTCAGGGCCTCGTGGATGTACCTTCTTGGCAGATTAGAGGTGAAGTACAGTGTGGTGTATTAAGCACAGGGCTGTGTGAAGCCTCTATGCTAAGAGGACCAGGGGACCGGCAATTTGGACATGCATATGTATAAGCATGTCTGATCAACAAGAAGACTGTGACTATGACGAAGAGGAAGAGGAGGAATCCACTCCTGAGAGAACTGAATTTGAGGATACACATGCAGAAGAACAGGCTGCAGTGGATGCACGTTAAACCCAGCCAGAAGAGATGCCAAGTAAAGAGAAGAGGATGCCCAATCTAAAGCCCGATTGACAAGGGCAGTGGATGTGCTTATGTAGCTCAAGCAAAGTGAGAAGTTTGCTGAATTTATGAGGGCCCCTTCTGAGCCTAAGAAGAAGAAGAAAAAGGTGCATTCTAGGAACCCACCTCAGGTCAACAGTGGTGATATCCCACAAGATCTTGCTTAAGGATAGTTTTCCAACATGCAGAACACTTACGATGCTAACCCACAGAATTCCTTTTTCGGGCAGCCACCTATTCCGCAGCAATCTTTGCATCCAGGCTATTTTGGCGGCGGTTCCGTGTTCCAATCTATGACTGGGGGTTATCCTCAAGGAGGCATGGGAAAGCAAGGGAATTTTGGTGCTAGTTATCAACCTGGAATGCAAGGCAACATGTATGGTGGTATGCAGCTCGGAATGCAAGGAAACATGTATGGGGGCATGCAGCCCGGAATGCATAGTGGAATGTTTGGAAACATGGGTGGATCAGCAGGATTGCATGGTATATAGGGTGTGGGAATTGGCAATGTTAACCCTTGTATGGGCATGAATTAAGGGGGTAGCAATGTTGTAAAGCCACTTCCTTACAATAATCTAGCGCCTTTGGGTAAGGCGAAGGATTATAAGGAAGGGGGAGCTGCAGTGAAATTTAACACATTCAATGGGGGAAAAAAAAGGCTCAAGGCTCTTACCTCCTTACAGCAATTTGATGCTGCTTTTTCTGGTGGCAATTACACTGAGTCCTCGAAAGTGAGTGTCACCATTTGGCCACCCAATCGGTCCACCCGTGCTTTCTTATCATGTATGTACATTGGACTGGTGTCCATGGCAGTTGTTTATGCCGGGGATTGGTGCCACTCATGTGATACTGTAGACTTGGCTTTCCGTTGGGACTTGTGCCTCCGTGTACATGCCCGGAAATGCTTGGTGGATTGGTGTTCCATTGGGTCTGGTACCTCGTGTACTTGCCTGGAGCACGTCTATTTTGGTATAGTCTCATGAACGGGGATTGTCCATACCAATGCTGCATTGCATAGCATCTTTATGTGCTTGCTTGCAATTGGAAATTGCATGCTGTTTTCATGCTTGCTTGACCAATGTGTAGTTTCGGGTAAGGGGACGCCTACTCGTGAACCGTGCGTGTGAAACTGTCTGCTGACATGGTTATGTGGCATGTGACAGGTGGTAAGTATTGGTCATAAACTTGGCCTTAGGAGCTAGCACTAATTTATAAGTGAGTGTGCACACACTTCATTCCAAATGATGACTCTGAAGAAACATCTCCATCCGTCAACATGTTGCCATCCGAGTCGTAGTCAAGCTCTCTGACCACCGGCACTGTAGCAATGGCGTCACTCCTATCTATGGGCCCCTCATCTAAGGGATGATGATGATCATCATCATGTGCAAGAGACTCGCGTTGCTGACCTATCTGAGCACGGCCTCGACCACCTAGACTGCTAGTAGAAGCTCCATGAGCATCAGCATCTACAATACTCATAGCTCGTGATCGAGCACATGTAACCCTACGATCTATGCTCTCAAGCTCTCTGTGGAGCTCTCGGTATCTCCTCCTGCTTGTCTCGCAACCGGTCCTCCTGAAGCTGAGCCTCCGCATCACTAGTGCTCTCGATATATCTCCTCCTGCTTGTCTCGCAACCGGTCCTCCTGAAGCTGAGCCTCCGCATCACTAGTATGAGCGAGGAGCCTATCGAAGATAAAAGGGATCCACCTGCCACATGTGACATGGCACATAACACGTATCAAGAGTCAATACTCAATGCTGAGCATCCATTAGGACTCAAGATTCAATACTCGTGACTCATGAGGTTACACATATGAAGTTTAATAATAAACATTTTGAGTTGGCAAGTAATTTACCTCCTTCACACCAGTGGTTGTCTTGAGTGTGCGAACTGATCATAAAATTGCTCTTTGAAAGCACTCCATGTACGGGCAACTGTCCTATCCAAACGCTTTTGCCATCCACCAATCATTTGCAGTCTCTTTAAGATGCATACCCACATGTCTGAGCATAGATTTCTCCGTAAATTCCTCAGTGCAAAAGGCTATCTCAAATTGCCTTATGAAAGCAAGTGCCTTGGTAGTATCCAACTTTCCATTATAGCTCTCGAATTTAATGTCCTTGTCCCATGATTTGAACTCTTTGGCCTTCTTGCCATGACGGGCATCCCAACGCTCTAATACATCCTCCTCCTCGTCATGCCTACGTTGGCGACGATGCCCAGATCTAGGGCTGATTTCCCGCGTAACACCCTCCACTCTAGATGGAACTTTAGGAGCAGGAGCATACCTAGAAGGTGGAGATACCACCGACAATGCATGAAGATCTTCTATATCTCTCAAATGAGCTGAAAACCCCTCATCATTCCCACGAGCTGCATGTCGATGTACATCATCTCCTCGGGCTGCATGCCCCCTCAAATCTATTGCATGGGCTGCAAGCCCCCTCAAAACACTTGCTCGGGCTGCATGCCCACTTACATCACTTGCTCGGCGTGCGGCCTGCCTGCCCTCTCACAACATCATCGGAATTCCCTTCACGGGATAGCCTGTGAGGCTGCCGTGTGAAGACCCACTTGCCCTCATCATCGGAAACAACTTCGCCACGGCTTTTTAGATAAGCAACCGCCAACTCTCAAGGTTTGTCGATTCCCATCTGTTGGGCAATTGCATCAAAAGTGACCACATCAGCCTTGACATGCGACTTTGATTCTATGACCCTCTGTACATTAGGATCTCTTTGCAAATGTAACTTGGTTGAACACAATGCTAATCAATACACTTAAATACACTAAGATTTGATGGACACTTGCTCAAATACAAGAAGTAAATTGCTGAATTCTGGCCGAAACGGCCGACCCCTCCCTCAAATAAAGTATATTGATCTTGGGAGGATCAAGTACATAGTGTCATGGGCATTTCTGACCAGATTTCCATACCAATGCATATGAATACAGTATTGCAAACAAGTGGTTGTTGATGTAGACTTGCAACCCACACTACCCTCTCAAGTGCCCATGTTCCCTACCATCATCTCTCTATTGTTCCACCAACACATGGTAGCAACAATCTGCAAGAGAGCACGTAAGACAAGAGAACACTACACAGGGTATGTGATCTTCTAATCCGGTTCCTCCCTCCTGCTACTTGCTTTCATATTTAAGCATTAAAGCTTACCAATTGCAAGTAGAGTCGATGACAGCAGAAGTCTTCGCGATGGAAGTCCTTGGAGTGAAGAGATCTTCGATTTGTAGCAGTTCTTCGCGACAAAAGTCTTCAAGAGGATGAAGGGAACCTTGGGAAAGCTTCCCCTATGGTTCAACTTGAGAAAGGAGGGCTGAAATTAGGGTTTTCAGCAAAAAGACAAGAAATTACAGCAATAAAGAGAGCTGTTTTGCTGAATTTCAGTCATTGGGAGTGTGTAGGAGAGTGATTAGGATCCGGAAACACTTGGAAGCTTGAAAATCACCTTAGCAAGCTTGGAAATGCAGTTGGGAAAGAGAATGTGCAAAAAATGCAGCCCAACAAGGAGGCGCCAATCTCTAGAGAGAGAAAGAGGAGTGAGGTGGTGAGTTGTCCAGTGTAGGTGGCAGCTAGGTGCTTTGTGGAGAGCAAGCTAGAGTGGACACATGGCTGGTTACTCCCTTTGTACAAAGGGAATAAGGTCTGGGCGGTGGACATTGGGTTATGTCAATGTGTGTGAACATCGGGCTGGTCATAATTTATAAGTGAGTTTTGGTCGCCCAAAACTTAATGAAGTGTGTACACACTCACTTATATTAGTGCTAACTCCTAAGGCCAAGTTTATGACCAATAATTACCACCTGTCACATGCCACATAACCATGTCAGCAGACAGTTTCACATGCACGGTTCGCGGGCGGGCGTCTCCTTACCCAGAACTACACATTGGTCAAGCAAGCACATAAAGATGCTATGCAATGCAGCATTGGTATGGACAATCCCCGTTCATGAGACTATACCAAAATAGACGTGCCCCAGGCAAGTACACGAGGTACCAGACCCAATGGAACACTAATCCACCAAGCATTTCCGGGCATGTACACAGAGGCACAAGTCCCAACGGAAAGCCAAGTCCACAGTATCACACGAGTGGCATCAATCTCCCTGGCATATACAACTGCCATGGACACCAGTCCAATGTACATACATGATAAGAAAGCATGGGTGGACCGATTGGGTGGCCAAATGGTGACATCTCCCCCGGCTTCTAAACAGTTGTCCACAATTGAAAAGCATCCAAATATGTCTGAAGCACATGCGGGCAATCTCTGAAGAACTCTTCAACTACCCATTTAGCATCAATGGGAAGATAGTTCTTAAACTTCACAAGGTAATGCCTCACAACTTTGCCTGCAACAAGCTTGCGTTCCTTGAGTCTTCGGAAGTGAAGCTTGATGTTTTAGTATTAAAAGATTTACAAATTTGCTCGCATTGCACTCATTTTTGCACAGGATTGCTCAACTGGAGCATGTGAGCGGAACTGGAGCTCATACTCTCTTATACACACCAAGATTCGGAATCGCCTTAGTACTTCTCAATTAGAGAAGTTGGTGTACTGCAGAGCTAACATGAGGCTCGTGCGCAGCTACCATGCTTTGGGGTCACCGAAGCACATATAAATTGGAATTTGGACTCAAGAAGAACTTAGAAGTAGAAATTTTTTTCTAATGAATATCCAATATGCAATTTGTGGCATGTTTAAACAGGTTGATCCAACACTACTCAAATTGGTAGATGAACCCAGCCCGGAGCTTGTGGATCGGCAGATTAGAGATGAGCAAGATGAGATTTTGAGAGCTTTACATAGAGAGCTTGAGAGCGTGAATCGTTGTGTGACCCACTCACGTGCACGATCTCTCAGCATTCCTCTACGCCAGGCAGCTCCAGATCCAGGCTCTGCGAGACGAGAGAGCATTCGCAGGGGAAAGCTTCCAGTTCGTCGCACCCAGCAGAGGCGTGCAAATGAGGCTGTCGAACTCATTCACACTCAGATTCCCGAGGCATATGACGAGGATGCACTAGAGCTTGTTGTTGCTAAGCCAGAGTTCGATGAAGAGGGCAATGGTATCAATGATGGAGGCATGCTCTCTTCAGAAGACTCATCATCTTCATCTGATGATGAGATTTGAGACTCTTGCGTCTAGACTCTAGAGTCTAGACAACTGTAGTGTTTCATTGTTTTGCTTTTTGCACTTGTGGACCAGGACATGTGCTGTAGACATGATATTTGTACTCTCTTTTATCATCTATGACTTTCATGGTTCTTGCTTATATCACTATGACTGTTGACATGAGGTATTGTGTAATGGGCTTGGTAACTGATAGTTGATTTAAACTTTAAGTAATGAGGTTCAGTCTTTATTTTAAGTATTTTGGTTGCTATGTCTACAAAATATTCAGTTTCTAGGACTGTTTACAAATGGTGCGTACTGTTTACGTACCTTAAAATTTGTTCCGTACAGAAGTACGTTCCGTACGTACTGATAGCGTGCCGTACACTACGTACCTTTCCACCTTGTTGTGCACCACATGGTTTTCTATCCTATTCTTCCTATGTCTACCTTGTACATGTCGGGTGGAGTGTCATTGTAGATGCTCTGTCTTTATCCAATATATCTTCCTGTCTGTCATGCTACTCCAGAACAAGATTTGGTGGTGTGGTGCAGAACAATAGCCACAAAAAATCAGCTGTTCTTCTTCATCTTCAAAAATTATGCAGCTTTTCTTGCCCCTCGAAGCAATGTCTGGACATCTCTAGTCCCTTCTTGTTTGACAGCCCAGGCATGCCCTGGAACAAGTCTTCTGTGGAACTGACAAAGGACAGTGTCATGTGCATGATCAATGCCATGTACTTTCTCATGGCTAATCCAGAAGGGGGCAGCCAGTAAAAGATGAGTAGAACCAGAATTTAGGAGCCTCAGGTGCAGAATTTGTGGTGGACTTGGAGCAGGGCATGGGGATCATGGAGGAGGATGTTGTCGGCTGGTTCCAGAGGGCTGTCCGCTGATTCCAGAGAGCCAAGGGGCTGGAGCGCATCAAGAAAGACAAGGCGGCTGATAAAAGGGGCTTGCGTTTTTGTATTTATGCCAAGGCTGCTGGCCGACTGCTGGTCGGCCAGCTCTCCAAAGGATCCAAGGCCTATAAATAGGCACTCATGCTCATTGTTCTAGCCATTCAACCCTCTAGGGGTTTGGGTCAGTAGGAGTCCCATAGGGGGACAGTTTTGGGTGTTATTCACCTTTTATTCAAGGCAGCCTAGGGCTGTGTGTAAGAGTACCTTTTTGTACTATAGTAATATACTGAATTTCCAGCATATCTCTCTCTATCTACTCTCTCTCCATATCTGCGTTTTGCATCAGCATGTTTCCAGGAGTGTTTAGGGCTGAAAGAAGACCCCCAGAGCTTCCGCGTGTTACATTGGTATCAGAGCATCAGGCTCAGCAAAGCTAAACACTGATTCAGTCCCATATGATGGTGTACAGGTCCAAGGTACAGGAAAGTACACGGATACGAAGCCCAAGGCAAGGAGCACAGAATCGGGAAGAGCTCCCAGGAGGTTTGTTGGTGGTGTTCCACAGAACCAGAGGGGATGGCAAGCCTGTGAGCCAGATAGGTTCTCGGGCAACGGTCCCAAGGGAGGTTTACCCTCCAAGGGTGATGTGAGAGTGCCAGACTCATTTCTCAGGAATGAAGACCAAGACAGTGTTTAGAGTCAGGTCAGGAATGGATTGTGGACTAGATGGAATCAGATGCATAGATCTTAGTCTGTGATAGAGTGGTTTGGAGACCGGGCCGGGCTTTCAGAGAAAAGGGTTGCCAGGGATGGATGGATGGATGACAGAGGGACTTCGGGAGGAAAAGATTGGGATGATGACAGTCATCCAAGAACAGTTTGGAATCTCGTCATCAAGTTTAGCAGAGGGGGATGTCATGTGCATGAAAGATGCCATGGACATTCCCAGGTGCTGATCCAGAAGAGGCAGCTAGATAAAGAATATGAACCAGACGTTAGGAGCATCAGGGTGCAGATGAGGTAGTAGCTTGGACTTGGAGCCAGGACAAGGAATGATGCCCTGTCGGCTGAACCAGGAAGGGCTGTCGGCTGCTTAGAGAAGGTGGGCGGCTGGACCAACCAAAGGGCGGCGCTGGATATTATGGATATAAGGCCAAGACTGCTGGCCGACCAGCAGTCGCCTAGTTCTCCAAGGAAATAAAGGAGCTATAAATAGG
Organism: Cibotium barometz; assembly: GCF_041138505.1. Classification (NCBI taxonomy): domain Eukaryota; kingdom Viridiplantae; phylum Streptophyta; class Polypodiopsida; order Cyatheales; family Cibotiaceae; genus Cibotium; species Cibotium barometz. The sequence goes on from NC_141062.1 coordinate 52,344,986, forward strand.
CAAGGTAGCTCATAGTTGGACTCATTCAATCCTTTAGGGATTGGGTCCCTAGGGTCCTATAGTAGGACCAGATTTTGGGTGTTTACCACCTTTTATGAAGACAGCCTAGGGCTGTAACAAAGTACCCTTTTTGTACCATATCAACATACTGAATTTTCCAGTACATCTCTCTCTCTCTCTACTCTCTCTCCATATCTGTGTTTTGCATCAGCATGTTTCTAGGAGTGTTTAGGGCTGAAAGAAGACTCCCAGAGCTTCTGCGTGTTATATTGGTATCAAAGCATCAGGCTCAGCAAAGCTAAACACTGATTCAGTCCCATATGACGGTGTACAGGTCCAAGGTACAGGAAAGTACACGCATGCGAAGCCCAAGGCAAGGAGCACAGAATCGGGAAGAGCTCCTAGGAGGTTTGTTGGTGGTGTTCCACAGTGCCAAAGGGAATAGCAGTCCTGTGAGCCAGATAGGTTCTCGGGCAACGGTCCCAAGGGAGGTTTATCCTCCAAGGGTGATGTGAGAGTGCCAGACTCATTTCTCAGGAATGAAGACCAAGACGGTGTTCAGAGTCAGGGCAGGAATGGATTGTGGACTAGATGGAACAGATCAATAGATCTTTGTCTGAGACAGAGTGGTTTGGAGAACAGGCTGGGCTTTCGGAGAAAAAGGTTGCCAGGGATGGATGGATGACAGGGGGACTTCGGAAAAAGGATTGGGATGATGATAGTCATCCAAGAGCAGGTTGGATTCCCGTCATCAAGTTTAGCAGAGGGGGATGTCATGTGCATGATCAATGCCATGTACTTTCTCAGGGCTAATCCAGAAGGGGGCAGCCAGTAAAAGATGAGTAGAACCAAAATGTAGGAGCCTTAGGTGCAGAATCTGTGGTGGACTTGGAGCAGGGCATGGGGATCATGGAGGAGGATGCTGTCGGCTGGTTCCAGAGGGCAGTCGGGTGATTCCAGAGAGCCAAGGGGTTGGAGCGCATCAAGAAAGACAAGGCGGCTGATAAAAGGGGCTTGCATTTTTGTATTTATGCCAAGGCTGTTGGCCGACTGCTGGTTGGCCAGCTCTCCAAAGGATCCAAGGCTTATAAATAGGCACTCATGCTCATTGTGCTAGCCATTCAACCCTCTAGGGGTTTGGGTCAGTAGGAGTCCCATAGGGGGACAGTTTTGGGTGTTATTCACCTTTTATTCAAGGCAGCCTAGGGCTGTGTGTAAGAGTATCTTTTTGTACTATAGGTTGAATTTCCACTCTCTCTCCATATCTGCGTTTTGCATCAGCATGTTTCCGGGAGTGTTTAGGGCTGAAAGAAGACCCCCAGAGCTTCCGCGTGTTACACATAGACACAGAAAAAACTACCCTTCTTGTTTGACAGCCCAGGCATATGCCCTGGAACAAAGTCTTTTGAGGAACTGACAAAGGACACACACAGAGAAAAAACTTAGTGAATACAAGAGGGATGGAGTGTTTGGAGGAAGATCTGACAACTGGGTCCTCCATCTAGTACGCCAACCTTTTGGGACTAATCATTTATTCGAGTCTTACCGCATCTCAAGCACTTGTCCCCAACCAGTGTCATGTGTACACATCCATGTGTGGCTTTCATCCTTGGAGAGACAAGTTGCCTTGTCTACAATATAGACATTGAACCACTCTTAAGTAATCCTTGCAGCCACCAAAACTTGAAGCCCTTGACTAATAGTGACGGTGGCAAGTATGATATCACTGTTAGAAGTCATCTCCTGTCTTTATTAGACACCACGGCCTCTGTTGTAGGTGTGCCCGCCCTGTATAGGTGTTTTATCATTTTTCCTCGCTCCCCGTATTTTTTCCCCATTTTTCCCTATTTTTCCAAGGTGTGGGAGGCAGTGTAGGACCTGTCGGCTATACCAGATGCTAGCCGACTGGTCACAAGCAGTCCCAATTGCTCCCTACTGTAACGGGAGGCGGACGCGTGTATTGGAATCGTATAAATGTGAACAAGATTCTGAGCACTTAACACTTGAGTATTACAACCACAAAGCTGAAAATGACAGTACACCACATAAAGGGGCCGATGATAGGCTGACCCCCCCCCTTTAGGTTATATTACCAAAAGAGTCTGCAAAGTACAAGATTACGGGAGCCTGGGGATTCACCACCAGCCTGCACCTGATTCTTCCAAATACATCATGAATGAATACATTTCAAACAAGAGAATCTGTAGGTACATCCGCCCTACACACAGGTACATCCGCCCTGCACAAGCCTCTTCACAGGTACATCCGCCCTGCACAAGAGTATCAGAATCCTCACAGGTACTCCGCCCTGCACAAGATGAAAATGGATCTTTAGGCCCTGTTTCCACGCGAGAAACTGATCCAGAAACCTGTGTTCTCCGCGAGCAAGTGTCCCCAATGCTTGCCCTAAGCACCTGTTACCAGGAAACCTTGAGACACATCCATACTCACATATTCCATTGCTGTCCGGCCTGTTTTGTGCAATAACCAGTCCAAAACAGCAACTTTCTATCGCGAGAATTCCACCTGTAAGGGGTCCTACAGCCCTGTGGAGGTCCCTAGAGCTGTCTTGTACTGTCCAAGTTGACTTTGGACACCTGTAACCAGCCCAAAACTCGCAATAACCAGAAATTGCAGGTCTGAAATTTACCAACCAGCCCTTTAGAAGAGTGTGGGGATCGTTGTCCAAGCTTGTGTGAGTCCGGGAAGCAAGCAACCAGCCCTATAGCAACTCCCAAAGCTCCAACCAGCTCTCCAATGTGTTGAATAATGAATATCATTTCCGCTGCGTATTTTGACATGGTATCAGAGCCCTAGGCTCTTGATAGATCTTGGGAGTTTTCTGAGCAAGAGGGGGATAGTTATGTTGCTGATTGGTGGACTGTTTGGACTGTTCGGGAAGAGAAGTTGCAAGAGGAAGGCAGGCTAAAGTGCTGGACAGCCACTTGTAGGTTTAGAGTTTTTTTTTCCCACCCACCCACCCTTTTCAGTTACATCCCCGTGATGGTAGATTTGTTAGAGATGGCTGAGAAGCATGTGAAGATCCCGACTCTTCCCACGTTCCCAGTAGACCGTCAGTTGGACTGGAACAATTACGGCATCTGGAAGGTGATGATGGAGTCTGTGCTGGAGTCATATGACCTTGCTGATTTCATCGTTATCGGGGTTCCAAGGCCGGAAGCAGAGGAAGGGGAGTTACTGTCGATGAAGAAGGACCGAGAGGCACAGGCACAGATGTGGGATCGTGTCAACGCCAGGGTCCGGTCATTTATTTTCCTCAATTGCACACCACAAGTAATCAATCACGTAAAGCACATGACGCTGGCCAGAGGCATATGGCAGCACTTGGCTTCTCTTTATAACAGGGTATCACCCACGAAGAGGATCTCCTTGGAAGTGCAGATGCGGGTTATGAACCCTGCAAAGTCATCGACGATGCGGGAGCACATTAACAAGCTGCAGGCTCTCCAGCAAGAAGTCCGGGAAGGAGATATCATCTAAAGACATGGCCATTACTTTGCTGTCCCACTTGCCTGCTCAGTATTCCGCTCTCTACTCCTCTTTGATTACGAGTGGCAGGCTCAGCACCATTACTTGGAAGGAGCTTGTGCCCATGGTCTTGGACCAGGAGGAACGTTTCACGAACCCTCCTAACAGCGGAGGCTCGGAGGCCTTAACTGGCCAACGGTCGAAAGGCCGGAATAACAACACGGGCAAAGGGAAGGCTTCACTGGAGAAGTCTTCTGAGAAGAAGCCCGACACAGAACGAGCGAAGCTGAAGGCCGAACGATCCTGCAATGATTGTGGCGAGAAAGGCCACTATTGGAGGAAGTGTCCTAAGCGGACTGGGAAGAGTGCTGATTCTTCAGCCTCAGCTGCAAAGAGTCCTGCATTTGTGCACTTAGAGATGATGGACTCCGATGCTTCATCGTCTTCGAGCGAGGAGGCAGTTGGCTTCACCGCGAAGGATACCCGAGAATGGATTCTTGACGGAGTCATGTGCTTCCAGGCACATGACTCCGTCTTTTTGGTTCTGAAACGGCAGTCAAGTCGCATTTTTATTGGCGACAGCTCCACTATTCCGATACACAGTGAGGGCCGGATGGAGATTATTCCCGACGACAAGGGGGGCAAGCATGCTTCCCGTGTTCTTTACGTCCCTGCTCTAGGTTTTCATCTTCTGTCAGTGCATGAAGTATGCAAGACTGGCTTCAGGTGGAATTTGAGAAGCATTCAGTTGCTCTACGGGACCGTGAGACTAGCTAGGTTGTTTGGGAAGGCGATGTGGAGAATGGTATCTACAAGCTCTCTGCACTCTCCTCGTTGACAGGTTCTCAGGTCGGAGATCTGTGGCACTTTCGTTTTGGCCACTTAAATGTGGACGCATTGCGGCGAGCTTTTCGAGACCAGATGGTGGTTGGCTTGCCAGATGTTGGCAGTAGGCAAGGACGTTGCAGTTCTTGCATACGTGGTAAGCAGCACAGGGAATCCTTTCCGAAGCAGGCTTCCAGGCGGGCTTCGAAACCGTTGGAGTTGATTCACACTGACTTGTGTGGACCTCAGCAGACACCATCATTGGGAGGATCTCTCTATTTTATGCTGCTTGTTGATGACTGTACCAGATTCACGTGGATCTACTTTCTTTCCCAGAAGGACCAAGCTTTTGCACGGTTCAAGGATTGGCACGTGATGGTGGAGAAAGAGTCTGGATTGCAGGTAAAGACTCTCAGGGCTGACAAAGGGGGTGAATTCTCCTCGACTGTATTTCTCAAATTTTGTGCAGACCATGGCATCAAGAGGGAACTGGCCAATACCGGATCGCCTTCAGAGAATGGAGTTGTAGAACGCAAAAACAGGACTGTGGTGGAGATGGCGAGGACCATGCTGGAGCATCGTGATCTTCCTCGTCCACTTTGGGGAGAGGCTGTGGCAACGGCTGTCCATACCCTCAATCGGTCTCCAACGACTTCAATACCATCCATCAATTCGTATCTATCTAATTCACATCACATCCATCCATCCATTCGCATCTATCTAATTCACATCACATTCTCATCATCTCTATTCGCATCGCATCCATCCATTCAATCATCATCTGATTCACATCCCTTGGAAAGAGAATTATACCCCACGAATATAAGCTTGCAGGACTTGGAGTCAAGCTTCCCCCTCTGCTTCTTCGGAATATGATCCAGACAGGAATGAGATTGTTGTCAGCCGGGATGCGGTCTTTGATGAGCATGTTCCAGTATCCACTGTCGAGGAGCCGCCACTTCTTGGAGATCCAGAAGAGTATGATGATGATTCCCAGACCATTGCTCCAGTTGATCACCCTCAGTCAACACAGGAGGTTGAACCCATAGCTGGAGTAGAGCCCCCGCAACAGCAGGAGGCTCCACGATCTGTTCGAGTACCTAGGTGGTTGTTGGACACCCTTCGGGAGTCGGGTGTCACGGAGTTACCCTCCGAGTGGACCACAGAGGACGGCCCTCGAAGATCACACAGAGTCCGAGACAAAAGCATGCCATCGAGAAGAACAACACATGGGAGTTGGTACCAAGGCCGTCGAAACGGTTAGCCATTGGTGTCAAATGGGTCTTTAAGACCAAATATGCGTCAGATGGATCGGTGGACAAACACAAAGCCACACTTGTGGCTAAAGGTTATGCTCAGTGGCGAGGCATCGACTACGAGGATACCTTTGCACCGACAGCACAGATATCCACGATTCGGACCGTTCTTGCCCTTGCTTCTTCTCAGAGGTGGCCCGTGTATCAAATGGATGTAAAATCTGCGTTCCTTTATGGTGACCTGCAGGGGGAGGTGTATGTTGAGCAGCCTCCAGGCTTTGTTGTTCCAGGATCAGAAGGGATGATTTACAGGTTACGTAAGGCCTTGTATGGTCTTAAGCACGCTCCCAGGGCTTGGAATCAGAAGATTGATTCCTTCTTTGTTCGGACTGGATTTCAGAGATCGGTTTTGCAGATCCTAACCTGTATCTCTTTCGGGAACGCGGCGTGGTTACGATTATCATCCTTTATGTGGATGATCTCATTCTCACCGGCGGTCATGTGGAGCACATTAGCGTGACGAAGGCTGCCTTGTCAAAGGAGTACCGACTTAGGCTTACTCCACTTCTTTTTGGGATTGGAGATCTAGCAGACCCAGAGGGGGTTTTTTGTCTCTCAGCAGTATGTTCATGAGTTGCTTGAGGCCTTTGGGATGGAGAATTGCAAGCCTATTACTTCGCCGATGGACCCAAACACAAAGTTAACCGTTAATGATCCTTGTGAGCCAGTTGATGCCTCGCAGTATTGGAAGTTGGTTGGTTCATCTATCTGGTTGCTGAACACCAGATTGGACTTGAGCTTCTCCGTGGAGCTGTTGAGCTCTTTTATGCAGACGCCATTGAAGTCTCATTGGGACGCAGGATTGTGGATCTTGCGGTATCTGCAAAGTACGAAGGATCTAGGACTCTTTTACACAAGAGGGGATGGAGTCAGACTCCAAGGTTGGAGTGATTCAGACTGGGGAGGAGATCCAGACACGAGGAGATCTACTTCAGGTTACAGTTTTACCCTCGGCTCAGGAGCAGTTTCTTGGAGCAGTAAGAGGCAGTCAACTATTGCCCTGTCTTTGACAGAGACAGAGTACCGGGCTGCTTGTGGTGCTGCTTGCGAGGTTGTGTGGTTGCGGAGGGTGAGATTGGGTTTCCACAGAAGGAGCCCACAGTCATCCACTGCGATAACCAGAGTTGTATAGCTATTGCTCGGAACCCGGTCTTCCATGCCCGGACCAAGCACATAGAGATACAGTATCACTTTGTACATGAGAAGATCTTGGCTGGTGACATCTTGCTACTTTATTGTTCGACGGAGGACAATGCGGCGGACCTCTTCATGAAGTCTCTACCTCAGGCTACGCTCAGGCGGCACTCCAGCTCCCCTGGGTTGATTTCACAGCCAGGAGCTGAGAGGGGGTGTTAGAAGTCATCTCCTGTCTTTATCAGACACCAGGGCCTCTGTTGTGGGTGTGCCCGCCCTATATAGGTGTTTTATCATTTTTCCTCACTCCCCGTATTTTTTTCCCATTTTTCCCTATTTTTCCAAGGTGTGGGAGGCAGTGTAGGGCCTGTCGGCTGTACCAGATGCTGGCCGACTGGTCACAGGCAGTCCCAGTTGCTCCCTGCTGCTGGCCGACTCCACACGAGTGATGGCCGACTTTGATATGCTGGCCGACTGCTGTATTTTCAGGTCGTGGGCATTTCAGGTCCAGTCGGCTATCCATCTACTGGCCGACTGCACTCATGGGGCCATATATATACTATATAGGCCTCATTGCCCCCACATTGTATTCATTCAGTTTTCCTCAGGATCTTGTGTATAGAGAAGGGTTATACGCCTATCTCTCTCCTTCTCTTGTGCTGTCTATTTTCTGCACTCTACTTGCTCTTGTGGTCTCAAGTTTGGTTATCATTTCCGCTGCGTATTTTGACAATCACCCATTCTGATGCATGAACTTAATGCCTAAAATACTTTTGGGTCTCGTGACAGGAATTTTTAGGTTTTTTTTTTTTTTGGGGGGGGGGGGGGGGGGGGGCAGAAGATTGTGGAAATTTTAACTTAGATATAGAAAAAAAGCTTACAATTTCTCACGCAATTCGGGGGTGTCCTTGGGCGTGCCGAGGGTGTTGACGAGGCGCTTGAAGGTGGAGACAGATGTGTTGATTTGGAAGATGCCTGCCGCCACGGCCTGGCTGGAATCCTGCTTGCCCTCATCCTTCCTCCCTGTTCCGCCCACCACAATGTCCTGGTAACTCATCGCCAAATCAAACCGTCAAAGCTTATGGATTACATACACAAGAGCCCAGAGAGAGACAGACAGAGAAAGAGAGAGACGACTTGTAGGCATGCGTATATTTACATATTTATAAGTCATGCCGTATTAGTACCTTGCTTCAAAAAAGGAAGTGTTTTTTTTTAAGATTTTTTTTTTGAGAATGCTTTAAATTATATTAAGTAAAAGACGGCTCTACAGACTAATTACAAAAAGCTTTTTACTGAAAAGCTTAACTCCAAACCATTCCTAAAAACTCATAAAGAAGCCTAGGTCCATGATGAAATGCATTAAGTCTTTATCTCTATTCGGCTGCCATTAACTCCCTCTTCTTGTAAACCAGTTGTGCCTCTGTGTCTCTTATTATATCCATGGTCTCCTCATCAACATCATCCATCTTATCCACCAGAGTGTCATTCAGGTCTTATGTCTCTGCCAATAACAGTTTCGTTGTATCCTTTAGAGCAATCTGCATCAAGGAAATTTTCAGCCCTTGCAACACATCAGATTGTTTTTTTTTAAAGTATAGTATTTCTACTAATCCATACATTCCAAAGAAAGGCTGATCTGATTAAATTCCACATTTTAGTTGAACATCCATTTGCTTCTCCCAACAAAAGCTCTTTCCAATTAAGCTCTTGCAAGTGGTTGGGATAGATGCATTACTGTAAAAAGGAGAACGTCAGTTTGACTTTCTGACAATGCATGAACAGATGGGGAATGGTTTCCCGCTCTTGCTTGCAACTTTGACATAAACCATTACCTAACCCTATTGAATCTGCACGGTCATTAGTCCACAAGGCATGATGCAATACATCAAACATGAACTTTTAGGAGGGATATATTTCGACCAAATATTCATGAATCAAAAGTTCCATTGATTTTTGTTCCAACTGAAGTTCCACCTTCTGTTTAAATTAGAGTACAGTTGTGGATCACAGTCTCTAAATCGTGGAATAGACAGAAGTGAGTCCTATTTTTTCCAAACAAACGTTTTGGGCAAAAGAGATCCTTTTGTTTGTATGAAATGCATATTTTGGTTGTGCTAGAGTGACGTCCTCTACGTAAGCACATTTACATCTTCCTCATTAAGCCTAAATTGTTGCTTGAGCATCAAGCTAGACATCCATGTCCTCTCATTAAAATTCCAATGTCAACCCAGATTGAAATGCCCTTTTAAGAAAGTTTCTCCGTAGCTCTATATAGAGGCAGGGGAACATTGTCTTAGCACACCATGGAAAACCAGATTGAATCTTGGTGGAAAATGCCTGCTTTTACTCTAATGTTATGATGTTCCCTTTAACTCTATTCCAGGCTGACCACATTCTTTTGACAACAAGCAAACTAACCTTAGGTTTAATAGGGATCTTACTGAAGTAGAGGGTTAGGGTGGGTAGTTTCCTCCATCTGTTAAACTCTTGGATAGAGACAGAGGAAGAGTCTCTGTGTAGTAGCAAGGCCTAGCCTTCTTTGGGATTCAACAAACTTCTTATCATCCATTTACTTATCATTTTGTCAGCCAGTTCTGCTATATATGGTAGACCTAAGCCACCTTTGTTTTTTGGCAATGTACAATATTTCCATGCAACCTTTTGGGATCTTGAAGGTGTCTGTGTCGCCTCCCTAGAGAAAGTTCCTACATAGAGCGTCAAGTGGCTTAATTTCTACCTTGGATGGTCTCCAACAAGACAAGAAGAAATAGTTACAGGGATTAAAATGTGTTTTAAAACCACTATTCTGCCTGCTAAACTTATTTGCAATCCTTTCCAACTAGCAAATTTCATTTTGACTTTATCCATAGCACATACTAATCTCTAATGCATGCTGACGCCAAATCCCATTGGGATGCCAAGTAATATGAATTTCCTTCATTTTGGAATAATTTGACATCCTTGCTCTATGAGCCATTGGCACGGGTCATGTAGAAGAGTTTTGATACCTATTTTGGAGTGATTGATGAGACAGAACCAGAGGCCAAGTAGAAAGTATTAAGGCATTCCCAAAACACCTCTATTGAAAGAGGGCCGTTATGAATGAGGCTGTTTGTATAATCTACAAATTATTGTAGGCATAATTGTTTTGGGCTTCCTGGGATATTGATCCCTTTTAATATCTGATCCTGCATATCAACAAGCCAGTCCAAAGCATTTCTTTATCAACAAGCCAGTCCAAAGCATCTGCAGCAATGGCAAAGAGAAGAGGGGCAAGAGGGCATCCTTGCCGAATAGATCTTCTTAAAGTAAATGAGGGAGAGAGTTCTCCATTAACAACTCCTCTCACAGAGGCATGTATGAACAAACTTGATAAACCTGGGCCTAATGCCCGTGTCCTGCAAAGACTGTAATACAAAATCCCAATCAAGTCTGTCAAGCCTTGTCAAAATCTATCTTGAAGAAGATGAAGTCCTGGTTATATCTTTGGGCATGTTCAATTCCCTCCCATAATGCAATAATGATATCCAAAATATACCTTCCCTTTACAAAGCCTTTTTCTTCATTTTTGATCCACAGATTGAGATTGTCAGACAACCTAATTGCTAGTGCTTTGGCAAAGATCTTATAAGCAGGCGCGAGAGCATAGTAACCGGTCACCAATTATTGATGAGCTCCTTGTTTCCTCTTTTATGTGTGAGCTTTATGACACCTTCATTCACTTGCCGAGGCAAGCTCCAAAAGCAAGGGATTCTTTCCATACCAATAATAGATATGGTACCAGGATCTTTATGAAACATTTATAAAATTCATTAAGGAGCCCATCCAATCCAGGGCTTTTTTTAAGGGCATTAATAGCACCATCAATTTCTCCTTCACTAAGCTCTTTTTCTAAGGAAGCAGCTAACGATGAAGGAATTGTTTTCTTCCTACATCTCGCTATTTTTACACACACTCTTTGTTTCTCCTTCTTTAGGGCTGATTTTAAAGCTAGATACTTTTCTTGACATTCCAGTTTACCTTAATTGACTGCTTTTTTTATCGGTTCAAGCTCTATGATAGTAGCCATTTTCTTGGTTGTTTCGTATATGTCCCTCTAGACTCTAATGCTTCTGCGAAACTAATGAGTCTATCCAATAGCTTGTGACCAAGCTCAGGCAGGAGATAGCTATGAGTGGAAAGCACTATGAAGTATGGACTGAATTCCTTCATGTACCATAGCTAGGAATAAACACAATAGATCTTATAATTTAGAGCAGGCAATCTTCCAACTAGCTTTATCGAAACCAAATACTGATATGTAATACAAGTTACACCTCGAAGCAAACACATATTTGAAAATAAAGATGTAAATGTTGTGGACGATGATGTCATTGAGAATCAATTGATAGAATATTAGGAGGGCACATCACCTCTAGTGAACTTACTGATATTACATCCTCGAATCTTTCTATGGATGATAATTAACTCCCTTTTAATCCCGTGTTTGAAGATATAAGAGATACAAACGCCACATTAGAAATTGATCTCTTTGGAGCCATGAACCTTGTACACGATAATAAGGATGGGTCAACATGAAACCAGGCAGCCTTAGGCTAAGAACCCGTTTTGAGGAGGGAGATGTGGATAGGCTTGTGGTCAGAGATGTGGGTTGTTTCCATAACTTTGGCTTGAGTACTGATGTACTCCTTGGCAATGCTATCACTAATGTAGCACATGCCAAGCCTTGCTTTCCTTAGGTAAGAGTCAGCCCTCCCATTGGACCACGTAAATTCTGAGATTGATGCAAAGTTGTTTCCATAACTTTGGCTTGAGTACTGATGTACTCCTTGGCAATGCTATCACTAATGTAGCACATGCCAAGCCTTGCTTTCCTTAGGTAAGAGTCAGCCCTCCCATTGGACCACGTAAATTCTGAGATTGATGCAAAGTCAATATGAAAGCCTTTGTATAGGAAAGCCAATCCCTGTGCTCGTGACCCTTCAAAGTGAGACCCAATCCACAAAATCTATCTTGTTTTTTTTCCACCATGTTGAAGTCTCCCACTAAAATGATCGGCAAATGTAGTTGAAGCAAAGATTGCCATAAAGCTAGCCTTGCTAAAGCTGGCCTATAGTGCTAGCAAGGCTAGCCAGCATAAATAGAAACAATGTACCACTCAACGTCTATGACCATCTTCACAGCGATCCATATGTTGGTGGGGTCAACTACTGTATCCTTAATACAACTCTGCCACCGTTTATGGATGCCCAGAGCAGTACCACCATTGCCATGACTATAATCCATAAAGAACCACTTTAGATCATGAGAAGCCTTCTTAAGAATGGAGCTAGAGGTCTTTACTTCTTGAAGACACACACAGTCAACATGTATTATTTCCCTAAAAAACCAGTGTTTAATCTTGGCTGCTTTAAGGGGGTATGTAATCCCCTTTACATTGAATAAGATGATTGATTTAAACATTACTTTCTCTTAGTTTTTAGAATGTGTCCTCTCCTCATGGGGGCTCTTTTCTCCTCAAAAACAAGAGAGTCCACACCAAGACCAACTTCAGAAATTCTTCGTTTAGAGGTCGTGATTTCTTGCTGAGGTAACTCTGAGTTGGAGGAGGGACGCTCCCACATAGTTAGGGGGAGACCATCATCTTGAATAGTATTGGGGTTCTTGAACCTCCTACAATTTCTTTTTCTTTGTGGTTAGAGCTAGGAAGTTTCTCTTCCTCTGAGGTTAGGACATTTATTGGAGACTCTTCTCACTAAAGTCCATTTGGTCAATCTCCTTTTCCAATCTTTTTGTGGAATTGATTTGAGAATCTTGGACCACCTCATCCTCATGTGAGGATTTAATATCTTCATCATCATCATCTAGTTAGGTTGGGTTGGAAACATTGACCAATAAACGGGATAAACCTATTTTGATTCCTTCCTCGGGCTGGAGGCCTATTAAAGGGATGTCTAGGTCCCTTACCCCTCATTACTAGTTGGAACTCCTCTTGTTCGTTTGGAACTAAATATCAGACGATTGGGATCCCATGTTTTCTTGGGAAGGTGGAGAATTCTTAAGAGTGTCTGAGAGACATGTCATTGAGATTTTAGCTAGTGATGTGATTGAGCTTTTAGCTAGTGATGTTTGGTTGAGGCTTCTCCTTATATGGAAAGCTACCATTGGTGTGTATACTACTTGGAGTGGCATGCCTTGCTTCTTTTCTAGGGATTCCTTGCTTGTGGTGATGGTACCTGGCCATGTGTGAGTTACAATCCCAACCTTAATCCATTAATGTGTGAGACTTGAGTTAAATGTGTGTATGAGAGAGTGAGAGCAAGTGTGTTGTGTTGTGTGTGTGTGTGTGTGTGAAAGAGAGAGAGAGAGAGAGAGAGAGAGAGAGAGAGAGAGAGAGAGAGAGAGAGAGAGAGAGAGAAAGATATATTTATATATATAACCCTTAACTTTTTCCTTTTACTTCCTTTTCCTTTACAATTAGTTTTTTCTTAACCCCATATATATATATATATATATATAACCCTTAGCTTTTTCCTTTTACTTCCTTTTCCTTTACAATTAGTTTTTTCTTAACCCCAATCCCAACCACCTAATGCTCATCCCTCGAGAGCCAGAGTGAAACCAGTGACTTGGGAAAGGTTTCCTTTTATATGGATTCCAATGCTATGCGGACACTTGAGGATGCAAAAATAGACTTAACAATAATATAAACTACATTACTCCTTCTTCAGACCAAAAAAATAGTGAGGCATTCCTTTCTCATTTATTGAAAACTACAGTACCACTTCTTCAGCCAAAAAATAGTGAGACATTCCTTTCTCATTCATTGAATGCATGGGAAACTTTTGCGATATGCATATTCTTCCTTTCTGCAAACCCATTTTGGTGTGGGGTGTACCTGCATGTAAACTACATGTTCTTCCATTATGGAAACCCATTTTAATGTAGGGTATACCTGCATGTAAACTGCTTCTTCGTCCCATGCTCTCTTTGATAATTAGGTAATCTCCTCCACCATTTGATTTTAGGCATTTTATGTGCATGCCTTTATTTTTCTCAACCATAGTCTTGAAGCTCTAAAAGTGTGTAACACTTCACTTTTCTCTTTCATGAAGTAGTATACCCACACCTTCCTAGAGTGATCATTAATGAATAGTGGCATCCTTTGATTAATCCAGTCTTTGTTGGTCTTCAAACTCCAAACATTAGAATGCACCACATCCAAAGGTCTTAGTCTTACGTTCTTATCATGTGGAAATGCATACTTAAACTATTTTCCCGATTGGCATACTGCATGCTTAGACTATTTTCCCAATTGGCATGCTTCACAAACTTTACGCAACCACTTTGAACTTTAAAAAACTTGTAAAAATACTTTGGCCCTATATTTTTTTCAAGCACCTCGCTAAATATTAAGAAATTTTACCAATTATTTTGATCAAAAGAATATATTTCAATCAAAACAAATGTTTCAACCGAAAGATGTTTTCGGTCAAAAAATGTTTTAACCAAAAAAACTCTGACCAAAAGATTTTTTTTGTCTCTGAAACAGTTAGGTTTTTTATATATAGGACTATATTTCGATCGAAAAAAGCTACCGTGTGTGTACCTTCAGTCTTTAGTGTCTAGCTTTTGCCTTCAGTGGTTAGATTTTATAATTTACATCTTCAGCTTTAGGTATAATTTTTTATCCTTGTTTTTTACAAGGATAAAACATGCTACCAATTATGTTTCCCTTTGTAACCACGTGGCATTGGTTATTAAAATCTTGTACATAACATCCTGAGAGTTAAATCTTGTACATAACCACACCACACTGGCTATTAAAATCTTGTACATAATATCTATAAGAGTTAAACCTCACTTGCAGACTCTACCTAACCACATTTATCCACCAACATAAACCAGTAGAGCCAGGTACTTTATTTTGCCATCTTGCATAGACAATGGCACCTTACCAACATGCATAATAGTATGCTTTCAGTATCATCACATATCCTCATTTTTTCATTTTCTACATATATCTAAGCTTGTCATCGTGGGCTAGTCATGAGATTAGAAGGACCTAAATCAACATACCATACATCTCTAGGATTCCGTGCATTTGCAGCTTGCTTCTATATTTGGCTTGTTTGCTTGAAGATGCATAGTTCCCTTGCTGCTACTTCCCACTTTTAATGTCAATCTATAATCTACTTTTTATCGTAGTCCTTTGCTATATGCCTTGGTGTGCCACAATAATAGCACTCCATGCTATTTTCAACCTAATTTCTTTACCATCCACACTCGACCTATCTAGCTCCCCATGCCCTCTTTCACCCCGCCTCTAGAGTGGCCCTTCCACTTGTTTCGTGTATTAGTTGTTGTTGACAATGATTTTTGTTTCCAAAATGGCCTACACCTCGACCTCTAGATGAAGATTTATCTCTACCTCTATCTTTTATGTTCGTATAGAAGGCTTACTTTTGCATATTTCTAGAAGACAATTTACACATGATTTATTTCTAATAGTCATATCCTTAGTGCTAGAAGGGCTATAAGGTCCTCAAAGTTTGGAAAGTTTTCTTGAGTTTGGATAGATGTCTCAAATTGATCATACTAAGCCCATTTAATGTGACTGATCAATAGATGTTTGAAACTGATCATTCTAAGCCCATCTAATGTGATCGACACTAAGTAGTTATCTCATTAACTAAAGCTCTAATAGAGGCAAGGGAATCTGCAAGCCCTTTCACTTTCAATAAGTAATCACTAATGTACTCAGATTATTCCTTTGCACATTATGTAGCTCTTGCATTAACTACATCTTTCTTACCTTGATACTTATGCTATACATCTTAACCAAGGTATCCCATACATCCTTAGGTGTTGTTACATCCTATACATGATTAATCATAGCATTCAACATGCTAATAGACATCCCAGTACATCACCTTGATGGCTCTCTCATGCCATGCCTTAAAGGCCTACACCATTGAGGAGTGGTATTTTCTTTTAGAAGCTTTGGCTCCTTCTCCTCACCCAAAATAAATTCCTAATATTATTTTCCCACGAGAAAGTTTCTCATCCAGAGTACTGTAAACATGTTATATTGCCAATGTTTATGTGAAGCAGTCATATAAACATATATTCATAAATCTCAAATTCTCTGCACACAATATCTTGCAAACCAAATTTTTATTGCAAGTATGCATTGAACTAGAAATTGTGCATACACAATCAAAATCAATACTTCCAAAACCTAGAGAGCCAAAAAATGAAGTTCAAAAATAGCCTCAAACCCAAAATGTGAAAACACAAAAGTCCCATGGACTTTATTGAGCACGATATAATGCCCCTCTACTTTGCCATGAAAGGTGGCTCAAGATGTGACAATGCACTTTACTTTTGTGCCTACCTCTACTTCTCTTGATGACGAGTAGCTATCTACACAGATTTACTTCCAAATTAAAGGGAAAGAGATGGAGTTACCCTTACCCATATACTGCTTTGTTTGCTTGCCTCCTGAGCTCTCTTCTTCATGAATTGGCACTCTGATACCATGAGAAGAATGCAGGGGAGAGGGAGAGCTTGACCTCCTTATTGCAAGCAAACATATATATACAAGAGAAGACAAGAACACAAGAGAAATGGATGGTTGAAGTTTCTTCTATTCTCTTCTCTTCTCTACAACCACAACATAAAGATAAGAGTACTTACTATAAGGGAAGTACTCTACTACTAAAATATACAAGGTTGGTCTATAGTGTAAACCTAACTATACGAGCTAGCGCTATAACTATGCCATAACTTTGTGAACCAAAGTGAAAAACCATGTTAACCTACAAGGTGGTTATCAAATTGCCTTAAAGCTAGAAATAGTGGCCTTATATCACTTTTTAAGTTATGGTCAACCTAGTTTAAACACTAGCCATTTGTCTATAAGTTAATTTTAACATTTAATAGATTTTAGATCTCTCTTCCCTCTTCTCCCCTACTCTCTTGCATGAGTTTTATTGAATCTTTACGTAACTTGATGGACACATGCTCAGATAGGTTTGATTATAAGATCTCTCTTGCATAAGTTTCCCCTCTCCTTCTACATCTTGGAAATTGATCCATTACATGGGCAACCTTTTTCTCTCACCTCCATCAAGGTGATTGAAGTTTTCACTCCCATAGCCATGGAAGCTTGTTGGTTAATGGTGAGCTATGGGATTGTTAAACATGGCTAAATGGATCGCACACTTCTTGAGCCTCTTTTTAAAAATTTGGTGGCTACTTAGCTTACTTTCTTGAAGCATGGCGATGGTAGCCAAAAGAAATGAAGCATTATAGAGCTTATGTGGCTTTGAGGTGAAAATTCAAACCTTGGCATGTAACTTTGCCATTGACCTCTAGTGCATCTTCACCTCGCTTTTAATTTTAGAAATGTTGTAGGAATGTTTTGCACCTTAGAGGGAGATGCGAAGCCCAGTTGATTCTTAGGCTTTTGTTGGCTTTGGTTGTATTACCGGGTCTTCTTCATGGCTAGGTTCTCTTCTCAATAGAGGTTTTCATGCTCTCTCTCTCTCTCTCTCTCTCTCTCTCTCTCTCTCTCTCTCTCTCTCTCTCTCTCTCTCTCTCTCTCTCTCTCCGCATTCACGTGGAACATGTAACCCTAAATTTTTTAATATTTTAAAGATTTTATGATGTGCCATGTGACACATGTGGCTTATGTTTTTTTCACTTTTTTTTATAAGGGTACCATGTGGCCTACGTTGCCACGTGGCACAAGCAACCCTAAATAATGTTTTTCCAATTATTTTTTTGAAGTGTCATGTGGCACATGTAACCATAAATTCTTTTTTCAATATTTCTTTTAAGGTACCACGTGGCACATGTGGCCTGTGTTACCACATAGAACACATAACCCTTTTTTCCCCTTTTTTGGGTGCCACATGGTACACAATCTTTTTTTTGAAGTGCCACATGACACGCATAGCATATGTTGCCATGTGGCACACATAACTCTTAATTTTTATTTCTTTTGAAATTTTTTTGATTGAATGATTTTTTTGGGTGAGGTGCTACACAGCACACACGTGACATACGTTGCTATATGGCACACATGCATGTGTATGTGTGTATGTGTGAAAACTTTCTCTATGGGAGGGGGTATGTATACGTGTGTGAAAACTTTCTCTACGGGAGGGGTACATATACGTGTGTACACATATGGGTGATTGTGAGCGTTTGTGTGTGCGTAGAGAGTGTGCACGTGCCAGTATGGGTGTGTGTATGTGTTGTATCCACATAAATATAGGTGCATTTTTAAAGTTTTTTTTATTGATTTTAGTTTTGTTTTGGGTTTCAAGTTTTTAATTATTCCCGGGTATATGTGTATATATAATTAAATGGAAGTCTTAAGTTCCATATATACAATAAGTTTTAAGGTTTCGGCTTACCATGTCTCTCATTGAGCGAAGACAAAGAATCACTTACCCATCCACCGACAAGAGCTTTGACGTCATTACCACCGGCTTTGCTGGCATGCTTGATTGAGCTTTGTATTTCAAGTTCTAGCTGGCGAGTTGGTGTTGTGGCATGTGGTGCGCACAGGGGTGTTGTGGGGTCGGTGATCTTTTTTAGCCTTGGGGTTACTTGCATAGTGTGAGAAAGGATTTAATAGGGAAATCTCAAGTGATGGGTCATATACTAGGCCAAGAAGAGAAAGGTTTCCCTTCCATCATCTTGCTAGTGCCCCCCGTCTCGATGTTACACTTAAGGGTTTTGTGTGGTGAGTGCATGAGTGGGACATACTTCTTTACTCCTTTGACCTAGACTCAGACTTGAGCTTTATGCCTATTACATCTTGCATAGGCAACTTGACCAGGAAAATCTCTTTGGGGTCAAGCACCATGGGTGGCTCTTCTTGATGAAAACAGGGATAGGTAAGGCCACTGCACATGGGCAAGGTACTGTCTCTTATTGCATGTCATCCATGAACTCCTCTGACTTCTCTAAAGAGGTGGTGTTGGTATATGACTTGAGGTGGAATCCATTGCTCTCCATCCCTGCTTAAACTTCAAGGTTGACATTTGAGGCGTGGCTTTTGGTCTCCACTCCATATTTGGTTAGACATTTGATGACGTGGTTAGAAAGGATTGTGGTATAAGTTTTCTTGACTTTGGAACCCAATTTATAGGGGTTTTGTTTGTAGAAGCCTTGTGCTTCTAATAGCCTGGTTATGGCCCCTGGTTAGGGCCAAATGAAATGTTGGCTACTAAGCTAGAGCCAATGCATGACTCTCTTTATCTTTGGAGATTGGGGTGTAGTCTATGAGGTTCTTGAGCTTCTAACGTCTTAATGGGGATCCAATGGAGCTCTGGTTGTGGGCTTCTAACAGCCTGGTTATGGCCCTTTTGGTTAGGGCCAAATGAAATGTTGGCTGCTAAGCTAGAGCCAATGCATGACTCTCTTTATCTTTGGAGATTGGGGTGTAGTCTATGAGGTTCTTGAGCTTCTAACGTCTTAATGGGGATCCAATGGAGATCTAGGTGTGGGCAAAACTTTGTTGTTGGGGATCCATGCCTTTTTAGGGGCTACTATAACCTTTGGGGCTTGCACCTCAAGCTCTTTGGTTGTTGGCTTTGAGGTTGAAGCCTTCTTGATGTTTCCTTAACAATTGCCCTCATCTTGGTTTGGAGCCTTTGATGTTTCCTTAACAATTTCCCTCATCTTGGTTTGGAGCCTTATGATAGCATTAAGGGGGACTATACGAACAAGTCCTCCTTGTATACTTAATAAGTTAAGGCTCATTGCCAAAGTGGTTGATGGTCCTACCACTGGGGTGATTGTTGGGGAAATTATTGAAAGCATGTTTGAATCTACAAGTTGTAACATGTGCTTCTATATGGAATGACATTGGGGTTTGTGCCTAGACTTGGGGATGGATTTGGGGCACTTAGCGCAAAAGTCTTTGTAAAGACACTCGACAACTTGGTGTGTGGGCCTTCACAATGAAAACATTAAAGAGGTGACATGTGTGACATGTTATTAAAGTCTCTCTCTTTGTTGCACCATGGCTTCAAACAAGGAGGCATAGTCAATGGCCAAAGGTTGTTCTAGATATGTCCATATGAATCATATTGCTCATATAACTCATAGCTCTCCTATTCTAGACTCTCGAAGTCCGCTGGCAAAGTGATTGAGTATTATTGTATACCAGTGCAATTCTAGGAGGAAATGGTTGGGATGGTAATATTGGACGTGGTAATGGCATTGGTGGCGGTTTGTACATACGTCTTTGTACCTCTCTGTATATACCTCTTGGTATAGGGTTGCGATAAATGTGCACTGGATTATGCGTCGATTGAGAGGTTGAAGAGGCAGTAATGCTAGTGGTTGATTTGGCATAGCAACAAAGCTTATGGTGCCGATTTTTTTCGTGATACCAAACAAATGAGTTATATCGTGGTTCCCATGGCATTAGCAATGAGCACAATACTGTTGTTGTCTAGGTCTTCACAATAGACACTCTATGCATGTAATGATCAAGGAGAAGGGTTTTTAACCTAGCTATCATTACAACATTACCGAGCCTTGAGGAATTTTCTACATCGATAGATTGCACACTAAACCATAACTGTGCTCGGAAATAAATGTGGTTATCTTGCATGAGAAGAACTAGCTAGGGTTGGCCCTTCAGGCTAATGGCCTACTTTGTCTTCAGGTCCGAATGAACGGATCTTGGTGGGATCATCAATCCTTTCCATGGCCTCACAAATATAAACAAACTTTTCTAGATACTAAATGAGATCTCTAGTTTCATCAAATTTGGTCATCATTCTTGAGATGTGGATTGGTTTTGTTTTTCCTAACTATGAGCCTCTAAGTGTGCTATGTTTTTGGGCAACCCCCCTTCCCATTTGAAACACTATCCTAAGCATATATTCTGCATATTGATGTGGTGATAGAATGTAAGGGAGTGGTTGAACAAAACCCTTTGTTTTAGGGTTTGGGATTGATTTCTTGCCACATGGGGTTGTTATTAGTCCCCCCAATAGCACTTATCTGATGTCAGCCTAGCTTTGAGGCTACACACTTGTTGTAGTGGACTGAGGACACATTATATGAATGCCCTTGTGGATCCCTTTGGTTTGAGGTAGTCTTGACCATTTTCACTTTTGTGTTCCTTGTTCCTTTGAAGGAAGAAGAACTGAAACTTGGTATCGGGGTGAAGAAGCTTCTATGGTGGGCTCCTTTGAGAAGGTGAAACTCCTACTTGCACTGTCTATGCTTGCTATTGGATGTTTTGTAAAACACTCATCCCTAATGGTACATTAAAGGAGACATGTCTTGATTACCGTAACTGTGGTTGTTGGACCGTTTGTTGGTCTATTTGGATAAACCCAGCTCTTGATCAACACCAAATGTTTGAAACATTGTGCCATATCTAACAGAGTTTGACCACTCTCATGAGGGAGCGAACCTTGAGATTCTTGGTTTTCCACTACTGGAGCTTTGCCCAAAATAGGTGTTTTAATACCATTTTCACGAGGTTTGTGGCATTGTTTACATAGCAAATTGGTGAATCTAGGGCTCGGAGGGTTGTGGTAGTCCTTCACTCATTCTTGTGTTCAATTGGCTCATTTCTTCTGGATTTGAAGAAGTTTTGCTTTCTTAACAAGGGAGCATTCTATTGACTGCTAGCCGTTTGCTTAGGCCAAAGGCTAGGTAGGTTTAAGGAAGTGTGGTTTGATGCACTTTTATTGATTATATTATTATTTCTAATAATTAGTCAAGATTTGCATCAAGGGTTTAACTATGGTGAAATTGATTTTAAACATATCTACTCTATTCAAGCTTTTTAAAAAGCATTATTTTTTAAGTTTTGAGTTCTTTTGGTCACGTATCTAGGTTCACTTCTCTAGATTCGTTCATGTTTGTAGGCTCATGTCTCTAAACTCAAGTATGCAGGTTCATTTATGTAGGCTCATGTCTCTAGACTCAAGTATGCAGGTTCATGTATGTAAGCTCACATCTATAGGATGATGCTTATTTTATATGAACTAGCTCACATCTATAGGATGATGCTTATTTTATATGAACTAGCTCACATATTTTTTAAAATGTTTTTGTATAAACTAAGGTCACTACTTTCTTTTTATGAAATAGGCCTACTTATAGACTTTTATGTAATAGGTCTATAACAAGATTTGTGTGTAATTTATGGGCAATAATTGTACTTCCATGTGATAAAGGATAAGAATTTTTCTTAAAAATTATAGCTGGTATACAGATTGTATGACAATGCTTAAAGGACATGAGTATGTATATCTTTATAAGTCTTTAAGGTAATAATAATTGATTGGTACAATATTACGCATACCTGCCTCAAGATTCACATCTTTGGTTGACTAGCGTCTATTCACTATTCACAGCTCATATGTCATGACTCACGTCTCCAGGCTTTAGGGTGGTTTTGGAGTTTTTTAATGTTTTCTAACTTGATGGAGGATGATTGAGGCGCTCGTAATCCTAGTTAATAGTGGTTATATAAGTAATTTAGTTTTTAAAAAATTATTTTTCATTGGTTTTTTATGCTTCCATCTACCAATTTCAACAATCCATGAAAAAATATAAAATGCATGAACAAAAATTACATGTCCCACACCTAATCCACACCTAATGGAGCTTAATGCTTATGTTATCACAATTGCTAAGCTAGAATGCAATGATATCTAAGCCTTTTAGGCTCCAAAATCATGTAAATCTCCAAGAAACAACCAAGGTTTTTTCCCTTCCAAGCTATGAAACTAGAATGCCTTAATGCAACAAGATTTAAATCAAAGCAATAAAACTAACAAATCTAAGGCTTCAAAACCTTATGTTTTTTGGAGTGTGACCTCCTTCTAATTAACATCGGGCAATACTGGGTGATCCTAATATCTTGGAATGGATGGATGATGGAGCTAAGCCCTAGGGAAACCTATATGTAAGAGGGAAACCCATAAACCTATCTTGCATGCATCCATTAAGCAAGCAAGATTCAATAGCATACATGCAAGCAAGAAGAGACAAGATAAGAGCTCACAAGTATTCTATTGCAAGGGAATGAATGTGTATTGCTTGGTATAAAAAATGACACATATACAAGTGATTAACTTTCACACTAGGCCAGTTTAACTTAAAAATGGTTCAGCCTCTATTACGAGTCTTAAGCAAGTTTTTATGTAAAGTACATGAACTTTCCCTATTTGATAATAAGCTCAAGGTAAGGCCGCTTTCAGTGCCTATTCGAGTAGGTAAGAGATGGCAAAGAACCTTACATGATTGATTAGGTGGGTGAAACCATGTTAAATGAAGTGGTGGGTGAAACCATGTTAAATGAAGTGGTTTAACACCAACATAAACCCCTTAATTTTCAATTGGAAGACTGGGTTCTTACAAAAAACCTTTGTTGCAGATTTAAATGCTATTTAGCAGTTGTTGAAAATTGTAAGTCAAAAGGATGGGTGTAGAGGCAAGGCATACCCATGACATTTTATCAAAAGTGGAAGATATAGAGGAAAAATGCACCAGATACTTGGGACCATAAGGAGTCGAAAGGTGGAACTAATGCAAAAATCAAGAAGAAAAATATTGAGAGACATTAGCTTTAACTCTTTTTTTAAAGTGGTAAAGCTCTCAAAACCCTAAGATCTTGGTATATATTTGATTGGAACTTGTGATTTTGCAGTGATACGGCTCAAAGTTGGCCTCTTTTGAAATTTAACACACAAATGTTCTTCTTCGAAAGAAGGTGAAACCTTGACAAGCTAAAAACAACGAGCTCATCAACCTCAAGGCTTGACATTGACTAAAGTGTAATTTTTAATGGTTCATTCCATGTATGCATGATAGATGACACATTTGAGAAACTAATTGTACCTACACCAACCATGGGACATGGAATTCACCACTCACATGACACGATGCAATAGCCAAGTCGTACACGAGAGTATGAAGCAATAACCCTTAGGCAATCTAGAAGCTTGAAGGGTAAAGATTACCCACTCCACACCTTAATAAAGGAGCACACTAGAGAAGGTCAAAGCATCATGGAAGAAGGCACCAATGTTTTGAGAGGGGTGCACCCTTATCCAAGAATTTAGGAAACCAAAACACACGGATCCTCCTCTTAATGTTTCTATATAAGGCTCTGATTTGAAGATATTCTTTTTAAAATTCATATCATATAATATGCTTGTTATTGGTCTTGTAGGTGACATTTGGCCTTTGTAGAATTTGTATCGCTAAAAGGGCCCCATAAATCATAATTTGGTCTCTTAAGACAATATCATCATCATTATCATCTCTCTCTCTCTCTCTCTCTCTCTCACACACACACACACACACACACGCACACACGCACATGCACACGCACACACACATACATACACACACGCGCGCGCACTCACACACACACACATGGACATATGATTTATTTCTTTCTCTCATCATCATTTCTCTCTCTCTCTCTCTCTCTCTCTCTCACACACACACACACACAGATATGATTTCTTTCTTTCTCTTTTTCTCTTATAATCACAGGGGGAATTAGGGTAAGGGAGCAATATAATGTCATTTTATAGAAACTCAAAAATATTATTTGATCAACCTTAAAACTTGCATGACATTCGATGTTTTTTAAATATTTTTGTTGCACAAACTCTACCAATAAATATTAGCAATCTTCTTCTAGCTTGAACTCACTATTGCATTTCTCTCTATTAAGGGGTCCAAAAGAAGGCCAAAATAGGGGGAGAAGAAATGCAAGTAAAGATTGGGGTAAAAGCAAATTTCAATGAATGGCATGTTACCATCTTAGATTTTTCCTAAAAAAAGTGCTACATATTCTATCTCATGCTACTTTTTCAAAAGAGGGAGGGTTAGTTCTTGGGTATTGTTATCTTCCATGCTATTAGCCCTTCCACCTTGATTTTTCTCTTTAGAGTTACATCTCATGGAGACTTAGTGGACTTACAAGAGTCAATTAAGCAAAGCAAGTGAGCCAACCCTATTGATTACTTTGGACTTACTCTACTCAAATGAAAGTTGGTTAAGTGAACTATATAGTTGCATTCCACAAACTCCTGTGACTTATGAACCTTACTAGCAATAGTTAGCTAGGGGTGCATTAAAATCTATAGAGCCCTCTCCTTCATGAAAAAACAAATTGTAGGTCCTCAAAAAGAGGTAAAGACAATTGCTGCAAAGCTCAAGTCCCACAAATCTAAGGAAGTCTCCCTCTTTTTAATGCCACTTGCTTAGTTATTTGTGACATATTGCAAATAATTAATGTTAGGCTTCAATTTGGTGTCTCGCATGGAATTTGGTGACTTTGTTATCAAATTTGACTAAGAGAGTCTTTGCAGTGGACACACGGGCCGGCCTTAGTGTATCGGCTTTGGAAATGACTTACTGATGCCTCCACTTTTTCTTTAACCCCACTAACCCTCCTCCTTTTTTAAAAGGTTGGCCCCCTCTCTTCTTATTATATCTTATAAAAGATGCTCTGGAGGCTATATTCTAGGGAGCCATGTGGGGGGAGATGGCCTTGGATTCCCTTGATGATATGTAAGCAATGATGTCACTCAACCTTGTACACTTTGGCTATAAAATGATGGCCCTCCTAATGAGAAAAACACGAATTTCTATGCTATGTGAAGCTCCTTATTATGCTGCCATTGTGTTCCCTTAATCCTTGATTAAGTGCTAGTTAATTACCTTTTTGCTCCTGTGACCACCATGGTTTATCTTGAACCACCATAGCTCATTTATCATCCCTTGCTCACATTAAGCTTGCATTATCACTCATTATGCTTTTACCAACACCTTTTGCAGGTCATCAACTTGGATGGCTTCTATTCTCATCTCTTCTTGTAGTGGCTCTTATTGGCTCCTCAAGTCCTGTAGTGCTTCTAAGAACATGTTGCATCCTTCTCCCTGATGATCATTTGTAGTTTGGTCATTTCCTTGAGCCCATTAATGTCATGCATTTTTGCAGGTAGTTTAAAGCTCCCTGTACCTATTCCATTTCTATTGTCTTCAGAAAACTGGACGGGCTCGATACAATCGGGGCCGATTTGGGCATTGAAGATTTTGGTTGTGGAGGCTTCATCTCCAATTGTTGTTGTTAACGTTGCGGAGGATGCTTTCTATTGCTGTTGTTGCTCCAACCTTTGGGACAACAATATGGATCGGCCCAGTGTAGCCAAATCCTCATCCACATGTTGGCTGCTTTGGTACCTCCACTCCTCCATTGGATCCTCCCTTAAGGATATTTCCCTTCTTTGTGCTAATCTTCTTCTCCCCAAACTCAAACAATCTCTTTTTGTCCTAGCCTGTGGTTGTGCTAGTTCTTGGGTCTTTTCGGAAGACTTTGAGATTTCAGGTTTTCTAGTGGCGTTGTCCTTTGTGACTTCCTCCTTTTTCCTCTCTGCTCTTGGTTGAACTTTACCTTTGAAGACGGTGTCAAGGTATGACCTGATGTTGGTTTTTGTGTTTGGCTTGGTGAGCTTTTCGATCTGCTCTTTGAGGTTGTGGTATAGAGTACCTCTGCCCATGCTACCCGTGTGCCTGCTTCTGCAGCTTTCACCATCCCAAACGTTTTCCTGGACATACATTAGGGTTTGTGAGTGAGGTTTATCATTTCCACCACAAACCTCATCTACTTCTACATGTCCTCATCAGTGGTTTTAGTTATTTTGTACTCTTTTGCCTGTCCTTCTAGTAGGTTTAATTTTGCAATGAGATCATCATCTTTTGCTAGCTTGATCTCAATTTCCCCTTGCGAAACATCTCTGACACGTACATGTGAGTGAATTCCTTTTTCTCTCCTAAGGACAGTGTGATGACATTGGAACACTGAAGCTGCTCTAGCTATTCTCCTACCTTGAAATTGTGTTGGTGGAGCTCCTCCCAGGGCAGCCTTGCAAACTCTTTCAAGCCCATCTTCTCTAGCCATTCTGCATGCTTGTTTGCTTCTTTGTATAGGGTGGATGACAAGTACCCCAACTCAACCATCCTACCAAGCAATAGATAGCTAAAGGAGGGTGAGAGAAGGTAGGGATCACAAAGAAGTTTAGTAAAGAGGGGGAAGGTAGCACAGTGAAGATTAGTGAAGAAAGAGCAGGGAACACAGTTGTTGCACAATAGAGAAATGCAAACCAAGCAAGGTGGGCGTTTGAGTGAGAAATTACAGTGCCTCTCGGCCATTGTTGTGGCACATGCCTCCCCTTGGTACGACCATAATTGCTTAATGTTTTTATGATTTTCCAAAATTCTTTTCATTATCAATGTCTATTGCACATGCCACAAGGTTGTTTATAAAAGGGTAGTGGTGGGGCAAAATTACCCCTTGGTATGGCCATAATTTCTTGATGTTTTTATAATTTTCCAAAATTCTTTTTAGATATTGTGTATCAGTGTTTATTGCACCATAGGCCATGAGGTTGTTTATAAAAGGGTAGTGGTGGGGCAAAATTGATGTGTCACATTTTCCTTTCCATCCATGCACTCCTTTATAAGGTGCCACCATCCACCACCTCCATGCAATTGATAGCTAGGTCTTCGCTTTCTATACATGTTGAAATTACATTTACATCGATAGTTTCTAATTTTAGATCTTGTGTTTCTCCCTTTTTGCTCTTTCTAGAATCCTGTCTTGATCCCAATTCCTAACCTTGATTGGATTCAGACTGCTTGTCCTACCTGTGTCCTTTCATGTTCTAGCATCCTTCCATGATAAGGCTTAAGTCTATATTTGTTCACCATCTTCTTTAACCTTTCTCCATCTAAGCTTGCTGGTTCAAAGCTTCCTGTCTCCATTTTCTTGAGATGATTCTGTATGGACCTATCCATCTCATTTTAGCTTCCCTGGGCAAGGTCCCATTCTTGAGGAGAATAACAGGATTGCATCTCCTTCCTCAAAGATTTTGAATTTGGTGTTCTTGTCCACTTGGAGCTTTCTTTTTTTGTGCATGATATCAGTTGTCCATGCACTATATAGTCTTTTTTCCATCTAATTTAAGGAGTTGCTCGATTATGTGAACTTTTGATTCTTCTAGAGATAATCTTACTGCCACAACTGTTCTAAGACTTTGTGTGAGAAATTCCATAGGCACTATTGCTTCCAGCCCATACATCATGCTAAATGGCATAAGTCCTGTCGCATTCTTGTAAGCTCTCTTGAATGCGCATAATGCAGAATGTAGTTTTGTGTCCCAATCTTACCTATTTTCATGGACTATCTTGATCATAATTCCTTTCAGGATTTTGTTCGTGGATTTGACCTATCCATTGGCATGTGGGTAGTAGGCTGTTGATTTCTTGTGTGTGGTCATGTGTTGCTATGTCAGCCTCTTGATCACTTCATTGAGGAAGTGGCTTCCTTGTCATGATTGCTTCCTACATAAATTTTGCCACCACTGATCATTCCTTTTGCAGTCTTTCACAGCTTTTGCTTCTACCCACTTTGTGCAGTAATCTATGTGGCAACCAGTATGTACTTGTTTCTTGTTCTCTGAGCTGCTAGCTTGAATGGGCCTACAAAGTCCAGACCCCATTTTTGGAATGGCTTGAGTGGTAGTATCGGGGTGTGAGGCATTCTATCTGAATCATTTGACTGCCCTAGCCTTTGGCACATGTCACACTCTTTTGCAAATGTGTGGGCATCTTTCAATGCTATTGGCCACCATAATCCTGCTTGGAACACTTTCCTTTCCCATGATTTCTTTGAAAAAGTGGCCTCCACTAATCACTCTAATCACTTGATGTGTCTATGCCAGTATAGCTTGCTGTTCATGCTCAGGAAACGCATCTTCTCAAAATCTCATGTATGCCTATTTTGAATAATTGTCCTGCCCCCCCACCACCATGAATGACTTGCTCTGAAGAATCAACTTTTTCCTCTACTTTCTTGATATGTGCTCTAGAAAAAACAAGTCAGAAAGGAATTACAGCATTTCATCATACCAATTTGGTTTTTCTCCATCTATGATGAAGAGCTATGCATCTGGGAAATCATCCTCCACCCTCTTTGGAGCTTCTCTTGATTCCAATTTGGATAGGAAATCTACAATTACATGTTTATTTCATGGGGTGTGTTTTATTGTGAACTCCTGCACAATAGCATTCATTTGGATGGCTTCCCTGCTAAGTCTGGCTTGTTACCAGATACAAGAGTGCCTTATGGTCCACATGAAATTTGAAAACATTTCCCAATAGATAGTGCCTGAATTTCTTGATTGAGTAAATAATTCCCAGTGATTCCTTTTCCATGGTGAATTTCTTGAATAAATAATTCCCAGTGATTCCTTTTCCATGGTGGAATAAATCCTCTCAGGTTTTGGTAGCCTTTTGCTTGCATAATACACTGGTCGGAATCACAAATGCTATTTTCTCTTTGTCATCTAGAGCCATGCGCACTTGGTTGTAACCATGCTGAATCTATCCAAAAACGAATATATCCCATGTCCTTCTACAACATCCAATAGTGAGTCTATAAATGGTAGGGGAATGGATATGATATTATGGAGGCATTCAACTTTCTGTAGTCTGTAGACTCTGAGCTTCCCATTCTTCTTGGGGACAATGACTATGGGTGACAGCCATTCTGCTCTTTCTATCAGGTAGATAAATCCCACTCTTAATAGCTTATCTATCTCTTCCTTGGCTTGCTTGGTGTAGTTAGGATTCATCGTGTACCTACTTTGCCTTATTGGAATTGCATCCTCCTTCAGATTGATCTTGTGCTGATAGAAGATGGGATCGATTCCCTTCATGTCGTCAGAGTAGTTCCATGCAAATACATCTTTGTAGGATCTCAACAGCTCCAAGAGTTTTTCTCTAAATTCCTCAATCAGTTTTGCATTGACTTTGATAGTTCTAGGCTCTTGATCATCTCCTAAGTTTATCTCTTTCAGCTCAATTTGTCTTCTTCCTGTGTGAGAACAAACATGGCCTTCTCCTGCTCTGCATGTATCTCTGTTATCTTATCCTATGATTTTCTTGACTTTCTTCATCGTCTCCCCCATTTTTTATTTCCTTCATTCATGAGCACCTTAAGTTGATTTATTAGGACTTCTCGATCATACCTTTGGACAATTTGCTCTGTCTACTACGAAGAGTGACAGAAAGTATGGATTCTCTCTCAGGAGATGCTCTTATTCATCATCTTCCACTCCTTCCAAGTAGTTTAGACTTTCTGCATGCAATGGTTGGCTTGCCAGACTTATCTTGTCCTTCCCCGTCCATATCTGAGATGCATACCTTCTTCTTTCCTTTCTAGATTATAATCTTGTCAGTTTCCTAGTTGTGTTTGATTTTTCCACTCCTAAGCCACAGTCTTCCCAAAACAACATGGGATATGCACCCGACATCTCAGTCATCTTTAGGACTTTAAATATGGTAGTGAACATACATCCTACCACTTCAATTTGCTCTCATCTGATGATTCCAACTGGCTGAACCCTTCTTTGATCAACCATCTTGATCTGGAATGGAGAAGGCTACATTTCTGCAATTCCTAGTTTCTTTGCTAGGTTGTCTGATATTATATTGACTCTCGATCCTCTATCTAGGATGACTCGTGACACCATATGCACTCTTATTTTTATGGTCACTTCAAGAATAGCTATGTCATAGTCCTGAACTATTTTCACATTTCTACATTTTGTAGATGGACTCTCTATTTCCAGAACAAGCACTTGCACTAGTTTTTTACTCAGCACTATTGCTTGGAGAAAATTTTGCCTATAGTTGGGTACCAAATTTAGCATTTGATCGTGTTATATTCAACTTCATTTTGTTGAGATCCTCCCATTATTAGGTTATATTCTTCCTCAGGGTTGCTACTCCTCACTTCTTGACTTGGCATACTTTGGCTCGGTTCACCTTTCCTTCTTCCTTATTGGCTTCTCTTTCCTTCTCCTGACCTTCTCCTATCAGTTCTTTTATCTAGACTTGATCCGGATTCTTTTCCAATTCCTTTTGCAAGATGCTTTACTAATCTGGTCTTTTGTAGGCTCCAGATGACACTCCTACATCCTTTCTTCAGTTGTTCTTCACACTGCCTACTACTGGCTTTTTGCATGTTACAATGTATTTTGTCTTCTTGACCAAGCTTTTCCTTTTCGGATTAGTGTTAGCATGCTCATTCAGGAGCTGTCTTTCCTACATTGTCTGTACTATTCCTTGTGCACTCTACATAAATTTAGTGATTTGTTCACGGACCCTCCACTACCCTACCCACTCTGTTCTGGATTCTATTTTTCTTTTAGATCAGCGTTCCTACCTATCTGACAGGTCCTTGCAACCTTGTCACTGCCATTACTATTGGTGGCTTCTCTTAGTGTTTTATTGCCCATTCATCCACTTTCACCATGTTTGCTATTGCATTAGCTCTTACTGGGTTTGCCTGTCTTTGTGGCCTTGTTTCTTGCAATTCTTACTGGCATTATAGTATGGGATAGTCACTTTGCCTATGCCCAGGGGCGTTGCAGTAGTCGCATATAAGTCTAGCTCCTCTTTATCCAAATCTTCGACCTCCTTCTCTTACATAAGTTCTATTGGTTTGAGGCCTAGTGGTGACTTGATTAACAACAGCTGAAACCTATTGCTCTGACACTGTTGTCTTTTCACTACTCTCGGGTTCCTGTTCCAAGTGTTGTAAAAGCATGTATCAATGGTATGGTTTCTCTTATTGCAAATAGCACATGGTTTCTGTGTGCTTTTCATCTGACATTATTCTTTTGTGTGACCCTGGTTATTACACTTGGTGCACCAAACTTCCGGTCTCTGTCTGGAATCCTGTGTGTCCTCTGACAAGCTTGGCCAGGATAGCCTTCAGTTGTTCCTGAACATCGGCCTTTCTTCTTCTCGGGCTTTTGCTCTTCGACATCTGAATCTTGACTGGATTCTGATTCCAAAGTGTCTTCACACCGAAATTTGACTTAGAAGTTTCTTCTTCCTTCTTTTTCCTTTTGTCAGCTCCTTTCTTTTTCTTCTTGGGGTCTTTTCTTGTCTACCTCAAGATTCCTTTGGCTTTAGTTGCTCCTGCTACCACTTGTTCAAACGTGAGAGTTTCCAAATCATAAGAGGCTACTATTGGCTGGAGCTTCTCCCTCAATCCTCTCACGAATCACTGACTTGGTGTGGATGTTATAGGTTTGTTGGACTGGTCTAAATGCATTAATAACGCTCTAAATTCTACTGCATCATAATCTTTCGTTGGTCTCTTTTTTTGAGTCAGACTTTGTAGCTTTTCTACTACCTTAGTGGTGGTCTTGTCTCTCCACCCCAGTAGGAAATCTTTCTTCAGTCCCTCAAATGTGTGGAAGTGCTCCAGACCATACTGTGTGCGTACCAGCTGTGGTGGCCTTGCCACTTAGAGTTGTTGGCAAAGTACTCTATCTTTTGTGGACATGGGGCTCTGGTAGCCAAGAAGGTGGTCTCACAAAGGTGAAGATATGAGCATATGGATCCTCCTCACTTTTACCCTTTACCTTTGGGTATTTCAGAGACATCCTTCCCAAGGCTACTTTTTCCTCTCATTCTTGATCTCCTTGCCTCCTATTTTGGAGCTCCTGGTGTTATTCCTCTCCCTCTTGATCTCTCAGAGGTTCTTGGTTATGTCATTCTTGCTCTTGCTAGTGTAGAGCCCTTTCCAAAAATCTTTCTACATGATGCGACCGCCCTTCATTTCCTAAAGCCTCCGACTACCTCTTGCCGATGGTACCACATCGCTCTGATCGAACTTCCCTCATTCTCCATGCACCATCCATTGCACTCTATTACTCACTCATGAACATACCCAACACCATGACGTACACACTTCCTCTAGTGGTATATCCCAACTAGCTCTCCTCTACACTAAAAGTGTTACAAGAGAACATGCATGTCATTCACACAAGCACAATTCAAGCTTCGTATGAAGAACTTACCCCTTATCTTCTTACTCCCCTTGCTAGCATGCCAGTTCCCTAGCAGGATTACCAAAAGTGTCATTGTTTGATCAAGACCCAACACTTTAGTGGTTTCGGACCACCTAGTCAACTCCTATAGAGCGACGACTAACTTTATTGTGCCCAATGCAATAAGTAAATGCCAAGCGTTGTGCTACCAGTTTGTCCATGCTTAGGGGAGTTAACTACGAATGTGAGTGGGTTAGTTCCCAGTTCCTTCATACTTCCTGATGGTAGTTAACACAAACATGCGAGTAACACACGGAGGAGATAGAATTATGCAAATACAAAGTATCAACAAGAGAGATGACCAACCTAGAAGACATTCTTTCAACATTAGCTCAAAATCTGAAGCATACACCACTCTCGCAGCCTTTGATCCTCAGGGAAGTCCCCTTTTGCCCCTTACATCCATTCGGGTACTATTGTTACCCTCTTCACCATAAGTGATGGACTGATCCAGATTGGAGGCTCCTTGATCACCCATCAAGTATCCCCAATAGAGGTGTTTATCAATCTTTAAGAGTCCACCACCTTTTGCTTGTATTATCAGTTGATGTGCAGTGAATTATTTGGCTCACTTTAGCCAACTTTTGTAGCAAATCGGTGTCTTGTGGTTTATTAGTTCCACTAATTTGAAAGTTTTTTCAGAGGAACAATCCCATGAAAAGGTACCTTTTAGGGGTATTGATGCTTTAGGGAAGAAGACTACATGAATCCCAAACAGGGTCTCTGTCTTGGTGCCATTTTTTATATTGTTGCAACAAATGTGAGTGATTGATTGTCTGCTTGGCTTTATTTTTTAGTATAAAGAAAAAAAGAATGTTACCTAAGTTCTTGTGGTATGAAACCCTTTTGTGAGGTTTGTTCCCTTATGTGCAGGGTTTTGATGTTCCTCCGCTAACATCCGAGTTCAATTGGCTCACATCGCTTGAGGTGGATGCGAAGAAGTCTTGCCTTCTTAATAGGGGAGAGCACTCTGTTGAGTGTTGGTTATTTATATGGGGACTAAAGACTAGGTAGGTTTTATGAGGTATGGTTTAAAATACTACTATCCATTGTATTGTTATGGTTTAAAATACTACTATCCATTGTATTGTTATTTCCAATAATCATTCCGGATTAGGTTCACATCAAAGGATTTAGCTCTGGTGAAATGGTCTCTAATGCTTTCGGAGCACATATGAAACTAATTTCAGACATGTATATTAAGCTCAAGCTACAAAATAATATTTTAAATAAAAAGTTTGAGTTTTTTGATTTTTTAACTTTTTTTTTCCTTTTATTTTGCTGGACTCACATCTATAGACTCCTCGTGGATGTAGGCATACTTTTGGCCTTGCGCACAGTATACACTACACTTTTTCTTCACCAAAGAGTTCTCCCCAAGATATAACAGTGCCCTCTCTCGGTGTGATTTGTTGATGTTGTTCTTGAGTGGCAACTGCCTGCATAGATTTGCTTAGGAATCAAAGGGAAAGAGATGAAATACCCTTACCCATGTATGACTTCATTTGCTTGACGCTTGCTTTCCTCTTGGGATCTTTATGCAAACCGACACACCTGCTTTCATACCATGAAAAGAATCAGGGGGAGGAGAGGGTGAGATTGAGCTCCTTGCAAGCTTTTTTATTCACACACGCACAAGAGTAGATGCACACAAGAGAGAGATGGATGGCTGAATTTTCTTCTATATTCTTACTTCTCTACAACAACCTTAACATAAAGATAAGAGTACATACAAGGGAAAGTACTCTCCTACTAAAATATATAAGGTCATTCCATAGTGTGAACTTGACTATATGTAGTGCACTATAAGTATGCCATAACTCTAGTAAACAGAAGTAGCTGTCACACAAAGCCTATAAACCACCAGCGGCATGTCAACTACAATCTCACCAAGTATGCTAGTGGTATAAATGCAAGGCTATCATCTTGGCATGTCACCCATATTTACATTATTTGAGATCAATATCTTAGCACCCATGGAGCCCTATGAGTACAAACTCCTTAGCCATGAGTGCTAGAGGAATAGAGTATGTGAGAAAAAAACCCTAGAAAGATGGTGGAGCACTATCGAGAGAGTGTATGCCTAGAGAGAGGAAGCTAAAAAGATAGAGAGTGTGTGTATGCTTTAGAGAGAGAAAATGGGGTAGAATTTGGCAAGAGTTTGGCTAGATAAGGGTTAAAATGTGATAAGGGATAGGGCCTTTTTATAGGTTTTTTCAAGAGTCATGGAAGGGGGTTCTAGAATCACATAAGATTCCAATTATGGTGGGGATCACTCCTTGAAAAAAATGTTTTTTTTCAACCTTTAAAATTAAAGGCATTGCTTAGATTTAATCGGGATTTATACTTACAAATCACAAAAAATTACACAAATGCCAGGATTTATAACTAAAATGTACAAATTTCATTACTTAAAAATTAAAGGCAATGTGAGATTCCAACAGGGATTTTCGAATTTTAGTCGGGAAAATTACACTATGAACCGGGTTATGTGAGCAGTGGTGGGGATTCATTCAGGAAAAGCACGAGATTCGATGTCAAATTCTGAAGTTGCAAATGAGGAAGCTGAGGACCTATCAAGTAAAAACTCATGGAGTTCGTCGAACTGAGGAAGATTGGAATCCACCCGATTCTAAAATTTCTAGGGGATTATGATCAATTTTTTGGTATTAAGAGCAATCTGGGGAGCAAGTAAAACAACGCGTGATTCGACAGAACATCAGAGATTGGAGTAGAATTATGTGTGATTCAATGATCGAACTCTTTGAGTTTGGAGGCTTCTTAGACGAATAATGTGTGATTTGATAGCTTGATTTTTATGGGCTTTTTTGGGAGCGTGATTCGAAAGCGGCAACTTCACTATGGAATGATGCATAATTCTCTCAATTCTATTTTTTAAAATTTTTTTTTGGGTAATTTGTGGGTATTCTAAATATTTTTGGTAATTATCTAACCTTTTTTTAATTTTATGTATTTTTTTAAGGAATATACTTTTCATCTCGAACCTCGCATAGTTTAAGGGAAATAATTCGTGATTCTACGTATTCTTGTTTCTTGAGAAATGATGTGTAGTTCTGGGAAGGAATCAAATAGTTACTAGTAGAGGAATCCAAAAAGATTCAACTGAGGAATTAGAGCCTCGTCCCACAAACCATTAGTAGAGGGACGGAGACTCTACTAATGATGTTAATAAGTAGTCCCACAACAATAAGGGAATTTCACCAAAAAAAAAAAGCGAGGTTATAGATGCCTTGCAAATGGAGTTTGAAATCACTCATATATGAAAATTTTGGAGGGGTTGTTGCTAAAGGTATCTATGCAAAACCATGTTGTCATGTCGATGTTCACCTCCTTTTGCCTTAGCAATGATAGTCAGAATACTACCATTTATGCAAAGGGTTAGCTTTGTGCTAGGTGAAGTAGACAAATAATTCTTCTGCTATTTTTACGTGACAACTTCAAATATAATTCACACATCCCCCTAGATGGGTGGGGCAGCGTAGGTCAGGGCTCTTATG
Source organism: Cibotium barometz (assembly GCF_041138505.1). Classification (NCBI taxonomy): domain Eukaryota; kingdom Viridiplantae; phylum Streptophyta; class Polypodiopsida; order Cyatheales; family Cibotiaceae; genus Cibotium; species Cibotium barometz. The sequence goes on from NC_141062.1 coordinate 52,381,250, forward strand.
TGTTTGTGAGTGTTTTGAGACAAAGTAGTTCTTGAATTAGTGTTACTAGTGTCGTGACTCATCTCCAACGGGTAGGAGCTAGACACACCATTAAAAAAGAAATATGTGTAAAGTTACCCTTCCTTTCCATATAAAAATACATCTAGCATTACAACCCAATAAAATGATGACAATCTTAATACACCTGAACACAGTTTCAAAACAATCTTCGGACAACTGGATTATCTCTCCTTGGAGACCTATACCCCTCACCTCCATCTGGCAAAATAAATGCTAGATAAAAACATTAGCATTGAAGATATAATTATCGTTGAAAAAAAGAAGGATAAGGAAAGAACCTTACAAAACTCATTTGGTGGATCAATACTTGAGGCGAACGACGTTTGAATAGGCCTGTAAATAGCAAATTGAAAAATTCTATATTATCCAGTGCCTATGCATCGAAAATCTAACTTATCAGGCTTTTCATAGTCCATAAACATTACATGTTTATGGAGTTGATCGACAATCTAACTTATCAGGCTTTACATGTACATGAAGTTGATCCACAATCTTAGATTGTAAATTCCTAGGAGCCCAAAGCTCTCGTTGTAAGTGTCTCGACCATACAAACCCAATAATAATATGGGTTCTAAAAAATAAAGATATTCCTTGCAAAAAGAATGTTTCAATAAAAATAAAAATTAATCAAATAAAACAGAAAAGCTACATAAAAAGAAAGTTTATATATATATATATATATATCGTAAAACACCAGTTCTCTCTAATAGTTCGATAATTAGAGATGATGTTGCTTGTCCTTCCCAAAATGGAGGGTCTACAATTCAGCCATGAATATTAAATAGATCTTGGAAAACAATAATACCTATATTACAGCAAACGTCCAACAAAATTACCTAGCGATATATCCCTATATCAAATATAACACACTCTCTCTCTCTTTCTCTCTCTCTCTCTCTACACACACACACACACACACACACACACACACACACATATGTGTGTGTGTGCTTAATAGCTTGAGCCAAGCAAGGGATAATATAATGCCACTGTATATAAAAGCAATCCAGAAGCAAACAAAGATTGCACATGGTGCATCTTTGCAAACATTCCCCATTCAAATTTTTACTTCATTGTACAAAGATATGTATAAATATAGTCTCTAACATTTGTAAGCTACCATTTACATTTACATTTCTTCAGCATGCCATTTGCAAAACCTCCTTGTAGACAACATTAGTTGTGAAGACTTCATTTGAACCTTCTATGCTGCTTTCATATTCCATTATATACTTTACATACACTTTCACTGCATCAGATGATCTAGCACGTGACATAGCAATGTACAGCTGTCCATGTGTGAATACTTGTGTGGCCAGATAAAGTCCCAATACACTCAATGTTTGTCTTTGGGACTTATTTATTGACATACCAAAAGCTAACCTGATAGGAAATTATCTCCTTCTCGACATACCAAAAGCTAACCTGATAGGAAATTATCTCCTTCTCATGTCAAAAGGCAATTGTTGGCATAATGTTATCCTAGGAATAAAGACTCTGTCTCCAATGTTTGTAACTGTAATGATTTCTACTTCTATCTCCTTCTCATGTCAAAAGGCAATTGTTGGCATAATGTTATCCTAGGAATAAAGACTCTGTCTCCAATGTTTGTAACTGTAATGATTTCTGCTTATTTATTGACATACCAAAAGCTAACCTCATAGGAAATTATCTCCTTCTCATGTCAAAAGGCAATTATTGGCATAATGTTATCCTAGGAATAAAGACTATGTCTCTAATGTTTGTAACTGTAATGATTTCTGCTTCTATCACCTTTGAGTTAAATTGCTTGCATATCAATCTGGTACCATTACAAAGTTCCCATTGGAGGATCCAAATTGCAGAGCAGCATGATAGGGGCATTAATCTTTATAGAAGTAAGCGGTGAGGAAGGTAACCACCACCTAAGTTCAAACTATTCAAAAACTCAATTGGATACAGTATTGCATCATTCTCGCAAGAAACAATAGAATCTACACTGAGGTATTCTCTTTCAAGATCGGGCAACGAACTCAAGGCTAGTTCATTGATCTCATCAACCTCTAGATTTTGTGGTGCAAGAATAGCACGGTCTTTGAAGAAGCATGCATAATCCTGCACTCTCTGAAGATCTTTGTATACCCATTCTACCAAACTCAAAATAGAGTTGCCATGGATCAAAATTTGTGGTGGAATTACCACTCTGCCTTCATTCTTTGGCTAACCTATAGTGCTATCTCCAATTTGTAATGTCCATTTGACAAATTCATGTTCTATAACATTATAAGCACTTTGTCTAACCCGTATGTTTTGGGTGAGCTTTAAAACACTCACATATCTCCAAATATGTGACTGGCATAACGTTGCATCAACAATATCCTCACGTGATCCCTTTGGCACAACTGATAAGATTTGCCTGAACGCACCGTAAAAAAGCATAACTTTTTTGCCAAACACTGTATCACTTTGCATAATGTCTTTCAATGTCATGTCTAGTGCTTCATATGCATGCCGATGCATCATTGGGGCCTTGTCCCAAATGATTAACCTTGCAAGCTTCAACACCTCAACCAATGTGCTATTAGCTTTGATTCCACATGTGCTAGAAGCATTGAGCACCAATGGGATTTTGAAACGTGAGTGAGCTATACGACCATTTGAGAGTAACAATGCAGCTATTCTAGGCAACTTGTTTCTCTCCACGCAATCGAGATAGCAAGGCATTGTAAAGATAGGTTTTGCGTGATCCACCTGGTCCATCAAGGAAAAAAACACCACCCTGGTTCAAAGAAATAGCTCTAAGGATAGTATCAAATGCTCTTGATTGACAACTATTAAGACTCCCTTCCATGAAAACAGACAAAGCGGCCTGCTGAACAGAATCAAACATCATCTCTTCCATCAGCAAACCATTGTTGACAGTGGCAACACTTGATCTATCTGGAATAGGCAACCCTTCAAAATCAGCTAACCGCTTTCCATATTATTGTAAGAGATCTTGAATTTGCAAACAAAGCTTGATTCTTTATAGAATGACAAACACCAACATCGACATACCCTCTTTGCTACAAGGAATGAAATTTTTGTTGCCATATACATAGGCAGTGATGTGTGTGAACACACTTAGGACCGCCGGGGCACTTTTTCCCTCTTTAGGAGGTTTTTTCCCCCGGCTTGTATATACGCCCATCACTCTAGGGCTAACTTATCTTTTGTACATTGACACAATCTAATACACTTTGTGTTGTGTGCATTCTTGCTTCCTCTTCTCCAAGCTTTGTGTGCTTTCCTGCAACCCTAATTCCAACAATTGGTATCAGAGCAGGCATCGGCTCCCAGGGCTCCGACTCACGTTCTCCGATTAAGGTGAGTTTTCACGAGCGCTTGCAGGTCCCTATATTTTGTAAATATGCCCGTAGGGCTTTGCGTTCTCAGAAATTGCATCCGAGGTCGTTTCGGGCTCCGTTTTTGCATTTCAAGTTCTGCACAGGTGTTTTCGTCATTTTCTGTGCAGAAATTTCGACAGTGCAGTTTTCTGCAAAACAGGCATACGTGTTCTATTGTGGACCGTGCTACATAGCACAAGTTGTCTTCTGTTCAGTATTTGCTTCATTATAGGTAGCTTTTGCATCAGTTTCAGTCAGTGGCCATGGTTGATAACAGCAATGATGTATTTCGCATGTTGTCTGCTGAAGACAAACTGGATGGAGACAGCAACTACCCACTTTGGGCATACATGATGCAGCATGTTTTGGTTGCAAAAGGAGTGTGGAACATTGTGCAGGGTATGGATGTACGTCCAGGTTCTGTGGATGTAGGATCTGTTGAGGATGTTGCAGGTTCTAGCAGCTCTACTGTTGCTATTGTTTTGCCCACTGCTGAACAAGCTCGTTTGGGATGGTAAAGATGCGCAGGCTCATGCCTTAATTGCACTTTCTGTCAAACGTAACATCACCCCACATATTCGTTCAGCTAAAACAGCAAAACAGGCTTGGGATATTCTAGCTGGTTTGTATGCAGGTCGTAATGAGGCAAAAATCGCTTACCTGCGTAAAGAGCTAGAATTGAAGATTATGCAAGAAGATGATGACATGAATGTTTTTCTTGCTGAGATTAAAGATCTCAAAGAACAGTTGATTTTTGCAGGTGAGATTATTCCTGATCATTCTCTTGTGCAGACTGTTCTTGATGCTTTACCTGAGACATATCAGACTTTTGCTTCCACGTGGAGACTTCTTAATGAGGACAGACCTGATGCTGTCAAGTATGATACTTTAGTCAACAAGCTCTTGCAAGAAGCGCAGTCCAGGCAAAACAGGGCCAGGCAGCGTGCAGTTGATCAAGCATTTATTGCTGCCCACCAGCAGCAGAGAAGAAGTGGTAAGGTAGCTCCTTCCACTGTTTCTTCTCCTATTAGTAGGTCTGCAACTTCTTCTCCTTCCACAGGTAGCAACAATAAGTCTGAGAAGGCTCTTGATAAAGGCAAGAAAAAGACCAGGTGCAACTATTGTAAGGCAAATGATCATGTCATTAAGAATTGCCCTAAGCTAAAGGCTAAAGAGGCAAAGAAGAAAGAGTCAAATGCAGCCACAATAGCGGATGCTTCTACAAATGCAGATTCTGCAAATGTTGTGCAGGATACAGAATGGGCATTTAGCGTGTATTGCTAGTATGACCCATCTGTACATGATGCATGTTTGGCAGTTTCTGTTGACTTTAATGTATGGTATTTTGACAGTGGTGCTACAAAGCACATTACCTCGCATCGTGATATGTTCACTTCTCTTGAGGCTGTCCCTAATGGGAATACTATCACATGTGCCAATAATGCTTCTTACCCAATGAAGGGCATTGGTAAAATTATGCTTACTGCTGCAAATGGCAGTGCTTTCACACTTTCAGATGCTTTGTATGTGCCAGGGATAAAGAAGAATCTATTGTCTGTCTCTGCGCTTGCTAGACTTGGATTTGTAGTCAAATTTGTGGATGACAGATGTACTGTTCATGATTTGACTTCTGGTGATACGATTATTGTATCTGGCACCTTGTTTCGTGGGCTGTATAGGCTCAATTCTTATGACAAGTGTGTGGAAGATTCAGCAAATGCAGTTTCTGATGAAAAGGCAGTTTCAGATGCAAAACTATGGCATGCTCATTTTGGTCATCTGAACTTTGCTAGTTTGCTGCGTTTGCAGAAATTTGATATGGTTGCTTCATTGCCCCCTCTTGAGGCACCATTGAAACATGTTTGTGAAGGCTGTATTTTGGGCAAAATGCAGCGTTCTGCGTTTCCAAAGGATGGTTCTGTGCGGGCCACTCGCAAATTGCAGCTTGTACATAGTGATGTATGTGGGTCTATGCAAACTCCGTCATTTGGTAAACACTTGTACTTCATGACTTTCATTGATGATTACTCAAGGCATGCATGGGCATATCCGCTGAAGGCAAAGTCCGAAGTGTTTTTGTGCTTCAAACAGTTTTTTCTTATGGTTGAAAATGTATCCAATTGTACTGTGGGCACCCTCCGTTCTGATCGAGGGGGGGGGGGGAGTACATGTCTAAAGAGTTCGATGCATTTCTGGCTAGTCGTGGGATAAAACACCAATGTACAGTGCCGTATACCCCTCAGCAAAATGGTGTTGCTGAGAGAAAAAACAGGTCACTTATGGAGATGGCACGATGTATGGTCAAGAGCCAAGCTTTGCCACATGCATTTTGGCTTGAGACTGTCATGTGTGTTGCATATGTACTCAACAGGTGTCCCACTAAGGCATTGCAGTCTATTACTCCATACGAAGCTTGGCATGGCAGGAAGCCTTCTATTGGTCACTTGCGTGTCTTTGGTTGCTTGGCCTATGCTTTAGTGCCTATGCAACAATGCAGAAAATTGGATGATAAGGCTGTCAAATGCATTTTTGTTGGTTACAGTGCTGAGAGCAAGGGTTACAGATTGTATCATCCGCAGTCAAAGCGTATCTTGATTAGTCGAGATGTTGTTTTTGTGGAAGATGCTGTGCAACCTTTGTTATCATGTACCAAAGAGACAGGTGTGAGCTCACGGGATGTATTTGATACGTTGTTGCCTCTATTTACAGGTGGGAATTCAAATGTAAGTCCTAATGAGGCAAATATTCAACCTATGCAGATTTCATAGATCAGCCTATTTCTGATGCAGATTTACAGGATATAATTCATGAGGATAGGGCTGACAATGAGCAGGCTAGAGGTATGCCAAAATGGCTGGTGCAAACCTTGCGTGATAGTAAAATTGATGCACCTATGACTAGTCGTACTCGTTCAGGTTTTCAGCATGCCTCTTATAGATGAGATTGTTATGCTTTGGCTGTGTCTAGTATGTGTGAAGAGGAAGAACCTCTTTCATTTGATGAGGCACAAAATTCAGAAAATTGGTTAGCTGCAATGCAAAGTGAATATGATGCTATAATGAAAAATGGTACATGGTCTTTGTGTGATTTGCCTATTGGTAAAAAGGCCATTGGATGTAAGTGGGGTTTTAAGTTGAAACGAAAGCCAGATGGCAGTGTTGATCGCTATAAGGCTAGACTTGTTTATAAAGGGTTATGCTCAAGAAAAGGGCATTGATTTTGATGAGACCTTTGCTCCCACTTGTCGTATGACTACCATTCATAGCATTTGTGCATTGGCAGCTCATAATGGTTGGAATGTGCATCAGTTGGACATAAAGAGACTGCATTCTTGAATGGAGATTTGCATGAGGAGGTGTATGTATCGCGCCTCGTGGTTTTGTTCAAAGAGGGCAGGAAAACAAAGTGTGCAGGTTGAAAAAGGCTTTATATGGTTTAAAGCAAGCTCCACGAGCTTGGTATGAAAAGATACATGCATATTTGACTGCACATGGTTTTCATAATAGTCCAACAGAAAGCACTTTGTATGTTAAACGTGTGGATGATGTACATCTAATCATTGCTCTCTATGTCGATGACATGCTGCTCACAGGACCAAATGAGAGTCATATTGCTGATTTTAAGGCTGATTTGAATGCCTCTTTTGAGATGTCAGATTTGGGGCATTTGCATCATTATTTGGGGATACAATTTAAGCAGTGTGATGGAGGTATTGCTTTGTGTCAGACAAAGTATATTGAGACATTGTTGCGGAGATTTGGCCTTGATGACTGCAAGCCTATTGCTACTCCAATGGAGACAGGTTTGAAGTTGAGTCTTCATGATGCTGGAGATCACTTTGATGTCACACTCTATCAGACAGCTATTGGTTGCCTCATTTATGTATGCATTACGAGGCCGGACATTCAGTTTGCAGTCTCACAGGTGAGCAGGTTTATGCATAGCCCAGGGTCTCAGCATTGGAAGGCAGTTAAACGCATCTTTCGCTACTTGAGTGGCACCATACATCTTGGGTTGTTTTATCCCAAGGGGGGATCGTTGCCACCAGATTTACATGCTTTTTCGGACTCAGATTGGGCTGGTTGCTATGACACAAGAGTGTCCACAAGTGGTTTTTGTTTCATGCTCGGTAGCTCATGCATATCTTGGTTGAGCAAGAAGCAACCTACTGTGGCCACTTCTAGTTGTGAAGCTGAGTACAGGGCAGCTTTCACAGCTACGGTTGAGTGTGTGTGGCTCAGACGGCTTATGGCTGATTTGGGTGTTGGACAGGAGTCTGCCACCTCTATCTACACTGACAGTCAGAGCGCATTGGCAGTTGCGAGAAACCCAGTTTTTCATGCTCGCACAAAGCACATTGAGGTGCATTATCACTATGTTAGGGAGAGACTCTCAGCAGGAGAGATCAGCTTGGCCTATGTGCCAACACAGGATAACCTTGCCGATCTTTTCACAAAGGCGCTTCCTCGTGAGAAGTTCGAAGCTTTCCGCAAAGCTTTGGGCTTGCTCCCCTTTGTGGATTGATCTACTTCGGGCATGGCACTCCCCTATACATGAGTGCCAGCTCTCGTTCACACCATCACTCCCAGGGGGATTTGTTGCCATATACATAGGCAGTGATGTGTGTGAACACACTTAGGACCGCCGGGGCACTTTTTCCCTCTTTAGGAGGTTTTTTCCCCTGGCTTGTATATACGCCCATCACTCTAGGGCTAACTTATCTTTTGTACATTGACACAATCTAATACACTTTGTGTTGTGTGCATTCTTGCTTCCTCTTCTCCAAGCTTTGTGTGCTTTCCTGCAACCCTAATTCCAACATTTTTTTTTCTGAAAGTTCAGTGGACAATTTGTCCCAAACTGTCTAGGGTATATAGACACAAAAAAACATTATAATGTGGAATCCTGTATTCTGAATTGCAGCTTCTTAGAGACACATATACCACTTCTCATCACTCTCCAGCATCCCTCTAGCTTCACACGCAGCCTTAAAACATGGATACAAATGTCCATTCACTGTTCACAAGTCCTCAAAAGATTTACACCCTTTGCTGAGGTTGATCGCGCTTCATCAGTGTGATGACCATTCTCAAATCTGCATGTAGACTTGACAGCAACATTTCTCTTAATGAACGAAGTGCACGGGCGTACAGATTATGTCCATACATCATTGATATGATTTAAAGAGGGCATCCCATAAAGTCTATTCTCTAATTCATGCTCTGTATCATCATACACATAAAGCTGAGCAAATCGAGGAGCCGCATCTCGTGTTTCATCAGGTATGACAGAACCAACACACGATGATAGGTGGTGCCATGGATTTGAAAATTGAATACTCCTCCCCCCTAGTGAACTGATTATCCAAGTGAGCATCCAGTGAAACGAATGCCAAGGCATTATTATAAGAGCGTATATTCTTTCTGTATTCCTTGCTTGCATTATCATTACCATGTAACAACTCCACCAATGCACGAGGTGGATTTTCCAATGGTAGTAAAGAGACCTTCCCACTTCCACAATAGTGTTTGCCCACATACTCTCCAAGCTTTCTTGATGCCTCACACTTCTAAATTATTGCACCACAAAAATGGCACTTATGAGAAAGGACTCCTAATAATGAGTGAAGAGTACAATCTCCAAAATATACCACCAGGTTTCTAGGTGCTTAACATTCCGAGGCAAAGAAAACACCCGCTTTATAGAGTGGCATTAAGATTTAATATCTTTCACATCACCAACAACAAACATTATAGAATGAAAATTATCATCCATAGGTAGCTCATTTAAATCAAATGACAAAGGGCCTCACACCATATCTCTATATGTCTGAGCATTGTGATATTCATTGATAGGTTCTTAAAGAACCGTAGCATTGAGAATTGCTCTGTCACTTGAATCCAAACCTAGATTCCGCCATGGAGTTCTCTATGGTGCCGTCATTTTCAACCCTTCCAAATGTTTCAATTCCACCTAGGTTAAAGTAATCCGTAAGATTAGCAACATTTTGCTTTCGAATACAAGCCCTTGTCCGTGATCGTTTACGGGGCGAGTCATGTGTGTTCCATCCAAAATGTGAAGCCAACAAACTTGGTTCAAACTCAAGTATGCACAGCTCCTAACCATCTTCAATCTCCTTCGAAACACAAAATAACGAATACTATTTTTCTTAACTTCAAAAAATAACACAACACTTGAGATAGACATAGAGAGAGACAATGACATATATATATATATATATATATATATATATATATATATATATATATATATATATAGAGAGAGAGAGAGAGAGAGAGAGAGAGAGAGAGAGAGAGAGAGACAGAGACAGAGTTGAAACATGTTGAGAGACAGAAAACAAGAGCCAAGAATAAAATAGAAGAGAACAATATTAAATTTGATGAAATAGAAATTTCATATATATCGCCAAAATGGAGAGCCAAATCTAAAAGTTGCAACACAATTTGTCCCTTGATAAAAAAACATCATTCCTATTACAAAGTCTCTAGGCAACTACCCTGGTTTTTCTAAAACACGGCACATATTTTTCATAATTGCATTGAGTCGATTAACAGATATCTTTAGACTCAATACCTCCAAGCCTAATGTACGCACTTGATCTTTTAGAGAATCTAAGTGTTCTTTACATTGCCCATTACATCCACAGACATTTCCCAATTCAACATGCATGTTTTCCATGAAAGAAATCATGTCTAGTTGATTTGCCTCCATGCGACCACTACTGTCATGGATGCGATGGAGATGATGAGTCAACTCATCTCTTAGCGTATCTCCCCTTTGGCTGCCACTTCCATGAATCTCATCCCAAAGGGCATCTAAGTACTCCTTGCAAGCAACTAAATTTTTCTCAATGCACTCGCATATATCCACAATAGTTTGTAGACATTTAGAGCTTGTTTATCCAGATGGAGACCTTGATCGAGCAAGGTATTTTGCAGCTTAAACATTCATCAACTGAAGGCGGCATAGACAAAGCTACTTCTTCATTTGAAGAATCATCCACAGCCACTACAACTTTGGAGCGGTTGTTATCATTTTGAATCTCCATTTGTTGAAATCTAAAATTAATATCTTAAAGCTTTACAATTATCTCTATCTATCTTTGCCAACATCTACCTAACCCTAGTAACCTACATGTGTACTGCAACAAAAGAAGTACACAGTGATACAATTAATTGTACATGAAAGGTTTTTTGCTTTTTTAAGAATGTTTATCAGTTAACATAAAACCACTACATGCATATATTCTCCAAGGTTTCTATAGTTTGTATATTCTATATATTATGTACAATCTCAAAGGCAGAAGTCTAAAAATGAAAGGTTTCTACTAGCATATCAATATTATACTAACATTTGCAATACAAATTATCAACAACAAAAACACTCATAAGATAGAAAGAGAATAAAAAAGTATCTTGATGTACACAATCCTCTCTCTCTCTCTCTCTCTCTCTCTCTCTCTCTCTCTCTCTCTCTCTCTCTCTCTCTCTCTCTCTCTCTCTCTCTAGCTAACCCTTACTCTATGCATCCCTTTTTAACATAAAAATTCAGAGAGACAGTGACGGCATCAAAAGAACTAACCTCAAGTTGAAGAGAGAACTATACTCGAAAGCACCAACTTTGATTCAATCGTCCTTGTGCTTGCTTCTACACAGTCACATACAGAGGCATAAAAAAATAACAAACTTATGATCTCTCTATTTTTATCACCCTCTCCTAACTATATTTCACACCAAATACAAAATAAGGAGCAAGAATAACTATTGGTGTATTTCATGTGGGGGTGTGTGTGTGTGTGTGTGTGTGTGTGTGTGTGTGTGAGAGAGAGAGAGAGAGAGAGAGAGAGAGAGAGAGAGAGAGAGAGAGAGAGAGAGAGAGAAGACCCACCCATCAACAAACTTAAATCTTATTACATTATCTTTACCAACTTTTTCAACAGAATGCACTTCAATATTTCCGTAAAAATGAAGCACTTTTCCTTAGAGCTCCTACATCTACTACCCACAATGTAAAATCCATCTAATAATCCCAATGCCTCTTTAATTAAGAGGAGCTTGAGATTGTCATCTAGCCTATAAGGGTCCAAGACTATATAAATATATCAAGGATTAATATCATCCCACCCGTCAAAGCCAAGAACTTCCCATTTTGGGCTACAATGATATCCAAAAGAGCCCAATTGTGGCATCTCCTCAAAGAAGATCGCATCCAACAATTTGTTATTGTCTTCATAGGTCAACTTCAAGATATTTAATGACATGTCTCTGCATGAAACATAATCAAGTTATATATTAATAATACTTGGAGATAGAGAGAAAGAATTAAAAATACTTATAAAATCTAGAAGGAATTGTTAATAAATAAAAACACAATCATATTTATTTTCGAAGGAGCTTATACTTTGGGATACATTTAATAGCCTCATCAAATACTTGTCGTGCTTGGTCTCTCTATCACCATGCACATTATAGTCTATTTCATAACGATCAATCAAGCCGAGGCTTTCTTGAATAATCATGAGCGTAATAATAATTTTTGGAAATAATTCTGGCATTCATCTTGGAGATCAGAGAAAGAGTGCGTCCAAGAGCCATCTAGCTTCCTTACCCTTAGGCATGAGTTTTTCTTTCGAGTAGCATGCAAGCCCTGAAAAAAGGCTTCTGTGAGGGGCTTCATTCTTGCCCTAATCTGCCATTTGTGCAATTTCCTCTGATCATTAACAGTCAATTTAAACTGAGCATGTGAAAGGGAATCCTTTTCTGAATCAGAGAGAGGCCTGAACTGAGAAAATTCAGTCAATTGTTGTGCTGTCCTTTTTGCCCATTTAACCTCATTCCTCCATTCAGTCATATGCCAGTTGCCATACTCCCTAATGACATTCTGCATACGAGAGACAAAGCTGTCCCAAGCATAATTCATGTCCTCCTGGGCATGCAAAGGCAAGGGATGAATTGCAAGTCTGATCATTTGCTAGAAATAGTGATGTCGGAAATAAGCCTGATTAACATGCAATAATCTACTGGAGAGGGGTGGCAAATCATCCAGAGGCATGCCAAGCTGCAAATTCATCCACAATGGGGCATGATCTGACAAGCCCAATGAGAAATCTATAAGGAGATGAGGGCTTAAATCTGCAAATTGTTGAGGGTAAAACAAATACCATCTGTCAAGCCTTGCCCAGTATGTAGTAAGTGCATTATGATGACAAGTATATCTAGGCACTGACCCTTGGAGAAGCACCCATAAATCTTCAGCCTGCACAGAAAGAAGCATGCTATCCCATTTCTGCCTTTCCAATGATAGCATATGAGATCTTGAAGTGGTGTTATCTCTTGGCAGAGGGAAATTATTAAAATCTCCACAGATGAATGCATTGGATCTCCATGGATATCTGCATAAAGAATCCCATAATTTTCCCTCATGGGCAGAGGTCTGGGAAGCATAGACTGATGCAAACTCAAGAATATCACCATTGACATTACATTGTATGACCATCCATCTGCCCACTGCTGTCATTGAAGGCTAAATGAGGCTCCAGCTCATGTCTAACCAGTATGCATACACCTGAGTAGGTAGTGGTACCAGCATAATATATGTCATATCCGCCAAAATAAACATGATGACCAACCATGGAGTGTTGATTATGCTCTTGCAAACAAACAATATCTGGCTACATTTTATGTACATAATTCCATAAAAGCCTCCACTTTGAGACATTGCAGAGGCTCTGTACATTGTAGGTAAAGCACTTAAGTGTTTGAGGCATGAAAGAGGTATATACAGCAAAGTATCAGATATAAAAATAAGACATCAGAGAGGCAAAGCCTCTGCCTGCATGGGCTGCATTCCATCATGACCCATGAAAGACATAGCATTATCCCCTTCTTCTCAATCACATATGGGGATGCCCTTCTTCAAAACCCCCACCCAATTTTGAAGAACAGGAGAGCTGAAGTAGAAGCTTGTGTCCTGGTAAGGGAGAAGAAGCATCCCATTGATGAGATTGAAGGGGGCGTTGCTTCAATACAACCACCTTCTTAGGTTGTTGAAAACCATCTTGATCAATCCCCGCAGATTCCTTCATCTTCTCTTTTCCTTTATCTTTTCCTTTTCCAGCAAGTGACTGCACCTGATTGATTGGTTTGGCATTCTTTGCTCCATTTCTATTTGCTGTCTTAGCTTGCAAATTCTCATTCTTTTCCTGTGTCTGGGGTGGCAAGGCATTGGGAGGGGGCTGATGCAGAACCATTGGGCATTCAGAGGCTAGATGCCCAAACTTGGCAGGCAAAACAAGCTCCTGCAAACACACCCCACTTCAATTCAAAATACTTTTTTCCCAATTGCACTCCCTCAACTTCCACTGCAATAGAAGGAGGGGTAGGTGTATCAGTGTCCCAGAGAATGCAGAACCTGTTACGGTTTCCCATGGGGCGTGGAGGACAAACGACCTGTCCCAAAGAAGCAGCCAGGCCAGGCAACTCTTCACGCATATAGTCCGGGAAGTTAACAACCTCAACCCATACAGGACAATGATGTCGTATAAGACTTTGATAATCCTTGTTTTTGGGGACCAGGGCATAGCATGTACCATCTGCTTCCCGTAAAACAGGGGAGAGAATTCAGGAAGCCTCTGCTTGCACGAAGCATCTGATAAATGCACCTCATAAAAGCCTTTGGAAGAAAAATACACTCCCTCTACAAAGCATCCTCCAAGGATGGACTTGATCCACTGCGCAACATCACTGGCCGCTGGGATTCTTCCTGGAAAGAAAATTATAACTGCAATTTGAGACAACTTCCTGAGAGGATTCACGAGGGATGGCAATTTCAATTTGTACGACGTGACCTCTGGAACCGGTTTGCCCCATTCTTGTCGTGACTGCTGAAAGTCATCCTTAAGGGTGTCAAAGACGTACTGAGCTCATCTTGTGATGCAGGCTCTGATAGGCGGCGCTTAGCATCTGCAGGTCTTTCTTTTCGAGCATATGTACAAAAATCCAAACCTGAAGCCATGATTGAAGTATGATTCTCTCTCTCTCACACACATATACACACACACACACACACACACTCACTCACACGCAGAAGAGAGGGAAAAGGCAAAAGGAAAAGAAGGGCTGAATCTGCAGTTCACATAGTCAAATCATGACACAGACACGAGAAGCTTACGCAGGCAAGCAGTACATAGTTGAGAAGCGGGCAGGTGAGAAGCGAGCAGGTCGTAGATGGTCGTCGTGAGCAGGTCCCAGGTCTCTCCAGAAGCAAGCAGGTCGGAGGTCGCTTCTACATAGTTGAGAAGCGGGCAGGTGAGAAGCGAGCAGGTCGCAAGACAGAAGCGACCTCCGACCTGCTTGCTTCTGGAGAGACCTGGGACCTGCTCACGACGACCATCTACGACCTGCTCGCTTCTCACTTGCGCGTGCGAAGAGACCTACGACGTGCTCGCTTCTGTCTTGCAACCTGTTCGCTTTTGGCCTTGCAACCTGCTCACACACACACACACACACACATATACATGGCCCTTGCTTCTAGAACAAATGTGTGCCAGAAAGAGCTGGGCTTACCGTGGACGACACCGAGGAGGGGAGGTGCACTACAAACGACAGCGAGGAGGGGACGCGCGCTACAGCACACCGAGGAGGGTACGGGAGGGACACCTGCATCACAACCCCAGCAGAACATAAGGTCATAGAGAGAAAATAAGGTGAGAGTTAGAGAGAACATGAGAGAGGGGAGAGAGGCTAGCTCACTAGCCACACACAGCAAACCCACACACACGCAGACTCTCTCGCACAGATATTTGAAATCTCTCCTCGTCACACTAAATGTATGGCCGCCCTGCAACTTGTGTGTCAGAGAGGTGGAGGGGTGACAGAGGCATCGAGGACCTGCAGGCATGAAGGAGGAGGCGTCATGGACCTGCATCCTATGGAGGTGACAGAGGCGGCTGCATGCAATGCAAAGGCGGCGTACCCCCGGCTTATACCACGTTGGCAGTGTATTTAATGGTTGTTGGCAAAGAGAGGGGTAGCCTCGATAGGGCTTGCACCTAAAAAAGTCACCACGTGGCATGTAGGTGCAACCCCTGTAAAAGAGATATAGAAGCCGTTTCCCACGTACTTGCCGTTTTTTATAGTTTTCTCCTGGGAGTGGTGTGTCAATTCACTCAGTTCAATTAATAATTGGATAAGGGCATGAATCAATTATGTTTTCAAGAATCTTATTCTCGGCTACCGCAACCACTAGGAATCAGAAGGAACATGGGATTCCTCATCACTGAGCAAATCGAGGTTTGATAGTTTTTTAATCCCTTTTTTGTAAACATTTTTATTTTTTAGTTTTTGATGCAAGAAGAAAAAATAAAAGTTGGCCCTTACCCTTTTGTAAACATTTTTGTTTACAAAAATGTTTAAAAAAAGTTTTACAAAAAAAATAAAAAATAAAAAAAATAAAAGTTTACAAAAAATAAAAGTTTTTTTGTAAACATTTTTGTTTTTTAGTTTTTGATGCAAGAAGAAAAAATAAAAGTTAGCCCTTACCCTTTTTCACTGAGCTACTCCACACATTCTAATTGGTTATGCACAAAGATTAAGAGTTTGATTAAGTTCCACAATGCAAAAAATCTTGATAAAACATGGAATAAACAAAAAGGTTAAAGCATAAGAAAAGAAGAGTTAGGCAACTACTTGTAGCTTGATCCTTCGACACTACTTTATGCCTCCAATGCTATATAAAAAATAACCAAAAACACCATTATTAGCTTAAACAAACTATTGGATTTGTATTTCAACTGAGCAAATCTTTAGCACCGTTCACAATAGTAAGCAAGGGAGTCCTAAGCTAAGACACCTCCCAAAGATGCTCACCAAAATGGTAACTCTTGAGCCTTGCGCACGAGGGGGAAGAAGGAAGAAATACAATGGTCATTGCACCTTTAGCCATTCAAGATTGAACAATCGTCTCTTGTGGAGAAGCTAGGGTCCTCAACGTTACCTCTAATGGTATCACCCAAATGTGCTATGGTCATTGCCGCCGTTGAGAAAAGCAATGTGTGAGGGTGCAACACGAGTAGATCAAGGGGAGGAGTATGCACATTAGAAAAGGAATAGACTAAGGGTACATTGGCAAAGGTTGATTTGTATGGTCATTTGTAAAAGATGAAGTCTAAAGGTAAAAAAGGTAGCACATGGAAAGTGCAAGGGAGTACATGTAGTGTGAGCTTTTATGGACACATGGTTGGCACAAGGGTATATACATCTTGTGAGTTGGGAGCTCCATGAGAGCTATAAAAGGATGTACTTAGATCAACTCTAATGCAATGAGATTATGTGGGTTTGTGATTAATCACTTGCCATTATCTTGTTATTAACTTAATCACATTTTGTATTATCTTAATCAATATGCTTAATCATATTTCTCATATGCTTTGATCCACCTTGAGCTCAATCAAGCTTGATTTCTCAACATGGTATCAAAGCCATGGCTCTTCACTCATCCTATCTCAAGCAAGTAGCTAAAATAGGATCCATTAATCTTGATTAAGCTCACTAATCCCACATTATCTCTCTTTCTCCTTTGTGCCAAATTTCAAGTGGCTTGTGCCTCCAATTCTCTCCATCATTGAGGGAGATCCTCTAGCCGCATCTTCATCATCACTAGGCGAATCCATGACATGGACAAATTGATCGAATTCGACATCGGCTACCCGATTTTTGCGCTGGTTCGCTGACTGGTTTTTAGCGTCGTTCTCTATGTACGCTCCAAATTGAGACAAGCCCTCGTGTGAGTGTCTTGCCCATACCCTAAGGACCCCACATCTCGAATCTCATCGTATTTCATCAAGAAATCGCTCCATAGCAAGTGGAAGAATAGTCGTTGATTTGCAGCCCATTAGTGCCGATTTTTGAAAACTTGAGGTATAATTACTTGATTGCCTAATCTCATCAAGCTCTTCCAATGTATGAAAAAACCCCCAAGAAGTGCTCCTACAACCTCCTCAATTGAAGCCTCAAAGCTCACTAGCTAACTAATCACAAGTTTTGGACACTAATCCTATCATTAAGATATAATTAACAGCAATTGGGAATAATTGAAGATAAAATTAGAAAATTGGAATTAATTCTTGCATCAAGAAGTGGTTACTTGCATTCAAATCTCTTTTGTATTGATATTAGACACTGACCTTGAGTAGTACTTAAGTGTTAAGACCTTCTCAAATCCTAAAATGACTACTTCATTTGTGCTTGAAAAGTTCAAAGGGGATTCCTTCCACATATGGCAAGTTAAAATAAAATTTATGCTAATGAAGGATGGGCTATGGGGCATTGTAAATGGGAGTGTCTTGGACATTAAGGATAGTGAATCGCTTTCAGCGCACCTTAACAAAATGAAGAGTATAACTCAACAATTGCCTGGCATTGGGGCACCAATAGAAGACGAGGATGCCATAGCCATATTGTTAAAAATCATGATACTTGAGGAGTATGGGCCCTTAGTGGCTACCTTGAAGAACCTCCCAGATCCAATCATTGCATGACTGGAAGCAGCACTCATAGAAGAAGAGAAGTGGATTTGAGGGAAGACAGTTCAAGCTACATCAACTGAGGAGAAAGCATTATTCTCAAGAGAGGACCAAAGAAGGACCTAAGACAAAGTCTTAACCTGTCCATCATTGTGGAAAAATTGGTCACATAGCAAAGGATTGCTGGCATAAAAAGAGAGCCGAAGAAGCCAATGTAACATCAAAGAAGGAAGATAATGATGAGGCCTCGCAGGATGGAGGTAACACCGATCATCTCTTCTAGATGATATGAGGAGCATGGCTCCTAACCCTTGGTTGTAACCCCACTCTCCCAGTGTGTAAAGTGTCAAGACAAAGCCAACATTGTACCTCATAGAGCAACCTAGATGGACCGCTCCAACCATATGAGTATGGAGTGTAGGTCAGATCAATACATATTAGGTGTTAGACCCTCATCACATTGAGGGGAGGCATTGAGAAAAGCAATGTGTGAGGGTGCAACATGAGTAGAGCAAGGGGAGGAGTATGCACATTAGAAAAGCAATAGACTAAGGGTACATTCACAAAGGTTGATTTGTATGGTCATTTGTAAAAGGTGAAGTCAAAGGTCGAAAAGGTAGCACATGGAAAGTTCAAGGGAGCACATGTACTGTGAGCATTTATGGACATATGATTGGCACAAGGGTGCACACATCTTGTGAGTTGGGAGCTCCATGAGAGCTATAAAAGGATGTACTTGGATCAACTCTAATGTAATGAGATTATGTGGCTTTGTGATTAATCACTTGTCATTATCTTGTTATTAGCTTAATCATAATTTGTATTATCTTAATTAATATGATTAATCATATTTCTTATATGCTTTGATCCACCTTGAGCTTAATCAAGGTGGATTTCTCAACAATTGCTAGTTTGCACCTCTAGCCCTTCTAGATTGAACAACCCTCTTGTGGAGAAGCTAGGGTCAAAAATAACTTATATACAATATTCTACCCAAGGAATCCTCTTGGGGCCTAAAAGCTAAGGTGAGCTAAAGTCTTATGCTATGTATCGACGATCACCAAAGTTATGCAAGTCATAAGCTCAATAATCAATGGC
Source organism: Cibotium barometz (assembly GCF_041138505.1). Taxonomy (NCBI): domain Eukaryota; kingdom Viridiplantae; phylum Streptophyta; class Polypodiopsida; order Cyatheales; family Cibotiaceae; genus Cibotium; species Cibotium barometz. The sequence continues at coordinate 52,400,315 of NC_141062.1, forward strand.
TAATTGGCGACATGCTAAAATCTATTACAATAAGTGCTTTGCACAATTATAAAGATGGAATAGATGATATGTGATCGCACATCCAAAGTCATGTTAACCAATGTGGTTAGTGCGCTCTCTCTCTCTCTCTCTCTCTCTCTCTCTCTCTCTCTCTCTCTCTCTCTCTCTCTCTCTCTCTCTCTCTCTCTCTCGTGCACTCACAAAATTTACACCTCTTCTTTTGGTCTTTTGGGAATGCAATTACAAGGCCACAACCTTCTTGCTATGCTTGCACTTAGTTATGTACATGTGCCTCCACATGTTATCTTTCATTAGGCCTAAGATTGCTCTTAAGCTTTATTGTTTAAGGCTCCAAACTTTGGTTGAAGCATGCCTCCTCCGGCTTTGTAGTTCACATAGTTCAATGCCAATAGTAACATGATCTTTCTATTGATGATGGAATGACATGGAAGAGGGATTTGCTCATGATTTCCCACCACAAAGACAATACTCCTTGATTCTCCTCACACACTATTATCTTCAATACGGTATTTTCCCTACAACAAGGGGACGAGGCACAATTCCAAATACCTACCGCTAACCATAAGCCTTTCACATTACAACTTTTACCATAGGTAGGCTTTCCATTGACTGGTCTCAACGTCCCCAATGGTTTGCATCCATCCACAAGAGCATAGGCATGCCACATAGCCATGCCCCATGGAGCTCATGGGCTAACACGGCACTATATATATTTTGTGATGCTTTTTTAAATTAACAAGCTAGGAGTGGACACCCTAATATGAACATTTAAGAAAGATATGAGACCCAAAGATAGTTCCATAAATAAACTAAAATCAAAATCAAAACTTGAAGAAAAAAGGAACCTACACCTACTTTTGAAATCTATATGTACGAAAAGGGAGCCGGAGTTGAAGATGAGCGACTGAACGTGTGAATGTATGGAAGCTATTAGCTAGGGTTTTCTCAATTTTTTCTCCTTCTTATCACATCTAATCTGGTCTGGTTACAAGCTTAGATGCGGGGAGGAGCCTTCTCATGCCGCCATGGCCGCACGGCCAGAGGGACCTCAGTCGCGGTTCTATTGGGAACCCCGAAACTGAGGTCTAGCTCGAAACCATCTTCCTTGAGAACCGTCCTCTTCGCTTTGCGACCGTCAACAAGCATAACCAGCCAGCTGCACCGTTGGAGCTCCAACGCAGCCATGGAGCATCACGATGGCCCCAGCCAAAGCCCCAAAAAGAAGAAATCTATGGAGAACACCACATGCTGCTCTTTGTATCTGATGGCGGAGAGATAGACCAGAGAGCTTTCATTGGTGTATGCTATGGTCCAAGACCTCCAGCAGAGGAGTCCGAGATTAGGAAGAACAACTAGTCCACCCGAGGCCTCATTGTCGATCACACACAATATTTGCCGAATAATTACTTCTGTTTTTTGTTTAGAGAGCAAGGGATAGCTCTTAATGCTCTAGGGGCCAGACAATGGGTCCTTAGAAATTCTCCTCTATCCCTCTTCCTATGATCTCCTGACTTTTCCCTTGTCGGCCCTAAACCAACACTTTGCCTTGTTTGGTTAGAGCTTCCCAACCTGCCAATGCACCTACATCCATTAATCAAATTGTTCCTTGAACCATGTGGTAGGCTCTTGGGGGCTAGGGCTAATGTAGAGCTAAACCCTAGATGGCACCCTCAAGCCTTGGTAGAGATTGACCTGAGTAAGGAGCTCTCTGACTCTATTGTCATGACATTGGCACAGACGGCGCCTTAGACCAACCTCTTGTTTTCAAAAATGTGCCTAATACTTGCTTTTACTGTGGTTCGAAGGACCATTTCATTAGAAATTGTTCGGTCAAATTTCCACCCACCACCTCAAGCCGCCCCATTCCATCAAGAGGACCCTAAAGAGGATAGCCAAGGGTTCCACCTTGTGGGTAGGAGCGGAAAAGGGCAGGGTCGCCCACAATCCTTCCAAAACCAACCAAGAAGGACTAACCTTAATCAAGTCAATATTAGATAATTTGGAAAAAATCCCATATTTTGGGAATCACTCACTCCATTTAATTTGGGAATCACTCACTCCATTTAATTTTGGATATATCTTAAACATGCCAATCCCAAATTTGTCGGAGAGTAGATGTAGAGTCTACTCTTTAAGATATTTCCAATGATATGTCACATGAGGAGGTTTCGACACAATTTTGGACAAGTTCACCATGATCCCATTTTTCAAGTGGAGATGGGATTTTTCCCAAATTATCTAATATGGTGTTAATTGGTTCTCCCCTCTTCAAGTTGATATTTCCGACCCCACGCAGATAACTAAAGATTCCTCAAGTGACGAGGAGGACAAGGAAGTCCCTACTAACACCCAGATCCAGGATAGCAATTTGAAAAAGGAGGTTGAGGAAATGGACTTCCAGGATGCATCCATAATTAATGTTGACCCAGGAACCTCCCAAGCTGAAGAAGAATCCCTTCCACTGGGAACCAAAAAATCATCATCTCTGGCTATGGTAAAACAGAACATGAGAAATGTTGGCCAAAATAAAGCGGACTCGATAGCCCTAAAAAGAAGACAATCCCAGGTTAGAGGGATGGCTTCCCTCCTCCCCACAAAAAAAAAGATCACAAGAGTCGACTAAGCCCCCTCCTAAAAATCAAAAGTTATCACAGATTTCAATATTATATGTTATAACACTAAAGGCTTAATAGATGGGACTAGAGCCAGAATAATAAAAAATTGGATGTAACAAACCAACATCCAAGCTGTCATAATCTATCTGCAAGAAGTTAAGGCTGCCGGACATCTCCTTCAAAAAAACCTGGAATTGTTGTCAAGTGGTTCAACTCTAACCACGAACATGGTGGTGGAGGTACTTCTGTAGGTATACACAATTCTTGGATACCTTTTTATAAACATCATGAAATAGATTCTCAAAATTGATGGGTTGCAATATGTCTGGAACATCATGAGCTAAAGTTTATCCTTGTCCCTGTCTATGCAACTAGACCGAGCTGCCTCCAAGCAGAACTATGGGAATCTCTAATGTATTTCATGGAACCCATCATCCTTGTAGGGGATTTCAATATGGTTGAATCCCCGCATGATAGACTCTTAAACTTGGGTCAAATAATTACAGGATCAGAAAGGACTAGTTGGTTGGATTTGAAAGGAATCCATACCCTACATGACATGGCATGTGACCATGAATTAACCTAGGGAAATGGGAGACAAGGCAATCAGCTGAGAAAAGAAAAACTGGGTCAGTGCTATTCATCGTCAACCAATCAGTAATAGCTATTTAAACACCAAAGTGAAAGTCCAACATAATATAGCTTTATCAGACCACTATCCAATTTTGTGCTTTTTCTCTCAAGGAACCCAAAAAGTCAGATTAGGTGGTTCCATACGGACCCCAAACTGTTCCAACTCCCGACTGCACGCACTAATCTTGAATTAATATGAACAACTCACTTCAAAACATTCACATCCCCTACCAAGGCCTGGGGACATGCTATGAAAGACTCTCAAAAAATGCTTGTAGGCATAAAAAAGGAAGTTACAAAAATTAGAGCTTAGAGAAGGGATCAGAAATGCCTCAAGGCCACCTTCAAGGAAGTTTGAACAAAGTAAGAGAGGGTTTAAGAAAGAAGATGAAATTCATTGCCAACACATCAAACTATTCTTTAGAGAGTGGTGGGCAGGTAAGATAGATAGACCCTCAAAGGAGATGTTCTCCACCCTCAAAAAGAAGGTAGCAGTGGTGGACCACATCCCTATGCTTAAAAATAGAATGGAATCTGTGTAGAGTTAGTAGGCTTAGAATTTGGATATTATAAAGTATCACTTTTCTGCTATCTTCAATGTCAAAAAAGTTCCCACAAAAGAAAGACAATCAGCTATGCAAGCCATAGCAGAATGCATGCAAAAACAATTTCTCACAGTCTTGCAAGAACTCTTGCAGGAACTCTTGAAACTGATCTTACTTGTGGAGAGCTAGTGGAAGCAATTATGGCCATGAAAAATGGTAAGAGCCCTGGCTTAGATGGCCTTCCGGAAGAGTTCTTCAAACTTATAAGTACTTCCTACTTAACCCCCTTCTTGAGGTGTGAAAAGAGTCAATAAGGTTTGGTGCCCTACCCTTGTCCATAAATGAAGGGGTTATCAAACTCATCCACAAGAGAGTTTTGAAAGAGGAGATCTCTAATCGGAAACCAATAAGTATGCTTTCCAACAGCCTACAAAATATATCAAACTCATCCATAAGAGAGTATCTAAAGAGGAGATCTCTAATCGAAAACCAATAAGTATGCTTTCCAACAGCCTACAAAATATATACCAAAGCTCTAGCCAGATGGCTTTCTGGTCACCTGAAGCACTGGACAAGACCTGAGTAAAAAGGTTTCTTCAAAGGAAGATATATTCTTGATGCCATTATAGCCCTATGGGATGGAGTGGAACATGCCCAACAGGATTTTATTTTCTTTTGCATCTATCGAGGGACATATGTGCTTTCCATTTTACAAGGAACTCGCGAAGAGTATGATTTTGCAATGGTCTTTCTTTTCATTCCAGAATCTATTCTGGTCCATGATCTTCTTAATCAAGTTCCTACAAAGCAATCATACCAACTAAATTATCATCGTCATGAAGAGAATGCTTTAATCGACTTACATAAAATACTCAGTGGACACGATAGTCTTGTGGTAAGTCTAACTTATAAGCCACATCTCTGACTTGTTTCAAAATCACCCATGGCCCACAATATCTAGGTGTGTCCCAAATATTCAACTTCCTCTTGACATAGAAAAGTCTTTTATTCAAAATAGACTTTGACAAAGCATATGATAGGTTAGAATGGGATTTTGTCTTACAATCCCTTAAGGACATGGGGATGGGTCCCAACTTCATAAAAATGGTGAAAGTACTTTTTGGGAACAGCATGGCCAAGGTTATAGTCAATGGTAACCTCACTGAACCTTTTGAGTTGAGCAAATCTATTAGACAGGGTTGTCCATTAGCTCCCCTGCTCTTTGTTATTGTTGCCGATGCACTTGGTTGGTTGGTCCACAATGCTACGAAAAAGAGGCACATGCAGGGCATTCATCTACTGAACAACAGCCAAACTTGTCTTCAACAGTTTGTAGATGATATTGATGGCCTTATACACAATGATTCTACATCAATCTGTACCTTCTTGGAATGCCTTCACCTATTTTGTCTGGCATCAGGATCTACCATCAATCACTCTAAAATTGGAATCAGAACAATGTTGTCTGAGTCGTTGCAGTGCCTGCTGGACCAAGGATGCAAAATCTTGAAAGAAGGTCAAATCTTCAGACTTCTAGGAATCCCAATGGGATTTGGGGTGTTTATGCATCAACGATGGCTATGGGTCCTTGATAAAGTGCACAGCAAATTTAGATGTTGGGCCGGCATGTAGCACAGTCTTGCTGGTAAAACTATGGTGCTACAACATATCCTCTTCCCGACTGCCATCTACCTTTTGTCATGCTAGCGCTCTTCAAATTCTGACCTAAAGTAGCTATCCTCTTCCCAACTGCCATCTACCTTTTGTCATGCTAGCGCTCTTCAAATTCTGACCTAAAGTAGCTAGAGAAAATATGCATGAATTTTCTATGGTCGGGAAACGTAGATGGATCGAAAATTCCCAAAGTGGCATGGAATATATGTGCAAGACCTAAAAAGCATGGTGGCATGGGAATACCAAACATAATTGACTTTGCAAATTGCATGGCTGCCAAATGGATAGTCAGAAGCTTCACAACGCCTCAAGAAGATTGGGCAATTCTTCTTAACCGCAACCTGGGAAACTACAATCTTCCAGACTTCCCTCAATGGAAAACTTCCAAGTGTTGACCCTTCAACTCGATAAAAATCAGACCACAGGACAATGCTCTGGTCAAAGCTATATGGCAAGCGTGGAACAGATGCAAGCCTGAAATCAGGTTGCATTGCAAAATAAGAAAACATGCACATATCTTACATCTAGACTGTCAATAATATCTCCGCAGAGATATATAAACATGCATTTAAACTCCATAAAAGGGTATTCAAACCTCGGATGATGTATGGTACAAGGAGAATTACAGGTGGAGATATGAAAAAGAGCTTTAGAACAATGTACACATTGTCTACTAATGACCTTCAACTCATCCGCAACAGGATGCAATCATTGTCTACTAATGACCTTCAACTCATCCGCAATAGCATTCTCATAGAAATCTAAACGTAACCCCTCGCCAATTCCTCCCCCCCTCTCTTCAAGACCCCCCCGCTACACTAAAAACTGAATAATAGGTGGAACCTGCTTTGGGACAAAAAACAGTGAGGATTTAAATCCTCAAAAATATGGTCGCACCCAAGGACTTGGAGCGCACACTCATTCCCACAGCTCGGAGCACACACTCATTCCCACAGCTCAAAGTTTTGAAAACTACTACTAAAGAACGAAGGATCCCCAGAGCATCTGGATAATTAGGGACTGCACCATCTAATGAATGTGTCTCAACTCATGTCTAGATGCATGTTCTTGTGTACATTGCGTGGGACTTTGAGAATTTTCTGAGTACAAGTTCACAACGAGACCAGCATGTACAAGTTCACAACGAGACCAGCATGTACATGTTTGCCTGGGCACAAGACATAACAAGAGCAATGGGGTGCAATAGCACCTAGATATTTATCATAAGCCCGGTCGTTACAATTCAAAATGCATTTTTTAAATAGTAATGTTTCACCCATAATAAGGTTTATACACCTTAAATGCTTAAGAGCTGATTCATATAGTGAAAAGAAGGCAAAGTTGGATTTCATGGCCTGTTGTTTTGGCAAAGGTTTAATTAGCAAAGCTTTGACAACGGTGGCCACCGAGGGAGTTGTAATCTTGAGAGGATGGCGACCAAGGTGCCAGCGTCAATTCGAGGAGAGTTGACAGAGATTTATGAAGTGTTGCGAAACCTTGGTATGCAGCACTTGAAGCAAAGACTAACGCCTTCAAATCCAAGGCAAAGCTGCAAGTCGACCAAAGCAACCAAAGAGTTACAATGGCAAGAACACGAAGTACAGAGATCTTGTGCAAGCCAGATTATGGTTTGTTGACATGGCAAGTGCTGAGTTTGCATAACCATGCTTTTTTAAGGGAGGAAGGGAGGGAGGCGGGGGTTTGGTAGAATTCCCTTGCTCTAGTGCAGCATTAAGTTGAAAGTGTTGACAGAACACCAAGTGCCACACCGTTACAAGAGGAACACCAATCACTCTGGTAGGCATGTTCAATCTTGTTGTATATGCAACCTTGCCAGTGATTATCAAGACTACACCCTAATATGCATACCTTGAAAACTAAACCTATTATATGAACAATAATTGTATGGATGGATGATGCATGGAAAATTTTACTTGTGTAGATGGCTGGTGCATGACAATCCTGGTTCTGTGGATGACTTATCTACAGTCTGACACAAATACCATAAAGAGAGTTTTAAAAATGGGAAATCAAGCTGAATTGGTCAAATAGGCAATCATGTCAAGTCCATACAGTTTTCCATAACATGGTCCTCTTCATGTAAGTCATCTCAAATGCTTGTTTTAAGGTATTCTTTCCGCAGGCCAAAAAATAAGAATTGTGTAACAGAGAGCACTATCCATCTGCTTAGCAGACCTGGACAAGTTCTTGATCATCAAGCCACACTGATAAACATGTCATTGCAAGTTGCCTCCAGAAGAGCGATCACTACTCTAACAAGATGACGCTCAGCATCTCTATGGGTGCCACCACTCGCCCATCTCCCCAAGATTTTGTGAAAAGCCTCACGAACTTGCAGCAGTACAGATCCACACCTCCTATCAATCAAAAACTTCAGCCAACCCTCCACCTCCAACAGCATCCAGTCACCACTTATCTCAGGCGGAGTAGGGTCCGGGCTGAGGTTCACATTCCACCCCATGAGGACAACTGGAAGAGGGGGCAACAACGTACACCCACGTACAAAAACCTGGCTTGTCAGCACCTTCTCTTGGAACACTAGGTAGTAGTGTGATTCCGGGTTTAGTTGCTTCTCCGATATAACAGAAGTCGGATGGATCAGAACTCGGCCGTTACGGACTTTGAACCCCAATCTCCACCGATATGCATGTTTTGTCGCGTTCTTCATACCTCTCGACTCACGGCAAAACTCCGAACTGGCAAGATTGGGATACAGACCAGCAACCAAAAGGGACCTGGCCACATGTATAGAAGCCTGGGTACTTGGCCTAATCCATTGCTCTTGAATCCCTGCTTCTGTCAATGTCCTCTTCAATTGCTGTCTCATCCCTGCTATAAGCCTCATGGTTATAGGTGCCAGAAAATTCTCCTCACAGAAGGTGTTACCCTCCCCACGTGAACAGGCTGCAAACCATTGCTCGAATGCATTAACCAGAGCCAACTGATCACTTCCATATGATGACCCAACGGAAAAACTTTCCCGCATCCGGTCTGCTTCAACCCGTTTGTTAACAGGAGCCACAAATGGATCCCTAAAACATGCCGCTGCTGCTATAGTCAAAAGAGGTTCCAAGCAGCCCAGTAAGGCCCCATAAACTAGCATCTTCCCAAACCTAGGAGGGACAGCCAGCTTGGCGAGAATCGCTCCCAAGGCTGTTAAATTCTCGTGCTGATCAATGGCGCCAAGGTCTTGAAGCACCTCAACAGCAGCATGGACTGCATGGATTTTGGGAGGTTGCAATGCTCTTGAAAGAAATAATCCAATATCCGAACGCCTTAAGGAATCCGCAGTCAATGTAGCCTCTGCAGCCTGAATACATGACAAAAAAAATTTAATAACAAGAATGGTTTTAAGTCAAGAGGTGATGGGAGACAAGGGCGTGGAGAACTGTAAACAGGTGCAAAACCATACTGCAGTTGGAGTTGCAATTGCTTTGATCTGAAGGCATAGCTCCTCAAGGGGGACACGCTGCATTTCAGGGACTTGATGCTCTCGCATAGAAGCAAATACCTATGACATCTCAAGAGAGTTATTGTTGGAGACAAACTTGACAAAAATGCCCTAGAAAATGGCCGAATGGATACACTATGATTGGACACACGTCAATCACGGGGAGCTAAGATGCTTTGAGGGTGAGTATGCACCTTATTTGTATACAACCTAAAGCAGAAGCCAGCTCTCACACGCCCAGCCCTTCCTTGGCGCTGACGTGCACTTGCTTGAGAAGTCCACTGCACATGAAATTACAAGATCAAGATAAAAGATCATAATATGGCTGACTAAGCTCAACAATACATTGACCCATGAAGCACCTGCACCCGGAGTGTATTCATGCTCCGAGAAGGATCAAACTGCTTTTCTTTGATCTTTCCACTGTCTACAACATAAACCACATCATCAATGGTAACACTCGTTTCTGCTATATTTGTTGCCAAGACCACCTGCTAGTTAGGAGAAACAAGGTCAGAGAGAACATGGCAGTTGTTTACTCATATAACAAAGAAACTGTCCACACTAGCCATGGGAATAAAAACTTAACACATCTCTAGCTTGCTCATTAGACAAGGGAGAAGAAAGAGGGAAGAGAGGCCACAGGAAGGAAGGTGTGTGCGTGTGTTGTGGGGGGGCGGGGGCAGGGGCGGTTTTTTTTTTTTTTTTGGGGGGGGGAGGGTGTTGTTAGACCTTGCGTAGGCCTGGTGGAGCTCGTGCAAATGCGGCTCTTTGCTCCCCAGCTGGAAGTTGTGAATGCAAGGGTAGAACCATCATACTCCTGCTAGAAGGCATTTTCTGGAGCCGATCCCTTACCATAATGATATGGTCCAAGCCCTACATTCCATGGCCTCATCAGCACATATCAAAAAGCATGAAGTGAATCAACATATGACTGCAATACACAAAGCATCCAGTCTTACAGGTAGAAAACATAGAATTGCACCATCAGTCTGTGCAAACACCTCAACAGTCCATGATATCACATTTGCCACAAGGTCCACATCAACCTCCTCATCATCTGAATTGCTTGGCTTTGGAAATCTTGGCACAATGAAGCTATACTGCCCCATCAAGTTTGGTAGATCCTCCAGATAATAAACATGTACAGGATGCATCATGCCTGGAACACTAATAGTAGGACAGTTGTTGAAATAGCTGCATGATACAGCAAAGATGATCAGAATATGCAGCAAATAAAGGGTGAAAAGTATGAAGTGGAGTGACTAATTTTTCTTTAGACAGAAAACCATGGGCAAAAATTGGAAGAGACAATCAGGAGCAAGACCAACACCAAGATCTCCTTGCCTCCAGCTACACACTTCCAAGTCTTTTGCAAAAGGGCTAAGACGGTGCTTTGCAATGAGGTCAAGCACGTGTTAGTAGATGGTGAGATCAATGTCAATATATTATAGAAGCATAAATTGATGACAAGGCTGACCCACATGTACTTCCAAAATGGGGCTTCATTAGTTGCCTTTAAAAAACATGCTAGCAATTGTTTAGGGCACCAAAAAAAGAAAATCAGAGTGAGAAATGCAAAGCTCAATGAATCTTTCTCTGGATGATACATGGGTTGTGAAAGATGTGTGATTAAGGCATGCAGTTAACTTTTTTGTTGTGTTAAATTTATTGCTGAGGAGAGAGGGAGAGCCCACCAGACACCTGATTGGGTCCCAATTGTCAGAATACGCAGCGGAGATGATGACCAGATCTGGGAACACGAGCAAAAAACGCATGCAGAAAAACAGCACAAGAGAGAGAGAGAGATGTAGGCGTGTAACTCTGCTCTGATATACACAAGAAGATCCCGATATGATACACTGAGTGGTATGGGGGTGGGGGCCTATTTATATGCCCCCACATGTGCAGTCGGCCTGCTGAAAAAGGCTCCACGACTGCATATGCAGTCGGCCAGCAGCATGCAGCCAGTCGGCCAGCTCTGAGGGTCCACGACTGCATCAGATACAGTCGGCCAGCTCCAATACACACATCTGATGTAGTCGGCCAGCAAATGGATCCTCCTGCCAACTCAGGGCTGCCTCCCAAGCCACAGAAAAATGGGAAAAATAGGGGAAAAATGCGGGGAGTGAGGAAAAATGATAAAACACCTGATAAGGGCGGGCACACCCACAACAAAGGCCCTGGTGTATAAATCTAGACAGGAGATGACTTCTAACACCCCCTCTCAGCTCCTGGCTGTGAAACCAACCACATGGAGCTGGGGTGCCGCCTGAGCAAATCCTGAGAGAGCGACTTCGTGAAGAGGTCCACCGTACTGTCCTCTGTCGAACAGAACTCTAGCAAGATGTCATCAGCAACGATCTGTTCACGAACAAAGTGCCTCTGGATGACCATGGGTTCCTCCAGTGGAAGCCCAAACCTGCAATGCAACCTCTGCATCCTCACCACCTCACAAGTAGCATCACAAACAGCCCGGTACTCTGCCTCTGTTTGCGACAAGGCAAAAGATGATTGTCTCCTACTGCTCCGTAAAACTGCTCCTGGGCCTGAAGTAGATCTCCTCGTGTCCGGATCTCCTCCCCAAACCGAGTCACTCCAACCGTGGAGTCGGACTCCATCCAACAATCCCCCTCCTGTGTACAAGAGTCCATGATCCTTCGCATGCCGCAGAAACCACAGGAAACGCAATCCTGCCTCCCAAAGAGATATCCGCAACCATGAGCTCAACTGCCTCATCAAGAAGCTCCCGTCCAATCTGGTGTCCATCAACCAGATCAATGAACCATACAGCTTCTGAGTCACAGAGACATCACACTGCTCACAAGGATCAGCACCTGTTACGGTGCACAAACAAGTCCTGGAAACCTGATGAAACCTGTCAACCACCCCCTCTGAATCCGGAACCACAAAGCCTGGAGAAACCACCTCCTTCTGCAAGTAAGCACCTGCCACCTGCCTGGCTTTCCGAAAGGTCCTCGTGGGGAAAGAACATCCACATCTACTGGAGGTTCTATGTCCCGAACACTACGAGACATCAGAGCATAAGTGACCTGTCAGCTTCCTCTGACTCACAAACATAAGAACTACCAACATCAGTACTAGAAAGTTCCTGCCAACTGCTGCCATCTACTGGCAAGCTATCCACCATCTGGTCCCGGAAAGCCCGCACCTGCAGCGTATCCACACTTGAGTGGCCATTACCAGACCGCCACTCATCACAAACCTGAGGACCTGGGAGAGAGAGTGCTGAAAGCCTGTAAACTCCATTCTCCACTCCGCCTTCCCACACCACTTGGCCTGTTGCTTTGTCCCGGAGAGCAACAAAATGCTCATCAAACTCCACCCGTACGCCAGTCTTGCAAACCTGATGCACTGACAACAGATGAAAACCAAGTGCCGGAACATACAACACCTGGGAGGAATGCTTCCCCCCTCTGCCATTGGGAACTATCTCCATCCTGCCCTCACTGTGAACTGGGATAGTGGACGTATCCCCAGTAAGAATGTGACCAGAACACTTGCAGAGATCCTGTAAACCGGAACGGGAAGGAGTCATGTGCCTGGAAGCACCACTATCGAGAATCCACTCCCGAGTATCCGTTGCGGAGAGTCCTCCAATCTCCTCCCTGCCTAAAGAAAATGAAGCATCGGTGTCCATCACCTCCAGGTGCACAAAAGCCGGAATCTTCATGATTGCTGCTGAGGAGTCTTCACCCTTCTCGGTCTTCCGCTTGGGACACTGCCTCCAATAGTGGCCTTTCTCGCCACAATCATTACAGGTCCTCTCTGCCTTCAGTTTCTCGCGGTCAGCGTTGGACTTCTTCTCAGAAGACTTCTCCGATGAAGCCTTCCCTTTGCCCGAGTTACGGCCTTTCGACCGTTGGCCAGTTAAGGCCTCCGAACCTCCACCCTGAGGAGGGTTCCTGAATCGTTCCTCCTGGTCCAGGACCATGGACACAAGCTCCTCCCACGTGATGGTGCTGAGCCTGCCACTGGTAATCAAAGACGAGTAAAATGCCGAGTACGAAGAGGGCAAATGTGACAGCAACGTTATGGCCATGTCCTCTGACGATATCTCCTTCCCAGCCTGAAGAACTTCCTGCTGAAGAGCCTACAGCTTGTTAATATGCTCCCGCATCGTCGTCGACTCTGCAGGGCTCATAACCCGCATCTGTACTTCCAAGGAAATCCTCTTCATGGGCGATACCCTGTTGTAAAGAGAGGCCAAATGCTGCCATATACCTCTGGCCAACGTCATATGCTTTACATGATTGATTACCTGTGGTGTGCAGTTGAGGAAAATAAACAAACGGACCCTGGCGTTGACACGATCTCACATCTGTGTCTGGGCCTCCCAGTCCTTTCGGGTTGACGGTAACTCCCCTTCCTCAACTTCCGGCCGTGGAACACCAACAACGACGAAATCAACGAGGTCGTAAGACTCCAGAACAGATTCCATCATAACCTTACAAATGCCGTAGTTGCTCCCGTCCAACTGACGGTCCACCGGGATTGTGGGGAGTGTCGGGATCTTCACATGCCTCTCGGCCATCTCATACAGATCTGCCATTGCGGGGATGTACTCTGAAAAGGGTGGGTGGGTGGGAACAAAGAAGAACTAATACCTGCAAGTGGCTGTCCAGCAAATCAGCCCGCCTTCCTCTTGCTTCTCCTCTTCCCGAACAGTCCAAAACAGTCCACCAATCAACCACAAAACAGTCCCCCTCTTGCTCACACAAATCCCAAGACCTATCTAGAGCCTAGGGCTCTGATACCATGTCAGAATACGCAGCGGAGATGATGACCAGATCTAGGAACACGAGAGCAAAAAACGCATGCAGAAAAACAGCACAAGAGAGAGAGAGATGTAGGCGTGTGACTCTGCTCTGATATACACAAGAAGATCCCGATATGATACACTGAGTGGTATGGGGGTGGGGGCCTATTTATATGCCCCCACATGTGCAGTCGGCCTGCTGAAAAAGGCTCCACGACTGCATATGCAGTCGGCCAGCTCTGAGGGTCCACGACTGCATCAGATACAGTCGGCCAGCTCCAATACACACATCTGATGTAGTCGGCCAGCAAATGGATCCTCCTGCCAACTCAGGGCTGCCTCCCAAGCCACAGAAAAATGGGAAAAATAGGGGAAAAATGCGGGAAGTGAGGAAAAATGATAAAACACTTGAGAAGGGCGGGCACACCCACAACAAAGGCCCTGGTATATAAATCTAGACAGGAGATGACTTCTAACACCAATAACCCACTTAAGTGCCCCCACCTTAAGGTGTGTCTGCTTTATTATGATGTTGAATTAAGTATAATGCAGATTTTGTCCTTGACCTGAAAATAGCCTCTTCCTTGCTGGGCTAAGCAATGGCCTAAAAATCCAGGCTAAACAACAGGTGGGGGCTTGAGAATCCAGGCATAAACTGTGCTGGAGTAGACTGCCTTCTGAGTGATAAATATCTGCGTGCCTGTTTTGCAAGGCTGAAGCAAATTTCTGATTTGCTTGGGCTCCACTGCGGAAGAAGATTGCTGATTTTGCTTGGAATTGTCCTGGATGATTGAGTGGGGAAGTACACAAAAAAAAGCACCTGCTTTATCATAGAAATGCAGCGATTCAAAGAGCACCCCCAAGCATACCTCCCCAGCCGCCTTCTCCGCTCACATATGACTCTCCGACTTAATACCAGCAGGTATACAAGTTAGCCCATTGGTTTTGTGGTGCCTTGCGGAAGGCATTGTATGGTCTCAAACAAGCTCCTCAAGCTTGGTATGAGAAAATCCATGCATACTTACTTGGTCAACCAAGGCTTTCAGCATAGTCCGATAGAGAGTACCCTCTATGTCAAGAATGACAAGGAGGTTTTGATTGTGATCATCCTTTATGTGGATGACATGTTTCTTACAGGGACAAGTAAAGACAAAATTGCAGCATTCATGGCTGATTTAGAGTCTCCATTTGAGATGTCAAATCTCCGTCAAGAGAGAATTATTAACCATCAGCTTTCTTTTGGGAAAGTTGATGGACCCAGTACCCCACCACATTATATTTTCCCAACACCACCTTAGCATATGGTGATCAAACAGAGAAGAACTGTTATGGGCAATCCACCTAGCTTTCTCCCCAATATATACCATGTCTAATCTAGATGAGATGTTGGTATATTGCATGCTAAAATAGGTATGACCCTTCTCTCAGCACCAGTCTCCCAAACCCCAACCATCAACCATATCCCTTTTGCTTTCATTAACAAGGGGTTTTTACAAAAGGGTACGAGAAGTACCTAAAAAGTTTGCACCATGACTCGGGATCTCTAGAGTCAATCGTATGATGCATTTGTAACTATTTGGCCCTCCTAGCTCTTTTTCACATGATGGAACACATGCCCGGACACATGGACAGATTGATGAAAGCATGGAAACAGGGTTCATGAAGTCGGCACAAGAAGAAGCACCAGTTTTGGTCAAAAGCTGGGAAAAGCAAAAAAGTCATACTGAGTTGACCACAAGCCAAGGGCACCATTGGAAACAAGAGACTTAGCCAAACCACAAAGCTAAAGGCCGCTTTCCCAAAAGCAGTCCCAAGGCCAAAAAGCATGGCCCTAAAGCTAAAAGCATAAATCAAGAACTTTGGCAAAAGATGAGCAATATTTTATTATTACTAAAATATTAAAGCAAAAGGAGAAAAGCAAAGCATAAAGTATTGCTTTTGGCAAAAAGCAAGGCCCTCCTTAAGTATAAAAGAAGCTAGCGTCCTCTTGTTTTGAGCATCAAGCTTGTGGAGAACAACGACACCCTCACCTTCATTCACTCGCTACGGCCACCACCCATCTTTGAGATTCGAGATTTGGATTTAGACTTGGAGCTTGGACTTGGAACTTGGACTTGGAGCTTGGACTTGGAACTTGGAGCTTGGACCTGGAACTTGGACTTGGATTTGGATATTGGATCTGGTACTAGCCTAGTGAGAGATGCTTGTGGTTCATCCCCGTGGTGTGCTCGGCATCACAGACTTGTGCCTCGACATCGACATTGACTTGGATATCCTACATCGGCATATCTGTATGTTTTGTATTCATTGACTGTATTGATCCTAGCCAGCGTGCTCGTGGATTGTTCCTTAATAAATTCCTGAAAGGGAGCGGAGCCTGTTCCCCACTCAGTGTGGTGTTTTATGCAAGATCCCTATTCCCTTCTCTTTCTCCCCTCTCTCTCTATATTATTATCTCTTGGACACGTGGTTGAGTCTGTCACTGCACACCCCGATGGACTTACACTGGTATCAAAGAAGGATTTCTCTTGAAGAAATTTTCTTGGGGTGACAGAGCCATGTCGAGAGAAGAGGGAGACCAAGGGCCTCATGAAGGGAACAACTATGAGGCCGATACTGAACTTCTAGACAAGAACCAAGGCCGTCGATCTATTTCTCATGAAACCACGGCCATAACATCAATAGAGTATCAAGATTTTCAACAGTTTAGACAGTTTCTCCAAGATGAAGAATTCCTTGCTTAGAGAGCCAAGTAGGAACAGGACCAAAGAAGAGCTTGAATGTTTGAAGATTTCATCAAGGACCAAGCCACCGAAGCTAGAGGGGTCGAAGCCACCAAAGCTTATCTTCAAGCCAAAGGAGTCACCATTTTGGAAGGATCAAAAGCCACCAGGTTTGCTCTTCATGGAGGAAACAAGGAGGCTATCCCTAGGCCCGTTCTCTTGAATGCAACTTCTTCGAGACAAGTAAAAGGAAGGCAAAGAAGCCTTCATCAACCGGCAAGATGGACTTCAAACCAAGAGAGAAGAGTGTCAAGTTTGATGCTTTTCATGGAAAGCAGGGTACACAAAAAGCATTATCTTTTGTTGAGCAGTTTGATGCCGCTTTTGGAGGAGATGACTGCTCCGAAAAGTCAAAACTTTGCATTGTTCGCATGCACTTGAAAGATGCCGCCTTGAATTTGTGGCTAAAAGTAGTACAAGAAGGGACCGAGCCGAAGACGTGGACCAACTTCAAGACTATATATATACCTAGATGAATCCAAGAACATGCCCAAATTCACCTTTTAGGAACGTGCATGTTATATACTCATGGTAGTCAACCCACAAGACTATATAACTATCAACTCCATTATGCATAGTATGGACTAGATACTACACACATAAGAGCATACATTCACACAAAGCCCTTCGTACTGAGTTTCTATCAAACCTCCGGAGATGCAGGGCAGACTCAGCCATGATGAAGCCTAGCACTAAGAGAAGTAGCAAATAGAAAGAATTAGTACAACAAATAAGTAGTTGATAAGGCAAATGCACCGCTAAAGATAGAAAGAATTAGCACAATATCAACTGGCCACAACTCGGACGAAAACTTCACAATGTTCAACAAGAAGTTTCTACCTGCAAACTTTGAAGCAAATGTGCAGAAGGAATGGGATAAGGTAAAGCAGAAAGTTGGTGAGAATGTGGCATCTTACCTTAACAATTTCTTTTAAGTTTACTTTATATACTCCCATTCCACCACTAACAGAGATGCGTAAGTTTGTGAATGGATTGCAACCTAAACTTATGCATGCAAGTTATATCGCTGGACCGAAAACGTTGGAAGAAGCCCAAGACAAGGCTTTACAAGCCGAGGCCTTGTGCATGCCTTGGATGGACGGCAAGACAGAACGACAACCGGAATCCACCTGAAAGGAAGAAGTTTAAGGATCGATCCCCATCAAGAGCCGAGTCTCAAGAGAAGAAGGAGCAGAGTGAGGACAAACCTCCACTCTTTCGAAGAAGATTGTCCCTCGAACAACGTGAAGAATATGCCAAAGAAGGGAAGTGTTTTCAATGTGGAAAGAAGGGACACTTGGCTACAAATTGGCCTGACAAGCCAAAGCAAGAAGCTAGACAAATCAAAAGATCAATAGAGACATTCTGCCAAGAAATTTGTCAAGAGGAGATTGCATTGGAGCAGTCTTGTACCATGAGAGCCATGTTGTGGCCTATGAAAGTCTTAGATGAGGATTTCCAGGATTGTATTGGAACAGATTTCAGAATAGAAATTTTGTGACTTTTCTTGCCATCAAGAAAGATTCTTTTATGAAGTAAACCCGTTTATGTGAAACAAAGTTTGAGGCCAAAAGTGAACAAAGAAAAGCCATGCTCCACCTTACGTAGGGCAAAGAAGCATATTGCTACAATTCAAGCTTTGGAAAGCTACTTTATTAGGCCTTGTATGAGAAAGAATATTGAGTAATATATTCAAGAATGTTTGGTTTTGTCAGACGATCAAGTTTCATCGACAAAAGCTGGCAAGATTACTGCACCCATTGAATGTTCTATGGGAGTTTTACGTGTATTGCTATGGATTTTATCTCTGGATTGCCAAAGTCAAGAAATGATGGTGTATGGACCTTTCTCAGGATACCAAGATGGTTGGACCATTCAGATCACTGGAGGATATATAATGCCTTCCATGACATTTATGGAAACCATGTACAGGTTACCCCAAGAGGAGCTGGTTTTGGAGGATCCACCAGGGGTGGAAGAGCCAGAATAGACTGTGCTCCATTCTTTGAGAAAAAGAGGAAAGATAGTGGTTAGAAAATTCCTCTTGGAAATGGATGCGAAATGGATGCCAGAGAAGTGATATGGACGTCATGCGATCAAGACAGGTTCAAGAGGGGGGGATCGTGCATCTAGCCCCCTTCATTGTAGATATATTGGACTGGAATTGATCATTATTATGCTTATACAATGATTATTTGGACATGCTCTAGTTTGGGTGGCAACGATGCCCGATAGCCCAAGGAGCGAGATTTGTATATGGGAGGCAACAATGCCAAATGACCCATTGGACGGCAATGATTCTAGAATGAGATTTGTATATGGGAGGCGACGATGCCAGATATCTTGGACTTCACAGTCGGGCAGTCATTGCGACCAGATGGCCTAGATGGCTGTATTGGATTTCATAGTCGGGCGGTCAATGCGACCAAATGGCTCAGGTGACTATTAATGAACTCTCGAACGGTCATAGCGACCAAATGACCTTGAGCGAATTCTTAGGCGGTCCTAGTGACCAGATGGCCTTGAACAAACTCTCAGGCGGTATTAATGACCAGATGGCCTTCAGTGATAGTCTGAGCGGTATCCCTCGGGAGCCAGATAGCTCAGCACGATTTCCGATGAAACCAGACAAGACAATCTATGAACAGGAGGATCATTACTTGTGCATTGCATACTGATGTATGTTTGAATTTCTTGGACTTTGTGTGCTGTTTTTGATGTGTGGACAATGCTTGGATTTACGGCATGTGATAGTCCATTGGGCTCTAGACTACCTGGCAGTACCTCGAGTAACTAATAGACACGAATGATGCATACTTGTTTGTTGACTAAATTTTGTCTAGTTTTTGCAGAAGGCATAGTTGTCATGGTACGAAAATACAATACCGGGGGGGGGGGGGGGGGGGGGGGTAGGAGTCTATAGTGCTTGAGGAACCAGAACATGGAGAATGTCACTCCTAATTGGATCTCCCAATTGTTTCCAAAAAAGAGCCTTCATGGATAAAAGGTCTCCCAGTGGAGCGTTTATGACTAAGGGACCGTCCTTGCACAAATATGAGGAGTGCATCTAGGGTGATAGGTTTAGGGACTCCTCTCTAGATCAAAATGACCCTGTCCAAATCTTCTCCCCTGTACATAACTTGAGGATCTGACTGTCTAGCCTACCTATACCAGGGATCTCCAAGTGATGTAGCAAGATTCTCTTCATCCTACTGATCAAGTGTACACTACCAGTCTACCTTGCCAGATTTTTTAGGTCTCTGAGCAACCCCATATGGAATATTGAGTGGACACAAAAGTTGCAAAGTATTGCGGGCATTTGGGATCTTCGTCGAGCAGGATTTTTTTTATTTTTTTTTTTAGCATTTGAAAATTTCTTTCTCAAGGTCGCGCGGGGGGGGGGGGGGGGGGATAATAATAATCGTACCGTACGAACCGTACGATACGAATAGGTTCGTAGCGGTACGAGAAACAACCATGGCATAAGGTAAGTATGTATTTATTATATCTTACACATGTGACAGACTCTGAAGAAGTATCATCAAGAACAAAGACATTGGTTAAAGATAAGGCGTGGAGATGATGTCACATGAGTAGATAACACCACAGATATAGGAAAGACCAGATGCACAAGCTCACCTGATAGGGCTAGTACTAGGAAATATTCCAAACATATGGTTGTACTTGATGTACTTGGGACACATGGATATACATGGAACATATGGATGTGCTTGGAACACTTGCAGTCCGCAGTTGAGGACAATTGTGATATAAGAGGGAGGGATGTAACTATTTGGCCCTCCTAGCTCTTTTTCACATGATGAAACACATGCCCGAACACATGGACAAATTGATGAAAGCATGGAAACACGGTTCATGAAGTTGGCGTAGGAAAAGGCACCAGTTTTGGTCAAAAGCAAAGAAAAGCAAAAAGTCAAACTGAGTTGACCGCAAGCCAAGGGCACCATTGGAAAGAGGAGCCTAAGCCGAACCAAAAAGCTAAAGGCCGCTTTTCCAAAAAGCAACTCCAAGGCCAAAAAGCAAGGCCTTGAAGCTAGAAAAGCATAAATCAAGAACTTTGGCAAGAGATGAGCAATATTTTATTATTACTAAACTATTAAAGCAAAGCATAAATTATTGCTTTTGGCAAAAAGCAAGGCCCTCCCCAAGTATAAAAGAAGCTAGAGACCTCTTGTTTTGGGCATCAAGCTTGTGGAGAGCAAGGACACCCTCATCTTCATCCACTCGCTACGGGCCGCCGCCCATCTTTGAGATTCGGGATTTGGATTTAGACTTGGAGCTTGGACTTGGAACTTGGACTTGGGATATGGACTTGGACTTGGACTTGGAACTTGGAACTTGGAGCTTGGACTTGGAGCTTGGACTTGGGATTTGGACTTGGACTTGGACTTGGATTTGGATATTGGATCTGGTACTAGCCCGGTGAGAGATACTTGTGGGTAATCCCCATGGTGTGCTCGGCATCAGAGATCTCGTGCCTCGACATCGACATCGACATCAACATCGACTTGGATATCCTACATCGGCATATCTGTTTGTTTTGTATTGATCCTAGCCAGCGTGCCCGTGGATTGTTCCTAAATAAATTCCTAAAAGGGGGTGGGACCTGTTCCCCACTCAGTGTGGTGTATTGTGCAAGATCCCTATTCCCTTCTCTCTCCCCCCTCTCTCCCCTATATCTTTATCTCTTGGACACGTGGTTGAGCCTGTCACCGCACACCCCGCTGGGCTTACACCATTGTTGGACCCACCAACAGGTGCGCAGATTCTTACTTGAATCCCACATCCTAAAAGCCTCCTGACACCACATGACAACTTGATGGTCATCGGTTGGTGAAGGCAGAGAGTATCCGTTAACCTCGGGTTCAACATGATCCTATGTGCTCCCAATCATCTACCAGCATTGCCACTCGTGCCAGGTAAAATCCAAACGTAGTGGCTTTTCGTGCTCAATGCCGTTATTGTCAATCGACATGTGCTCAATGTCGTTACTATCAACCAACCCCACAACATTGTTCCCTACCAACTCCATAATTTTCCACGGCACACTAGACTTGCATGCTTACTTGGAAAGGAGTGGTAGCAAAAAGGTTACGGGATGAGGGGAAGTGAAAGGTTAGAGAAAAGATTATAGGATAGATGAGAGTTGATGTCGAGGATACGGCATGCTGGCATGGGGAAAAGGTTACGGGATGAGGGGAAGTGAAAGGTTAGAGAAAAGATTATAGGATAGATGAGAGTTGATGTCGAGGATACGGCATGCTGGCATGGGGAAAAGTGTTGGAAGTTGGAGTCATCCTTGCACGGTGAGAGTCAAAAAGCTTGAGTAGTGAGGGGCATGAATCTTTTTATAAGAGGGGCTAGACTTGAAAAGCCAATCTTGCTTTTCCTTTTTTATAATAGGTACCTTAATAGGGTGTTTTGAATAAAACCAAAGCTAAAAATGTCCCAACCCATTGTTTTTTTTTAACTCTCTCGCGATGCTTTTTCTCTCTTCTGTCTCTGCCCGACTTGCAGAGATGTGTTTTTTCTCTCCCCTTTGTCCCTCCCCCCGACTTGCGGAGATCCACTTAGCTTTTAGCTATAACTAGCCTCTTGCTATTATTTATTGACCCGCAGCCAATCAAGACCTCATCTTGCTAGCGTTCCTTGCTTGTGCCCTTAGCCTACGTGTAAACCCTCCAAGTCCCACGCCCTCTTAATCCTTAACCCTAACCTGGGTTAACACATGCCCCTCACTTTGGGTAAACGTAACCCTAGGCTAATTGGGATGTATCACACTCCCTCCAGCTTACCAATCATTGCAAAGCGGTATAAGGCACCATATCCACCTCATCTCCTTGAAAGCCTTGATGCTCCCCAGACCGTCAGGGTTATTTTCCAAACTTAACAAAAACAAGTGCAATCTTGACTCCTTGAGAGTCTCCTCACAAAGCTTCAAACTGTCAACTCCATCATGCATAGCATAGACTACGTGCTATAACATCCCACTCATATCATCAATGCCAAGGAGTGGGTGCAGGTTTAAGCATAAATTCTTCATGGATAAAACACCTTACTGTATGATTTCGGTGAAGAGCAGACTCAGTCAGGATGAACGGTAGCAGTAAAGAGAACTCACGTGGTACATGGAACAATGGGGAGCAAGTTTACCTAGTGTAAATAGATGAATCGAGGGTTGCACTCATTATTATCACACGCAAAGATGTGTGACACTGAAGGAGCTCTCGAACGATGACAAGTAAGAAGTCAGTCTCCAGGTCCCGTTCATGAACTTCATCAATCACAATATGGGTAATTCCAGCCACACCATCGCTTCTCTGTTAGATAATTCATGCACACCAATCAGTTCGATTCCTCATCAAAGGGAATGATCATGAGATTTTATGGGACTTTTGTGAATCAAATTTCAACAGAGAAAATAAAATTGATTATATTGAGAGTATGTGCAGCATGCACATATTCATTTATGAAGTGTGTGCACACATACATTTGTGGAAATAAAAAAGCTAAATAGTATGTGCACACATACATTTACGACCCGTTGATTACACACCTGAAGCCTCCTTAATAAGATGCCAGTTGTGCAATATAGGATACTGCCTCGCGGTCTTGGTGCAACACTCTCTAACCTGATGGAATAGCCTACACTCTTTCCAACCAACTCACCTCGTTCCCATGCAACACGTTCAGCAACACTGCATACAAGAGTTAAAACACTGCTCTAAGAATCCCAAACAAGGATGAGAAAAATTATAGAAGGGTTCACTGAGAAAAACATTCTCACTTCCTTTGTACCTGCCAAAATCCCCACAACTTCCTAACAACCAACAGGAGGCTTGGACCACTTACATTTCAAAGCCAGGCCAAATAAATATGCGGTGAAATGACTTGGTCAGAAGCTTGTAGCTACATTTATACTCTTTAGAAGGGGAGGGGGACACAGCATTTGAAAGAAAAAGGTCTATACTAAGGTCAAGAGGTGCAAGGTATTATGAACACAATCAACTGAAGGAATTGTTTGACAGAATTAGGAAAACCTAATAGCTATGGTTATGTCCTTAAGAGACATAACTGATTTGGCTCTAAAGATGAGGCTAGGCAAATGCTAATTAGAGGCACTACCCATGGGTTTATAACACTAATTGACTGTTACTAAAACGTAATTTAATGATCCTGTGTATGAAGTGACAATAAATTAGGAACACCTCACTTAATACAATATTTGTGAGTAGAAGACTTATAAATGGGCATAATATTTGTGA
The DNA here is from genome assembly GCF_041138505.1 of Cibotium barometz. Lineage (NCBI taxonomy): Eukaryota > Viridiplantae > Streptophyta > Polypodiopsida > Cyatheales > Cibotiaceae > Cibotium > Cibotium barometz. The sequence goes on from NC_141062.1 coordinate 52,424,124, forward strand.
GTAGCAGACTCATAAATGGGCACTTCTATCAATGCGGGGAACCCATGGGAGGTCAGGACCTGCAATATGTCATTGTCAGTATCAAGCCAAACACCTGCAGGGTATGGTTCCAGTGGTATGGGATACTGGGATGAGGGTGAGGAGTCGTGGCTAGGTGTTAAGCCTCAAGGGAGCCTCCCAGTGGAGCTGTGTAAAGTAGCCAATCCCTTCCTTGTGAGGTCTTGGATTTATCCACTTTATCTTGAGATGTCTACAGACTAAAGCTGGTTGAGAGATCACCTTTTATGCACATTAGGTACGGGTCAGAAACCCTAATTCCCAATGTGTATGTTTCATTAGAAAATATTTCCTTCCTCTGCTGGTCCTATTACAACAGGACCAACAGAGAAAGAGACTGTTTGACAGCCTATATAGAGCAGAGGAAGGAATTGTTTGATCCAAGCTTCACAGAAGCATATGGAACATTCAAGAAAAAAGTGGAAAACCCAACCTTGTGGCCACCTTCTGTTCTGACTCCTCCTAACAGTCTCAGGCAACAAGAACATGAGTTCGAAGAATTCTAGCAAGTCAAATACCCTGCAAGGTGGACCGTTTAGCAAAAGTCACGACAACAGACAGCTGAAATATAAGGATTTTAAAAAGTCACATACAGAGAATACATCAGACGGTAATAACAACGAAACTTTCAACACTCAAGTCTGTCAATGCATGGGGTGGCTCAGCTAGAATAGGTCACAAAACAATGTGCAGCAGTTTTTATTGTTTGACTTGGTCGTTATTAACTGGTAAAGCACATGAACCAGCTTTGCTTGTTGTTTCTAACATGAGTGTGAGTGTTCATTGGTTCCAGATGCATCATCATCAGTAGGACCCGTTGTGAAGAAGTGTTTCTTATTCCCAGTAAAAATCACACAATGATATCACTGAAGGTGTGCAGATTGGAATAACCTAGCATATGCCTTGCCCACTAGAAACCCCCATAATTCTATCACTAGAGGTGTACACATTGGCATAGCCACACACTTCTTGATAGACAAGACCTAATGGTGACAATGCATCCACAAAAAAACAAGATGTGAAAAGCATAGCAGTGTACATCAAGCAACAGACACCCACACTCATGCCAGATGCAATAAGCATAGTCAGTTCACATGCTTCAATTGCTAATGACCAAATCAAAACCCACACAGCTAAACTTTAAATGGTATTTTTAAAAGAAAGTGCATACATACACAACACAACAAACAGCACACAGCTGCATTTGGGAAAGGCGCATGTCCTCAAAAAACCTTCAGCTTAGAAGCAAAACAGCTGGAAATGAGGGAACAGGTATGTATGACCTGATTGCAGCAATCCTCCTTGGTTGTGTGACGACAATGTGAACGTCGGCACCAGCACCATTCAGCTCATAATCCTCTAGCACAAACTGTGGGACCTGCAATTAAGAAACATGTTGGTATCCCAAACAAAAACTATTTTCACATGAGCTTTAGATGACAGGGTATTGTCAAACAGAGGACTGACTGAAAGCATACATGTACCCACTAAAACACTAACCTGAGTTGCTTCCCCACATCCTGAGTTGTTTTCTGACTATAACACTAACCTGAGTTGTTTTCCCACATCCTGTTTCTCCTGTCAGGACGACGACTTGATTATTGGCTATTGTCTCCACAATTTTATGTCTTTGCCTCCATAAGGGTAATGATTGGCGTGCTTGCCATTGCTCCTCAAGCTTCGGAGAAGATAACCTGTTTCTTGCTTCCGAGCACAATGTAGCACTCTCTGAAGCTAGGTGCTCTCTACCAGCATAGCTTGAAGACAATCCAAACGCTTCATTGTGCATCGTTAATTCCTGTGCTTCTTCAAAAGGCAAAGGTTTACAGATCCTTTGTGCAAAACTGTCTTCCATCTCCAAATGAAGCCTGTGAAGAGCATCCTCCATCATGGCAAGTTCCTGATCTCGAAGACCTACAATGGCAGGCCGCTCACTTTGCTGAAAATCATCAACCACATGAACATACTCAGCAATCTGCTTCCTGGTGAAAGAAGGCATGTATGAAAATGCAGTCAAAATGTGGTGTGGATGTCGACACATCACTCAAGGGTAGAGGTGTGGGTGGGTGGATGGGTGGATGTGGATGGGTGTATGCGCGTACGTCCGTGCATGGGGGTGGGTGGTGGTGGAGGCAGAGGGTGGGTGTGGGGATAAAAAAACCATAAGATGTCTGGAGCCATTGAGGCTATACTGATCTTAACTAGATCCTGTGGCTTTGAGACAGGCATGCCATCATTAAGTTGTTCACCTGCTGGATGTGCAAAGCCTTGCTAAAGCTGGAAACCGACACCCCGCCAGCATCACCAGGTTTATTCAAAATTCCTTCATGGTAAAGCTTTTCACAGGCAGCATAGCAACACACACGCTCAGCCTCTCCTTTATTGCGACCCTCTCCGACAGCAATGAAGACTTCTTGTTTGCCCGGTAAAGGAACAGCCAACTCAGCAACAAACACCTGCAGAGACCTTCCATATTTTAGCTGAAAGGTAGTGCATGATAAGTCTTAGGTAAAATACTGCACAAACCTTTGAGTGATCTGGTCCTGAAGAACGGAGACTGATCGGCAATGGCCTTGCATTCGCTCCACAACAAATGCTTCGGAATGCAGCACTTCTGACCAGAACGTTTTTGGGATTTTCCCCCCATCCAGCATCAGAGCTAGCAGTTGAGTTGCTCTTGTATGCGCCCACCAGGAAACCTAGTTCCTGAAAAATCAAAGGTCACGTTGTATCAAAAGAACAAACAGTCATGAAGTTCATGCTCATGAAACTAAATGGAATATCTTCATCCAAACACGAATGCTGGCTCACATTGAGCTTTTTGCATGCATCGATTGCAGCAAGTCTCTCTGCTTCTTTCTTCGTCCTTGCTGATCCAGAACCCCATGCCTCTCTTCCATCCTGTCACAGTTAGAACCTCTTAAGATCAGCAAATAAAACTTTAAATGCATCAAAAGTATCTTATGGAGTGAACATATTGCTTCCAACCCAAAATAGAGAGAAAATACTCTCACTAACATGGCAAAGGTGAAAGAAGCTGAGAGAGCAAGCCCAAAACCATAAAGCCGAAAAGAGAAGAAAATATCTCCAATGAAACCCCCTCTAGCTTGATAAGCCTTAAGAAAGGCTTATTATTAGGTTGGTTCAGATGGCACAATGAGTAGACAGAAACATTAGCAGAAAGTCAGCAGCATTAAGATAAGACAGTGGAATCATGGTACTCCACTCTAGTCGACAGAAGCAGGCATTAAGAGTCACCCTCTGCTCTTCGTGCCCATTTATGGAGGCAATTCCATCAATGTTTCACAGACGATGCAGTTTTTAGTCGAATTATGCCTACACCCCCTTCACATTTGTTCGGTTTGTTTGCAGGTTTCGAGTCTTGTACCATGAGCGTTCTGCGAGGTGATCCTATGGGGATTTAAGCAAACATGAAGAGGGTGCAGGCTTGACTTACCTCCCAACCTTGACAGCCGTGGGCAAGCCCACAAGTCTTGGTTGTCCCACCGAGCCACGAGCTGAGCTAACTAGATCAACGTACCGACCAATCTCTACCTCGTGACGTCCCATACCGCCACGAAGCTACCCTCGCGGGCCTCGAGACTGCTGCCGGCCTCGGCTGCATGAAGCAGGTGCACGTCTGCACTAGATCCCCAAGCTCTTGACAATAGAGCTCTCACAAAGACACGCGAGACTCTATAAACTAATGACTAACCTTGGCCACCCTTTTATAGGATCTTGGTCGGTCATCATGCGTCCACACTTGGGCGCCGGCCCGTCTATACTAGGGTGCCAGCTCGTTAGTCTATCCCAAACTCAGCTCGTCAATCAGCCTACCTAGCTCCAAGCTTTCCCAAACCTCAAAGCTAGTCTTGTGTGCATGTAGCACAATGTAGATACGCACAATGTGAACGACAAAGTATTCACCTCTCTAATTCGACTAAGCGCATCTGCGACACTATTCATGGACCCTTTTCTATAAGGAATCTCAAAATCAAAATCTTGCATTAATTCAGCCCATCGAGCTTTCCTTCCTCTCAAATCATCGGCATCACACACATACTTGATTGACTGATGATCAGTCGATACCACAAACTTGGAACCATATAAATAATGTCTCCAAACCTTGAGAGCGTGAATCACAGCATAAAGCTCTTCTCAAGGGTTGGCCAACGAAATTGAGTGTCGTCTTGCTTTTTACTTTCGAAAGCAACAAGTCTACCATCTTAAAATAGAGTAGCCCCGATTGCATAGTCACTGGCATCAGTTTCAAGAACATAAGGCCGATTAGGATCGGGTAATGCTAAGATAAGTGCTTCCTTGACTTTATCTTTTAAAAGTCTGAAGGCCATATCCAAATCGTTATTCCAAGTGATAGGCTGATTCGACTTACGTCCACGACCTTTCAACAAGTCGGTCATCGATAGTGTGAGCTAAGAGTATTCTCGTACAGATTTCCAAAGAAAAACAACAAAACCGAGAAAAAACGAAGTTGTTTCACTGTCTGCGGTATAGGCCAGGCCAGAACCTTCTGAACTCGGTCATAGTCAATGCTCAATCCATCTCTAGTGATCTTGTGTCCCAAGTAAATGATGTCTGTCATGAAAAACTCAAATTTACTTAATGTAGCATACAATCGATTTTGTCTTAAAACAGTTAGGACAATCATGAGGTGTCTAACGTGATCTTCAAGAGTACGACTATATATCAAAATATCGTCAAGGAACACAACCACAAATTTTTCCAAATGTTCACAAAAAAGATCGTTCATCATTTGCTAGAAAGTGGTTGGAGCATTGGTTAATCCAAAAGGTAATACGAGAAACTCGTAATGGCCATACCTAGTCCGAAAGGCGGTTCTTTCGACATGCCTTTCATGAATACGTATCTAGTGATAGCCAGTACGTAAATCTATCTTGGTGAAATATTTCGCTCCGGCTAACCGGTCAATCAGGTCATCTGATCTAGGGAGAGGATAACGGTTCTTAATTGTCAGCTTGTTCAATTTCTTGTAATCTATACACATTGTCCAGGTGTTGTCCTTCTTTCTCTTGAGTAACACAGGCGCACCCCAAGGTGATTTACTTGGACGGATCTATAGAGCCCATCCTCAAATAATCTTCGAGTTGTTTGGCCAACTCATCTTCCTTAGCTTGGCTCATCCTGGAAGGTGGAATACTAACAGGGTGAGCACCAGGGACCAGGTCAATACGATGATCTACTGCCCTTTCGGGTGGTAAGCCCGATGGCAGTTCCTTAGGAAATACATCTTAGCCCGATGTCATGTGCACAGTGTGTATCTACCGTGTGCTACACGCACACAAGACTAGCTTCGAGGTTTGGGAAAGCTTGGAGCTAGGCAAGCTGATTGGCGAGCTGAGTTAGGGATAGACTAACGGGCGGGCACCCTAGTATGGACGGACGAGTGTCCAAGTGTGGACGCTCGATGACCAGCCAAGAGCCTATAAAAGGGTGGCCAAGGTTAGTCATTAGTTCATAGAGTCTCGCATGTCTTTGTGAGAGCTCTATGGTCAGGAGCCTGGATCTAGTGCAGACGTGCACATGCTTCATGCAACCGAGGCCGGCGGCAGCCTCGAGACCCACGAGGGTAGCTTCGTGGCGGTATGGGACGTCACGAGATAGAGATTGGTCGATACGTCCATCTAGTTAGCTTAGCTCGTGGCTCGGTGGGGACAGCCAAGACTTGTGGGCTTACCCACGCCTGTCAAGGTTGGGAGGTGAGTCAGGTCTGCACCCCCTTCACGTTGTTTGGTTTGTTTGCAGGTTTCAAGTCTTGTACCAGGAGCGTTCTACGAGGTGATCCTATGGAGATTTGACAGTGAAGATCAAGCTCCATTGTAAAATTATAAAGAACTTTCTACCCCTTTGTGAAAATGTCATGTGGATCCTTTCTGTAAAGTCCTTCCCAAAGTCTGTCCTAAACACAGCTGAAAACATGCTTAGTACATAACCAAATCATGGTTATGTTATGTACTTGGACACTAATCTATGGATTAGCGATCTAATTCAGTGGGGTTAGTGTTAGCACATTCATCCCCAGATTCTGCTCTTTTATGGTGCCCATTTGGTCCCTTTTGCATGGCCCTTGCTTGTGGGCTGGCCACCCCTTTTTCTACTATTTTTTTGGGATTTTTTCCAGCCTTTCTGGCATTTACCAGTCGGCCATGTCCAGTAGCTCCAATCGGCCTGTTTTGCAGCTCCAGTCGGCCAGCATTCCCTTACTATAAATAGTGGGTGATGGCCTCTCTTTTCTCATTCAGTCTTGTACATATTTTGCTCCCTCATTTATGAGACTATCTGTGTCTCTTGCTTGGAACTGTTTTGCTTCAGTATATTCAGCATAGTTCTCTGCATCTCTCTCTCTCTCTCTTGCACTCTCTGTTCAGCACATTCTAGTGCCACTTTGCTTCCGCTCTGTGCACTCTTTCATGGTATCATCGCTCCCGGTCTAGCAACCTCTTTGCTGCCCCAGATTCAGCCCTGTTTTCAGCACCTTCTTCTCTGCGTTTTTTCCCTCCAGATCCACAGCCCTTGCTGCTGCGTTTGTGGACAGCAACGTCTGGTCACTTCTCCTCCAGTTTTGGCTTCTCCAACTGCAGCCATCTGGCGTTTTCTGATCAGCGTTTTTCCCACTTGGAGATTGGACAATAGGCGGCCTGTTTTCTACAGGACAGCAGCCTTCTATGCTGCATTTTCCTCTCCAGTGGCCCTTTCCCCTTTGCAGAGGGGGCTTGTGGTGTTGCAAGCTTTGGTGGCACTCTTGGTACCTGTGGAGGACACTTCTTCTTCAGAGTTTGTGCATTTTTTGAGATTGAGCCCAAGCTTTTGTGATGGCTGCACCGACTTCTCTTCATATGTTTGCTGAGTCTGCCAAGTTGGATGGTTCCAACTACACCCTATGGAAGGTGAAGGTGAAATCGGCCTTGCGTGGCGTGGATCTCTGGGATTGGCTTGTTACACCAGCCAATGCCACCCCTCCCACCCTTGCTTCCGGTGGTGCGACTCAGGCGGCACAGATTGATATTTGGCAGTCAAATGATTGACGCATTTTCTCCTTTCTGATGTTGAACTGTCAGGATGTTGTTCTCTCTCATGTGCATACAACAGATGCTACACATGAAGTTTGGAAGGCTTTTGCAGATCTCTATGAGATTAAGTCTCCGGGTCGGATTTTGGCATTGGAAAAGCAACTTATGAACTTATCAGTTTCTGCCTTTCCATCTTTATCTGCTTTCATCTCGAAGATGAAAGATCTCCGGGAAGAGCTTGCTGTTTGTGGCAAGGACATCTCCACTGAGGATAAGGCTATTCGGCTGCTCTCCAAACTTCCAGAGAGGTTTGATGCATACTTTCAATCTCTGGTTTCTTCTCCTCGTCCTGTTCCAGTTACTTGGGAGGAAGTTCTCCCCTCCGTTACGCAAATTGAGTCTCGCTTTGAGGAGCGGACTGGCACCTCTGGTGGCCCTGATGGAGCTTTGGTAGCACGAGATAAAGGGATGAATCAACAAAAGAAAGGAAAAGGGGGTTCTGACAAGAACTCCAAGGATAAAGACAACAAATCTTCAAAGAATAAGGACATTGAATGTCATTATTGTGGCAAGAAGGGTCACAAGTCACCCCAATGTCACAAGACGAAGCGTGATGAAGCAGCAAAGAACTCTTCCTCAATGGCGGTGTCTCAACCCAAGAAGGATGATGGCATTCTTCTCTTAGCAGGTACTCGGCGTATACTTGCTCTTGTGACTTCTCAGTCACGGTCTTGGGTTGTTGATAGCAGTGCTACTGCTCATATGACACCCAATCGAGATTGGTTCGAGGACTTCATTGCCAGATCAAGCGAGATCACTCTGGGTGATTCTTCTTCTGTGCCAGTGCATGGTCATGGCACTATCCCCATCTTCCGTTTTGACGAGGACAAGAGGTACTTCTCTGACGTTCTGTATATTCCAGATTTGGCTTTTAACCTTTTGTCAGTGATGAGTGCTCTTACGGCTCAGGGTGCGGAGGTGATCTTTTCTCGTTATGAGATTACCATTCGTGATAAGGCGACTCGTAGCATCTTGGCTCAAGGAATCCAAGATAGTGGTCTCTACAAGTTGACCGCTCTGCTTTCTTCTGGTGCTTCTTCTGCTCTTTGGCATGCTCGGTTTGGCCATTTGAGCTATCAGCTTCTACAGCGAGCTTCGAAGGATGGGTTGGTTGTGGGATTACCGACCATCAAGGCTCCGTCTTCTGCTTGTTCCTCTTGTTTACAGGGGAAGCAACACCGAGCCACCTTTCCGAAGGAGGCGACACACAGATCTTCGATATCACTTGCTCTCATTCATGCAAACTTATGTGGTCCTATGAGTACCGCGTCTTTGAGTAAGGCGTTGTACATGCTTATGCTGGTCGATGATTTTACCAGATATACTTGGGTTTTCTTTCTGAAGACCAAGGATGATACTTTTCCGCACTTCTGTGATTGGAAAGTTGAGGTGGAAAAAGAGACCAGTCACTCAGTCAAGGCTCTCAGGACCGACGGAGGGGGTGAGTTCACATCCCAGGAGTTTCAGCAATATTGCAAGACACATGGCATTCAGAGACAGCTTACTACATCATATACTCCATCACAGAATGGAGTTGCCGAGAGGAAGAATAGGACCATTATGGAGATGGCCCGTGCTATGCTTGAGCATTCTTCATTACCTCGACGTTTCTGGACTGAGGCGGCTTCCACTGCTGTCTACATTCAGAATAGGTCTCCTATTGCTGCTCTTCCCGACAAAACTCCATATGAGGCTTTCCATGGTGAGAAGCCCTCCATTGTTCATTTCCGGATATTTGGGTGTACGGCGTATGTTCATGTGCCTAAGGAGCACCGCTCCAAGTTGGACTCAAAGTCTCAGCGCATGACTTTTCTCGGATACAGCACTATGTCCAAGGCATATCGTCTTTATGATCCTCAAGCCGGTAAAGTTGTTGTGAGCCGTGATGTGGTGTTAGACGAGACTCTTACAACTTCAGAGGGGGGTGGTGAGCTTCTTCTTCCTTCACCTCCATCTCCGCCTCCTCCTCCTCCTCCTCCTCTCGCTGCTTCTGTTACACCTCTAGCTGAGGATACTCAGTCAGATGATGATGACCCTACTCCTCCTCCGGCGAGTTCGAGCAGATCTATACCTGGTTGGTATTATCAGACAGTTCGTGATTCTGGGTTACGTGAGCTTCCTTCTACTCCTCCACCTGGTTCTCTTCGACGTTCTTCCAGAGTTACAGGGAAACAAATTCATGAGGGCAACATGTTTGTTAATTATGCTCTTATGTCTACAATCATTAATAGTCCTTCCCCACTTCTGTAGACGAGGCTCTTTCACATGAGCCTTGGCGTCGTGCTATGCAGGCAGAGCTGGATGCTATCGAACGGAATGGCACTTGGATTTTGGTGCCTCGGCCTCTGCAGCGTCAGGTGATTAGTGTGCGTTGGATTTTCAAATCAAAGTTCCGAGCTAATGGCAGCTTGGACAAGCACAAGGCGAGGTTGGTTGCCAAGGGTTATGCTCAGCGCCCTGGTGTCGACTTCGATGAGACCTTCGCTCCAACGGCCCGGATGACTACCATTCGCACCGTTCTTGCACTTGCAGGACATCATAGATGGCCCATTTTCCAGATGGACGTCAAGGCCGCTTTCCTGAATGGAGAGCTTACACAAAAGTTTATATTGATCAACCGCCAGGATTTGTTGTTCCGAGCAAACAGGATTATGTGTACCGGCTGAAGAAGGCTTTATACGGTCTAAAGCAAGCTCCGCGGGCTTGGTACCAGCGGATTGATGAGTTCTTTCGGAAAGCTCGGCCTGCGCCGTTCTCATGCAGATTCGAATCTTTATATCCTCCTTGAGAGGGGGTTGATTGTTATCATTGTGGTCTATGTTGATAACCTCATCTTTACAGGTTCTTATTCTGTGCGGATTCATTCTGTTATGGATGCTTTGGAGACAAAGTTTGAGATGACGGATCTTGGCCTCTTGCATTACTTTCTTGGCTTTGAGATTTGGCAGACCTCGAAGGGCATTTTCTTCTCTCAACAGAAGTACACTCGGGAGATTCTCGAGACAGATTTCAAATGACTGGGTGCAAACCAGTATCTTCTCCTATGGATATTGGTGAGAAGCTTTCTTCACTTGATGCTTCTCCAGGGACTGATTAGGGACAGTATCGGGTTCTCGTCGGTTGTTTGGTATGGTTGACCTACTCCCGATTGGACATATGCTTCGCAGTCAGCTTATTGAGTTCCTTTCTTCAGTACTTGCATGGCACTCTGGATTTTGGCATCTTTTATGGCCAACGACGCACTCTTGTTGGATGGTCTGACTCAAACTGGGCTGGAGATCCAGATACACGGCGTTCGATCACTGGTTGTGTTTTTTCACTTGGGTTTGGAGCCATTTCTTGGAGCAGTAAAAAGCAGCCTACTGTGGCGCTTTTCTCTATCGAGGTGGAGTACCGTGCACTTTGTTATTGTAAGATTCCTCCCCAACCCCTCAAGATGTCCAGTTTCTTCCCCTGTAATCAATCCCCTTTCCAAAATAATAAAAGATCTTGTTTCTACCTGTTTTGGTCTAGAGAGAGAAAATATTCTAGAGAGAGATAACTCAGTTTTTAGATATCTTTGGATGGAAAAATATCATTTCTTATTAAAATAAATTTCCCTGAAACAGAAGTTAAAAAGAATTTCCTAAGGTGCATTAGAAATAAATTATAATCTGCTCAAAAGACAAGCCTAAGGGTCCAGATTTTCTGAAAATTTTGGATTAAGATTCTTAGGGGCCAATAAGATTAATCCACATGTAGGGAGAAGATAAATTGAAGAAATAAAGAAAAACCCTCCAAAAATAAGTAAATACTCACATAAGATGAAGAGTGAACTAAGGACCAAAAGAAACATTTAAAAAATGAATTTTTGACACCTCTGAGTGAGGATTCTCCCTCATGAAGAAGGTGCCTTTTTCCTCGTCATTGCTTCCTAATTTTAAATCAATTAAGTGAGATATTTCATCTCTCCTCTCTCCTATTTCAAGTCTAGTTCCAAAAAGTAAGCTGAACTGACCCAAAAATGATCAAAAATTGACCAAACTTATCTGAAAAATTCTAGAATTAGTTTGCTTGGTTTGAGGCTCACTTTTTCCTATAAATAGAAGTCTCCCCTTTTGTAAAAGCTTAATAGTGTTTATGCACTGTTACTCTACTCCTACCCAAGGCCAATTACATTAAATTTACTTGATAATTCAATTGTTTTTTACTAAATCCTCCACAAAGAAATTGGTGGCCACTCTTGATCCAAACAAGAGGAACCCTCAATCCCTCAAGCCAAAGGAAAGCTCACAAAACTCTGTAAGCGAAAAATTCTACTTTTTAATTTCAAATCTATGGTTTTCTAATTTCTTTGCTTTTTTTTTTTAGTTGATTAAAGTGAATCTTGAAGTTATGCCTTGATGAAAAGATTACCCCCTTCTCTTCCTTAAGAATTCAGCCTTTCTTTATTCTAGAATGAGTAACAAATAAATTGATTAAACTTTTCTTATTGTTTACTCTCTAGAAAGTGAAAATTAAGTAGATTAGAGTACTTTACTTCAAATTAGAATTAATTTTAAATTGATATTAGAATGTTAAAAATTAAAAAATGGTCAGCCATACAAAGGAGGTTATGGCAAAATTTTCTTGAATTTTATGAAAAATAAAGTTTATTTTTATGTTATTCTAAAAGAGTAATCCCCACCGTTTGTGCATTCTAAAAGAAATATTTTTATTTACTCCATGTACATATTCACCTATGAATATGCATGAATATCATTGATATTAATTATTGAAATTAATTTCTATGCATAGAAAGATACATATTGGAAATCTTTTTACTATAAAAGTGTTGTTTTTATTGAATTCAATTTCTATGCATGGAAAGATGCATAATAGAAATATTTTTTATTATAAAAGTGTTAATTTCATTGAATTCAATTTCTATGCATGAAAAGATGCATAATAGAAATTTTTTATTATAAAAGTGTTATTTTCATTAAATTCAGTTTCTATGCACAGAAAGATGCATAATAGAAATTTTTTTATTATAAAAGTGTTATTTTCATTGAATTCAGTTTCTATGCATAGAAAGATGCATAATAGAAATTTTTTTATTATAAAAGTGTTATTTTCATTGAATTCAATTTCTATGCATAGAAAGATGCATAATGGAAAAAAAAAATAATTATAAAAGTGTTATTTTCATTGAATTCAATTTCTATACATGGAAAGATGCATAATAGAAATTTTTTTTATTATAAAAGTGTTATTTTCATTGAATTTAATTTCTATGCATGGAAAAATGCATAATAGAAATTTTTTTATTATAAAAGTGTTATTTTTATTTAATTTAATTTCTATGTATAAAAAGATGCATAAAGAAATTCTTTTTATTTTAAAAGTGTTATTTCTATTAAATTGATTTTATGTATAAATAGATGCATAAAAGGATTTTCTTTTATATAAAAGTGTTATTTCCATTGAAGTTAGATTTTATGCATAAATAGATGCATAAAGAAATTTTTATATCAAAATTAGATTCTCTTTACTTCTATGTTTAATTTCCTTGAATATTTGATAAATGAATAAGTAAATACTTTGAGAGAGAAATTTCTATCGTTTCATATTCACTCGGATTGTAAAGAAAAAAAATTCAGAAAATCTATCCAATGCCACCACATTCAACCGCATGATGATGCGTGTATTCATGGACTTAATAGGAAAGTGTGTGTTCATTTTTCGGAACGACATACTAGTATTTTCAGCTTCCATTGAGCAACATGACATTGAGTGGAGAAAGTCCTGAAGTTGCTGGAAAGCAACGAGCTCTATGTTAACGAGCTCTATGTCAATGAGAAGAAGTCAGAATTTTATTTGTTCAACGTTCACTACCTTGGATACATTATCAGTGCCGAGGACATCCCACTTGATCCGGCCAAGGTGACAGAGATTGTCAAGTGGAAAGTTTCACAAACTGCGTTTGACATCAGATCCTTTGTGGGTATATGCCAGACATACTCCACCCACATAGACAAGTTTTCTGACCTCTCGGCGGATCTCAACAATCTGCTATCTCCACACGCGTTGAAGACGTTCAAGAACCTCAAGGTTGCTTTGTCAGAAGCGCCTTGTCTAACGCTTGCCTCGTGGGGCAAGCCGTTCCAAGTGATCAACGATGCAAGTAAAATCGCAATTGGAGGTGTTTACAATAGAATGGCCATCCAGTAGCTTACATGTCTCGTACGTTACTGCCCGCAAAAAAGAATTACTCGATCTACGATCAGGAACTCCTAGCGGACTGTAAGCCCAACGGAGCGTGCAGTAACAGATGCAACCACGTGTTCGAGAGATTGAGAGAGAGAAGAGAGCAAGATGGGAATAGGAGATTTACACGGTACACCACACTCAGCAAGGAACAGACCCTGCCCCCTCTTTAGGAACTTATTTCAAGAACAATCCAGGGGCTTTCCCAAGCCAGGACCAATACAACAGATGAATACAATATCAAACAAAGGTGTCGATGACGAGATTGGACCGTTGTCGATGACGAGGTACGATATCTGATGCTGAGCTTACCTTGAGGATGACCCACAAGAAACTTACACCGAGCTAGTACCAAAATCCAAAGAATCCGACTGATGTCCTCAAGTATCCACAAAAAGCTCTTTCTTCCCAATCCAATCCTTTCACTAATAGAGGTGGCGGTTCTTCAAACGGAGGCTACCAACAGGTGACAGAAAGTCCAGCAAACAGAAGACAAACTCCGGTTTTGGAGCGGCGGAGATGCCAGCGGCAGGCGGCAAAAGTAGGCTCTGGGGCGGCGGCAACGCCGACGGCGCTGACGAAGATGGCCGGCCCTAGGTGGCGGCGACACCGGTGGCAAGCAGAGGCGGAGGCGGCTCTAGGCGGTGGCGACGACAGGCGGCAAAAGTTGGCTCTGGGCGGTGGCGGCAGGCGGCTCTGGGCAACGGCACTTCTTCACAAGGGGAAGAAAAGATAGTTGGGGCTGCCTAGAGGCTGTAGAAGTACACAAGAAGCTTGCTTATCCCAAGGAGTACTCCACGCGCTTCCTCTATGAGTCTTCAAGATTTCTTCAATGCTCCACCAAGCGGGTGCTTGGTTCTTTAAATACTTGAGGGGAGGCTTGCTTTTACCATGCTTTGCTTTTGCTTTTACCACTTGGCTTTTGCTTTTATTTTAATAATAAGCAAAGTTCTTGATTTTAACTTCAGGGCCTTGCTTTTTGGCCCTAGAGCTGCTTTTTGAAAAAGCGGCTTATAGCTTTTTGACTCAATTCAACGAGCTCTTTCCAACGGTGTCCTTAGCTTTTTTGGTCAACAAAGTTTGACTTTTGCTTTTTCTTGCTTTTTGACCCAGACAAGTGCTTTTTTCCATTCCAACTTTAAGAACCCTATTTCCATGTGTTCATCATCCTGTCCATGTGTCCGAGCATGAGTTTTATTATGTGAAAAGAGCATGGAGAACCAAATAGTTACACAGTCATTCAGGCCTTGAAACATTGGAAACATTTCCTTTATGGCCGTGAATTTGAGGTTCGCACTAACCATCACGCATTGCGCTAGATTCAGACAATGCCAAGTGCACAGTGGAATGACCGACAGCACCGTTGGAGTCAAATCTTCTAGCAATTTGGTGGTATGATCGTGTACCTTCCAGCAGGAAAGAAAAACCCAGTGGCCAATGCTTTGGGCAGAAAAGGACAAGTGACTTTGACTCAGACCACTAGACTCGACCTCGCTAGTACGGGACTAGATGACATGAAGCACACGTATGCGAATTCCGAGGAATTCGGTACACAATGGGAACATGCATTGGATGCCATAGGACCGTGCTACTTTTTGATACGTGATGGTTGGCTTTTCTACAAAGGCCCACTTTGTGTCATGAAGTCGTTCAGAGCAGCTCTTCTCCATGATGCCCATGATGCCATCACTGGTGGTCATCGGGGCATGAATTCGACTTTGGAGAAGTTAGAAAGGCAGTATTATTGGCCAAGAATGAGGCGAGATGTGTTTACACATGTGCAACAGTGTGACATTTGTCAGAAAGTGAAACCTTCTCGTGGGAAGAAGATAGAGTTGTTATAGCCTTTACCGATTCCCAAAGGACCTTTCCAAGATATATCCATGGGTTTTGTCACGAATCTTCCTCCCGATCCGGTTAAGTGCTTGACTATAGTTGATAGATTTAGCAAATTTGTTATGTGTATCCCATGCAAGGTCAATGTGACCGCCACCGAGGATGTTGCCCATTTGTTCATTCAGCGTTGGTACTCGATTGGCAAGATCCCTAGGACCATAGTGTCAGACCGAGATGCCAAGTTTACCAATCATTTTTGGAGGACATTGTTTAATAACTTTGGTACTAAATTGAATTTTTCCAATGCATTTCATCCATAGACTGATGGCCAAATAGAAATTTGCAACTAGTTGGCCTTTGATGTGCTGAAGTGTTATGTCCACAATCAGAGGTAAGTGGAAGTCGTATTTGCCTTTAGTTCAAGCTGTTTTGAATGATTCCTTTTCTTCAGCTATTGGAAGGATTCCATATGAAGCAGCGTTTTGACCATAACCTCGTCTTCAGCACCTGAAGTGAACAGAATGATAGAGTCTTACCAGGAGATTTTGGAGTCAGTAAAAGACAGGTTGGCTAAAGCACAGGAGGCCTACACTAGACAAGCCAACAAAGACCAAAGGGATATTAAGTTTTCAAAAGGCGATTGGGTTTATCTTCGGATCATGAAGCAAAGATTGAAACAGGTGAGCAAGAGATGCCCAAAGTTGTCATTCAGGAGTTTCCGACCCTTTCCCATCCAAAAGAAAGAATTAACGAGGTTTCAATGAAGTTGAAGTTACCTCCGAGCTGGACTATGCATGATGTGTTCCATGTCAGTTGGCTAAAACCGTATGCAAGTCCAATCCCTTCACAAGTGAAAGACAAAGCGGAACTAGATATCATTGATGAAGTTGACCAGAACAGATCCTTTTGCACCGCTTCAAGCATGGCTCTGGCCGAAGACAACGACAGTTCCTCACAAAGTTTCAGGACCGAGGGACCCACCATGTGTGAAAACAGCTTTCTCTCTAGACCTAAAAAGAGAATTTTCTAGACATTTATTGGTTTTATTTAGTTATTTTGTGTCTTTTCTACTGGCCGACAGCCTTTAGGCTAGCTAACTAGCAGTCCCACACAGTATATATAGGTTAGCCTCATCATTCACCACAGTGCACCACTTCTTGACCATATCGGGTACCATCTGCTGATGATGATGATGCTAGGCTCTACACCACATTGCTTCATCATCATTGCCTGACAAGACAGCACCTCAGCGCTTTATCATCTAGCCACGTCTCGAGACAAAAGCCCAGTCTTTGCTACAAGCCACACCATGGGACATCAACCCTCTCTGCTACATTCTTTACATCAACGTCTACATCAGCGCTTACATCAGCATATCATCAGCGCTTATATCAGCACATCATCAGCGTTTACATCAACGCTTACATTACCACATCATCAACGTTTACATCAGCATATCATCAACATTTTACCACAGCTTATGGGACAACAGTCCTCTCTGCTACATAGAGCACTTTAGCGTTTTTCCTCAGCCTCACATGGTATCAGAGCTATCGTGAGCAAAGGAATTGAAGACCTCGAGAGCACACAGCATGGATCGTCTACCCGCACTCCCGGAGGACCAATTCTTCTCACCAAAAGTTGATTCTCCAAACTCTAATCTAGACCACATAGGGAATGGGACTTCTTACTCAGTGGTGAGTCCTGTTCAAGTTCTTACTTTGGGAGACCATCAACCCATTTACATCACCTCGCCTTCACCACCTTTGCCATCACGATCGCCCTCTCTGACTTTATCAGTTTTTGTTTCCAAAGGGCGATACATTCCTTTTGCCAGTGTGTGGGACCCTGGCATCCATCATCTTCTCTCATGGTTCTCTTTTTGGCTTGAGAGGGGGTGTGTGAAAACAGCTTTTTGTCCAGCCCTAAAAAGGGAATTTTCTGGACATTTATTGGTTTTATTTAGTATTATTGTGTCTTTTCTGCTGGCCGACAGCCTTTAGGCTGGCCGACCAACAGTCCCGCATAGTATATATATAGGTTAGCCTCATCATTCACCACAGTGTACCACTTCTTGACCATATCCAGTACCATCTGCTGCTGTTGTTGCTTCTATTGGGCTCTACACCACATTGCTTCATCATCATTGCCTGACAGGACAGCACCTCAGCGTTTTATCATCTCGCCACATCTCAGGACAACAGCCCACTCTCTGCTACAGGCCACACCGTGGGACAGCAGCCCTCTCTGCTTCATTCTTTACATCAGCATTTACATCAGCATATCATCAGCGCTTACATCAACGCTTACATCACCACATCATCAGCATATCATCAGCCTTTTACCACAGCTTATGGGACAGCATCCCTCTTTGCTACATAGAGCACTTCAGCGTTTTTCCTCAACCTCACACACGAAGCAGTATGGCTTGACAAAGAGTTCTTCGACGACTATCCGACTTTATTGACGGACTATTTAGAGGCTATGCAGCTTCCGTCAAGTTACGCAGAAGGGGATGTCACATGCATCCCGCACTTCGATGCTACATAGACATATCTGAACAATGAGGTGCAGGACCTGGAGTGGAAACTGGTCCCATGTGAGCCCAGTCCGGGACGAGTCAGCCAAAGTTCCACTCTATGCGTCCAAGGTCAGGTGTGCATTGTCCTGCACATGAAGCAGTGCTAGTCCGCGCTGTGAGTCTCGCTCTGGAATGACGTCAGATGTTTTGTGTATCTGGTTTGCAACTGGATGCCAAACCTCTGTGTAGGCATGTAGGTTTGCGTGTAAAGATGGGGTCAGCCCATAGGGCTACCCCAAGACTAGTAGTGTGGGCATGGGGGAAGTGTAGAACCACCCCCAAGGGACAGGGAGGGCCCCAGCTGTGCCCACCTGTCACCATTTGGCCACCCAATTGGTTCACCCGTGATTTCTTATCATATATGTACATTGGACTGGTGTCCATGGTAGTTGTATATGCCGGGGATTGATGCCACTCGTGTTACTGTGGACTTGGCTTTCCGTTGGGACTTGTGCCTCCGTGTACGTGCCCGGAACTGCTTGGTGGATTGGTGTTCCATTGGGTCTGGTACCTCGTGTACTTGTTGTACTTGCCTGGAGCACGTCTATGTTGGTATAGTCTCATGAACGGGGATTGTCCATGCCAAAGCTGCATTGCATAGCATCTTTATGTGCTTGCTTGCAATTGAAATTGCATGCTGTTTTCATGCTTGCTTGACCAATGTGTAGTTCCGAGTAAGGGGACACCCGCCTGCGAAACGTGCGTGTGAAACTATCTGCTAACATGGTTATGTGGCATGTGACAGGTGGTAAGTATTGGTCATAAACCTAGCCTTAGGAGTTGGCACTAATTTAT
This sequence comes from Cibotium barometz, assembly GCF_041138505.1. Taxonomy (NCBI): domain Eukaryota; kingdom Viridiplantae; phylum Streptophyta; class Polypodiopsida; order Cyatheales; family Cibotiaceae; genus Cibotium; species Cibotium barometz. Next base: position 52,442,730 of record NC_141062.1, read on the forward strand.
AAGTGAGTGTGTACACACTTCATTAAATTTTGGGCGACCAAAACTCACTTATAAATTATGACCAGCCCGGTGTTCACACACACCGATGTCCCGAGGTGGACATAACCCAATGTCCACCGCCCAGACCTTATCCCCTTTGTACAAAGGGAATAACCAACCATGTGTCCACTCTAGCTTGCTCCACAAAGCACCTGCCTGCCACCTACACTGGACAACTCACCACCTCTCTCCTCCTCCTCTCTCTAGAGATTGGAAGTTGGGCTGCATTTTCTGCACATTCTCCTTCCCAACTCCATTTCCAAGCTTGCTAAGGTGATTTTCAAGCTTCCAAGAGTGATTCCGGATGCTAATCACTCTCCTACACACTCCCAATGACTGAAATTCAGCAAAACAGATCTCTTTATTACTGTAACTTCTAGTCTTTTTGCTGAAAACCCTAATTTCAGCCCTCCTTTCTCAAGCTGAACCATAGGGGAAGCTTTCCTAAGGTTCCCTTCATCCTCTTGAAGACTTTTGTCACGAAGAATTGCGACAAATCGAAGATCTCTTCACTCCAAGGACTTCCATCGTGAAGACTTCCGCTGTCATCGACTCTACTTGCAATTGGTAAGCTTTAATGCTTAAATATGGAAGCAAGTAGCAGGAGGGAGGAACCGGATTACAAGATCACATACCCTGTGTAATGTTCTCTTGTCCTACGTGCTCTCTTGCAGATTGTTGCTACCATGTGTTGGTGGAACAATAGAGAGTAGATGGTAGGGAACATGGACACTTGAGAGGGTAGTGTGGATTGCAAGTCTACAACGACAACCACTTGTTTGCAATACTGTATTCATATGTATTATGCATTGGTATGGAAATCTGGTCAGAAATGCCCATGACACTATGTACTTGATTCTCCCAAGATCAATATACTTTATTTGAGGGAGGGGTCGGCTGTTCGGCTCATTGTATGTCTCTTGTCAATTCAGCAATTTACTTCTTGTATTTGAACAAGTGTCCATCAAATCTCAGTGTATTTAAGTGTATTAATTAGCATTGTGTTCAACCAAGTTACATTGGTATCAGAGCATACGGTTCTCTTTCACTTCTATCGTGAGAGACGATCACCGTGAACACTAGCTATCTCTACACTTAGAACATTATGGACAGCCATACAATGAATGTTGGAGATGCTAACACAAGAGGCAGGGACAATGAAATGCATGCTTCCAATGCTTTACAGGATGAGCAAACTCATATGGTGCACAATAGGGAACATGAATACGTGGGACAGCCGTCCCGTAGCAAAGAGAAGATGCAAGAAGAAGAGTCCATAGTCTTGAGGGCTGAACTTACTCGTATGCAGGCTCTTCTACATGCACAACAAGAAGAATTGAATCGCTACCGCCGCGAGGATCCATTGGTACATGACCGTTTAAAGGCCAAGAAAGTTGAATCTTATATGGATCATGCAATGGCAATGATCGCTCAAGAGTTGCACATGCAACCGAGGGATGCAGCACGTGCATACTTGGCTCGTACCGAGGATGCCTCTGCAAAAAAGGCAACCATCCCACATGTCTTGGAATCCCCACAGGTGCCCGAACAAGAACTTATGTCTAAGAGGATGAATCTCCATGCTATGGGAGAGGAACAATCAGTGACTTCACGCCATGCAGGAATACCTCATGTAGCCCGTAAAGGATACAATGTTTATGGCAGTGGTCAAAATGTATGTCAAATGCCATTGCCGGCTGAAAATGTGCATGCACAACACATGCATCATGGGCTGCAATTTTCTGTTGGTGCAGGTATTCCGCGTATCTCTCATGCCACTCATGCCTTCGAGTGTGCTCGTGAGAGAGAAGCTCTGGCTGAAAATGTATCGATGCATGTTGAGGGGCCAGCCATGCTTTATGCTTACAGGGCACATGTATCTGTGCCTTATGCATCACCTTTTGGTCCTAAAATGATGCCAATCATAGGGGCTGTCCCAATGGACAAACATGGGGGAAAGCATGTTGAGATGCAGGCACATGCATCAAAGTCTCGTGACTTCAAAGCCGGAGACAAATCTGTGAAGTCTTCTTGGGAGAAGTACTAACCGCTTGTGGAATTTGCATACAACACGACGGTGCATGCATCTATGGGAAAGGCCCCGTTTGAGATTGTTTATGGTAAGGTGGTTTTGCCACCCACCCTTTGCACAAAGGATGAGATATTTGCAGCTAATGAGTATGTAAGAGACTTGGATATTGCTTTTGCTCAGGTGCGGACAGCCATTGCAAGGTCACAAGACAAGCATAAAAGGGCTGCCGACAAGCATAGAAGACAACTGGATGTTAAAGAGAATGATTGGGTATTGCTGAAATTTGACAAAGCAAGACTTGCAAAGAGGCCTGGCAAAGAGTGTGCATATCCTAAGCTTGCAACCAAGTACTATGGGCCTTTTCAAGTGATCGAGAAGATCAATGAAGTGGCTTTCAGATTGGCATTACCTAGTCATCGGCACATACACAATGCTTTTCATGTGAGTCTCCTTCGCAAGTATGTAGGGCTGGAGCCCAATGAAACGGTCATTGAGAATCCACCATAAGTGGATGAGCTTGAGGAGATCTTGCAGCCAAAGCAGATTGTGTATCACAAGGAACGCAAGCGTGCTGTAGGCAAAGTTGTGAGCGTTACCTTGTGAAGTTTAAGAACTATCTTCCCATTGATGCTAAATGGGTAGATGAAGAGTTCTTCAGAGACAGCCCGCATGTGCTTCAGACATATTTGGATGCTTTTCAGTTGCCGACAACTGTTTAGAAGCCGGGAGGGATGTCACCATTTGGCCACCCAATTGGTCCACCCGTGCTTTCTTATCATGTATGTACATTGGACTGGTGTCCATGGCAGTTGTATATGCCAGGGATTGATGCCACTCGTGTGTTACTGTGGACTTGGCTTTCCGTTGGGACTTGTGCCTCCGTGTACATGCCCGGAAATGCTTGGTGGATTGGTGTTCCATTGGGTCTGGTACCTCGTGTACTTGTTGTACTTGCCTGGAGCACATCTATGTTGGTATAGTCTCATGAACGGGGATTGTCCATGCCAATGCTGCATTGCATAGCATCTTTATGTGCTTGCTTGCAATTGAAATTGCATGTTGTTTTCATGCTTGCTTGACCAATGTGTAGTTCCGGGTAAGGGGACGCCCGCCCGCGAAACGTGCGTGTGAAACTATCTGCTAACATGGTTCTGTGGCATGTGACAGGTGGTAAGTATTGGTCATAAACCTAGCCTTAGGAGTTGGCACTAATTTATAAGTGAGTGTGTACACACTTCATTAAGTTTTGATGACCAACCCGGTGTTCACACACACTGATGTCCCGAGGTGGACATAACCCAATGTCCACCGCCCAGACCTTATCCCCTTTGTACAAAGGGAGTAACCAACCATGTGTCCACTCTAGCTTGCTCCACAAAGCACCTGCCTGCCACCTACACTGGACAACTCACCACCTCTCTCCTCCTCCTCTCTCTAGAGATTGGAAGTTGGGCTGCATTTTCTGCACATTCTCCTTCCCAACTCCATTTCCAAGCTTGCTAAGGTGATTTTCAAGCTTCCAAGAGTGATTCCGGATGCTAATCACTCTCCTACACACTCCCAATGACTGAAATTCAGCAAAACAGATCTCTTTATTACTGTAACTTCTAGTCTTTTTGCTGAAAACCCTAATTTCAGCCCTCCTTTCTCAAGCTGAACCATAGGGGAAGCTTTCCCAAGGTTCCCTTCATCCTCTTGAAGACTTTTGTCACGAAGAATTGCGACAAATCGAAGATCTCTTCACTCCAAGGACTTCCATCGTGAAGACTTCCGCTGTCATCGACTCTACTTGCAATTGGTAAGCTTTAATGCTTAAATATGGAAGCAAGTAGCAGGAGGGAGGAACCGGATTACAAGATCACATACCCTGTGTAATGTTCTCTTGTCCTACGTGTTCTCTTGCAGATTGTTGCTACCATGTGTTGGTGGAACAATAGAGAGCAGGTGGTAGGGAACATGGGCACTTGAGAGGGTAGTGTGGATTGCAAGTCTACAACGACAACCACTTGTTTGCAATACTGTATTCATATGTATTATGCATTGGTATGGAAATCTGGTCAGAAATGCCCATGACACTATGTACTTGATTCTCCCAAGATCAATATACTTTATTTGAGGGAGGGGTCGGCCGTTCCGACTCATTGTGTGTCTCTTGTCAATTCAGCAATTTACTTCTTGTATTTGAGCAAGTGTCCATCAAATATTAGTGTATTGAAGTGTATTGATTAGCATTGTGTTCAACCAAGTTACACCAACAGCCATGACCTGGGCTGGAAGGGGCTGTCGGCCAGCCCTATGTGGCTGGTAGACAGCCAGCCGACTGGGCCCCAGGCCCTACAAGGGCTGTCGGCCAAGTATGGGACAGTCCACACAGGCTGCCCAGCAACCCAGCAGGGTGCGTGGATGGCCAGCCTAGAAAAAGGTGTGAAGACACGATTTAATAGGCATTAAATGCCTTTTCATTCAGGTCGTGGGGATTTTGTTGCCACACCCGACCTCTGTTTGCTGGCCAACCGACTGGGTACATGAGAGAGTATAAAAAGCCAGCCACGTTTTCAGTCATACATCTCATCGTTCACAAAGTGCTTGAGCATCTCAAGGGCCCGGATAGCCAAGGGAGAAGCTAACGCAAGGGTGAAAGTTGAAGATCAAGGGCAAAGGTTTACCTCGGCCAAGGTGGTCAAGTTTTAGTCTTTATTTTTTGATTTGCATCATTCTAATAAAGCAAATACACCATTCGTGGTGGGGGCCCTACAGAGGGTATTCGGGACCCAATATTATGTCCTCTCTCTCTCTCTCTCTCTCTCTCTCTCTCTCTCTCTCTCTCTCTCTCTCTCTCTCTATATATATATATATATATATATATATATATATATATATTGCACATCTACTGAAACTGGCCTGACGGGCGGTGAAACAAACACTTGCACATAAAACACTTCAACGCCATTGAGGACCTAGAAAAGGAAAACAAATAGAGGGAGCTAGAGTGCTCCTGCAAACAGTACACGGACACTGATTGGCCCCAAAACGCAGTGGCGCCCCTTGCGGTATTTCTTTAATTGATTATAAGAGCTTTGATTACAATAAGGCTGGGAACTCAGCCGTCATAGTAGAACTCCTGAAGCCTGCAAAGAACCTGCATCATGGCTTCTTGTCCACTCGGCATCCACAAATAAATCCAGCCATTGTTCACATCGAAAGACTCTCTCACATTGAGTCTGCATACAGAAGCTTTCTCCCATGATCAGGACTGCCACAACCATCCATAGCCTCTCACACTATGAACAGCCTCACACCCTGACATATCCAGTGCTCCTGCATCACAACACAGACTCCCAAACTGTCTCTCAGAAGAGAACTCGTATCACAGCACAGCATACCATACAATCGACACACCTGTACCAACCTTCTCTACCTTCCAAGGGTACTATCCATCTCTGTCATGGAATTCCCTGTCCCCTGTCCAATCAGTGGCAAGGCTGTACCATACATGTGTCCATTCTTGTACCTTCTGCCTGCATGTGACCTATCTCCTTGAGAAACCCAAAAAAAAAAAACATGTTTCCTCGAGAAACCTACGACCTGTTTCCACATGAAACCCTTAGGCCTGTTTCCCTTTGAAACTTCTGTCCTGATTCCATACAGAACCATTCATGGCACCATTCAACCACAGTGCCAACAACAGCATGCATCTAGTTACCTGTTCCCTCATGAAACATCTAGCAACATAGAGATGCCCATAGCTCTAGGTCCCTCTGTTCCTTTCTAGCAGGAAGAAAACAATCTGCTCCATGAGCACGCAGCCATGCGAGCTTGCATCACTCCCATGCCAAGAAACATAACCAAATGACCTGTACTTGCAGCCAAAAACCCAAGCACATAGCTGAATTTGCAGCCAAACAAAAACAGCCCATAAACAGTCTCAAAATATTCCTGTTGCAAGGAGGATCAGCACCATGTGCACCTCTGTCCCAATAGCCACCTATGGGTGAGAGAAGCTGTACACTACAATCCAAGATTGCCTTCAAAGAGCTGTGTGTACCTCTGTAATCCTGGCCACCTGAGAATCCAGGAAACCACCCCTTTCTGCAAAAACACGCGGTCCTCCAAAAAGCACACGCCTGGGCGCCTGTGAGATGCACTGCCGCCTATACAATGCGCTGCCTGCACAGTACTCCACCTGTACGATGAACCTGCACCATCTATCCATACAGGTCAACACCTGCAGCCACCCGTACCAAATAGTGTGCAGCCGCCGCCTGTGACAGCTGTCGTACAGCAGCTGCTGCCTGTACCAGCTGTACGGGACTGCACCGTACTTGACTGTACCTGCTGTCCGTACAGGCCTACAGTTACTGCCTGAACCAGCCAAGCCTAACTAGAACAAAAGCATCGGAGGTGATGCATGTCATAATCGAGATCATCACTAGTGTAGAAAAGGCTTGGGAGAAGGGACATGTGCCTAATAACAAGGCTCCCACCAATTGACATGAGAGGTTGAGAAAACTGCTCATATTAAATAGTTGCTTCATAGACAAATTGGCGAGCTATTATGACAAAGGCACCTTCTCTACTTGTCTTCAAGGTATTGCAAATCAAATGACACATGAAAAATCCATGGGAGGACTTTCTAATAGACAAAGCTATCCCACTGGGCTGCCTTCTGGTTAAGACCCTATAGTCTACTAAGAGAATTTAGGCTGCCTGAGCAAAGCTTGCTAATTTGCATGACAAAAGTCATTAGACAGTATGGTTGATCTTAGCATATTGAATCCAGCATTCATTACCCCTACCTGCAGATTACCATTATCATGATTACAGTAGGATCCATGAGACTTGGACTGAAATTCAGGAAACGGAAACACCCTCATTCCTTTGTTTGACTACACAGAACAGCTGGATAGGAACATCATTCTGAAGGTGAAAGTGACGTTCTGATCATAAGTATTTCTAGCAGCGATCATGTCCCATGCAGTTGCTGTAGAAAAATCATAAGATTTCTCATAGCTTTGGGTAGTTGTAGGGGGCAGCTGCAATCTAGCTCCTTACTGTTTAGCAAGACGCATCTTTAGTTTCCATACCTTACCCATAACTTTGTTATCTTCTCCCTCTTATCTCTCTTGCCCTGCTATCATCTTAGACATGTATGTGTAATGCGTATGTCTTCCTTGATAGATGCAAGGCTGTTTTCCCTTGTACCCCATCAAATCCGTCCAGGTCTTTAGGTTATGATGATCTCATCTACATCATGCCAGACCCATGTGGAGATTAGCAATGTCCCCATCATGTGGGGGTGTCCATGGGATGACATGGATTGTGACAACGTAGCATGGGATTGTCTATGTAATCTATTGCATTGCAATGAAGCATATTATGATTATATACCAATGGTAAAAACACAGATTAAAGAAAAGATTAAGGAGTAGTAGTACCGGAAGGGGCAGTTTGATGCAAGCCTGGTAGATGGGGTCGGAGACGGAGGCTGTGATAGTAACGGAGAAGGGAAGCTGGTGCTGAGTGAGGCCTTCGAAGAGGGGGGACTCCGCGAGCAGCATCTTGGGGTTTCCCTGCATCATGGAGGCGATGTACTGCCCCTTCACATCGCGTTTCCTCTTGTTCTTGTCCGGCGTCGACGATGCCGCGGGCCGAGCTCCCAGCAAGCCCTTCTCCATGGCGCTTCTCTGTGCCCTGCATGCATCCTTTGCATGCGTAAAAAGCATACACCTCTTTCGTCCGGACGGTATGAAATGAAATGACTTGAATTTCTAAGCTTATGTACTGTGTATTGGTTTATCCTGCTGGGAGTGGTTGGGGTCATGGGTTTGACCCTCACTCGTTGCAAACTGAAGGGTCGAAGTCCCAACACAAGAGGTCATGGGCACTTCAATTGTATTTAGTGCATATGAACTTTAAAAACTCTTTTTAAATAAAGAGATGTATAGGTTTGTGAGATTGGTTACGGATGGAAAAGGGGGGTTGGGAGTTGTTTTGGTGGGGTAATGGTGTAGGAGAAGTGTTACGGCCCATTTCGGTTTCTCCTAGAAACACATTCACAAGAGAAAACAAGAACATAACTTAATTTGTCGCAACAATGAATGCAACCTCTCTTCTTTCAGAGAGTTTTGCGTCAACGAACTCCTCCCGATATGTTGTGAGTAGAGAAGCAAGAGCAAGCCTCAATTGCATAATGGGAGAGTGTGTTGTATTATGAGAGAAAACTAACTTATATACAAGGCCATAGGTGTTTACATACACTTAAATTGTGGTTCGCAAACTCCCAAGGCTCATAAGTGGCCTATTTCTTATACAATGCTTAATCTCATAATGCATACATGAAGTACATTCACCAAAGATTCATCCTAGCTTGCTAACAACATGCTCTTGAAGCAAGATTGCCATAAGTATCCCTTTAAACCATTACGGGTGTGTTTGTCCAAGTTGTAAATTTGGACACAGTTGCTTCATAGCTTAATCATACAAACTTTTGGTGTGTTCTTTATTAATGTAGAATATAATTGGAGCAACATCTATGAATCCCAAAATGGGTTAACATTCCCCCCCTTCTTGATGTCAATCGTGTTCTTATGATCAAGTACAAGACTTTGTTGTCAATCGTGTTCTTATGATCAAGTACAAGACTTTGTTGTGGAGAGAATTGAGAAGCTTGATGTTATTGTTCTTGATACACTGAGAGAATTCTTAGAGCCGTTGTTCCTCCGGAAGGAATGGGGAAGGCTTATCAATATCAGTACATGAAGAAGTTAGTGATTGGTAGGAATACTTAAACGGGGTGGGGGCATCTGCAAGTGATTGCTTATTTTTTGTGGGCTCTTTTTAATTTAAAAAAAAAACTTTTGCTCACTTTCTTTTTTGGCAATCACAAGTAGGGTTGAATGTTGAATTGCTGAGGTTAGTAAGGTTATTAGGAGTGGAATGTGGGGTTTTATGGTGAAGATATTTTATTGAGGGTGCCTCATTGTTGGTGAGGTTTGGGTTGTCTCAAATATAGTAGGCAGTAGTGTTAACTTTAAAGACAACTTGTTATGCTTTAGAAAATCCAAGCGATGGGTTGATCCATGGACTAGGCTTCCACCCCCACCATGGGCCTCCATGCAAAGATGTACCTAGAAGGATGTCAATGGTGAGAGACTATGGTGCTTATGAACTTTGCAGTTCTTCTACCAATGAGCAATAAATAATTATGTTTTACTCACAGAGCATATACTACTATAGTTAGTTAGTTAAAATGAAGAATGACAAGCTAATTAGCTCACCTATCGATATGGCTTGTTATTCATAATATCGGAGCTTGGTAGATTATCGATGAGGATTTGATCTTTTACTGATTATGGCCTTGTGGTCTAACTGACTTTTTCATATGCATAAAAATCAATAGATTTTCATGGTGATATCATGTGGTCAATTTTTTTATATCTTTTATGGCTTGTGGAGGTCCCTTACCGCCGATGTTAGTATTGGTCAACATGTTGATTTTGTGGAAGACATTTTCACGGTGTCTAAGTTAAGCCTATTTAGGCTTCTTGGCACACATGATGAAGTTAGATAGCCTCCTCGTCACACACCATAGCTTTGCTGCTCCGAGCTTCCATAGCTTCCCAGACTTGAGAGAGAGAGAGAGAGAGAGAGAGAGAAAGACTAATTGGCCACCCCGTTCACCACCCATCCAAAGAGATAAGGTGTGTGTACACACCACACCCCCTAGTCATGTGTAGGCCTACCCATACACACTGGTTGGCCCTCCGGCCGCCCGGTCACCCAACCATCTCACTCTACAACAGCTTTGGATCTCTGACTGCTAGGCATCTCACCCTTGAACCCCAAACCATGTAGTGAATCAAAGAACTTGTTCTTGAATATAGTGAAGCTTAACTGATTCACCATTGGCATATGCGACTCAATGCATCCGCTATTATGTTAAATTTACCTCTTTGGTAACGAAGTTGATATCAAACTCTTGTAGGATCTTCACCCACCAATTTACCTCTTTGGTAACGAAGTTGAAGGTCAAACTCTTGTAGGATCTTCACCCACCTTGTTTTGCTACCTTCCAACTCATTTTGAGTAGAAAGCCATTTCATACTTTCATGGTCCGTACAAACCTCAAAAGTAGCACCATTTTGAGTAGAAAGCCATTTCAGACTTTCATGGTCTGTACAAACCTCAAAAGTAGCAACATATAAATAATGTCGCCACTTTTTTAAGAGCATGAACTACTGCAAGTAACTCTCACTTATAGGCCGAGTAGTTATGCTGGGCACGGTCAAGCTTCTTGCTTTCAAATGTAACAAGGCATCCCCCTTGCATCAATACTGCCCCAATAGCCTCCCCACTTACATCTTTTTCTATGACAAACAGCTCATTAGCGTCGATTATTCTTTACATAGGTGGGATTTCAATCGCAATCTTAAGCTCTTTCATTGGAGTTCTTTCCAATGAATTGATTTACCTTTTGTTTTTAACTAGTCAGTCCATGGGATTGTGATCTTCGCGTAGTCCTTTACATACTGTCGGTTCCTTTACATACTATCGGTAAAATCTTGACAAACTAAGAATAAATTGTAATTCTTCTAGGTTAGAATGGATTCGACCTTCTTTGGGTCCATCTGAATTCCCTCGACACACACAATATGCCCTAGATAGTGAATCTCCTTAGTAAAAAATTCACATTTGCTTTTCTTCACAAATAGTAAATTTTTTCCAAGTATTTCAAACACTAGACGCAAATGTTGTAAGTGTTCTTTATGTGACTTACTATAAACAAGTATGTCATCTAGGAAAACTACTACTAATTTTTCCACATATGGACGTAAAACATTGTCCATCGACATCATAAAGATCGTTGGTGCATTCATTAGGCCAAACGGCATAACGAGGAACTCATAATGCCCAAAGCGCATCCTAAACATAGTCTTGGGAACATCGTGCTCTCGTATATGGACTTGATGGAACCCGACCTAAGATCTATCTTAGTAAAATATTGGGCTCCAATGAGTTGATCAAATAACTCATCAATTCTAGACATTGGATATTTATTCTTAATCGTTATTTGATTAAGAGCACCGTAGTCTATGCACATCCGCATAGATCCATCTTTCTTCTTTACTAAAAGAATGGGCAATGCCCAAGGCATAGAACTAGGTTTAATGAAACCCTTCTTCCAAATAGTCAGTCAATTGACGCTCCACCTCTTGTGCTTTAGAGTGGCTAAGCCTATAAGCAGGCTTACTTATTGGTTTTGAACCAGGCAATACCTCAATGGTATGATCAACAGTCCTCGATGGTGGAACACCATCTGGTAGGTCTTTGGGAAAAACATCCCTACATTCTTGTATTAACAAGTTTAAAGTATTTACATACTTTTGATTTTTTAAATTTTTGTTTCTGACTACTAACACATAGTTAAGAAAATTATGTGTGGCACTATCATCGATCATTATGATGACTCTATGGTCATTGATGGAACTGTGCAGTCAGATCAAATCATGTGGCCCAAACAACGGTTGCCACATTGCCTGCGTAACACTATAGCTGTGGGTGCTATCAGTGTGACAGACTGTTGCCTCCCTAAACTTTGCAGTATAGAGAGGCAACACCTGTACTATGTGTACTTGCCTAGAAGGCTTAGCATCCTTCTTAGCTTCATTGGAATTCTGTCCAGCACCCAATTTAGGACAAGTTACCTTACTATGTCTAGGTTCGAAGTAGTGAAAGCATAGATTATCCTTTTTTGCTTTCTCATGTTGCTCTTTATTTTGCATGTGTGTGGGGTTCCTTTCCATGTGAGATTTTTTATGTCTCTTGGTCCAATGGCCACCTTGTCCCCCTTTGCTCTCTTGCCCTCCATGACCCCCTTGTCCCCCCCTTTGCTCTCTTGCCCTCCATGACCCCCTTGCCCCTTGTCACTCCAAAAAAATTTCTTTTAAACTTTGATGCCTCACTCTCCCTAGATTGTTGTTTGAAAACTGACTCCGATCTATAAGATATATCATCGTATATCTGAGCATACTTGATCACTTCATCGAGGTCTTTAGGTTCTTTGGGTTGCACATAGCTTTCGTACTTGGGTTCTAAACCACGCATAAATCTGTGAAAAATTTGGAATGCATCGATTCCCTTTAATTTCAAAACTATCTCACGATAGTTTGAAATATATTGCGTGAGTGTTATGTCCCTTATAGAGCATCTATCCCACTCACGCCATGACCTCTGAAGGTCGTTCACAAGTAAAAATTCCTTGTGGAATGCGCTCGCAAGCTTGACACACGTGTGAGGCTATCTAGCAATATCGGCTAGGCTCATCCATCATTTGTATGCCTTGCCCAACAACGTCAGGTTGGTCTCAACTGCTCTATATTCCTTAGGTGTACGCCTAAGGTTATGTAGGTCAAACCATTTTTGCATAAATATATTGACTACATTCTTGTTGCATTCTTTTTTCTCCCCCCCAAAGATTGGTCCTTTCAAATTTTTAAGATGTTCGCGTAGTTGGGGATGGTCATCGAGGGAGCTTTTCTTGGTTGCCCTCTCTCTCTACTATTCCCACCACCATCTCCGTCCACCACGCACCCCTCCACCACTAACCTTGCTTCTCCCTTTCTCTCTCTATCTATTACCATCTTTCCTTCCTCTCCTCTCCTCTCTTCAACCATCTCACATATTTTTATTGCTTTTCTCTCTCTCTCTCTCTCTCTCTCTCTCTCTCTCTCTCTCTATATATATATATATATATATATATATATATATATATATATATATATATATATATATATATGTCTCTTTGCTCACTCTCTATATACCATCCCTCTCTCTATCCTCCCTCTTTCTGTATCCTTCTCTTTCCTCTTATCCTCCTTCTGTCTCTATATATATCCTCCTCTCTCTCTCTCTCTCTCTCTCTCTCTCTCTCTCTCCATCCATCATCCTCTCTCTCTCTCTCTCTCTCTCTCTCTCTCTCTCTCTCTCTCTCTCTCTCTCTCTCTCTCCATCTCTTTGCTCACTCTATTTCCTCCTCCTTTCCCTTTCTCTATCCATCTTTCTGCTCACTCTCTATATCCTCCTCTCTCTTTTTGTCCTTCTCTTTACTCTCTCTCTCTCTCTTTGCTCAGTCTCTTTATCCTCCCTCTCTCTCCATATCCATCTCTTCGCTCACTCTCTCTCTATCCATCTCTTCGCTCACTCTCTCTATCCTCCCCTCTCTCTTTTTGTCCTTCTCTTTGCTCATTCTCTCTATCCTCCCTATCTCACTCTCTTTATCCTTCTCGTTAATCACTCTCTCTATCCTCCCCCCCCCCTCTCTCTCTCTCTCTCTCTCTCTCTCTCTCTCTCTCTCTCTCATTTCTCAACACAATACACTTAACTCATGTTTTGCATACAGATCCTCGAGTCTACAAATTTAACACTACCTTATTCATCCACACAAATACAGAAAATGTCAATTCTTTATTGCTTTGTAAGACATGTTGCGCATAAACATTGTTGAAACTGTCAATAAATTCTTATTGGGAAACCCCAACATGCATTGCTCTTGCCCTCTTTCTCTTTTTTTTCATATGAAAAATAAGATCCCACTCATGCCATGACCTCTGAAGCTCGATCATGGTAAAAATTCCTTGTGGAATGCGCTCTCAAACTTGACCCAAGTGTGAGGCTATCGAGCACTATCGCGACTAGGATCATCCACCATTCGTATGCCTTGCCCAACAACGTCAGGCTGGTCTCAATTGCTCTATATTTCTTAGGTGTATGCCTAAGGTTATGTAGGTCAAACCATTTTTGCAAAATATATTGATTGCATCCTTGTTGCGTTCTTCTTTCTCCCCCCCAAAGATTGGTGTTTTCAGATTTTTAAGATATTCGCAATCGGCGATGGTCATCGAGGGAGCTCGGTGGAGGGAGTTTTTCTTGGTTGTCCTCTCTCTACTTGAACACTGTCTCTCTAACTATTCCCACCACCATCTCCGCCCACCACCTCCTAGCCGAGCCTAGCCCCCTCCACCACCAACCTTGCTCCTTCCCTTCCTCTCCTCTCCTCTCTCCAACCATCTCACATCTTTTTATTACTCTTCTCTCTCTCTTCTCTCTCTCTCTCTCTCTCTCTCCCCCTTGTCTCACTCTCCCCTCTCTCTCTCTTTCTCTCTCTTTCTCTCTCTCTCTCTCTCTCTCTCTATATATATATATATATATATATATATATATGTCTCTTTGCTCACTCTCTTTATATACCATCCCTCTCTCTATCCTCCCTCTTTCTGTATCCTTCTATTTCCTCTTATCCTCCTTCTCTATCTCTATATATCCTCCTCTCTCTCTTTATCCATCTCTTTGCTCACTCTTTATTTCCTCCTCCTCGCCCTCTCTTTATCCATCTTTTTGCTCACTCTCTATAGCCTCCTCTCTCTCTCTCTCTCTCTCTCTCTCTCTCTCTCTCTTTGCTCACTCTGTCTATCCTCTCCCCCCCTCTCTCTCTCTTTATTTATCCTTCTCTTTGCCCACTCTCTCTATCCTCCCCCCCTCTCTCTCTCTCTCTCTCTATATATATATATATATATATATATCCTTCTCTTTACTCACTCTCGTTATCCTCCCTCTCTCTCTCTCTCTCTATATCCATCTCTTCGCTCACTCTCTCTCTATCCATCTCTTTGCTCACTCTACCACCACAGGACAGATTGTCATACAGAGCTTTTGAGGCATCTAGACAGCTGGCTGAGGCAGGAGACAGAGGATCATGGTATGCACAGGTCACACATTGGTTCTCACAGCATGGCCTAGACATGGATCGTCTACCACCATTCCAGTATGACAGGGATGCACCACATATCCGTCTCTCTCATAGTGAGAGGAACAGAGTATTGAGACAAGACCTATGGTGGCAGCTCTATACACGAGAGACATGGATATCACCTACACAGCCTCTTCCACCGAAGATGCTATACTACAGAGATCAATTCATGAGTATCACTGATGATGGATTTATAGAGAGGCCTAGATACATGGATGGCTTTTTACCACACAGCTCACGAGTGGCTATTGGTCAGCTTAGAGTTTCATCACATCGATTGGAGATTAAGACTGGCAGAGCAGCACGGATCCCCCGAGAGGAGGCGGAGAGTGAGGGTATGGAGATTGTGCAGAGAGGAGAGGGTATGCAGATTGTGCAGAGAGGAGGTGGAGAGTGAGGAGCATTATGTATGTAGATGCAGAGCATATACAGCCATCAAAGAGAGATATCCCATTTTATTCAGAGAGCCACATTCCCTACGCCAGATCTTTGAGGCAGCAGACCAGCGCATACTGGGGAGATTCATTCTAGACATACAACGTCACAGAGAGACATCATTATTACAGGCTCAGACAGCTCTAGAGGGGGGACGACAGACACAGATTACTATATTTTTTCAGAGATCCATCCCACTCCCAGCCCCTACACGGCACATCTATTTGTTCGCTCACTCTTTATAGCTGCCTCTCTCTCTATCCTTCTCTTTGCTCACTCTATCTATCTTCCCTCTTTATCTCTCTATTTCCTTCTCATTTCTCAACACAATACACTTAGCTCATGTTTTGCATACAGATCCTCGAGTCTACAAACTTAACACTACCTTATTCATCCACACAAATACAGAAAATGTAAATTCTTTATTGCTTTGTATGACATGTTGTGCATAAACATCATTGAAACTGTAAATGATATCTTATTGCAAAACCCCAACATGCATTGCTCTTGTCCTCTTTCTCTCTTTTTTTATATGGAAAATAAGATCATGACATAATCAAATAAATGCTAAACCTAGTCACTTGAATATTCACAAACAAATATGTTTATTGCACTACTACAATGAAATCTTCATTAAGACACCCTCCACAACGTCCTCTTTGGGATCAATACAAACAATGTTCATGCCTAGTTTGCACACTACCATAGCACAATCTCCACATCCTACATAAAGCTCTACTATCACTTGCCCTTTTTTCGCATGACACTTCAACAAGCTATCCCAAAAGTCATATTCGCATTGACATTCACCTGCAAAGAAAACAACTCTCCTAATTCCATAAAAAAATGTAACACCCTTGATTTGGAGCACTTATATGTTTGTACCATACCTCGCTATGTTGTACCATCTAGGTGTCTTCCCCACCCGTGCATCATGGTGCAAGGATAAATGATATAATCTTGTGAGAAAGGTTGTGTATGGTTTACTCCAACTATGCTTGTAAAGGTAGCAGCGACGAGGGTATATGTGTGCACAAGAGCATGAGATGATTTATTGTAAAAAAAAAGTAACGTTCAATGGCAACCTCTATGGTTTTAGTGTTGCTTAGCTCTTGTCAAAACGCCTTTCCAATCTGTGATGTACACTGCACATTCACCAGGGTGTCTAAGGAGAAACTAGATTGCTTAGCCCATGTGCTATAATGGTTGCCACTTCTTGAGACATAGTACCAATGACAATAATCGAGCAGTTGTCATCTAGGATGGTCTCATAAATCTGAATCAATAAAGGCTCCTCTCCATCTACATGGCATAGACATAAAACGTGAGAATTTGCACCCAATGTATATAAGACAACACTTAAGGTCTTAATGATGGAAAAATCATCTCATCACTCACATGTACAGAGATTCCATGGTGGGATAATGTCATCGGGGTAGCCATAAATGGAACCTATGGTGGGCAACCTCACTACAATACAATCACACGTTAAGCGTATATTGACACCTTTAACATTGAAGGTCCGGTTTCCCTCTTTCACCATCTGCAACATATCAAAAAGACAAACTAGCTCCTGTGGACACTCCTGGTTCCGAATTGCATGGTCTATCTTCAAAGGATCCCCAACAAATGCCCTTATCTTTGGAGAATCATGTCTTGCTACACCATGTTGAGAAGAGTTACATATTAAATATCATTATAGGATATAAAAGATACACCTTCACAATCCTTACACATGTGTTCATGTCAGGATCTTTGCCACACAAAGAATCAAAGTACCACAAGTGCTCACATAAATCAAGAATTAGTAATCAACTCCATACAAATAAAAGATTCAAACATATTAAGCATGGATATGAAAATAAAAATGAGATAAAACCATAGACTTGAAAACAGAACTTAGACGACATCATCATCAACAAAGGATTGGGTTAAATCTCCCTCTCATGCGTGCTGGCTCCTTGCACGACATGAGTATTTAATCATGTATTACCAAAATGGCCCTTGAGCCAACGTGAAGCTTTTACAAAAAATAGGGCTCTTTACTTTTTACAAAAATGACCAATCCTTCTAGAGGATGTTCACACACATCCAGTGTGTACCAAAAATAATCGTGAAGCTCTAGTTCACACGCAATACACCCGTGCACATCGGTGTACATAAATATTCGAGTACAAATAAATGGCATGCGGCCAACCAAAAATAATGAAGTATAACTCATAAATGTTGAGGCGATGTAAACGCCCATGCACACGACAAAATCCACGCGACACCTCGTTTGGTGACCCTTGCGCGTGCAACACCTCGTTCGGTGACCCTTGCACACTCATGCCTATGCAACACTCATGCCTATGCAACACCTCATTTGGTGACCCTTGCACACTCATGCCTATGCAACACCTCATTTGGTGACCTTCGCACAAGTACGACGCCTCATTCGACATCCTCGTACTCATCACCTATACTCAACAAGTCAACATGTTAGGTGAGGCAATCAAACACCAATATCAACAACACTAGCATGCGTACACATGGCATCACCCAATAATAGCATACATAGCATAGACCCGCAAAGCATATGCCAATCGCACTTACAATGTAGTATTTAATATGACATCACTCACGATACTAATTGCAAGCATGGCACAATGGTTGGACGGACGTCCCCAATAGACCATAGAGGGCCAATAATGTAACATCCCTCTTGCTCAGGTTAGCAACAAAACTGACCTCAGCTACAGCTGCGTGTTTGATAGGAGTGGATTAAGTCAGGACGTGTGGAAAAACCGCTCGGGCATCCAACGAGCATCTTCTCTGGGATGGTTCTCGAAGGTCAAAAGATATCTGTTATAAACATTGCCAGTTCTTGTAGTAGTCTGCTTATGCTCAATAATTGCATCAAGTACTAATAGCTCTTCATCATCAACTAGCTCTGGAGGTTCTTCATAATAAACATGATGAGTAAGGATTGGTCCTTTAAAGGGTCTCAATAGACTAATATGAAAAGGAGTTATGAATCCTCCAATGGGATGGAAGATCTAGTCTATAAGTCGGGTTATTGATTTTGTCTACTATCTTGAAAGGACCGTAGAATCTAGGTGCTAGTTTGACAACAGGATTCTTTTCTACACTCTTAAGCCTCCTATTTTCTATCCTCAAAAGTAAATGGTCTCCTTTTTCAAAAGTCATGGGTTTCCTTTTCTTATTAGCTTGCTTTACATACTTTTCATGAGCCTTCCTAATAGCCTCTTAACTTGGTCATAAATAGAGCTAAAGTCTTTGGTAAATTCATCAGAGCAGCTTTTATAGTGCGAGAAAGATGAGTCATCGGAGTGGGAAGGGCCTTTCCATACACTATCTCAAACGGTGCCTTTCTAGTGGCAGAGTGAGGAGTGTTATTGTAGGCAAATTGGAGAATATATAAATATTTATCCCATTTCCTAGGCTGCGAGGATGAAAAATAGGTTCTAAGAAGGTCTAGGATAGTACTATTGGTCACTTCAGCCTGGCCATTGGATTCAGGATGAAAAGCAGTAGAGAAATCTAATTTTGTACCTAAATTATCAAACAATGTTCTCCAAAAATTGCTACAAAATTTAGAATCTCTATTTGACACAATGAATTTAGGCAAACCATGATGCACAGTAATATGCTTTAAAAATAAATGAGCAGCTTGATGAGTAGTCATTTTCTTTTTACATGCAATGAAATGAGCCTATTTGCTAAATCTATCAACTACTGTCCAAATCATGTCATTTTGATTAGCAGTAAGCGAAAAACCAGTGATAAAACTCCCATGGTTCATTGGGAATTGGGAGTGGCATAAGTAATCCCTGAGTTTTCCCCTTATAGCTTTTCATCTTCTGGCAAGGAATGCATTCAGCCACACTTGGCTATATCTTTCTTCATAGATGGCCAATGAAAGTCTCGAGAAATGGTCTGTAAAGTAGAGGATACTCCTCTATTCCCTGCATATGGGGGTTGGTGCAACTCCTCCATAACAGACTGTCTACTAAAAGGTCTCGTAATGCATAATCTCCTCTGAAAGAAGAGATACCCATCATGATAAGAGTAATTTGAGTGGGGAATCCACCCATTATCTCTCATTTTGGTCCAAGTGTCTGAAAAGTCTGGGTCTTGGTCATAAGAGTCTTTCATAGCATCGAAAGTCGAGCTATCTATAGCCGTGATGTGATGAACACTAGGCCGTTGACTAAGGGCATCAACGACTACATTCTCTTTTCCAGGCTGGTAGAGAATAGTAGGCTGGAAACTTTGAATAATAGCAGCCAATTTGATGTGTCGATCAAATATCAAAGGAGGCTGGGTAAGTAGGTGCCTGATACTCTGCTGGTCTGTTTTAATGATGAATTCTGATCCCATCAAATAATGTTTCCAAATCTTTAGGGCATGGACTATCAATTCTTTGTCCTAAGTACTATACTTACACTCGGGGGGTCTGAGTTTCCTACTCTTAAATGCTATGGGGTGACCATCTTGCATTAATAATGCCCCTATGCCTGTACCACTAGCATCAGTTACAACAATAAAGAAAGGTCGCCCGGTTTCCCTCTTTCACCATCTGCAACATATCAAAAAGACAAACTAGCTCCTGTGGACACTCCTGGTTCCGAATTGCATGGTCTATCTTCAAAGGATCCCCAACAAATGCCCTTATCTTTGGAGAATCATGTCTTGCTACACCATGTTGAGAAGAGTTACATATTAAATATCATTACAGGATATAAAAGATACACCTTCACAATCCTTACACATGTGTTCATGTCAGGATCTTTGCCACACAAAGAATCAAAGTACCACAAGTGCTCACATAAATCAAGAATCAGTAATCAACTCCATACAAATAAAAGATTCAAACATATTAAGCATGGATATGAAAATAAAAATGAGATTAAACCATAGACTTGAAAACAGAACTTAGACGACATCACCATCAACAAAGGATTGGGTTAAATCTCCCCCTCATGCGTGCTGGCTCCTTGCACGACATGAGTATTTAATCATGTATTACCAAAATAGCCCTTGAGCCAACGTGAAGCTTTTACAAAAAATAGGACTCTTTACTTTTTACAAAAATGACCAATCCTTCTAGAGGATGTTCACACACATCCAGTGTGTACCAAAAATAATAGTGAAGCTCTAGTTCACACGCAATACACCCGTGCACATCGGTGTACATAAATATTCGAGTACAAATAAATGAGCAGTCATTTTCTTTTTACATGCAATGAAATGAGCCTATTTGCTAAATCTATCAACTACTGTCCAAATCATGTCATTTTGATTAGCAGTAAGCGAAAAACCAGTGAGATAAAATCTATTAAAATATACTCCCATGGTTCATTGGGAATTGGGAGTGGCATAAGTAATCCCTGAGTTTTCCCCTTATAGCTTTTAATCTTCTGGGCAAGGAATGCATTCAGCCACAAACTTGGCTATATCTTTCTAAGGAATGCGTATCATAATCAATATATGGATTGTACTGGTGTCGCCATGGCATGCCAAGTATTACATCTACGCCTTGCAATGGTGCAACCAAAAAAAGTTTGTTTTTCCTCATAAGGTGAAAGTGATATTGTTAAATTCCTTACTTCTTTGGTGCAGTTATATTTCTGGTTTGAAAAGCAGACTTAACCTTAACAAGCTGGAGTGATTTCAAGATGAAGTGCCTTTACCATCTTTTCAGAAATAAAATCGTATGTGCTCCCGTCATCATGCAAGACTGTGAGACAGATTCATTCTTAATCTTTCCTTTCAGTTTCAACAACATATGTGGTTTGGATTTGGACTTAGGCCGTGAAGATTTAGGCTTACCTCCTGGGTTTGAGAGATCTTCATCTTCGAAGTTGCCCTCTTGGGAAGATATTCGTCGTCGTCCTCTTGGGAAGATAGTCGTCTTCGAAGTTGCCCTCTTGGGAAGATAGTCGCCCTCTTGGGAAGATAGTCACCCTCCTCCTCGATCATGTTGACACTAGCTTTCGGTGTATTCTTCTTCTTCTCTGGGCACTCAAATGCCACATGGCCTTCCTTGTTGCATTTGAAACACCAGATTCGACGCTTAGGCTCCTCTTTGTTTGTCTTCAGAAGATTGTTAGTCTTCTTGTTTTTCGATTCGTTGCTTTCTTTGTTTTTGAGCCGACCAAAGTTGCGACGCCATCCATGAGTCCTGTCAAAAGGTTTAGATGAAGAAACATGCTTTTGAGATTTAAATGGACGAGACTCCTGGGTAACACGATTCTCCTTCAGAACATTATTCTTCTTCTGACAGCAGTTAATGGCTAAAGAGATTATTGAACTAAGAGAATGCGGATGGAACATGTTCACTTCGGCCCTAATGTGAGGTTTCAGACCCACTATAAACTTCCTCTTCTGGTCCTTCTCATGCACTTTCTCAATGGCTTTGAGTTGTACGAGAACTTGCCAAAACTTGTCTACATACATTTGAACGGTCTCTTTCTCCAACTGACGCAAGCCATCCCACTGTTGTCTACTCTTGGCCTTGTATTGTGGTGGCAAAAAGTTTTTCTTAATTGCCTTCTGGAACTCTTTCCAAGTATGAGGCTTATGATGGCATGTATTGGTAGCATTCCACCACAACGCAGCTCCTTTAATAAGATGATTAGCAGCACATTTGACTTTATCTTTTTCAGAGAAGTCTTCCCCGAAAGAGTAGTCATCTAATTGACTGAACCAAGAGAGAACTAGCTTAGCATCCTTCTTCCCGTCATAGTTTTGGAAGGAAAAGGCCTTCCGACTAATCTTCTTTCCCTTTCTAGACTCCTGGGCTCTAAGGGTACCCTCCACCGTACGCCGGATTTCATCACCCGAATCAGACTCCACCCCTCTACTTCTCTTCCTTAACTTCCTTTCCAACTTCTCCCTCTTTCCCCTCTCCTCTAAAATCTGAGCTTGAAGAGCTAGCAACTGCTCCTCCACAGTTGGGGGTTGCGGATTCATTGTAACAGAGGTAATGAAGTCCATAGATAGAGAGATTGATTAATTAATGATAGAAATAATTCAGCAAAGATGATAAATGATGATAATACTTATCATTGAACCCGAAATTTGCAAAGACTCAAGTTGATTGAGATTCAAGTGCACCAATGATACTCGTATTCTCCCGGACAATACCATCGAGAGATATCAAAAACCACACACACTTGCTCGGCCGTTCGCAGAGAATTTGTTGAAGCCTTTTATTTGTTCAAAATTGCAAAATGAATTTTTGGGAGCTTTGACAATTAAAAATTTTCCCCTTAAGGCGTTGAGGAGAGCCTTGGCAAGAAAAATTTAATTTCAGAAAATCTAAAATTTTCTGCAGGCCTTCAAAAATTAGCCTGGGGCCTCCATGTGCATGTGCATGTGCATGTGCTCCCTTGGTTTGGCTTGGAAACTTTGAAAGATTTGAAATTTGAAAGCTTTAAAAGGTTTGAGATTTGAAATCTTGAAAAGACTTTATATGGTTAAGCCTTAAACATGATTAAGATTTTTAAGCCCCACTTCTTCACGTAATCGATGCAGAGCGGCAGCCCATGAGGAAGCAAAAGCCAGCCCTTGATTATACAATCATCTGATGCTCAAGATCTTCAAAAATTGAGAAGAGGAAGTGAGGTTTTGCCCTATGTTGCTTCAATCTGTGTACGGTTGGATCGGGAGGAGATGCTCTATTATAGAAAACCGCCTTCTCCACACCTAGCCGTGGTTTTAGACCTCTTGCAGGTGGTTTTTGATCTTCATGATTGTTTTGCCAAACCATACAAGCTTTAGACCTTTGGATATTGCCTTTGTCTTTGGATTTTTGCCTTTGCCCTTCATGGAAACCTCTTGCCCAATTTCTCCATCAATTTTTGAGCTTTTTGCCTTCTCTTTAAGTGTGGTTGGCTCTGATACCACTGTTAGGATCTTTGCCAAACAAGAGAATCAAAGTACCACAAGTGCTCGCATAGTAATCAACTCCACACAAATAAAAGATTCAAATGTATTAAGCATGGATATGAAAATAAAAATGAGAAAACCATAGACTTGAAAACAGAACTTAGACGACATCACCATCAACAAAGGATTGGGTTAAATATCCCCCTCATGCATGCTGGCTCATGTTACATTATTGGCCCTCTATGGTTTATTGGGGATGCCCGTCCGACCATTGTGCTATGCTTGCAATTAGTATCATGAGTAATGTCATATTAAATACTACATTGTAGGTGCAATTGGCATATGCTTTGCGGGCCTATGCTATGTATTCTATGATTGGGTGATGCCATGTGTACGCATGCTAGTGTTGTTGATATTGGTGTTTGATTGCCTCACCTAACATGTTGACTTGTTGATATTGGTGTTTGATTACCTCACCTAACATGTTGACTTGTTGATATTGGTGTTTGATTACCTCACCTAACATGTTGACTTGTTGAGTATAGGTGATGAGTACGAGGATGCCAAATGAGGCGTCATTCTTGTGCGAGGGTCACCGAACGAGGTGTCGCACACAGGCATGAGTGTGCAAGGGTCACCGAACGAGGTGTCACGCGGATTTTGTCATGTGCATGGGCGTTTACATCGGCTCGACATTTATGAGTTATACTTCATTATTTTTGGTTGGCTGCGTGCCATTTATTTGTACTCGAATATTTATGTACACTGATGTGCATAGGTGTATTGTGTGTGAACTAGAGCTTCACTGGATGTGTGTGAACATCCTCTAGAAGGATTGGTCATTTTTGTAAAAAGTAAAGAGCCCTATTTATGGAAAAAGCTTCACATTGGCTCAAGGGCTATTTTGGTAATACATGATTAAAATACTCATGTCGTGCAAGGAGCTAGCACGCATGAGGGGGAGATTAAACCCAATCCTTTATTGATGGTGATGTCATCTAAGTTCTATTTTCAAGTTTATGGTTTTATCTCATTTTTATTTTCATATCCATGCTTATACGTTTGAATCTTTTATTTGTATGGAGTTGATTACTAATTCTTGATTTATGCGAGCACTTGTGGTACTTTGATTCTCTTGTGTGGCAAAGATCCTGACAATTCAAAATTGATTATTACACCTGTCACCACCGAGGCTTCTATAACAATAGAGGAACTAGCACTTTGATGTTCGCTTAGAACATTGAGGACTACTGTCGAGGCCGTATGATAAGACACTCCTACAAAGGGTACATTTTGTAAGTGCATGCACCACACATATACATTACATTATCATTACCAATGAGTAAAATCATACCTGGGAAATTCATTTGGATTGGGGTCAGAACACCTAGGCTAGGTGGATTATTATGTCGCAATGGTGCATTTGGCGCTTCACCTCTTGCCAAGCTTATATGGATCCATAACTTATTCATATATGTTAGTATCCGAACTATGTAACAATAAAACCAATAAAAGAGTGCCCTCTTTACAATGAAGGGGGCTTGGAATTAGACATAAAGGGAGCCCATGGGCATGGATATGGCTGGGCAAGTATGGAGACCAACATTAATGAGTGTGAAAATATGGGCAAGTATATAAGTGAAAATTGTAACTAGGGGCATCTAATCACTTTTCACTAATCAAATCATATTTTCTTGGAGCTCTATGCTTTTATGGCTATGGTGGTACTCCCTTGAGTGCATGTGGTACTCTATCATGAGTGCACTTTCTTTCTTTCTCTCTCCATCATTACAGTGGTATTAGAGCCTTGTCTTTGATCCAAAATTTCTAAATTCTTTTAAAAATTTTACTTTTTTTTTTGATTTTCTTAATCTTCTTGGAGTTTCTTGGAAAGTTTCTTGATTTTGATTGATTTCTTGATCAAGAAATGGGGCGTGGGGAGTGTGGAATGCTAGAAATCTCCTTGAAATTTTGAATTGATTAAAGTTTTGGGGTCATGGGTTGGTTGAGAACCAAATTCTGAGGCGGTCGCTCCAAAATTTGAAAGAAGAGACTAAATTTAGGGGAAAATTCTACTAATCATGATTAACTTTACTTAATATAAACATTTAGGCTTTTCCTTCTTCCTCATGTTTGATCTTGGAGAGAATAGATGTAAGATCCCTGTTCCCACCGAGCAACAGATTCGGGATACTAGCAGCGGAAGTAGCACTTCTCGCGCGGGACAGGGGTCCCACATTCGGGGCCTCACCCACGGATATCCGGATAAGAGACTAATCCGTCGATTGTTCCAAAACCGAACCCGGAAAACTTCCTTTACCGGAAAGCACGGGTGATTCCACCAGGATAACTTTTTACTCTAACGTAGTCAAGATCATTTCTGATCGAGCTGATCCAATTGCATCTATAAGATACATGGTCAGATTAAGGAAGAAACTTGCACTTGGATCATTGGGATCAAAGCTTTTTTCCCCATTCAAGAGGCACAGCCGTTGATTCCTATCCATATAACAGTTACTGTCCGGGATTTATTTTATCTATTGTAAAAACAAAAGTTTGAGTCTCGATTTACGGATCCATCAGTCCAGCCTAACCCCATCCAGTCCCATGGGTTAGCCAACCGCCCAACCACTGTAGTGATGGGATCCAATTAAGAATTTGGTTAGGTTTTGTCCTGGGTACCAAGGAAAAGAGTTCCAAGGCCCCCTAGCCGGATGTTCATGCAAAAATAAAACTAGTCACACCACTCACACACCCAATATGAAATTGCCTTTTCACAGATTCAACCAGTTTAAAACAATCCTTTAATAAAACCATAGTATCACTGATCACCATCTTCCAATTTATCCAGTTGATTCTTAATTTTCCCATCATTCCTTCATCAGAGTATCTATGGCATCATTGGCAACTAGGACACTCACCACCTGTCCACACAGGGGCCGTTTCCTAATACTCGGCAATATAATCACTTATCAAGATGGACTCTCGTTGAAGATCAGCAAGATCAACCAACAGATCCATATAAAGAGCCATGGACTCATCCATTGAAGACCAGCAAGGTCAATCAACCAGATCCATGCTCGATTTCAGAAAATAACTCCTACTCTTGTTCCAATATCTTCCTCGACGCACGCGTGGGTATCCTAGGTGACCCAGAGCCCGAGCACCGTATGGTCAGCACCCTCTAGGATCCTTCGCAGGTGACCTAGCGCTTCACTCATAGGCCGCTTCCTTGGCCCCTCATCCACCGTACCGGAAGCTCACCATTTTAATCGCACCGAGGCTGGTCAAGACCTCGGTCGACCTTGCTACGCGAGACGTCCTTCATTGACTCTCCGTCAGCAGTTGCAACTTTATCATCACGACATTAATCACAAGACGGCCAAAATGCTCCCCCCAGCATTCTTGACATAAAACAATCATTTACAAACAGCATTTACAAACAGTTTACAAATACAATTTCTATATTAACTCTCATTTTTCCACATTATCCCTCATCAACCCACCTTACTTATTCCACATTCCATATCCACATTCACATCCATACATCCACATCTACATGCAAACATTCATATCTACACGCATACATTCAAATCTACACGCATACATCCACAACTCCATGCATACATCCACATCCACATTCACATTCACATCCATACATTTATATCTACATGCATACATACACCTCCACATTCACATCCACATCTATACATCTACATCTATACATCTATACATCTACATCTACATGCATACATCCAACTCCACATTCTCCACATTTACATCCACATCTACATGCAGACATCCACCTCCACATTCACATCCACATCTATACATCTACATCTATACATCTATACATCTACATCTACATGCATACATCCAACTCCACATCTACATCCACATCTACATGCAGACATCCACCTCCACATCTACATCCACATCTACATCTACATGCATACATCCACCTCCACATCCACATCCACATCTACTTCTATACATCTACATCTACATGCATACATCCACATCTCCATTCACATCTACATCTATACATCTACATCTACATCTACATGCATCCATCCACATCTCCATTTACATCCTCATCTACACATCTATTTCTACATGCATACATCCACATCTCCATGCATACATCCACCTCCACATCCACATCCACATCTACATCTACATCTACATCTACATGCATACATCCACCTCCACATCCACATCTACATCTATACATCTACATCTACATGCATCCATCCACCTCCACATCCACATCTACATCTATACATCTACATCTACATCTACATCTACATGCATCCATCCACATCTCCATTTACATCCTCATCTACACATCTATTTCTACATGCATACATCCACATCTCCATGCATACATCCACCTCCACATTCACACTCACATCCATACCTCTACATCTACATGCAAACATCCATATCTCCATGCATAATAATATTCTTTTAATTAATCTAGGATGATAGTTCCTAGAATATGGTAGGAAGTCCTTTTTTTAAGCTTTGAATGAAATTATTTTATGCGTAATTTCTATAAAAATTTTGCCATAGCTCCGCTACTATGACTGATAAATCTCAATTTTTTTTCTAAGGGATAAGGCTCATCATTAAAGAAATAATTAGAATGGTCTCTAATTGGATCATCAATCCATAATGGATTGAATCATCGATATATATAAAGATGAGCATAGAAAAAAGCCATTAATTTGGCCTTAAGCATAGCTTAATCTTGGATTAAGGAGAAGCCTTATGAAAAGCTTCATTTGGATTGAAAAGGGTCATGATGAGTATGACCATTTCTTAAGTGAGAGAGAGAAAGACCATTAGAATTAAATATAAATAGAATTTTATGTAATTCTTTACTATCATTAATTAATTAACTTCAATAGCATTTCAAAAACCATACCAATTAAGCTTCTCAAGCTTGAGAGGGGTTGAGAAGAGAGAATCATTGAGAAATTATAGAAAAGATCAAAATTCACTATAATTATCTTATAATTTGCTTGATTCTTTGATCACGGTAGAGGCCCCCAACCAATCAATTGGTTTAGTATGTTGATGGAGCCACCAATGGGGATTGAAGAAAGAGAGAAGTATCAAAAACTAGTGAATTATTAAAGAATTCACAGTTCTTGGCTTAGGTAGAGTAGAGTAACAATGCATAAGACATTATATCTTTTTCAACAAGGAAAGGCTTCTATTTATAGGAAAAATTGAGCTCCTAACCAAACAAACTGATTCTAGAATTTTCCAAGTCAGTTTGGTTGAATTTGGACTAGATTTGGACCTAGTTTGGTTACTTTTTGATTCGATTTGGTTCCATTTTGATTTGGTTTGGTTCAAGAGATATGAGAGATAAAGATATCACATTATTTTTGAGTTTAAAACTCATTCAAGCATGTGAAATATGCACCTCCTTTAAAGAACTCCCCTTCCTTACATATGTGTCAAAATTCTATTGCTCATAGTTTTTTTACTAATAAACCTTGTACATTTTCAACTCTTCATCTTATGTGAAATATGCACCTTCTTTAAAGAACTCCCCTTCCTTACATATGTGTCAAAATTTTATTGCTCATAGTTTTTTACTAATAAACCTTGTACATTTTCAACTCTTCATCTTATGTGAAATATGCACCTTCTTTAAAGAACTCCCCTTCCTTACATATGTGTCAAAATTTTATTGCTCATAGTTTTTTACTAATAAACCTTGTACATTTTCAACTCTTCATCTTATGTGAAATATGCACCTTCTTTAAAGAACTCCCCTTCCTTACATATGTGTCAAAATTTTATTGCTCATAGTTTTTTACTAATAAACCTTGTACATTTTCAACTCTCCATCTTATGTGAGCATTTACTCATTTTTGGGTATCTTCTTTTACAATTTGGATTTATCTCCTCCCTACACATGGATTGATGCTATTGGCCCATAGGAACCTTAATTGGACCATAATCCAAAAATTTCTGAAAATCTAGACCCTTAGACTAAGGTTCTTTATACCTATTTCCAATTAATTCCAATTGCACATTGGAAATTTCTTTTTGAATTTCTATTTCAGGGGAACTTATTTTAATAAGATGAGTTATTTTTCTATCCAAAAATATTCATAATCTGAATATTCTCTCTCTAGAATAATTTTCTCTCTCTAGGCTAAAACAGTTAGAAACAAGGTCTTTATATTTCTGAAGAGGGATTGATTACAGGGGAAGATACTAGACATCAAAAAGGGGTTGGGGGAGGAATCTTACAATAGAGCTTCAATCCATAGCCGTTTGATGCCAAGAGTTTAGGGCTTTCATTCATCTTCTCTTTAGCTTCATTTCAAGCTCTTCACAATAGAGTCTTTCATGGACATTTTCATCAATTTGCTGGTGTAAATTGAGCACCTAATTAACTCCAAATGATGGTTGATTTCACCACTAATACAACATTAGAGCTTGAGTAAACCTTAACTTATGGCTGTATGATGGTTGGCGCATTTTTTTTCATGTGAAATTTCAGTGTTATTTTCCTTGAGTAATGAGTGCTTTCTGTGAGTATTGAGCGTTGATTTGCTGTGTTTTTTTCATGTCCATTGAGCAAGCAAGGTTATCTAAGCTTGGCTTTAAGTATAGCCAAGCTTAATCTTGGCAATAAGTGCCTTCCAATAAGCTATGTTTTGACTGAAATGGAATGGGGAAGAGGTCGTGTGAAGGAAGGCACCTAATGCTGTGATTTTACATGGAAGAGGTCACGAGGGAAGGCACCTAATGTTGTGATTTTACATGATTTGGATCATCTTCTTCAAGCTCCCAACTATACATGGAGTAAGGTTCATCTATGCTTTTGAATGCCATGGATTTAAGCATTGTAGAATGGCCTTTGAAGTTAATTGATCACTGAGGTTTCAAGCATGTTTAAAAACTACTCTTTAAGCTACTTGAATACCACGGATTGAAGTTTGATTGATGCTACAAACATTTTCATGCTACATGTAATGGTGGTATGCCCATTGTGCGCTTTTGCCGCACAGGTCGTAGCTGGGGACTTGCCGGACACCGTATGCGAGCCACGAATGGCTGCAAGCATACAACCAGGAAGGCAAGCTCAAAACAGAATGCAGAAGGTGTGTCACTCACCGCTTAACTGCCGCCTTGAAGGATTCCCGCGTCGCAGCCGTGAAGGAGGAGCCACCGTCGCCGCCGCCGCCGTGCCGCTACACAGTGCGCTCGATCGCTCTCTCACTCTCTCTCTCTCTCTCTCTCTCTCACACACACGCAGGAGAAGGAAACCAAGGAGATAAGGCAAGAGCACTCTTGTATTCACAACACATGAGAATGAGGATTTTAGGGTTACATTTGACTCATATAGGTGACTTGGCCGTTCACACTTGGGCGCCCATACATGGCCGGCCGACCCTAACCCTTATCCTACTGATATCCAAGGTGCGCCTCTCATCGGCGATCACCCAATCCCTTCATCCTTAACATATGGTGCCGACAAGCCCGGCCCATGACTCAGAATATTTAAATTAATGACGTAAAATATAGTATGTCGCAATGTCCGCCATGGGTTAACATGCCCCCCTTCCTGATGTAGATTCCGTCCTCGGAAGCTATGGTATGGTAAGCTCGAGAGGGTTGTTGTGGTAGACCGTCTGCAAAACAGGGAAGTAGAGTGAAGGTATGCTGGAATTCAAAAGATATAAAGTGTATAAATTCAAGCGTGTGAGACCACAATGGATGTTGCTATTAGAACTTAGTTTAAGGGTACATGAGTGAGCTAGTGTAGCAAATTAATAGGAGTTTAAAATTATTGAAAGGAATTCAAGAGTTAGCAAGGTGTCAAAGGTTAATCAAGGTTTATAACTGGCCTAAGTCAAGGAAAATAACCAAGCTTAATAAATAAACAGATGACCATACTGTGTCTACTCTAAGAACAAGTAGTTACCACGAGCCTAGGGACACAAGAAACATCAGAGTTACAGGAGCCTTTTGCCTTTTTTTTTTTTTTTTTGCACATGACAATTTTTATACACAATGGCGACCTTTCTAAGGCAAAACTAACATCGATCCTGGTACCATGTTTAACACAAGGCATTATCCAGGAATCTATTAGCTCACTTTAGGCAAGGCTACCCCCTACCAACCAAGGCATCGGTCTGGAGTAGAATACTCCTCGCCTACCAAGTATCAATAAGGCGATAGGCCAACATTAAAGCACATCATAGACTTGTATTGCCATTTATTGTAGGCTTTTTTTTTTTAAAAGTTTGTTTTGATCTTCGCTCCTGAACTAAAATGTGTTCTTACATCTTTTCGACAAGGGGTAAAATCTATGTCCTAGAGGTCAACACACACACAGCCAGGTGTTCAAACATTAAGATGGTTTGACCCTAGACCTAAGACAATCGTATTCCAAGGTTAACTAAAGACGTCATGCTGCCTAGGAATATTTCCAATAAAGTTAAGCTCATTAATGATTTACACTAGCATGCAAGCAACTTCAAAAACTAAGTAGTACATTGATAATTTCCATGTGGTCATGCATTATAGTTTATGCAATTGATTGAACAGTAAAAACGAAAGAGAGTGGGTATGGAAGAATTACACCTGTAATTGGAGATCTCCTTGATTTGACGAGACAGCTTGCAATTTGATGTAGATATATTTTGATGAACGTTGCGGCAGTCTCTGGACTTGGAAGCGAACCCACCTCAAACTTTTTAACCTGTACAATCAACTAACAAGCACTATACCTCGAGAGGCACATGAGTGTGAAAATTTCAAGACTCGTTTAAAGAATCTAAACTAGAAAAAACTTGAAAACACTAACCTACCTACCAGTCACCACACTACTACTGAGGATACGGTAAGAGGATGTTGTAGAGTCCTGGCTCTAGCCCTAAGGCTAAGCCTCTATCCGCATCATCCAAATAAATAAAATCAACCTCAGTAGTGCCATGAGTTTCATCCGTCCATTCATCATTGTCAGATATTTCCTTTTCATTTTCCCATCCACATAGACTCATCAAGAATGTAACCATGCGAGGATAGTCATCTTGTGGAAAAGGAAAGCATTGGGCTATCGGGGATATGTCCTCTACGGAGTAGGGGTCAGTCATGGTTAATAGGTGAATTAGCCATTCTAATTCCTCAACATTTTCCTCTCTGGCTAATACATCTATATGATCCCATTCAGTTTCAATTACAGGATAGCACATGTGAAATATCTGAGAAAGGTACAGATGATACCTCTCATCAAAGGCGGGAGTGGATGAAGTGTATGATGATCGTGCATCTGCCATATCTGCAAACACAGATATAGCATCAGTAGGTTTGTGAGACAGGTCAATCTAGTTCTTGATTGTATACGGATATTTATCCTCTTTTTGTACTCTTGCTCTTTTTACTATTTTTTGTTTTTCTTTTCTTTGTTTTGTTTTTTTTTTGTTTTTTATAATGTATGAAGCTATATATATACATCCCCTTGAATTTGGCAATTACATGGTCAGGGGAGAAGGTTAAGGAGGAAGCATTAGAATGTCGAGCGTGAGTACATGCTCCCCCTTTCCTTGGGTAGATCATATTATTTGCAATGATGTTGCAGCCTCTTGGAACCAATTTGTCCAGCGGGTCATAGGTTGTGATGTGGGCAGATAGCTTTTTATGACCCTTGTGGCCACATCCAATTGCAGAGATGGTAGTGTACGCTCCCATTGACGAATGGAGGAAATGGTTTCCATCGATACTATTACAAGGGGAGATGTAGGCTCATCGGTTTTTTGTTGGGTGTTGACAAGAGTAGGTGTAGAGCATGTAGAAACTTCTATATGAGTGTGTGCCTGGCATGAGGAGCTAGAAGCTTCATGTGGCTCCCCCCTTCCTGAGCTAGGTGGTAATGATCGATATCGTTTGGGAATCCAAACTAACTCTGGAAGTGGTGCGGAGCACTCTGTTACCTTTCCCTTACCACGGTCTTGAATTGTTATTGGGGTGGCAACAATTGGTTTGCAAGGTTTTACAGGTGATGTAGAGGGATTCACCTTATGTTTAGGGACCCAAATCTGGTCATTCCCCTCGTAGTACCCTTGGGCTACTAATAATTTTTTAGGGATCCATCGCGATGTTACATTGCCCTTTCTCGGGTGGGTAGCTGCTTTCCTTTTACGAGGCTTCTTGGTGGCTGAACGAGATTGAGCAGGGGAAGTAGCTGTTAACGAAGCTTTGGGGACCCATTTGTATGTACTCTTTGGCATAGTAAGTAAAGCTTTAGGGACCACCTTGCCTGTTTCCACTCTTGGCATTGAAGCGTTAGAGGGGTGGCCAACAATCGAAGATGGTTTTGCCACTGGACTTTGTGATTTTTCGTTATCTAATATTTGAGTGGATGACTTAGGTGCGGGATTTTGAGCGGTCAGACCTAGTGTTGGTTCTTGCGTTGTGACTTGTCTGGTTGCCCAATCGATATTGCACTTGGTGGCCATCATCCATTTGTGCCCTAAGATTACAGTCCCTCCCATGGTACCAGTAGGCATAACCAAAAAGCTTTGAATTATGGTTCCCTTGTCATAGGCAACCGGAGTGTGCAGAATTCCTGATACAGGGGTTTTCTTCTTGTTGATTCCTTGAACTTGGATAGAACTCTTGGTTAAAGGTGGTTTTCCCAGTTGACACCACACGCCATATGATAGCAAATTATGTTGAGCTCCTGTATCCAATAATGCATTATACAGCACCTCCCCGTAAGGACTCTGTAACTCAATTGGGTATCTTAGAGGTGGGTCAGATTCCAGTGCATCCTCCTCTGCTTCCTCGAAAAATACTTGCGTAATTCCCAAGTTGGCTTCTCGTTGTCGCCTAGCACGCTGTTGACGTTCTTTGGCTTCGACTCTCGCTTGTATCTTTTTAAGCTCAGCTTGTTCTTTAGCTGCCTTCTTTTGATGGATTGCATGTAACTCCTCCTGGCTTAGGGGGTCATAGTATCTTTTGAATTTACTCCCATTAAGGAATCCAATGGTTTCAACTCCGTCGAGAGTCTCCACTCTGATGGTACCTTGCGGGGTAATTTCACATACTCTATATGGTCCCTTACCAGCATATTTGAGCTTCTTCTTTTCGTTTCGCACTCCATACATCAGGACTTTATCCCCAACCTTGATGTCCTTGTCCTTTAGGTGGCGATCAAATCATTTTTTCCTTCTATCCTTCTCCACAAGGGCATTGTACACAGCCAATTGTCTTTCTTCATTTAGCCGCTCAAGGATATATAGACGCTCTACTAAGGGATTACCATCCCAACCCTCTTGAGTAGCAACACGAAGACTAGGAATGACAAATTCCCATGGCATGACTGCTTCTTGGCCATATACCATTTTGAATGGTGTGCAATTAATAGCCACTTTGTACGCAGTACGATAGGCCCATAAAGCTGTCGTAAGCTTTAGATCCCAATCCGTGCGATGAGCTTCAACTGTCTTTGTCAAAATAGAGATTAAAGTCTTGTTGGTACTCTCGGCTTGGCCATTCGCTTGCGGATAGTAAGGAGTAGATTTATGATGCGATATCATGAAATTTGTTGTGAGCTCCTTAATCACTTCATTTATAAAATGCGTACCATTGTCGCTCACAAGTTCAAAAGGACAACCGAATCGTGTGATTATATTTTCAAAGAGGAACTTGGCTGTTGTCCTCGCATCTGCCTTACGTGTCGCTTTCACTTCAGCCCATTTGGTCATATCGTCAGTGGCCACAATAATATAGCGAGATTGTGTGTTTCGGGCCGCTGGACTAATTGGACCTACAAAGTCTAAACCCCACTTTTCAAATGGTTGGTTTACTTTGATCGGATGTAGGGGCATCTGATCTTTCCTCTGCGGTTTCTTGTATCGTTGGCATTCATCGCAACCCTTCACAAAGAGTGATGCATCTTGGAACATAGTGGGCCACCAATACCCTGATTGTAAGATCTTTCGCGCAGTTAAGTCTCCTGAGAAGTGACCACCGGCTACGCCCATATGTGCCTCTTGTAAAATGTATAGATACTCATCCTCTCGGGCACAACGCCTAAGAACGTCATCCTTTCCTCTTTTATAAAGAGTCCCGGCTATCAGGCAATAGGGTTCGCATTCTTTGATCAGCTTTCGAGCTAGATCTTTACGAAGCTCCTTGGGTGGAAAGCCATTAACCAAAAAGTTAACAATCTTCTCACTCCATTCAGGCATTGTCTCCACCATGAACAGGGAAGTGTCAGGTAAGTCATCATCAACCCCTGTAGGAGCCTCACCATTGGGTATGCGAGACAAATGATCAGCCATAACATGTTTCTTGCCAGGTCTCACAACAACCGTGAAATCAAACTCAAGAAGAATCAATAGCCATCGTGTGATTCTTCCTGTGGAGCATGGTTTGTTTACCAGATACAACAATGCTTGATGATCCACATAGAAAACAAACTTGGTGGCAAGGAGGTAATAACGAAATTTCCTTACTGCATATATCATTGCCAACCCTTCTCGCTCCGTAGTGGTGTAGTTCATCTCAGCATCGTTCAACTGGCGACTGGCAAAGCTAATGGGGTAGTCTAGCTTGTGTTCTCCAGGTTGAGTTAACACACACCCAATAGCAAAGTTTGATGCATCAATATGCACATGGAAGAGTAAATCCCAGTTAGGCATTCTCAAGATTGGAGCACTCGCCAAGGCCTTCTTTAATAGCTCATAGGCACGGTCACATTCTTCGGTCCAAATAAACTCGATGAGAAGCTTATACAATGGTCGAGCTATCTCGGCGAAGAAGAGAATAAACCTTCGATAATAACCAACGTGGCCCATAAAGCGTTGGACTCCCTTGTAGTTGGTGGGTGGGGGTAATTCCAGAATGACCTTGATTTTACTCTCGTCAGTGAAAATCCCATTTTTGGACACTATATGTCCTAAGATAACTCCGTGTTTAACCCAGAATTGGCATTTGAAAGGATTCAAGGAGATGCGATATAATCTACATCTTTCAAATATTTTTCGTAAACACATCAAGTGCTCGTCCCAAGAGGAATGAACACAAAGATCATCTAAGAAAGCTTCACAGAAGTCCCTTAGATATTCCTTAAAGGCCGTGTTTATCAATCGTTGGAATGTTGCAGGTGCATTAGTCAAGCCAAAAGCCATGACGCGAAAGGCAAACACTCCAAACTCCATGATAAATGCTGTTTTAGCTTGGTCCTCGACTGCAATTGTGATCTGATTGTAACCCGAGTACCCATCTAAAAAGCTATATGCCTCCTTGCCTGCCACTCTTTCAAGCACATGTTCAGAATACGGCAAGGGGTAATGATCCCTCCTGGTGGCTGCATTAACCTTTTTGAGATCAACGCACACTCTGAGTTTCCCATTCTTCTTTGGTACGATGACTATCGGAGAAACCCATTCTGAGTGCTCAATAGGGTATATGAATCCACATTTTACAAGCTTTTCAATTTTCTCTTGTACAATCTTTGCGTACTTAGGATTCATTGGGTAGGGACGTTGCTGGACTGGTTTAGCAGTGCTAATCATTGGAATCGTGTGTTGCACCACCGAGGGTGGAACACCCTTCATATCATGATATGTCCAAGCAAATATGTCCTTGAATTCTTTAAGAAGCTTCGTAAGTGCAGCTTCTTCCGCCTTGGTGAGGTCTTGAGCAATATAAACTGGTTTAGACTCCTCACCCGGATCTGCTAAGTCTATCTCCTTAACTACCGCAGGGCCATCGTAGACACCGCTACTCCCATTGGTAGGCGTTCGTTGGGCTTTTGTGTAGACTACTTTACGTTCCCCTGTGGTGAATGATTTGAAATGCTCGGGTGCGGGGTGTAAGTCTACTGGTTCTTGTTGTGCCAGGCTTTTTTCTTTCAATTCCGCTTCCTTTTGTTGCTGAGCCAACTCTTGGTTTTGCCGCCTTCTTGCAGTACGACTTAGTTTCGGCTTCTCTTCGATTTCTAATTGGGCGACGTCATGAGGTTGCGGAATACACCACATGACACTTTGGAGGTATTGTCCCCAATTATCCGCTATCTTCCGATGAGCATCAATGGCTCCTACATAACTGAGCCATTCTGCAGTGGATCTTTCCTTGTTTATTGCAGTGCGTACATTAGCTCGATAGCGTTGGCGCTTATGTCTCGTTTTCTTCTTACCAAGTTTTTGATTTTTGTTTCTATCAGATTCGGACTCACTTGGTCGATCTTCACTTTCGGATGAACTGCAGGAGGCCACTGTCCCAGGCCTTGAGCACCTTGCTTCCACATTTGTGTGAATATTTGATTCATTTTCCCCATCAGGCTCAGGGTCAGTTTCTTCTTGAGATTCATACTCAGAGTTGCATTGGTCAGAGTCTTTGCTACTTTCAGTGTCGGTGGAGTTTGCCACGTTCTGGCCATCAGGAGTCATGTGCATAACACCTATCATGTTTATTGGCACTAACGGTGGCATATCTTGCCCCTCAGGTGTTACCCAACTTGTGCCTCTATTTCCCCATGTGTCTATGGTTGCCGCTAGGTGTACCCAATCCACGTTATCCGACTCAGTCATACCCGGTAGGACATCCATGTAAGGAGAATCTTTCCCATCATCAGTCTCTTTTTTGCATGTATAGCAATACCTTAATGGGGCGGAATGAACAGTGGTATCCGATCGATTATCGATGATAACCTTGCTTCCTAAAGGATGTGCACGACCATTCTCAAGATCAACTCGAATGACAGAGTCCTGGAATTGTAGGTAGACATGGTTTTTCGACCAGTCATGTACCATTTGTGCTTCCCTCATGAAAGGACGTCCTAAGATCATTTGATATGACATAGGATGCTTGGAGAAATCCATTACAATGAAGGTATGTTTTACCTTGTATCCCAGGACTTTGATCTTAAGGTCCCTTAACATTCCAATAGGTTTAGCTATGGTTCCGTTTGCCATCTTAACCACTATGTTTGTGACTTCGAGGTGAGGCCTTCCCATAGATTCCCAACAGTTTTTAGTCACAATGCTCACTCCAGCACCACCATCAAGGATTCCCTTTAGAGTTAATCCCTTGGTAGTAATGGGGAGGGTGGCATTAGATTCGTCACCTTCAAAGTACTGTCCCAACTTGTTCACAGGTATTTCAACGACCGAATCTTCATCTAGGTTGGGTTGTAGATCCCAATGCTCCCCTTCATCTTGAAGCGTGTCGGGTCTATCCATATTTGCAAATTGTGGTAACCCCGCCTTTAGTTCTCCATTGAGAAATGCCCGAAGAGCTAAGAATAGCTCAGGATCTCCGTATAATTTGGATATGATCGTGGTTCTGATCTCGGAGGACATGAAATCCATTAGCTTGGACACATTCAGCGGTACTTTTCGAGACATCGCCCCTTGACTAGGGACTGGTGAAGATGGAATCACTTCCTCTTCAATGGGGTCAGGGATTCCCTCACTAAACATTCTTTCCAGCAAGAAGGGTGTTTGCCCACTTCCGGATGTCCTATCCTCACTTTCTTCCCGAATGATACTAGGTATAGCTAACGGTTTATGGTTTCGGTGAGGCTGAACTTGCGTAGGAAACACTGTGTCTGGAATTTTGATTTTTCTCGAGTTTGGCTCCAGTTCTCTTTGTGTTTCTTCCACCAAACCCCTTAAGTGTTGCACTTGTTCAATCTCCTCAACTGGGTTTGGGTAAGCACCAATCTTTTTCTTGAGGGTTTTTGGCCCACGTGGCTTGTCTTGGGGAGTCTCAGTCGGTTTGGGCGGTCGAGAGGGCATTAACTGACTTGGTTGTGGGACCGAGGAAGTTTCCTTTTGTTTTCCCTTATTTATGTACTCGCTTGATTCTCCTTCATTGAGCTCCCGAGTGGGTTCCTCCCTTAAGGTAGTGGCTTTGGTCCCCATGGTTTCTATTGAATCGGAATCATCTTCAGGATCATTCATATACACGGGGTCGTCTCCCGTCCCTATGTTAGTCTTTGAACTGGGCTTGGAGCTCGTGGCATTAAGCGATCTCTTTCGCCGTGTTTTCTTTTTCTTTGCCTGAGCGATTGATGCAGTATCCCTCTCTTCAAGAATGTAGTTTTGATTTTGAAGCATTGACCGTGTAACTACATTCACGGGTACAATGGGCGTGGTTCCTCGTGCTTGGTTGGTGACCTCAACCAAATTCAATGGCGTAATCTTGGGTGCATTAGGATTATGTGGACATTGAGCGATCAAATGATCTATGCCACAACGATTACATGTAAGTACCGGCATTCCCGATGTGCTTCCTTGATTTGGTTGCATCTGAGTAGCGATCTTTTGTAACCTATTAGGGCACTCTGCTACACGATGCGGTCCACCACACTCATAGCATTGAAGAGGTGGTCTCCTCGCCAAGGTATTAAGGTTTTGCCCTCTTGTGGCGAGAGCAGCCGCTTGATATACAGGCTTAACTTGCCCGAAATGATCCTCCATGTAGTACTGGGGAATCATTTCCAACGTATCAATCCCGTATGGAGCAGTAGGGTCTATCTCCTCTTCATAATCCCCACATGCACTATGTGACTCACAACCCATCTGGTTTATTGGGGTAATCCTTGGATGTGGAGGTTGTGGTCCTAGCACTGGCGGTGGTAACGGCACAGACTGGACTACATTTGGATTCCTTGGAACTATGTGCTGTGACGGTTGCTCGATAGGTTGTGCAGGCATTAGCGCGGGTACTTGAGGTGTGTTTGACCAAGCTAGTGGTGCCTGGTTTGCCAACATTCGCTTAAGTGTTAGGCAATCTTTAGATTGATGGCCATACTTACCACATGCATTGCAATTCCCATTGAATTTGACTCTAAATGTGGGACATTCACTCGTGCTATGTGGTCCTAAGCACACCAAACACCATTGTTGCTCTCTTCTTGGGTACATATGGCTATTCTGAGGAGCTCGATTACCCCTAAAGTATTCTTGGAGAGCCTTAGTAAGGTCGGTCATCACAGACATTTCAGATATCTTGGGCTCCTTGGCAATTGGTTTTACCGTCATTGGCTCGTGCCCAGATACTTGCGAACTAACGGATTTTGTTTCTGAAGACACCTTTTTACCTGCAATCATCAAGTTGTCTTCTAACTGGATTGCATTGGCAGTGACTGCTTCCCACGTTGTAAGACCTCTAATGACTAGGCCATTGTAAATGTCCTCTAGTGACTAGGCCATTGTAAATGTCCTCGTGGCGCAATCCTCGGATGAATCTATCGAGGAGTTGGTTGTTATTGAAGCGTTCATCGGGAGTGCAGCGAGAATTTAGATGTTTCAATTGACTTATAAAGTCTCTCACTGACTCCCCTTCCTCGCGTTCAGCTTTTTGGAGTTGAGATGCTACCCCCCAAAGCACACCCTCGCGTATGTATTCTTTCAAGAACAATCTCTTGAGAGTGGGGTAGTGAGTGCGCTCTTCAACCCTTAAGGTTCGATACCAATCTCCGGCCTTCCCACTCAAGGTTAAGCCTAAGGCTTTACACTTGTGCAGCTCATTGTGCTCTTCCAAGGAATCACACACGTGTTCAAAGACTTCAATGTGCTTCCTAACATCCTCGTTACCACTGAAGTTTTGAGTGAGCTTAGCCACTTGTACTGCCTTGCTTCTAGGTTCTCTCTCAGGCATACCCCGCATGTTTTCTGCAATGGATCGTCCGATCGTCTGAGCAAATGCTGCGAGATCACCTAAGTGAGCAGGCATAGTTGGTGGAGGCACTTCTGGGATAGCCTGGCTGATAGGAGTTGGCGTTGGTCTGAGTAAGTTGGCAAATGACGTAGGATATGATATGTGACTAGGCCTAGCTCCCCTTGGATAATGGTTATGATAAGGCGGTCGTGGAGCATACGCCATTGGCATACTAAGAGGCGTAGGAGCTACCTGAGCATGAGTAGCGATAGGTACATAGGGTCGATAGGCACTGGCACGCACTGTTGTAGGTACTGTTCCACTAGGTAGCGGTGTCGTACTAACTACAGCGGTAACAGGTGCACTTTCAGCTATGCTCATCATTGGGGTAGGCATTGCGGATTCCTTAATGGAAAGTTGAGCCAAGGTTGGAAAACTAAAGTTACTACTCGTGGGCTCAACCTGCATTGAGACTCCAGGCGAAACAACATATGAAGGGTCTATGGGACTCACCGAGGGAGTCTCCAATTGTGATAGGGTTGGTTGTTTGGCCTTGCCCGTATCCAAAAACCTCATAGGGCCAGTGGAAACTAGGTCCACTCCCCTATTTTGCCTCTCAATTTGGATAATTCTATGAATCACCTCACATATCATGTGTTGTTGCTCCTCTAGATTAGTGGCGCTAGATGTAGATCGTAGGACTTCTAACCAACCTACATGGTATGTGTAACCCGTGTATAGGTCCGTTAGAGTCTCTGTGTGTAGATCATATTCCCAATTTTCATTGAGAAATATCCCATCTAGACTTGGTGTGCCAAACGGTTCTCTTGAAGTGGACGCAATGTCACTTCTTATGGATTGGCTTCTAGGGACCTCTACTTTAGGAAGAGCATCGGAATGTGGTAGCTCAGTAGGGCCCTCATTAAACGAAGTGGGTAGAATATCCACATGGACACTCTTTGGGAGGGTAGGGTCCACATAAGATGTGAATGGCGAATCTACTACCCCTCCTTCCTCATTTACTTTGCTTGTCGCATGCTCAGAGCGTGTAGCTCTACTAAAGGTCTCTATTAAATGACTAAACATGCTAGATCCGGGCTGTGGGGCCCACACTGGCATGTTTTGGCTTGTCTCCTCAGGGTTCTTGGTAGGGTGCCCTTCCATGGCTTCTGAGTCGGAGGATGAGTCACTATCCACTATTCGTGGATCTTGGGTTGCACTCCCTTGGGTTCCAGCCGAAGGCCAAGATGCCAACGTGGAGGGATGGTGTGAGCCTGCGTAGACTGAAACGCTTTCTAGTGGTTCAGGCTCTAGCACCCGACCAGAACGTAGATGCATGTGACGTGGGTACCCTACGTGCGTTGGTAACTACCCTTGAAACTCACACAAGTGGTTTCTTAGGTGTTTCGCACCCCGTTTTTACTTGTTTTTGTGTTGTTTTTAACCCGTTTTTGACCCCCTTACTTACGGTCGAACTTGGACTAGGGCGTGTGATAGCTCGAAACGAGCGTATCGTTTAAAGGGTCCTAGTGTGCTTTACAGCACCGTGTTCGCCTATCTAGAGCTCCTGTAATCCTCAAAATAGTCCGTTTCCTTTGGGGGAAAAGGGCAAAAGCCTATTTGCTTGTGGAGGAAAGGGTGAGGGCTTTATCCCACATGCTCACTTTACTCCTTGGGGAGTGGGCTACATATAGGGCACAACTTCCCATAAGCTCTCACTTGAGAGAAAGCTATGGAGGCTCACTCTCCTATATATATATATCAAAAGACCGAGACCGAGGCCGGGGCCGGGGTCGTGGGTCAATTGGGGTTCTTTCTTTTCAAAATTTTTTTCTCCAATTAGAAAATCTTTCCTCTCCACATGTTTGGTTCTTTCTTTGAAAATAAAATTTAATTTTTTGTTTTTTGTTTTTTATAATTTTTTTAATTTTTTATTTTCTGTTTTTTTTTTGTGAGATAAGTTTTCTAGGGTTTCCTTAGGTTCAGCCTTGGCCGCGGTGCAATTCGCACACACAGCACAGATCTGGGGATTCAGAAATCCCTCTCACACGCGGAAACCAGATAACAGAATGCACGCCCACACGCGGAGCGGAAAAATAACAAAAAGAAACAGAAATGCAGAAGACAACTTGCAGAAACAGAGATTGAAAACCACAGAAACACCACAACAGCAACACAGACGCCTTTCCTACAGTAGTGTAAATTAAACTTCACGCAGCAGCAGCCGAGCTGCAAACTGGAGCTTGGTGCAGGGCAACTCCCCGTCAACGGCGCCAAAAATGTGCGCTTTTGCCGCACAGGTCGTAGCTGGGGACTTGCCGGACACCGTATGCGAGCCACGAATGGCTGCAAGCATACAACCAGGAAGGCAAGCTCAAAACAGAATGCAGAAGGTGTGTCACTCACCGCTTAACTGCCGCCTTGAAGGATTCCCGCGTCGCAGCCGTGAAGGAGGAGCCACCGTTGCCGCCGCCGCCGTGCCGCTACACAGTGCGCTCGATCGCTCTCTCACTCTCTCTCTCTCTCTCTCTCTCTCACACGCAGGAGAAGGAAACCAAGGAGATAAGGCAAGAGCACTCTTGTATTCATAACACATGAGAATGAGGATTTTAGGGTTACATTTGACTCATATAGGTGACTTGGCCGTTCACACTTGGGCGCCCATACATGGCCGGCCGACCCTAACCCTTATCCTACTGATATCCAAGGTGCGCCTCTCATCGGCGATCACCCAATCCCTTCATCCTTAACATATGGTGCCGACAAGCCCGGCCCATGACTCAGAATATTTAAATTAATGACGTAAAATATAGTATGTCGCAATGTCCGCCATGGGTTAACACCCATGATACTTAGAAGTCTTTGTATGCCCATGATACTTAGAAGTCTTTGTATGGCCATAATACCTACCATTGAGGTGATTTTGGAATTCATCACATGAGCTCTTGCTTAGCTTAAGCAATTTGGGTGATAGCTTGCTCATTGATGAGGGCTATAGAGTAAAGGCAAAAGGACTGAAGTGATATACATGAAAACAGTGAGGTGTGGTTCCATATTGTTGTCAAATACTAGCCTAAAGCAAGCACATGCATGTGTCTACATGGGCCAATGATTGCATTGATCTTGGGAGTTCCAACTTGAAGCTAATCCTTGCAATTCATTTGCCTTGTGATTCAGATGATGTTGGATGCTATTTGGATGCTGTTTTTGTGGTGATTTGGTGTATCGAAGCTACTTTGGATGATTGGGGGAAAGCATGAGTACATGCTCTTTGTAATGGATAAAATAAAATAGCATGAGTCATGCTAAACACATTGTAAGTGATCCTACCTTATCTTTTTGAAGCTACATACACATACACCTCACTTGTACTCTCACTTCAATTCCTAGTATCTAGTATGCTTGTAAGGGTACCTCAGGCATTGGAGGAGAGGCCCGGGGGGAGCATGGCATGAACTCTCCTTGTCGTGAGTGCTTTTGGTAAAGCAGCAGCAAGGAGGGGGATTAGGTACTTGGATGTGAAGACTTGGCCCCAACTTGTGCCTAGATTCGGAGTAGGTACAAGGGTGGGAAGGCTTGTTGGCTGGGAGATTGGCAAGCATAAATCCCTCCTTCGACACACACTTGACTATATTGCAAGCATGCCGAGGCTATGGAAGCCAAATGTCACTTGATTGAGCATGCCATGGATACTTAATAGTGGTCGAAGCATAAGAGTTGCATGAGCAAGTGTATGCTTTTGATAGTGATTACTTGGGGAATTATATCATGATTGGACATTGGGCAAGTGCTTATGGATTTTGATTGAGATTTGGTCCAAATTGCGGGGAGATTATGGCAAAATTTTTGTGATTTTCCTACACTCTACAGTGTGTACAATAGTACAA
This sequence comes from Cibotium barometz, assembly GCF_041138505.1. NCBI lineage: Eukaryota > Viridiplantae > Streptophyta > Polypodiopsida > Cyatheales > Cibotiaceae > Cibotium > Cibotium barometz. The sequence continues at coordinate 52,487,476 of NC_141062.1, forward strand.
TTCAGTCCCAATTTGTTCAAGATCTCTCAAGGGTCTTTGGAAGCCTTAAAAGGGCATCTAAAGGCAAACCTAACAAGCCATCAAGTGGTTGATTTGGACACCATCTCAAGGTGCAAAGGGGACAGTTTTGTCAGACTAAAAGTCCTAATTTAGTAAAAACAGTGCTTGCAGATTGAATTGAAGGTGTTTACATAGCCTAAGAGCACTACCTAAAAGCTTCCAAATGAGCTAACAAGTTCCCAATTCCGTTACCATTTATATGGTCAACCTCATATAGTTGACTTTCAGCTAAAAGTTAAAACAGAGAGGTATATGGGGTGCTTAAAGTGGTGATTCAGGGTGATAGGAGTGTTCCTCTCATCGAGACAAATGTGGCAAGCCTTTGATTATTCAATTCCGACATCGGTAGCACCAAAAACCCTAATTTGGTACCATGGGTGACCATGAACAAGAGGAAATGCCTTTACATGACATGAGTGATCATGTAGTGAATGAGGGCATGTCAGGGCACACAAGTGGAAGTGCACAAGTTTCTTTGGAGCACATTACTTTGGATATGCTAAAGGTTACTATCACTGAAGCTATGAAGGATGCACAAAGGGATATTTGGTTCCAAAACAATGAGCTTTTAAGGCAAAACAGTGAGCATATGCGGCAAAACAATGTTCTCATATGGATCAAATATTCAATGCTATGAATGAGGGCCTCAAGAAGCTTGGTGATGGGATTGAAGTGCAAAGGTGTGTGAAAAACATTGACACTTATCTTGATAAGACAAGAGGCTAGTCACAATCACAAAGATCATTTCCAAATCCATTCCAAATCCATCATCTTATATGGGCTTAGTCGACATGGAAATGTTGTATTTGAGATGGGAACTTCCAATGGGAACACTCAAAATATGAAGACAACACTTCAAAAGAACCCAAAAGATGTTTCTCATGTTAAATCACCATTGTCAAAGCCCTATGGAAAGGAAGAAAAGGATAGGCAAGATTTGATGGAGTCAAAACAAAGGGAAATAGCCATAATTTCCAATGACGATGACATAGAAAGGTATGCACGGTTGTATGATGAGGTCATACACTCCAAGTTGCCAAAGTCCTTGACAAAGGATGAATTTGTGGATCGTATGACTTCTACTCCTATTGGAAGCTTATGGTTCAAGCTTGGTGAACCATTTTTAGAAGCTTTGCTCTCTTTTGATGGGGAAGGAGTCACTTGTATATAGCTCAAGGAATGGATTCGCAATTGGGATGCCTACTTTTGTGCATTTCCATGCAATGAGGGGGACAAAGTGAAGCAAGTGACATGCAAGTTTGGAGGCAAAGCTAGACAATGGTGGTTGCAAGTAATGCATGAGTACAAGTGGGATTGGGCGAATCTAGCCTATGAAGTGGTGAATTTTTTTTTGGCTACTCAAGAGCAATGGAGCTTTAAGGAAAAATGCATGCCACTATTACACGTGGATTCATTGCCTAAATATGCTGAGGAATATTGGTACCTTTCCCTCTTTGTGTCTAACATTGAGGAGAAGGAGATGCCATTTACTTATATTAAATTTTTCATAACATTTTGTAAAGGCATTTTCCCTCTTTAACCAAATCAATGTGCTGAAGATGCACACGTGCACATGGGAGGGTCCCAATAAAATTATTCACTCACTACCTTAATCCAATTTACTTAAAATTGCTTGAGATCTAAAATCAAACAATGTTCAATTTGAGAAAACCCCAATGACATCCTAATATGCTTGAGGGATCAAATCATACAATGTTCGGTATGAGGACAACCTAATGACATCCTAATATTGGATGGTCCAAATTATGTTTAAGGGAAAAAATTGAACAATGTTCCATTTGACCATATCCCAATGCTTTATTATGTTTGAGGGAACAGATTGAACAATGTTCCATTTGACAATGTCCCAATGCTTAGAGGACTTAAAATATATAATTTGAGGAGCATCCCAATGCTTAAAGTTTTGTTTAAGAACTACAATGAAACATCATTTGAATTCACAACAACCCAATGAAGGCCTCAAATCAAACAATGTCCAGTTTAAGGACATCCTAATAATGCTTTGATGATTTGAATCATGTTTAAGGGCTCAAATTGAATAATGTTTGATTTGAGGTTTATCCTAAAACAAGTAATATTTATTGAGCAATATGTGATCCGAAAACATGAAAACAGCACAATTAAAACCCAATGTTCAATTTTGAGGCATCTCAATGCTTGTAGAGTTACAATGTTCAATTTGAGGACAACCCAATGAACCCCAATGATTGAGGGCTCAAATTGGACAATGATTGATTTCATACATAGCTTTACCATGTTTCATAGAGTGATAACAACAACCATATTTCATAGCTTATGTACACGCATATATGGTAAACAAGTTACAAACCCCTCACACTTCTACCTCTTCTAAGTGGATGCAAGTGATGGAAGTTTTTGAAGCCTTTGATGTACTTCATGTATCCTTGATAGTATATGGATCAATCAATCACATTATTTCAATGTACTCAAAGCTATCTCGTCTTTTGGTACTTGACCAATTGATTATAATCACATATTTCTAAGCATTTTACCTCAAAAGGCACGTGCTCACTTCTTTATGCATTCTTTTCAAAGAGAGGTGGGGAAGTGACAACCAAGATATTGTGGCAACAAAGCACTCTCCTCCTATGGGGGTAGCAGAGGCTCTTACACAACCAACACTTGGCCTTTACATAACCAACTCTCAAATCTAAATAACTATGAAAGATTGTTAAGATATAAAATAAATTACAACCTTTACAAGCAACAAACCACGGGGAACCAAGCGGTCGTCATTCCGGTCACCACAACAGTCCATCACCGGAACTGTTCGATTGCTACCCTGCCTACTCCATACCGTGTGTGCCACAATCCACTGACCGAATTCTATGGTCTGCTATCCGCATCACCCAGTCAAGTCTACCAACATGAGTCACTGGAATGTGGGTTGCAGTCCCATAGCAGACTGGAGCAGTCCAGATTGGCTACACTACAAGCCAAGGCGGACAACTGGATTCCGCCGGATCCGGATCCGGATCCGGATCCGGGTAGACTTGGCTAATGGGTCGGAGAGCATGCAAGAATTGTGCCATCAAGAAGCATCAGTCTAGCAAATGTGTGACCAATATGGCCATGGAACCAATGAATGCTTCTACCATGTATGCGGCCAATGCGGAGTGTCCAAGGTCACAGCTCTTGTGTGTGCCCAAATGCATTGTTGGAGCAGTTTGAGGATGTGTAGCACCAATGGCTCAGGCAGAAGAATACACGTGATACCAAATGCTTTCTCAAAGATGTTGCCCTGGCCGTGGAATGGCATTCCCAACACCCGTCGTCGTCGCCGCGAAGAGGAGACTCTTTGTTCCAGGATATGGCGTGGATAGTAATTGCAATAGGAAACCTCTTGTCTGATGTCAAGCAGGCAATTGCAAACCTTAAGGATGAGGACAGTAGTTCGAACAACAGTCCGAAGAGTGACTCTAAAGCTTCTGATGTGCTGATTCGAACGTTGACTATGGTTGCCATGATAATGCAGTGGATATGGCTGTGATTGACCATCCAAATGAGGAGCCTTTGGCTGCCTAAAATGGTCATGAAGAGCATGGTGATGATTAGCAACACATTGATTATATCCCCCATGTTAGTGATGGTACATGGCATAAGCTAAATGAGCAGCATGTCCCTCTTCCCGATGAGGATGATGATGTATCACTTCCGGAAGAATCCCATAATGAACCAAATGTGTGGCACATATTCTTACCAAGCGGGGCAGTAGAGGTCATGAACACTTAGGCTGGGATATTTTCAGATCTCGGCATTATACCTCCTACATACCAACATCCGCATGATCCATCCGGATTGGTTTTTGGCCTAGCCTTGGAACAAGTGTTACCGGGTGGACAATGTCCCAATGTGGTAGATGAAGATCATGTATATCAGGATGACCAGCCTATGGCCAACAGTCATACACAATTGCTGGCGGAATTCCTGGACTGATCTAGATGTTACAGATGCACATGGTGTATGTGGGGCAGGCTTGACTTGGGATATTTTTAGTTTGGTTGATGATAACCCGAAGGCACTAGTAGCCCACACTGAGATGCCCCGATTGCAAGCAACAGCGGCAAACACTCATGATGTGCTTCATGATGGTTATGCTGACCTGGTGGTTCATCTTGAAAATGTGGTGACCAAGACAAAATGAAGCAGAATCAGTTGAGATTTCCCACAATAGCCGAACAAAATCTGAATATGTAGTAAAATTTGCTCAGAATCTCGGTGGATATGGTAGGGATCTTGCCTATATCCTTGAGAAGCGGAAAGCCCAATGTGATATGAACTCCATAGAGTCATGGTCATCAGATACATGGAAGGGGAAGGAGGATGGAGATGTCCGGGCCATTTCCTTGAATGTGCATTGCCTTGAACCCCCGTATTCTCATGTTCAGGCTATTGTGGATCAGCATGATCTAGTTTCAAGTGATGAGAAGATTGTCATCAATGTGAGTTTCTTGCAGAAGCGCAACCGGTGTTTGATACACTGTTAGTCCGAGAGGTAGTCTTCTAGAATGCCCCAATCTCTATATATGCTAATAAAGGTCTCAGTAAGCAAGCATTGGATTTCTTCAAACAAGAGCAATGTTCCATGATGGTGGAAGGAAGTGAAAAATACAAAGACAATCGGCAGGGAAATTTCTCGGATGCTATGCCTGCCTTGGAGTAGCATGATACGATAGAATTTCCTGTATGGAATCTTGAACCTGTTGTTGAGGAGAGTAGCAAGCTCTTTTTGAGATCAAAGATGATGTTGATCTAGATGAGCAAAGGGAGCTGGACAACCCCATGACACCAAACATGATGCTCAAGGAGAAGCTTGGCTACCGGATGCATGCTTAAATGAAGGAGCAGGATACATACATGATGGATGCTTGCATAAATGAGCAGTATGTCTTGAGGATGCTTGGATGAATGAGTAGGATGGGTTGCATCATGCACCCATGGATGAGGTAGAGGGTGAGGCAGTGGAGGAGCTGTGTGGCTGAGAGAGCCCGAAAATGCCCTTACATGACGAGACCCCTCAGCCGAAGAGGGTGAGGCAGTGGAGGAGCTGTGTGGCTGAGAGAGCCCGGGAATGCCCTTACATCTAGGCATGATGATGGGATGGTTATGCTAAGGGTTGAGAGAGCATGGAAGGAGCATAAAGGTTGGAGGAGCCAGGTGATGCCCTTGGATGTCTCTAACCTTGCATTAGGTTTCCCTCATGGTGCAGATAGTCTGGAAAATCCAGTTTCCAAATTTGGTCAAGATGACGACATAGACTGGTTTGGCATGTTGCTTGCCGATGATGGTGTGCCTGTCCATGGTGATAGCCTTGCAGAGGTTCATGCAACTTGGTTTGACACCTTGCTGCAAGAGAGGATGTGGATTATACAGATTATGCTTCTATGTCAGATACAGTAGAGCATGGACTAAAGGTTCTTGATGAGCCTACAAAGCATGATGTGGATAGAGTGCTTAGTTGGCTACTTATGCACACACTCTTGTGCTATTTAACAAAATTTTTTGGCGATGATGTGCCATGTTCATCGAGTTGAGCTCATAGTGTTATGCCAATTGGGGTACGTTAGCATGTAGCAGATGCTGGAGCTTCATCGACCTATCTTTTTGATGGGCAGTGTTATGCCTACCCCGTGTCTACTCCATGCCAGAGTGGAGTCTGGACATACTGGTCACAACCTAGTTTTATGTTTTCATTTTGTATGATCATGGTTGGATGGCCTTGTATCTAATGGGTTCCCAGCCCTAGCATGTTGCCATGAAATGGTTACATCGTACTTGCACTAACTACATATCATGTGCACGATGCTAGCATGACCCTATGATTGTGGGTTCAAGTAGTCGGATTGGGAATTCGACCCATCGAGCAGGCGGTCCAGCCACCCTACCACCGAGCTAGATCAGTGCCACCGGATGTCCGGTGAGTCGACGGACTTTATTGTAGAGCTGGCGTGGCAAAGTTAGGTGTGTCCACATACCTTATGTGGTTGGGCATTGAGATTATTCACGAGTAGAGGTTGTGTGTGTGTTGTTTTATATGAGATCATTCACAACTATGGATTTTCTACGAGCTGCAATGGATACTCTTTTGCGTTTTCTCTGTATTTTCCCTTCTCTCTTTTGTTGTTGTTTCTTTGTTAGGGCAAAGGGCCACTAACAACAATGTCAAGGTATTGTGTTGAATCACTTAGTAGTTTTTTGCTTGTAACTTGCTAGTAGACTTAGGGCATAGAAATGCTTGAGAATCTCCATAACTTTATTCTTTGCTAAGCATGGAAATGTAAGATAATTGGAGCATGATCAGTAGTTTCAAGATTGCACTACTCTTCATAGCTTCATTGTAGCATCTCTCATTCCCTTGTTGCTACATATATAGGCAGTGATGTGTGTGAACACACTTAGGACCGCCGGGGCACTTTTTCCCTCTTTAGGAGGTTTTTCCCCCCGGCTTGTATATACGCCCATCATTCTAGGGCTAACTTATCTTTTGTACATTGACACAATCTAATACACTTTGTGTTGTGTGCATTCTTGCTTCTTCTTCTCCAAGCTTTGTGTGCTTTCCGGCAACCCTAATTCCAACAATTGGTATCAGAGCAGGCATCGGCTCCCAGGGCTACACCGCCAGCACCCTCCGACTCATGTTCTCTGATTGAGGTGATTTTTCACGAGCGCTTGCAGGTCCCTATACTCTGCAAATAAGCCCTTAGGGCTTGGCGTTCTCAGAATTTGCATCTGAGGTCGTTTCGGGCTCCGTTTTTGCATTTCAAGTTCTGCACAGGTGTTTTCGTCATTTTCTGCAGAAATTTTGACAGTGCAATTTTCTGCAAAACAGGCATACGTGTTCTATTGTGGACCGTGCTACATAGCACAAGTTGTCTTCTGTTCAGTCTTTGCTTCATTACAGGTAGCTTTTGCATCAGTTTCAGTCAGTGGCCATGGCTGATAACAACAATGATGTATTTCGCATGTTGTCTGCTGAAGACAAACTGGATGGAGACAGCAACTACCCACTTTGGGCATACATGATGCAGCATGTTTTGGTTGCAAAAGGAGTGTGGAACATTGTGCAGGGTACGGATGTACATCCAGGTTCTGTGGATGTAGGATCTGTTGAGGATGTTGCAAGTTCTAGCAGCTCTACTGTTGCTGCTGTTTTACCCACTGCTGAACAAGCTCGTTGGGATGGTAAAGATGCGCAGGCTCATGCCTTGATTGCACTTTCTGTCAAACGTAACATCACCCCACATATTCGTTCAGCTAAAACAACAAAACAGGCTTGGGATATTCTAGCTGGTTTGTATGCAGGTCGTAACGAGGCAAAAATCGCTTACCTGCGTAAAGAGCTAGAATCGAAGATTATGCAAGAAGATGATGACATGAATGTTTTTCTTGCTGAGATTAAAGATCTCAAAGAACAGTTGATTTCTGCAGGTGAGATTATTCCTGATCATTCTCTTGTGCAGACTGTTCTTGATGCTTTACCTGAGACATATCAGACTTTTGCTTCCACGTGGAGACTTCTTAATGAGGACAGACCTGATGCTATCAAGTATGATACTTTAGTCAACAAGCTCTTACAAGAAGCGCAGTCCAGGCAAAACAGGGCCAGGCAGCTTGCAGTTGATCAAGCATTTATTGCTGCCCAGCAGCAGAGAAGAAGTGGTAAGGCAGCCCCTTCCACTGTTTCTTCTCCTATTAGTAGGTCTGCAACTTCTTCTCCTTCCACCAGTAGCAACAACAAGTCTGAGAAGGCTCTTGATAAAGGCAAGAAAAAGACCAGGTGCAACTATTGTAAGGCAAATGATCATGTCATTAAGAATTGCCCTAAGCTAAAGGCTAAAGAGGCAAAGAAAAAAGAGTCAAATGCAGCCACAATAGCGGATGCTTCTACAAATGCAGATTCTGCAAATGTTGTGCAGGATACAGAATGGGCGTTTAGCGTGTATTGCCAGTATGACCCATCTGTACATGATGCATGTTTGGCAGTTTCTGTTGACTCTCATGTATGGTATTTTGACAGTGGTGCTACAAAGCACATTACCTCGCATCGTGATATGTTCACTTCTCTTGAGGCTGTCCCTAATGGGAATACTGTCACATGTGCCAATAATGCTTCTTACCCAGTGAAGGGCATTGGTAAAATTATGCTTACTGCTGCAAATGGCAGCGCTTTCACACTTTCAGATGCTTTGTATGTGCCAGGGATAAAGAAGAATCTATTGTCTGTCTCTACACTTGCTAGACTTGGATTTGTAATCAAATTTGTGGATGACAGATGTACCGTTCATGATTTAACTTCTGGTGATACGATTATTATATCTGGCACCTTGTTTCGTGGGCTGTATAGGCTCAAGTCTTATGACAAGTGTGTGGAAGATTCAACAAATGCAGTTTCTGATGAAAAGGCAGTTTCAGATGCAAAACTATGGCATGCTCGTTTTGGTCATCTGAACTTTGCTAGTTTGCTGCGTTTGCAGAAATTTGATATGGTTGCTTCATTGCCCCCTCTTGAGGCACCATTGAAACATGTTTATGAAGGCTGTATTTTGGGCAAAATGCAGCGTTCTGCGTTTCCAAAGGATGGTTCTATGCGGGCCACTCGCAAATTGCAGCTTGTACATAGTGATGTATGTGGGCCTATGCAAACTCCGTCATTTGGTAAACACTTGTACTTCGTGACTTTCATTGATGATTACTCAAGGCATGCATGGGCATATCCGCTGAAGGCAAAGTCCGAAGTGTTTTTGTGCTTCAAACAGTTTATGCTTATGTTTTTTGTGCTTCAAACAGTTTATGCTTATGGTTGAAAATGTATCCAATTGTACTGTGGGCACCCTTCGTTCTGATCGAGGGGGGGAGTACATGTCTAAAGAGTTTGATGCATTTCTGGCTAGTCGTGGGATAAAACACCAATGTATAGTGCCGTATACCCCTCAGCAAAATGGTGTTGCTGAGAGGAAGAACAGGTCACTTATGGAGATGGCACGATGTATGGTCAAGAGCCAAGCTTTGCCACATGCGTTTTGGCTTGAGGCTGTCATGTGTGCTGCATATGTACTCAACAGGTGTCCCACTAAGGCCTTGCAATCTATTACTCCATACGAAGCTTGGCATGGCAGGAAGCCTTCTACTGGTCACTTGCGTGTCTTTGGTTGCTTGGCCTATGCTTTAGTGCCTGTGCAACAATGCAGAAAATTGGATGATAAGGCTGTCAAATGCATTTTTGTTGGTTACAGTGCTGAAAGCAAGGGTTACAGATTGTATCATCCGCAGTCAAAGCGTATCTTGATTATTCGAGATGTTGTTTTTGTGGAAGATGCTGTGCAGCCCTTGTTATCATGTACCAAAGAGACAGGTGTGAGCTCACGGGATGTATTTGATACGTTGTTGCCTCTCTTTACAGGTGGGAATTCAAATGTAAGTCCTAATGAGGCAAATATTCAGCCTATGCAGATTTCAAATGACATCATAGATCAGCCTATTTCTGATGCAGATTTACAGGATGTAATTCATGAGGATAGGGCTGAAAATGAGCAGGCTAGAGGTATGCCTAAATGGCTGGTGCAAACCTTGCGTGATAGTAAGATTGATGCACCTATGACTAGTCGTACTCGTTCAGGTTTTCAACATGCCTCTTATACATCAGATTGTTATGCTTTGGCTGTGTCTAGTATGTGTGAAGAGGAAGAACCTCTTTCATTTGATGCGGCACAAAATTCAGAAAATTGGTTGGCTGCAATGCAAAGTGAATATGATGCTATAATGAAGAATGGTACATGGCCTTTGTGTGATTTGCCTATTGGTAAAAAGGCCATTGGATGTAAGTGGATTTTTAAATTGAAACGAAAGCCAGATGGCAGTGTTGATTGCTATAAGGCGAGACTTGTTGCAAAGGGTTATGCTCAAGAAAAGGGCATTGATTTTGATGAGACCTTTGCTCCCACTTGTCGTATGACTACCATTCGTAGCATTTGTGCATTGGCAGCTCATAATGGTTGGAATGTACATCAGCTGGACATAAAGACTGCGTTCTTGAATGGAGATTTGCATGAGGAGGTGTATGTATCGCAGCCTCGTGGTTTTGTTCAAAGAGGGCAGGAAAACAAAGTGTGCAGGTTGAAAAAGGCTTTATATGGTTTAAAGCAAGCTCCACGAGCTTGGTATGAAAAGATACATGCATATTTGACTGCACATGGATTTCAGAATAGTCCAACAGAAAGCACTTTGTACGTTAAACGTGTGGATGGTGTACATCTAATCATTGCTCTCTATGTCGATGACATGCTGCTCACAGGACCAAATGAGAGTCATATTGCTGATTTTAAGGCTGATTTGAATGCCTCTTTTGAGATGTCAGATTTGGGGCATTTGCATCATTATTTGGGGATACAATTTAAGCAGTGTGATGGAGGTATTGCTTTGTGTCAGACAAAGTATATTGAGACATTGTTGCGGAGATTTGGCCTTGAAGACTGCAAGCCTATTGCTACTCCAATGGAGATAGGTTTGAAGTTGAGTCTTCATGATGCTGGAGATCACTTTGATGTCACACTCTATCAAACAGCTATTGGTTGCCTCATTTATGTATGCATTACGAGGCCGGACATTCAGTTTGCAGTCTCACAGGTGAGCAGGTTTATGCATAGCCCAGGGTCTCAGCATTGGAAGGCAGTTAAACGCATCTTTCGCTACTTGAGTGGCTCCATACATTTTGGGTTGTTTTATCCCAAGAGGGGATCGTTGCCACCAGATTTACATGCTTTTTCGGACTCAGATTCGGCTGGTTGCTATGACACAAGAGTGTCCACAAGTGGTTTTTGTTTCATGCTCGGTAGCTCATGCATATCTTGGTTGAGCAAGAAGCAACCTACTGTGGCCACTTCTAGTTGTGAAGCTGAGTACAGGGCAGCTTTCACAGCTACGGTTGAGTGTGTGTGGCTCAGACGGCTTATGGTTGACTTGGGTGTTGGAGGAGTCTGCCACCTCTATCTTCACTGACAGTCAGAGCGCATTGGCAGTTGCGAGAAACCCAGTTTTTCATGCTCGCACAAAGCACATTGAGGTGCATTATCACTATGTCAGGGAGAGACTCTCAGCAGGAGAGATCAGCTTGGCCTATGTGCCAACACAGGACAACCTCGCCGATCTTTTCACAAAGGTGCTTCCTCGTGAGAGAAGTTCGAAGCTTTTCGCAAAGCTTTGGGCTTGCTCCCCTTTGTGGATTGATCTACTTCGGGCATGGCACTCCCCTATACATGCGTGCTAGCTCTCCTTCACACCATCACTCCCAGGGGGGATTTGTTGCTACATATATAGGCAGTGATGTGTGTGAACACACTTAGGACCGCCGGGGCACTTTTTCCCTCTTTAGGAGGTTTTTTTCCCCGGCTTGTATATACGCCCATCATTCTAACTTATCTTTTGTACATTGACACAATCTAATACACTTTGTGTTGTGTGCATTCTTGCTTCTTCTTCTCCAAGCTTTGTGTGCTTTCCGGCAACCCTAATTCCAACATCCCTTTATACATAACCTACAAAGGATGTGGATGGAGTGTTTTGTGTGGCAAGTAAGGAAATATGTTAGATATTTGGTAGGACTACACTATGAGGTCATGTACTTATGCCATGGGCACTTTTGTCCCACTGGGTTTTCTCCCATGGCCATCTAGGTGTGAGTGGGAACCTTAGGGTTAGCTACTAGTATATAAGTAGCCTCATCCTTGGTTTAAACTTGCTGTTAATTTTTATACTTTGTTATACCTTGAGCTATTCCTCCAAGTGAACAAGCCTTCTATAATCTCTCTCTCCCTTGTGTTCTCTTTAATCAGTGAACATTGAGTGAGTGAGTGTTTACAGCTTTACTTCAATCAAAGTTAACAGTCAGAGCAAAGCTTTTCCATAGCTTGCTTTCTAGTTTTCTTCTTCACTATGTGCAAGCTTCCATAGCTTGTGTATTCAAGCTTTTAATTGGTTCATTGAAGGTTCCATTAAAGTAAGCTACATAACTTTACAAGCTTTCCATAGCTTGTTGCTCTCCTACAAATTTCAGTTCTCTATAGTGTCGAGCTTAGTCAGACTACAACGTACTCTATAGTCAGCTCAAACAAGTAGCAGCATTAGGTGCCTCAATTCAGCATATATAGTAGGTGTCTCAGATCCATTCGTTGCAATTCGTACATAAATTATTGTCCTATCACAAAATAGCTCTGGTAGTTATTACCACTGCTTTTGCCATAGTGTGACATGTAACATATAAAATCTACAAATCGTTTGCAATTTTCCAATCATCAGATTGAGCAATTGTCACTCTAAGAAATCGTGAACAATTCAATTGTCTAGCTTCTCCAATCGTTCACGTTAATCATTCATTCTGTAGTCCAATCGTCTGCATGTTTTTCCAATCGTTCAATTTCACTAGTTCACTAATCACCAGCTTCTCAATCGCTACATAGAGAAATTGCTCTAATTTTCCATTCCTCAAATCGACTAATTTTCAAATCAACAATTGTACTTTTTCAATCATCCGATTTAACTTTTTCAATCATTCAATCAATGACCTTCAATTGTCTCTAATCAGTGATTTTTCGATTTTCAGATCCGTGTTGGTTTGCAGATCATGCACGAGATCATTGCTCTACCCACAGTGTGTGGCATAGGGAGTGGTAAAGGTTGGGTGGTAATAGGAAGAGCTGGGACAGCCATACCTCAATTTATTGGAGTGTACTTGCAATTGCATGTATCTCTTGCAACAATAACCACACCATAATCTTGTACATTCCCTATTGAATGGACACTCATTACAAGTGTGATTGCCTCGACACCATGTGCCCTCTCTCCTTGGGTATGCTTCGGAATCTCTAGGAAGTACTTTCCAATTCTCCTCCATTTTCTTTAGGCATAGTAGCCACACATCACATCTCATCACATCTAATCACCTCACATCTCATCACATCTATTAACCTTTTAATGACACCCCTTACACCCTTCATAAAATGACCCCCAAAATGGACAAATTGACAACTCATGAGCATCTACTCATTGAATGCTCATTAGCCTTAATGAGTTATGCAAAAAAGAGATTAAGGATTAATCCTTTTCCTAATCTTTCTCTCTTTTACACTAATCAAGGATTTTAATTAACCACTAATCTCTAATTAATTCACACAATTGAGCACATCATTGGATAGAGCAAAGGAATGCTAATCTTTGTGCATCAATAAATGTGTAAATTAATCTAAAATAGAGGATTAATTAGACTCTTAATTATAGTCTCCTCTTTTAAGGCAAAATTAAGCAAAGAGAGTCAAATTTCTTCAATGATTTTAGAAATCCTTTATTTTGACCACGTTTCCCCTGCAAGATAGAACTAGGTCATACCTACTAATCGTATCCTTGTATCTTATATGGTCAAGTTGTCACACACGTAGGAAACTACTTAGTAGACTATCTTAAAGGTTTCCCCTATTTAGGAAGGGGGACCTTACATTCCAATCATTGAGAGATAGAGTCCTCACTTCCTCTTACAACTTGCAACACTTAACATGTATTAAGATTATTTTAAGAGAAATTCAAATATTATTGTGCATTGTATAGCATAGCATGATACTGATATGATGTAAAGAGTTATTTTCATGCAATCATTTGCAATAGCCCAATAATCCGCACTCACCAAGAAAGGTGACCAGTGATGGTAGAGTCCAAAATGGTGGACTCGTGTTGTGCAATTGATCATGTGGATATAAACTACCATCTACCTACAAATCAATGTTCTTCTTCTCTTATGCACAGTATTGTGTAGCCAATGAAACATTGATGGCTTGCTTAGCGTTTAAACCTTTACATGCTGTATACTCCTCATCAACATGGATGTGAATATTAGCCTTACATTTGCGATTTGTGATATTTGCAAGTGGTCCCATGCAATCAAACAAATGGAAAATAATTAGAAGTTAAACACTATAACAAAGGATATGAATGAGGCATAGATTATAAATGAAAAATAGAGGAATGTAAAGAAAATGAAGGACTTTATCATTTCAAAAGGACATCAAAAGAAGCTGTGGAAAAACACAAGTTGCTTGATTGAAGATATATAAAGAATTGATAATAGAAAACATAATGAATGGTAGTAAGGCAGATTGTTACAAATCTTGTAATGGTGTGCTTTAGATGGTTCAAGTGGGGATTCTGAGATACAAAATGGAATGTTAGATTTTCTATAGGTTTTTAGATGTTTTGGATCTTGTAGATTGAAAAGGGAGAAAATTTTTGAAGATGTAAAAGATTTGAGCATCTAGTGTGGATTATGAGGTGAAAAATGTGATTTTGATTTATACATAGGTATTTAGGAGGTTTGTTAGATGACATGTGCTACTTTTTGGTGGGGATTCATTTTTAAAAAAATGGGTTACTTTTTGGGCGCCCTGACAAGGTGGCATGGAGGATGGGACCCAATGGTGGGAGAGTGGGCACCCTGATAAGGTGGCATGGAAGACGAAGGAAAAGAGTTCCAAGGCCCCCTAGCCGGATGTTCATAGAACAGTTACTGTCCGGGATTTATTTTATCTATCGTAAAAACAAAAGTTTGAGTCTCGATTTACGGATCCATCAGTCCAGCCTAACCCCATCCCGATCCCATGGGTTAGCCAACCGCCCAACCACTGTAGTGATGGGATCCAATTAATAATTTGGTTAGGTTTTGTCCCGGGTACCAAGGAAAAGAGTTCCAAGGCCCCCTAGCCGGATGTTCATGCAAAATAAAACTAGTCACACCACTCACACACCCAATATGAAATTGCCTTTTCACAAATTCAACCAGTTTAAAACAATCCTTTAATAAAACCATAGTATCACTGATCACCATCTTCCAATTTATCCAGTTGATTCTTAATTTTCCCATCATTCCTTCATCAGAGTATCTATGGCATCATTGGCAACTAGGACGCTCACCACCTGTCCACTCAGGGGCCGTTTCCTAATCCCTAGCCCATAATACTCGACAATATAATCACTTATCAAGATGGACTTTTGTTGAAGATCAGCAAGATCAACCAAGAGATCCATATAAAGAGCGATGGACTCATCCATTGAAGACCAGCAAGGTCAATCAACCAGATCCATGCCCGATTTCAGAAAACAACTCCTACTCTTGTTCCAATATCTTCCTCGACGCACGCGTGGGTATCCTAGGCAACCCAGAGCCCGAGCACCGTATGGTCAGCACCCTCTAGGATCCTTCGCAGGTGACCTAGCGCTTCACTCATAGGCCGCTTCCTTGGCCCCTCATCCACCGTACCGGAAGCTCACCATTTTAATCGCACCGAGGCTGGTCAAGACCTCGGCCGACCTTGCTACGCGAGACGTCCTTCATTGACTCTCCGTCAGCAGTTGCAACTTTATCAGTTAGGTCTCCACGACCTTAATCACAAGACGGTCAAAATGCTCCCCCAGCATTCTTGACATAAAACAGTCATTTACAAACAGCATTTACAAACAGTTTACAATACAATTTCTATTTTAACTTTCATTTTTCTACATTATCCCTCATCAATCTACATTACTTATTCCATATTCCATTTATATGTATACTCATCCCATCACATCATTTTCCATCTCATCACTTCAGATTCCTTCACATCACATATCATATATTCACATCCATACATCCACATCTGCATCCATACATCTATTTTCACATCTACATCTACATGCACATTCATGCATCCACATCCATACATCCGCATCTACATGCACATTCACATCCATACATCCACATCTATATGCGTACATTCACATCTACATGCATACATCCACATCTCTATGCATACATCCACATCCACATTCACATTCACCTCCATACATCTACATCTACATGCATACATCCACCTCCACATTCACATCCACATTTATACATCTACATCTACATGCATACATCCACCTCCACATCTACATCCACATCTACATCTACATGCATACATCCACCTCCACATCCACATCTACATCTATACATCTACATCTACATGCATACATCCACATCTCCATTCACATCTACATCTATACATCTACATCTACATGCATCCATCCACCTCCACATCCACATCTACATCTATACATCTACATCTTCATGCATACATCCACATCTCCATTCACATCTACATCTATACATCTACATCTACATGCATCCATCCACATCTCCATTTACATCCTCATCTATACATCTACTTCTACATGCATACATCCACATCTCCATGCATACATCCACCTCCACATTCACATCCACATCTATACATCTACATCTACATGCATACATCCACCTCCACATCTACATCCACATCTACATCTACATGCATACATCCACCTCCACATCCACATCTACATCTACATGCATACATCCACCTCCACATCCACATCTATATCTATACATCTACATCTACATGCAAACATCCACATCTCCATGCATAATAAAATTCTTTTAATTAATCTAGGATGATAGTTCCTAGAATATGGTAGGAAGTCCTCTTTTTATGCTTTGAATGAAATTATTTTATGCGTAATTTCTATAAAAATTTTTGCCATAGCTCCGCTACTATGACTGATAAATCTCAATTTTTTCTAAGGGATAAGGCTTATCATTAAGGAAATAATTAGAATGGTCTCTAATTGGATCATCAATCTATAATGGATTGAATCATCGATATACATAAACTAAAAGCATAGAAAAAAGCCATTAATTTGGCCTCAAGCATAGCTTAATCTTGGATTAAGGAAAAGCTTTATGAAAAGCTTCGTTTGGATTGAGAATGGGTCATGAGTATGACCATTTCTTAAGTGAGAGAGAGAAAAAAGACCATTAGAATTAAACATAAATAAAAATTTATGTAATTCTTTACTATCATTAATTAATTAACTTCAATAGCATTTCAAAATCCATACCAATTAAGCTTCTCAAGCTTGAGAGGGGTTGAGAAGAGAGAAACATTGAGAAATTATAGAAAAGATCAAAATTCACCATACTTACCTTACAATTTGCTTTATTCTTTATTCACGGTAGAGGCCCCCAACCAATCAATTAGTTTAGTATGTTGATGGAGCCACCAATGGGAATTGAAGAAAGAGAGAAGTGTCAAAAACTAGTGAATTATTAAAGAATTCACAGTTCTTGGTTTAGGTGGAGTAGAGTAACAATGCATAAGACACTATATTTTTTTCAACAAGGGAAGGCTTCTATTTATAGGAAAAATTGAGCTCCTAACCAAACAAACTGATTCTAGAATTTTCCAAGTCAGTTTGGTTGAATTTGGACTAGATTTGGACCTAGTTTGGTTACTTTTCGATTCGATTTGGTTCCATTTTGATTTGGTTTGGTTCAAGAGAAATGAGAGATAAAAATATCACATTATTTTTGAGTTTAAAACTCATTCAAGCATGTGAAATATGCACCTCCTTTAAAGAACTCCCCTTCCTTACATATGTGTCAAAATTCTATTGCTCATAGTTTTTTTACTAATAAACCTTGTACATTTTCAACTCTTCATCTTATGGGAAATATGCACCTTCTTTAAAGAACTCTCCTTCCTTACATATGTGTCAAAATTTTATTGTTCATAGTTTTTTTTACTAATAAATCTTGTACATTTTCAACTCTTCATCTTATGTGAAATATGCACCTTCTTTAAAGAACTCCCCTTCCTTACATAAGTGTCAAAATTTTATTGCTCATAGTTTTTTACTAATAAACCTTGTACATTTTCAACTCTTCACCTTATGTGAGTATTTACTCATTTTTGGGTATCTTCTTTTTCAAATTGGATTTATCTCCTCCCTACACATGGATTGATGCTATTGGCCCATAGGAACCTTAATTGGACCATAATCCAAAAATTTCTGAAAATCGAGACCCTTAGACTAAGGTTCTTTATACCTATTTCCAATTAATTCCAATTGCACATTGGAAACTTCTTTTTGAATTTATGTTTCAGGGAAACTTATTTTAATAAGATGAGATATTTTTCTATCCTAAAATATTTTTTTAAAATCTGAATATTCTCTCTCTAGAATATTTTCTCTCTCTAGGTTAAAACAGCCACAAACAAGATCTCTTATATTTCAGAAAAAGGAATTGATTACAGGGGAATATGCTAGACATCAAAAAGGGGTTAGGGGAGGAATCTTACAATCATGTAATATGCAATCCTTTCACATAGAGAGACCGAACACCACTACAAGACACTGCTGCCATACACACGTTCGATACACGTGATAAGTTACGGGCGCGTGTATGGTCGCGCATGTATATGAGTAGTATCGAGCGCATGTGTATTGGCATCTACGTTCGCATGTATACTGGTTTCAGAAACGCGTGTACCAGCGCGTGTATATACGTGCAATTATACACGCTTCATTATACGCGATAACAGAGAACTTTATTAAGAAAAACTCCATTCCTTTACAAAATTAAAAACCATTTTCTTTAAACCATCTCATAGTACATTACAGTATATATCATTACACAATCCCACTACATGCATTTACAACAATGTAATATATTCAAAAATAAATCATGAGATAATAATTAAAAGACAACATATACAATAGAAATGTCATCAATTTAGAACGATACAGTAGTGATGGATTGGTTAGGGTTCGATCTCATCTTCAATAAGATCCATCCTTGCCAGATCAACATCAATATCCATTTGATCAATTTGTAAGGCTACGATTAAATTTATTCCACTATCGATATTCTATCCATTGATAATGGTACTGATGCCCTGATCATCCTCATCAACATCACCATCATCCTCAATGGTAGGGTCATCCTCATGACCATGAGAAATGGCACGCTCATCCTCATTATCATGATCATCTCTTATTTCTTGATCATCGATCACAACATCTTCATTGGCATGTTCGACATCATCTTCATTGCGGGGCTTGCTACATCCTCCATATGCTTCATATCAGTGAATGTATTATACATCACTTTGGAACGTGGTGCAATAGGAACGACATACCACCATTTAATGTCATGCACCATTGGCAGATAGATAACCTACTCAAATACACATATTGCAGTAATTAATTAGCATATCAAAAGTCAAGGAGTACGCGAGCTTAGATATATATGTACATGAAACACATTAGTAAAAAAATGCATACCTGCTCACATTGTTGTGGCAATATGAGCCTATCTTTCTTTGTTTGCCAAAACTTTGTAGAGTCAATAGTTACATAGCCACTTGCATGGCATTTTATTGTTGCATTAGGACCTTTTTCCACCACGTTCATTCGCCATTTGACATCCAAAGCATACACAAAGAAGCGACGAAAGTCAAGCCTAAATATGTCTTGGATTCTGCCACAATAATCATCCATTTTTTCATTGGCTCCCTCAAAGCTACTAATGACACCGCAATCTTGTGTATTCCTCTTTTTATCAATTCTTTGTGTTCGAAAATGCTTGCCTTCACACTATATAGCATTGAACATAGTGCACTGGACCAAAATAGAAGCAATATTTGTGTAAGCAATGTGAATAAATATTAAAAGCAAATCACTTACAACTAATGCAAAACATTAGTTCTATGTACCTTTAACATGCATCCTCGTGCATACTCCCATTCTTCCACCGTGATATGCAGCCCCTCGCCGCTCTCTGCTCTCTCCATTTCCTCATGCAACCAATCAACATGGATATCATTCGAAAGTGTTGCTAGATGCCTAGGGTACGCCTTACGAGAGCCATGTTACCTTCGAAAAGAGAGCTCTTTCTGCTTGCCTTTTTGTCTTTGCATCCTCATATCTTGTAACCCATCTGCTCATCACATCACTATTAAGGATGCAAGTGAAATTGAGATCATCAATCAATGTTTTGTCAATTACTTTACTCTGTCCTTCTCCTTGAGGCACAATAGAGGTCATCCTCAAGTCCTCTTCATAGCTCCATAGTCGCGGCAAAGAGCTATCCACCTGACCAAGAAATTCTGAAATATATACAAGAGACTCTTGTATCAACCAACAACCCTCGGCCATGCTTCCTTCGGGCCTTGCACTTTGCCTCACAAAGTCTTTTAAGGTCTTCATGAAGCGCTCTAGGAAGAACATCCAACATGCATGCACAGTGCCACATAAAGCAATTTCGTCCACTAAATGCACAATGAGATGTAGTTGACTTGTGAGAATGGTTCGCGGAAAAGTCTCCTCTACCAAACAAACCACCTCCACTGCCATAACACGCGCATCATCCAACGTGGCTGGATCAATTACTTTGGAACTAACATATCTGAAAAATAAATGAATAGTACGTTATACCTCATGCACGTTCATTTTGCAAGGTATAATGAAGGGTGATCTGACATGGGTTTTACATACCTCACAAGCTCGCCCATCTTATAAATACATTTTTTCAAACTCTTGTTTGCACAATGGTCGATGCTAGTAGGTAGTATGAACTGCGCACATAAGAGCACATGTATGTATGGTTTATGGCATTACAAAATTTAATTTCAACGTACAAGACTTGGAAAACACTTACTTGGAGCATCTTGTGCCAATCGTGGGACTTCAACCCATATAGTTGCTCAACGCCTCTTTTCTTAGTGGTTGTAAAGGCTCCCTTCAATGATCTCATGCATCCAGTGGGAGTACGCAAAGTGGTGATGGCCTGCTTTACCTGCTTCTCCTCTTTCTTTGATATAATCCATGGTGCAGGCGGAAGACAAACGTGTCCACCCTCCTCTCGTGGCCAAGCTTGACACATACGTCCTGCAACCCGCAAGTCCTCCCGTACGCTAACATTGTCTCGTTTACCAATAACATGTTTCCAAATATCGGATCCCACATTCTTGAAGATGTGCATGGGATCAAGAAGATGGTTGATCTTAAGATGGGTCCAATATGGTAGCCGAAAAAAAATGGAGTACCTACACAAGGGATTGCTCTATGTGATCTTTAATCCAATAGACCACACAAAACAAGATTGAAAAACATTACTGTGCCTGTTTATGCCATCTGGAGGAAGAACATTTGTAGACTCCCAAATACGCTTCCAATCTTTTGCACACGAAGTGTTTGTGGATGGTCTTACACAAACCGTCAGCATACTCATGTACTAACGAATGGCCGGGTTGTTGCAAGATCAGGGTGTCCAGTTTTATCCAGTTTATGCTGGACTGGGACAATGCTTGGAGAGCAAATTTTAGGGGGCAAGGTACTTAAAATGAGATCAAGCAAACAATAGAAAATACACTTGCCCTTAAATTAACCCAATATAACTTAAATTAATATAAATTAGTCTAATTAATCAAAATTAATCAAAAATATGATGAAATCATAAACAAATGATCTTTCCATACTTAGAGTGATCTAATTTATTTTTCCATAGATGCACCATTACAAGTATACTAGTCCCTATAGGTTTTAGATGATTCACATCAAAAATATAATTTTACTAATTAGATTATTAATATTTACAGGCCTTCTGATAGTCTGGAAGAATTTTGAAAAAGAAATCATTACAAATCCAACCATTGGATTTGTAATTTTTACTAATCACCACATTCTACTAATGTCTCAGTATCTACCCACTCTTTTGATCTACAAGATTGAGGATTTTAAGTGGTAGCTATTGTGGGTAAAAAAAGTGGCGTATATTATAACACTTTAAAGACCTTGAAATATTTAAAGAAAATAGATAAATATCTTAAAATTTTCTTAAAAAATCAAGTTAAGCTCCATATTATGTGAAGATCTAAGGTACAAAGTGGGAATCTTATATGAGATTATATGTAAAAGATATTAGCATTTTATGGAATCAGTTCAAATTTGGGACAAGGTGTATACATTAACTTTGTACCTAAGAAAATGAGGACTTTTGACTATCTAATGCTTAATCAAATTATGCAACTATATTTCCAACTTTGAATATGATGTTCCAACAAAAGAACTTGAAATGAAATTCCTTCATTTACTAGGAGAGATTAGCCACTAAAGGTAAACAAATGCCTGTTTTTTACTGTTTATAGGGTGCCTGAGTGGACAAAACTGGGCACCCTGATCTTGCAACCACCCGGCCATAAACAGGACATACATGTTTACCCGATGTTTTCAAACCTGTTAAAATATAAATAAAAGTTAGAATAATAAAGTCAATAGTTATAATTAATATAGCCAATAGTATTAGAGTAGGGAGGTAATTAGAATTCTTACCAGAACAATCGCTGTATCCTGGAAAGTCATGCATTGTCCACATCAACACTGCTTTAAGTCGAAGTGTCGAGAGGAGGGAGGCCTACTAATGTCCACCACCGCAAAACCTCTCCATAGTTCCTCCAACTCATCAATCAACGGTTCGAGATAAACATCCATATGCTTGACTTTATGTTTCCCTGGAATTAGAAGGGATAACATAAGATGTCCCTTCTTGATCGCCATTGATGGTGGAAGGTTGTAATTCACCAACACAACTGGCCACACGCTGTATGCAGTGCTTTTGAAACCAAATGGATTCACTCCATCCATACCTAGGCCAAGTCTCAAGTTTCTGGGCTCTATTTTAAAGCTGGGCCACTCATCTTCAATATGCTTCCAAGCAGGAGTGTCTGCAGGAATTCTCCACATGCCATCATCCGATCGATGTGAGGAATGCCATGACATGAGCTCTGCTATGGATTTGCACTTGAACATGTGTTTGATGCGAGGAATTATAGGAAAGTGTTGCAAGACTTTACGAGGTACATTAAAACTCTTCACATCTGTTCTATACCTTGCTTCACCACCACAAGTGGGACAATGTCGAGCCTCCTTATGCGTCCCATGAAAGAGAATGCAATCATTGATACATGCATGTATGCGATCATAATCCAATCCTCCAAGAGATGTCACATAGCGCCTCGCTATGTCTCTTGAGGTGGGTAGTCTATTCCCCTTTGAAAGCATGTTTGATAATAGCCTGCATCCAATATCATCAATTAGCCCTAAACCCTAAACCCTTAACCACATTCAAAATTGCAAGTTAGAATGCTTACTTCAATAATGCATCAAGACTTGCATTGCTCCATCCATAAACTGTTTGTATATTGAGCAGTTCAAGTGAAGCACGTAAAATAGAGAATGTGCACCCTTCAAAAACCGGTGTCGATGAAGCCTTGTAAAGATGCTCTTGTTCCATATCATCATCGTCCATACCTTTGGGATCATCCCTAAAAAGATACCGCACCATATCATCAAACACTTCCTCTTCCACAACTTCGTGGGGTGCAGGGCTATTGTCATCCCTTTCCCACTCATCTCTGACAATAGATCCCGAAGCTCCAGCATCATCTCGTCGACACTTTGCGTGCTCTCGCCACGCGTAGGGCACCATGTTAGGGTGTGGTACTACATCCTGCTTCAATTAGAGTATATATATTACAACTCCATTAAGTTGGATGCCATGAGTCATTTGAATACTATCAATTTACATCTACTCACCTCTAAACCTGTTTGATTCCATTCTCCATACATGGAGATGTGATTCAAGGTAATTCAACGCGCTTGTACAATGCATCCTTGACATCGATTACACATACACTTGATCCTTTGTCCCAACCACACATCGCGATTTTACGATGACGCATTGTCTCATCCTCACCAGAACTGCTTGAGGAGGTTGATGACATCCTATGTACAAAAGAGCAAACACATAATCATAATCAGTTTTTAATGAAAGTATAAAAAGTCTCTATATCCTGTGTTGATCGCGTGTAATAGCACGTCTCACTATTTTAAATCGCGTGTAATAGCGCGTCTAGCTGTGTAAAATCACGTGTATGAACGCAGCTGTTTATTATACATGCAAATATACACGCGACCACCTATCTATACCTAACACATAACCCGCCGCCTTCTCCAAAAACCATTTTCAAACTCCATCTTTTCTCTCCTTCGTCGCCGCCAAATCTTCCCTCTTCCAATAGAGAACTAAAGCCAAGTGCAAGGAGCAGACACGGGTGAAGGAAACCAGCCAAAAAGAAGACTCACTTTTCCAGAGGTGAGTCAGTTTGTCCTTTGTCCTGTCTCTTTCCTTCCATTTGTTTATGCGATTGTCTCTTTTCCTTATGCAATTGTCTCCGTCCTTCTCTCGTCGTGCCTGCTTCAGTATTTTTGTGAACGATAGTGACAGTCTAGGCTTTCTTTTTAAGAAAGATTTGTCGGTGGTCTGTCGTTTTTGAAAAAGTTTTTACGCAGGCCGCGTGTACGAGCGCGTGTATGTCTGCGTGTACCCTGTTTGCACAGATTGTTCACGCACAGATACACGCGTTTTTGGACGGGTTTTTACACGCAACTGTGTTTGTCCTTAATGTTCACCCATGCTTGCGTGTCTTGCTTGTCGATCCAGCTCAAGAGAGAGATGATCCCATCTGCATATGGCTTGCCTTCACAAAATCATATGTGCTAGCTTGCATGT
This sequence comes from Cibotium barometz, assembly GCF_041138505.1. NCBI lineage: Eukaryota > Viridiplantae > Streptophyta > Polypodiopsida > Cyatheales > Cibotiaceae > Cibotium > Cibotium barometz. Next base: position 52,512,026 of record NC_141062.1, read on the forward strand.
TTGGTCCTCCAAAGCATAGAGATTGCCGATCCAATCAAGAAAGAGACGATCCACTACCTAGCATTTTGTTACTACCTACCTATGGGCATTAATCATGTAGGAGGATGCATCAGTTTTGTAGCATTTTGTTACTAATTCGGCCACCTAGCATCGCACATGAGGAATCATCTTGTAAGCAGTTTCCAAGCCACTCCATAGCTAGTTGTCATCATGGGGAATCATCAAGCATGTATAGGAACAACCTTGATCAAGATGCTGCATAAAGTTTGTGCTTTCAATCTTCATCTTTGTGCTTTCAATCTTCATCTTTGTGCTTTGATAGATAGAGTGATTCCCTTTATGGCGACTGTGCTTTGATACATAGAGTGTTTCCCGGCATCGCCATCCCCTTTATCGCCTCTCATAGTAGCTCTTATCGCCATCCCCTTCATGGATCCTTCATGTATATAGTTTTATTTTTGCAGATTCTTCATGGATCCAGGTTCTTCATCCGATCCATTTGCGTACAGCACTTGGATGATGAAGATGCTAAATCACCCCGTCCCCGAGTATCCATGTCACTCCACTGCCATCTATGCGTGCGAGTCCGGCGAGACGGCATGCAGCTTCTCCTCTTCCACGCCCATTGAGGAGACATACCCCGTCCCCAGACACACTCACGCACACCCTCCCAGGCATCGTCACGTCAGGGCTCACAGCCACCATCACGTAATCCCTCACAGCCACAGTCACGTACAAACGCGAGTGGAAGGAGGCAAAGAAACGCGAGTGGAAGGATGCGAGGATGTGAGGTAATGGAGTACATGCGTGGGGTAGTTTCAAACTTGTACAGAAATTGTTTTATTAAATTTAAAGATCAAAATAGCCGATTAGTTGTTGGGAAGGTGATAGATGTTGTACATAGTCAGTACCCCAATCCCCCACATGCGACATTCTTGGATGTATGGGGAAGGACGCGAATAAGGGAGATCTTATAAGTAATAAAAGATCTCACCTTAAGAAACTCGCGTACGATGATGAGCTAAATGTAGCTGCGGGTGGCTATCCTGCCGAGAAACTTGCCACTGTGCACAAACGCGAGTGGAAGGAGGCAAAGAAACGAGCAGAGGGTGGCGTGAAGAGCAGGAAGCATGTGGAGGCACGATGGATCGAGATGGAGACCATTGGATCTTCACATTTCGGATCTGGCGGCATCGAGTCATGGGAGGCAGAGTTCGTATCTTGCCACTTTATTTGATTGTTTACTTAATTCATTGATTCTATAATTGTTTTAATCTTACAAATTGTGTTGATTATGTTATAGCGACGGGTTATGGGGAGGAAGCCCACAGCCCACGATACTGGGTATGCTCGTTGGCATAGTAGACGTGACACGTGGGCCCTCTTCAGAATCGAGGGACGTATTACGGACGTGCAGTTTGAGATGGCCATGAGACCATACGGTCGACAGGTACTTGAAAACTCTAAACGAATGATTTTGGTTTATTGAATTACATATAAATATACTTATATACGATATATTACTTGAACAGGCACCTGCTGATGCTCCTGCCCCACTGATGATCCACCCGCCGCCACTGCCTCCTGCTAGACGTGAGCACTACTCATCAGACATGTATACCGACGTGAGCTCATTTGATCATGGAGGGAGCAGCGGGTCATCATCTGGGTCTGAGTAGTACTCAGACTTATAGTATCACATTCCATATTGAGGATGTGGTTGTATATATATTTTTGTAACTGAAGCCATGGGCTTTTTTAGACAAACCAATTTGATTTTGTATATATTTGTTTATAATTGAAGCCATAGGCTACTTCGACATATGGACTCCCTTGTATATATGTGTACACATAAAATTTTGATAGTAATATTGAATCATGAATTGATAGTATTGCATTCATGTGTGTCTTGAATCGTGTATTGACAATGTATGCATTCATGTCGTTCTTGAATCGTGTAATGACAATGCACTAAATCTTCCTCGTGGATGGTGCAATGCACCCCAAAAAAAATCCAGAGAGTGCTATTGGGTGCTGGAATGCTTGAACAGCATTCAGGTACCAAATAGCACTCTCTGGATTTTTTTTTTGCTCTCTGTTCGCGTGTATAGACGCATCAACTCTATAAAAGTCACGTGTATATACGTGGATACTCTGTGAAATGCATGTGTATAAGCGCAGCTAAACTGACAAAACGCGTGTATAAGCCCTTGTATCAGCACGTCTAACTACGTCTATACACGCGCTTTTACACGCATGTCTCTGGCCGCGATGATACATGCGCTTTTACACGCATGTCTTTGGCCGCGATGATACACGCGCTAATACACGGGCCCGCTACTTTTTTTCCACAAGTCATTTTTCGCGGCTAGGAGCGCAGGTATGAGCCCGATCCCTTGTAAGTGACTCGATCCGTAGAACAAGGTTGTAGTCATCTGACCCAAATTATTCAATTATTTTCTTCATTGTGTTGTAAATATCTTTCTCTATATCTGATGTCTCACGGCTGTTTGAAGGATTCAAAATCTACACCATCACTATCTTGCCTTTCCATTTAGGATGTTGTCGTAGGAGTTGTTTCATATGGCAAGTAGATTCAAGCTAGTGCCTTGGAATATGTCCAGATCATCCACTCCTAGAATGACTACCTTGCACTTGAACTCTGCTTGCAGTTCACATGACCTTACCTGTGTCTCGACCATCTTCAAAATCCCTGTCAAATAGCCAATGTGAATGCCCACTAATAATGCCTACCGGCTATATACGCACACATGGGGCATGGGGTGCATAGGTGCTCTATAGGCTCTTAGGGAGAACCATGGGTGCACCCCATTGGAAAAGAGCTTAGACTCCCCCAAACCTCTATTGCACCCATGGTTCTCCCCCAAACCTCTAATGTGGGAAAACCCTTGCCTCCCTAACTATAACAAACTAGGAGGACACACGCCCTCCCTCAAACCACAAATGCCAAATACATAACATGGGTAATCTCCCACCACACATAAATCCAATCTGTCATACATCACCCAACATGGGCTTCGCAGTTATGTATGCAAAGCATAGTGTCACAATGTTTTTGGATTGACTGATAAGTTATATTTTTGAGCAGCAAGAACTCTATTCATACAAGAGCATAACCATCAATCTCTGGAATTTGTCAAATTTAGCATTTGAAATTTTGAATGAAGATCAAAATTTTATAAGACTTTTAAAATTTCATCTCATGTCATTTGACCATGTAGAATGCATACACCAATAAGGGTTGAAATCTAACATGAACAAGATTGATTGGTTATCATGCACTCTTCTTGACTATTACACATGATGGATTTTTCCAAAACAATGCATTAGTAATGCAAATGCCACTCACAAGCACTAAGAGGATCTCCATTGCCAAGATCTAAAATACAAAGTAGACGAGTAGGTTTAGTATCACTTAACACGAACTTAAACATGTTTGAGAGAAGTGCCAAAGTCTTCCTATTAACCTTTGGTCCGGCTCGACGAGTGATGGAACCCGATGGAGAGAGAGATGGCAGAGAAGGAATATGAGAAGGAGAAGAGGAGAGGAGGAATAAGAGAAGGAGAGATAGAGAGAGACCTAGGGAAAAATAGAGAGAGATAGAGAGATAATGGAAGATATTTCTATATAATTTTTGCAAAGTATAACTAAAACTTGAGACTTTTGAAGAGGACTCATTTCCATCTCTCCCACAAATTTAAGCAAGCTAGTTCCACAAATTCGAACAAGTTCTAGGCTAAATCTACCCTTTCTTTTCCCAAACCTTGGCAAACATTCATAGAGATAGAGAAAGATAGAAGGAAAGAGAGAGAGGAAAGATATAGAGAGATAAAGAAATAGAACAAGACAATACATTTTATTGAGCTGGACCTTCTCATTGTAATTTGAGAGGAAATTGACCATTTTGATAAGGTATTTCTCTATAAATTGTACATAAATTGTACAAAATATAACTAAAACTTGAGAATTTTTAATAGGACTCTTTTCCATCTCCCACATAGAGATAGAGATAGAGATAGATAGAGAGAGAGAGAGAGAGAGAGAGAGAGAGAGAGAGAGAGAGAGAGAGAGAGAGAGAGAGAGAGAGAGAGAGAGAGAGAGAGAGAGAGAGAGTCAAATTAATATCCATATCCCAAATAGAATTTGTTAAAAATTCTGACGTCTCAAGCAGTAAGCCCTAAATCATATCTTGTTAAGGATGTGGGGTATTTATTTAAAATTCCATCATGCTCTAGGAGTTAAGGATAGTTATTGAAGAGAATATTTTGTAAACAGATTTTCTTCCTTAATGGTAAAATATTTAAAAAAACATTTATTGGTTAGTTATAGAGATTGACAATTTGTTTAAAATTCTGACACCTCAAGCAGTGAGCCCTGAATCATATTATGTTAAAGAAGTGGGATAGTTATTTAAAGTTATGTCCACGATCAAGAAGTTAAGCATAGTTATTGAAGAGAATATTTTATAAACAGATTTTCTTCCTTAATGGTAAAATATAGAAAAATATTTATTGGTTGGTTTTAGATTTTTTTAAATATTTTTTTCTCTAACATACAAATTATAAAACTTATGTTCAAAAAAATGATGGATTCTTTAAAATATATGTTTCTTAATTAAAAATAAATGATACTCAACATTAAATTAAATAAATATAATTTAAATAAGGATAGTTAATTACTGAATTTATTAAAAATTAATGAGTGAGATCCTTTAGAACTAAGAATGGACACTGTATTTTGGCCTAGCTTGCCATGGAGTCTTTGTTCTGTGTGGTGATAGAAACCAATGAAGACCATATTAGGGAGTTTGGGAAAATCCCAATTTCTATTTTGCAAGATAAAAAATTGGGGGCATGGTGAACCCTTTTAAGATTTTTTTCAAAACACCCTCATGTGACATATCATTAGAAAGCTCTTGAAGAGTAGGTTCTAAATCCATATTCTCAAGTTTGGAATTGGTATGCTCAAGATATACCAAAAAGTAAGTTGAAAAGAAAATTCCCAAAGTAATGAATTTTTCCCAAATTCCCCAATATGGTCTTAATGGCTAATTGTGAGGCCCCTATATCTTGGACATTTGATAACAAGACATCAACTAGATAGGTTCAGCTAAAGAAATAACAAACTTCTTCTAAGGCAATACTACTTGCAAAGCCTTCTACCTTCGAGTCAAAATTTTGTCACTCTAAATGCTATTATCTAGTTGGTACACAGAGTTCATAGAAGTCAAAACTCCTTCATAATGGGATTTTGAGAATCAAGATCATTTCATGTTGGATTCCACTTTGTCAACGAGGTATGTTGTTCTGGTGCATTATGAGACTGCTTTGTATATTTTTTATAATGAAGAAAAGAAAGAAGATTTAGTTGATGAGGATGTCATGGTGGATAGTTCAGAGGACATCAATAATGAGGTTATTGACCTTGACAAGACTCCAAAAAACATACAGATAGGTTTTTTTGAAAAAGGAAGTTTTGTTGGAATCAAGGCTAGGGGGGCTTATGTGAATCTAGATACTAGATGAAAAGGAAAGGAATCACACAAAACACATTCTTCCTTGGATTCTAGAGAGTGTAGGTTCTACCTGCTAGAAGAGTTTGATAAAGAATTTTGCTGCATTTTATCAAGTGAATGAGTTGCCTTGGACTTACAATGGAGATATCATTTTTGAACTGCCTCTAACATTCAACCGCAGTAAAAAGATGGAGAGAATGGAGGAAAAATTTTATGGTCATATGTGAACAAGGCCACATAGGACCAATATGTCTATTAATTGCATTGTGTATTTTAGTAATTGCTTGGATTCAATGCAATGTCATCAGATAACATGTCCATACTTTTTAAACAATAAGAAGTATAATGATTCTTTCTTCCATGGTTATTTGGATAAACAAGCTAGCAAGGGTCTTCTTGTAGAGGAGGAAAGGACAAGTATTACATGTCACTACTACAAAAAAAAAAGGTTTTCTATGTAGAGCCTTGCACTTGTTTGGTCTACTATATTTTACCAGAGGACCCAACCATGACCAAACTGCTCTGCTGTACATGGGAGAACATAAGCATGAAATCCAAGCTAGTACATCACGGGAAGCTATTGAAAGAATTAGAAAATTGGTTCATATAGTGATTAGGGTGGATAGAAGTGGTGGGCCCCTAGGAGAATTCAGATGATTGGTGTTGCACAACAACTATTGGTAGAATCCATTGTAAATGATAAAATAAAGGAGAGACAGGACAAACAAAGCTCAATAACTTCTTGGAGGAGATGATTCCTCTTATGTGAGATTGAAGGTAAACACTTATTAAAGGTTCAAAACCTAAGAGTTCATAATCTGAACCATTCCAATGGATTCCTAGAATAGAAATTTGTTGAAATGAGCTTGGGAGCCCAAACTATCCAATCTCAAATCTATCCTATAATAGGCAACACAATCTCATGACATGTGAGTTATGGCATTGTCTAGGTGAGCCAAGCTTAAAGGCTCATAAATGGATTTTGCGGGCTGACACTCGAGGCATGCCATGTCCAAGATCTTTTGAATGCATAGTGTATGTGGAGTCTAAGATTTGTGTGTTAAACTATGTGTTGGAAGTGGATTTTATCAAGTAGAAAGCGATTGGGCTACCTTGGTGCAAGCTACACCGAACTTCATTAGCCAGACATGTGCCATGAAGATTTCTAAAAGAGATCGTGTGGTGCCATTCTATGACAAGGATGAAATAACACTCAATGCTCTTTATAAACTTGTCCACCAAAAGTGGAAATTAGCCTCTCCATTAGAAACCACTTTTGGTGAAGACCCATCGAGGATCCTTTGTGATGAACTCTCTAAATCGGCCATATCCCCTAACAAGGAATGAGTCCCAAATCTACTTGCAGATCTCCATGAAGATGACCATTCTGTTTCTTAAAAATCAGAATAAAGGCCACATATTTTGAAGGAAATATCACCCAATATGTCTAAAGAACCTCTTCTACAAGTGTCACCAACAAAGTAGCAAGATCTAAAGCACCAAACCTCGTCTACAAAAGCCACTACTAGAAATAATTTCCAATCACTAACATTGATACTGAAAAATCTCTTTGAAAGTCCCGCATATCCAAGCCAAGCACTGGAGCCTCAACCCGGGGAACAAAATTCTTTGATGTTGCTAGGCGGCTACCAACCTAGGACTCTAGGCCCCTCAGGTCAATGGCAGCAAAGGAAAGTAGAAGCCAAACTAATGGGCCCCTGTTATGAGTGCGGAGAACCCCATTGGGCTTGTGATTGTCCACATCGCCCAAGGCAAGCAGCTCGATCCAATACAACAGTACCACAATTTCCACCAATTGAAAGATATTGTCTAGGGTGTTGTGTAGAGAACACTTTCCAAAGGATTGTTTGCTAAAACCACATGAGGAAGGCACCTCTCAACCAAAGGTCTCACTCAACTTTGTAGAGGCAGTTCCATCGCCACCTTCATCAGAGAATGAGGGTGTCGTGCCACTTAAATTCATGACTAGATCACAGACACGAAATGCTGAAATGCAGGCTGATGAGACACCTCAAACTAGGGATGCAAAGGCAAATCTAGTGGACAAGACCCTACATTCCAATAGAAAAAGGACCACTAGGAGGAAAAAGAACCGCAACAAGCAAATTAAGAGTGCATCCAGTAGTTCTCAAGAAGTCTCTTAACAAAACATGAAGGATCAAGCTTTTACATCCCAAGAAGTGCATGAGGAGCATCAACCTCAACCTGGGCCTAGTGCTAAACAAGATGAGGCTAGTACAACCGAGGATAGTTCTGGGGGTTCTATTTTTATGGATATTAAGGTGAACGAGACTCTAGATGCCATCATTGATGCTCATAGAAGTCGCATTGTAGCTTTATCTGAGCTACCCAAGAAGCTTCAAGAATACCCAAACCCTCGTGAGGAGAAGATCAATCTAGCTGTACATCAGCAACTCATTAGGGAAGCTCAATCAATACTTGAGGGCCCACCTCCACCTATCCCTCAGGGCCCAACCTCTTAAGCCAACATTAGAAACCATACCAGAAGTGTCATCAAGCTGGGAAATGAAAAGTCCCATGCAATGATGAAGTTATTGATGCTAACGAGGACATGGCGAATGAGATGTGGGCAGCAGTTCATGAGAAAGTTAATGAGAATATGTCCTCTATTATTTCACCTCCATTCTCTGAAGTGGATTTTACCAGGAACAGAGAAAACAACTTTAGACGTCCAAGCATCCAGGAGGAAGTTCAAACAATTGTTTCTCCTACAAGTAAGCATATAATGAAAACCTTACCATCTTATTTGGGAGAATATGAGAACTGTTCTCAAACCTTGAGGATACCCTCCATGCATAGAAGGTTGACAAAGGAGATGGATATGGGTATCGTGCAAGCTATTTTGTCAGCACCACCACCAGTGGCTTGTACCATACCTTTGCTTGATTTGATAAAGCTTTGAGCAAAGTTGTGGAATAATATTGCCACATGTTTCTCAGAGCAGGTATTTCTACAAAGGGTCACCATCATTGTAATATACACCCTGAGACAAAGCATGTTATGCCAGTTCCTATCAACAAAGTAGGAAAATTTTGTGAGGACGATCAGGGAAATGCTACCCTCCCATTAGAAGTGTGAAAAGTAGCTTCAACTGTAATACTTGATAGTGGTGTAGGAGTGGGCATTGTGACAAGGTCCATTTGGGAAAAGTGGGGCAGACCAGCTATTAGGAGTACTAGGATGCGCTTGCAGCTAGCAGATGGAAGCTTAAAACATCCCATTGGGCTGCTAGAGAACATATTGGTCACCACATGTGGGATTGAATATGAGCACACATTTGCAGCAGTAGTGGATTTTGGAAAGCATCCAAACTATGAAGTGGTATTGGGTAGAACATTCATGCAACAATTTCAAATGATTCAAGATTGGGGATACAATTATTTGTACCTCCGACATGATTCTGTCATCACAAGGGGCAACCTAAAGAATCACTCATATCGTGATGTAACAAGGTCTCCAATAGATGAGTTTGATTCTGCTTCATCTGAGAGCTCAAGAGTTACATTGTCAGATGGGCGAGAAGATCTGTGGAGCCTCATGTAAGGATTTCAACACTGAGAGACTTAAGGGTAATCGAAGTGTATCAGATGAGGCATACATTCCACAACCCTTCCCTGAGCACTTATTTGATCCTCTAGAATGGAGTCATGTCCTTGCAACATTATCGACATGTGCTTTACCTAAGCCAACTCAATTTTGTGACTCAGATGGATATGACATTATTCCTATACGAATGGTACAACCACGTGACCTTCTAGATGATTTGTACTATGGGGATGCATCCACAACAGCACTGCATGTAGAGGAAGTCTCAATGGAGGATTTAACACTCGAATCTGCTAATGATGCTGATAAGGAAGATGGATGGGACTCTAATTTTGATGATGATGTGATAATCCTCGAGGAAGAGTTAGGAAAGGCACGCCTACTCCTGAGAGGAAGGGAGGTTCAAATAGAGATCCCTCGAAGCCGACCTAAACGTAAATGCTGTAAGAGCCATAAGAGAATCCGTAAACAAGATGAGAGGGAACGATGTGAGAGAATACAAAAAGAAGACGAGGAGTTTAAGAATGAACACTCTCGACCACCACCTCACTTCTCAGGAAAGAATGGATATCTATACTATGTCCAAGCACAAGATAGTATCAAAGACCAAGTAAAACGATCAAATGGATTCCAACCAGGAGAAAAGCTAAAAATTGTTAGCAAAAATCACAAAAAAACGAAGAAACCAAAACAAAAACTCAAGTCTCAAACCGATTCAAAAGAGAGTGTCGGAAGTGCAAAGATAACGGTTGAACAAAAAACTCTAATGCAAGATTGCAAAAGAGAGCTCAAAACCGCATGGTCTTCAATTAGTGATGACTCAAGTGGACAAGAACGAGGTCTCAATGTTCCCCCCAACTTCACACAGTACACTCTTCAAGATCGGAAGATTGTTCTTCAACAGCCCATGCGATAAAAGCCAAGCATGCCAGGGGTTTCATATGATGGTCCAGAAGATGCAAAAAAAATTGATATCGCTAAGCTAGGAGAAGAGCCTCGCTATGTGTGGATTGCCACAGACTTGTCCTTAGATGAGGAGAAGTTATTAATTCAAATAATAAAGGAGTATCGCGATGTTTTTGCTTGGAGTTATAAAGACCTCAAAGGAGTTGATCCAAGCATATGTCAACATACAATTCCATTACGAGAGGATGCAAAGCCTTCCAAGCAACGTCCTTATACTTACAATGAGAATTTTGCACGAAAGATAAAAGAAGAAATAGACAAGCTCTTAGAGGCAAAATTTATCTATGAGATTGAACACACTGAATGGGTCTCCCCTATTATAGTGGCGCCCAAGAAAAATGGAAAACTTCGAGTATGTGTAAACCTCAAGAAGGTAAATGCAGCTACTGTACGTGATCATTTCCCACTTCCAATCACGGATCATGTTTTGGAACGAGTTGCAGGGAAAAAGGCATATAGTTTCTTGGATGGATTCTCCGGCTACAATCAAGTGTCAATTGATCCAAAGGATCAACACAAGAAAGACTTTGCTACTGTAAGATCCCTGTTCCCACCGAGCAACAGATTCGGGATACAGGCACGGAAGTAGCACTTCTCGCGCGGGACAGGGGTCCCACATTCGTCGGGGCCTCACCCACGGATATCCGGATAAGAGACTAATCCGTCGGTTGTTCCAAAACCGAACCCGGAAAAACTTCCTTTACCGGAAAGCACGGGCAATTCCACCAGGATAACTTTTTACTCTAACGTAGTCAAGATCATTTCTGATCGAGTTGATCCAATTACATCTATAAGATACTTGGTCAGATCAAGGGGGAAACTTGCACTTGGATCATTGGGATCAATGCTTTTTTCCCCATTCAAGAGGCACAGCCGTTGATTCCTATCCATAGAACAGTTACTGTCCGGGATTTATTTTATCTATCGTAAAAACAAAAGTTTGAGTCTCGATTTACGGATCCATCAGTCCAGCCTAACCCCATCCGATCCCATGGGTTAGCCAACCGCCCAACCACTGTAGTGATGGGATCCAATTAAGAATTTGGTTAGGTTTTGTCCTGGGTACCAAGGAAAAGAGTTCCAAGGCCCCCTAGCCGGATGTTCATGCAAAAATAAAACTAGTCACACCACTCATACACCCAATATGAAATTGCCTTTTCACAGATTCAACTAGTTTAAAACAATCCTTTAATAAAAACATAGTATCACTGATCACCATCTTCCAATTTATCCAGGTGATTCTTAATTTTCCCATCATTCCTTCATCAGAGTATCTATGGCATCATTGGCAACTAGGACGCTCACCACCTGTCCACACACATGGGCCGTTTCCTAATCCCTAGCCCAGAATACTCGGCAATATAATCTCTTATCAAGATGGACTCTCGTTGAAGATCAGCAAGATCAACCAACAGATCCATATAAAGAGCCATGGACTCATCCATTGAAGACCAGCAAGGTCAATCAACCAGATCCATGCCCAATTTCAGAAAACAACTCCTACTCTTGTTCCAATATCTTCCTCGACGCACGCGTGGGTATCCTAGGCGACCCAGAGCCCGAGCACCGTATGGTCAGCACCCTCTAGGATCCTTCGCAGGTGACCTAGCGCTTCACTTATAGGCCGCTTCCTTGGCCCCTCATCCACCGTACCGAAAGCTCACCATTTTAATCGCACCGAGGCTGGTCAAGACCTCGGCAGACCTTGCTACACGAGACGTCCTTCATTGACTCTCCGTCAGCAGTTGCAACTTTATCACCATGACCTTAATCACAAGACGGTCAAAATGCTCCCCCCAGCATTCTTGACATAAAACAATCATTTACAAACAGCATTTACAAACAGCATTTACAAACAGTTTACAATACAATTTCTATTTTAACTTTCATTTTTCCACATTATCCCTCATCAATCTACATTACTTATTCCATATTCCATTTATATGTATACTCATCCCATCACATCATTTCCATCTCATCACTTCAGATTCCCTCACATCACATATCGTACATTCACATCCATACATCCACATCTATATGCGTACATTCACATCTACATGCATACATCTACATCTCTATGCATACATCCACATCCACATCCACATTCACCTCCATACATCTACATCTACATGCATACATCCACCTCCACATTCACATCCACATCTATACATCTACATCTACATGTATACATCCACCTCTACATCCACATCTACATCTATACACCTACATCTACATGCATACATCCACATCTCCATTCACATCTACATCTATACATCTACATCTACATGCATCCATCCACCTCCACATCCACATCTACATCTATACATCTACATCTACATGCATACATCCATATCTCCATTCCCATCTACATCTATACATCTACATCTACATGCATCCATCCACCTCCACATACATCCACATCTCCATTCACATCTACATCTATACATCTACATCTACATGCATCCATCCACCTCCACATCCACATCTACATCTATACATCTACATCTGCATGTGTGACATCCACATCTCCATTCACATCTACATCTATACATCTACATCTACATGCATACATCCATATCTCCATTCCCATCTACATCTATACATCTACATCTACATGCATCCATCCACCTCCACATCCACATCTACATCTATACATCTACATCTACATGTATACATCCACATCTCCATTCACATCTACATCTATACATCTACATCTACATGTATACATCCACATCTCCATTCACATCTACATCTATACATCTACATCTACATGCATACATCCATATCTCCATTCCCATCTACATCTATACATCTACATCTACATGCATCCATCCACCTCCACACCCACATCTACATCTATACATCTACATCTACATGTATACATCCACATCTCCATTCACATCTACATCTATACATCTACATCTACATGCATCCATCCACATCTCCATTTACATCCTCATCTACACATCTATTTCTACATACATACATCCACATCTCCATGCATACATCCACCTCCACATTCACACTCACATCCATACCTCTACATCTACATGCAAACATCCATATCTCCATGCATAATAATATTCTTTTAATTAATCTAGGATGATAGTTCCTAGAATATGGTAGGAAGTCCTCTTTTTATGCTTTGAATGAAATTATTTTATGCGTAATTTCTATAAAAATTTTGCCATAGCTCCGCTACTATGACTGATAAATCTCAATTTTTTCTAAGGGATAAGGCTCATTATTAAAGAAATAATTAGAATGGTCTCTAATTGGATCATCAATCCATAATGGTCTCTAATTGGATCATTAAGAAAATAATTAGAATGGTCTCTAATTGGATCATCAATCCATAATGGATTGAATCATCAATATACATAAACTAAAAGCATAGAAAAAAGCCATTAATTTGGCCTCAAGCATAGCTTAATCTTGGATTAAGGAAAAGCCTTATGAAAAGCTTCATTTGGATTGAAAAGGGTCATGAGTATGACCATTTCTTAAGTGAGAGAGAGAGAAAAACCATTAGAATTAAATATAAATAGAATTTTATGTAATTCTTTACTATCATTACTTAATTAACTTCAATAGCATTTCAAAAACCATACCAATTAAGCTTCTCAAGCTTGAGAGGGGTTGAGAAGAGAGAATCATTGAGAAATTATAGAAAGATCAAAATTCACTATACTTATCTTATAATTTGCTTGATTCTTTGTTCACGGTAGAGGCCCCCAACCAATCAATTGGTTAAGTATGTTGATGGAGCCACCAATGGGGATTGAAGAAAGAGAGAAGTGTCAAAAACTAATGAATTATTAAAGAATTCATAGTTCTTGGCTTAGGTGGAGTAGAGTAACAATGCATAAGACACTATATATTTTTCAACAAGGGGAGGCTTCTATTTATAGGAAAAATTGAGCTCCTAACCAAACAAACTGATTCTAGAATTTTCCAAGTCAGTTTGGTTGAATTTAGACTAGATTTGGATCTAGTTTGGTTCTTTTTGATTCGGTTTGGTTCCATTTTGATTTGGTTTGGTTCAAGAGAGATGAGAGATAAAAATATCACATTATTTTTGAGTTTAAAACTCATTCAAGCATGTGAAATATGCACCTCCTTTAAAGAATTCCCCTTCCTTACATATGTGTCAAAATTTTATTGCTCATAGTTTTTTTTCGAATAAACCTTGTACATTTTCAACTCTTCATCTTATGTGAAATATGCACCTTCTTTAAAGAACTCCCCTTACTTACATATGTGTCAAAATTTTATTGCTCATAGCTTTTTACTAATAAACCTTGTACATTTTCAACTCTTCATCTTATGTGAAATATGCACCTTCTTTAAAGAACTCTCCTTCCTTACATGTGTCAAAATTTTATTGTTCATAGTTTTTTACTAATAAACCTTGTACATTTTCAACTCTTCATCTTATGTGAAATATGCACCTTCTTTAAAGAACTCTCCTTCCTTACATATGTGTCAAAATTTTATTGTTCATAGTTTTTTACTAATAAACCTTGTACATTTTCAACTCTTCATCTTATGTGAGCATTTACTCATTTTTGGGTATCTTCTTTTACAATTTGGATTTATCTCCTCCCTACACATGGATTGATGCTATTGGCCCATAGGAACCTTAATTGGACCATAATCCAAATTTTTTTGAAAATCTAGACCCTTAGACTAAGGTCCTTTATACCCATTTCTAATTAATTCCAATTGCACATTGGAAAATTCTTTTTGAATTTTTGTTTCAGGGGAACTTATTTTAATAAGATGAGATATTTTTCTATCCAAAAATATTCAAAATCTGAATATTCTCTCTCTAGAATATTTTCTCTCTCTAGGTTAAAACAGCCATAAACAAGATCTCTTATATTTCAGAAAAGGAATTGATTACAGAGGAATATGCTAGACATCAAAAAGGGGGTTGGGGGAGGAATCTTACATTCTACCCCACTTAAAAAATGCGAGATGTCCTCATCTTGCAAACTGGGATAATTTCGCAAGATGCACGAATATGAGACTTAGAGAAAAATTTTAATCAAGATTAACCACCAAGAAAAGTCTTAAAGAAAGTAAGATAAGAACAAGATTTAAACTTTATTCATTCTCGGAACTTATACAGTAAAGATAGAAGAACTCTTTACACTTCCATAAGCCCGTCCATCATATGGTCACAAAAGCAGCACTCACAAGCTGCACAAGTATAGGGTAACTCATCTATGGGAATGATTCTGCTGGTTATTGCCGCACCTATCTCAGTGGTATGAGGTGATCTAACAAAAGGATCTCTGAGAGGCAAGCCAAAAACGGGATAAAGGCATATCTTCTCATGAGGAAGAAAACACGCCAGTAAGAAGACCCACTCAGAAAACCCAAGATGCCTTGATCTCATGACGCAGTAGTATCGGGGACCCAAACCCAAAGCTTCAATAACCATGGCCAAGCGGACATTGTTACGAAAGTGCTGCTGACCCCAGGGTGTTACCCTTGTTATGTTTTGATAGGTCCGCCATTTGGTCTGAGCTACAGAAGTTCCTAGGTGAGGAAAAAGTGAGCGCTCATACTGTTCTATAAAGTCTTTCTTCACAGACTCTCTTGCGTCTTGAAGGTGAGAAATCATCATGGATAAAACTAGTTCTTGTTGCCAAGCCATGAAGGAGATTAAGAAAGAAAGGAGATCGATGGGAGTAAGATTACTGTGAGCGACAAGTAAAGTTACGACTTATATAAAGGAAGGAGCTAGCGTAACCTAGAAGCCAACGGTAACTTGCCACTGAAGTTTTACCGTCTTTCCATGATTTGAGTTTGACACATTTTTCTATAGAAGGCATTAAGAATTTTGAGATGAGGAGATAAAAGAAACTTGTAGGCTAAGTCACCTTCTTTCATTGAATTTAGATATAAGGTCACAATATCTGGGGGATAACTTCTTATACTCCCCAAGAGATAAAGAACTTCTTTTGGGCCGTACTGGAATGAAAACCAAAACCTTGGTATCCAAAACACCGATTCTCACTTCTGAACTCATTGTTCTAAATCCTTAAAACAGGTGGGACTCCTGAGAAGTATTCTAGGGAAGGGTCTTCCTTTTTTAAACAGAAACTTTCTTTTAATTTAGAGAGGGAATAATTATAAGATCAGAAAGGGAGATTCTTACTCCTGTATACCTCGAAGGTTGGGGAGGAATCTTACATTCTACCCCACTTAAAAAGTGCGAGATGTCCTCATCTCGCAAGGTAGAGGACAGCTCTTTTTCTTAAGATCCAATTTTATTCTGGGGTTCCTTATATTCTGGTCAACCCAATAGAACACTGGGATAAATATCCCTTATATAGAACTCATCATTAAATAACAATTCATTCAGAGCATGTCATTCATATCGTTAACATGATAATGGTCCATTAGACCGAAAAGTTTCCTTCGGAACATTCCTCCACAGAAATTTCAGTCAAGCAAGTTCTCAATTTGACATCCCTTAACTTGATCTACCGGTCAAGTATTAACAGTAGCAATCTGACAGCACAACCCACTAACCTCATAGTGATTTGCTGAATTTATTATCATCATTCTAGTTATGAATATCATCACAGGGACTCGTCCCATTCCCCCTCATTGTGGTTTCATTATATTTCAACTAATTTTTAAAAATCAACATTTTTTCAATCAGCATTTTCAATCAGCATTTTCAATCAGAATCCAAATCAATTCATCAATTCTCAAACAGAATTAAAAATCATATCAATCACATTCGAAATCATCATCTAGATAGCATTAACGCTTATAATTTCAAGTCTTAGATTTACTCATATATATTGTCAGTAAAGAGCTGCAGTATACTCTCGGTATATACGGGTAGTCACGGCCCTTGGAATTATAAGGTAAATACTATCATGTCTAGGCCTCAAGCAAGTCAGGGATTCTATATAATTGCGGCACTTCCATCTGAAGACCCAATTACCAAAATTACGAATTTTCGTTTGAATATCAAATTGTATGAATTATCTCACACAATTATAACCTTTTTGTGTTTCTTGATAAATTTTTGACATATTTGTCTTCTCAGTTGATCTTTATTAACCAAAGGCTCTGATACCAACTGTAAGATCCCTGTTCCCACCGAGCAACAGATTCGGGATACAGGCAGCGGAAGTAGTACTTCTCGCGCGGAACAGGGGTCCCACATTCGGGGCCTCACCCACAGATATCCGGATAAGAGACTAATCCGTCGGTTGTTCCAAAACCGAACCCGGAAAAACTTCCTTTACCGAAAAGCACGGGCAATTCCACCAGGATAACTTTTTACTCTAACGTAGTCAAGATCATTTCTGATCGAGCTGATCCAATTACATCTATAAGATACTTGGTCAGATCAAGGGGGAAACTTGCACTTGGATCATTGGGATCAACGCTTTTTTCCCCATTCAAGAGGCACAGCCGTTGATTCCTATCCATAGAACAGTTACTGTCCGGGATTTATTTTATCTATCGTAAAAACAAAAGTTTGAGTCTCGATTTACGGATCCATCAGTCCAGCCTAACCCCATCCGATCCCATGGGTTAGCCAACCGCCCAACCACTAAAGTGATGGGATCCAATTAAGAATTTGGTTAGGTTTTGTCCCAGGTACCAAGGAAAAGAGTTCCAAGGCCCCCTAGCCGGATGTTCATGCAAAAATAAAACTAGTCACACCACTCACACACCCAATATGAAATTGCCTTTTCACAGATTCAACCAGTTTAAAACAATCCTTTAATAAAACCATAGTATCACTGATCACCATCTTCTAATTTATCCAGTTGATTCTTAATTTTTCCATCATTCCTTCATCAGAGTATCTATGGCATCATTGGCAACTACGCTCACCACCTGTCCACACACAGGGGCCGTTTCCTAATCCCTAGCCCAGAATACTCGGCAATATAATCTCTTATCAAGATGGACTCTCGTTGAAGATCAGCAAGATCAACCAACAGATCCATATAAAGAGCCATGGACTCATCCATTGAAGACCAGCAAGGTCAATCAACCAGATCCATGCCCAATTTCAGAAAACAACTCCTACTCTTGTTCCAATATCTTCCTCGACGCACGCGTGGGTATCCTAGGCGACCCAGAGCCCGAGCACCGTATGGTCAGCACCCTCTAGGATCCTTCGCAGGTGACCTAGCGCTTCACTTATAGGCCGCTTCCTTGGCCCCTCATCCACCGTACCGGAAGCTCACCATTTTAATCGCACCGAGACTGGTCAAGACCTCGGCCGACCTTGCTACGCGAGACGTCCTTCATTGACTCTCCGTCAGCATTTGCAACTTTATCACCACGACCTTAATCACAAGACGGTCAAAATGCTCCCCCCAGCATTCTTGACATAAAACAATCATTTACAAACAGCATTTACAAACAGCATTTACAAAGAGTTTACAATACAATTTCTATTTTAACTTTCATTTTTCCACATTATCCCTCATCAATCTACATTACTTATTCCATATTCCATTTATATGTATACTCATCCCATCACATCATTTCCATCTCATCACTTCAGATTTCCTCACATCACATATCGTATATTCACATCCATACATCCACATCTATATGCATACATTCACATCTACATGCATACATCTACATCTCTATGCATACATCCACATCCACATTCACATTCACCTCCATACATCTACATCTACATGCATACATCCACCTCCACATTCACATCCACATCTATACATCTACATCTACATGTATATATCCACCTCTACATCCACATCTACATCTATACACCTACATCTACATGCATACATCCACATCTCCATTCACATCTACATCTATACATCTACATCTACATGCATCCATCCACCTCCACATCCACATCTACATCTATACATCTACATCTACATGCATACATCCATATCTCCATTCCCATCTACATCTATACATCTACATCTACATGCATCCATCCACCTCCACATACATCCACATCTACATCTATACATCTACATCTACATGTATACATCCACATCTCCATTCACATCTACATCTATACATCTACATCTACATCTACATGCATCCATCCACCTCCACATCCACATCTACATATATACATCTACATCTGCATGTATACATCCACATCTCCATTCACATCTACATCTATACATCTACATCTACATGCATACATCCATATCTCCATTCCCATCTACATCTATACATCTACATCTACATGCATCCATCCACCTCCACATCCACATCTACATCTATACATCTACATCTACATGTATACATCCACATCTCCATTCACATCTACATGTATACATCTACATCTACATGTATACATCCACATCTCCATTCACATCTACATCTATACATCTACATCTACATGCATACATCCATATCTCCATTCCCATCTACATCTATACATCTACATCTACATGCATCCATCCACCTCCACATCCACATCTACATCTATACATCTACATCTACATGTATACATCCACATCTCCATTCACATCTACATCTATACATCTACATCTACATGCATCCATCCACATCTCCATTTACATCCTCATCTACACATCTATTTCTACATGCATACATCCACATCTCCATGCATACATCCACCTCCACATTCACACTCACATCCATACCTCTACATCTACATGCAGACATCCATATCTCCATGCATAATAATATTCTTTTAATTAATCTAGGATGATAGTTCCTAGAATATGGTAGGAAGTCCTCTTTTTATGCTTTGAATGAAATTATTTTATGCGTAATTTCTATAAAAATTTTGCCATAGCTCCGCTACTATGACTGATAAATCTCAATTTTTTCTAAGGGATAAGGCTCATTATTAAAGAAATAATTAGAATGGTCTCTAATTGGATCATCAATCCATAATGGTCTCTAATTGGATCATTAAGAAAATAATTAGAATGGTCTCTAATTGGATCATCAATCCATAATGGATTGAATCATCAATATACATAAACTAAAAGCATAGAAAAAAGCCATTAATTTGGCCTCAAGCATAGCTTAATCTTGGATTAAGAAAAAGCCTTATGAAAAGCTTCATTTGGATTGAAAAGGGTCATGAGTATGACCATTTCTTAAGTGAGAGAGAGAGAAAAACCATTAGAATTAAATATAAATAGAATTTTATGTAATTCTGTACTATCATTACTTAATTAACTTCAATAGCATTTCAAAAACCATACCAATTAAGCTTCTCAAGCTTGAGAGGGGTTGAGAAGAGAGAATCATTGAGAAATTATAGAAAGATCAAAATTCACTATACTTATCTTATAATTTGCTTGATTCTTTGTTCACGGTAGAGGCCCCCAACCAATCAATTGGTTAAGTATGTTGATGGAGCCACCAATGGGGATTGAAGAAAGAGAGAAGTGTCAAAAACTAATGAATTATTAAAGAATTCATAGTTCTTGGCTTAGGTGGAGTAGAGTAACAATGCATAAGACACTATATATTTTTCAACAAGGGGAGGCTTCTATTTATAGGAAAAATTGAGCTCCTAACCAAACAAACTGATTCTAGAATTTTCCAAGTCAGTTTGGTTGAATTTAGACTAGATTTGGACCTAGTTTGGTTACTTTTTGATTCGGTTTGGTTCCATTTTGATTTGGTTTGGTTCAAGAGAGATGAGAGATAAAAATATCACATTATTTTTGAGTTTAAAACTCATTCAAGCATGTGAAATATGCACCTCCTTTAAAGAATTCCCCTTCCTTACATATGTGTCAAAATTTTATTGCTCATAGTTTTTTTTCTAATAAACCTTATACATTTTCAACTGTTCATCTTATGTGAAATATGCACCTTCTTTAAAGAACTCCCCTTCCTTACATATGTGTCAAAATTTTATTGCTCATAGTTTTTTACTAATAAACCTTGTACATTTTCAACTCTTCATCTTATGTGAAATATGCACCTTCTTTAAAGAACTCTCCTTCCTTACATATGTGTCAAAATTTTATTGTTCATAGTTTTTTACTAATAAACCTTGTACATTTTCAACTCTTCATCTTATGTGAAATATGCACCTTCTTTAAAGAACTCTCCTTCCTTACATATGTGTCAAAATTTTATTGTTCATAGTTTTTTACTAATAAACCTTGTACATTTTCAACTCTTCATCTTATGTGAGCATTTACTCATTTTTGGGTATCTTCTTTTACAATTTGGATTTATCTCCTCCCTACACATGGATTGATGCTATTGGCCCATAGGAACCTTAATTGGACCATAATCCAAATTTTTTTGAAAATCTAGACCCTTAGACTAAGGTCCTTTATACCCATTTCTAATTAATTCCAATTGCACATTGGAAAATTCTTTTTGAATTTTTGTTTCAGGGGAACTTATTTTAATAAGATGAGATATTTTTCTATCCAAAAATATTCAAAATCTGAATATTCTCTCTCTAGAATATTTTCTCTCTCTAGGTTAAAACAGCCACAAACAAGATCTCTTATATTTTAGAAAAGGAATTGATTACAGAGGAATATGCTAGACATCAAAAAGGGGGTTGGGGGAGGAATCTTACATTCTACCCCACTTAAAAAATGCGAGATGTCCTCATCTCGCAAACTGGGATAATTTCGCAAGATGCACGAATATGAGACTTAGAGAAAAATTTTAATCAAGATTAACCACCAAGAAAAGTCTTAAAGAAAGTAAGATAAGAACAAGATTTAAACTTTATTCATTCTCGGAACTTATACAGTAAAGATAGAAGAACTCTTTACACTTCCATAAGCCCGTCCATCATATGGTCACAAAAGCAGCACTCACAAGCTGCACAAGTATAGGGTAACTCATCTATGGGAATGATTCTGCTGGTTATTGCCGCACCTATCTCAGTGGTATGAGGTGATCTAACAAAAGGATCTCTGAGAGGCAAGCCAAAAATGGGATAAAGGCATATCTTCTCATGAGGAAGAAAACACGCCAGTAAGAAGACCCGCTCAGAAAACCCAAGATGCCTTGATCTCATGACGCAGTAGTATCGGGGACCCAAACCCAAAGCTTCAATAACCATGGCCAAGCGGACATTGTTACGAAAGTGCTGCTGACCCCAGGGTGTTACCCTAGTTATGTTTTGATAGGTCCGCCATTTGGTCTGAGCTACAGAAGTTCCTAGGTGAGGAAAAAGTGAGCGCTCATACTGTTCTATAAAGTCTTTCTTCACAGACTCTCTTGCGTCTTGAAGGTGAGAAATCATCATGGATAAAACTAGTTCTTGTTGCCAAGCCATGAAGGAGATTAAGAAAGAAAGGAGATCGATGGGAGTAAGATTACTGTGAGCGACAAGTAAAGTTACGACTTATATAAAGGAAG
Organism: Cibotium barometz; assembly: GCF_041138505.1. Taxonomy (NCBI): domain Eukaryota; kingdom Viridiplantae; phylum Streptophyta; class Polypodiopsida; order Cyatheales; family Cibotiaceae; genus Cibotium; species Cibotium barometz. The sequence continues at coordinate 52,534,483 of NC_141062.1, forward strand.
GAGCTAGCGTAACCTAGAAGCCAACGGTAACTTGCCACTGAAGTTTTACCGTCTTTCCATGATTTGAGTTTGACACATTTTTCTATAGAAGGCATTAAGAATTTTGAGATGAGGAGATAAAAGAATCTTGTAGGCTAAGTCACCTTCTTTCATTGAATTTAGATATAAGGTCACAATATCTGGGGGATAACTTCTTATACTCCCCAAGAGATAAAGAACTTCTTTTGGGCCGTACTTGAATGAAAACCAAAACCTTGGTATCCAAAACACCGATTCTCACTTCTGAACTCATTGTTCTAAATCCTTAAAACAGGTGGGACTCCTGAGAAGTATTCTAGGGAAGGGTCTTCTTTTTTAAACAGAAACTTTCTTTTAATTTAGAGAGGGAATAATTATAAGATCAGAAAGGGAGATTCTTACTCCTGTATACCTCGAAGGTTGGGGAGGAATCTTACAGCTACTACTGAAGATGGCATCTTTGCCTATCGTGTTATGCCATTTGGTCTAACAAATGCACCAGCAACCTTTCAGCGGTTAATGAGTCATGTATTCAAGGAGTACCTTAGGCTATTTCTTGAGATCTTCATGGATGATTTATGTGTTCACTCACAAGAGCGTGATGATCATATAAAACACCTTAGACTCAAAAGTGTCAAGTTTATCGTATATGCTTGAATCCTGACAAGTGCAAATTCATGGTAAGACAAGGGAAAATTTTGGGCCATATTGTTTCTCGCAATGGTATTTCAACAGATATGGATAAAATTGATGTCATTGTCTCATTACCTCGGCCTATCAACCCTAAAGGGGTACAAATATTCATGGGACATTGTGGCTATTATCGTCGATTCATCTATCTACATGTACACTGTCCTAGCCAAACCATTATATGCTCTTCTTGTAAAGTTTAATTGGACTGACGAGAGTGTGAGGAATCCTTTGAAAAGTTGAAGCAAGCATTAGTGACTGCACCCATCTTACGGGCACCAGATTGGAACCAAATCTTTCATGTCCATATTGATGCTTCAAACTTTGCAATTGGACGTATTTTGGCTCAATCGGGAGAACATAATAAGGATTTCCCAATCTCATATGCTAGTCGACAGTTGAACAATGCTGAGAAGAATTATACCACAATAGAAAGAGAAGGTTTGTCCATGATATATGTAGTGAAAAAGTTTCACCATTACCTTTTGGCAAACAAATTTATATTTTTTGTGGACCATCAAGCACTGCTATATTTGGTGAATAAGCCTTGTGCAACTGGAAGGATTGTGAGGTGGTTTGTCATCCTTCTTGAGTTTGATTTTGAAATGGCAGTCCAAAAAGGAAAAACTCATCTTAGGGCAGATCATTTGTCTCGAATCACCTCTGGAGAAGCTTCTGTGGGTGTGGATGATGATATGTTAGATTCAACACTTTTCCTTGTAGAGACAACTCCTAAATGGTCTGAACCCATCTTAGAAATTTTGACAAGTGGGCAGATACAACTAGCGGGTCCTAATGTAGACCTATGGCAACCATTCAAGTTAATCTCAGGGAGATTATATCGTCAGGGTAATGATGGAGTGTTGCGGCTTATACCTAACCCTGACCAATATGAGGAGATCTTGGAATGGGCACATGAGGGTATTGGTGGAATCCATGCATCAGCTACTACTTGTGTGCGACGTATAACTCAGGATGGGCATTGGTGGCCTACCATGCATGCGGATGCTGCAAAATTTATTCGTTCAACTGTGCTTCATGTCATATTCAACAACCAATTCATAATGTCACATTATTCCAAATTTCAACTACACCAAGTTGAAGTAAGTATATTGTGGACTATCTTAAGCATGGTCATACTGATCGAACAATTCCTAAACATCGAAAGCGTGCTATTGAAGTTGAAGCGGCCAACTATATGCTGATAGAGGGCCAACTCTACAAGAGGGGCAAGGATGGCAACTTGCGCATGTGCATATGTGAAGCTGACTACTTGAAAATCTTGACTCATGCACATGGAGGTGTTGGGGGTGGACACTTTTCGGGCAATACCACAGCTAAGTTGATTAGGTGGTCTGGGCTTTGGTGACCAACCTTACAAATGGATCCCAAAGAATATGTGAAACGTTGTGACGATTGTCAAAGGACCAAACCTCCCATCACAAAGGACAATATGCCATTGCGGCCTATGTTAAGCACACGTGCATTTGCCAAATGGGGTATTGATTTTGTTGGTCCCATTAAACCTCCAGCTCGCCACATGCATGCCGAATATATTATAGTCACAACTGACTATTTGACCGAATGGGTAGAAGCAAAGGCTACAGTAAAAAATGATGCCAGAACCACAGCCAAGTTCTTGTATGAGTACGTGTTTACCAAATGGGTAGAAGCAAAGGCTACAGTAAAAAATGATGCCAAGTTCTTGTATGAGTACGTGTTTACACGCTATGGCTTACCTATTAAAATCGTTAGTGATTAGGGTGTGCACTTTGTGAATAAGATAATAGAGTTTTTACTTCAAGAATTTATGGTAATTCACAAGCGTTCTGCACCCTATCATCCACCACAGACCAATGGTCAAGCTGAGAGTACTAACAAGATTCTCTGCACAGCACTCACAAAGATTGTTGAGGGACATAAGACTGATTGGGAGCAAAAGTTGCACTCAGTTCTTTGGGCATATAGAACAGCCTATAAAACATCTGTGGGCACAACCCCATTTGAGCTTGCTTTTGGGCTAGATGCAATTCTTCCCATTGAATTTCTTGTACCTACTCTACGAGTTGCTAAACAATTGGACTGGACTGGTCATGAGCTTTCTCAACGCATTGATGAATTGGGCATATAGAACAGCCTATAAAACATCTGTGGGCACAACCCCATTTGAGCTTGCTTTTGGGCTAGATGCAATTCTTCCCATTGAATTTCTTGTACCTACTCTACGAGTTGCTAAACAATTGGACTGGTCATGAGCTTTCTCAACGCATTGATGAATTGGAAAAGCTTGATGAGACCCTCTTATTGGCAGTAATGGGGATGTATGCCGAGAAGAGGAGACAAAAGCAATGGTATGATAGAAATGTAACAATTGGCCGATTCAAAAAAGGAGACCTTGTGCTCTTGTACACGCTTAAGAAGCATAAGAGAAAGCTCAAGAAACGTGACCTAGGACCGTTTGTGATTAATGAGCTTACTCCAAGTGGTGCAGTGCGTTTAGAGACACTAGAAGGTGAGCAAATGCCTAACTTCATTAATGGAAGTCGTCTCAAGAAATACAATGAACCATTAACTGAAGTCATGCTTCAACAAATGCATGCTGCCCACACACGGAAAGAAGCACATGACCTACTTAAAAGTCAAGCTCAAGAAGAAGCTAAAGCTAGAATTGCAAAAGCTAAGGAGCGTCGCAAGGCTTCTGTGTTCACCTTACAGTTGGCTACTGATGAACAATATGTCGATCCTTTCAATATTCACGTGTGTCTTCATCTTCATGAGACTACCTACTTTGTCTCTGCCTTAATTGACTCTGGTGCAGATTATAATGTTCTCTCATTTGACACTGGGTAGCCTTGGGACAACCAACACTTGTGCACATTCCTATTGACTTACGAAGCTTCTCAGGTGAAGATAACCCTATAGAGGGAAAATGTGTCATTATGATGTCCATTCAGGATCACCAGATGTCAGTTCCCTTTTATGTGGCTAGTAAGTCCAAGGCAGTGGTAGAGCCTGTTCTTGGTCGATCATGGTCAATCGTTGGATAAGTGCTACCAAATGTTGATTAGATTGGAAGAATAGACAATACAAATTGCAAATTGATTTTGATTGCATCTTGGGATCTGCTGCTCTTCTCTACGAGTTTTATCATGTCAAAAGGGCGGTAGTTCTACCTTACACAACCCACTTTCAACATCTGCTCTTCAAGCTCCAAGACAAATGATGTGGATAATCGATGAGTCCTCAAATGAGGGCCATGGCTGGCATGTTCCAACTACTCCAGTCACTGCTCAAAGAAGGCCAGGCAAGAAGGAATTGTCAAATTGGCTACCCAAAGATGTGTACAAACTTGTACCATCTAGCCTAGTTGCTAAACCTCCTAAAAAGCATATCTTTTCCAAGCCTAAACCTCAGATTGTTACTCATTGGTCCCAAAGCATGTTCTTAAAGCACAAGGCTATTATGAGGGTGCAACATCACTTTTTGGCCTTCCAAATGCCATGGTTTGCTAGATCCAGAAGAGTGTATCAATAAGATTCCAAAAGCCACTCTTGGTTTTTCAGATCAGTGGGTGCAAAGGAAATCAACACAACCTCTTCAAGATAGGATAGGTGGTTGTAATAGCACCTACAAATCTACTTGTGTTGACCTTCCCCAAACATGTATTGAATCACCAGTTGTCCCAACTTCTCCTTGTTACACAATTCCACCATCAACTTGTGTACCTAGTCTCTTTTGAGCATAGATTCTAGCACTTCACTACCTAAATCCTCTTATCTTGCTCAAATTCCTCGATAATTGCTATCCTTCCCACCTCTTAAGAAGGACATACCCAAAACCAAAGGTAAGGCATTAACACTACAATTGAAGCTCTTTGGTAGATCAGTGTTTGAATAGCCTCACTTTTACTAATGTGGTTCCTTATGCCTTTACAGGATTCTTTTTGAGATGATCTTATCTACATTGTTTTTGATAGGGATTGTAATGATGGATATGAGTGTATAAAGTTTGAAGTTTCTAAATTTCATTGTTCTACGCCCAAATACCTCCTGATGGATACTTGGCAAGATACATGTCCACCATGCATTGACCTTGATAGGACTCAACCTGAACATCGCGGGGGTTATAGTGCTCCTCCTTTTCAAACTCATTCTAGGTACTTTTATGCTCCCTTAGGTGAAATTTGCTGTGGGCATCACTTTGTCACTTTATTCTATCAACAGCATCATCCATTTTCACATTGTCAAGAGTGTGCATGACTCGTATTAGGAGAAGCTTCACACATTTGTTGGCTATGCCGCTCTTACTTTCGACGATATGGCACGGGCTTAATGAAACAAATTGTGGGAATTACACCCCAATGCCATAACCTTCTTGATGTGAGAGTACCAGACTAAGGACCAAATCAACGTAGATTACCTCAGGAGGTTCAAGCACAACAATGGAGGGATACATGCATAAATGACTTGCAACCACCTATCTTGCAAGCCCTCCTTCCCCTAGCCTCAACATGTCAATTTTGGATCACTATGAGTACCTATATTGAGCAATTCCAAAATCGAAATTGTCTGCTTAACCTTCCCATAGAACCAATGCCATATTTTAGCAAGGAAGCACTCCTTCCTCTACCACCTTCTCCAGAGGCTGGCTTTTGTACAGGGTTGTCCTTGCATCCTGAAGTGATTGATACCATCTTTCCAGTAGAAGTGGACACGGATCCATCACCAGTGCAAGGGTAAGCTCATCAACTCTACAATAAGATCAACAAGCCAGGGCACTTTTTGTTGGGAAAAGCATAATGAGTGATAATGCAAGCTTAATGTGAGCAAGGAGTGATAAAAGAGCTATGGTGGTTCAAGATAAACCATGGTGGTCACATGAGCAAAAATGTAATTAACTAGCACTTAATCAAGGATTAAGAGAACATAATGATAGCATAATAAGGAGCTTCTCATAGCATATAAATTCGTGTTTTTCTCATTAGGAGAGCCACCATTTTATAGCCAAAGTGTACATGGTTGAGTGACATCACTGCTTACATCTCATCAAGAGCATCCAAGGCCATCTCCCCCCACATGGCTCCCTAGAATACAGCCTCCAGAGAATCTTCTGAAACTCGCCTACTTCAAGTGGGGATTGACCCTTTCATTCACCTGCATTCTCTTCATATTACATGGTCCTTTTACATTTCATTGTGTGCCTTAAACTTAGACCATGACATTGATCATATATTCCAACACCCTCCCTTGATCATGGCATGGTATATTGCCCTCCCTTGATCCAAACATTACATGAAAGAAAAAGCTTAACTCATAAGGAGTATAGCTCTACAGTACATAAAAGAAATTAGCATTGCTCATAGGGAGCATAGCTTCTACATTGCGAAAAGAAAATAGCATGACATGAAAACATTCCTACATGAAAACATTCCTCTCCCATACCCCATCATCATCATAGCATCATCATCATCATATCCATGGGCATCATCATCATTTGTTGGTCATGGAGACCCAACTCCCCATCAATCCCCCCTTGAGGGCTACATGGCCTACTGAGAGATATTGTGGGCATCATAATAACACATAACCTACATCGGTGGTTAGAGGTGTCCATACATAAACATTTGGGTAAAAGAGGGCATAAACATTGTTGGCTCTAGAAAGCCCATTCTGCATCTACCGCTTCATCAAAAGAGGTAGTAACATTGTTACATGTTTGAATTGCTTCTTCGGAATCATTCGAAGTGCTTGCCATATTTGCCTGGTTGCTGTAACATTTGTCGGCGAGGTGACCTGGCTTTCCACATTTGGTGCACGCTTTGGCTTGTCTTTGTGGTAGCAATTTTTGGCAAGATGTCCTGTCCTTCCACAATGTGTACATTGGAGTGGTTTGCTGGCTTGCTTTTGAACAAGGTATGCCTGGTTTGAGACAAGATCAATGGCTCTACCTTTCAACTTCTTCTCTTCTTCCAAGAGAACACTCTCTATTCCCTCCAAAGTGGGATCCTGCATGTACTTTAAGGTCGGCATGAGTGTATCATACTCGGATGGCATTGACTTTAGGAGGATGGCTATGGCATCACTTTCCTTGACTGGTTCATTGATGGCTTCGAGCTGGGCCATCAAGCTCTTCATGGTGTTGATGTGAGATGCAAGTGTCTCATCAATCTTGTATTCTAGACTATAAAAGTCTACTTTGAGACTGATTTTGCTGTGGAGGCCTTGAGCACCAAAGGATTTGTCCAAAGAATTCCAAGCAATTTGTGAAGATGTTCCATTACCAATGTAATGTATATAACTATCTTCAACTCCAAGGGCAATGAGAGCTAGTGCTTTCTCATCCTTGGTTTGCCAAGAGACTTCTCCTTCTCGTGTGGCAGGTTTAGGTATAGTACCATTGACTATGCCCCAAACTCCTTCTTTCATTAGTAAAAACCTCTTTGACTTGCCAAGTGTGGAAGTCATGACCGTTGAATTTCTTGATGAAAGAGGATGATATGTAAGTTGACTCCATGATTGGATTTGAACAATGCAAAATATTAAAAGCTAGAATCCCCCTTCACCATATAGATGCATGAAATTACTCAAGAATTCCCCAAACCCATAAGCCTTTGCATAGTAATAATAACTGGGCCTAGACTTGATTTTCATCCTAGGTTTTCTAGTTTTACTTTTGGGTTTCAATGATTTCTTGATATAAGCTTCATTAGATGATTCCGCATCCGAAGGCATGATTGCAAAGAGGTATTCAACTCAATATGCATATTAGAATGTCATCTCAATAGATAATTACTATTAAGTATATGATGATTAGTGGAGATGATTAATTCAAAGAGAAAAAACTGCCCCAATGAGCTTTGAGCAATTCAATGAAGCTCTTCCCAAATGAGAATCATAAAATGCTTTAAACCAAGTGAAAACCAAGGTGTTGGCTTTAAACTCAGCACTCAAACATGTCAAGATGCTGCTTCAATCTCTGTAAATCTTCTCTGCAACACAGCATGTACTATCACTGATAAATTAGTTCAAATAGCAGCTACAGTGGACCATTGCTCATGAAAATCAACACGTGGGAGCTTCATAGCATCAATGTTATGCTCACAAGAGGAATTAGCAAACCATTCATCGTACGGCGCCAATTTGACGAATTTCGCTGCGTAGAAGCGTGCTGTTGCAGAGTTGATTTCACCGCATATAGTTCGTGGGAGCTCAAATGGAGCTAGGAGTTGATGGAGCCGGCTGTTAGCTTTCTTTTGAATCAAAAAGCTTGTGATTTGATGGACTATAGAGCTCGTATGAAGCAAAAGACAAGCAGGGGGTGAGTTGGAGCTTTAATGGAAAGCTTGAAAAAATGAGAAATCTAATTAATGTGGTTAATTACTATGCCTAAGGATAATCATGGCTCTGATACCATGTTGGGAAAAGCATAATGAGTGATAATGCAAGCTTAATGTGAGCAAGGAGTGATAAAAGAGCTATGGTGGTTCAAGATAAACCATGGTGGTCACATGAGCAAAAATGTAATTAACTAGCACTTAATCAAGGATTAAGAGAACATAATGACAGCATAATAAGGAGCTTCTCATAGCATATAAATTTGTGTTTTTATCATTAGGAGAGCCACCATTTTATAGCCAAAGTGTACATGGTTGAGTGACATCACTGCTTACATCTCATCAAGAGCATCCAAGGCCATCTTCCCCCACATGGCTCCCTAGAATATAGCCTCCAGAGAATCTTCTGAAACTCGCCTACTTCAAGTGGGGATTGACCCTTTCATTCACCTGGATTCTCTTCATATTACATGGTCCTTTTACATTTCATTGTGTGCCTTAACCTTAGACCATGACATTGATCATATATTCCAACACTTTTCTCCCACTGGGTTTTTCCCCTCGGCTATATTCGGTGATTGGCACCAATAACAAATTTTATTCTTTTCTTTTCTTTTATTGTTTGTTAATAAGACATTTTGTAGAGATCTCAGCTAAACAAGAGCATACAAACATGCCCCAATAGTCCACCTACCATGCACACAAATTAGGAAGGGGGGCGACATGCAATGCCTACAAAGAGCAAAGAGAAGCAATCTGCACAACATCAACAATGCATCAATGCAAACTCACAACATCAACGAGCACTACAACAGGTGTATTCAAATCAAAATCTTTTGTTCTTTATGTGCTTTTCACTTTTGCATATATTGTTTGCATGTTCACACACAGTTCACAAAAAAAAAAAAAAGAAAGGTCCAATCACCATTGCTCATATTTAGGAGTAGGGTTGCCACTTAGGAATAACTTAAACACTTGTAAGACATTGAGACTGTGGTCATAACCTGCGGGTGTACAAGCACACTTGCCTTTGCATAGCACTATCTACCACTTAGTCTCACTTTGACTAGTCTTTACTCACTTCTTTTAGCACTCTTTAAAACTCTAATCGGCCTTTCACTTGCATGCTCACGTGTGAGATTATCATTGCGGGTTTTTTTTTCAATAAAAAGCTTTACTTGTCTTCCATTGTTTTTTGCAGCTTTTGCTTCTACCGCGCCCGAGGACGTGCGCAATTTAGGAAGGGGGGAATGTTCCACGGGAACACTCACGGGAACACGGATTATGGAAGGAGGCCGGAAGCAATTAATGCGAGAGAGCGGGATTGTAGCCATGGGAACATAAAGATGCACATAATTTTTCCATATTTTTGTGCCGAAGTGCAATGTAAATCGTTTTTGGTCAATGTGGATTCTAAATGAGAGTTCTAAGTGTATTAAGCAAGGCTCACTTATGGGGTTGTCCGCCCATGTATGAAAGAGGCCTAGGGTTAGGGTTAGTGACATCTTTATAAAAGAGATGTTAGCTAAAGAAAGGGGACGTTTTTGGCCATTCTCATAAGCTATTGAGTAAAGCTCTTGAGTGAAGCTCTTGAGCTCTCTAGCTATGGCAACTCTCTAACTCTCTCTATTGTACTCTAATGAGCATCAAGCTCCAATGAGTATAGCTCCACTTCTTTCTCTTAATCTGTTTTAGCACCATTGAAGTAGATTAATCTATGATTAGTTGAATGCTTCTTTCTTTCTCTTGTGTATGCTGCACGCTTGTAGTGTGTGTGTGTGTAGTCTCCATTGATGCAAGCTCTTGCCCACTTCATTGGCAATGAGTTATTCATGGATAGACTCTCTCTATGAGCTTGTGGGTTTGTGAATGTTACATTCTATGCTTGCTTAAGCTTGTGGGTTAGTAGATGCACGCTTATGGGTTTGCAGGCATTAGGGAAAGCTAAGATTTAATCAATGTTTGAATGGGATTAAGAGATTGCCATGCATTGCTTGTTCTCTTGATTAGTGTAGTGGATTTAAGGAATTGAGAGATTGATTGAGGTGTTGAATGGTTGAATCGTCAAGTGGTGGTTTGTGTATGTGAGCTCTCCCTCATGGGATAAGCCTTCATGCACTAATCGGGTCGAGTCCTCGGATTGACATTGTGTTTTTTAACACATTTGTTGATCGGTAGTACTCTATGAGCACTATATTGCACGGTAGAGAGAACCGCTCTACAAACATGGCTCATACATACCGGTATTGAGACTACTGCTCATGTTTTCACCGACCTTCATCCAATTCCTTTGTAAGTGACTCAAAAAGACATTCCTATGTAGCACCATGTCCATACACCATGCTCTTTTTTGTAGGACAGATAAACGAGTCAAGATATGCACACAAGATTCTTGTGTTGCATGTGCTTGCATGGCAAAGAGGGTGGTACTGGTGTGTACATAGTAGGAAGTACACCCTAAGAACATCATGTGTTTCATGTATAGAGAATCCACATGTTGCACAATCTCTTAAAAATTAAGCTTTACCCATTTTAGTTGGTGGTGCTTTCGGAGCCTGAGAAACCAAGTAGTGCCCTTTCTATTTTTATGAAATAAAACCACCAACAAATAAGTAGTGAGATTACGCTTCCTCAAGTTCGGCATTTTGTTCTTGCAAAAAATAGGTAAGCAATACATGAAGACATTAAATTAACCATTAAGTTTTGTACTCTCATGAGCTACACTATCGAGTGCTTTAAAGCACCAAAAAGAAGTCACTTATTGTTGCTTCCAAGTAGTGAAAACTTGTCAAAGCCATCCAAACCTAGGCACTTCTCAAGTGCTTTGAAGCACTTCCAACTAGTCAAAAGCACCTAAAAATATCTTATAGCTTTTAAAAGCACCTAAAAGTAGTGACTTGTTCAAGTACCTTGAAGTATTAAGAAGCACCTAAAAGTAGTGACTTGTTCAAGTACCTTGAAGTATTAAGAAGCACCTAAAAGTAGTGACTTGTTTAAGTATCATGAAGCATTTAAAAGCACCTAAAAGCAGTCAAAAGAACATAAATGTGGTGACTTGCTCAAGCACTCTAAATCCAAAAAAAAAAACACTTAAAAGCAGTGACTTGCTCAAGTACTCTAAAGTACTCTAAAGTATTCTAAAGCATATAAGAACTCGTAAGGCGACTTGTTCAAGTACTCTAACGAAGTCAAAAGCACATAAAATCAATGACTTACTTAAACCCTCTAAAGCAAAAAAAAGCACATAAAAAAAGGAGTGACTTTCTCAAGTACTCTAAAGTAGCTCAGCACTAAAAGCACATAAACGTAGTGACTTACTCAAGTAGTAAAAAGCACCTAAGTCCACAGAAGTGTTTTAAAGAACTTCCAAAAAGTACCTTAAAGCATTCATATGCACCTTAAAGTAATGACTTGCTTAGGCAGTGAAAAGCACCTAAGACAATAAAATTTTGAGGTACTTTCTACTTGTTGAAAGCACCTAAAAGCAATCACTTATGAAGTAGTACAAAGTATTGACAAGCACCTAAGACCATACAATTTTGAGGTACTTTCTACTTGTTGAAAGCACCTAAAAGCAATCACTTATGAAACAGTACAAAGTATTGACAAAAGTACCCAAAAGCCAACACTTTTCTAGTCTTGACAAGCAGTGAAAAGTGCTTCTTTCAAGCAGTGAAAAGCATCACAAAGTAGTCATTGTACTAGTTATTAAAATCAGTTGAAAGCTCTTACAATCACTCAAACCATTTAAGTTGTGACAAGCTATGAAAATAATGGAAAATAAAGAATAGAAACACTATAAAAGAAACTATTATTGGTAGGAAACATACCTATAATGACTACACAAGTGGCTTTAAATTCAATGTCTCATCGTCTACTCCATACTTACAAAGAAAATCAGTATAATGCATTGATTTCAGCTTTAAGTTTCATTACTTACTCTTCTCAAGGCACAAGGTTATGCTTCAAATCTTCTAACCGTTACTTGGTACTTTTTAATCACTATCGTAAATGGAATGTAACACTAGAGGCACTTGTGGTGGCAACATCTTCTCTTTATTTTGATCTAATGTTGCTTTTGTTTTTGCTAATAAACCCTTCTTCACATCCACTTTTACCATGTCTCGAGAAGCGATGGCTTCTAGCAACCCAACATACTCCGCAGAGAGGGTGGTTGCATATTCATTTGGTGCAATGCACCCACATCCATGAGCCTCTTGTTGAGATGATGAGCACCCACCTTCTTTAGCCTCCATTTCAGCCATCTTCTTAGATAATGGGGTTGACTTGGAGGTCTATGCATTGCATGAGTCATTTTTACTTCTCCAACGATCCATATTCCTTTGTAGTAATGCTCCTGGTTGTGGGCTGCCCTTTGATTATCCTAATTGATTGTTTAGCAACCCATGACACCTTGTGCTTCATCTTCTTTGAGGGATTTTGGGCCTTCTTACATCTTTCATATATGAACCCTTAAGCAAATGCAATTCCAATTTCATTGTTGGAGGGGAGATCTTGGTACACTTTATGGTATAAAAGGGCACACTCCTCAACCAAATCTGGGCAAACAATACTTTAATGCATCTCTGTATTTTTCTTGTGGACCTCAATGAACACCAATAGCCATTCTTTGTCCATAACTTCTTCCTTAGTCAAGTCTTGTGCATTATCACCATCCAAGCTAAGTATGTACTTAGCATTAAACTCCTCTTTTGTGAAACAAAACAAAAACTACTCTACTTAGGATATTAAAAGTCTAGTACACATGGATGCACTCTCCCTACTATAAGATAAGAGAAAGGTTAAGTAGAATATACATACATGTAATAACAATACATTTCAACCTACTTTGCAATTTAATCCACTTGAAATAGCACCTTTTCCAATTTCAGGGGAAATAAGACTTAGCACATTTCCCACCAAAATGTGATTAAGGGGATTATGACTTAGCTGCATGCTATCCACCTAAATTATTAGGAGGTTTAGAAGCCTACTTGTGTGCCAAGGTCTTCATTAAATAGGGTGTGTAGAAATGGATTAGAATCAACATCTTACCATGCTAAAAATGTAAGAGAGAGATTAACACTACCTCTAAGAAATTTTAATATATCATGTGCATTCAAGGGGTATTTTAAAAACCCCTTACACTTACATACTTTTATGAATAAAATGACCACTTTTTCTTCATAAACTTTTGTTTTTTTCCAAAATTGGTTTTAAAAACCCCTCCTGTAAATGTAACTCTATAAATGTTTTGAATTAATATACCCTTCTTTATGAACTCATGTGCTAAACTTACATATTTTTAGGTGAACCCCCGAGGATTAACATTAATGACAATGCTAATGAAAAATGTGAGGCATAATAATAAGGCAAGAGGTTTAGCATAAAAGCTCATGTGTTTGATCCATTACATATAGTGCCTTTTTAATATATCTCCATTAGCCATTAATCATAAACCATAAGCTTGATAAGTCCTCCCTAATCTCTCTTAGATTTGGGCACTAAAGTTGAAGTGAGCATCCACTTGGCATCTTTTCCCACTTCTTCTAGGTGCCTACTTTTGGCCTCTACATGTGCTGGCCATTCCATATATTCTTCCATCTTTGGTCTCCCTTTGACTTTTGAACCATAGTTTATGACTTATGAAACTCATATAAATGTTTGAAGCTCACATACCAACAACTGCCCCTTTCTCTAAACAATACCCACAACATCACTTGTTATTTCAACACTCCCGCTTAGTGATGAGCTACTACCACCATACCTACACTCTTAGTCATTTGCTAGAGTGATCATAGGTGCCTCATAGGCTACAATGTTAGATTAGAGCCTAACAATTTACACAAGTTAGGAGTAGAATGAGTAGGTTTAAACACAAGGTGAGAGGGGTGCCCTCTTTTATCAACTAGAAGAGTCTTTTCGATGATTGGCCTTCTTCTTGGGAATCCCCTTTAGTTGGCTCTTCTTTCATGATGTTTTCTTGAGTGTTGTTTGGAGTCTTCTTCTTCCTCCAACAATCTCTCTCTATATGGCATGTCTTACCCCAAAAGTTTTACTTCACTCTTCACTATGGTGGCTGGTGAAGAATGCTTTCTCCTCATAGTGTGATGAAGATCCACCTACTTTGACTTTGAGTCTTTTTTCTTCTTCAATCAAGGCTGCTTCAATGCCACTAAAAGTTGGGTCAAGTAGATTCTTCAAGGTAGCCACCAACACCAACATATTGAATCCTTCCAAGGTCATGCTCTTGAAAAGGATTGCTATGGCATCCTTCTCTTCCACTTAGAGACCCAAATACATAGCACTTTTCATTTTATTTAAATGTGCTTAGAGTGACTCACTCTCTTTGATGTCCAACCCAAAAATAACTAAATTTTTAGGATAATTTTTTAGTTCTATTGTTTGGCACCAATATCTTCTCTAAATCATTCCATGCTCCTTTAGAGTTATCATTTTTTATGAAATGTGATGGATGAAACTATCTCCTAGTCTATTAACCCCATTCTTGCCCCATTTTGGGATTAACGTAGTACCTTTCCATTACACATAAGAGATATCATGATAAGTGTCATGTAACGGCACTCTAAATGTTGTAATTATGAGAATAGTTGGCTATGCCACAAAACCATGTAATTTGTAAACATTGTCTTTCTCTTTCTTGTGTGTGTGTGTGTTTTCTTATAAGGAACTTAAGCTCTCCCTGCATTCTCTTTATCCAACCACCTGGGTCAAATGTTTAATGTGGGAAATCAATGTCGATGATGAGGCTGCTAGACATAGATCCTCCTGTGTCAAATGGATATCCGTAGTACATATCACCCATCCATGGAACAAATGTGTGACCACCTGGATCAAAAAGATAGTCACCCATACTCCTCATCCAAGGCAAAATGGCCACTAGAGATGTCATCAAATCCATGACCCAAATGTCCGCTCGGATGGTAATGATAAAGCGATGTTCGATCATCTAATCTAACAATGACTCCTAGGTCGAAGGAAAAACTAACTAGCTCTTCCTCACAACCACAACAAGCTCTTCCTCACAACCACAACAAGATCATTCTCACAACCATAGTGTGAATCTAAATCATATGTCCACTAAAGATCTGATCAATGTGCATAGTCATGCCTCTCCTATACGAGGTCTCACCTTGACAAAGTCATCACTACTCTCATGCACTATGCTTGACTACTCAAATACATAAACTAAATAAGCATGTAGATTTCTCAACATTTTAAACTAGTGACCTAAAGTTTACCTCATGACACTACATGGAACCCTTGGACCAACATAGAAGTGGGAAAATTGGCAAAAATGAGCCGAGCTACCTCCTTGGAGGGTGCATCGTGCTAGTGGTAAATAGATGTGGAGTTTCTTTGCAAAAACTATTCAATACTGCAAATAGATTAAAGACAATTATTAAATGCACTAACTAGAATACATTGTAACTAGAAGTCAAATTCTCACCTTTCTTGTGGTAACTCATCAATGGTTGTAATATCAACCAAAAGAGCATCCACAATAGTCACATATTGAGAACCTTTATGAAAGTGAAGCCAATGATAAGAAAAGACAACAAAAAATCTTGTTACATTATCACTCATATTGCATAACAATAAAATATAAGTATCCCTACCTGTCTGATGAAAGATAAGGCATCTCTCGACAGGACTCAGCCCACAGATGACAAGATCTTGTTTGTTATGGCCCAAGAGATTTGTTTCCCTCCTTATGTGTATGTTGTGGCTCACTCTCCCATGAATCATCCTATTACTTTTTTTCTCTTCTCTTTATCCTTTGAGGTTTCTTTCTCTCCTTCATTTCCTTTAGATGCCTCCAAGGTGTCATCGTATGAAGGCTCCCCCTTTCCCTTCCTCATACTCTTTCTCTTTGTGACTTCTTTCCCCACCATTTCATTGTCTCATTTTGTGTGGGTGGCGAGGTGATCTGCTCACATTCAAGTTTACTTATGGGTTTTCTTCAATAAACCCTGTAAGATTCCTCCCTAGCCTTCGAGGTATACAGGAGTAAGAATCTCCCTTTCTGATCTTATAATTATTCCCTCTCTAAAATAAAAGAAAGTTCTGTTTAACAAAGGAAGACCCTTTTTCTAGAATACTTCTCAAGAGTCCCACCTGTTTTAAAGATTCAGAACAATGAGTTCAGAAGTAAAAATCGGTGTTTTGGATACCAAGGTTTTGGTCTTCATTCGAGTACGGCCCAAAAGAAGTTCTTTATCTATTGGGGAGTTTAAGAAGTTATCCACCAGATATTCTGAGCCTTATCTGAATTCAAAGAAAGTAAGCGACTTAGCTTACGAGCTTCTTTTATCTCCTCATCTCAAAGTTCTTAATGTATTTCATAGAAATATGTGCCAAACCCAAATCATGGAAAGACGGTAAAACTTCAGTGGCAAGATACCGTTGGCTTCTAAGTTACGCTAGCTCCTTCCTTTATATAAGTCGTAACTTTTACTTGTCGCTCACAGTAATCTTACTTCCATCGATCTCCCTTCTTCTTAATCTCCTTCATGGCTTGGCAACAGGAATTAGTTTTATCCATGATGATTTCTCATCTTCAAGACGCAAGAGAGTCTGTGAAGAAAGACTTTATAGAACAGTATGAGCGCTCACTTTTTCCTCACCTAGGAACTTCTGTAGCGCAGACCAAATGGCGGACCTATCAAGACATAACTAGGGTAACACCCTGGGGTCAGCAGCACTTTCGTAACAATGTCCGCTTGGCCATGGTTATTGAAGCTTTGGGTTTGGGTCCCCGATACTACTGCGTCATGAGATCAAGGCATCCTGGGTTTTCTGAGCGGGTCTTCTTACTGGCGTGTTTTCTTCCTCATGAGAAGATATGCCTTTACCCCGTTTTTGGCTTGCCTCTCAGAGGTCCTTTTGTTAGAACACCTCATACCACTGAGATAGGCGCAGCAATAACCCACAGAATCATTCCCATAGATGAGTTACCTTATACTTGTGCAGCTTGTGAGGACTGCTTTTGTGACCATATGATGGACGGGCTTATGGAAGTGTAAAGAGTTCCTCTATCTTTACTGTATAAGTTCCGAGAATGAATAAAGTTTAAATCTTGTTCTTATCTTGAATCTTGCTCTCTTTGAGACTTTTTCTTGGTGGTTAATCCTGATTTAAATTTTTCTCTAAGTCTCATAATTCGTGCATCTTGCGAAATTATCCCAGTTTGCGAGATGAGGACATCTCGCATTTTTTAAGTGGGGTAGAATGTAAGATTCCTCCCCCACCCCCTTTTTGATGTCTAGTATCTTTCCCTGTAATCAATCCCTCTTCAGAAATATAAAGACCTTGTTTCTATCTGTTTTAGCCTAGAGAGAGAAAAATATTCTAGAGAGAGAATATTCAGATTTTGAATATTTTTGGATAGAAAAATATCTCTTCTAATTCAGATGAGTTCCCCTGAAACAGAAATTCAAAAAGAATTTTCCAATGTGCAATTGGAATTAATTGAAAATAGGTATAAAGAACCTTAGCCTAAGGGTCTAGATTTTCAGAAATCTTTAGACTATGGTCCAATTAAGGTTCCTATGGACCAATAGCATCAATCCATGTGTAGGGAGGAGATAAATCCAACTTGTAAAAAGAAAATACCCAAAAATGAGTAAATGCTCACATAAGATGAAGAGTTGAAAATGTACAAGGTTTATTAGTAAAAAACTATGAGCAATATTAAAATGATGCCATTATGACACATATGTAAGGAAGGGGAATTCTTTAAAGGAGGTGCATATTTCACATAAGATGAAGAGTTGAAAATGTACAAGGTTTATTAGTAAAAAACTATGAGCAATATTAAAATGATTCCATTATGACACATATGTAAGGAAGGGGAATTCTTTAAAGGAGGTGCATATTTCACATAAGATGAAGAGTTGAAAATGTACAAGGTTTATTAGTAAAAAAACTATGAGCAATATTAAAATGATTCCATTATGACACATATGTAAGGAAGGGGAGTTCTTTAAAGGAGGTGCATATTTCACATGCTTGAATGAGTTTTAAACTCATAAAAATTGAGATATTTCATCTCTCCTCTCTCCTCATTCAAGTCTAGTTCCAAAAAGTTAGCTTAACTGGCCTAAAAATGGTCAAATATTGACCAAACTGATTTAGAAAATTCTAGAATCAGTTTGTTTGGTTAGGAGCTCAATTTTTCCTATAAATAGAAGCCTCCCCCTTGTTGAAAAATAGTTAGTGTTTATGCATCGTTACTCTACTCCACCTAAGCCAAGAACTGTGAATTCATTTAATAATTCACTAGTTTTTGGAGCTTCCCTCTTTCTTCAATCTCCATTAGTGGCTCCATCAACATACTTAACCAATTGATTGGTTGGGGGCCTCTACCGTGAACAAAGAATCAAGCAAGTTGTAAGGTAATTAGTGAATATTGATCTTTCTATAAATTCTCAATGTTTCTCTCTTCTCAACCCCTCTCAAGCTTGAGAAGTTTAATTGGTATGGTTTTTTTTAAATGCTATTGAAGTTTGAATAGTAGTGAAGAGTTACATAATGCTATTGAAGTTAATTTTCATTTATGTTTAAATTCTAATGATTTTTATGTAAATTCTCTCTCTCACTCAAGAAATGGTCATACTCATGACCGTTCTCAATCCAAATCAAGCTTTTCATAAAGCTTTTCCTTAACCCAAGATTAAGCTATGCTTGAGGCCAAATTAATGGATTTTTTCTATGCTTTTAGTTTATGTATATTAATGATTCAATCCATTATGGATTAATAATCCAATTAGAGATTATTTTAATTATTTCCTTAATGATAAGCATTATCCCTTAGAAAAATTGAGATTTATCAGTCATAGCAGCGGAGCTATGGCAAAATTTTTATAAAAATTATGCATAAAATAATCTCATTCAAAGCATAAAAAGAGGACTTCCTACCATATTCTAGGAATTATCATCCTAGATTAATTGAAAGAATTTCATTATAATCATAGAGAAATTAAATTTTTATCATGCATAAAGGATAAGTTTTTATATCAAAAGTGTTATTTTTACCATTTTTATTTCATGCATAGAAGTATGCATAATGCTTAAATTTTTATATCAAAAGTGTTACTTTTATTATTTTTATTTTCATGCATAGAAGTATGCATAATGGATAAATTTTTATATCAAAAGTGTTACTTTTATTATTTTTATTTTCATGCATAGAAGTATGCATAAAGGATAAATTTTTATAGCAAAAGTGTTACTTTTATCATTTTTATTTCATGCATAGAAGTATGCATAATGCTTAAATTTTTATATCAAAAGTGTTACTTTTATTATTTTTATTTTCATGCATAGAAGTATGCATAATGGATAAATTTTTATATCAAAAGTGTTACTTTTATCAAATTTGAATTTCATGCATAGAGGTATGCATAAAAAGTTGATTATTTTATTGTAAGGGTGTTACTTTTATCATATTGGATTTCATGCATAGAGGTATGCATAAAAGATATTCTTTTTATACTAAAAGTGTGATTTTCCTCATAAATGGATTTTATGCATAACTTAG
This sequence comes from Cibotium barometz, assembly GCF_041138505.1. Classification (NCBI taxonomy): domain Eukaryota; kingdom Viridiplantae; phylum Streptophyta; class Polypodiopsida; order Cyatheales; family Cibotiaceae; genus Cibotium; species Cibotium barometz. The sequence goes on from NC_141062.1 coordinate 52,554,087, forward strand.
ATGCATAAGAGAAATTCTTTTATTCTAAAAGTGTAATTCCTACTAAATTGAATTTATGCATAAGAAGATGCATAAAAAAAATTGATTTTTAATTTAAAAGTGTCATTCTCATCTAAATTGAATTTATGCATAGGAAGATGCATAAAAGATTGAATTTTAATTCAAAAGTGTCATTTTCATTTAAAATGAATTTATGCATAGGAAGATGCATAAAAGATTGATTTTACTTCGGAAGTATTAATCTCCTTAAATAGAATTTATGGATAAGTAAATGTGTAAAGAAATCTTATATCAAATATAAGAATTCTCTTGTATTCTATAAATAGATATGAGATGTGATAGGATGTGATAAGAGGTGTATAAGAGGTGATAAGATGAATTAAGATGTGATAGGATGTGATAAGAGGTGTATAAGAGGTGATAAGATGAATTAAGATGTGATAAGATGTGTATGGGATGAGGTAAGAAGTGTATGTGATAGGATAAGATGTATATGGGTTGTGATAGGGCAAGAATGGATGTGATGTAAAAGATTAGATGTGAAGGCATATGGGGTTATATGAATGGGAATGTGGAAATGGATGTATGTATATGGATGTGTGGATGTGGAGATGGGAGTATGGATGTATGAATGTGAAAATAGATGTGTATACATGAAGATGTATATGAATAGATGTGAATGTGGATGTATAGATGTGAATGGGAATGTGGATGTGAATGTGGATGTAGATGTGGATGTATAGATGTGAATGGGAATGTGGATATGGATGTATGGATGTGAATGTGGATGTATGGATGTGAATGTGGATGTAGATGTGGATGTATAGATGTGAATGGGAATGTGGATGTAGATGTGGATGAATAGATGTGAATGGGAATGTGGATGTGGATGTATGTATGTATGTATGTGGATGTATGTATGTATGTGGATGTAGATGTGGATGTATAGATGTGAATGGGAATGTGGATGTGGATGTATGTGAATGTGGATGTAGATGTGGATGTATAGATGTGAATGGGAATGTGGATGTGGATGTATGAATGAGGACGTGATAATGAATGTATGCATGTGGATGTGGATATGGATGTGTATGTATGAATGCGGATATGGATGTGGATATGGATGTGTATGTATGAATGTGGATATGGGATGTGGATGTATAAATGAGGATGTGAAAATGGAGATAAGCATGTAGATGTGGATGTATGGATGTGAATGTGGATGTGGATGTGGATGTATGGATGTGGATATGGATGTGAATATATGATATGTGATGTGAAGGAATCTGAAGTGAAGAGATGGAAAATGATGTGATTGGATGAGTACACATATAAATGAAATGTGGAATAAGTAATGTGGATTGTATGAGGGATAATGTGGAAAAATGAGAGTTAATATAGAAATTGTATTTGTAAACTGTTTGTAAATGCTGTTTGTAAATGGTTGTTTTATGTCAAAGAATGCTGGGAAAGCATTTTGACCGTCTTGTGATTAAGGTCGTGGAGACCTATCTGATAAAGTTGCAACTGCTGACGGAGAGTCAATGGAGGACGTCTCGCGTAGCAAGGTCGGCCGAGGTCTTGACCAGCCTCGGTTCGATTAAAATGGTGAGCTTCCGGTACGGTGGATGAGGGACCAAGGAAGCGGCCTATGAGTGAAGCGCTAGGTCACCTGCGAAGGATCCTAGAGGGTGCTGACCATACGGTGCTCGGGCTCTGGGTCGCCTAGGATACCCACGCGTGCGTCGAGGAAGATATTGGAACAAGGAGTAAGAGTTGTTTTCTGGAACCGGGCATGGATCTGGTTGACTGACCTTGCTGGTCCTCAACGGATGAGTCCATGGCTCTTTTATATGGATCTGTTGGTTGATCTTGCTGATCTTCAACGAGAGTCCATCTTGATAAGTGATTATATTGTTGAGTATTATGGGCTAGGAACTATTGAAACGGCCCCTGTGTGGACAGGTGGTGAGCGTTCTAGTTGCCAATGATGCCATAGATACTCTGATGAAGGAATGATGGGAAATTATGAATCAACTGGATAAATTGGGAGATTGTGATCAGTGGTACTATGGTTTCATTAAAGGATTGTTTTAAAGTTAGCTGATGCTAAGAAAAAGGCAATTTTCATATTGGGTGTGTAAGTGGTGTGGCTAGTTTTATGTTTGCATGAAATTCCGGCTAGGGGGCCTTGAAACTCTTTTCCTTGGTACCCGGGACAAAACCTAACCAAATTCCAAATTGGATCCCATCACTACAGTGGTTGGGCGGTTGGCTAACCCATGGGATCGGATGGGGTTAGGCTGGACTGATGGATCCGTAAATCGAGACTCAATTTCCGTTAATACGATAGATGAAGTAAGTCCCGGATAGTAATTGTTCTATGGATAGGAATCAACGGCTGTGCCTCTTGATGGGGAAAAAAGCGTTGATCCCAATGATCCAAGTGCAAGTTTCTTCCTTGATCTGACCGAGTATCTTTATAGGTGCAGTCGGATCAGTTTGATCATTATTAATGGTCTTGACTACGTTAGAGTAAAAAGTTATCCTGGAGGAATCGCCCGTGCTTTCCGGATAAGGGAAGTTTTTCCGGGTTCGGTTTTGGAAAAACCGACGGATTAGTCTTTTGTCCGGATATCCGTGGACGAGGCCCCGAGTGCGGGACCCTGCCTCGCGCAAGAAGTGCTACTTCCGCTGCTAGTACCCCGAATCCATTGCGCGGTGGGAACAGGGATCTCACAGTTGGTATCAAAGCGAATTGGTTAATAAAGATCAACTGAGAAGACAAATATGTCAAAAATTTATGTAGAAACACAAAAAGGTTGTAATTGTGTGATATAATTCATACAATTTGATATTCAAACTGAAATTCGTAATTTGGTAATTGGGTCTTCAGATAGAAGTACCGCAATTATATAGAATCCCTGACTTGCTTGAGGCCTAGACATGATGGTATTTACCTTATAATTCCAAGAGCCACGACTACCCGTATATACCGAGAGTATACTGCAGCTCTTTACTGACAGTATATACGAGTAAATCTTAGACTTGAAATTATAAGCGTTAATGCTATCCAGATGATGAATTCGAATGTGGTTGATATGATTTTTAATTCTGTTTGAGAATTGATGAATTGAATTGGATTCTGATTGAAAATTCTGATTGAAAAATGATGATTTCTGAAATTAGTTGAAATTTAAAAATCTGAACAAAACCATAATGAGGATGAATGGGACGAGTCCCAGTGATGATATTCATAACTGGAATGATGATAATGAATTCAGCAAATCACTATGAGATTAGTGGGTTGTGCTGTCAAATTGTTACTGTTAACACTTGATCAGTAGATCAAGTTAAGGGATGACAAATTGAGAACTTGCTTGACTGAAATTCCCGTGGAGGAATGTTCAGAAGAAAATTTTTCGGTCTAATGGACCATTATCATGTTAAAGATATGAATGATATGATCTGAATATTAATGATGAGTTCTATATAAGGGATATTTACCCCAGTGTTCTGTTGGGTTGACCAGAATATAAGGAACCCCAAAATAAAATTGGATGTTAAGAAAAAGAGTTGTCCTCTACCTTGCGAGATGAGGACATCTCGCACTTTTTAAGTGGGGTAGAATGTAAGATTCCTCCCTAGCCTTCGAGGTATACAGGAGTAAGAATCTCCCTTTCTGATCTTATAATTATTCCCTCTCTAAAATAAAAGAAAGTTCTGTTTAACAAAGGAAGACCCTTTTTCTAGAATACTTCTCAAGAGTCCCACCTGTTTTAAAGATTCAGAACAATGAGTTCAGAAGTAAAAATCGGTGTTTTGGATACCAAGGTTTTGGTCTTCATTCGAGTACGGCCCAAAAGAAGTTCTTTATCTATTGGGGAGTTTAAGAAGTTATCCACCAGATATTCTGAGCCTTATCTGAATTCAAAGAAAGTAAGCGACTTAGCTTACGAGCTTCTTTTATCTCCTCATCTCAAAGTTCTTAATGTATTTCATAGAAATATGTGCCAAACCCAAATCATGGAAAGACGGTAAAACTTCAGTGGCAAGAAACCGTTGGCTTCTAAGTTACGCTAGCTCCTTCCTTTATATAAGTCGTAACTTTTACTTGTCGCTCACAGTAATCTTACTTCCATCGATCTCCCTTCTTCTTAATCTCCTTCATGGCTTGGCAACAGGAATTAGTTTTATCCATGATGATTTCTCATCTTCAAGACGCAAGAGAGTCTGTGAAGAAAGACTTTATAGAACAGTATGAGCGCTCACTTTTTCCTCACCTAGGAACTTCTGTAGCGCAGACCAAATGGCGGACCTATCAAGACATAACTAGGGTAACACCCTGGGGTCAGCAGCACTTTCGTAACAATGTCCGCTTGGCCATGGTTATTGAAGCTTTGGGTTTGGGTCCCCGATACTACTGCGTCATGAGATCAAGGCATCCTGGGTTTTCTGAGCGGGTCTTCTTACTGGCGTGTTTTCTTCCTCATGAGAAGATATGCCTTTACCCCGTTTTTGGCTTGCCTCTCAGAGGTCCTTTTGTTAGAACACCTCATACCACTGAGATAGGCGCAGCAATAACCCACAGAATCATTCCCATAGATGAGTTACCTTATACTTGTGCAGCTTGTGAGGACTGCTTTTGTGACCATATGATGGACGGGCTTATGGAAGTGTAAAGAGTTCCTCTATCTTTACTGTATAAGTTCCGAGAATGAATAAAGTTTAAATCTTGTTCTTATCTTGAATCTTGCTCTCTTTGAGACTTTTTCTTGGTGGTTAATCCTGATTTAAATTTTTCTCTAAGTCTCATAATTCGTGCATCTTGCGAAATTATCCCAGTTTGCGAGATGAGGACATCTCGCATTTTTTAAGTGGGGTAGAATGTAAGATTCCTCCCCCACCCCCTTTTTGATGTCTAGTATCTTTCCCTGTAATCAATCCCTCTTCAGAAATATAAAGACCTTGTTTCTATCTGTTTTAGCCTAGAGAGAGAAAAATATTCTAGAGAGAGAATATTCAGATTTTGAATATTTTTGGATAGAAAAATATCTCTTCTAATTCAGATGAGTTCCCCTGAAACAGAAATTCAAAAAGAATTTTCCAATGTGCAATTGGAATTAATTGAAAATAGGTATAAAGAACCTTAGCCGAAGGGTCTAGATTTTCAGAAATCTTTAGACTATGGTCCAATTAAGGTTCCTATGGACCAATAGCATCAATCCATGTGTAGGGAGGAGATAAATCCAACTTGTAAAAAGAAAATACCCAAAAATGAGTAAATGCTCACATAAGATGAAGAGTTGAAAATGTACAAGGTTTATTAGTAAAAAACTATGAGCAATATTAAAATGATGCCATTATGACACATATGTAAGGAAGGGGAATTCTTTAAAGGAGGTGCATATTTCACATAAGATGAAGAGTTGAAAATGTACAAGGTTTATTAGTAAAAAACTATGAGCAATATTAAAATGATTCCATTATGACACATATGTAAGGAAGGGGAATTCTTTAAAGGAGGTGCATATTTCACATAAGATGAAGAGTTGAAAATGTACAAGGTTTATTAGTAAAAAAACTATGAGCAATATTAAAATGATTCCATTATGACACATATGTAAGGAAGGGGAGTTCTTTAAAGGAGGTGCATATTTCACATGCTTGAATGAGTTTTAAACTCATAAAAATTGAGATATTTCATCTCTCCTCTCTTCTCATTCAAGTCTAGTTCCAAAAAGTTAGCTTAACTGGCCTAAAAATGGTCAAATATTGACCAAACTGATTTAGAAAATTCTAGAATCAGTTTGTTTGGTTAGGAGTTCAATTTTTCCTATAAATAGAAGCCTCCCCCTTGTTGAAAAATAGTTAGTGTTTATGCATCGTTACTCTACTCCACCTAAGCCAAGAACTGTGAATTCATTTAATAATTCACTAGTTTTTGGAGCTTCCCTCTTTCTTCAATCTCCATTAGTGGCTCCATCAACATACTTAACCAATTGATTGGTTGGGGGCCTCTACCGTGAACAAAGAATCAAGCAAGTTGTAAGGTAATTAGTGAATATTGATCTTTCTATAAATTCTCAATGTTTCTCTCTTCTCAACCCCTCTCAAGCTTGAGAAGTTTAATTGGTATGGTTTTTTTTAAATGCTATTGAAGTTTGAATAGTAGTGAAGAGTTACATAATGCTATTGAAGTTAATTTTCATTTATGTTTAAATTCTAATGATTTTTATGTAAATTCTCTCTCTCACTCAAGAAATGGTCATACTCATGACCGTTCTCAATCCAAATCAAGCTTTTCATAAAGCTTTTCCTTAACCCAAGATTAAGCTATGCTTGAGGCCAAATTAATGGCTTTTTTCTATGCTTTTAGTTTATGTATATTAATGATTCAATCCATTATGGATTAATAATCCAATTAGAGATTATTTTAATTATTTCCTTAATGATAAGCATTATCCCTTAGAAAAATTGAGATTTATCAGTCATAGCAGCGGAGCTATGGCAAAATTTTTATAAAAATTATGCATAAAATAATCTCATTCAAAGCATAAAAAGAGGACTTCCTACCATATTCTAGGAATTATCATCCTAGATTAATTGAAAGAATTTCATTATAATCATAGAGAAATTAAATTTTTATCATGCATAAAGGATAAGTTTTTATATCAAAAGTGTTATTTTTACCATTTTTATTTCATGCATAGAAGTATGCATAATGCTTAAATTTTTATATCAAAAGTGTTACTTTTATTATTTTTATTTTCATGCATAGAAGTATGCATAATGGATAAATTTTTATATCAAAAGTGTTACTTTTATTATTTTTATTTTCATGCATAGAAGTATGCATAAAGGATAAATTTTTATAGCAAAAGTGTTACTTTTATCATTTTTATTTCATGCATAGAAGTATGCATAATGCTTAAATTTTTATATCAAAAGTGTTACTTTTATTATTTTTATTTTCATGCATAGAAGTATGCATAATGGATAAATTTTTATATCAAAAGTGTTACTTTTATCAAATTTGAATTTCATGCATAGAGGTATGCATAAAAAGTTGATTATTTTATTGTAAGGGTGTTACTTTTATCATATTGGATTTCATGCATAGAGGTATGCATAAAAGATATTCTTTTTATACTAAAAGTGTGATTTTCCTCATAAATGGATTTTATGCATAACTTAGATGCATAAGAGAAATTCTTTTATTCTAAAAGTGTAATTCCTACTAAATTGAATTTATGCATAAGAAGATGCATAAAAAAAATTGATTTTTAATTTAAAAGTGTCATTCTCATCTAAATTGAATTTATGCATAGGAAGATGCATAAAAGATTGAATTTTAATTCAAAAGTGTCATTTTCATTTAAAATGAATTTATGCATAGGAAGATGCATAAAAGATTGATTTTACTTCGGAAGTATTAATCTCCTTAAATAGAATTTATGGATAAGTAAATGTGTAAAGAAATCTTATATCAAATATAAGAATTCTCTTGTATTCTATAAATAGATATGAGATGTGATAGGATGTGATAAGAGGTGTATAAGAGGTGATAAGATGAATTAAGATGTGATAGGATGTGATAAGAGGTGTATAAGAGGTGATAAGAGGTGATAAGATGAATTAAGATGTGATAAGATGTGTATGGGATGAGGTAAGAAGTGTATGTGATAGGATAAGATGTATATGGGTTGTGATAGGGCAAGAATGGATGTGATGTAAAAGATTAGATGTGAAGGCATATGGGGTTATATGAATGGGAATGTGGAAATGGATGTATGTATATGGATGTGTGGATGTGGAGATGGGAGTATGGATGTATGAATGTGAAAATAGATGTGTATACATGAAGATGTATATGAATAGATGTGAATGTGGATGTATAGATGTGAATGGGAATGTGGATGTAGATGTGGATGTATAGATGTGAATGGGAATGTGGATATGGATGTATGGATGTGAATGTGGATGTATGGATGTGAATGTGGATGTAGATGTGGATGTATAGATGTGAATGGGAATGTGGATGTAGATGTGGATGAATAGATGTGAATGGGAATGTGGATGTGGATGTATGTATGTATGTATGTGGATGTATGTATGTATGTGGATGTAGATGTGGATGTATAGATGTGAATGGGAATGTGGATGTGGATGTATGTGAATGTGGATGTAGATGTGGATGTATAGATGTGAATGGGAATGTGGATGTGGATGTATGAATGAGGACGTGATAATGAATGTATGCATGTGGATGTGGATATGGATGTGTATGTATGAATGCGGATATGGATGTGGATATGGATGTGTATGTATGAATGTGGATATGGGATGTGGATGTATAAATGAGGATGTGAAAATGGAGATAAGCATGTAGATGTGGATGTATGGATGTGAATGTGGATGTGGATGTGGATGTATGGATGTGGATATGGATGTGAATATATGATATGTGATGTGAAGGAATCTGAAGTGAAGAGATGGAAAATGATGTGATTGGATGAGTACACATATAAATGAAATGTGGAATAAGTAATGTGGATTGTATGAGGGATAATGTGGAAAAATGAGAGTTAATATAGAAATTGTATTTGTAAACTGTTTGTAAATGCTGTTTGTAAATGGTTGTTTTATGTCAAAGAATGCTGGGAAAGCATTTTGACCGTCTTGTGATTAAGGTCGTGGAGACCTATCTGATAAAGTTGCAACTGCTGACGGAGAGTCAATGGAGGACGTCTCGCGTAGCAAGGTCGGCCGAGGTCTTGACCAGCCTCGGTTCGATTAAAATGGTGAGCTTCCGGTACGGTGGATGAGGGACCAAGGAAGCGGCCTATGAGTGAAGCGCTAGGTCACCTGCGAAGGATCCTAGAGGGTGCTGACCATACGGTGCTCGGGCTCTGGGTCGCCTAGGATACCCACGCGTGCGTCGAGGAAGATATTGGAACAAGGAGTAAGAGTTGTTTTCTGGAACCGGGCATGGATCTGGTTGACTGACCTTGCTGGTCCTCAACGGATGAGTCCATGGCTCTTTTATATGGATCTGTTGGTTGATCTTGCTGATCTTCAACGAGAGTCCATCTTGATAAGTGATTATATTGTTGAGTATTATGGGCTAGGAACTATTGAAACGGCCCCTGTGTGGACAGGTGGTGAGCGTTCTAGTTGCCAATGATGCCATAGATACTCTGATGAAGGAATGATGGGAAATTATGAATCAACTGGATAAATTGGGAGATTGTGATCAGTGGTACTATGGTTTCATTAAAGGATTGTTTTAAAGTTAGCTGATGCTAAGAAAAAGGCAATTTTCATATTGGGTGTGTAAGTGGTGTGGCTAGTTTTATGTTTGCATGAAATTCCGGCTAGGGGGCCTTGAAACTCTTTTCCTTGGTACCCGGGACAAAACCTAACCAAATTCCAAATTGGATCCCATCACTACAGTGGTTGGGCGGTTGGCTAACCCATGGGATCGGATGGGGTTAGGCTGGACTGATGGATCCGTAAATCGAGACTCAATTTCCGTTAATACGATAGATGAAGTAAGTCCCGGATAGTAATTGTTCTATGGATAGGAATCAACGGCTGTGCCTCTTGATGGGGAAAAAAGCGTTGATCCCAATGATCCAAGTGCAAGTTTCTTCCTTGATCTGACCGAGTATCTTTATAGGTGCAGTCGGATCAGTTTGATCATTATTAATGGTCTTGACTACGTTAGAGTAAAAAGTTATCCTGGAGGAATCGCCCGTGCTTTCCGGATAAGGGAAGTTTTTCCGGGTTCGGTTTTGGAAAAACCGACGGATTAGTCTTTTGTCCGGATATCCGTGGACGAGGCCCCGAGTGCGGGACCCTGCCTCGCGCAAGAAGTGCTACTTCCGCTGCTAGTACCCCGAATCCATTGCGCAGTGGGAACAGGGATCTCACAAACCCTTACATTCATTTTGTGTGGGTGGCAAGGTGATGCTCACATTCAAATTTACTTATGGTCTTTCTTCAATAAACCCTTACAAAACAAACACACAAATCACATAAGCACCACATAAATCACTTAAATGTCCTTTCCCCCTCTTTTTCCTTTATGTCCTCTTTCACACACACCTTCACACAAAATATCACTTAAAGTTTACTTACTAGCATCATGTAGCTCCTGTTCTTGCTTAGGGATTACCCCTATAGGGTACTCTATCCACCATGGACAATGGCTACACTCCCATGGGGTAATACCCCATGATTCCACCAATGCGGTAGAGAACGTAGTGTTCTCACCCAAAATGTCCTATCACTCTCTAATGATCCCACAACCTTCTCATTTCCTTAACATACTCAAAGGGTGGCAATACTTTTGGAAAACCTTCACGAAGCTTGGGTCCTCCCTAGTCATTTATCTTCCATAACTCTATACCGCTTTCTGGACTAATCAACATTTTTGGGGTGTACTTTGTATTGCATCAAAGGTATTCCATCACTCATATAAAACCTGAATTGCAATGGCTTTGAATGCCCAATCAAGATATCGGCTCCATCATGTAAGCATCCCTTGACAAAGCCTTTGAAGTCTGCCACCTTTTGTAGGAGAAAGGGTGCTGGATGCATGCTAACACACTCATTAAAGATCTTCATCAAATGTGGAAATGTGAAAATGGTTTGTTTCCTCAACTTCTCAGAGAAGCAGCTAAACAATGCATCAATATCTTCATGAGTATGACCAACCATAAGAAAACCAAGCTGCACCATGTCAAACACTCCTCATGCAACCAATAGGGATAGATAGGCAAATATATAACGATTCTTATTTTCAGAACCACAATTGTCAAGTTGCAGCAACAACATCCTTGGCAATCTCTTGAAAAATGTCCTTGAATTTGATGGCATTAAACTTGAGGCATTACCATTGCCCCTATCCTGCACATGTGTGAGTATGAAAGACTGACTGCATATGTGAAGAACAATTTCGCTCTGTATCCACATTTGTTTCTACATGTGTCTCTGCATCAGCATCCTCAATGCTCTGCTTGCAATATGCGTTTCTCTCCTTCAGCACTTCCAAATGCTTATACAAGGCCATAGTAGACAAAACACAATCAAAAAGATCTGTTCGTGGTTCTGTATCTGAGTTTTGTGAGCTCAAGTCACCATACATGTGTTGCTCTCCTCTTTCTAAGTTTCTTAAACATTTTGAGAGAGATGAAATTGTGAAGTTGGGATCACTTGGCCATAACCCCAAGGCAAAGTGACCATAACCTGTTTGTCCATGTCCATTAGTGAGCATTCCTGTTAAGGATACTGGAAGCCTCTCAACCGCAATCGACACGTCTGCATTGGTTCCGACCTCTGTTTTCTGCAAAACCATCACGCCCACATGCCATCGGAGACTTCAAGCATCCGTCACGTCTGTGCGACATCGGAGACTTTCATGCGCCCATCTGCGTTTCGTGTGTTCCCTCATCTAATTGAATACTTTACGCAGCAACAAGTAAGTCCTTCTTTAATTGATTATAGTAATCAATATAAACGCTTACTTTATTGCACGCTAAGTGTGCCATTTGTCAATCGTTGCTCGTCGTAGATTGTTTGCACTTCTTGCTGCTCTCTTTTGTATCTTCACATATGTCAAGAACCTGTAAAGCTGATCTTTGTGCACATTATATAATCTAAATGACAAGGGTTCCCTATATAAACATGGTATATGTGTCACATATCTGAGTGCACAACTTGGATATAGACTCCAGCTTAAGTTCGAGTCTCCCCTACATAGAACTTATGTGTTAACGCTTGACCTAGATTGAGTCTTTGTTCTCCATGTTAGTGTATCCCGGCCTTAAGGCTCGAACTTGAGTTTGAGCCTTTGCTCTCCATGCTAGTGCACCCCGGCCTTAAGGCTCGAACTTGAGTTTGACCCTTTGCTCCTTTGATCTCCATGCTAGGGCACCCCGGTCTTAAGGCTCGAACTTGAGTTTGAGCCTTTGCTCTCCATGCTAGTGCACCCCGACCTTAACGCTCGAACTTCAGATTGAGCCTTCGTTCTCCATGCTAGTGCACCCCGGCCTTAAGGCTTGAACTTGAGTTTGAGCCTTTGCTCTCCATGCTAGTGCACCCCGGTCTTAAGGCTCGAACTTGAGATTGAGCCCGGCCTTAACGCTCGAACTTCAGATTGAGCCTTCGTTCTCCATGCTAGTGCACCCCGGGCCTTAAGGCTCGAACTTGAGTTTGAGCCTCTGCTCTCCATGCTAGTGCACCCTGGCCTTTAGGCTCGAACTTCAGATTGAGTCTTTGCTCTCCATGCTAGTGTACCCTGGTCTTAAGGTTTGAGCCTTTGCTCTCCATGCTAGTGTACCCTGGTGGTCTTAAGGTTTGAGCCTTTGCTCTCCATGCTAGTGTACCCCGGCCTTAAGGCTCAAACTTTATATTGAGCCTTCGTTCTCCATGCTAGTGTACCCCGGCCTTAAGGCTCGAACTTGAGTTTGAGCCTTTGCTCTCCATGCTAGTGCACCCCAGTTCTTAAGGCTTGAACTTGAGTTTGAGCCTTTGCTCTCCATGCTAGTGCACCCCGACCTTAAGGCTCGAACTTCAGATTGAGCCTTCGTTCTCCATGCTAGTGTACCCTAGCCTTAAGGCTCGAACTTGAGTTTGAGCCTTTCCTCTCCATGCTAGTGCACCCCAGCCTTAAGGCTCGATCTTCAAATCGAGCCTTCGTTCTCCATGCTAGTGTACCCCGGTCTTAAGGCTCGAACTTGAGATTGAGCCTTTGTTCTCCATGCTAGTGCACCCCGGTCTCAAGGTTCGATCTTCAGATTGAGCCTTTGTTCTCCATGCTAGTGTACCCCGGCCTTAAGGCTCAAACTTGAGTTTGAGCCTTTTCTCTCCATGCTAGTACACCCCGGTGTTAAGGCTCGACCTTCAGATTGAGCCTTTGTTCTCCATGCTAGTGTACACCAGCCTTAAGACTCGAACTTGAGTTGGAGCCTTTGCTCTCGATGCTAGTGTACATCGGCCTTAAGGCTCGAACTTCAAATTGAGCCTTTGTTCTCCATGCTAGTGTACTCCGGCCTCAAGGCTCGAACTTGAGTTTGAGCCTTTGCTCTCCATGCTAGTGCACCCCTAGCATCTGAGCGCATAACTTGGATATAGACCCCACCTTAAGATCGAACCTCCCCTATATGAAACTTATGTGTTAAGACTCATTCTCCATGCTTAACTTTACATGGAACTTAGCCTTAAGGCTCCAGATCCTTGCCTATCTATGCTAGCATATCCCTAGCATATGAGTGCACAACTTGGATCTAGGCTCCAGCTTAAGTTCAAGCCTCTCCTACATAAAACTTGGCCTTAAGGCTCGAATTTGAGCTTGAGCCTTGTCTCTATATGCTGGTGTACCCCTGTCATATGAGTGCACAACTTGGATCTAGGCTCTAGCTTTAAGTTCGGGTTTCCCCTATATGGAACTTGGCCTTAAGGCTCCAATATACTAGTGTACCCCTAGCATATGAGTGCACAACTTGGATCTAGACTCTAGCTTAAGTTCAAGCCTCCCACACATGGAACTTCGCCTTAAGGCTCAAACTTGAGTTTGAGCCTTGCCTCTCTATGCTAGCATACCCCTAGTATATGAGTGCACAAATTGGATCTAGGCTCCAGCTTAAGTCGAGCTTCTGTATGGATTAAGTAAACTAAGTGAACCATCAATAATTGTAGCATGCTATTAAGTTTCTTAAGTTTGATAGGTTTTGATTTGATATGTAGCATTTAATCCATTTTTTTCTAAGGTTTTGAAACTTTTTTTGTGCTTCACAGGAATGGAAGCTAGCGGAGCGCCCGCTACCTCGCAACCACATGGTGCACCAATCTTTACTCTGGATGCTCTCAAAACAACAACTCAAGCTTAAAGTGTCACTCCTAGAATTAAGGTGGATAAAACCTTTAAATTGAGTAACAAAGAAGGAGTAAAATGGTTTGTGGATAGCTACGATGCTAGTGCAAACTTCAAAGGAGTCCTCCATTTATTTCTGTCTCAAGGTGATACATCATATGGAGATATGGGGATTGTGGTAGGTGCTAAGGATGATGTGGATACAAGAGCAAACCCATTCTTCACATGCAATATATTGCCAGAAGGAGAAACTACAAAATCAAATAAGTTTTGCTTATCATTGGACACTTTTCACCCAGCAGACATGACTGGCAGTAAACTAGGAAAGGACAATTCTATTGTAAAGCTAGGATTGAAGATCATTGTTGACTTTTCCAATCAAGAAGACTCAGGGGTGGATAATGTGGAGGACCTGGTGAAAGCAGTGAGGCATGCAAAGAAGGCTTTGGATTCACGAAAAAAAGTCCATACCTGAAAAGGAGACAACAACCACTCAAATTAGGAAAAATGTGGAGAAAAAAGGCAAGGCCATAGTGAAGAGTGCACTTGAAGCATCTAGAAATGCTGGTGCAACTTCTTCAAAACATAAAAAGGAGGGTGACAAAATAAAAGTCCTTGATGTAGGCACAATAGCAGCTGAAGACATGGCAGGCTCTCAAGTGCAAGAAGAGGAGCAAGCACTTGCAAAGAAGAGAAAGACAAAGCACTCTACAAAGGTTCAAGAAATCTCTTCAAAGAGGCAAAGGACAAAACCAGCAAGTGGTTCAAAGGAGATAGATGCATCCGATGACGAGCTAATGGAGGCTGAGACTCCAAACAAGGGCAGCAAAGCAATGATCTCATTAGAAATAAAGAAGGGATATTATCCCTTTGGTCTAAATGAGTTCTTCAGCATTGATGTGATGAAATGTTATCCTGCTCCTTCAAACTATGTGTATAGAAGCTTAAATAAGGATTGGGTTCGTATTTTGACCCAAGACTTTATTGAGGACCCAAAGCAAGAGGAATGCCCTGTAATTGTGCTACGAAACAACCCCTTTAACTCGCAAAAGAAGATATTCATAAAGTTGAATATTGGATTATCTCTGGTCAACACTCCATTAGTGCTGCAAAAAGCTTGCAGGCTCTAAACATGGCTAAAGTGACCCCTCAATTGCGTCAGCAATTTAGGTTCAGGAGATCAATGATAATTGTAAATTGCCCGCCCAAGATTTCTCGTGACATTTCCAAGGATGCAAATTTATCTGTTGCAAAGTCAATGCAAAAGGAGCCATTCCTCGATCAACTTCTACAAGCTCGAGCACAATGGCATGCAAACGGTCATCCTAGTAAACCTTTGCCTGGTGTCCAATCAACCCAAGATGGACGAGTCTTGGAAGGTACTCTTTTGATTCTTTGCTATATCTTGGTAAATCATAGACATACATTACTTCTTCTTTACTTTTCATAATATCTTTTACGGATCTATAATAGTTTCAAGTGTAGTAGTAGCATAAGAAAGATGCGTGTTAGGCTTCTACTCAAAATGCATAAACTTAATAGTTTGGTTTGAAATTGAACTTCAAGCCTCACCTCTCTGTGATGGTGTAGCACTTGCATATCTAATTGTGGCTCGAACTTAAGTTGGAGCCTCACTTGAAAGTGCTAGATTTGCATACGGAGGTGACGCTCAAACCTAAGATCGAGCATCACCATTATATACTAGTTTAGCACACTCGTAAGTGAGGCTCAAACTCAAGTTTGAGCATAAGCTCCAAATGATTGAAAACCCATAGATGCATGATTCCTCCTAATATTTTGTGATATCTATAGTAAGGGGGCTAACTTCTTACTTAGCAACTTTGTAGGTCTTTGTGGAGACCACCAAGCACATACTACATAAGAATTTTGTCAAAAATGATTTACACTTGCTTCTATGTGATGATGATGTATGGCAGAATTGGGTTAAGATCATGAGGCTATATGCAAAAGGCTTGCTACCAAATACAAAGGGCGAAACTCAAACTAAAGGTCCTGATCAAAATCCCAAACTTCCAACTTTGAAGAGTGGGCAAATTTAGTAGGCACCAGGAACAGTCACGCTAGGCCCAACGTTGTTTAGGTGCATTTTAGGCCTTCAAAAGAGTGAAGTTTTGGACATTCAAACAGCGCTTCTTGATAACAAGAGAATATTGCTTAAGAAAGGAAAGCAAACCCATCAAGGAATGGATATGGAGGAGATGGCTTGGAAGCTAAAAATAGATCGAGTGCTCAAAGATGCAATAATCGCCTTCTATTTTGATCTAACAAGGGAAAAGATGACTTGGGAACAAGTGTGAGACATATAAGCTAGGGGAGTATGAGTTTAACCAATTGAGGAGCTACAGCCAGTCCTTTGTTAGGGACTCTCTCAATCGTTCAAAAAAAAATCCTTCACTTCCAAAAAGTGTAGTAACTTTACTCAATCACCTATATAGGGTATCTATGGGTATTGTATCTCAACAAGAGTCTATTCCTTGGACAATTAGGGGGGTGGGTTTTGATATGAAAAAGATTATAGCCTTCTGTAGTGAAGAGTATGTACCATTTCAACTGGAAATCATGGACCTACATGGTACAAAGGAGCAGCTCTCGTCAGAATTTTTCTCCAAGTTGGCACTTGCTTTGAACACACTAAACTCACAATATGAATATATTCTTATGTGTTTTGTTGATTTCATCACCATTGGAATTCTTATCGAAGGTATTTCTAGCCAATCAACAAAGGTGCACTATGAATTTGGCGTGATCCACACACAAAAAGATGATGCCTCGACATCTGGAACAGTTGAGATTGCAACTGTTATTCTTTTCATCAGCAAGGTTGACAAGTTTGAGGCCATTGATAAGGTTCTCACAAAAAATGTATTCATCTCAGGCTCTAGTGGCCAAAATAGAGAATTCATCGACAAAGGCTTTATTGACGGTCTCATCATCACAGGGTTTTGTCCTGAACACAGCTATGTTGTAGAGATATATTGTGGTGGAGTTGTGCTAGAGGAGAGCTTGCTAAAGAAGAGACGATGTATTGCTTTATGCAAAGATGATTTGGAAGCGATGGCATTAGAATCAAAGTGCTCTGCTCTTTTAGATGGTCACACGTCCTTGCAAGAGTGGTGTGGTGCAAGTGGTAGCACAAAAAAGCAAACACTAGATGATGCAGAAAAAGAGAACCTTCAAAATCTTCACATTGACGATCCGCCAAGTACAGAGGAGGAAGACGAAGGTGATGATATTGACAACAAAAATGACACAGATGATGATAAAGATGTTGGGGATACTATAGACTTTGAAGATGCAGGGCAAAGGAATGAAGAGGACCAAGGGAATGATGCTCTATTCAATGAGGATGCCGAAGACAATTTTGAAGATATTGGAAGGCATGAAAATGATGATGCAGGGCAAAGGAATGAAGAGGACCAAGGGAATGATGCTCTATTCAATGAGGATGCCGAAGACAATTTTGAAGATATTGGAAGGCATGAAAATGATAATGAAGGTGGGAATGGTGATGATATATTGGATACTGCAAAAGCCATGGAAGCTTCAAATGTTGGGGTTGCTATGGCTGTTGAGAAGATTGGGGATACAGATGTCAACAAGGCTTTCCATGCTCATAGCCCATCAAGCTCTCAACCAAAGAAAGGTAGAAAAGTGCATTGATAGTGATTATGAATGTACAACGAATGGTGATCATTGAAAGGAGCTTATCAACAGCTAATATTAACATAGGTCTTGTTCAAAGTGTGGATTTGTTGAAATAATTATTAGCCTTTTGATTAATACATTGGCTTTTTTGGATTCACTTTTAACATTTTTCTATTAAAGTGAATATTTAAATTCTAATTATCCTTGATTTCATGCCAACGTCTAGTACAAATGATGATGCACACTTACTATTAAGAAATTACTCCATATTCTAGTGTAGCAGTGAGGCTCAAAATTAAGTTTGAGCCTAATACAAATGATGACGTACACTTACTATTAAGAAATTACACTTACTCCATATCTTAGTGTAGCGGTGAGGCTCAAACTTAAGTTTGAGCCGTACCTCCACTTATGTCCAACCTTGGGGATGTCTTCCAACACAAGGCACAATCTCAAGTTGAGAGATCTTTACTTTGCCCTTGTAAGTGAGGCTCAAACTCAAGTTTGACCCCTATGTGAAAGTCGTGGTGGCAGGTCATATGGTTCCTAATTCATTATGGTACATCACTCAATGTTGAGTAATCTAAGTTTGGATACAAAGTATATGTGTAGATATAAAAATGACTAGTATTGTATTAGCCTTGGTGTATTATTTAAATCCTAAAAGTAATAGCATTTTATTTTAATCTTACAGATATATACAAAGAAGGGAAAGATGAAGATAACATTGCTCAACTAGAACATCATCATGAAAGCCCTACTAGAGAGATCAACTCTCATGATTCAAATGCTAGAAATAATGAAGACAACATGGTGGAGGTAGATCACATCGCTGATTCAGCTTTGCAAACATCTTTAAGGCCTTCAAGTGATAGGACTAAAGAGACTAAGGACATTCCTGATTTGCAAGTTAATGTTGAGGTTAGTGAGAATAAAGATAAAATTAATGAAGAGCTTCAAGAGACTTTTGCAACAACCAAGGAGAGACAAGAAGAGATTGTCGAACAAATTGATGAGGCTACATATGCTATGAATAAAGGGAAAATAGTTGAAATCAAGGACTCTGTGCAGAGGGTGTTGAAGAAATTGACGAGGCTACATATGCTACGAATAAAGAGACAATAGTTGAAATCAAGGACTCTGGCAGAGGGTGCCAAGAAAACTAAAGGTAGATCTTTTTCAATAGGATGTTATTTAAGATGATTTATTCAGCAATTTTGTGTGTTAAAAAGTATGTTTCTCAGTGAGAGTTGTTGTTGCAGGTACAACTTCTTCTAACAATCATAAGTTAAGTGCGCAAGAAATAGAGCAACGTGTTGAGGAGATACGTTCCGATACACAAAAGAGTAGGCCTCTAGGAAGTTTATATTCTTTTCAGAGAGATGGAGATAGATTAGTATTTCAATCTTCACCAATCTTCACCAATCAATAGGGAAATGCAATCAAGTCTAGGAGCCATCGTCATAGATGAGTATGGGAGCATGAAACGAAAGTAAACTTGTGGATGTTTTGTTGTAATAAGCTCTCATTGATAATATAGGATCACTTGTTTTAACATTGTTAAGTATGTAAACACATTAAAGTGTTATCATTCTTCTGTATCGTCGTATGCAGAAAATATTCCTCGTGCAATCACCATAAAGAAACATGCACTTATACTTGATCTTAATGGAGTTTTACTCAACAAGGAAGAGAAGAGGCATCCACAAACAAATTGTATTCGAATTGATATTGGTCGCACCACAATTGTTATTTGCCCCGTGTGTTTTGAATTTTTGGATGAGATTTGCCAGTACTTTCATGTTGGTATTTGGTCCACCATGCTACACAAGAATGTTTGTGCCTATGTAAACACTCTTGAACAGTATGCACATAAGAAATATCATTTCTTTATGGTGTGGGGACAAGAAGAATGTTATATCCATAATCTTCAAAAAGTGTATAGGCCAGATAAGCCTACTGTTGAGGCTATGTTTAAACCTTTACTCAAGGTTTGGAATCAGTGCCAAGATATTTGCAATAAGAAGAATACATTACTTATTGATGATAGCCCTTTGAAGGGATGTGTTAATCCAAAAGATAACTATCTCTTCCCTGAAAGTTTTCAAGGAGGAGGACACGACTACGTACTGTGCAATGACCTTCTACCCTACCTTTTAAATCTAAATAATACAAATGACATTAGGTCTATTATTTTGCTTAATTGGCTAGGTCAATCTCCTATCACACAGGGTCATAATTTATTTATCGGTTTTCAAGATGTACTGGAAGAATGGCTCCAATTCACCTCCCAATTTTTGCGAGAAGATCTCAACGAATCTTTAGATGAAGTGGAAAACTCATCTTGTGCATCTTCACACTTACCATTGTATGGTGATAAGCTAAAGTATGTCCAATCAAGAGGGAAAAAAAGAGAAGTAGAATCCATAAGCAATGATCTAGCAATGTTGACATCCAAATCTGGAGTACCATTACTATCCAAAGACCAGCTAAGCTTGTTAAAAGTGTGTTACAAAATAAGGATTTTGAGTGATCAACACGCTATTACTTATGCTACTCGCTTGGGATATGATCGTGGTCATCTCATAAGTGGAGTTGCAGCAGCAAAAGCATACATATCAAGGCTACAAAAGGCTTACTTGAGCTTATGGTGGGTAGGATAATGTCTTGTTTCATTAAACATTGAAATCAGATTCCAACCTAACCCATATTAGTTGTTTGCTGCAGGTTGAAGGAAACCATTGCTGAGGTCTAAACGTGCAGTTTGAAGTATGGGATCTGCACAAATATCAAGACTTGTTGGGTGCAGAATGTTTGGAGCCATTTTGTACTAAAAGCCCATAAGATAGACTTAGGCTTTGGCCAAAACAATGTGCTTAGATGGGTTTAATTTTTGGATTGTACGAGCCAAATCTTTACACTATTGTATCAAGCAATCAAATGCCTCCAAACTTACTGTCATTTGATTATCTCTTTTGTCAATATTTGCAATTCGATTGCAATGAAGATGTGTTTGTTTTTTATTGAAGATATTGCCTTGTCAAGGTGTAAGGCTATGAATATTATAATTTAATTTGGATAGACTCAATTATCTCAACAGTGTGAAAATCTTTTATACATCATATTCAATAAATTTGATGAAATTTAGCATTGACAATATACTCGCTCTTTTATTTTTTTGGTTGAACTTCTGAGGTATTGGAGCATTTGTCCATCAAGGTTTAAGACCATCCATATCATGGATGAATTTATGTTGTTGACACATAATATATTTATTTAAAATTTTGAATGTCCATTAACCATACAATTTGTTTTCAACAGGATATGTTGAAGCATATAGCTTTGATTTCAAGTGTATAGAAAACTTACTATTGAGGTGGCACCAATCATTGGTGACTCATGTACCTAGAAGCAAAAGAGTTCCACCCCCCCAGATACAATAAGGAAACAAATAAGAGTATTGATACTTGAACTCAATGGTGTTTTACTTAAGACCATTGAGATACAACATGGTGATCATGTATGTCTAGACTGGGCCAAACATATGCATCTTGTGGAAGAGGATACAAGTGTTTGGCATTTGATTCGCAAAGATGCATTCACTTTCCTTGATTTTTGTATGCAATAGTTTGAGGTATGGATCTGGAGTACTAATACAAAGGACTCGATGCATTCTTGAGTTGTGCTTTCCTTGGCACCATCAAAAGTTTAAGGTCGTAGTAGGGCAGGCAGCATGTCAAAAGACGGATCTTATAATTGGATATCGATTTGTATACCACAAAAACTTGGATGTAGCATGGAGAATTTTTCATGACCTGGATGGAAATAACACGCTAATTTTTGATGATACCCTCTACAATGTAATGTGGAATATGCCCGGAACCTACTTGATTTTTCCAGAGATGTGGAATCAAAATATAGAGGAGCTTCAAAGTTTTTTGGAGACAACAATCAACGCATGGTTACTTGGTTGGATTTATGCAAAGAACAAACGAGAGTATACTTGCAACACTTTAGTAAATGAAGCAGCTTATGATAGAGAAACTTTGTATGTATTGGAGCAATACATGAGAAAACGCTATGTTTGAGATACAATTTGTACTCAATTATTATCTTGACAAAGTGTCTACGAAGGGTTTTTGTCTTCGGATGAATTGTAAACTTGAATGTAACAATCTCATTGAAATTTGATTGCTTCTGGTGTTTCTAAACACCACACTCTTTGGAGATCCCTCAATTCTAAGGTTCCTTTTCCAAGTGTTCTTTGGCATTATTATCCCATGTTTTTACTTCAATGTCCCTCAAATTTGAGCATATATATCATGATTTATAATCTTGATATAGTGTCTAAGATGGGTTTTTATCCGTGGATCAATCGTAAACTTAGCACATTGTTACTATCATTGAGATTTACTTTTTGTTTTGTTGTTTCTAACACCACACCCTTTAGAGATCTCTCATTTCTAAGGTTCCTTTTTAAGTGATATTTAGAATTCTTTTGGCAAATTAAATAAAGCCCATGTTTTTACTTCAATGTCTCAAAGTGGAGATAGTATTTAACATTATCTTCTTCATATGAAAGGTGTTGTATAATCTCAATTAAGTTTAGTGTCATGTTTCCCTTGTCCTTCCAATATTGTTGCATTGACATATGTATCTATACAACTACAAACCAATACGCCAAATAGTTGTGTCAAGATATAATCTAATGGCACAAAGAGTGCACCAACAAATAGATGTTAGCTCAAACTACACAAAAATACCGAGTTTCCAACCAATCCTATAAGACATGGGCTCGAATAATTCCCCAAATTCCTAAATTTGTCTTGTATAGGCAACAAAAGTTTAAATATATCCAAATTTATACCTATATACTAGCCTCTTGCTGCTCGAGGACACTAACTCTGGCATATGCACACTATCCGAAGCACTGTTAATCTCACCCAAGAGGTGAGAGAAAGCTTGTATAACATGCATCCTTCTTTGAGATTTAAAGAAAGGCTCAAAGATTTTGGATAGCAATGCTAGTCCCTCCACCTCAATAATCTCATAGGTATGCAAGACTCTCAATACATATGGGCCCAATAGACCTCCTTCCTCATGTAGTTTCTAAAAAAAAAAAGTCTACAAAATGAGAACCCTAAGGGTCTTTGGCCTTTGTCATCATATGTAATATTTAGTTTTTCCTATAAACCATAATGCACAGGCTATTAGTTGACTCTATTAATGCACTACCCATAATTTTCTATGATGACAAACACATTGCTACACCACATATACTTGGCAGAAAAATTAAAGAATTAAAGTAGATACTTACAATCTGCAATCCTCTCCATCCATGTCTTCAAACGATGGTTGTCATGCCACATAAAAAACTTCCTCCCATGCAATTCTGCCCATTCATCTGTGAGCTCTCTCTTGAATGCTTCATTAAGCCTCCTCCAAATTAGATCCCATCCATCAATAGTCTCCAGAGAGATAGGCATTGATTCACCATATGGACATTTAAATAACACAATTAAAAACCTCATCGTTTCCACATAGCCCACCACATCAAATAAGGGGATGAGCCATGCGATATCATTAACTACTAGTCTGACAGCTTTGTTAGCAACCAAATGACAAAGAGGCACTAAGGGAGGCTCAATGGTCTACCTCACATAGAATTTTCCCAACACATCTTACATAAGGGACTTTTTTACCCATCTGACAATAGTGCTTCATATCTCCATCGGGCTCTATATCACCATTGGTCTCATCAAATCCGACATCTAGTGTAGTGGCTAGACTCCTCGAATCCATGGTGATGACAGTATGGCTAGGAGAACCAATGTCATGGGTCAGTGCCATTGCTGCACTAGGAGACCCAAAGAGAACATTTGAATCTCCTTGCACTTCTGCCTCATCATCAATAAACGGACAACGCCTAGCCTGCACCCCTTGTTTCTTGAGAGAAATATTCACCATAATGCGAGAAGAGGCCACTTGGTCTCCAAAATGTCTCTGGGAGATAGGCCTAGACCTTAAGTTCATTCCACTTCCTACATTATAGTCACATCAGAAAAACATCACAAAATCACATCACAATTTTCTTCATGAACCTTAACTCTCGTTGAGACATATCATAAAAAGGAATGTTTGTCAACTTTTCCAAGCGATATTGTGGCCTTGGTCATTAACTTCATGGAGAATTACTCGTTTAAAGAGAAAAATGAGAGCCAATCAATGCACTAGTATTCAACCAAGTCACCGTATTGGTTCACATTTCATATTTCTAGAGCGGTGTTGGGTGATGTGAAGAAGAATATCCATTCCTATGTATTGAATGATAAGGTACATGATCTACTCTATTTGTCCAATATTGGTTTCTCCTGACATGATAGGTGGCTGAAGAAAGTTCAAGGGATCAAATAGGAAAAACATTAGGTGTGGTCCTCGATGGTGCTATATTACAATTCAAAGCAAAGAGACCTTTTTACTTTGTTTGTGATATATTATGAACTCACAAGGATAGAGATGGAGTGTAATTTTTTTGGTTAAGCCCATAGTGTAAGGTTCCCCCCTTCCAAAAAGGGGAAACACTTAAGATAGTCCACTAAGTCTCAACTTAGAGAAAATTTCCTATTCATTGACACCTTGACCATGAAGAGATTCAAAGATACGATTCATAGGTAAGACCTAGTCCTATCCCGCAAGGGGAGCATGATCTTCTAAAAATCAAATCACCCATAGGGTAATTGATCATAATTTGTGCAACTACTAGTCTTGATTCCTAGAGAACGCTTTTTTCCTCATCCATGCAAGGCACAGCCCGCTGGCCTAGTCTTCTAGAATAGAATTGCCTGAGAACCTATTTATCTAGCGTAGGGCTTTCACTTAATCTGTTGGAAAGCTACCTGACTAATCAGGTCCACCCATCCGTAGGATGGTGCCATTGGGGCATTCCATCCTCCCACTTTCCACCCTACTCACGCGTCAATTTTATTTTCTAATTAATTCTACCACACTGTTTGACATAAATAAACATGTTCCTTAATTAAGGCCCTTTTCACAAGATTTGTTAAACAGCCCTTTGCCATAGAACAATAATGCCAAAGAAAAGATTTATAAAAAAAAGTTTATACATGAATTAATCCCATACAAGCCAAACCGGCTCTCTTATTCTTTTCCTTTATACTACCAATGATCTAGAATTCGGCCTTCCAACCTCTACATGCTGGGCAAAACCCTACGAGACCATACACCTCATCGTCGGCCGTTGGCGACGGCCTGTCACCCTCTCAGGCTCTGTCGCTCAATTCTCCTGCCCCTCAGAGGGATGTCTACGCACTAGGGCGGGCTTATTCACCACACTAGCGTGGGCCCTCACAACTAGACAGCATCATAATCTCTCGCCTCAATCGGCAAACCTTATTCTCCCAATGGTATGAGGGATATCTTGGGCCATTCTCGGGCTTTGCTATCAACGCCGCCCAGCTACACAAGCACAGAATGGAGTTAGCATCGAAGCCAGGAAAAACTTACACTCTTTCTCTTAAAGCTAACAATTTCAGTACAATTCATTGAATACAGCATCACTTCAAATCGTAGCTTCATACAATTTAAATTTTTTTAAAGGAAAAGATACACCTTTATTAACATTAATATTAAAGAAAAAAATCTCTTCATTAACAGATAACCAAGCTAACCTCGCCACCATTTCCTTGAGGAGCTTGTAAACGGGAGGATTGGAGCCGCATTAGGAGCATCTTCTCCAATCTAATTGTTGCATGCTCCTCTCCCGAGGCAATATTCTAGCATTTTCGAGATGGGGCCATCTTGGATGTCGCCTTGTAGTGCTCGCTGTTGCAGTCGTAATGCTCCAGTCAGATCTCAATTTCGAGATCGTTTGCTCACCGTATGAGCAAAAGACCACAACGTATGAACCCTCTCTAAGGTCAAAACCTCTTGCTAAAGTCCACGCAAATGGGGGGGGATTTGTGAGATCTCCTTAACAAAAACGTTTTGCTGAAAGGGAGAGGGGTGCTACTGTAAGTCTCTTCACACGGGGGAGGTGGGGGGGAGGGGGGGGGAGAAGAGCTAAGGACATTGCCTTCTTCTAACAAGGGGGGAGTAGAGGAAAGTTCCCTCATCTCAAAAGTGGCAGATGAGGGGGTGTTGAGAGGGACGGCTACACTGCAGCAAGTACACTACTACGGAGGGACAGAGGGCGATACAGACAGCAACACGACAGAGTATAGGCTATGTAGAAATGTGTGCTTCCCATGGAGCATCCCAGGGGTTTATATAGCTGTGGGGTACGGGTGTGGGCGCTGTGCAAAGTACGGTCGAAAGGATGGTGTGCCGACAAAGGCTGTGGATCAGTGGCCTGCATGGCTCTAGGGAAAAGGTACGGTGGCGGTTAACAAGGAAAGGAGTGGTATGCATGTACCTTATCTAGTCAGAGGCAGCAGACCGTTCATTAATCGGACGCCCGGTCATGCATTTATTAAGGTTTAAAGGTCGTCTTTTTAACTAAAAATAACCAAAATTTGCATATAAGCTTGATCCGGTGTCCGTTTTGGATGCTATAAAATCCTATATTAGGATAAAATTGCATGCAGATTCCAAATTTGGGCTCGAAATTTGAAGATTCTAAGTAGAAATGGCTCATTTAATAAAATCATTGATTTTTATACCATAAAAACTCATAAATTCATCTATTACATGGACATTTCTTTATTAGTGAAGATGGGTATGTTACATCGTTCCCCCCTTAAAGAAATCGAGATGTCCTCATCTCGTCAGCATAATCCTTTAAGAGTGTAGCTTCATCTTCCCAAGTTGCATCCTCTTCACTATAGTAGATGTTCTACAAGAGTTCTATTTCGGAGTTGCCTTTCCTTAGAATCTATGATCCTACTGGGCTGTAATTCAAGGACTCCTTGAGTAGGGATTACAACTTGTTCATCATCAAGAATATGATCGAGACTGGGTACATAAGGTTTTAACAAACTTACATGAAATACATTGTGGACTTTGATATGGGCTCCGAGCTGGAGTTTATAGGCACTTTTACCTAGACACTTGCTAACTGTATAGGGAAAACAATACCTAGGGCTAAGCTTCTTATATTTTCCAAGTGATAGAGAACTTCGTTTGGGTCGCACTCATAGAAGAACTTTGTCTCCTTCCTTGAAGATCCTTTCAGACCTCTTGGTGTTAGCATAATGCTTTTGCCGATCTTGAGCAGCTTCAATATCCTTTTGGATTGCCTTGGTTTGTTCCTTCATATCTTCGAGCATTTTCCTAGATGCCTCAACTCTTATGGTGGTCGGATCAGAGAAATTTAGAGGAGATAAGCATTCTTGCCCATAGAGTGCTCTGAATGGTGACATTCCTATGCTCTGATGATGATAAGATGTATTGTAGGCAAATTCTACCAGAGGAAGGTATTGAATCCATCTTCTTGGTTCCCATCCACATTATGCTCTAAGAATGCCTTCAAGTACCCGATTGACTCTTGTAGTCTGGCCATCAGTCTCTGGATGATAAGCTGCTAAAGCAAAGTTGAGTGCCCAAGGCTTGAAATAAGGACAGCCAGAACTTTGAAGTGAAGTCAGAATCTCGGTCTCTTACTATCCTTTTTGGGAGACCATGAAGTTTGAAGACTTCCTTTAAGAATATTCGAGCAACATATCAGAAGCTTTGAAGGTCTTCTTTTTTGGTATAAGGTGAGCTACTTTGGTAAGTAAGTCCACTACTACCAGAATGGAGTCATATCCTCCTTGTACAGTGGGGAGACTAATGCACTCCCACTTCATTTGGGGAATATCCAGGGTTGAAGTTTCCCACGCATCTTGACCCTTTCAGCTTTGATCCTTTGGCATGAGAGACATTGCTTCAAGTACTGAAGGACATCATTTTTCAAGCCTGCCCAATGAAAGCTTCTTCTTACGGCATTTAATGTTTTTACATAGCCTGGGTGTCCTGCAGAGCAGGACTATCATGAGCTTCATGGAGGATTACTTTCTTTAAAGCAGGATCCTTAGGGATACATAGCCTGTGATTAAAGTAGAGGCTTCCTTCATGAGTGGAGTATCCCTTGATTAGATTCTTCTCTTTCTCTGAATATCGCCCTTCTTCTACTAACTTCACCATCCTCTGGTAATCTGGATCATGAGATGAGACTTCTTCCACCTTGACAAGTATGGGATTATTTGGCATTGAAATTGCACTTAAGAAAGATTTTCGGCTAAGTGCATCTGCTACCACGTTATCTTTCCCAGGGCGAAATTTGATGTCAAATTCATATTCTTGTAGAATTTCAATCCATCTCATTTGCCGTATGTTGAGGTTAGGCTAGGTGAAGATCCACTTCAGAGGTTACAAGCTGGAATTTGCCCCCCAAGAGATAATCTCCATAATTTGAGGCAATAAACAACTGCTGCTAAGAGCTCCAAATCATGGGTGGCATAATTTGCTTCATATTGCTTCATCTTGCGAGAAGTATAAGCGACTGGTCTTCCTTCTTGGCCTAAGACACCACCAAGTGTGCTAGACTACTGGCATCAGTAACCACTTCAAATTCCTTGGTGAAATCAGGAAGTTTCAGGACTGGGACAGAAGTAACAATGACCTTGAGCTGATTAGAACTGTTTTGATGGATTGGCACAGCCACACTATTTTGTAATCCTTCTTAAGAAGATCCGTCAAAGGTGCAGCTACCAAGGCATAATATTTGAAAAAAATCCTATACCATCCCGTGATTCCCAAAAACCCACGAACTTCACGAACTGATTTCGGGGGTGGCCACTCCAGAATATCTTTGACCTTGGCAGGGTCTACTAAGATGCCATCTTTGGAGACGATGAACCCAAGATACTCAATTTGATGAGTAAAGAAAGTACATTTGCTCTTCTAGGCATAGAGTTTGTGCCTACGCAGCAATTGCAGAACTCTACGCACATGCTCCTCATGCTCTTCCATTGATTTGGAGTAGATTAAGATGCCATAAAAAAAACAAGCACAAATTCATCTAAGTAAGGACAGAATATATCTTGCATTAGGCGGTTGAAGGTTGCAGGAGCATTGGTTAACCCGAATGACATTACAGTAAACTCATAGTGGCCATAACGGGTATTGAAGACTGTCTTGGGTATATCTGCTTCCTTGACTCTGATCTGATAGTAACCAGACCTCAAATCTATTTTTGAGAAAACTTTGGCCCCATGAAGCCTGTCAAAAAGTTCCTCGATGCAAGGGATAGGATACTTATTCTTGACAGTGACTTGATTTAGCCCTGGCAAAGGCGGAGAGTTTCGTCCTTCTTTTTTTTGGAAAAGAACGGGTTCCCCCCAACAAGGAGAGCTACTGGGGTGTACGAATCCTTGCTCAATGAGTTGGGAAAGTTGCTCTTTAAGTTCAATGGCTTCAGGAAGGGACATTTTATAGGGCATTTTTGAGACAGGTTGAGCTCCAGGGATCACCTCGATTTCATGATCGACTTCTCGAGGGTGGTAGCCCTCTAAGCTCATCAGGGAAGATGTTAGAGAATTCTTGGAGCCAAGAGGGTTCTGTCTCCTTACTAAGTTCAATGGTTTTGTTGAGCTTGACTAAGAAACTTGCTGACTCTTACGTGCTTCCTTGAGGTGCTCCCTTGAGAAGATGTTTTGCCTTGACTATCCTAGATTTAGGTTTTCCTGTTTTCCCCTGAACGGATATTACTTGGCCATGCTCATTTTCAAAAGTGATACTCCCCTGGTTACACTGAATGCTAGCTTTGTTTGCAATTAACCAGTCTATCCCAAGGATTCCATCATAAATTTCTAATGACAAGACTCTAAAGTGGCCATGAGTTTGCTCATTACCCAGCTCAAAATCAAGGTTTCCTACAGAGTGGCGAGATACTACTTCTTTCCCATTGGCTAACTCTACAATCATTCTTCTAGCTATTTTTTGACCCAAGTTTAATTTTTGCAAACACCTAGGAGAAAGAAATGAATAGGTACTCCCACAATCAATCAAAAGCTCGAATGGCTTACCATGATGAGTGGCAGGGGTTTGGATTACACCAAATTGTTTATTCAGACCTTGGTGTTCTACTGGCGCATGAACGGTGGCACGCTCTTCTTCAGCCATTTCCAAGGTCGGTTCTTCACTTATTTTCTCCTTTTTTTTTCATCTTTTTTCCAAGCTTTGAAAAGCTTTTTTTATTTAAAAAAACTCTTTTTATATATTTTTTTAAAAGCTTAAAAATAAAGCTTTTTATAACTAAGGTTTTAAAAACCTTTTAATAAAAAATAAATTTTTTTGGGGGGAGGTGGCTATTTTCACCCACCTGTAGCAAACCCCCCCCCCCCCCCCCCGCCCACGTGCACCAAAAAAGAGAGAGAGCTTGTAGCTCTCTCCTCTCTCCACTCTCCTCCCCTTCTTCTCCATTCTACATTTTCATATCACCCCCTTCTTCTCTTCTGTGATAACTGAGAGAAAGAAGATTAAAACTTAATTAAATCTTTGCTAATCATAATTATATTTTAATTATAATTAAGGCTTAATCAAACTGTGCCGCCTTGTAAGAGGCATTCACACGCGGGAGAGGAAAATAGAAGTGAAATTCAGATTTGAGTGGAGAAGAGAATTCCATGCTCACGGGAGAGCATTACATACATCAATTGGCTGCCCCACTCTGCATTTTAGTAGAAATTTGGCAAAAAATTGATAGCATCACGGTGGCAGAAAACCCGCCAAAATGCATAAAAAATATATTGTTTTTCATAAAAATGCTCTGAAAATTTCTTAAAAATTAGAAAAAAATCCTAAAAATTATAGAAATTTAGGGAATTCACTCTACCACAAATATCCACCATAAAATGTGTGGTATTTTGGTAAAAAGTCCATAAAAGCTTATTTTAAACCATAAAAATTTTTAAAAAAATAGCATTAAACTCATAGAATTCCCCCGCAATGTCAATTCGTCCATTGAATAGAAGAAACACGCGTTCCAACCACCACATCAATGATCCACATGATAATCATCAACACAAATCAATAAAATAATATTTTTATTTAGTAAATATTAAAATTTACTTTAAAAAATATAAAAAATTAGAATAAAAAAGAAAAAATAACAATAATTAACTAGAGATTTCTCTGATACCACTGTTAAAACCCTAAGATCTCTCTAGATAATTGTTATGCATAAACATGCATAAACTCATCCATCCGACCACCCCCGAGCCCAAGGGATGCACACATGAATTATAGTGAAGTACATCATACCTTTACCTTGATGTCCCATACCATCAAGAGGCATGACTCCGACCCATTCTCAATCCAAATCAAGCTTTTCATAAAGCTTTTCCTTAACCCAAGATTAAGCTATGCTTGAGGCCAAATTAATGGCTTTTTTCTATGCTTTTAGTTTATGTATATTGATGACTCAATCCATTATGGATTAATGATCCAATTAGAGATCATTTTAATTATTTCCTTAATGATAAGCTTTATCCCTTAGAAAAAATTGAGATTTATCAGTCATAGCAGCGGAGCTATGGCAAAATTTTTATAAAAATTATGCATCAAATAATTTCATTCAAAGCATAAAAAGAGGACTTCCTACCATATTCTAGGAACTATCATCCTAGATTAATTGAAAGAATTTCATTATAATCATGGAGAAATTGAATTTTTATTTCATGCATAGAAGTATGCATAATGGTTAAATTTTTATATCAAAAGTGTTACTTTTACCATTTTTATTTTCATGCATAGAAGTATGCATAAAGGATAAATTTTTATATCAAAAGTGTTATTTTTATCAATTTTTATTTTCATGCATAGAAGTATGCATAAAGGATAAATTTTTATATCAAAAGTGTTATTTTTACCATTTTTATTTCATGCATAGAAGTATGCATAATGGTTAAATTTTTATATCAAAAGTGTTACTTTTACCATTTTTATTTTCATGCCTAGAAGTATGCATAATGGATAAATTTTTATATCAAAAGTGTTATTTTTATCAATTTTTATTTTCATGCATAGAAGTATGCATAAAGGATACATTTTTATATCAAAAGTGTTATTTTTATCAATTTTTATTTTCATGCATAGAAGTATGCATAAAGGATACATTTTTATATCAAAAGTGTTATTTTTATCAATTTTTATTTTCATGCATAGAAGTATGCATAAAGGATAAATTTTTATATCAAAAGTGTTATTTTTACCATTTTTATTTCATGCATAGAAGTATGCATAATGGTTAAATTTTTATATCAAAAGTGTTATTTTTACCATTTTTATTTTATGCATAGAAGTATGCATAATGGTTAAATTTTTATATCAAAAGTGTTACTTTTACCATTTTTATTTTCATGCATAGAAGTATGCATAATGGATAAATTTTTATATCAAAAGTGTTATTTTTATCAATTTTTATTTTCATGCATAGAAGTATGCATAAAGGATAAAATTTTATATCAAAAGTGTTATTTTTATCAATTTTTATTTTCATGCATAGAAATATGCATAAAGGATAAAATTTTATATCAAAAGTGTTATTTTTATCAATTTTTATTTTCATGCATAGAAGTATGCATAAAGAATAAATTTTTATATCAAAAGTGTTATTTTTATCATTTTTATTTTCATGCATAGAAGTATGCATAAAGGATAAATTTTTATATCAAAAGTGTTACTTTTATCATTTTTATTTCATTCATAGAAGTATGCATAATGGTTAAATTTTTATATCAAAAGTGTTACTTGTATAAAAATTGATTTTAATGTATAGAGGTATTAAAAAAAAAAGATAAATTTTAATCGGAGATCGACGTAAATGAATATTCCTCGAGAAATCCATGTTTTGAAATTGTAAACAAATATTCATCGTAGGAAATTTTAGAAAAAGAGAAACTGAGATAGTACCTTTCGAGAAAATAAATTTAGAGAGAACCTTTCAGACTTAAACTCGGACTCAGATTATTGATCAAGACCTAATTCCTTCATGAGTTTCAATCAATGACGATGTGCCCAGTTCAGGGAAAATGTATTCAATCACCCATCGAATCAAAAACTAAGTTAAGACTTGTGACTTTGATCTAAGAATCAAGTTAACAGAATTTGAAGAATTCTGTTTGGAATTGAAAATTGGATCTAGGGATTTATGATATACTCATGGTATTCAAACAAAAATCAAAACTGTAAACTTGCATAGAAACCCTGCCTTCTTAAAAGACTGTCTTACGCCAGAATGCTGGAGGGAGCATTTGGCATATATGTTTATCTAAGGGAAGTTCGGTTGCAACAGCTGGCGGGGAGTGTTCGAGGGACAGCTCACGCGGCAAGGCTTGTCGAGGTCTTGACCAGCCTCGGTATGGTTAAAATGGTGCGCTTCCGGTACGATGGATGAGGGCCGACGAAGCGGTCCCTGAGTGAAGTGCCAGGACACCTAAGGAGGATCCTGGAGGGTTTTGACCAGGTGATGCACGGGCTCGCGGTGCCGAGGACATCCATGCGTATGTCGAGGAAGATATTATATGATGGACCTATATTTTTTTTATAATCTATCACTGGATCTCGTTGTTGACTTGCTGGTCTCAACGGAGAGTCCAGAGTGATACTGTTTTGTTGAGAAACAAGGACTCAATGAAAATTTTGAAGTATGACATGTATAAATCGTAAATTGTTTATCAAGGATTGTTTTTTATTAAAGTTTTAATAAAGAGGAGTGCGTGCGTATCTGTTTTCTAAAGCTAAAGTTAAGAAAGGCAATTCAATTATGGGTGGGTGAGTACTTATTTGGTTCCACCGATTCCAGTGGTAGGGTGGTGGCTAACCCATGGGCCGGATGGGGTTAGGCTGGAATCAGTGGAGTTTTAATAATCAAATTGCAAAATCTTAGGATTACGCTAAGATTCGAGTAGTTAGATAACCTCCTGATAAATTTTTCAATAAGTAGATCAACGGCTGTGCCTGACCTGGATCAGGAAAAAAGCGTTGAATTTACTAAAATGATCAAATTATATCAGTGATAGTTTCCTTCTATCTGGTTTATCCAGTTGAAGGATAACTTAGAATTGATCACGTTAGAAAAATTCGTTAAAAAAAAAATAAATCTTAATGGTGGAATCGCCCCCGCTTTCCGGGCATGGGAATTTTTCCCGGTTTCGGTTTTTGGAGTGACCACCAGCCTAGTCTCGTGCCTGGACATTCGAGAGCGAGACCCCGAGTGAGAAACCCCGCCCCGCGCATGAGGGGGCTGCTTCCGCTGTTCGGCTACCGAGAGTCCGGCGCGCGGAGGGAGCGGAGGGATCTCACATTGTTCTTGCCTCTTCCTTTCCTCCTTAGCTCTCACACGAAGCAAAGCTCTGATATACCATAAAGAGAATGCAAGGGAGAGAGAGACCTTGAGTTCATTATAAGCAAACACACACACACGCCCTTTTAGATATTAGCATTTTGTTGTTATAGAATGGAAAAAACACAATAGATCTTATAATTTAGAGCAGGCAATATTTCAACTAGCTTTATCCAAACCAAATGCTGATATGTAATACAAGTTACACCTCGAAGCAAACACATATTTGAAAATAAAGATGTAAATGTTGTGGACGATGATGTCATTGAGAATCAATTGATAGAATATTAGGAGGGCACATCACCTCTAGTGAACTTACTGATATTACATCCTCAAATATTTCTATGGATGGTAATTAACTCCCTTTTAGTCTTGTGTTTGAAGATATAAGAGATACAAACGCCACATTAGAAATTGATCTCTTTGGAGCCATGAACCTTGTACACGATAAACAATCATAAAATTGACCTCTTTGCAGCCACCATGAACCTTGTACATGATGAACAATCATAAAATCTCTTTATATTCTCAAATCAAATGTATTTACTAATATTTTTGATAGAATGCAATAAGTAAATTTATCCTCATATACCGCTATACATATCGATGCAAACAGACACACGTAGCGACGCTAATGCTGAACGAAAACACCATTACATTTTATCGACGACAATACTGAGGCGCGTAAGATCACATGCATGAAAGAAACTATCTCCTTAAAAATGTCTGTAGAAAACATTGGTACTATGTAGATCTCTTATTGTGATATCTAAATATTGTTGTTGGACCATAAAAGGTACAAGCAAATAGAATCCTCAATGTCAATCTTAGGCTTAAGGTCTATATGACACATGCATAGACTAAAAACACCTATTTTATTAAAAATTTAGTGCTTCAAACATGTTCCCCTCAACGATTAAAGGGGTGGAGCTGAAATAAAGAGAGAAAATTTTCATTATAAACCTCAATGTAGCAAAGGTTTTTTAAAGTTTCTTGTAACCCTTAGATTTCTTAAGCAGAAAAAGGAAATCAAATAAATTTTGGATTTCTTTGTGCATCTTTAAGGTTTGTCTAGCACACATGCTTCTCTCTCTCTCTCTCTCTCTCTCTCTCTCTCTCTCTCTCTCAAGTGGGATTTTGTGCGTGGGGCATGCATGTGTGTGTGTGTGTGTGTATGTGTGTGTGTGCCCACACTTAGATCACTCTTTCTATTGAGTTTCAAGTTTGTGTTTCAAAGTGTATGTAAGAGGGGTGGGTAGTAGGATTTTGTCCATGCACGAGGCGTGCGTGCGCGCGCGCGCGCGTGTGTGTGTGTGTGGCCACACTTATATCACTCTTTCTATTGAGTTTCAAGTTCAATGTGTCTCAAAGTGGACAAGGGGTGGTGGGTGGTAGGATTGAAGGTTATGAATATGCTTGTGTGTGTGTGTGCGCGCGCGCACACGCGTGCATGCATGTATGTGTGTTGTGGGGTGTGGTGGTGGGATTTTTTGCGGGGTTTTTTTTTGCGCGG
The DNA here is from genome assembly GCF_041138505.1 of Cibotium barometz. Classification (NCBI taxonomy): domain Eukaryota; kingdom Viridiplantae; phylum Streptophyta; class Polypodiopsida; order Cyatheales; family Cibotiaceae; genus Cibotium; species Cibotium barometz. Next base: position 52,589,487 of record NC_141062.1, read on the forward strand.
GCACGCCGAGGGGGTAGGGTTGGCTTTGAAGATATGCAAATTGGGGAGCTACAGTGGGGCTAAATTAGGGGGATTTTTTTGTGGGGTTTCTTTTTCAGGGGCACGCCGAGGGGGCAGGGGGGCTTTAAAGATGTGCAAATTGGGGAGGTATGGTGGGACTAAATTAGGGGGATTCAATTGTGGGGTTTCTTTTGTGGGGGCACGCCGAGGGGGAAAGTGGGGGCTTTGAAGATGTGCAAATTGGGGAGCTGTGGTGGAGCTAAATTAGGAGGTGAGGTCGAGGACTAGTGCTGCATAGTAACAAGTGCACTGAATTAGAGTGGGGTCCATGACATGGACTAAGGTTTATAAGCTTAGTTTGAGTAAGGTTTAATGGACTAAGGTCGAGTAAGGCACTATAACTTTTGTTGTACAGTAATAGGTGCATTAAGGGTGGGTCCATGACCTTAGTTTAAGTAAGGTTTTTTGGACTAAGGTTTATAACCATAGTTAAATTAATCATGGGTGGTAAACCGCATTAATTAATGCATCACGATAGGCTAGTGTGAGACTATGGATATCTATTATATCTTTTCAAGTAGTATTAGGTACCCATTGTAATGTGAAAGCTTAGTTGTTTAAAAGCTTCTTCTTTTTTTACTAAATCAATATATTGTCAAAGAATAGGTAACTGTACAGAAGTATAGACCCAAGTTCAAAAGCTATTTGTTGAGCATTAGTTCACCTTGGCTCATAGGGTAAGTTATTGTGCTTTTGCAATTGTTTCAACTTACGGGAATTTTTTAACTATGTATTTGGGCGTTTAAAGAATTTATGTCTTGTCATGCCCATTTTGCCTGTTTTGAGTCCAAAAATCTGTTCAACGCCTACTTGAACAGATTTTGTCTTGTCATGCATGTAAGATCACCTGCATGAAAGAAACTTACATTTTATCGACGACAATACTGAGGCGTGTAAGATCACCTGCATGAAAGAAACTCTCCTTAAAAATGTTTGTAGAAAACATTGGTACTATGTAGATCTCTTATTGTGATATCTAAATATTGTTGTTGGACCATAAAGGGTACAAGCAAATAGAATCCTCAATGTCAATCTTAGGCTTAAGGTCTATATGACACATGCATAGACTAAAAACACTTATTTTATTAAAAATTTAGTGCTTCAAACATGTTCCCCTCATGATTAAAGGGGTGGAGCTGAAAGAAAGAGAGAAAATTTTAATTATAAACCTCAATGTAGCAAAGGTTTTTTAAAGTTTCTTGTAACCCTTAGATTTCTTAAGCCGAAAAAGGAAATCAAATAAATTTTGGATTTCTTTGTGCATCTTTAACGTTTGTCTAGCACACATGCTTCTCTCTCTCTCTCTCTCTCTCTCTCTCTCTCTCTCTCTCTCTCATGGGATTTTGTGCGTGGGGCATGCATGTGTGTGTGTGTGTGTGTATGTGTGTGTGTGCCAACACTTAGATCACTCTTTCTATTGAGTTTCAAGTTTGTGTTTCAAAGTGTATGTAAGAGGGATGGGTAGTAGGATTTTGTCCATGCGGGAGGCATGCGTGTGCGCGTGCGTGCGTGTGTGTGTGTCCACACTTATGTTCCACGGGAACACTCACGGGAACACAGATTATGGAAGGAGGCCGGAAGCAATTAACGCGAGAGAGCGGGATTGTAGCCATGGGAACATAAAGACGCACATAATTTTTTCATATTTTTGTGCCGAAGTGTAATGTAAATCGTTTTAGGCCAATGTGGGTTCTAAATGAGAGTTCTAAGTGTATTAAGCAAGGCTCACTTATGGGGTTGTCCGCCCATGTGTGAAAGAGGCCTAGGGTTAGGGTTAGTGACATCTCTACAAAAGAGATGTTAGCTAAAGAAAGTGGACGTTTTTGCCATTCTCATAAGCTATTGAGTGAAGCTCTTGAGCTCTCAAGCTATGGCAGCTCTCTAACTCTCTCTCTATTGTACTCTAATGAGCATCAAGCTCCAATGAGTATAGCTCCACTTCTTTCTCTTAATCTGTTTTAGCATCATTGAAGTAGATTAATCTATGATTAGTTGAATGCTTCTTTCTTTCTCTTGTGTATGCTGCATGCTTGTAGTGTGTGTGTGTAGTGTCCATTGATGCAAGCTCTTGCCCACTTCTTTGTTGGCAATGAGTTATTCATGGATAGACTCTCTCTATGAGCTTGTGGGTTTGTGAATGTTACATTCTCTGCTTGCTTAAGCTTGTGGGTTAGTAGATGCACGCTTATGGATTTGCAGGCATTAGGGAAAGCTAAGATTTAATCAATGTTTGAATGGGATTAAGAGATTGCTATGCATTGCTTGTTGTCTTGATTAATGTAGTGGATTTAAGAGATTGAGAGATTGATTGAGGTGTTGAATGATTGAATCGTCAAGTGGTGGTTTGTGTATGTGAACTCTCCCTCATGGGATAAGCCTTCATGCACTAATTGGGTCGAGTCCTCGGATTGACATTATGTTTCTTAACACATTTGTTGATCGGTAGTACTCTATGAGCACTATATTGCACAGTAGAGAGAACCGCTCTACAATGGCGCCACTGCCGAGGAGCGAGTGCCTACATTAGTTCAGCACCATACACACACTACCACTCCTTGTTAAGCTCCAATCGGTTGCAAAACTGTTGGATAGGAGAGCAGGCTTTGGGACTAATTTTGGTATTTATTTAAGACTAATCTGTTGTTAAATTCTCTTTATTTGTCTTGCAATTCGAGTGCGATTGGCGAGCTACGCTTCTCCCTTCTTGAGGTCAGGACAAGGATTCGACACACGGGAAGGATTGAAGGTAGGCGCTAAACCTGCAAATTTCAATTTGTGTGCAAAAGAGAGAGGCCTGTTTTTGCATTTCTGTCATTCTGTTTGAGGAAAATTTTTACAGTTTCAATTTTCTGCATGTTCGTTTTATTTTCTGTTCTTAGCTTAGTTTAGTTTTCTGCATCTTTAATTTTGTGCATTTTAGTTCTCTGTTAAACTTGCATTTTAGTTCTCTGTTAGACCTGCACCTGTAAAGAAACTGAAATCCGTACACACACATGAAGATTGAACATTTCGAATTTGCTGCAAATCTCACAGCTGCACATGCATTGAGTTCCCTGCACATGTATTGAATTCGCTGTAAATCTCACAGCTGTACACGCATTGAGTTCACTGCACACACACTTCAAAAAAGAAAAAAATAATAATAAAAAAAGAAAGGCGGTTGTGTGTGAACAGCACACCGCGCAGAGAGACCCACACACCGCACCATAAAGACCACCACCGCACCGGATAAGTCTAAAAAATTTTTCATTTTCTGTCGCAAAAAATTGGGAGGTTATTTAACTTTTCAAGAGGAGTTAGAAAACACCCATCGTCGAAATTTCGGTCTTGGAACCATTTTCCCATAGTGAGTCAGTATGGGAAACTGGTAAATTTTAGGTGATTTTTGATCCAAAAAAATACGCTATTTTTTTGGCCTAATGTATTCGAGGGGGTTCAAAATGGGTTCTGGCAAAGTTTGAGCCAACTTGAAAATTTTTGGATTTTTTGAAAAAAAATAAATTAAAAAAAAAAACCTTAAAATTTGACCTTATGCACTTGCGGTCGGGACGTCATATAGACACTGCCATAGGGTCTAGGACACCTTCTAGAGTACCTACGCAAGAAAGTGGGACCCAATCGGTAGGTAATTTGGTAGATATTGCTGAAACCTCTTCCGAATCCCAATCTGATACCCTTTCCAGGACAATTAGCTCATTGTCTATGGACAATCTAGGGTCGTCAAATAGTCATTCTTTAGCCCCAAATAGGACACCCACAAGATCTTTTAATTCATTTGAAGCCGACACCATGGGGTTACCACTCAATGTGAGACTTCAATATGTCTACACGAATGCTCAGGGAGCTGAGATCTTTAGGGATCCACAACAACGGTATCTCGTTAAGATCGCAGACTTTTTCTCAAAGCTTGATAGAGCACCTCTAGTCAATGACCAGGGTAACATGTACATGGCTGGAGATGGTGTTCGCTACGAAGTCACCTATCATCCAGAGAATGTAGACAAATTAGGAGAGCTCTCTAAGAGTGAGTTCCTAGATTTATTAAAGCCTTCTGGAGCAAGGGAGTCTAGAAATGATTGGCTCATTAAGCCGGACATGCCTGGACCATCCAATGCCCAATCCTCAAAGCCATCCATAGATGATTTACTTTGTGTAGATCTAAATTTGGAAAGGGACAGGAAAGGCAAGAGCAAAATGGATCAGGGGGCTGAGAACCAATGGGAGTTTGTACGACAAATTCCAGAGACAAAGGTCTTTAATCGTTGCCCAGAAGATGAGAAGCCCACCCAGAGTCGATTAATTTCTCTCTTCTTAAAAGGACTCAAAAATTCAACACTGCACACACATCTCTATGCAAAGAAGCATACAAATTTCAATGAGTGTTGCCATGATGCTATGGATTTCACAGATAACTTCAAATTCCAAGATGGTACTGGCCTTGAGGTGAAACCTAGAGATCAGTGGGGTGATGACCAAAGTTTAGGGTCTAGCGCACTAGTAAATCCAGACCACATAGCTAACCTATTACTAAGGAGATTGGGACAAACCTATCGCCCACCCATGCAGTCACAACAACAGCAGCAGCAAACGAATGAGGAGTGTACTACCTACAGGTCCTCATCTTTGTGGAGCGTGTGGCGGTAACCATAAAACCGAAGAATGTAATACCTTTTCTCCTCTAGTCACAAACCAACCCACAAAGAAGTGGTGCCAGGCCTGTGCTTGGAATTTTACCCACACCACACAGGAATGTACTCGCATTGCAAGAATGAGACAAGAGCGTGAGCAACAAAGGGGTACCGTGGCTCCACAGATGCATCAACATTATACTAATTTTGAACGTAAGCCACCGATGACACAAGAGCAAGCACGACCTGTACTTGGAGCTCAACCTCCTGCTCCTGGGACTACTCCTATGAGGTTTGTTGACTATGACAATTCAAATGTGTAGAGACTTGGTAAACCCAAGCTATGTGGAGGAGGAATATGCATCATATTCATCCAAGGAAAATCTCCTTGAAAATCCCGCATATCCAAGCCAAGCACTGGAACCTCAACCAGGGGAACAAAATTCTTTGATGTTGCTAGGCGGCTACCAACCTAGGACTCCAGGCCCCTCAGGACAATGGCAGCAAAGGAAAGTACAAGCCAAACTAATGGGCCCCTGTTATGAGTGCGGAGAACCCCATTGGGCTCGTGATTGTCCACATCGCCCAAGGCAAGCAGCTCGATCCAATACAACAGTACCACAGTTTCCACCAATTGAAAGATATTGTCTAGGGTGTTGTGTAGAACACTTTCCAAAGGATTATTTGCTGAAACCACATGAGGAAACTACCTCTCAATCAAAGGTCTCACTCAACTTTGTAGAGGCAGTTCCATCGCCACCTTCATCAGAGAATGAGAATGTCGTGCCACTTAGAGTCATGACTAGATCACAGACACGAAATGTCGAAATGCAGACTGATGAGACACCTCGAACTAGGGATGCAAAGGCAAATCTAGTGGACAAGACCCTACATTCCAATAGAAAAAGGACCACTAGGAGGAAAAAGAACCGCAACAAGCAAACTAAGAGTGCATCCACTAGTTCTCAAGAAGTCTCTAAACAAAACATGAAGGATCAAGCATTTACATCCCAAGAAGTGCATGAGGAGCATCAACCTCAACCTGGGCCTAGTGCTAAACAAGATGAGGCTAGTACAAATGAGGATAGTTCAGGGGATTCTGTTTTTGTGGATAAGGTGAACGAGACTCTAGATGCCATCATTGATGCTCATAGAAGTCGCATTGCAGCTTTATCTGAGCTACCCAAGAAGCTTCAAGAATACCCAAACCCTCGTGAGGAGAAGATCAATCTAGCTGTACATCAGCAACTCATTAGGGAAGCTCAATCAATACTTGAGGGCCCACCTCCACCTATCCCTTGGGGCCCAACCTCTCTTAAGCCAACGTTAGAAACCATACCAGAAGTGTCATCAAGTTGGGAAATGAAAAGTGAGCTGATCTCCCAAGCTCATAGCGAAAAGTCTGCACCAATTGACACCCCATTGAAAGAAGGCATTCTGCCACCACCTAGTCTTGCCTTCCCATGCAATGATGAAGTTATTGATGCTAACGAGGACATGGCAAATGAGATGTGGACAGTAGTTCATAAGAAAGTTAATGAGAATATGTCCTCTATTATTTCACCTCCATTCTCTGAGGTGGATTTTACCAGGGGCATAGAAAACAACTTTAGACGCCCAAGCATCCAGGAGGAAGTTCAAACAATTGTTTCTCCTAGAAGTAAGCATACAATGAAAACCTTACCATCTTATTTGGGAGAATATGAGAACTGTTCTCAAACCTTGAGGATACCCTCCATGCATAGAAGGTTGACAAAGGAGATGGATATGGGTATCGTGCAAGCTATTTTGTCAGCACCAGTGGCTTGTACCTTACCTTTGCTTGATTTGATAAAGCTTCGACCTGAGTTGTGGAATGATATTGCCACATGTTTGTGAGAGCAAGTATTGCTACAAAAGGGTCACCATCATTGTACTATACACCCTGAGACAAAGCATGTTATGCCAGTTCCTATCAACAAAGTAGGAAAATTTTGTGAGGACGATCAGGGAAATGCGACCCTCCCATTAGAAGTGCGAAAAGTAGCTTCAACTGCAATACTTGACAGTGGTGCAGGAGTGGGCATTGTGACAAGGTCCATTTGGGAAAAGTGGGGCAAACCAGCTATTAGGAGTACCAGGATGCGCTTGCATTTGCAGCTAGCAAATGGAAGCTTAGAACATCCCATTGGGCTGCTAGAGAATATATTGGTCACCACATGTGGGATTGAATATGAGCACACATTTGTAGTAGTGGATTTTGGAAAACATCCAAACTATGAAGTGATATTAGGTAGACCATTCATGCGACAATTTCAAATGATTCAAGACTGGGGATATAATTATTTGTACCTCCGACATGATTCTGTCATCACAAGGGTCAACCTAAAGAATCACTCATATCGTGATGTAACAAGGTCTCCAATAGATGAGTTTGATTCTGCTTCATCTGAGGGCTCAAGAGTTACATTGTCAGATGGGCAAGAAGATCTATGGATGTGTGGAGCCTCATGTAAGGATTTCAACACTGAGAGACTTAAGGGTAATCGAAGTGTATCAGATGAGGCATACATTCCACAACCCTTCCCTGAGCACTTAATTAATCCACTAGAATGGAGTCATGTCCTTGCAACATTATCGATATGTGCTTACCTAAGCCAATTCAATTTTGTGACTCAGATGGATATGACATTATTCCTATACGAATGGTACAACCACGTGACCTTCTAGATGATTTGTACTATGGGGATGTATCCACAACAGCAGTGCATGTAGAGGAAGTCTCAGTGGAGGATTTAACACTCGAATCTGCTAATGATGCTGATAAGGAAGATGGATGGGACTCTGATTTTGAAGATGATGTGATAATCCCCGAGGAAGAGTTAGGAAAGGCACGCCTACTCTTGAGAGGAAGGGAGGTTCAAATAGAGATCCCTCGAAGCCGACCTAAACGTAAATGCTGTAAGAGCCATAAGAGAATCCGTAAACAAGATGATAGGGAACGATGTGAGAGAAAACAAAAAGGAGACGAGGAGTTTAAGAATGAACACTCTCGACAACCACCTCACTTCTCAGGAAAGAATGGATATCTATACTATGTCCAAGCACAAGATAGTATCAAAGACCAAGTAAAACGATCAGATGGATTCCAACCAAGAGAAAAGCTAAAAACTGTTAGCAAAAATCGCAATAAAACAAAGAGACCAAAACAAAAACTCAAGTCTCAAACAGATTCAAAAGAGAGTGTCAGAAGTGCAAACATAACGGTTGAACAAAAAACTCTGATGCTGCAAGATTGCAAAAGAGAGCTCAAAACCGCATGGTCTTCAATGACTGACGACTCAAGTGGAAAAGAAAAAGGTCTCAATGTTCTCCCCAACTTCACACAGTACACTCTTCAAGATCGGAAGATTGTTCTTCAACAGCCCATGTGCAAAAGCCAAGCGTGCCAGGGGTTTCATATGATGGTCCAGAAGATGCAAAAAAAATTGATATCGCTAAGCCAGGAGAAGAGCCTCGCTATGTGTGGATTGCCACAGACTTGTCCTTAGATGAGGAGAAGTTATTAATTCAAACAATAAAGGAGTATCGCGATGTTTTTGCTTGGAGTTATAAAGACCTCAAAGGAGTTGATCCAAGCATATGTAATTTCATTGCGAGAGGATGCAAAGCCTTCCAAAAGCAACGTCCTTATACTTACAATGAGAATTTTGCACGAAAGATAAAAGAAGAAATAGACAAGCTCTTAGAGGTAAAATTTATCTATGAGATTGAACACACTGAATGGGTCTCCCCTATTGTAGTGGTGCCCAAGAAAAATGGAAAACTTCGAGTATGTGTAAACCTCAAGAAGGTAAATGCAGCTACTGTACGTGATCATTACCCACTTCCAATCACGGATCATGTTTTGGAACGTGTTGCAGCAGGGAAAAAGGCATATAGTTTCTTGGATGGATTCTCCAGTTACAATCAAGTGTCAATTGATCCGAAGGATCAACACAAGCCAGCCTTTGCTATACTGAAGATGGCATCTTTGCCTATCGTGTTATGCCATTTGGTCTAACAAATGCACCTGCAACCTTTCATCAATAGTTAATGAGTCATGTATTCAAGGAGTACCTTAGGCTATTCATGTATGTGAACTCTCCCTCATGGGATAAGCCTTCATGCACTAATCGGGTCGAGTCCTCGGATTGACATTGTGTTTCTTAACACATTTGTTGATCGGTAGTACTCTATGAGCACTATATTGCACGGTAGAGAGAACCGCTCTACAACTTATATCACTCTTTCTATTGAATTTCAAGTTCAATGTGTCTCAAAAAGTGGACAAGGGGTGGTGGGTGGTAGGATTGAAGGCTATGAATATGCGCGCGCGCGTGTGTGTGTGTGTGTGCGTACATGCGTGCGTGCATGTATGTGTGTTGTGGGGTGTGGTGGTGGGATTTTTTTTACGCGGGCACGCCGAGGGGGAAGGGTTGGCTTTGAAGATGTGCAAATTGGGGAGCTACGGTGGGGCTAAATTAGGGGGATTTTTTTTGTGGGGGCACGCCGCGAGGGGGCGGGGGGGCTTTGAAGATGTGCAAATTAGGGAGCTATGGTGGGACTAAATTAGGGGGATTCTATTGTGGGGTTTCTTAAGGGTGGGGTCCATGACCTTAGTTTAAGTAAGGTTTTTTGGACTAAGGTTTATAACTGTAGTTTAATTAATCATGGGTGGTAAACCGCTAATAGGTGCATTAAGGGTGGGGTCCATGATCTTAGTTTAAGTAAGGTTTTTTGGACTAAGGTTTATAACCGTAGTTAAATTACTCATGGGTGATAAACCGCATTAATTAATGCATCACGATAGGCTAGTGTGAGACTATGGATATCTATTATATCTTTTCAAGTAGTATTAGGTACCCATTGTAATGTGAAAGCTTAGTTGTTTAAAAGCTTCTTCTTTTCTTACTAAATCAATATATTGTCAAAAGAATAGGTAACTGTACAAGAAGTATAGACCCAAGATCAAAAGCTATTTGTTGAGCATTAGTTCACCTTGGTTAATAGGGTAGGTTATTGTGCTTTTGCAAGTTACGGGAATTTTTTAACTATGTATTTGGGCGTTGAAAGAATTTATGTCTTGTCATGCCCATTTTGCCTGTTTTGAGTCCGAAAATCTGTTCAACGCCTACTTGAACTTTTAAATAGTGTCCCTTGACGCGGCTGTCTGGACTCCATTGCCAGGGATTTTACGTGTAGGCTGCAGGTAAATTCGAGGAACTCGGCATCCTTTCCTACAGAGAAGCCTGAGGAGCACCACGGCTTTCTTCTTCCATGTGCTCGCAGTGTAGGCCTGAGCTAGTTGGAGCACCATGAGCACCTCGGCTACTGCACCCCTCTCAACAGCTTCACGGCAACATCCATCATCCACGCACAACCGGCATAGGATGCGAACGGAGTATTCAGTAGCACGTAATGAGACCCCAGTATCGTCGCGGTGATGGTTGGGATCAGCTTGCGATAATCGTAATCGGTAGCAACTTGTCTGTTAATATAACCCTGATCTGATGGTGGAGAGGAGGACAGCAGCAGCATCTCCAAAAGCTCAAGAGCTGTCTCGCATGTTGTCTCATCTTCTGTGATTTGCAGACGCTGTGCGAGCGTGGTGATGAGTGCGGTGAATTGAGTTGGCGAAAGATTGGAGCGATTGTAATTAGCTTTAAGGCGTTGGAGAGCTCGCAATGTTGGCGTGGAAGGGCCGCCGGTAATAAGCAGCTGCTGCTGCACTTGGAGCTCAAGGACTGCTGGAGAGGGTGCAGAAGAGGCGCAGTTACTGTAAGAAGAGCAACCATTGTGTTGACATGCGCGACTGCTGCAGTGCCATTTGTGGATGAGCTTGCGGAGGACAAGGTTGGGCAGGAGGTCCTTGTTGGCAAGGACCTGATTGGTGAGGGGGCAAGTGTTGTGACCAGTAGTGTGGAGCCAGGTGTTGATGCTGGAGCGGTCGTAGGTGATGCCTGTGCAGAGAATAACGGGATCTTCCATGACCTCCAGAGAGATGGGGCACAGGAAATGCAGGGGCTGCACACCTTCATTATCATCAACATGAATACGATCGGTGCAGAGGCTGCAAGGATCAGAGCTGGGCTTTGGTTGCAGATCCATATACATATATATGTGTGGACCTGCAATTTGATCCACAGTACGCACGGCAGTTTTCTTTGGCGTGGGTGGCAACAACAAGGTATTACAAAGGATCAAGAAGCCAATCTAATTTTATATGTTGGGCTCGTACCTACACAAACTGTGGGTGATTTTGTTCTCTTCTTATTTTAATTCGCTCTCCAACGCTAATTATCTCTCCAAAGATAATCTTATGTGTTGAGCTCTTGCAACTACAGATATCATGAACGATTTTGCACTCTTCTAATCTAGAGATCAGGTAGGTGGGTGCCTAGCCTAATTACTGCAAGCTGTGGGAAATTGGATTAAACCGAAGGCCATGTTATATATATATGAGCCAACATGTCGGCGGCGGCAAGCTGATGCGCGGCTGGTAGGCAGTACAGCTGGAAAAGAGGAAACAAGCCTGTACACAGTGTTTGCACATGTTTCTTTTTAGTTGTGTTCTGGCAGAAGACGGTGGGCTTTGCCTGCACAGGGTGGCTTCTCCCCGTCGTCTCTTTAACACAGTTGGCCACCAAATGTCTGAGAACGTGGGTTCCTCACCCAGTCACCGCGCTCAGATTTTTTTCTTGGCCGGTGGAGGAAAAGACTGGCCTGTTCCCATCATCCTCCTCCTCCTCTGAGTGCCCATGGCATTAAAGTCCAAAGGTCTTTATCCGTGTTAGTTCCTTCAGTGTATTTCTCATGATTGAATTCGAGAAAACCTGTTGATAAACCCTTTCTGTTCAGGTTTTGTAAGTTTTTCCCAAAACTAACAAAACACCTTCCAATTTTTTTTTTTAAAATCTTTATTAATAATCTCTCAGATTTGTGTTATAGGTGAAGGTTTTTATTTGTTATAGGTGAAGGTTTTGTAAGTTTTTTTTGGGAAAATGGTTTTTTTCGAGCATTGTTCATAACCATGTTGGTCCTACTCTATGACACGCCATATACAGGGCCACGTCCCATTAGTTGTACACTTCACCACTTTACATTTTCAAAAATAATACTAGTGAGTGTAAATTCTCTCACTCTCACACACACATTACACACCCGTGCATTGCATCCATGAGTTGTCCTCTAATTGAAGATTGGCAAATCATCACTTTACATTTTAGAAATTCTCTCTCTTCTCTCTCTCTCTCTCTCTCTCTCTCTCTCTCTCACACACACACACACACACACACACACACACAAACCCCCCCCCCCCCACACACACACGTGCACATGCACACTCACATTCAACCCCTAACCAATATTACTTGAAAACAAGACCTTGCCTTATGCACAAGACATTATGAGGAATGGGGAAACTTGCCTAGCCAAAGAAATTGGAGACTAATCGTTATCTAAGGGTGGAGGTTTATTTCACAATTTTTGTTTTTAAAATTTTCAGATTTGGCATAGATATGTTTTAACTAGCATTTATTATTTGTATAAGTATAGCTATTGATTATAGGAAAAAGTTAATCATCAAGTGATCCAAGGGTGGAAGTTAAATTTTGCATTTTTATTTTGAAAATTTTAGATTTGGTGTAGATATTTGTTTTTACTATAGCATTTATTATCTATGTAAGTATGGTTATTATTTTTAGTAAAAACCTACATAATGGCATGGTGGGGGTAAGACATCCTTTTGTAAAGCGATATTTACGACTTATTTTTTTGTGATGAATACTTGACACACACATTCCCTTCGTGGAGCGAAAGGGAGGGGTGAGCTAGATTTTGAACTTGTGTCGCTCTAGAGAGAGGTTCCTACTTTAACCATATTCAGGCGATCATCTCCCACCCTTTTTAAAAAAAACTTTTCTTATAAGAAATACAAAAAACTTCTACATGGACAATTTTATTTTAAAAAAAATCAACTAAATAAGAAATTGAAAAAACTTTAATTGTAAAACTATACTTTCAAAAGTCGTTTAACGCACAAAGTAAAACGTTCATAAGATAATTAAAAAGACCATTATTATAGATTGAAGTATATATGAATGAGAAAATATATACAACATTGAAGATAATTAAAAAGGACCATTATTGTAGATTGAAGTATATATGAAAGAGAAAATATATACAACATTTACAAGGTCAAGATTATAGAAAAATAGATGAGCAACTAAATGTCATCTCAATGGATATTTTTCAACCATTATTGCCTTATTATGCAGCCATTTGTTTTTTGAACATGGCCATGTAGGCACTATTAATTGACTTGTCAATGGCATCGTTAAGCCTGAAGTGTAGACTCCACCCTCCATCTTTGTGTGTGGAGCAACGTCTTATCTAAATGTGCATACCCATTTTATAGAAGGTTTCTATATGTGGACCACAACGAGCAACAAAAGTTTGATAACACCATTGAGAACTCACCAACACCTCCTTGAATGACTCCACACTAAATTAGAGTACATAATGAACAAGTGAAAGCAAGGAAAGGTGGATTCAAAAGCAATGTCCTTAACATTTTTTAAGGAGTGGTTTCAAACCATTAGTAAGTCCAAATTTTTTTAAAAAAAATCTAAAGATCAAAAAAACCATGTAGACTTTAATGCACCTCCACCTTTCAGCATGAAGCGTGGATTTGTATCATAGTGGTTACACCTTTTTAAAAATTCAAATTAAAAAAATCTGAAAGACCCAAAAAAACCCATGTAAACTTTAATGCACCGCGTAAAGTCCATCGCGTAAAGTCCATCATGGAATGTATAGCATGGAGCAAATCACTCTTGAAATTTATATCCTCTCAATTGCAGGCTTTTTGGTTTTGCTTTGATGAGCTATTTGTTTTTTTTACAGTCATCTCTATCTCTATCTTTTTTCTTATAGTCATTTCTCTCTATGGAGAGAGAGAGAGAGAGAGAGAGAGAGAGAGAGAGCATCTCCCTCTCACACACACACAAATGTGGAGATCCATGCATGCAACATAGGTTAGCAAAACATGAATGAAAGTGCTGATAAGTTTTGTTACACTTCCTGTTCACTTCTTCACCTAAAGAGTGTGGAAGATTTGATCTCTGCTCACTTCTTCTTTTCCTTTTTTTTCATCTCTTTTTTTTTTGGTGAAGTATCGATAGTAAATAAAAAAAGAAAATAGATACAAGAAACCCCCAGGTATATAAATAGGTCAAGCTCATAAAACATAGCTCTCATCTCAATCATCAAAATGATCATAATTACATCCTCATCACTTCTTCTTCTTCTGAAGAGTGCACTCTTCTTCTGAAGAGTGCAGAAAATTTGATCTCTAGTCCCTTCTTTTTCTTTTTCCTAAGTGCAAATTATGGTCATTTTGATGATTGGGATGAGAGCTATGTTTTGTAAGCTAGACCTATTTTGTTAGCTTATGATTGACTTTGACTTATTTAGTTGGTAACGTATTTGAATCCTTTTTTGGTATCCTCACTTTCTCCCTTAGTTTGATATATATTTGAGGGTTGTTTGTAATTATTATCATTTTTTATTTACTTTCCTTAAAGAATGATTTTTCACATCCTTAATTGTTTGTTACTAATGGTCAAGAGTAGAAGTTGTGGATGCATAATCCTTTGGAGGTAGTGATTCTCATCGTAAAGCAAAGATCAACAGAAGGGAGTATTGGACTTCAAAAAAAAAGGGTCACGAATAAGAGCCAAGTCATTGCAACGCTTAGAGCGTGCTCCTAAAGTGATTACTACTATGGATGCCAAGAAAAGAGGCTAGGTTTACAAAGTATTAGCAAATTGTTTTGAACGACAGATAAAGGGGATGGACTTAAATACTAAAAAGGAGATCTTTTAGCAACTCCTCCATCCTACATTTAAGGATCTATAGCCTACATCATTGAAGCAATTATGGTTTTGAACATACATAACACTTTAACACAAGTAAAGATCATCCCAATGCCATTGATGACTCTTCCTGAAGAGATCCGCTTTTCATGATACTAGCTGATGATTCTCATGATATGAATCAAAAGATATCAATGTTGCCAAAGCTACAAAGGTATTGGGAATTCATCAAAGAAACTTCTATTGAGAAAAACCATGTCTATCCCTTATCCACAAATCAAATACAACCATGTACTAGGGAAATCATACTTGAAGATAAGGATCTTGTGTTTGTTGAGATATCGAGCTCAACTAGTGCTGCTGACATTAATGACCCACTTGGGTGATAGCTTATGAACTTATGCCACTGGCATGGCTAGTGAGATTATGGTATGCTACCAGTGGATAATAGATTGTGTGACAACATGTCAGATTTGGATTACTAGAGTATGACAACAGGCATGCCATACTTGGATTACTAGAGTATGGTATAGTTATAGCAGGAGCTCATATAGTTAGGTTTACACTATGGATTGACCATTATAAGTTATAGTAGGAGAGTACTTTCTCTTGTATTATATACTCTTATCTCTTTACATTATGGTTGTAGAGAAGAGAAGAAGATACTAGAAGAAAAATTCAACCATCCATCTCTCTCTTGTGTCTTGCTCTCTCTTGTGCATGTGTGTGTGTGTTTGCTTTTGCAAGGAAATCAAGCGCTCCCTCTCCCATGCATTATTTTTATGGTATCAAAGCTTTGATTTGTGTGAGAGCTAAGGACATAAGCATGACTCAAGAACTAGGCAAGTAAGAAAGTGGTACATAAATAAGGGTATTTCTATCTGTTTCTCTCTTTGATTTTAGAGCAACACCTTCGGTAGTTGCGACAGCTATAGGCAAATAGGGAAGTCATTGTCTCAGATTGAAGCATCCTCTTGGGTGAAGGAAGAAGACTATATTGCACATGTCCCATTTTAGCTCTATAAGATTTTCATAACCACTCTATGAAAGTGTCGATTTTGATTGTGTTTGCCCAATTTTCTATCAAAGCAAAGTTGCTACAGAATTTTAGCCTATGTAGAGAATCTGAGTGTTATAGGTGTTGGTGGATGTATGTTTATGTGACTAGAAGAAACAATGGCATTATAACAGGTTAACAGTACCATTACTATTGAAGGTTATAGATTTGTTACAAGTGCACAAGGTTTTTTTTGTAAGAACTATTTGGTAAAGAGCTACAAGCAAATATCTCTAACAGTGTATCATAGATTGTGAGAAAGAAGCTAGACAAAAATAACTTCTAAGCATGAGAGTTTGAGATAACCAATTTTTGGATATTGGATATTGGTTATGAGAAAAGGATATTGGATCATCATCACAAGTAATAAAAAGGAGTCAAAGATTGTTGAAGAAAATATGACCCCACAATAGGTGTGACCATATAAAGCATCGCATGAAAGAGTCAGAAAGGTGTTGTACTATTTGTTTGTTAGTGTGACAAATTCTATGATTGTGCATATATAGGACACACAAATACCTAAGGAGGCTTGGGATACCTTGGTGAAGATGTACAACATAAACACCCAAACTTGGAAGACACAACTAAAGTAAGAGTTGCATAATGTGACTAGAGGAAAGTTGATTATTATAAATAATTACTCAATAAAGGCTAAAGAACTTACAGATGCCCTTGCTTATATTGGATCACTAGTAGATAATCATGATATGGTTTTAATGACCTTGAATGGTCTTGGCAAGGAATACAACCAGTTTTAAACCTCCATTGGAGTTCAAGAGAACTTTCTTAATTTTTAGGGATAATTGCTATTCTCATCCAGGAGATGAATATTGGGGGAGGTTCATCTTATACAAATTTAGATAAGCAGGCCTTCTACTCAAATACAGATAGAGGTATAGGGAAATCATCATCTAGAGGCCGAGCTCGAGGCTATTTTGAAAATAAAAAGTATGGCTGAACAGTAACAAGAATCATATGTGCAAATACTAGGTGGAAGAGGCCACTCTAGAGGTAGAAAGAGCCATAGAGGCGGAGGTGGTTGGGAAAGAAATCAAAATGCAAATAATATAGAGTGCTATTACTGTGGCAAACCAAGGTACATGGTAAAGGACTGCTATAAGAAGAAGAATGATACCAAGAGTGGAAAGTTGGACCAAGGTAATTATGCTTTATCAAGGAAAGAGGGTGATGACAAAAGTGGGCAGTTGTTTGTGATGTGGCATCATATGCTCTCAGTTCTACAATAAGAGATACGTGTTAGAATCTAGAGATGCTTTGTATATGGATTCTGGCACCTCTAACCACATGATCAGTCATGGAAAGTATTTTAGAGACATGTAGTAGAAAAAGAAAAATAGGTTACATAGAAACATGTGACGATATTATGCACCCCGTTCTACATGTTAGTAAAGTGCCATTATCTATGCAAGATGATGGAAAAATGAAGTACTTGGTAGATGTACTTCATGTTTCAAACATTATGTACGAAGAACTTGGTTTCTATTGGACAGATGGCTGCGCAATATTAACTAGTTGCCAAAGTTTTTTACTTACTTTAAAGTAGTATTTATAGGTTTTCAATGCTTTTAATTACTTTAAAAGCAGTATTCACTTTTCAGTGCTTTTAACTACTTTAGAGCAGTATTCACTTTTCAGTGCTTTTAACTACTTTAGAGCAGTATTCACTTGTCAGTGCTTTTAGCTACTTTAAAGCAGTATTCAGTTGTCAGTGCTTTTAACTACTTTAAAGCAGTATTCAGTTGTCAGTGCTTTTAACTACTTTAAAGGAGTATTCAGTTGTCAGTACTTTTAACTACTTTGAAGTAGCATTCACTAAATATCAATATTTGTAACTACATTAAAGTAGTACTTACAAGTTGTCAATGCTTTTAATTGCTTTAAAGTAGTATTCACTTGTTAGTGCTTTTAACTACTTTAAAGTAGTATTCACTTGTTAGTGCTTTTAACTACTTTAAAGTAGTATTTCACTTGTTAGTGCTTTTAACTAATTTAAAGTAGTATTCCACTGATTTGTCAATAGTTTTAACTACATTAAAGTAGTACTTACTAGTTGTCAATGCTTTTAATTGCTTTAAAGTAGTATTCACTTGTCAATGCTTTTAACTAATTTAAAGTAGTATTCACTTGTCAATGCTTTTAACTAATTTAAAGCAGTATTCACTTGTTAGTGCTTTTAACTACTTTAAAGCAGTATTCACTTGTTAGTGCTTTTAACTACTTTAAAGTAGTATTCTCATTGGTTATCAACTACTTTAACTACTTTAAAGTAGTATTCTCATTGGTTATCAATGCTTTTAACTACTTTAAAGCTATATATAGCTTTAACTACTTTAAAGCTATATATTACTTATAACTGCTTAACTATGCTGCACTAGTTATTAGTGATTTTAACTGCTTTAAAGCAGTATATATTGCTTCTAAGAGCTTTAATTGGTATCATCACTTTTAATTTCTTCAAAGAAATATATTTCTTCTAAGTGCTTGGTTGTGCTTTGAACTACTTTAAGGCAATATATTACTTCTAAGTGTTTGATAGTGCTTCATTGGTTGTTAATAAACTTTAACTGTTTTTAATTGTTTTAAAGCAATATAGAGGCAATATATTGCTTCTAAGTGCTTGACAGTGCTTCACTTTTTGTGCTTTTCATTGCTTTAAATCAATATATTACTTCTAAGCGTTCGCTTGACAGTGCTTCACTGGTTATGCTTTTAACTATTTTAAAGCAGTATATTGCTTCTAAGTGTTTAAGAGTGCTTCACTGGTTTTGTTAATGAGTTTTAACTACTTTGAAGCTCTCATACAAATTAACCTTAACCGTGCTTTCTATTATTTTGGTAGGTTGAAATCTATAGAAGATTCCAAGAGCGTTATCCAGAGCTAAGATCTTTGTACGATGTTTTGAGATCCTAAAGATTTTTGTAAGATGCTTTGAGAGCCTAAAGATCTTTGTAAGATGCTTTCAGAGCCTAAAGGCATATTTTGTGCACAAGTTACGAGATCAATATACTTGTTACTATGTTGCACATGTGCTAGCTGATTTTTCTCAATGCAGTCAATTAGATGTGCCATCGGTGCTTTGGTAGCCATGGGCCTGCATGCACATATACTTATTCTGTATGTGGGGAGTTAGGGTCAATTGGCTGCACAACTCTATATAAGAGTGTCACAAACATTTGGGAATCCGTACTATGTACCAAGCGTTATATGTCCATGTTTCATGCACATAAATGTTTGATGGAAAACTGTGGCCATTGGCATTGAATGGCTAGTGTTGTTTCCAAGAGAGAATGACAAGAAGGATTTACAGTTCTATATCAAGGTTTTTGAGGACATCAAGATTGGCAAGGTTGATATTGATGAGGGGAACAACAAGAAAACAAAGGATCTTGTTGTTGTGAAGAAGTTGGCATGCATTGATCTACTTTCCTTGTTCAAAGCACACATCAACAGCTTTATCAAGTATAACTTCATCAATAAGTGGAAAGCTCAAAAATTTAAGGAATGTTTGCCAAATTTTTCAAGCGATATTGTGGTCTTGGTCATTAACTTCATGGAGAATTATTCGTTTAAAGAGAAAAATGAGAGCCAATTAATGCACTAGTATTCAACCAAGTCACCGTATTGGTTCACATTTCATATTTCTAGAGCGGTGTTGGGTGATGTGAAGAAGACTATCCATTCCTATGTATTGAATGATAAGGTACATGATCTACTCTATTTGTCCAATATTGGTTTCTCCTTACATGATAGGTGGCTAAAGAAAGGTCAAGGGATCAAATAGGAACAACATTAGGTGTGGTCCTCGATGGTGCTATACAATTCAAAGCAAAGAGACCTTTTTACTTTGTTTGTGATATATTATGAACTCACAAGGATAGAGATGGAGTGGAATTTTTTCGGTTAAGGCCATAGTGTAAGGTTCCCCCCTTCCAAAATAGGGGAAACACTTAAGATAGTCCACTAAGTCTTAACTTGGAGAAAATTTCCTATTCATCGACACCTTGACCATGTAAAGATTCAAGGATACGATTCATAGGTAAGACCTAGTCCTATCCCGCAAGGGGAGCGTGATCTTCTAAAAATCAAATCACCCATAGGGTAATTGATCATAATTTGGGCAACTACTAGTCTTGATTCCTAGAGACAACGCTTTTTTCCTCATCTGTGCAAGGCACAGCCACTAGCCTAGTCTTCTAGAATAGAATTGCTCGAGAACCAATTTAGCATAGGGCTTTCACTTAATCTGTTGGAAAGCTACCTGACTGATCGGGTCCACCCGTCCATAGGATGGTGCCATCGGGGCATTCCATCCTCCCACTTTCCACCCTACTCACGCGTCAATTTTGTTTTCTAATTAATTCTACCACACTGTTTGACATAAATAAACATGTTCCTTAATTAAGGTCCTTTTCACAAGGTTTGTTAAAATAGCCCTTTGCCATAGTACAATAATGCCAAAGACAAGATTTATAAAAAAAAGTTTATACATGAATCAATCCCATACAAGCCAAACCGGCTCTCTTATTCTTTTCCTTTATACTGCCGATGATCTAGAATTCGGCCTTCCAACCTCTACATGCTGGGTAAAACCCTACCAGACCATACACCTCATCGTCGACCGTCTCACTGGTGTGGCGAGGACTCAAGCCGACCTGTCGCCCTCTCAGGCTCCGTCGCTCGATCCTCCTGCCCCTCAAAGGGATGTCTACGCACTAGGGTGGGCTTATTCACCGCACTAGCTTGAACCCTCAGAACTAGATAGCATCATAATCTCTCGCCTCAATCGGCGAACCTTATTCTCCCAATGGTATGAGGGATACCTTGGGCCATTCCCGGGCTTTGCTAACGACGCCGCCCAGCTACACAAGCACAAAACGGAGTTAGCGTCGAAGCCAGGAAAAACTTACACTCTTTCTCTTAAAGCTTACAGTTTCAATACAATTCATTGAATATAGCATCACTTCAAATCGTAGCTTCATACAATTTAATTTTTTTAAAGGAAAAGATACACATTTATTAACATTAATATTAAAGAAAAAAAACTCTTCATTAAAAGATAACCAAGCTAACCTGGCCACCATTTCCTTCAGGAGCTTGTAACGGGAGGGTTGGAGCCGCATTAGGAGCATCTTCTCCAATCTCATTGTTGCGTGCTCCTCTCGAGGCAATATTTTGGCATTTTTCGGATGGGGCCATCTTGGACGTCGCCTTGTAGTGCTCGTTGTCGCGGTCGTAATGCTCCAGTCAAATCTCAATTCCGAGATTTTCTTGCTCACCGCATGAGAAAAAGACCACAACGCATGAACCCTCTCTAAGGTCAAAACCTCTTGCTAAAGTCCACGCAAATGGGGGAGGAATTTGTGAGATGTCCTTAACAAAAACGTTTTGCTGAAGGGGAGAGGGGTGCTACTGTAAGTCTCTTCACACGGGGGGGGCGGGGGGAGGGGGGGTGCGGGGAGAAGAGCTAAGGACACTGCCTTCTAACAAGGGGGGAGTAGAGGAAAGTTTCCTTATCTGAAAAGTGGCAGATGAGGGGGTGTTGAGAGGGACGGCTGCACTGCAGAGCAAGTACACTGCGGAGGGACAGAGGGGGGTATAGATGGCAACACGGTAGAGTATAGGCTATGTAGAAATGCGTGCTGCCCATGGAGCACCCCAAGGGTTTATATAGCTGTGGGGTATGGGTGTGGGCGCTGCACAAAGTACGGTCGAAAGGACGGTGTGCCGACAAAGGCTGTGGATCAGTGGCCTGCATGGCTCTAGGGGAAAGGTACGGTGGTGGCAGTTAACAACGAAAGGAGTGGTACGCATGTACCTTATCTGGTCAGAGGCAGCATGGGTGTCCACATAGCGGTGCGTGTGGACCACACAGTGGGTGGCTGACCTTTGGTTCTTGTGAGGCCATTGTATGGGCACCCTGGTGAGTGAGCAACTGTGTATAGTTCCTTTTTTGGGGCGAGGTCTCCAAATTTGGGGCGCCAGCCTCGATTTGCATGTCGGACTGCCCGGGGGGATGAAAAAAGTTTTTGTCCGAGATGTTCCCCTAGTCATTGGGGTGCAGACCGTTCATCAATGGATGCCCGGTTGTGCATTTATTAAGGTTTAAAGGTCGTCACTTTTTAACTAAAAAAAACCAAAATTTGCGTATAAGCTTGATCCGGTGTCCATTTTGGATGCTGTAAAATCCTATACTAGGGTAAAATCGCATGCAGATTCCAAATTTGGGCTCGGAATTTGAAGATTCTAAGTAGAAGTGGCTCATTTAATAAAATCATTGATTTTTATACCATAAAAACTCATAAATTCATCTATTACATGGACATTTCTTTATTAGTGAAGATGGGTATGTTACATCATTCCCCCCCTTAAAGAAATCGAGATGTCCTCATCTCGTCTCATGAATTGGGGATAATCCTTTACGAGTGTAGCTTCATCTTCCCAAGTTGCATCCTCTTCAGGAGGGTAATCTTTCCACTGTACTAGATGTTCTACAAGAGTTCTATTTCGGAGTTGCCTTTCCTTAGAATCTATGATCCTACTGGGCTGTAATTCAAGGACTCCTTGAGTAGGGATTACAACTTGTTCATCATCAAGAATATGATCGAGACTGGGTACATAAGGTTTTAACAAACTTACATGAAATACATTGTGGACTTTGATATGGGCTAGGAGCTGGAGTTTATAGGCACTTTTACCTAGACACTTGATAACTCTATAGGGACCACAATACCTAGGGCTGAGCTTCTTATATTTCCCAAGTGATAGAGAACTTCGTTTGGGTCACACTCGTAGAAGAACTTTGTCTCCTTCCAGCATAATGCTTTTGCTGATCTTGAGCAGCTTCAATATCCTTTTGGTGGATTGCCTTGGTTTGTTCCTCCATCTCTTCGAGCATTTTCCTGGATGCCTCAACTCTTATGGTCGGATCAGAGAAATTTAGAGGAGATAAGCATTCTTGCCCATAGAGTGCTTTGAATGGTGACATTCCTATGCTCTGATGATAAGATGTATTGTAGGCAAATTCTACCAGAGGAAGGTATTGAATCCATCTTCTTGGTTCCCGTCCACAATATGCTTTGAGAATGTCTTCAATTACCTAATTGACTCTCATAGTCTGGCCATCAGTCTCTGGATGATAGGCTGTGCTAAAGCAAAGTTGAGTGCCCAGGGCTTGAAATAAGGACTGCGATAACTTTGAAGTGAAGTCAGAATCCCGGTCACTTACTATCCTTTTTGGGAGACCATGAAGTTTGAAGACTTTCTTTAAGAATATTCGAGTAACATCAGAAGCTTTGAAGGTCTTTTTTTCTAGTATAAGGTGAGCTACTTTGGTAAGTAAGTCCACTACTACCAGAATGGAGTCATATCCTCCTTGTACAGTGGGGAGACTTGTGACAAAATCCATACTAATGCACTCCCACTTCATTTGGGGAATATCCAAGGGTTGAAGTTTCCCAGGCATCTTGACCCTTTCAGCTTTGATCCTTTGGCATGAGAGACATTTCTTCAAGTACCGAAGGACATCATTTTTCAAGCCTGCCCAATGAAAGCTTCTTCTTACGGCATTTAATGTTTTTACATAGCCTAGGTGTCCTGCAGAGAAGGACTATCATGAGCTTCATGGAGGAATAGTTTCTTTAAAGCAGGATCCTTAGGGATACATAGCCTGTGATTGAAGTAGAGGCTTCCTTCATGAGTGGAGTATCCCTTGATTAGATTCTTCTCTTTCTCTGAATTTCCCCCCTTCTTCTACTGTGAGATCCCTGTCCCCACCATGCGACGGATTCGGGGTACTAGCAGCGGAAGTAGCACTTCATGTGCGGGGCAGGGACCCACACTCAGGGCCTCGTCCCCACGGATATCCGGACAAGAGACTAATCCGTCGGTTTTTCCAAACCGAACCCGGAAAAAACTTCCCTTACCCGGAAAGCACGGGCGATTCCACCAAGATAACTTTGTACTCTAACGTAGTCAAGATCATTACTGATCACGCTGATCCGACTGCACCTATAAAAATACTTGGTCGGATCAAGGAAGAAACTTGCACTTGGATCATTGGGATCAACGCTTTTTTCCCCATCAAGAGGCACAGCCGTTGATTCCTATCCATAGAACAATTACTATCTGGGATTTACTTTATCTATCGTAATAACAGAAATTGAGTCTCGATTTACGGATCCATCAGTCCAGCCTAACCCCATCCGATCCCATGGGTTAGCCAACCGCCCAACCACTGTAGTGATGGGATCCAATTTGGAATTTGGTTAGGTTTTGTCCCGGGTACCAAGGAAAAGAGTTCCAAGGCCCCCTAGCCGGAAGTTCATGCAAACATAAAACTAGCCACACCACTTACACACCCAATATGAAATTGCCTTTTTCTTAGCATCAGCTAACTTTAAAACAATCCTTTAATGAAACCATAGTACCACTGATCACAATCTTCCAATTTATCCGGTTGATTCATAATTTCCCAGCATTCCTTCATCAGAGTATCTATGGCATCATTGGCAACTAGAACGCTCACCACCTATCCACACAGGGGCCTTTTCAATAGTTCCTAGCCCATAATACTCGGCAATATAATCACTTGTAAAAATCAAGATGGACTCTCTCGTTGAAGATCAGCAAGATCAACCAACAGATCCATATAAAGAGCCATGGACTCATCCATTGAAGACCAGCAAAGTCAATCAACCAGATCCATGCCCGGTTTCACAAAACATCTCTTACTCCTTGTTCCAATATCTTCCTCGACGCACGTGTGGGTATCCTAGGCGACCCAGAGCTCGAGCACTGTATGGTCAGCACCCTCTAGGATCCTTCGCAGGTGACCTAGCGCTTCACTCATAGGCCGCTTCCTTGGTCCCTCATCCACCGTACCGGAAGCTCACCATTTTTAATCGAACCGAGGCTGGTCAAGATCTCGGTCGACCTTGCTACACGAGACGTCCTCCATTGACTCTCCGTCAGCAGTTGCAACTTTAACAGTTAGGTCTCCACAATCACAAGACGGTCAAAATGCTTCCCCAGCATTCTTGACATAAAACAGCCATTTACAAACAGCATTTACAATAGTTTACAAATACAGTTTCTATATTAACTCTCATTTTTCCACATTATCCCTCATTTTTCCACATTATCCCTCATTAATTCACATTACTTATTCCACATTCCATTTATATATGTACTCATCCAATCACATCATTTTCCATCTCTTCACTTCAGATTCCTTCACATCACATATCATATATTCACATCCATATCCACATCCATACATCCACATCCACATCCACATTCCCATTCACATCCACATTCCCATTCCCATTCACATCCACATTCACATACATCGACATCCACATCCCCATTCACATCTATACATCCACATCTACATCCACATTCACATCTATGCATATACATCCTCATGCATACATCTACATCCACATTCACATCTATGCATATACATCTTCATGCATACATCCACTTTCACCTTCATACATCCACATCCACATACATACATACATCCACATCCACATTCCCATTCACATCTATACATCCACATCTACATCCACATACATACATCCATCCACATCCACATTCCACATTCACATCTACATCCACATTCACATACATCCACATCCACATTCCCATTCACATCTATACATCCACATCTACATCCACATACATACATACATCCACATCCACATTCCACATTCACATCTATACATCCACATCTACATCCACATACATACATCCATCCACATCCACATTCCACATTCACATCTACATCCACATTCACATACATCCACATCCACATTCTCATTCACATCTATACATCCACATCTACATCCACATACATACATACATACATCCACATTCCACATTTACATCTATACATCCACATCTACATCCACATTCACATACATCCACATCCACATCCACATTCCCATTCACATCCACATTCCCCATTCCCATTCACATCCACATTCACATACATCCACATCCACATTCCCATTCACATCTATACATCTACATCTACATCCACATTCACATCTATGCATATACATCCTCATGTATACATCCACATTCACATTCACATCTATACATCCACATCTACATCCACATTCACATCTATGCATATACATCCTCATGCATACATCTACATCCACATTCACATCTATGCATATACATCTTCATGCATACATCCACTTTCACCTTCATACATCCACATCTACATTCATCTATTTCTACATTTCCATTCATATGGCCTCATACGCCTTCACATCTATTCTTTTACATCACATCCATTCTCGCCCTATCACAACCCATATACATCTTATCTCATCTCATACACTTCTTATCTCATCCCATACACATCTTAACTCATCTTATCACATCCTAACTCATCCCATAGGTCTCTTATCACATCTTAACTCATCTTATCACATCATAACTCTTCTCATATACGTCTTATCACATCCTATCCCTTCCCATATCTATTTATAGAATATAAGAGAATTCTTATATTTGATATAAAATTTCTTTATGCATCTAATTATGCATAAATTCCATTTAAGGATACTAACACTTTCGAAATAAAATCAATCTTTTATGCATCTTCTTATGCATAAATTCATTTTAAATGAGAATGACACTTTGAATTAAAATTCAATCTTTTATGCATCTTCCTATGCATAAATTCATTTTAGATGAGAATGACACTTTTGAATTAAAATCAATCTTTTATGCATCTTCTTATGCATAAATTCAATTTAGATGAGAAAGACACTTTTGAATTAAAATCAATCTTTTATGCATCTTCTTATGCATAAATTCAATTTAGTAGGAATTACACTTTTAGAATAAAAGAATTTCTCTTATGCATCTAATTTATGCATAAAATCTATTTATGATGAAAATCACACTTTTAGTATAAAAATATCTTTTATGCATAACCCTATGCATCAAAACCAATTATGAAAAAAGTAACATTTTTACAATATAATAATCATCTTTTATGCATACCTCTATGCAATAATTTCAAATGTGATAAAAGCAACACTTTTACTATTAAAAAAATATCCTTTATGCATACTTCTATGCATGAAAATTAAAAATGATAAAAGTAACACTTTTGATATAAAAAAAATTATCCTTTATGCATACTTCTATGCATGAAAATTAAAAATGATAAAAGTAACACTTTTGATATAAAAATTTTCTTTTATGCATACTTCTATGCATACTTCTATGCATGAAAATTAAAAATGATAAAAGTAACACTTTTTATGAGTTTAAAACTTATTCAAGCATGTGAAATATGCACCTCCTTTAAAGAACTCCCCTTCCTTACATATGTCATATTTTTAATATTGCTCATAGTTTTTTTACTAATAAACCTTGTACATTTTCAACTCTTCATCTTATGTGAAATATGCACCTCCTTTAAAGAACTCCCCTTCCTTACGTATGTCATATTTTTAATATTGCTCATAGTTTTTTACTAATAAACCTTGTACATTTTCAACTCTTCATCTTATGTGAAATATGCACCTCCTTTAAAGAACTCCCCTTCCTTACATATGTCATATTTTTAATATTGCTCATAGTTTTTTTACTAATAAACCTTGTACATTTTCAACTCTTCATCTTATGTGAACATTTACTCATTTTTTGGGTATCTTCTTTACAAATTGGATTTATCTCCTCCCTACACATGGATTGATGCTATTGGCCCATAGGAACCTTAATTGGACCATAATCCAAAATTTTTTGAAAATCTAGACCCTTAGGCTAAGGTCCTTTATACCCATTTCTAATTAATTCCAATTGCACATTGGAAAGTTCTTTTTGAATTTCTGTTTCAGGGGAACTTATTTTAATAAGATGAGATAAATTTCTATCCAAAAATATTAAAAATCTGAATATTCTCTCTCTAGAATATTTTCTCTCTCTAGGTTAAAACAGTTAGAAACAACTCTTTTATTTTTCTGAAGAGGGATTGATTACAGGAGAAGATGCTGGACATTTTGAGAGGCTGGGGAGGAATCTTACATTCTCTCTCACTTGAAAAACGCGAGATGTCCTCATCTCGCAAACTGGGGGTAATTTCGCAAGATGCACAAGTATGAGACTGAGAGAAAATTTTTTTAATTAAGATTAACCACCAATTAAAAAAATCTCAAGAGAGTAAGATTCAAGATAAGAACAAGATTTAAACTTTATTCGTTCTTGGAACTTATACAGTAAAGATAGAAGAACTCTTTACACTTCCATAAGCCCGTCCATCATATGATCACAAAAGCAGCACTCACAAGCTGCGCACGTATAAGGTAACTCATCTATTGGAATAACTCTGTTGGTTATTGCCGCACCTATCTCAGTGGTATGAGGTGTTCTAACAAAAGGACCTCTGAGAGGCAAACCAAAAACGGGGTAAAGGCATATCTTCTGATGAGGAAGAAAACACGCCAGTAAGAAGACCCGCTCAGAAAACCCAAGATGTCTTGATCTCATGACGCAGTAGTATCGGGGACCCAAACCCAAAGCTTCAATAACCATGGCCAAGCGGACATTGTTACGAAAGTGCTGCTGACCCCACGGTGTTACCCTAGTTATGTCTTGATAGGTCCGCCATTTGGTTTGAGCTACAGAAGTTCCTAGGTGAGGAAAAAGTGAGCGCTCATACAGTTCTATAAAATCCTTCTTCACAGACTCGCTTGCGTCTTGAAGGTGAGAAATCATCATGGATAAAACTAATTCCTGTTGCCAAGCCATGAAGGAGATTAAGAAGAAGGAGATCGATGGAAGTAAGATTACTGTGAGCGATAAGTAAAAGTTACGACTTATATAAAGGAAGGAGTTAGCGTAACTTAGAAGCCAACGGTAACTTGCTATTGAAGTTTTACCGTCTTCCCATGATTTGGGTTTGGCACATTTTTCTATAGAAGGCATTCAGAACTTTGAGATGAGGAGATAAAAGAAGTTCGTAAGCTAAATCACCTACTTTCTTTGGTCCACAGAATGCTGGGAGATAACTTCTTATACTTCCCAAGAGATAAAGAACTTCATTTGGGCTGTACTCGAATGAAGACCAAAACCTTGATATCCAAAACATCGATTCTCACTTCTGAACTCATTGTTCTGAATCCTTAAAACAGGTGGGACTCTTGAGAAGTATTCAGGGAAAAGGTTCTTCCTTTTTTAAACAGAATCTTTCTTTTATTTTAGAGAGAGAATAATTATAAGATCAAAAAGGGAGATTCTTACTCCTGTATACCTCGAAGGCTGGGGGAGAATCTTACATTCTACCCCACTTGAAAAGTGTGAGATGTCCTCATCTCGCAAGGTAGAGGACAACTCTTTTTCTTAAGATCTAATTTTTTCCTGGGTTCCTTATATTCTGGTCAACCCAACAGAATACTAGGATAATTATCCCTTAAATGGAACTCATCATTAAATGATAATTCATTCAAATCATATCATTCATATCTTTAACATGATAATGGTCCATTAGACCGAAAAATTTCCTTTTGAAGATTCCTCCACGGAAATTTCAGTTAAGCAAGTTCTCAATTTGTCATCCCTTAACTTGATCTACGGGTCAAGTGTTAACAATAGCAATCTGACAGCACAATCCACTAATCTCATAGTGATTTGTTGAAATCATTATTATCATTCCAGTTATGAATATTATCACTGGGACTCGTCCCATTCATCCTCATTGTAGTTTTGCTCAGGTTATTATATTTTAACTAAATTTTAGAAATCATCATTTTTCAATCAGAATCCAAATCAATTCATCAGTTCTCAAACAAAATTAAAATCATATCAACCACATTCGAAATCATCATCTGGATAGCATTAACGCTTATAATTTCAAGTCTTGGATTTACTCGTATATACTATCGGTAAAGAGCTGCAGTTATACCCTCGGTACGGGTCGTCATAATACTTGGAACTATAAGGTAAATACCATCATGTCTAGGCCTCAAGCAAGTCAGGGTTCCATATAATTGCGGTACTTCCATTTGAAGACCCAATTACTAATTTATGAATTTTCAGATTGAATATCAATTTGTATGAATTATATCACACAATTACAACCTTTTTGATTCTTGAAATTTTTTTGATATATTTGGCTTCTCGGTTGATCCTTATTAACCAAAAAGCTCTGATACCAACTGTGAGATCCCTGTCTCCACCATGCGACGGATTCGGGGTACTAGCAGCGGAAGTAGCACTTCACGCGCGGGGCAGGGACCCACACTCAGGGCCTCGTCCACGGATATCCGGACAAGAGACTAATCCGTCGGTTTTTCCAAACCGAACCCGGAAAAAACTTCCCTTACCCGGAAAGCACGGGCGATTCCACCAAGATAACTTTGTACTCTAACGTAGTCAAGATCATTACAGATCACGCTGATCCGACTGCACCTATAAAAATACTTGGTCGGATCAAGGAAGAAACTTGCACTTGGATCATTGGGATCAACGCTTTTTTCCCCATCAAGAGGCACAGCCGTTGATTCCTATCCATAGAACAATTACTATCTGGGATTTACTTTATCTATCGTAATAACAGAAATTGAGTCTCGATTTACGGATCCATCAGTCCAGCCTAACCCCATCCGATCCCATGGGTTAGCCAACCGCCCAACCACTGTAGTGATGGGATCCAATTTGGAATTTGGTTAGGTTTTGTCCCGGGTACCAAGGAAAAGAGTTCCAAGGCCCCCTAGCCGGAAGTTCATGCAAACATAAAACTAGCCACACCACTTACACACCCAATATGAAATTGCCTTTTTCTTAGCATCAGCTAACTTTAAAACAATCCTTTAATGAAACCATAGTACCACTGATCACAATCTTCCAATTTATGAAATTCAAATATGATAAAAGTAACACTTTTTTAATAAAATAATCAACTTTTATGCATACCTCTATGCATGAAATTCAAATATGATAAAAGTACACTTTTATAATAAAATAATCAACTTTTATGCATACCTCTATGCATGAAATTCAAATATGATAAAAGTAACACTTTTATGATAAAATAATCATCTTTTATGCATGCCTCTATGCATGAAATTCAATTATGCTAAAAGTAACACTTTTATGATAAAATAATCATCTTTTATGCATGCCTCTATGCATGAAATTCAATTATGCTAAAAGTAACACTTTTATGATAAAATATTCATCTTTTATGCATACCTCTATGCATGAAATTCAATTATGCTAAAAGCAACTCTTTTATAATTAAAAAAAGATGAATTTTCTTTTACTAATTTCTAAAAATTTTGCCATAACCTCCTTTGTATGGCTGACCATTTTTTAATTTTCTACATCTTTAAAACTAATTAAAAGTACACCAATATTGAAATTATCCTAAAGAAAATATTTTTTTCACTTAATTGAGATAAACATTATAAAAATTTGACATTAATCACTTAACCATTCACCTAGGATAGAGAATGGTTGGTTTTGTTAGAGAAGAGAGGGGAATGCCTTTTGTAATGAGGCCTAACATTATAGAGAAGGCATAAAGCATAAAAACCATTTTAAAACCATAAAAATCCATAAAATAATTGAAAGAAAGAAGAACCACCAACTTACTAATGACTTTGATAACTTTCCTTTGGCTTGATGGTTTGAGGGTTCAACTCTGGTTTGAACAAGAGTGGCCACCAATCTTTGGAAGAGGAAAATGTCAAAAACTAATGAATTATTAACAAATTCATAGTTCTTGGCTTGGGTGGAGTAGAGTAACAATGCATTAGACATTGTTGAGTTTCAACAAAGGGGAAGGCCTCTATTTATAGGAAAAAGTGAGCTCCTAACCAAACAAACTGATTCTAGAATTTTCCAACTCAGTTTGGTCAATTTTTGACCATTTTTAGGTCAGTTGAGCTAACTTTTTGCAACTAGACTTGAATTAGGAGAGAGGAGAGATAAAATATCACATTATTTATGAGTTTAAAACTTATTCAAGCATGTGAAATATGAACCTCCTTTAATGGACTCCCCTTCCTTACATATGTGTCAAAATGGAATCATTATACCCAAAATATCTCATATTTTTAATATCGCTCACTAATAAACCTTGTACATTTTCAACTCTTCATCTTATGTGAGCATTTACTCATTTTTGGATACCCAAAATATCTCATATTTTTAATATTTCTTATAGTTTTTTACTAATAAACCTTGTACATTTTCAACTCTTCATCTTATGTGAGCATTTACTCATTTTTGGATACCCAAAATATCTCATATTTTTGATATTACTCATAGTTTCTTACTAATAAACCTTGTACATAGTCAACTCTTCATCTTATGTGAGCATTTACTCATTTTTTGGGTATCATCTCTTACAAAATCACACATGGATTGATCTTATTGGTCCATAGGAACCTTAATTGAACCATAATCCAAATTTTTTGAAAATCTAGACCCTTAGGCTAAGGTCCTTCATATCCATTTTCAATTAATTCTAATTGCACATTGGAAAGTTCTTTTTGAATTTCTGTTTCAGGAGAACTTATTTTAATAAGATGAGTTATTTTTCTATCCAAAAATATTCATAATCTGAATATTCTCTCTCTATGTCAAAACAGGCAGAGACGAGATCTCTTATATTTCTGAAGAGGGAATTGATTACAGGGGAATATGCTGGACATTTTGAGAGGATGGGGAGGAATCTTACACACCATCATGTTACATAAGAGTTCTCCATATGAACAAAGTCACCATCATGTTACATAAGAGCTCGGGGGGTCACTATATGTAAATCCTCTATATCACGTGCGTTCAAGGCCTATTTAAAAAGTCCCTTATCTGTGAATTTTTTAGTGAATATAATGTATCCTTTCCTATTCAAATCTGTAATTTTTTTTTAAAATACAATAAATAAATCTCCTCTGTAAATATATTTCTGTAAGTTTTAAATATTTAAAATGTCCTTCTGTTGAACCCACGTGATACTTACATATTTATACGAGTGACCCCCCCGAGCATAAGAGTCCTCCATATGAACAAAGTGACATAGCAACATAATACAATAAATTCACAAAATTATAACGTCTTTTGTATGCATGGGGCTTAGCACACACAAAAGGGTCCTCCATACAAATAAGGGACATGGCAACATAATATAACGAATACATGAAATTGTAAATTTTTGCATGCATGGGGCTTAACACACATAAAGTTATAGGGTGATGCATGTATGGGACTTAGCACATGAGAAATTATGGGATGATGCATATATGGGGCTTAGCACACATAAAATTATAACTTTTTGCATGATTGGGACTTAGCACACATAAAATTATAACTTTTTGCATGCTTGGGGCTTAGCGAGGTTAGAGGTGGAGGGAGTGTGGACAGTAGCATACTTTTAGCACTAGGCTTTTCCTTCTCTCTTCAGTGCTAGCACTGCATGTTACTGTGATGTTTCATCTCCCTTTCCTTTGTTTGTGAACTTGCAAAATAGAAATATTACTCCACCTTCCTTTCTTAGGGAGTAATAATGTGGACAAGAGTGGAGTACTTTTGGCTAGGCTTTTCCTTCTATCTTCAATGCTAGCACTCCATGTTACTCTAGCATTCCATCTCCTTTTCATTTGTTGTGAACCTACAAAAAAGCAACGGAAATATTACTCCACCTTCCTTTCTTAGGGGGAAATAGTTTGGAACATGGCTCATACATACCGGTATTGAGACTACTGCTCATGTTTTCAGCGACCTTCATCCAACCTTCTCTGCCTATACCTCCTCTTTAGTATTCTATTCCTGATCATTGACATCAATGATGTCCACATCGCCCCTGAGAAATTCTTCTCCAAATCCTATCCACCACCACTAGTCAAGTCCCTTATAGGTTTACCACCACCATCACATAGTGGGGCTAAAATGCACCTACGACTTGTGGGGCAAGAGCCTACTTTTGGGAGATCTCTTGATTACTTATGCAAAGAAATTTCAAACCCATGAAAAATTCTTCAAGCAATAGCATGCACTCAACATGGGTTTAACAAGAAGACATTGCTATATGTCTCATCATTGAAATAGTGTGTTCCTTCAAACTCTTGCTACAATTTGGTTTCACTCAGATATTCCCTTGTAAGTGACTCAAAAAGGCATTCCTATGTAGCACCATGTCCAAACATCATTCTCTTTTCTGTAGGATAGATAAATGAGAGAAATCAAGATATGCACACAAGATTCTTGTGTTGCATATGCTTGCAAAGCAAAGAGGGTGGTACTGGTGTGTACATAGTAGGAAGTACACCACAAGAACATCATGTGTTTCATGTATAGAGAATTCACATGTTGCATATGCTTGCAAAGCAAAGAGGGTGGTACTGGTGTGTACGTAGTAGGAAGTACACCCCAAGAACATCATGTGTTTTATGTATAGAGAATTCACATGTTGCACAATCTCTTAAGAATTAAACTTTACCCATTTCAGTTGGTGGTGCTTTCGGAGCCTGAGAAACCAAGTAGTGCCCTTTCTATTTTTATGAAATAAAACCACCAACAAATAAGTAGTGAGATTACGCTTCCTCAAGTTTGGCATTTTGTTCCTACAAAAAAATAGGTATGCAATACATGAAGACATTGAATTAACCATTAAGTTTTGTACTCTCATGAGCTACACTATCGAGTGCTTTAAAGCACCAAAAAGAAGTCACTTACTGTTGCTTCTAGCAAGTAGTGAAAATTTGTCAAAGCCATCCAAACCTAGGCACTTCTCAAGTGCTTTGAAGCACTTCCAACTAGTCAAAAGCACCTAAAAATATCTTATAGCTTTTAAAAGCACCTAAAAGTAGTGACTTGTTCAAGTACCTTGAAGTATTAAGAAGCACCTAAAAGTAGTGACTTGTTTAAGTATCATGAAGCATTTAAAAGCACCTAAAAGTAGTCAAAAGAACATAAATGTGGTGACTTGCTCAACCACTCTAAATCCAAAAAAAAACACATAAAAGCAGTGACTTGCTCAAGTACTCTAAAGTATTCTAAAGCATATAAGAACTTGTAAGGCGACTTGTTCAAGTACTCTAAAGAAGTCAAAAGCACATAAAATCAATGACTTACTTAAGCCCTCTAAAGCAGACAAAAGCACATAAAAGGAGTGACTTTCTCAAGTACTCTAAAGTAGCTCAACACTAAAAGCACATAAAAGTAGTGACTTGCTCAAGTAGTAAAAAGCACCTAACTCCACATAAGTGTTTTAAAGAACTTCCAAAAAGTACCTTAAAGCATTCATATGCACCTTTAAGTAATGATTTGCTTAGGCAGTGATGAAAAGCACCTAAGACCATAAAATTTTGAGGTACTTTCTACTTGTTGAAAGCACCTAAAAGCAATCACTTATGAAGCAGTACAAGTATTGACAAAGCACCTAAGACCATAAAATTTTGAGGTACTTTCTACTTGTTGAAAGCATCTAAAAGCAATCACTTATGAAACAGTACAAAGTATTGAGAAGTACCCAAAAGCCAACACTTTTCTAGTCTTGAGACAAGCAGTGAAAGTGCTTCTTTCAAGCAGTGAAAAGCATCACAAAGTAGTCATTGTACTAGTTATTAAAATCAGTTGAAAGATCTTACAATCACTCAAACCATTTAAGTTGTGACAAGCTGTGAAAATCATGGAAAATAAAGAATAGAAACACTATAAAGAAACTATTATTGGTAGGAAACATACCTATAATGACTCCACAAGTGGCTTTAAATTCAATGTCTCTCATCGTCTACTCCATACTTACAAAGAAAATCAGTATAATGCAATGATTTCAGCTTCAAGTTTCATTACTTACTCTTCTCAAGGCACAAGGTTATGCTTCAAATCTTCTAATCGTTACTTGGTACTTTCTAATCACTATCGTAAATGGAATGTAACACTAGAGGCACTTGCGGTAGGCAACATCTTCTCTTTATTTTGATCTAATGTTGCTTTTGTTTTTGCTAATAAACCCTTCTTCAAATCCACTTTCACCATGTCTCGAGAAGCGATGGCTTCTAGGGTAGAAGCAGGTTAACCTGCTATGCTTTTTATGCTAGTTCACATGTGTGAACAAGCATTCCTAGTTAGCATAAGTTTAGGCATGTAAGTCACTATATTAGTAATCATATTTAAAACTTCTCGCTGATACAAAAAGCTCAAATGAGCACTTTAAAAAAAAAAGAATAATCAATGAAAGTTGTGGTATATTGAATTACGAGCTAGTCTTTGAAGCTAGTTAGCACGGGCGTTACAGCGGAGTGGTGGGGTGATGAAGTGCAAAGGCCAGAGCACAATGGAGCCCGCATGCAAGGCGGCGCATTCGCGTTCTCCTATACACAGAAAACGCAGAGCCGCGCCGCCTTCTCCTATACATAGAAAACGCAGAGCCCCTTCTGCTTCTCCATCTCCCTGCAAAAGCTCAAAGCGATCTCAAGGTTCCCCAATGTCCCTCTCGGGTACTCTCTCTCTCTCTCCCCCCTCTCTCTCTCTCTCTCTCTCTCTCTCTCTCTCTCTCTCGTGCAGGTTCTGTGTGTTTTCTCTTCTACTTTTGGCTTCAGTACCACAAGAAGATCCATGCAATACAGTTGAGCACATTTCCATGCAATATAGTTGAGCACATTTCCCTTTACAGTTGAGCACATTTCCCTTTGATGTGCAGGCCGATGGAAAGCTCCGAAGGTCGTGATCCCCATGCAGGAAAAATTCTGTACAACTTTGGTAGAGTTCAATGCTGCTTATGGCCTTTCCATGGAGGGTTTAGATCCCAAAATGGTTAGGTGGGAGCAGGTCACTGATGCTGAATGGTTCAGTGTGTTCAAACAAACAAAGGATCCCAGCCAGTACCGCATCAAATGTAGCACCATCCACACCGAAATGTATGAGTCGATGACGAAACTGCACTACAATGTATACCAGAAGGCCCCAACCAACATGGAAATTTCCTCTGCATTTGCAAAGGGTTTCGTGAAAGAATTCAGTCCTGCCGTGATTGCAAGCGGGACAGCCATTAGGTTCAATTGGGCCGAGTTTGCAGTGTAGTACTTGCAGGATATTCGAGAGAAGGGCTATTATGAGGGCCATGTTAACAAGTGGAGACTATGCAATCTTCAGCTTCCAGCTTCAAAAATTAAGGATGAGTCTGCTGACATCTGCGAGGAAAACATGCCATGTTAACAAGTGGAGACTACGCAATCTTCAGCTTCCAGCTTCAAAAATTAAGGATGAGTCTGCTGACATCTGCGAGGAAAACATGGCATTGGCAGGAAAGAGTACTGCCAAATCTACCAAGGCCACACTTCAGCCTCATCAAGATAGTCGACAGGAGATGGAAGCTTCTTCATTTTGTGGGTTGGAGGAATGGCAGTGCATGAAGGCAGCTGTCCTTCAAATGAAAACACAGATACATTATGAGAAACAGAATCTAAACAAAGTGCAAGAGGGCCTGGAACTTGCTAGGGCTTTGAATGCAAAAAATGCGGTCACTCCTATTGTCACGGCCATGAGACAGAGGTTGCAAGCAGCTGAGATGGAGTTGCAGGCTCTATTGCAAAGCAATGATGTGGATGCCCGGCGAAAGATGGAGCTTGAAGTCAGAATAGAGACAACCAAAGACACCATAGAGGCTATGGGGTTTCCTCTTCGTGAAGATGACCCCATAGATAGTGACATAGACATAACCTGTAAACTGGTAAGTGTCCGTAAGTTTCATCTCTGCACTTTATGTTTGGTACATGTGCTCAGGTAACTCATGTACTTACCATGCTCTTTTTGTCTTGGTTTTGTAGGTTGAGGTGGAAATTGCAAAATCCAAGGTGCAGAACTCTGAAAGCCAACTTGAACTTCCGATGCACATGCAGTCCAAGCTGCAGGGCTCGTTTCTCCAAACTACCCTAACTAATCTAGCCCTTGCTAGTTTTATGAAGGATAGAGAGGTGCAAGACAGCATCGGAACAAACCTGTGTACTGGCTGTGGTGGTCTGCCCCTTGAGGTCCAACCATTCCTTGCAATGGTCAAGCTCCCTTATGAGCATAATTATCACCTTCTGTGCTTTGCTGCTACATGCTCCCTTGGGACCGTATGTAGGGCTCCCTTCTATAAAAAAAGCATACCTACCGCATGGTTGTGCAACCTTGCAACACAACGACATCCAACCACACCAGAGATTGGTAAGAAACCATACTTGAATGTATGCTTGCTAGCTAGCATACAGGACATATAGTCTGCAAGCTTGATCATATTAGGAATAAAAGGTGTGCTAGTTAGCATAATGAATATGCTAATTAGCATGCCAGGTATGCTAGTTATCATACTAGATATGCTAGTTAGCATATACAGTATGATAGTTAGCATATTGCATATGCTAATTAACATATCTAGTATACTAGTTAGCATACTAGATATGCTAGTACGATGCTAACTAGCATATACCATATATGCTAGTTAGCATACCCTGCATGCTAACTAGCATCCTCGTTAGCATACTCTGTATGCTAACTAGCATCCTAGTAAGCATACCATGTATACTAACTAGCATAGCATATATGCTAGTTAGCATACCCAATACGCTAACAAGCATACCGGATATGCTAATTAGCATATCAAGTAGGCCTACTAGCATATCCAGTATGCTAACTAGCATACGGGATATGTTAACTAGCATGCTAACTAGCATACCAAATATGCTAAAAAGCGTATCCAGAATGCTAATAAACACAACGGATATGCTAGTTAGGATACTGGATACGCTAACTAGCATACAAGATACGCTAATTAGCGTAACCAGTATGCTAACTAGCACACTGGATATGCTAGTTGGATGAGTGGATGCTAATTAGCATATCCAATATGCTAGTAAGCATATTGGGTATGCTTATTAGCATACCAGAGTTAGCATATTGAATTGTAATTAGCATATCTAGTATGCTAGTTAGCATATTGGATTGCTATCTGAAATGCTAATTAGCATACAGGATATGCTAATTAGCATATCCTGTATGCTAACTAGCATACTGGTTATGCTAATTAGCATACTGAATATGCTAGTTAGCATACTTGATATGCTATTAAGCATATTGGATATGCTAATTACCAATTTTTATATGCTAGTAAGCATTTTGGAGCATATTGGATTAGCTTAGAGGTTATAAGGTCTACTAGTTAGCATACTAGGTATGCTAGTTAGCATATTGGATATGCTAACTAGCATACTAGGTATGCTAGTTAGCATATTGGATATGCTTATTAGCATACCGGATATGCTAGCTGGAATGATAGTTAGCATACAGGATATACTAATTAGCATATCCAGTATGCTGGTTAGTATATTGGATATGCTAATTAGCATATCCTGTATGCTAACTAGCATACTGGATATGCTAATTAGCATACTTGATATGCTATTAAGCATGTTGGATATGCTAATTAGCATATACTGTGCTCTAGTAAGCACATAGAAGCTTTTGGGTACACTTGAATTGCTTAGAGATTATAAGGCTTACTAGTTAGCATACCTGGTATGCTTGTTAGCATACTTGATATTCTAGTTAGCATATATGATTATGCTAGCTAGCATACACGGGAATGCTAATTAGCATACTGGCCTAGCTGCACACATAGTTAGCATATGCAACATACTATGTAGCATACATGACATGCTTATAAAAGGTGTAATCAAAGATTTTTTTGTTGCAGGCCTCTCAAAGCCCCTACATGATGTGGGCAGTGTGCATAACACCAAAGGTAAGGGAAAGACTGTAACAACTGAGAACCCTTCGACTGAGAAGGGTGGTGAGCTAGATACAATGAATGAAGGAGTAGATGCAGGATCCCAGCAAATGCAAAGTGCAAGCATGAAAACAACAGAGGAAGGCGGTGACGTGAGCAGTAAATCAGAAGAAGATGATTTTTTTGTCATGGTTCCTCATGTGCGTGCCATGCCTGCTGCAACTGACACAGTAAAAACTTCTCAGCAGACAATGGCTAGTGCCAGTGCATCAGGGGAAACATTGAAGACTAACAGCATAGAGGACCCGCAGGAAGTTGGTGATAACAGCCCTCTCGAGGGTTTTTTGCGAAAGGCTAAGGCAAAGAGAAAAGTGGGCCCGGAAGAGGTACCTGAAGAAACTGCAAGCAACGGCTATGGTTCCCCAAAGAAGATGGAGGACAAAGCTGAAAGCACCAAAGGTGAAAAGAAAGCCACCCGCTCAAGAGCTTTGCAAAAAAATTGTGTTAAGACCTTTCCTTTTTTGCCCAGATTCTGTACTGTAAGCAGGCAACTGTCACTGTTCAGTTGTTTAGCCTTTACTTAGTGTTCCCATACCTATGCCCTTCACTCTTATGGCTATGCCATTTTGAAAACCTAATGCCTCTTGTGGCTGTCATGTAATTTTTTTTATTTTCCCGGTGAAAATGTCTTTGTGTAATATAATGTTGAGCAGCAGTCCATTATAATTTTCTGCCAATCTATGAACTTCTTCACTTCGTATCGCTGTTTCTTTGCAGAGAAAGAGAAACTGGCATTAATTGCCTTGCCTGATGTAAATGCTGCCATGCAATGGCAAAAATTACAGAAATGGCGAGTTCGCAAAGTCAGGCAGATAAGGAGACAAAAATTGGAGATTGAAAAGCGGCTCGAACGATATTCACAGCGTGCCCGTAGAATTTTTGAGCGCCTAAATTATGTTTACCCATCAGGGGAGGTTATATATGCTGAATGGTATCCTCTTCCAGACCCAATATGGGTGCTTAGGAGACTGTGTGATGAAAAAAGGGCTCTTTTACTAGATCTCAACGGTCTTTTGCTGAGGGTGGTAGAGACTCGCTTCGGTGAAAAGCCCCCTGCATATGCAGATGAAATGTTAAAATACAATGTAGAGGATAAGCAGGTGTTCTGTCTCGCAAGGACAGCCACATGTTTTTGGACTGGTGTCTTCAGTTCTTCAGTGTGTACATTTGGAGCACAAGCATGCATCGTAAAGTCATGAATATTTGCAAGGCTGTTTTTAAATTGCAGGTGCCAAGGATTGCCGGTTTTTTTACGCAAGAGCACTGCAGTCCGCAACCCTCGCAGATCTTGAATAAACCTGTGTTTATGAAAGATTTAGCCTTGTTTTGGAAATACAATCCGGCGTACAACGCCCAAAACACGCTTCTGATTGATGATAGCCTCTACAAAGTGTTTCAAAACCCAGCACAAGCTTGGCTTGCTACTCCGAAGCTAGAGGACTAGAGTGTTGAGGAGAGACAACAGTTTCTTATAGAAACTTTGAAAGACTGGCTTTTTCTTGATCGGGCAGCGTATGTGGCTGACAATTTCTTTGATACAGGCTCTGATAACTTCTCTGATGCAGTCATCAAACAGTTGCTAGAGGCTGAGAGACAAGCAGAACTTCGTCGCAAACAAAAGGAAGATGACCTAGAAGCAGAGAGAGAGGAGAAAGCTAGGCTGGAGAGGGAAAGAAAAGAAAAGGAACAGCAGAGAGGCGACCTAGAAGCAGAGAGAAAGGAAAAAGCAGAGGAAAAGGAGAAAGCAGAGAAAAAGGAGAGAGTAAAAAAGCCCGGTCACTACAAACGCCCTCTGAGGAGGCCTAAAGATTTTTGGCGGGTGTGACACATTGTAAAATTAAACCCTATGTAATGTTATTTGATGCTAGAAGTTAATTTGATGAGATAATCTTTTCAACAGCTGCCTCCTACTATTCCATTTTTATGTGTTACAAAATTATGTATTGGGTTTTTTGTTAGGTAGCACACACTATAAAGTAGCAAGTATACAATTAGCATATACTGTGGTAGTTAGCATACACTATATGCTAGTTAGCATAATCCTGTATGCTAGTTAGCATACTATATAGTAGCTAATTAGTATACAATTAGCATATACTGTGCTTAGCATACACTATATGCTAGTTAGCATATACTGTATATGCTAGTCATCATATACTGTTAGCATACAGTATATGCTAACTAGCATATACTGTATGCTAGTTAGCACACACTATGTAGAAGCTTGTTAGTAAACAATTATCATATACTGTGGTAGTTAGCATACAATATATGCTAGTTAGCATATACTATATGCTAGTAAGCACACGCTATATAGTAGCTAGTGAGTATACAATTAGCATATACTGTGCTAGTTAGCATACCCTATATGCTAGTTAGCATACACTATATGCTACTTGGCATATACTGTATGCTAGTTAGCATACGCTATATGTTAGTAAGCACACAATATAAATTAGGTAGTTAGTATACAGTTAACATGTACTGTGCGAGTTAGCATACAATATATGCTAGTTAGCCTATACTATATACTAGTTAGCATACTATATATGCTAGTTAGCATACACTGTATGCTAGTTAGCATACGCTTTATGCTAGCTAGCACACACTTTGTAGAAGCTTGTTAGTCAGCATATACTGTATATGCTAGTCAGTATATACTGTTTGCTAGTTAGCATATAGTATATGCTAACTAGCATATACTGTATGCTAGTTAGCATACGCTTTATGCTAGTTAGCACACACTATGTAGAAGCTTGTTAGTAAACAATTATCATATACTGCGATAGTTAGCATACACTATATGCTAGTTAGCATATACTGTATGCTAGTAAGCACACGCTATATAGTAGCTAGTGTGCATACAGTTAGCATATACTGTGCTAGTTAGCATACACTATATGCTAGTTGGCATATACTGTATGCTAGTTAGCATACGCTATATGCTAGTAAGCACACAATATAAATTAGGTAGTTAGTATACAGTTAACATATACTGTGCAAGTTAGCATACAGTATATGCTAGTTAGCCTATACTATATACTAGTTAGCATACTTTATATGCTAGTTAGGATACATTGTATGCTAGTTAGCATACGCTTTATGCTAGCTAGCACACACTTTGTAGAAGCTTGTTAGTACACAATTAGCATATACTGTGGTAGTAGTAAGCATACACAAGATACAAAATAGAATAAAAGACCATGACGCTCATGTCAAAAACCAAATGGCACGCTGTTATAGATTGCTTCATAATCTTCGAGGGTGATTGTGTACATTTTCCTTCTCTTTCGCATGTGTTTCATGGGTATCTTGATACAACGTACAAGATTTGAAAGTATGTGAACAACAGGTTGATTGTAGTCTAGTTTGAAGGTGTATGCATCCACTTGCTTGTAATACAGTCCTTGCACGACATAAGAGCCTTTGTCAATTACATTGTTCCACTCATCAATGTAACCCTGTTTTGCATTTTCTTTTACTGCAATGCACTTTACCAAGTAAAAGTCTACATTCTCATCATTGGTTGTAGCATTCGGATTCACTGTGCAAAAGTGTCACCAACACACAAAGCACTACTTAATGCATCATGGTGGCGTTCATACACGAATTTTTCATATCCAATGATCTGTCCTTCAAGGGCATCATCAGTCGGAGTGTCTTCTTCATCCTCAACTTCATCAGACAATGGCATCAGAATGTGATAATCCCAAGGCTGCACATGAGATTTGTTAGTGCAGCGATTCCAACTATGGTTCATGCATGCATCACAAAAGCATGCCAATGGTCTTGTGGCAATGGCAGTTGCATCCTGTTGGTTGTGACCGCGAAAAGCATGCAAGGTGCGAGACTTCTCAACCGTGGCACAATTCCATTTAACCTCCTTGTTTACATCACCTACTTTGATCTCCCAAAACACACGGGCACATTCCCTTTCTTTTAGAGGATATGATGCAGCTGCTCCCTTTGATAGGTTGGCTTGGCAATAGGCAACTACATCTGGAGCACACTTTAAAGTGGCCCCATTAGGCTTCAGCTATTCATGTGTCAACGATCTTTTAACAACTGCGCCTGCACCGTCATGCTCTCCCTTCCCATGTCCTGATCCAAAGAAGAACCAGCTCACCTCCATTCCTGTCAGTCCAGCATACCTTGCAACAAAATAGAAAGGCCTAGCAGCCTTAAACTGTGAGGCAGCACCATCTAACCACACCCAGTGACGTTTTGGAGTGACACCTTCTCTCTGTAACCAACCACAATGCAGCATAAAACAATGTGTAAGATTCCTCCCCCAACCCCCTTTTTGATGTCTAGTATCTTCCCCTGTAATCAATCCCTCTTCAGAAATATAAAGACCTTGTTTCTAACTGTTTTAACCTAGAGAGAGAAAATATTCTAGAGAGAGAATATTCAGATTTTGAATATTTTTGGATAGAAAAATATCTCATATAATTAAGATGAATTCCCCTGAAACAGAAATTCAAAAAGAATTTTCAAATGTGCAATTGGAATTAATTGGAAATAGGTATAAAGAACCTTAGTCTAAGGGTCTAGATTTTCAGAAATCTTTAGACTATGGTCCAATTAAGGTTCCTATGGGCCAATAGCATCAATACATGTGTAGGGAGGAGATAAATCCAATT
This sequence comes from Cibotium barometz, assembly GCF_041138505.1. Classification (NCBI taxonomy): domain Eukaryota; kingdom Viridiplantae; phylum Streptophyta; class Polypodiopsida; order Cyatheales; family Cibotiaceae; genus Cibotium; species Cibotium barometz. Next base: position 52,633,590 of record NC_141062.1, read on the forward strand.
TGTAAAAAGAAGATACCCAAAAATGAGTAAATGCTCACATAAGGTGAAGAGTTGAAAATGTACAAGGTTTATTAGTAAAAAACTATGAGCAATATTAAAAATATGAGATATTTTGGGTATCCAAAAATGAGTAAATGCTCACATAAGATGAAGAGTTGAAAATGTACAAGGTTTATTAGTAAAAAAAAAACATATGTAAGGAAGGGGAGTTCTTTAAAGGAGGTGCATATTTCACATAAGATGAAGAGTTGAAAATGTACAAGGTTTATTAGTAAAAAAAAACTATGACACATATGTAAGGAAGAGGAGTTCTTTAAAGGAGGTGCATATTTCACATAAGATGAAGAGTTGAAAATGTACAAGGTTTATTAGTAAAAAACTATGAGCAATATTAAAAATATGAGATATTTTGGGTATCCAAAAATGAGTAAATGCTCACATAAGATGAAGAGTTGAAAATGTACAAGGTTTATTAGTAAAAAAAAAACACATATGTAAGGAAGGGGAGTTCTTTAAAGGAGGTGCATATTTCACATAAGATGAAGAGTTGAAAATGTACAAGGTTTATTAGTAAAAAAAACTATGACACATATGTAAGGAAGGAGAGTTCTTTAAAGGAGGTGCATATTTCACATGCTTGAATGAGTTTTAAACTCATAAAAATTGAGATATTTCATCTCTCCTCTCTCCTCATTCAAGTCTAGTTCCAAAAAGTTAGCTTAACTGACCTAAAAATGGTCAAAAAGTGATCTAACTGACTTGGAAAATTCTAGAATCAGTTTGTTTGGTTAGGAGCTCAAATTTTCCTATAAATAGAAGCCTCCCCTTGTTGAAAAAAATATAATGTCTTATGCATTGTTACTCTACTCTACCTAAGCCAAGAATTGTGAATTCTTTAATAATTCACTAGTTTTTGATACTTCTCTCTTTCTTCAATCCCCATTGGTGGCTCCATCAACATACTAAACCAATTGATTGGTTGGGGGCCTCTACCGTGAACAAAGAATCAAGCAAATTATAAGATAAGTATAGTGAATTATGATCTTTTCTATAATTTCTCAATGATTCTCTCTTCTCAACCCCTCTCAAGCTTGAGAAGCTTAATTGGTATGGTTTTTGAAATGCTATTGAAGTTAATTAATTAATGATAGTAAAGAATTACATAAAATTCTATTTATATTTAATTCTAATGGTTTTTCTCTCTTTCTCACTTAAGAAATGGTCATACTCATGACCCTCTTCAATCCAAATGAAGCTTTTCATAAGGCTTTTCCTTAATCCAAGATTAAGCTATGCTTGAGGCCAAATTAATGGCTTTTTTCTATGCTTTTAGTTTATGTATATTGATGATTCAGTCCATTATGGATTGATGATCCAATTAGAGACCATTCTAATTATTTTCTTAATGATCTAATTAGAGACCATTATGGATTGATGATCCAATTAGAGACCATTCTAATTATTTTCTTAATGATCCAATTAGAGACGATTATGGATTGATGATCCAATTAGAGACCATTCTAATTATTTCTTTAATAATGAGCCTTATCCCTTAGAAAAAAATTAAGATTTATCAGTCATAGTAGCGGAGCTATGGCAAAATTTTTATAGAAATTACGCATAAAATAATTTCATTCAAAGCATAAAAAGAGGACTTCCTACCATATTCTAGGAACTATCATCCTAGATTAATTAAAAGAATATTATTATGCATGGAGATATGGATGTTTGCATGTAGATGTAGAGGTATGGATGTGAGTGTGAATGTGGAGGTGGATGTACAACTGCTGACGGAGAGTCAATGAAGGACGTCTCGCGTAGCAAGGTCGGCCGAGGTCTTGACCAGCCTCGGTGCGATTAAAATGGTGAGCTTCCGGTACGGTGGATGAGGGGCCAAGGAAGCGGCCTATGAGTGAAGCGCTAGGTCACCTGCGAGCGAAGGATCCTAGAGGGTGCTGACCATACGGTGCTCGGGCTCTGGGTCGCCTAGGATACCCACGCGTGCGTCGAGGAAGATATTGGAACAGAGTTGGAGTTGTTTTATGAAATCGGGCATGGATCTGGTTGATTGACCTTGCTGGTCTTCAATGGATGAGTCCATGGCTCTTTATATGGATGTGTTGGTTGATCTTGCTGATCTTCAACGAGAGTCCATCTTGATAAGTGATTATATTGCCGAGTATTATGGGCTAGGGATTAGGAAACGGCCCCTGAGAGTGGACAGGTGGTGAGCGTCCTAGTTACGAATGATGCCATAGATACTCTGATGAAGGAATGATGAAAAAATTAAGAATCAACTGGATAAATTGGAAGATGGTGATCAGTGATACTATGGTTTTATTAAAGGATTGTTTTAAACTGGTTGAATCTGTGAAAAGGCAATTTCATATTGGGTGTGTGAGTGGTGTGACTAGTTTTATTTTGCATGAACATCCGGCTAGGGGGCCTTGGAACTCTTTTCCTTGGTACCCGGGACAAAACCTAACCAAATTATTAATTGGATCCCATCACTACAGTGGTTGGGCGGTTGGCTAACCCATGGGATCGGGATGGGGTTAGGCTGGACTGATGGATCCGTAAATCGAGACTCAAACTTTTGTTTTTACGATAGATAAAATAAATCCCGGACAGTAACTGTTCTATGGATAGGAATCAACGGCTGTGCCTCTTGAATGGGGAAAAAAGCGTTGATCCCAATGATCCAAGTGCAAGTTTCTTCCTTGATCTGACCAAGTATCTTATAGATGTAATTGGATCAACTCGCTCAGAAATGATCTTGACTATGTTAGAGTAAAAAGTTATCCTGGTGGAATCGCCCGTGCCTTTCGGTAAAGGAAGTTTTTACGGGTTCGGTTTTGGAACAACCGACGGATTAGTCTCTTATCCGGATATCCGTGGGTGAGGCCCCGAATGTGGGACCCCTGTCCCGCGCGAGAAGTGCTACTTCCACTGCTAGTATCCCGAATCTTTTGCTAGGTGGGGACAGGGGGATCATACAGTTGGTATCAGAGCATTTGGTTAATAAAGATCAACTGAGAAGACAAATATGTCAAAAATTTATCAAGAAACACAAAAAGGTTATAATTGTGTGATATAATTCATACAATTTGATATTTAAACTGAAATTCATAATTTGGTAATTGGTTCTTCAGATGGAAGTACCGCAATTATATAGAATCCCTGACTTGCTTGAGGCCTAGGCATGATAGTATTTACCTTATAATTCCAAGGGCCGTGACTACCCGTATATACCGAGAGTATACTGCAGCTCTTTACTGACAGTATATACGAGTAAATCTAAGACTTGAAATTATAAGTGTTAATGCTATCCAGATGATGATTTCGAATGTGATTGATATGATTTTTAATTCTGTTTGAGAATTGATGAATTGATTTGGATTCTGATTGAAAATGCTGATTGAAAAATGTTGATTTTAAAAATTAGTTGAAATATAATGAAACCACAATGAGGGGGAATGGGACGAGTCCCTATGATGATATTCATAACTAGAATGATGATAACGAATTCAGCAAATCACTATGAGATTAGTGGGTTGTGCTGTCAGATTGCTACTGTTAATACTTGACCAGTAGATCAAGTTAAGGGGTGTCAAATTGAGAACTTGCTTGACTGAAATTTCCGTGGAGGAATGTTCCGAAGGAAACTTTTCGGTCTAATGGACCATTATCATGTTAAAGATATGAATGATATAATCTGAATGAATTTTTATTTAATGATGAGTTCTATATAAGGGATATTTATCCCAGTGTTCTGTTGGGTTGACCAGAATATAAGGAACCCCTGAATAAAATTGGATCTTAAGAATAAGAGCTGTCCTCTACCTTGCGAGATGAGGACATCTCGCACTTTTTAAGTGGGGTAGAATGTAAGATTCCTCCCCAGCCTTCGAGGTATACAGGAGTAAGAATCTCCCTTTCTGATCTTATAATTATTCCCTCTCTAAAATAAAAGAAAGTTTCTGTTTAAAAAAAGGAAGACCCTTTTCCTAGAATACTTCTCAGGAGTCCCACCTGTTTTAAGGATTTAGAACAATGAGTTCAGAAGTGAGAATCGGTGTTTTGGATATCAAGGTTTTGGTTTTCATTCGAGTACGGCTCAAAAGAAGTTCTTTATCTCTTGGGGAGTATAAGAAGTTATCCCCCAGATATTGTGACCCTTATATCTGAATTCAATATGAAAGTAAGTGACTTAGCCTACAAGCTTCTTTTATCTCCTCATCTCAAAATTCTTAATGCCTTCTATAGAAAAATGTGTCAAACACAAATCATGGAAAGACGGTAAAACTTCAGTGGCAAGTTACCGTTGGCTTCTAGGTTACGCTAGCTCCTTCCTTTATATAAGTCATAACTTTTACTTGTCGCTCACAGTAATCTTACTCCCATCAATCTCCTTTCTTTCTTAATCTCCTTCATGGCTTGGCAACAAGAATTAGTTTTATCCATGATGATTTCTCACCTTCAAGACGCAAGAGAGTCTGTGAAGAAAGATTTTATAGAACAGTATGAGCGCTCACTTTTCCCTCACTTGGGAACTTCTGTAGCGTAGACCAAATGGCGGACCTATCAAGACATAACTAGGGTAACACCCTGGGGTCAGCAGCACTTTCGTAATAATGTCCGCTTGGCCATGGTTATTGAAGCCTTGGGTTTGGGTCCCCGATACTACTGCGTCACGAGATCAAGGGATCTTGGGTTTTCTGAGCGGGTCTTCTTACTGGCGTGTTTTCTTCCTCATGAGAAGATATGCCTTTACCCCATTTTTGGCTTGCCTCTCAGAGGTCCTTTTGTTAGATCACCTCATACCACTGAGATAGGTGCGGCAATAACCAGCAGAATCATTCCCATAGATGAGTTATCCTATACTTGTGCAGCTTGTGAGGACTGCTTTTGTGACCATATGATGGACGGGCTTATGGAAGTGTAAAGAGTTCTTCTATCTTTATTGTATAAGTTCCGAGAATGAATAAAGTTTAAATCTTGTTCTTATTTTGAATCTTGCTCTCTTTAAGACTTTTCTTGGTGGTTAATCTTGAGTAAAATTTTTCTCTAAGTCTCATATTCGTGCATCTTGTGAATTTATCACAAGTTGCGAGATGAGGACATCTCGCATTTTTTAAGTGGGGTAGAATTTAAGATTCCTCCCCCAACCCCCCTTTTTGATGTCTAGTATCTTCCCCTGTAATCAATCCCTCTTCAGAAATATAAAGACCTTGTTTCTAACTGTTTTAACCTAGAGAGAGAAAATATTCTAGAGAGAGAATATTCAGATTTTGAATATTTTTGGATAGAAAAATATCTCATATAATTAAGATGAATTCCCTTGAAACAGAAATTCAAAAAGAATTTTCAAATGTGCAATTGGAATTAATTGGAAATAGGTATAAAGAACCTTAGTCTAAGGGTCTAGATTTTTAGAAATCTTTAGACTATGGTCCAATTAAGGTTCCTATGGGCCAATAGCATCAATACATGTGTAGGGAGGAGATAAATCCAGTTTGTAAAAAGAAGATACCCAAAAATGAGTAAATGCTCACATAAGGTGAAGAGTTGAAAATGTACAAGGTTTATTAGTAAAAAACTATGAGCAATATTAAAAATATGAGCAATATGTAAGGAAGGGGAGTTCTTTAAAGGAGGTGCATATTTCACATAAGATGAAGAGTTGAAAATGTACAAGGTTTATTAGTAAAAAAAAACTATGACACATATGTAAGGAAGAGGAGTTCTTTAAAGGAGGTGCATATTTCACATAAGATGAAGAGTTGAAAATGTACAAGGTTTATTAGTAAAAAACTATGAGCAATATTAAAAATATGAGATATTTTGGGTATCCAAAAATGAGTAAATGCTCACATAAGATGAAGAGTTGAAAATGTACAAGGTTTATTAGTAAGAAAAAAACACATATGTAAGGAAGGGGAGTTCTTTATGTTGAGAGATAGCAATTGCGTTTGTGCAATGCTACATTGTATGGATGATGGATAATGGGTGAGTTGTAGAACACCTCGATTAAGAGGGGGTGTTGAGAGATGTAATCGTGGTGTTGTGTGTATGTGGGAAAGTACCCTAGAGGTGCAAGATATTGTGTGTATGTGGGAAAGCACTCTAGAAGTGCAAGATATTGTGGTGAGATGGAATGCCACATGTAATATTGTATGGTGTGTGAGTGTTGACCAAAAGAAGTGGAAAAGGAGTTGCCACATGGATGATGACATGTAAAGAGGGATAAGGCTTGAGAGCCTATATCATTGTATGGTTCATTGTGATATGCAAGTGAATACAAGGGAATAGTGTTGAGTGTGCAATCTCTCTCTCTCTCTAGTCATGGAGTTTTTAGTGTGGTTTAATCCACCTTAATCTTATGCTTAATCTATGTCACACTTTAAAGGAGGTGCATATTTCACATAAGATGAAGAGTTGAAAATGTACAAGGTTTATTAGTAAAAAAAAACTATGACACATATGTAAGGAAGGAGAGTTCTTTAAAGGAGGTGCATATTTCACATGCTTGAATGAGTTTTAAACTCATAAAAATTGAGATATTTCATCTCTCCTCTCTCCTCATTCAAGTCTAGTTCCAAAAAGTTAGCTTAACTGACCTAAAAATGGTCAAAAAGTGACCTAACTGACTTGGAAAATTCTAGAATCAGTTTGTTTGGTTAGGAGCTCAAATTTTCCTATAAATAGAAGCCTCCCCTTGTTGAAAAAAATATAATGTCTTATGCATTGTTACTCTACTCTACCTAAGCCAAGAACTGTGAATTCTTTAATAATTCACTAGTTTTTGATACTTCTCTCTTTCTTCAATCCCCATTGGTGGCTCCATCAACATACTAAACCAATTGATTGGTTGGGGGCCTCTACCGTGAACAAAGAATCAAGCAAATTATAAGATAAGTATAGTGAATTATGATCTTTTCTATAATTTCTCAATGATTCTCTCTTCTCAACCCCTCTCAAGCTTGAGAAGCTTAATTGGTATGGTTTTTGAAATGCTATTGAAGTTAATTAATTAATGATAGTAAAGAATTACATAAAATTCTATTTATATTTAATTATAATGGTTTTTCTCTCTTTCTCACTTAAGAAATGGTCATACTCATGACCCTCTTCAATCCAAATAAAGCTTTTCATAAGGCTTTTCCTTAATCCAAGATTAAGCTATGCTTGAGGCCAAATTAATGGCTTTTTTCTACGCTTTTAGTTTATGTATATTGATGAATCAATCCATTATGGATTGATGATCCAATTAGAGACCATTCTAATTATTTTCTTAATGATAATTTCACATAAGATGAAGAGTTGAAAATGTACAAGGTTTATTAGTAAAAAAAAACTATGACACATATGTAAGGAAGAGGAGTTCTTTAAAGGAGGTGCATATTTCACATAAGATGAAGAGTTGAAAATGTACAAGGTTTATTAGTAAAAGACTATGAGCAATATTAAAAATATGAGATATTTTGGGTATCCAAAAATGAGTAAATGCTCACATAAGATGAAGAGTTGAAAATGTACAAGGTTTATTAGTAAAAAAAAAACACATATGTAAGGAAGGGGAGTTCTTTAAAGGAGGTGCATATTTCACATAAGATGAAGAGTTGAAAATGTACAAGGTTTATTAGTATAAAAAAAACTTTTTTAAAAACTATGACACATATGTAAGGAAGGAGAGTTCTGTAAAGGAGGTGCATATTTCACATGCTTGAATGAGTTTTAAACTCATAAAAGTTGAGATATTTCATCTCTCCTCTCTCCTCATTCAAGTCTAGTTCCAAAAAGTTAGCTTAACTGACCTAAAAATGGTCAAAAAGTGACCTAACTGACTTGGAAAATTCTAGAATCAGTTTGTTTGGTTAGGAGCTCAAATTTTCCTATAAATAGAAGCCTCCCCTTGTTGAAAAAAATATAATGTCTTATGCATTGTTACTCTACTCTACCTAAGCCAATTATTGTGAATTCTTTAAAAATTCACTAGTTTTTGATACTTCTCTCTTTCTTCAATCCCCATTGGTGGCTCCATCAACATACTACACCAATTGATTGGTTGGGGGCCTCTACCGTGAACAAAGAATCAAGCAAATTATAAGATAAGTATAGTGAATTATGATCTTTTCTATAATTTCTCAATGATTCTCTCTTCTCAACCCCTCTCAAGCTTGAGAAGCTTAATTGGTATGGTTTTTGAAATGCTATTGAAGTTAATTAATTAATGATAGTAAAGAATTACATAAAATTCTATTTATATTTAATTCTAATGGTTTTTCTCTCTTTCTCACTTAAGAAATGGTCATACTCATGACCCTCTTCCAGGGATTTCACTGACGTAAACGAGAACATGTGAACATGTTAATAACATATGTTAATAACACAATAAATATTGTGATCACATGTTATATTCACAAAGCTTTCACAAGGGCCTAAAAAAAGTATCTTTGTCGGGCATAAAAAATCTTCTTAGGTGGCCATTGACCTGCTATTATGTGGAGATGGTAACATGAGAACATGTGAATAGCTTACTCCCATGTGTAGCCAAGCTTTTAAGGGGTTCCCAAATGGCAAGTGACCTGTTATTTTGTGAACGGTAACATGAGAAGATGTGAATAACTTGTTCACATGTGTTATTATCACAAAAAATCTTGTGATCACGTGAATATTAAATCCCTGCCCTCTTCAATCCAAATGAAGCTTTTCATAAGGCTTTTCCTTAATCCAAGATTAAGCTATGCTTGAGGCCAAATTAATAGCTTTTTTCTATGCTTTTAGTTTATGTATATTGATGATTCAATCCATTATGGATTGATGATCCAATTAGAGACCATTCTAATTATTTTCTTAATGATCCAATTAGAGACCATTATGGATTGATGATCCAACTAGAGACCATTCTAATTATTTTCTTAATGATCCAATTAGAGACCATTATGGATTGATGATCCAATTAGAGACCATTCTAATTATTTCTTTAATAATGAGCCTTATCCCTTAGAAAAAAATTGAGATTTATCAGTCATAGTAGCAGAGCTATGGCAAAATTTTTATAGAAATTACGCATAAAATAATTTCATTCAAAGCATAAAAAGAGGACTTCCTACCATATTCTAGGAACTATCATCCTAGATTAATTAAAAGAATATTATTATGCATGGAGATATGGATGTTTGCATGTAGATGTAGAGGTATGGATGTGAGTGTGAATGTGGAGGTGGATGTATACATGGAGATATGGATGTTTGCATGTAGATGTAGAGGTATGGATGTGAGTGTGAATGTGGAGGTGGATGTATGCATGGAGATGTGGATGTATGCATGTAGAAATAGATGTGTAGATGAGGATGTAAATGGAGATGTGGATGGATGCATGTAGAAGTAGATGTATAGATGTAGATGTGAATGGAGATGTGGATGTATACATGTAGATGTAGATGTATAGATGTAGATGTGGATGTGGAGGTGGATGGATGCATGTAGATGTAGGTGTATAGATGTAGATGTGGATGTGGAGGTGGATGGATGCATGTAGAAGTAGATGTATAGATGTAGATGTGAATGGAGATGTGGATGTATACATGTAGATGTAGATGTATAGATGTAGATGTGGATGTGGAGGTGGATGGATGCATGTAGATGTAGATGTAAAGATGTAGATGTGAATGGAGATGTGGATGTATGCATAGAGATGTAGGTGTATAGATGTAGATGTGGATGTAGAGGTGGATGTATGCATGTAGATGTAGATGTATAGATGTGGATGTGAATGTGGAGGTGGATGTATGCATGTAGATGTAGATGTATGGAGGTGAATGTGAATGTGGATGTGGATGTATGCATAGAGATGTGGATGTATGCATGTAGATGTGAATGTACGCATATAGATGTGGATGTATGGATGTGAATGTGCATGTAGATGTGGATGTATGGATGTGGATGCATGAATGTGCATGTAGATGTGGATGTGAAAATAGATGTATGGATGTAGATGTGGATGTATGGATGTGAATGTGGATGTGGATGTAGATATATGTATGGATGTGAATATATGATATGTGATGTGAAGGAATCTGAAGTGATGAGATGGAAAATGATGTGATGGGATGAGTACACATATAACTGGAATGTGGAATAAGCAATGTGGATTGATGAGGGATAATGTGGAAAAATGAGAGTTAATATAGAAACTGTATTTTGTGACTATTTGTAAATGCTGTTTGTAAATGACTGTTTTATGTCAAGATTGCTCGGAAAGCATTGTGACCATCTTGTGATTAAGGTCGTGGAGACCTAACTAAAAAAGTTGCAACTGCTGAGACGGAGAGTCAATGAAGGACGTCTCGCGTAGCAAGGTCGGCCGAGGTCTTGACCAGCCTCGGTGCGATTAAAATGGTGAGCTTTTGGTACGGTGGATGAGGGGCCAAGGAAGCGGCCTATGAGTGAAGCGCTAGGTCACCTGCGAGCGAAGGATCCTAGAGGGTGCTGACCATACGGTGCTCGGGCTCTGGGTCGCCTAGGATACCCACGCGTGCGTCGAGGAAGATATTGGAACAGAGTTGGAGTTGTTTTATGAAATCGGGCATGGATCTGGTTGATTGACCTTGCTGGTCTTCAATGGATGAGTCCATGGCTCTTTATATGGATCTGTTGGTTGATCTTGCTGATCTTCAACGAGAGTCCATCTTGATAAGTGATTATATTGCCGAGTATTATGGGCTAGGGATTAGGAAACGGCCCCTGAGTGGACAGGTGGTGAGCGTCCTAGTTGCCAATGATGCCATAGATACTTTGATGAAGGAATGATGGAAAATTTAAGAATCAACTGGATAAATTGGAAGATGGTGATCAGTGATACTATGGTTTTATTAAAGGATTGTTTTAAACTGGTTGAATCTGTGAAAAGGCAATTTCATATTGGGTGTGTGAGTGGTGTGACTAGTTTTATTTTGCATGAACATCCGGCTAGGGGGCCTTGGAACTCTTTTCCTTGGTACCCGGGACAAAACCTAACCAAATTATTAATTGGATCCCATCACTACAGTGGTTGGGCGGTTGGCTAACCCATGGGATTGGATGGGGTTAGGCTGGACTGATGGATCTGTAAATCGAGACTCAAACTTTTGTTTTTACAATAGATAAAATAAATCCCGGACAGTAACTGTTCTATGGATAGGAATCAACGGCTGTGCCTCTTGAATGGGGAAAAAAGCGTTGATCCCAATGATCCAAGTGCAAGTTTCTTCCTTGATCTGACCAAGTATCTTATAGATGTAATTGGATCAACTCGATCAGAAATGATCTTGACTACGTTAGAGTAAAAAGTTATCCTTGTGGAATCGCCCGTGCCTTTCGGTAAAGGAAGTTTTTCCGGGTTCGGTTTTGGAACAACCAACGGATTAGTCTCTTATCCGGATATCCGTGGGTGAGGCCCCGAATGTGGGACCCCTGTCCCACGCGAGAAGTGCTACTTCCGCTGCTAGTATCCCGAATCTGTTGCTCGGTGGGAACAGGGGGATCTTACACAATGTTAGACAAACAATGTGTCATGCACTTTGTCATCTGATATGAAGAAGTGGATTTTCTTGACTACTTCTCCTTCCCTGCGGTAGTATGTTATGTGCACAAAAATAGTTACTTGACTTGAGTGCCAATGCATGGATTGAATCTCATTTTGCTCCTTGAATGCATAGTTTTCTGCAAAGTCTACAACACACACAACCACATCGTCAGGAAATCTAAGAATACAATCCTTGAACTGTTGTGCTTGCCATCTCGAGCGATATAGTTATTTTTGATAAAAACCTTCAGCTTGGTCTGTAAGAGTTGAAGAAACTCCCAGCACTGCATTTCTTTAGTCACAAGATCTTCTCTCTTTTTTTTTTGTCTCCGTGCTTATCTGTTGCCTCCACATATGCAAACAATTTTACAGAGATATTCTTACCTGGGCTTTGTGTCTCTAAGCAGCATGTTTCTAGCTTTTTCACACCACATTTCTTACATTCGCCCATCAATTACTCACTATTGTGGTAACCAACATCTATCTGCTTCGGGCAGAGAACTGACTCCCATAGATGTGTGACACCTTTGAAAGTTTGACATAAAGCCATGCAACCCCTGCTAATTTCATCACCTCTGATGCAAACGCTGCATGTACATCTGCATTGGGCTGCATGCAGCCCGAATGACTGAGACCGCATATGGTTAAGTGTGTCCTTTAAAAAGGACATCTGCACATGATATTCGCAGTAGCATGTGTATCTATCTTTCAGCCGCCGTACAAAAAATGGCTTCATCATCTCAAACATTCTCATACCTATTTTGCAATCTGGATGCTTTTCTTTGAATCTGTAGAAGAGCTCAACCTGCAATTATGAGAGTTAGAAGGCGGTTATTATGCTAGTTATGCTAATTAGTATACAGGTCATGCACGGAAGCATGGCCTGTATGTAACACCAGCACTTACAGTATGCTAATTAGTATACAGGCCATGCATGGAAGCATACTGTATGTAACCAGCACTTACAGTATGCTAACTAGTATTTACAGTATGCTTCCATGCATGTGCAGTATGTTAACTAGCACTCACAGTATGCTAACTAGCACTTGCAGAATGCTAACTAGCATTGACAGTATGCTAACTAACACATTCAATAGGCTAATTGGTACATTCAGTATGCTAAGTAGCACATTCAGTTAGCTAATTGGTACATTCAGTGTGCTAACTAGCACAAACAGTGCTAACTAGCACAAACAGTATGCTAACAAGCACATTCATTATGCTAACTAGCACATTCAGTATGCTAAGTAGCACTTACAATATGCTAACCAGCACTTAAAGTATGCTAATTAGCACTCACAGTATGCTAATAAGCACATACAAAGTGCTAACTATCACTGATCATATGCTAACTAGCACTTACAGTATGCTAAGATGCACCTACAGTATGCTAAGATGCACCTACATTATGCTAACTAGCACCTTGAGTATGCTAACTAGCACTTAGAATATGCTAACTAGCACTTAGAGTATGCTAACTATCACTAATCATATGCTAACTAGCACTTACAGTATGCTAAGATGCACCTACATTATGCTAACTAGCACCTTGAGTATGCTAACTAGCACTTAGAATATGCTAACTAGCACTTAGAGTATGCTAACTAGCACTTACAGTTGCTAATCAGCACCTACCATATGCGAACTAGCACTCACAGCATGCTTACTAGCATTTACATGCTAACTAGCATGTAGAGTGTGCTAATCAGCACATAGAGTATGCTAACTAGCATACACAGTCTGCTAACTAGCATTTACAGTGTGCCTCCAGGTATGGCTTGTATACTAACTAGCATGTAGAGTGTGCTAATTAGCACATAGAGTATGCTAACTAGCATACACAGTCTGCTAACTAGCATTTACAGTGTGCCTCCAGGTATGGCTTGTATACTAATTAGCATTGCTAATATGATAAATAACGCACTCTGTAAGGTGATAAATAACAACCAGTATGCTAACTGTAAAGTTTCACATGCTTTTTAGTGTACTCAAATAATGGTGCTTTGGTTAGATCAATTACCTGAGGTTCATCAAGGAGGTGTACAGGGTGCTTTATGTAATTTTTTCTCCCCATCCTCTTTCGACAAACATCTTTTTTGTTAGGGGATACACGTGTCTCATCCCTCCAAAATGTGTAAACCAGCTCTTTCATTTCATCTGTGATTGTGCTACGACGGGCATGTTTTTGACATGCAACCAATGAAAACATTCCACCGTCAACATTCGATGTCACCCGCAATTTAGCCTTGTACAAGGATCGACGCGGAACTTTAAGGAGTCTCGAGACTTTTGACATTTGCATGTTCTCCTTTGAATTCAACATCATGGACAATGCTGTATGCTTCAAATACAACTCCTCATTACAGCTTGGCTGCTTTACAAGCACCAAGGTGTTACGAACATTGCACATGATTGCACTTTGAATAGTAGACTCCTCTGGATACACTGCTTGCACGACAGGATGATGAGATACTAGATTCCAAATTTCTTGCTTGTCTTCTGTACTAATTCCTTCAGTCCTCCTCTTGAACAGTGCCACAATCTCAGACGAGATTTTCTTCTTCTTTTCCTCCTCAAAGGCAAGCTCTCGAACCTGAACCTGCTTAAGTTTTTTCTTCTCTCGTTGTTTCCTCTTTCTTTGTCTCTCATAATCCCTAATGGCAGTACAAGTTGGGTCCTCCAAGTTCGGATTCATTGTCTGTAAAGGATCCCTTCTGCTACCTTCATCTGCTGCCCTTGAACGCGCAAGTAAACCTACCAGATCAGATTGCAAGGTATGGTTCGCCATAACTCTATGAGATGGGGAGGAAGTGGGCTACACGGAGAGAATGCGAGGCAAAGGGAGAGGGTGAGACTGTTTGAGCAGCACCATAGAGAGAGAGAGAGAGAGAGAGAGAGAGAGAGAGAGAGAGAGAGAGAGAGAGAGAGAGAGAGAGAGAGAGAGAGAGAGAGCTTGGCTTACACAGATCATGGAGAACCTCGAGAGAGCGAGAGAGAGAGAGAGAGACACAGAGACAAAAAGATAGAGAGAGAGAGAGAGAGAGAGAGAGAGAGAGAGAGCTCATCCACTACATCATGACTTCAGTAAAACTGAAAAGATGCTACATTTGAATTTGGCGCCGAGTAAATTTAACATTAATTATGGAAAGTTTATTTCAAAATGGACATATTCTTGGCTCTCGAATGTATGCTAACAAGCACTACTAACTAGCATTGTCCGGGACAGCATTTTTTGTGCACGTTAACATGCTTCTACCCTCTAGCAACCCAACATACTCCACAGAGAGGGTGGTTGCATATTCATTTGGTGCAATGCACCCACATCCATGAGCCTCTTGTTGAGATGATGAGCACCCACCTTCTTTAGCCTCCATTTCAGCCATCTTCTTAGAGAATGAGGTTGACTTGGAGGTCTATGCATTGCATGAGCCATTCTTACTTCTCCACCAATGATCCATATTCCTTTGTAATGCTCCTGGTTGTGGGCTACCCTTTGATTATCCTAATTGATTGTTTAGCAACCCGTGACACCTTGTGCTTCATCTTCTTTGAGGGATTTTGGGCCTTCTTACATCTTTCATATATGAACCCTTAAGCAAATGCAATTCCAATTTCATTGTTGGAGGGGAGATCTTGGTACACTTTATGGTATAAAAGGGCACACTCCTCAACCAAATGCATCTTTGTATTTTTCTTGTGGACCTCAATGAACACCAATAGCCATTCTTTGTCCATAACTTCTTCCTTAGTCAAGTCTTCTGCATTATCACCATCCAAGCTAAGTATGTACTTAGCATTGAACTCCTCTTTTGTGAAAAAACAAAAGCTATTGGACTTAGGATATTAAAAGTCTAGTACACATGGATGCACTCTCCCTATAAGATAAGAGAAAGGTTAAGTAGAATACATACATGTAATAACAATACATTTCAAACCTACTTTGCAATTTAATCCACTTGAAATAGAACCTTTTCCAATATCAAGGGAAATAAGACTTAGCACATTTCCCACCAAAATGTGATTAAGGGGATTATGACTTAGCTGCATGCTTTCCACATAAATTATTAGGAGGCTTAGAAGCCTGCTTGTGTGCCAAGGTCTTCATTGAATAACCCACTTGTGACATGTCATCATCAAAATAAATAACATTTTAATCTATGATTAAAATAAATCAAGGCTCATGGAGAGAGGAAAACCCAGCTATGATAAGTCTACTGCTTTGTAATCAGTATAAAATAGTAGGTCATTCACTACATACAGTGTGCAGGACATGAAACATAAAGTACTACTACTTTGAAATGCATTCAAAGTAGTAGTACCCATCTATGATAAGTCTACTGCTTTGTAATCAGTATAAAGTAGTACGTCATTCACTACATACAGTGTGTAGACATGAAACATAAAGTAATACTACTTTGAAATGCATTCAAGCTATGAAAAGCAGTCAAATAGTAAGTCATTCACTACATACACTATACAAGACATGTAACATATAGTACTATTACTTTGAAATACATTTAAATTGTGAAAAGAAAAACTATGAAAAGCAATTAAACAGGTAGTTTTAAATATCTGTAAGCTATGAAAAGCAATCAAAACCATTCCAATTCTCTTGATGGCCTTAAGAAAATGATGGCCCATTTGAGTTTAATGTGACTAAGTTTTTTCTTTTTTTCCATCTCGATTTATAGGTTCTTGTGAGAGTGCTTTTTGACCACCTATTAAGCACACAACAAAAGCACTAAAAGTGTACCACCTTGCCTTTTTTTCACCCAAGCATAGTTTGAAAATCAAAGAATAAAGAATCCAATGAAAAACACTCATAGAAATGAAGCTAAAAAGGTTTGTCTTTTATAGACTAGAGTGTTGGAGTTAAACAGTGTGCAACATTTGTTGGATCCTATGCACTTTTTTAAAAATGTTGGAGATTCCTTGTGGAAGCATCATGGGACAATCTTCAAGATTCAACTTTAACAAGTGTGGCCTAAACCTCATGTGTGACCTAAACAGAATGAGAATTACTTGAGATTTGCATCTAGAGAAGATTAGGGTGTGTAGAAATGGATTAGAATCAACATCTTACCATGCTAGAAATGTAAGAGAGAGATTAACACTTAGGGGTTTCACCTCTAAGAAATTTTAATATATCATGTGCATTCAAGGGGTATTTTAAAAACCCCTTACATACTTTTATGAATAAAATGACCCCTTTTTCTTCATAAACTTTTGTTTTTTTCCAAAATTGGTTTTAAAAACCCCTCCTGTAAATGTAATTGTATAAATGTTTTGAATTAATATACCCTCTTTATGAACTCACATGCTAAACTTACATATTTTTAGGTGAACCCCCTGAGGATTAACATTAATGACAATGCTAATGAAAAATATGAGGCATAATAATAAGGCAAGAGGTTTAGCATAAAAGCTTATGTGTTTGATCCATTACATATAGTGCCTTTTTAATACATCTCCATTAGCCATTAATCATAAACCATAAGCTTGATAAGTCCTCCCTAATCTCTCTTAGATTTGGGCACTAAAGTTGAAGTGAGCATCCACTTGGCATCTTTTCCCACTTCTTCTAGGTGCCTACTTTTGGCCTCTACATGTGCTTGCCATTCCATATATTCTTCCATCTTTAAGATCCCTTTGACTTTTGAACCATAGTTTATGACTTATGAAACTCATATAAATGTTTGAAGCTCACATACCAGCTCCCCCTTTCTCTAAACAATACCCACAACATCACTTGTTATTTCAACACTCTTGCTTAGTAATGAACTACTACCACCATACCTACACTCTTAGTCATTTGCTAGAGTGATCATAGGTGCCTCATAGGCTACAATGTTAGATTAGAGCCTAACAATTTACACACAAGTTAGGCGTAGAATGAGTAGGTTTAAACACAAGGTGAGAGGGGTGCCCTCTTTTATCAACTAGAAGAGTCTTTTTGATGATTGGCCTTCTTCTTGTTGGGAATCCCCTTTAGTTGGCTCTTCTTTCATGATGTTTTCTTGAGTGTTGTTTGGAGTCTTCTCCTTGCTCCAACAATCTCTCTCTATATGGCATGTCTTACCACAAAAGTTGCACTTCACTCTTCACTATGGCTGGTGAAGAATGCTTTCTCCTCATAGTGTGATGAAGATCCACCTACTTTGACTTTGAGTCTCTTTTCTTCTTCAATCAAAGCTGCTTCAATGCCACTAAAAGTTGGGTTAGGTAGATTCTTCAAGGTAGCCACCAACACCAACATGTTGAATCCTTCCAAGGTCATGCTCTTGAGAAGGATTGCTATGGCATCCTTCTCTTCCACTTGGAGACCCAAATACATAGCACTTTTCATTTTATTTAAATGTGCTTAGAGTGACTCACTCTCTTTGATTTCCAACCCAAAAATAACTAAATTTTTAGGATAATTTTGGAGTTCTATTGTTTGGCACCAATATCTTATCTAAATCATTCCATGCTCCTTTAGAGTTATCATTTTTTATGAAATGTGATGGATGAAACTATCTCCTAGTCTATTAACCCCATTCTCACCCCATTTTGGGATTAACGTAGTACCTCTGCATTACACATAAGAGATATCATAATAAGTGTCATGTAACGGCACTCTAAATGTTGTAATTATGAGAATAGTTGGCTATGCCACAAAACCATGTAACGGCACTCTAAATGTTGTAATTATGAGAATAGTTGGCTATGCCACAAAACCATGTAATTTGTAAACATTGTCTTTCTCTTTCTTGTGTGTGTGTGTGTGTGTGTTTTCTTATAAGGAACTTAAGCTCTCCCTGCATTCTCTTTATCCAACCACCTGGGTCCAAATGTTTAATGTGGGAAATCAATGTCGATGATGAGGCTAGACATAGATCCTCCTGGGTCAAATGGATATCCGTAGTACATATCACCCATCCATGGAGCAAATGTGTGACCACCTGGATCAAAAAGATAGTCACACGCATACTCCTCATCCAAGGCAAAATGGCCACTAGAGGTCATCAAATCCATGACCCAAATGTCCGCTTGGATGGTAATGATAAAGCGATGTTCGATCATCTAATCTAACAATGACTCCTAGGTCAAAGGAAAAACTAACTAGCTCTTCCTCACAACCACAACAAGCTCTTCCTCACAACCACAGCAAGCTCATCCTCACAACCATAGTGTGAATCTAAATCATATGTCCACTAAAGATCTGATCAATGTGCATAGTCATGCCTCTCCTACGAGGTCTCACCTTGACAAAGTCATCACTACTCTCATGCACTATGCTTAGCTGCTCAAATACATAAACTAAATAATCATGTAGATTTCTCAACATTTTAAACTAGTAGCCTAAAGTTTACCTCATGACACTACATGGAACCCTTGGACCAACATAGAAGTGGGAAAATTGGCAAAAATGAGCCGAGCTACCTCCTTGGAGGGTGCATCGCGCTAGTGGTAAATAGATGTAGAGTTTCTTTGCAAAAACTCTTTAATACTGCAAATAGATTGAAGATAATTATTACATGCACTAACTAGAATACATTGTAACTAGAAGTCAAATTCTCACCTTTCTTGTGGGAACTCATCAATGGTTGTAATATCAACCAAAAGAACATCCACAATAGTCACATATTGAAAACCTTTATGAAAATGAAGCCAACGATAAGAAAAGACAACAAAAAATCTTGTTACATTATCACTCATATTGCTCTGGCATATGCACACTATCCGAAGAACTGTTAATCTCACCCAAGAGGTGAGAGAAAGCTTGTATAACATGCATCCTTCTTTGATGTAAGATTCCTCCCCCACCCCCTTTTTGATGTCTAGTATCTTTCCCTGTAATCAATCCCTCTTCAGAAATATAAAGACCTTGTTTCTATCTGTTTTAGCCTAGAGAGAGAAAAATATTCTAGAGAGAGAATATTCAGATTTTGAATATTTTTGGATAGAAAAATATCTCTTCTAATTCAGATGAGTTCCCTTGAAACAGAAATTCAAAAAGAATTTTCCAATGTGCAATTGGAATTAATTGAAAATAGCTATAAAGAACCTTAGCCTAAGGGTCTAGATTTTCAGAAATCTTTAGACTATGGTCCAATTAAGGTTCCTATGGACCAATAGCATCAATCCATGTGTAGGGAGGAGATAAATCCAACTTGTAAAAAGAAAATACCCAAAAATGAGTAAATGCTCACATAAGATGAAGAGTTGAAAATGTACAAGGTTTATTAATAAAAAAATTATGAGCAATATTAAAAATATGACATATGTAAGGAAGGGGAGTTCTTTAAAGGAGGTGCATATTTCACATGCTTGAATGAGTTTTAAACTCATAAAAATTGAGATATTTCATCTCTCCTCTCTCCTCATTCAAGTCTAGTTCCAAAAAGTTAGCTTAACTGACCTAAAAATGGTCAAATATTGACCAAACTGATTTAGAAAATTCTAGAATCAGTTTGTTTGGTTAGGAGCTCAATTTTTCCTATAAATAGAAGCCTCACCCTTGTTGAAAAATATATAGTGTTTATGCATCGTTACTCTACTCCACCTAAGCCAAGAACTGTGAATTCATTTAATAATTCACTAGTTTTTGGAGCTTCCCTCTTTCTTCAATCCCCATTAGTGGCTCCATCAACATACTTAACCAATTGATTGGTTGGGGGCCTCTACCGTGAACAAAGAATCAAGCAAGTTGTAAGGTAATTAGTGAATATTCATCTTTCTATAAATTCTCAATGTTTCTCTCTTCTCAACCCCTCTCAAGCTTGAGAAGTTTAATTGGTATGGTTTTTTTTAAATGCTATTGAAGTTTGAATAGTAGTGAAGAGTTACATAATTTAATAAATGCTATTGAAGTTAATTTTCATTTATGTTTAAATTCTAATGATTCTTATGTAAATTCTCTCTCTCACTCAAGAAATGGTCATACTCATGACCCATTCTCAATCCAAATCAAGCTTTTCATAAAGCTTTTCCTTAACCCAAGATTAAGCTATGCTTGAGGCCAAATTAATGGCTTTTTCTTATGCTTTTAGTTTATGTATATTGATGATTCAATCCATTATGGATTAAGGATCCAATTAGAGAATCATTTTAATTATTTCCTTAATGATAAGCTTTATCCCTTAGAAAAATTGAGATTTATCAGTCATAGCAGCGGAGCTATGGCAAAATTTTTATAAAAATTATGCATAAAAAATTTTCATTCAAAGCATAAAAAGAGGACTTCCTACCATATTCTAGGAATCATCATCCTAGATTAATTGAAAGAATTTCATTATAATCATGGAGAAATTGAATTTTAATATTATGCATAAAGGATAAATTTTTATATCAAAAGTGTTATTTTTACCATTTTTATTTTCATGCATAGAAGTATGCATAATGGATAAATTTTTATATCAAAAGTGTTACTTTTATCATATTGGATTTCATGCATATAGGTATGCATAAAAGATATTCTTTTTATACTAAAAGTATGATTTTCCTCATAAATGGATTTTATGCTTAACTTAGATGCATAAGAGAAATTCTTTTATTCTAAAAGTATAATTCCCTACCAAATTGAAATCATGCATAAGAAGATGCATAAAAGATTGATTTTAATTTCGAAAGTGTTAGTCTCCTTAAATGGAATTTATGTATAAATAAATGTGTAGAGAAATCTTATATCAAATAAAAGAATTCTCTTTATAAAAAAAAAGATATGAAATGTGATAAGATGTGATAAGAGGTGTATGAGATGTGATAAGAATTGATAAGATGCTTATGAAATAAGTTAGGATGTGATAAGATGAATTAAGATGTGTATGGGGGGATGAGGTAAGAAGTGTATGTGATAGGATAAGATGTATATGGGTTGTGATAGGGCGAGAATGGATGTGATGTAAAAGATTAGATGTGAAGGTATATGGGGTTATATAAATGGGAATGTGAAAATGGATGTATGTATGTGGATGTGTGGATATGGAGATGGGAGTGTGGATGTATGAACATGAAAATGGATATATGCATGAAGATGTATATGCATAGATGTAAATGTGGATGTAGATGTGGATGTATAGATGTGAATGGATGTGGATGTATAGATGTGAATGGAAATGTGGATGTGGATGTATGTGAATGTGGATGTAGATGTGGATGTATAGATGTGAATGTGGAATGTGGATGTGGATGTATGTATGTATGTGGATGTAGATGTGGATGTATAGATGTGGATGTATGGGAATGTGGATGCATGTATGTGAATGTGAATGTAGATGTGGATGTATAGATGTGAATGGATGTGGATGTATAGATGTGAATGGAAATGTGGATGTGGATGTATGTGAATGTGGATGTAGATGTGGATGTATAGATGTGAATGTGGAATGTGGATGTGGATGTATGTATGTATGTGGATGTAGATGTGGATGTATAGATGTGAATGGGAATGGGGATGTGGATGTATGTGAATGTGAATGTAGATGTGGATGTATGTGAATGTGAATGTAGATGTGAATGTGGAATGTGGATGTATAGATGTGGATGTATGGGAATGTGGATGTGGATGTATGTTAATGTGAA
Organism: Cibotium barometz; assembly: GCF_041138505.1. Taxonomy (NCBI): domain Eukaryota; kingdom Viridiplantae; phylum Streptophyta; class Polypodiopsida; order Cyatheales; family Cibotiaceae; genus Cibotium; species Cibotium barometz. Next base: position 52,655,722 of record NC_141062.1, read on the forward strand.
TGTAGATGTGGATGTATAGATGTGAATGTGGAATGTGGATGTGGATGTATGTATGTATGTGGATGTAGATGTGGATGTATGGATGTGTATGTATGAATGTGGATATGGGATGTGGATGTATAAATGAGGATGTGAAAATGGAGGTAAGCATGTAGATGTGGATGCATGTATGTGAATGTGAATGTAGATGTGGATGTATAGATGTGAATGTGGAATGTGGATGTGGATGTATGTATGTATGTGGATGTAGATGTGGATGTATGGATGTGTATGTATGAATGTGGATATGGGATGTGGATGTATAAATGAGGATGTGAAAATGGAGGTAAGCATGTAGATGTGGATGCATGGATGTGAATGTGGATGTGGATGTGGATGTGGATATGGATGTGTATGTATGAATGTGGATATGGGATGTGGATGTATAAATGAGGATGTGAAAATGGAGATAAGCATGTAGATGTGGATGTATGGATGTGAATGTGGATGTGGATGTGGATGTATGGATGTGGATATGGATGTGAATATATGATATGTGAAGGAATCTGAAGTGAAGAGATGGAAAAGGAGGTGATTGGATGAGTACACATATACATGGAATGTGGAATAAGTAATGTGGATTAATGAGGGATAATGTGGAAAAATGAGAGTTAATATAGAAACTGTATTTGTAAACTGTTTGTAAATGCTGTTTGTAAATGGCTGTTTTATGTCAAGAATGCTGGGGAAGCATTTTGACCGTCTTGTGATTAAGGTCGTGGAGACCTAACTGATAAAGTTGCAACTGCTGACGGAGAGTCAATGGAGGACGTCTCGCGTAGCAAGGTCGACCGAGGTCTTGACCAGCCTCGGTTCGATTAAAATGGTGAGCTTCCGGTACGGTGGATGAGGGACCAAGGAAGCGGCCTATGAGTGAAGCGCTAGGTCACCTGCGAAGGATCCTAGAGGGTGCTGACCATACGGTGCTCGGGCTCTGGGTCGCCTAGGATACCCACGCGTGCGTCGAGGAAGATATTGGAACAAGGAGTAAGAGTTGTTTTGTGAAACCGGGCATGGATCTGGTTGACTGACCTTGCTGGTCCTCAACGGATGAGTCCATGGCTCTTTTATATGGATCTGTTGGTTGATCTTGCTGATCTTCAACGAGAGTCCATCTTGATAAGTGATTATATTGCCGAGTATTATGGGCTAGGAACTATGGAAACGGCCTCTGAGTGGACAGGTGGTGAGCGTTCTAGTTGCCAATGATGCCATAGATACTCTGATGAAGGAATGATGGGAAAATTGAGGATCAACCGGATAAATTGGAAGATTGTGATCAGTGGTACTATGGTTTCATTAAAGGATTGTTTTAAAGTTAGCTGATGATAATAAAAAGGCAATTTCATATTGGGTGTGTAAGTGGTGTGCCTAATTTTATGTTGCATGAACTTCCGGCTAGGGGGCCTTGGAACTCTCTTCCTTGGTACCCGGGACAAAACTTAACCAAATTCCAAATTGGATCCCATCACTACAGTGGTTGGGCGGTTGGCTAACCCATGGGATCGGATGGGGTTAGGCTGGACTGATGGATCCGTAAACCGAGACTCAATTTCTGTTATTACGATAGATGAAGTAAGTCCCGGATAGTAATTGTTCTATGGATAGGAATCAACGGCTTTGCCTCTTGATGGGGAAAAAAGCGTTGATCCCAATGATCCAAGTGCAAGTTTCTTCCTTGATCCGACCGAGTATCTTTATAGGTGCAGTTGGATCAGCGTGATCAGCAATGATCTTGACTACGTTAGAGTAAAAAATTATCCTGGTGGAATCGCCCGTGCTTTCCGGGTAAGGGAAGTTTTTTCCGGGTTCGGTTTTGGGAAAACCGACGGATTAGTCTCTTGTCCGGATATCCGAGGATGAGGCCCCGAATGTGGGACCCCTGTCCCGTGCGAGAAGTGCTACTTCCGCTGCTAGTACCCGAATCCGTTGCTCGGTGGGAACAGGGGGATCTCACAGTTGGTATCAGAGCATTTGGTTAATAAAGATCAATTGAGAAGACAAATAGGTCAGAAATTTATCAAGAAACACAAAAAGGTTGTAATTGTGTGATATAATTCATACAATTTGATATTCAAATTGAAATTCGTAATTTGGTAATTGGGTCTTCAGATGGAAGTACCGCAATTATATAGAATCCTTGACTTGCTTGAGGCCTAGACATGATGGTATTTACCTTATAATTCCAAGGGCCGTGACTATCCGTATATACCGAGAGTATAACTGCAGCTCTTTACTGACAGTATATACGAGTAAATCTAAGACTTGAAATTATAAGCGTTAATGCTATCCAGATGATGATTTTGAATGTGGTTGATATGATTTTTAATTCTGTTTGAGAATTGATGAATTGAATTGGATTCTGATTGAAAAATGACGATTTTCAAAATTTAGTTGAAATGTAATAAGCTGAGCGAAACCACAATGAGGATGAATGGGACGAGTCCCAGTGATGATATTCATAACTGGAATGATGATAATGATTTCAGCAAATCACTATGAGATTAGTGGATTGTGCTGTCAGATTGCTACTGTTAACACTTGAGACGGTAGATTAAGTTAAGGGATGACAAATTGAGAACTTGCTTAACTAAAATTCCTGTGGAGGAATGTTCAGAAGGAAAATTTTCAGACTAATGGACCATTATCGTGTTAAAGATATGAATGATATGATCTGAATGAATTGTTATTTAATGATGAGTTCTATATAAGGGATAATTATCCCCGTATTCTGTTGGGTTGACCAGAATATAAGGAACCCCAGAATAAATTGGATCTTAAGAAAAAGAGTTGTCCTCTACCTTGCGAGATGAGGACATCTCGCACTTTTCAAGTGGGGTAGAATGTAAGATTCTCCCCCAGCCTTAGAGGTATACAGGAGTAAGAATCTCCCTTTCTGATCTTATAATTATTCTCTCTCTAAAATAAAAGAAAGATTCTGTTTAAAAAAGGAAGAACCTTTTTCCTGAATACTTCTCAAGAGTCCCACCTGTTTTAAGATTCAGAACAATGAGTTCAGAAGTGAGAATCGATGTTTTGGATATCAAGGTTTTGGTCTTCATTCGAGTACGACACAAAATAAGTTCTTTATCTATTGGGGAGTTTAAGAAGTTATCCCCCAGATATTGTGAGCCTTATCTGACTTCAAAGAAAGTAAGTGACTTAGCTTACGAGCTTCTTTTATCTCCTCATCTCAAAGTTCTTAATGCCTTCTATAGAAAATTGTGCCAAACCCAAATCATGGAAAGACGGTAAAACTTCAGTAGCAAGCTACCGTTGGCTTCTAAGTTACGCTAGCTCCTTCCTTTATATAAGTCGTAACTTTTACTCGTCGCTCACAGTAATCTTACTCCCATCGATCTCCTTTCTTCCTAATCTCCTTCATGGCTTGGCAAGAAGAATTAGTTTTATCCATAATGATTCCTCACCTTCAAGACGCAAGTGAGTCTGTGAAGAAGGATTTTATAGAACAGTATGAGCGCTCACTTTTCCCTCACTTGGGAACTTCTGTAGCGCAGACCAAATGGCGGACCTATCAAGACATAACTAGGGTAACACCCTGGGGTCAGCAGCACTTCCGTAACAATGTCCGCTTGGCCATGGTTATTGAAGCTTTGGGTTTGGGTCCCCGATACTACTGCGTCATGAGATCAAGGCATCCTGGGTTTTCTGAGCGGGTCTTCTTACTGGCGTGTTTTCTTCCTCATGAGAAGATATGCCTTTACCCCGTTTTTGGCTTGCCTCTCAGAGGTCCTTTTCTTAGAACACCTCATACCACTGAGATAGGCGCAGCAATAACCCACAGAATCATTCCCATAGATGAGTTACCTTATACTTGTGCAGCTTGTGAGGACTGCTTTTGTGACCATATGATGGACGGGCTTATGGAAGTGTAAAGAGTTCCTCTATCTTTACTGTATAAGTTCCGAGAATGAATAAAGTTTAAATCTTGTTCGTATTTTGAATCTTGCTCTCTTTAAGACTTATCTTGGTGGTTAATCTTGATTAAAATTTTTCTCTAAGTCTCATATTCGTGCATCTTGCGAAATTATCCCAGTTTGCGAGATGAGGACATCTCGCATTTTTTTAAGTGGGGTAGAATGTAAGATTCCTCCCCCACCCCCTTTTTGATGTCTAGTATCTTTCCCTGTAATCAATCCCTCTTCAGAAATATAAAGACCTTGTTTCTATCTGTTTTAGCCTAGAGAGAGAAAAATATTCTAGAGAGAGAATATTCAGATTTTGAATATTTTTGGATAGAAAAATATCTCTTCTAATTCAGATGAGTTCCCTTGAAACAGAAATTCAAAAAGAATTTTCCAATGTGCAATTGGAATTAATTGAAAATAGCTATAAAGAACCTTAGCCTAAGGGTCTAGATTTTCAGAAATCTTTAGACTATGGTCCAATTAAGGTTCCTATGGACCAATAGCATCAATCCATGTGTAGGGAGGAGATAAATCCAACTTGTAAAAAGAAAATACCCAAAAATGAGTAAATGCTCACATAAGATGAAGAGTTGAAAATGTACAAGGTTTATTAATAAAAAAATTATGAGCAATATTAAAAATATGACATATGTAAGGAAGGGGAGTTCTTTAAAGGAGGTGCATATTTCACATGCTTGAATGAGTTTTAAACTCATAAAAATTGAGATATTTCATCTCTCCTCTCTCCTCATTCAAGTCTAGTTCCAAAAAGTTAGCTTAACTGACCTAAAAATGGTCAAATATTGACCAAACTGATTTAGAAAATTCTAGAATCAGTTTGTTTGGTTAGGAGCTCAATTTTTCCTATAAATAGAAGCCTCACCCTTGTTGAAAAATATATAGTGTTTATGCATCGTTACTCTACTCCACCTAAGCCAAGAACTGTGAATTCATTTAATAATTCACTAGTTTTTGGAGCTTCCCTCTTTCTTCAATCCCCATTAGTGGCTCCATCAACATACTTAACCAATTGATTGGTTGGGGGCCTCTACCGTGAACAAAGAATCAAGCAAGTTGTAAGGTAATTAGTGAATATTCATCTTTCTATAAATTCTCAATGTTTCTCTCTTCTCAACCCCTCTCAAGCTTGAGAAGTTTAATTGGTATGGTTTTTTTTAAATGCTATTGAAGTTTGAATAGTAGTGAAGAGTTACATAATTTAATAAATGCTATTGAAGTTAATTTTCATTTATGTTTAAATTCTAATGATTCTTATGTAAATTCTCTCTCTCACTCAAGAAATGGTCATACTCATGACCCATTCTCAATCCAAATCAAGCTTTTCATAAAGCTTTTCCTTAACCCAAGATTAAGCTATGCTTGAGGCCAAATTAATGGCTTTTTCTTATGCTTTTAGTTTATGTATATTGATGATTCAATCCATTATGGATTAAGGATCCAATTAGAGAATCATTTTAATTATTTCCTTAATGATAAGCTTTATCCCTTAGAAAAATTGAGATTTATCAGTCATAGCAGCGGAGCTATGGCAAAATTTTTATAAAAATTATGCATAAAAAATTTTCATTCAAAGCATAAAAAGAGGACTTCCTACCATATTCTAGGAATCATCATCCTAGATTAATTGAAAGAATTTCATTATAATCATGGAGAAATTGAATTTTAATATTATGCATAAAGGATAAATTTTTATATCAAAAGTGTTATTTTTACCATTTTTATTTTCATGCATAGAAGTATGCATAATGGATAAATTTTTATATCAAAAGTGTTACTTTTATCATATTGGATTTCATGCATATAGGTATGCATAAAAGATATTCTTTTTATACTAAAAGTATGATTTTCCTCATAAATGGATTTTATGCTTAACTTAGATGCATAAGAGAAATTCTTTTATTCTAAAAGTATAATTCCCTACCAAATTGAAATCATGCATAAGAAGATGCATAAAAGATTGATTTTAATTTCGAAAGTGTTAGTCTCCTTAAATGGAATTTATGTATAAATAAATGTGTAGAGAAATCTTATATCAAATAAAAGAATTCTCTTTATAAAAAAAAAGATATGAAATGTGATAAGATGTGATAAGAGGTGTATGAGATGTGATAAGAATTGATAAGATGCTTATGAAATAAGTTAGGATGTGATAAGATGAATTAAGATGTGTATGGGGGGATGAGGTAAGAAGTGTATGTGATAGGATAAGATGTATATGGGTTGTGATAGGGCGAGAATGGATGTGATGTAAAAGATTAGATGTGAAGGTATATGGGGTTATATAAATGGGAATGTGAAAATGGATGTATGTATGTGGATGTGTGGATATGGAGATGGGAGTGTGGATGTATGAACATGAAAATGGATATATGCATGAAGATGTATATGCATAGATGTAAATGTGGATGTAGATGTGGATGTATAGATGTGAATGGATGTGGATGTATAGATGTGAATGGAAATGTGGATGTGGATGTATGTGAATGTGGATGTAGATGTGGATGTATAGATGTGAATGTGGAATGTGGATGTGGATGTATGTATGTATGTGGATGTAGATGTGGATGTATAGATGTGGATGTATGGGAATGTAGATGCATGTATGTGAATGTGAATGTAGATGTGGATGTATAGATGTGAATGGATGTGGATGTATAGATGTGAATGGAAATGTGGATGTGGATGTATGTGAATGTGGATGTAGATGTGGATGTATAGATGTGAATGTGGAATGTGGATGTGGATGTATGTATGTATGTGGATGTAGATGTGGATGTATAGATGTGAATGGGAATGGGGATGTGGATGTATGTGAATGTGAATGTAGATGTGGATGTATGTGAATGTGAATGTAGATGTGAATGTGGAATGTGGATGTATAGATGTGGATGTATGGGAATGTGGATGTGGATGTATGTTAATGTGAATGTAGATGTGGATGTATAGATGTGAATGTGGAATGTGGATGTGGATGTATGTATGTATGTGGATGTAGATGTGGATGTATGGATGTGTATGTATGAATGTGGATATGGGATGTGGATGTATAAATGAGGATGTGAAAATGGAGGTAAGCATGTAGATGTGGATGCATGTATGTGAATGTGAATGTAGATGTGGATGTATAGATGTGAATGTGGAATGTGGATGTGGATGTATGTATGTATGTGGATGTAGATGTGGATGTATGGATGTGTATGTATGAATGTGGATATGGGATGTGGATGTATAAATGAGGATGTGAAAATGGAGGTAAGCATGTAGATGTGGATGCATGGATGTGAATGTGGATGTGGATGTGGATGTGGATATGGATGTGTATGTATGAATGTGGATATGGGATGTGGATGTATAAATGAGGATGTGAAAATGGAGATAAGCATGTAGATGTGGATGTATGGATGTGAATGTGGATGTGGATGTGGATGTATGGATGTGGATATGGATGTGAATATATGATATGTGAAGGAATCTGAAGTGAAGAGATGGAAAAGGAGGTGATTGGATGAGTACACATATACATGGAATGTGGAATAAGTAATGTGGATTAATGAGGGATAATGTGGAAAAATGAGAGTTAATATAGAAACTGTATTTGTAAACTGTTTGTAAATGCTGTTTGTAAATGGCTGTTTTATGTCAAGAATGCTGGGGAAGCATTTTGACCGTCTTGTGATTAAGGTCGTGGAGACCTAACTGATAAAGTTGCAACTGCTGATGGAGAGTCAATGGAGGACGTCTCGCGTAGCAAGGTCGACCGAGGTCTTGACCAGCCTCGGTTCGATTAAAATGGTGAGCTTCCGGTACGGTGGATGAGGGACCAAGGAAGCGGCCTATGAGTGAAGCGCTAGGTCACCTGCGAAGGATCCTAGAGGGTGCTGACCATACGGTGCTCGGGCTCTGGGTCGCCTAGGATACCCACGCGTGCGTCGAGGAAGATATTGGAACAAGGAGTAAGAGTTGTTTTGTGAAACCGGGCATGGATCTGGTTGACTGACCTTGCTGGTCCTCAACGGATGAGTCCATGGCTCTTTTATATGGATCTGTTGGTTGATCTTGCTGATCTTCAACGAGAGTCCATCTTGATAAGTGATTATATTGCCGAGTATTATGGGCTAGGAACTATGGAAACGGCCTCTGAGTGGACAGGTGGTGAGCGTTCTAGTTGCCAATGATGCCATAGATACTCTGATGAAGGAATGATGGGAAAATTGAGGATCAACCGGATAAATTGGAAGATTGTGATCAGTGGTACTATGGTTTCATTAAAGGATTGTTTTAAAGTTAGCTGATGATAATAAAAAGGCAATTTCATATTGGGTGTGTAAGTGGTGTGCCTAATTTTATGTTGCATGAACTTCCGGCTAGGGGGCCTTGGAACTCTCTTCCTTGGTACCCGGGACAAAACTTAACCAAATTCCAAATTGGATCCCATCACTACAGTGGTTGGGCGGTTGGCTAACCCATGGGATCGGATGGGGTTAGGCTGGACTGATGGATCCGTAAACCGAGACTCAATTTCTGTTATTACGATAGATGAAGTAAGTCCCGGATAGTAATTGTTCTATGGATAGGAATCAACGGCTGTGCCTCTTGATGGGGAAAAAAGCGTTGATCCCAATGATCCAAGTGCAAGTTTCTTCCTTGATCCGACCGAGTATCTTTATAGGTGCAGTTGGATCAGCGTGATCAGCAATGATCTTGACTACGTTAGAGTAAAAAATTATCCTGGTGGAATCGCCCGTGCTTTCCGGGTAAGGGAAGTTTTTTCCGGGTTCGGTTTTGGGAAAACCGACGGATTAGTCTCTTGTCCGGATATCCGAGGATGAGGCCCCGAATGTGGGACCCCTGTCCCGTGCGAGAAGTGCTACTTCCGCTGCTAGTACCCGAATCCGTTGCTCGGTGGGAACAGGGGGATCTCACATTTGAGATTTAAAGAAAGGCTCAAAGCTTTTGGATAGCAATGCTAGTCCCTCCACCTCAATAATCCCATAGGTATGCAAGACTCTCAATACATATGGGCCCAATAGACCTCCTTCCTCATGTAGTTTCTTAAAAAAAATTAGTCTACAAAATGAGAACCCTAAGGGTCTTTGGCCTTTGTCATCATATGTAATATTTAGTTTTTCCTATAAACCATAATGCACAGGCTATTAGTTGACTCTATTAATGCACTACCCATAATTTTCTTTTTTACATTAAAAATTTAGAACCACCACAATAGTATATTGCATGCAAAAATAATAAAATATTAATCAATAACCATGCTTCATGAACAACAATACGAACCTCTCAATCAGCCACTTTTGCCAAGTACAAGCAATAAAGCTTGACTTTAGTAAGACCCACCATTGTTTTATTGCTTTCTCTTGTAGAGGATAGAGAAAAAGTATTCACCATTATTCAAATTGGTAATGCATAGGTATTTGTAGCCTCGATCTTTCATTTTTTCCTCCTCAATCTTGGTTGACTCTTCTAATTGTTTCTTTAACTCATCTTTCACATACCAAAGCGCTCTAAGAGACGAGTGTCCTCTTTTAACAAAAACACATTGCTACACCACATATACTTGGCAAAAAAAATAAAGAATTAAAGTAGATACTTACAATCTCCAATCCTCTCCATCCATGTCTTCAAACGATGGTTGTCATGCCACATAAAAAACTTCCTCCCATGCAATTTTGCCCATTCATCTATGAGCTCTCTCTCGAATGCTTCATTAAGCCTCCTCCAAATTAGATCCCATCCATCAATAGTCTCTAGAGAGATAGGCATTGATTCACCATATGGACATTTAAATAACACAATTAAAAACCTCGTCGTTTCCACATAGCCCACCACATCAAATAAGGGGATGAGCCATGCGGTATCATTAACTACTAGTCTGACAGTTTTGTTGGCAACCAAACGACAAAGAGGCACCAAGGGAGGCTCAGTGGTCTACCTCACATAGAATTGTCCCAACACATCTCTCATAAGGGACTTTTTTACCCATCTCACAACAGTGCTTCATATCTCCATCAGGCTCTATATCACCACTGGTCTCATCAAAGCCGACATCTAGTGTAGTGGCTAGACTCCTCGAATCCATGGTGATGACAGTATGGCTAGGAGAACCAATGTCATGGGTCAGTGCCATTGCCGCACTAGGAGACCCAAAGAGCACATTTGAATCTCCTTGCACTTCTACCTCATCATCAGTAAACGGACAATGCCTAGCCTGCACCCCTTGGTTCTTGAGAGAAATATTCACCATAATGTGAGAAGAGGCCACTTGGTCTCCAAAATGTCTCTGGAAGATAGGCCTAGACCTTAAGTTCATTCCACTTCCTACATTATAGTCACATCAGAAAAACATCACAATTTTCTTCACACGAACCTTAACTCTCGTTGAGACATATCATAAAAAGGAGGCTTTAATCACCCTTTCCACACTTTGAAACCTAGCGAAGATGACATTTTTTTGGAGCACGCTTTAGGAGTCATAACCGCTGTGAGAAAACCAAATAAGATAACCCCATGCCCCATGTGTGTGTATACTAAAGCCCAAAAATCCTTATGAAACCAGCAACATAGGCAAGATTAGCCATGGATATGTATCACTAACACACTTGGAAAGTATAATTCCAAGCACAATTTCAATAGGTCCAAACAAAATCCATTCTCTTTAACTCACTAATTAGACCAATAGCCATATATGGAGAACCATTTTGGGTTGTAGATTTTATATCACTTGATTGGAGTTTAATAAAGAGTCTACAAGTCATTATGCTCTCATGACTTATAGATAGAAAACCATTATTCCTTACCATACTGACATGATTCTACCATAGTTTGTTACTCGCCATCCCTCTCCATATAAGAATCGTATTTCCATCGGTTATTTACATATAGAGGGTAAACAAGCTTGGAACAAAGACACATGGTAGACAACAACTCCCATGGCTAGCCATGTCCTGATCCATGCATCTTGCTTGGCAAGGGCCTGAGAGTTGTCACTATATGGCATCACATGGTTTCTCTATAGATGCTTTGCCACAATTCTAGTATCTTGGGCACTCATGCAATGCATTATGCATAAAAATAATAATAATCAATAAGCATTTTCTATGCATGAAAATGACACTCTTAGAGTATAGAATTGATAGGAATTACTCTTTTAGCATAAAAAAAAGGTAATTCTTATTTCCAAAAAAATTTGCCATAACCTCCTTTGTATGGCTGATTTTTTTTAATTTTTCCTACTGGATTTAGTCATAGAAATTAACTCTAATTGATTTAAAGTAATCTATACTAATCAAAATTCACTTATACAAGAGAAAACATTATAAAAAGTTTAATTCTATCAATTATCACTTAGCTAGGATAAAGAAGGGTTGATTTACTAGAGAAGAGAGGGGAATGCCTTTTACAATGAGGCATTACATTATTTGCAATCTTAGAGAAGACATAAAGCATAAAAAACCATTTAAAATCATAAAAACCATAAAATAAGTGTAAAAAGAGAAGAATTACCAACTTACTAATGACTTTGAGAGCTTTCCTTTGGCTTGATGGTTTGAGGGTTCAACTCTTGTTTGAGATAAGAGTGGCCACCAATCTTTTTGGAAGAGGGAAGGTCAAAAACTAATGAATTATGAATTAAATTCACTGTTTTTGGCACTTGGGAGAGGCAGGGTAACAGTGCATAACACTATTGAGTTTCAACAAAGGGGAGGGCTTCTATATATAGGAAAAAGTGAGCTTCTAACCAAGCCAATTGATTCTAGAATTTTTCAGATCAGTTTGGTCAATTTTTGACCATTTTTGGGTCAGTTTTGGTCACTTTTTGGATCTAACTGAAATAGGAGAGAGGAGAGATAAAAATATCCCATTATTTGGGAGTTTAAAACTCATTCAAGCATGTGAAATAGGTGCCTCCTTCATGAGGGGAATTCCCCCATGCAGAGGTGTCAAAAATGCATCATTTCACCTAAATATCTCTCTTTTTAACTATTAAGCTTGTCCTTAGTCAACTCTTCATCTTATGTGAGTATTTACTCATTTTTGGGGGATTTTTCTTTTATTCTTCTATTTATCTCCTCCCTACATTTGGATGAATCTTATTGGTCCATAGGAACCTTAATTTAAAATTTCAAAAAAATCTTCACCCCCAGGATAATGCCTCTTGAACAGATTATACTTAATATCTAATGCACCTTTTGGAAATATTTTTGAACTTCTGTTTCAGGGGAACTTATTTTAATACGATGAGATAGTTTTCTATCTAAAAATATTTAAAAACTGAATTACCACTCTCTAGAAGATTTTCTCTCTCTAGGCCAAAACTGGTAGAAACAAGATCTTTTATATTTCTGAAGAGGGATTTGATTACAGGGGAAGATGCTAGACATCTTGAGAGGCTCGGGAGGAATCTTACATTCTCTCCCACTTGAAAAACGCGAGATGTCCTCATCTCGCAAATTGGGGGTAATCCCGCAAACAGATCGGCTTTATTCTCCCAGGTGGCATCTTCAAAAGGATAGAACTTCCATTTTATCAATAATTCTCTGAGAATTCTGTTCTTGAGAATCTTTTCTCGAACATCAAGAATTTCTTCAGGTTGGAGTTCCATTTGAAGAGGTTAAGATTTCATCATCAAGCACATGATTTGGGCTTGGCACATATTTCTTTAGAAGGCTTACATGAAATACATTATGAACTTTGAGATGAGGAGGCAGAAGAAGCTCGTAGGCTAAGTCACCTACTTTCTTTGTAATCAGATATGGCCCACAATATCTGGGGGATAACTTCTTGTACTTTCCAAGAGATAAAGAACTTCTTTTGGGCCGTACTCGAATGAAGACCATATCTGCTTCTTTGAATTCTCTGTCAGTCCTCTTCTTATCTGCATACTGCTTCTGTCGATCCTGGGCAACTTTAATGTCTTTACGAATTGCCTGCATCTGCTGCTCCATGTCGTCAAGCATTTGTCTGGACATCTCGACCCTAATCAATGGGTCGGACCAAGTTAATGGAGTTAAGCAATCTTGTCCATACAAAGCTTTGAAAGGGCTCATCCCAATACTTCTGTGATAAGAAGCATTGTAGGCGAACTCAACTAGGTGCAGATAGCTTAGCCATTTCTTAGGTTCTCTGCCACCACAGCATGACCGAAGTATATCTTCGATTACTTGATTTACCCTTTCAGTTTGACCATTGGTCTTAGGGTGATAAGCTGTGCTGAGATCCTAGAAAGTTCCCACTGCTTCAAAAAATGCAGTCTAGAACCTTGAAGTAAATTTGGGATCTCGGTCACTTACTATTCTCCTGGGTAGGCCATGCAATCTGAAGATTTCTTTGAGGAACACTCTGGCCACATCAATTGCAGTGTACGTTTCTTCTATTGGGATCAGATGGGCAACTTTGGTTAGTCTGTCAACTACCACGAAGATGGAGTTGTAACCTGATTGCACTGAAGGTAATCCAGTAATAAAATCCATATTGATACATTCCCACTTCATCTGGGGGATGTCCAATGGATGTAACTTCCCAGGTATTTTTACTCTTTCAGCTTTAACTTTCTGGCATGTTAGACATTGACATACATGATTCAGTACATCCTTTTCAAAAGAAGCTTTTCTTTACAGACATGTAGGTTTTGATGAAACCTGGATGTCCTACTATAAGGCTGTCATGGGCTTCATTCAAGATTTGTCCCTTGGTTTCCTCATCATTGGGAATGCATAGCCTGTAATTATAATACATAATGCCATTCCAGGCTGTACCCTTGAACTCTGTTCAACTCCTGAGGAGTTTTGCTTTCCTGCATAAGTAGGGTAGCAATAGGGCCAAAGAATCTGTCCTGCATGAGCTTCTCTCTTGCTTCAATAATAAAGGGATTTGATATTACAGTAATTGCAAGCAAGGAGGCTTTTCTGCTGAGGGCATCTGCTACCACATTCTCTTTGTCGGGACGGTACTTGATTTCAAAATCAAATTCCTGCAGGGTCTGCATCCACCTTCTTTGGCGTATGTTGAGATCCTTCTGAGTGAAGATCCACTTTAAGCTCTGATGATATCTCATCAAAGTGAATCTTTTTCCCAGTAGGTAATGTCTCCACAACTTTAAGGCATAGACTACTAAAAGTAATTCCAGGTCGGACAGCATAAATTCCTCTCATGTGTTCTGAGCTTTCGGGATTCATAGGCTACTCCATGACCTTCCTGCATGAGTGCACCTCCCAGGGCAAAACCACTTGCATCAGTTACTACCTCAAAGGGTAGAGAGAAATCTGGCAGCTTCAGAACGGGACTGGTTTTACCAAGGCGGTCTTCAGCTTGTCAAAAGCACTCTGGCACCTGGTAGACCATTGAAATGGGGTATTCTTTTTGAGAAGGTTAGTCAGGGGGGAAGCGATGTGAGAGCATAATTTGGTATAAAAATTCTATACCAACCAGTCAATCCCAAGAATCCTCTGACTTCTTTCACTGTCTTTGGTTCCGGCCAATCTATGACTACTTGGACTTTTGCAAAATCTGGAGAAATTCCATCTTTGGATACCAGAAATCCCAAGTATTCAACGTGGTTGGGCAGAGAAAGTGCATTTGCTTTTTTTGGCAAAGAGTTGATGCTTCCTTAGAATCTCAAGAACTTTTCGGACATGAGTCTCATGGTCAGTTGCATTCTTTGAGTAAATCAGAATGTCATCAAAGAAAACTAGAACAAAATCATTCAAGTATTCTCCGAGGATGTCCTACATTAGGCGATTGAATGTAGCTGGGGCATTAGTTAATCCGAACGGCATGACAGTAAATTCATAATGCCCATAGCGAGTATTGATGGCTGTTTTCGGTATATCTTGATCATTGATCCTGATCTGGTAATACCAGGATTTGAGATCTATCTTTGTGAAGATCTGGGCTCCATTTAGCCTGTCCAGAAGCTCATCAATTCTTGGGATAGGATACTTATTCTTAACTGTCACAGATGATTTAGACCTCTGTAGTCCACACAGAGTCTAAGCGTTCCATCTTTCTTTTCCTGAAAGAGAACTGGCACTCCCCAAGGTGAAACACTGGGTCTTACAAACCCTTGTTCTAACAGCTGCCTAAGCTGTTCCTTGAGTTCGATGGCTTTAGGAACTGGCATTTTGTACGTGCATAGGGCTATTGGCTGAGCTCCGGGGGGTCAATTCAATCACATGATCTACATCCTGAATTGGAGGCATTTCAGTTAGCTCTGCTAGGAATAGGTCATCAAATTCACTTAACCATTCTGGTTCTTTAGTCTTAAGCTTTGAGTCTAATGGGTTCATTTTGACAACATAAATTTGCTGCTTCTTTCTAAGTCCTTTCAACAACCTGGAAGCTTTTACTAATTGAAGGTATGGGGATCTGGAAACTCCAGTTCCTTGAACTTTGTTCCCGTGAAGGTCATGGAAGGATATGGTTCCATTGTGACAGTGTATGTCAGCTTGATTTTTGTGGAGCCAATCCATTCCAAGGATCCCGTCAAAAACTCCCAGAGGTAAGACTTTGAACTGACAGTCGGTCACATTACCATCTAGTTTGAACTGGATAAGCTCTGTCTCATGGTGAGTGAAAAGAGTCTTCCCGCTAGCCAATTCAACTTGCATAGGTTTCCCTGATTTCTGTTCTAAGACTAGCTTACGAAAGCATCCAGGGGAAATGAATGAATGAGAACTACCTGAATCAATCAAAAGCTTAAAAGGCTTACCCTGATACTCTGCTGGGGTATGGATGATGGAGAACTGCTGGTTAGGCCCTTGATTTTCAATTGCAGCATAGATCTGCCCTTTTTCCTCTTCTACTACGTCTGAAATTGTGACTGCTCTAGCTGCTGCAGTCTGAAGTGGAACTCTTTCTCTTTGGTTGCCCCAGTTTTGGGAAGGAGTTCTGAGATTACTCTGGACAGAGGCAGATGGCTGAGTTGGAGTTCTTCTGGGGTTTCCCTAGCTTGGGCGAGACGGACCCTGATTAGACTGGTATGAAGGGGTTGGTCTCTGAATTTGGGGTCCTTGACTTCCCTATCCCCTTGACATGGCAGGAGTCGGGCAGTCTTTTAACTAGTGACCAAAACCCTGGCATCCAAAACATCGGTTTTCAGTTCTGAGCTCATCCCTCTGATTTCTTGAAAGAGGTGGGGCTCCTGAGAAAGTACTCTGGGGGAAGGGTCTTCCTTCACTTTGGAATCTTCCTAAATCTTGATTTTGATTTGGGCCTTGCTGCCTCTTCGGGGGTGGAAAGTTTGAAGTACTTCCCTGGGCTGGAATCTCTTAAAGTTAGAGGGTGCAGGCTTCGGCGGAACCTTTACTACAAACACCTTGGCAAAATCCTTTTCCATTCTTACTACTTAAGCCATGGACACTGGCTTGGCATTTTTGACCAGTGTGTCCAAGGGTTTGTTCATTCCCCAAATGAACCTAGCCATGAGTTGTTCTTCGTCTAGAGGTGGTGAATATTTGAGTAGAAGAGCAAAGGCCTGGTGATATTCCTCGATGGTTTTGCTCTCCTGCTTCAGCTCTAAGAATTTGTTCATTTTGGTTTCCAAAAATCCAGGAGGACAAAATCTCTTTCTTAGATAGGTTTTTAGATCATTCCAAGACTGAGTATTTCTGTCCAGACGGTTGGTGTCACAGTGGTTCCTCCATGCTACCCTGGATGTTTCCACTATTTTCAGCCGGACAAGAGCTATTTTTCTCTGCTCATTGTAGCCTATGACGTCAAATTACTCTTCCATGGCATCCACCCATTTCTCCATAGCCTCACCCAGGTTCTCCCCTTCTCCTTTGAAGGGTCTTGGCTGAGTCCTATGAAGAGCCTTGCGAACATCAGGGTCAAGCTCGTCATCTTCAGAGACAGGGTCTGGCTGACGGCGGCCACGGTTTCCTCGTCTCATGATTCTGCCAAAAATTTATATATTATTAAATTTTTATTTTGATATTATTCACGAGATCCTAAGACTTAAGAGGTCGAAAAATAATTTTCTTAAATAAGACAATGATCTTATTGGAGATCTATGACATATGTCCGATAACAGATTTTTCTTTATCAGATCGTCCATAAACAATCACTTATACAACAGGGAATTTTTTTCTCCGAAAAATATTTCTTTATTTATATAAAAGTTGCAATATGTACATAGAGCAGCTTGGCTCCAAAATTCAAAATCTCCTCGGGAGTTACATAAGATGATGGTACTGCGCCATAGACATGCCCCGATACAAACGTTCACTTACTAACAAGGGAGCTATTATTTTCTCCTTAGGAATAAAACAACTAAGGAGTCTGTAGACTTGGCATGAAAGTCTGAAATTTCAAGGCGTCGAATGATATAGAATGACGCCACACACCATTTTCAGCTTTAACAGAATCATAGCCACAATGAGAGGTTCTGCCACAGCATTGCACCGTGGTCGCAAGAGGCGTGGACATACTGCCTTGCAAACCACTTATGTTGTCGTCTCTCCGCTGGGTCAGGAAAATATAAATCCTCGAAATGGCTTGCGAGTCTTGCTCGGCTTGTTCGAGTTGAAGCGGACGAGATGAGATGCTCGAAGGCGAACGCAGTCATATCTTGAGACTGGGTGAGGTCGAGAATACCGGATAAGTATGGAACTTCCATCTATAATTTTCAATTCAATTTATAAGTTTTCAATTTTTTTGAAGTTTATTCAACATAATATTAGCAAGTGAAAAACATTATTTCCCAGATTTTCATTAAAATTTAGGTAGTTTCTGCTCTGATACCAACTGTGAGATCCCACTGCCCCCACTTCATGGTAGCTGACAGCGGAAGCCGCCCCCTCATGCGCGGGGCAGGGTCTCTCACTCGTGGCCTCGCCCACGAATGTCCGGGCACGAGACTAGGCTGGTGGTCACTCCGAAAACTGAAACCGGGAAAATTTCCCATGCCCGAAAAGCGGGGACGATTCCACCTTTTTGAATTTTTTCTTAACGAGTTTTCTAACGAGATCAAAATCTAAACTATCCTCTACCTGAATAAACAGATAGAGGGAAACTATCACTGATATAATTTGATCATCTAAGCAATTCAATGGTTTTTTCCTAATCAAGATTAGGCACAGCAGTTGATCCACTCAATCGAGAATTTATCAGGGCATTAACTATCTACTCGAAGCCTAGCATAATCCTAAGATTTTTTTTCAGTTTGATTATTAAAACTCCATGATTCTAGCCTAACCCCATCTGGCCCATGGGTTAGCCACCACCCTACCACTGGAATCGATGGAACCAAACAAGTACTCACCCACCCATAATTGAAATGCCTTTCTTAACTTTAGCTTTAGAAAACAAATACGTACACACTCCTCTTTAAAACTTTAATATAAAAATAATCCATTGACAAAACAATTTACTGGTTTCACATGCCATACTTCAAAATTTCCATTGAGTCTTTGTTTATCACAAAACAGTATCACTCTAGACTCTCCGTTGTTGAGACCAGCGAGTCAACAACGAGATCCAATGATAGATTACAATAACATTGGTCTGTCATACAATATCTTCCTCGACATACGAATGGGTGTCCTCGGCACCGCTATCCCATGCATCACCTGGTCAGAACCCTCCAGGATCCTCCTTAGGTGTCCTGGCACTTCACTTAGGGACCGCTTCGTCGGCCCTCGCCTATCATACCGGAAGCGCACCATTTTAACCATACCGAGGCTGGTCAAGACCTCGGCAGGCTTTGCTGTGTGAGCTGTCCCTCGAACACTCCCCGCCAGCTGTTGCAACCGAACTTCCCTTAGATAAACATATATGCCAAATGCTCCCTCCAACATTTTGGCGTAAGACAGTCTTTGAAGAAAACAGGGTTTCTATGTAAGTTTTGTTTTGATTTTTGTTTGAAAACCATGAATAATCTAAAATTCGTATCTCAATACTTCTAGATCCAGGTCTGAGTTCCAAACAGAATTCGTCGAATTCTATTAACTTGATCCTCAGATTAAAATCAAAAATCTTAACTTAGTTTCAGATTCTGTGGAACTCATTCAAGCATGTGAAATAGGCACCTCCTTCATGAGGGGATTTTCCCCATGCAGAGGTGTCAAAAATGCATCATTTCACCTAAATATCTCTCTTTTTTTAACTTTTATCCTTGTCCCCTTAGTCTACTCTTCATCTTATGTGAGTATTTACTCATTTTTGGGAATTTTTCTTTTATTCTTCTATTTATCTCCTCCCTACATTTGGATGAATCTTATTGGTCCATAGGAACCTTAATTTAAAATTTTGAAAAAATCTTCACCCCCAGGATAATGCCTCTTGAACAGATTATACTTAATATCTAATGCACCTTCTGGAAATATTTTTGAGCTTTTGTTTCAAGGGAACTTATTTTAATACGATGAGATATTTTTCTATCTAAAAATATTTAAAAACTGAATTACCACTCTCTAGAAGATTTTCTCTCTCTAGGCCATAGAAACAAGATCTTTTATATTTCTGAAGAGGGATTTGATTACAGGGGAAGATGCTGGACATCTTGAGAGGCTGGGGAGGAATCTTACAGTAGTGATGGATTGGTTAGGGTTCGATCTCATCTTCAATAAGATCCATCCTTGCCAAACGATCAACATCAATATCCATTTGATCAATTTGTAAGGCTACGATTAAATTTATTCCACTATCGATATTCTATCCATTGATAATGGTACCGATGCCCTGATCATCCTCATCAACATCACCATCATTCTCAATGGTAGGGTCATCCTCATGATCATGAGAAATGGCACGCTCATCCTCATTATCATGATCATCTCTTATTTCTTGATCATCGATCACAACATCTTCATTGGCATGTTCGACATCATCTTCATTGGGGGGCTTGCTACATCCTCCATATGCTCCATATCAGTGAATGTATTATACATCACTTTGGAACGTGGTGCAATAGAAATGACGTACCACCATTTAATGTCATGCACCATTGGCAGATAGATAACCTACTCAAATACACATACTGTAGTAATTAATTAGCATATCAAAAGTCAAGGGGTACGCGAGCTTAGATATATATGTACATGAAACACATTAGTAAAAAAATGCATACCTGCTCACATTGTTGTGGCAATATGAGCCTATCTTTCTTTGTTTGCCATAACTTTGTAGAGTCAATAGTTACATAGCCACTTGCATGGCGTTTTATCGTTGCATTAGGTCCTTTTTCCACCATGTTCATTTGCCATTTGACATCCAAAACATACACAAAGAAGCGACAAAAGTCAAGCCTAAATATGTCTTGGATTGTGCCACAATAATCATCCATTTTTCCATTGGCTCCCTCAAAGCTACTAATGACACCGCAATCTTGTGTATTCCTCTTTTCATCAATTCTTTGTGTTCAAAAATGCTTGCCTTCACACCATATAGCATTGAACATAGTGCACTGGACCAAAATAGAAGCAATATTTGTGTAAGCAATGTGAATAAATATTAAAAGCAAATCACTTACAACTAATGCAAAACATTAGTTCTATGTACCTTTAACATGCATCCTCGTGCATACTCCCATTCTTCCGCCGTGATATGCAGTCCCTCGCTGCTCTCTGCTCTCTCCATTCTCTCATGCAACCAATCAACATGGATATCATTCGGAAGTGTTGCTAGATGCCTAGGGTACGCCTTACAAGAGCCATGTTACCTCCAAAAGAGAGCTCTTTCTGCTTGCCTTTTTGTCTTTGCATCCTCATATCTTGTAACCCATCTGCTCATCACATCACTATTAAGGATGCAAGTGAAATTGAGATCATCAATCAATGTTCTGTCAATTACTTTACTCTGTCCTTTTCCTTGAGGCACAATAGAGGTCATCCTCAAGTCCTCTTCATTGCTCCATAGTCGCGGCAAAGAGCTATCCACCTGACCAAGAAATTTTGAAATCAACCAACCCTTGGCCATGCTTCCATCGGGCCTTGCACTTTGCCTCACAAAGTCTTTTAAGGTCTTCATGAAGCGCTCTAGGAAGAACATCCAACATGCATGCACAGTGCCACATAAAGCAATTTCGTCCACTAAATGCACAATGAGATGTAGTTGACTTGTGAGAATGGTTCACGGAAAAGTCTCCTCTACCAAACAAACCACCTCCACTGCCATAACACGCGCATCATCCAACGTGGCTGGATCAATTGCTTTGGAACTAGCATATCTGAAAAATAAATGAATAGTACGTTATACCTCATGCACGTTCATTGTGCAAGGTATAATGAAGGGTGATCTGACATGGGTTTTACATACCTCACAAGCTCGCCCATCTTATAAATACATTTTTTCAAACTCTTGTTTGCACAATGGTCGATGCTAGTAGGTAGTATGAACTGCGCACATAAGAGCACATGTATGTATGGTTTATGGCATTACAAAATTTAATTTCAACGTACAAGACTTGGAAAACACTTACTTGGAGCATCTTGTGCCAATCGTGGGACTTCAACCCATATAGTTGCTCAACGTCTCTTTTCTTTTAGTGGTTGTAAAGGCTCCCTTCAATGATCTCATGCATCCAGTGGGAGTATGCAAAGTGGTGATGGCTTGCTTTACCTGCTTCTCCTCTTTCTTTTATATAATCCATGGTGCAGGCGGAAGACGAACGTGCCCACCCTCCTCTCGTGGGCCAAGCTTGACGTATACATCCTGCGACACCCGCAAGTCCTCCCGTACGCTAACATTTTGTCTCGTTTACCAATAACATGTTCCCAAATACCAGATCCCACATTCTTGAAGATGTGCATGGGATCAAGAAGATGGTTAATCTTAAGATGGGTCCAATATGGTAGCCGAAAAAAAATGGAGTACCTACACAAGGGATTGCTCTATGTGATCTTTAATCCAATTAGAGACTACACAAAACAAGATTGAAAAACATTACTGTACCTGTTCATGCCATCTGGAGGAAGAACATTTGTAGACTCCCAAATACGCTTTCAATCTTTTGCACACGAAGTGTTTGTGGAGGAATGTTACTCTTACTAGCAACATATTTAGGATGATCTGACTGGAGAAATCGATGATGATTATCGAATATGGTCTTACACAAACCGTCAGCATACTCATGTACTAAAACGAAGGCCACAAATAGGACATGCATGTTTACCCGATGTTTTCAAACCTGTTAAAATATAAATAAAAGTTATAATAATAAAGTCAATAGTTATAATTAATATAGCCAATAGTATTAGAGTAGGGAGGTAATTAGAATTCTTACTAGAACAATCGTTGTATCCTGGAAAGTCATGCATTGTCCACATCAACACTACTTTTAAGTCGAAGAGGAGGGAGGCCTACTAATGTCCACCACGGCAACACCTCTCCATAGTTCCTCCAACTCATCAATCAACGGTTTGAGATAAACATCCATATAGTTGACTTTATGTTTCCCTGGAATTAGAAGGGATAACATAAGATGTCCGTTCTTGATCGCCATTGATGGTGGAAGGTTGTAATTCACCAACACAACTGGCCACACGCTGTATGCGGTGCTTTTGAAACCAAATGGATTCACTCCATCCATACCTAGGCCAAGTCTCAAGTTTCTGGGCTCTGTTTTAAAGCTGGGCCACTCATCTTCAATATGCTTCCAACAAGCAGGAGTGTCTGCGAGAATTCTCCACATGCCATCATCCGATCGATATGAGGAATGCCATGACATGAGCTCTGCTATGGATTTGCACTTGAACATGTGTTTGATGCGAGGAATTATAGGAAAGTGTCGCAAGACTTTACGAGGTACATCAAAACTCTTCACATCTGTTCTATACCTTGCTTCACCACCACAAGTGGGACAATGTCGAGCCTCCTTATGCGTCCCACGAAAGAGAATGCAATCATTGACGCATGCATGTATGCAATCATAATCCAATCCTCCAAGAGATGTCACATAGCGCCTCGCTATGTCTCTTGAGGTGGGTAGTCTATTCCCCTTTGGAAGCATGTTTGATAATAGCCTACAGCCAATATCATCAATTAGCCCTAAACCCTTAACCACATTCAAATTTGCAAGTTAGAATGCTTACTTCAATAATGCGTCAAGACTTGCATTGCCTCATCCATAAATTGTTTGTATATTGAGTAGTTCAAGTGAAGCACGTAAAATAGAGAATGTGCACCCTTCAAAAACTTGTGTCGATGAAGCCTTGTAAAGATGCTCTTGTTCCATATCATCGTCGTCCATACCTTTGGGATCATCCCTAAAAAGATACCGCACCATATCATCAAACACTTCCTCTTCCACAACTTCGTGGGGTGCAGGGCTATTGTCATCCCTTTCCCACTCATCTCTGACAATAGATCCCAAAGCTCCAGCATCATCTCGTCGACGCTTTGCATGCTCTCGCCGCGCGTAGGGCACCATGTTAGGGTGTGGTACTGCATCCTGATTCAATTAGAGTATATATATTACAACTCCATTAATTTGGACACCATGAGTCATTTGAATACTATCAATTTACATCTACTCACCTCTAAACCTGTTTGATTCCATTCTCCATACATGGAGATGTGATTCAAGGTAATTTGACGCGCTTGTACAATGCATCCTTCACATCGATTACACATACACTTGATCCTTTGTCCCAACCACACATTGCGATTTTACGATGACGCATTGTCTCATCCTCACCAGAACTGCTTGAGGAGGTTGATGACATCCTATGTACAAAAGAGCAAACACATAATCATAATCAGTTTTTAATGAAAGTATAAAAAGTCTCTATATCCTGTGTTGATCGCGTGTAAGAGCACATCTCACTATTTTAAATCGCATGTAACAGCGCGTCTAGCTATGTAAAATCGCGTGTATGAACGCGGCTGTTTATTATTTATGCAAATATACACGCGCTCCTACACACGACCACCTATCTATACCTAACACATAACCCGCCGCCTTCTCCAAAAACCATTTTCAAACTCCATCTTTCCTCTCCTTTGTCGCTGCCAAATCTTCTCTCTTCTAATAGAGAACTAAAGCCAAGTGCAAGGAGCAGACACGGGTGTAAGGAGCAGACACGGGTGAAGGAAACCAGCCAAAAAGAAGACTCACTTTTCCAGAGGTGAGTTAGTTTGTCCTTTGTCCTGTCTCTTTCCTTCCATTTGTTTATGTGATTGTCTCTTATTCTTATGAGATTGTCTCCGTCCTTCTCTGGTCGTACTTGCTTCAGTATTTTTGTGAACGATAGTGACAGTCTGGGCTTTCTTTTTAAGAAAGATTTGTCGGTGGTCTGTCGTTTTTGAAAAAGTTTTTGCGCAGGCCGCGTGTACGAGCGCGTGTATGTCTGCATGTACCCTGTTTTCACAAATTGTTCACGCGCAGATACATGCATTTTCGGACGGGTTTTTACACGCGACTGTGTTTGTCCTTAAAGGTCACCCATGCTTGCATGTCTTGCTTGTCGATCCAGCTCAAGAGAGAGATGATCCCATCTGCATATGGCTTGCCTTCACAAAATCATATGTGCTAGCTTGCATGTTTGGTCCTCCAAAGCATAGAGATTGCCGATCCAATCAAGAAAGAGCTGATCCACTACCTAGCATTTTGTTACTACCTACCTATGGGCATTAATCATGTAGGAGGATGCATCAGTTTTGTAGCATTTTGTTACTAATTCGGCCACCTAGCATCGCACATGAGGAATCATCTTGTAAGCAGTTTCCAAGCTAATCCATAGCTAGTTGTCATCATGGGGAATCATCAAGCATGTATAGGAACAACCTTGATCAAGATGCTGCATAAAGTTTGTGCTTTCAATCTTCATCTTCGTGCTTTGATACATAGAGTGATTCCCTTCATGGCGACTGTGCTTTGATACATAGAGTGTTTCCCGGCATCGCCATCCCCTTTATCGCCTCTCATAGTAGCTCTTATCGCCATCCCCTTCATGGATCCTTCATGTATATAGTTTTATTTTTGCAGATTCTTCATGGATCCAGGTTCTTCATCCGATCCATTTGCGTACGGCACTTGGATGATGGAGATGCTAAATCACTCCGCCCCCGAGTATCCATGTCACTCCACTGCCATCTATGCCTGCGAGTCCGGTGAGACGGCATGCAGCTTCTCCTCTTCCACGCCCATCGAGGAGACATACCCCATCCCCAAACACAGTCACGCACACCCTCCCAGGCACCGTCACGTCAGGGCTCACAACCACCATCACGTACTCCCTCACAGCCACCACAGTCACGTACAAACGCGAGTGGAAGGATGCAAAGAAACGCGAGTGGAAGGATGCGAGGATGCGAGGTAATGGAGTATATGCGTGGGGTAGTTTTAAACTTGTACAGAAATTGTTTTATTAAATTTAAAGATCAAAATAGCCGATTAGTTGGGAAGGTGATAGATGTTGTACATAGTCAGTACCCCAATCCCCGACGTTCTTGGATGTATGGGGAAGGACGCGAATAAGGGAGATCTTAAGTAATAAAAGATCTCACCTTAAGAAACTCCCGTACGATGATGAGCTAAATGTAGCTGCGGGTGGCTATCCTACCGAGAAACCTGCCATTGCGCACAAACGCGAGTGGAAGGAGGCAAAGAAACGAGCAGAGGGTGGCGTGAAGAGCAGGCAGCATGTGGAGGCACGACGGATCCAGATGGAGACCATTGGATCTTCGCATTTCGGATCTGGCAACGTCGAGTCATGGGAGACAGAGTTCGTAAGTATCTTGCCACTTTATTTGATTGTTTACTTAATTCATTGATTCTATGATTGTTTTAATCTTACAAATTGTGTTGATTATGTTACAGAGCGACGGGTTATGGGGAGGAAGCCCACAGCCCACGATACTGGGTATGCTCGTCGTCGGCATATCAGACGTGACACATGGGCCCTCTTCAGGATCGAGGGACGTATTACGGATGCACATTTTGAGATGGCCATGAGACCATACGGTGATCGACAGGTACTTGAAAACTCTAAACGAATGATTTTGGTTTATTGAATTACATATAAATATACTTATATACGATATATTACTTGAACAGGCACAAGCTGCCTGCTGCACCTGTTGATGCTCCTGCCCCACTGATGATCCACCTGCCGCCACTGCCTCCTCCTGGACGTGAGCACTACTCATCAGACATGTATACCGATGTGAGCTCATCTGATCATGGAGGGAGCAGTGGGTCATCATCTGGGTCTGAGTAGTACTCAGACTTATAGTATCACATTCCATATTGAGGATGTGGTTGTATATATATTTTTGTAACTGAAGCCATGGGATTTTTTAGACAAACCAATTTGATTTTGTATATATTTGTTTATAATTGAAACCATGGGCTACTTTGACATATGGACTCCCTTGTATATATGTGTACACATAAAATTTTGATAGTAATATTGAATCGTGAATTGATAGTATTGCATTCATGTGTCTTGAATCGTGTATTGACAATGTATGCATTCATGTCGTTCTTGAATCGTGTAATGAAAATGCACTAAATCTTCCTCGTGGATGGTGCAATGCACCAAAAAAAAAATCCAGAGAGTGCTATTGGGTGCTGGAATGCTGGAACAGCATTAAGGTACCAAATAGCACTCTCTGGATTTTTTTTTTGCTCTCTGTTCGCGTGTATAGACGCATCAACTCTGTAAAAGTCACGTGTATATACGTGGATACTCTGTGAAATGCACGTGTATAAGCGCAACTAAACTGACAAAACGCGTGTATAAGCCCTCGTATCAGCGCGTTTGACTGCATCTATACACGCGCTTTTACACGCATGTCTCTAGCCGCGATGATACATGCGCTTTTACATGCATGTCTCTGGCCGCCGCGATGATACACGCGCTAATACACGTGCCCGCTACTTTTTTTCCACAAGTCATTTTTCACGGCTAGGAGCGCGGGTATGAGCCCGATCCCTTGTAGTGACTCGATCCATAGAACAGGGTTGTAGTCATCTTACCCAAATTATTCAATTATTTTCTTCATTGTGTTGTAAATCTCTTTCTCTATAGTAGCTGATGTCTCACGGCTGTTTGAAGGATTCAAAATCTACACCATCACTATCTTGCCTTTCCATTCAGGATGTTGTCGTAGGAGTTGTTTCATATAGCAAGTAGCTTCAAGCTGGTGCCTTGGAATATGTCCAGATCATCCACTCCCAGAATGACTACCTTGCACTTGAACTCTGCTTGCAGTTCACATGACCTTACCTATGTCTCGACCATCTTCAAAATCCCTGTCAAATAGCCCATGTGAATGCCCACTAATAATGCCTAACGGCTATATATGCACACATGGGGCATGGGGTGCACAGGTGCTCTATAGGCTCTTAGGGAGAACCATGGGTGCACCCCATTGGAAAAGAGCTTAGACTCCCCCAAACCTCTATTGCACCCATGGTTCTCCCCCAAACCTCTAATGTGGGAAAACCCTTGCCTCCCTAACTATAACAAACTAGGAGGACACACGCCCTTCCTCAAACCACAAATGCCAAATACATAACATGGGTAATCTCCCACCACACATAAATCCAATATGTCATACATCACCCAACATGGGCTTCGCAGTTATGTATGCAAAGCATAGTGTCACAAATGTTTTTGGATTGACTGATAAGTTATATTTTTGAGCAAGAACTCTATTCATACAAGAGCATAACCATCAATCTCTAGAATTTGTCAAATTTAGCATTTGAAATTTTGAATGAAGATCAAAATTTTATAAGACTTTTGAAATTTCATCTCATGTCATTTGACCATGTAGAATGCATACACCAATAAGGGTTGAAATCTAACATGAACAAGATTGATTGGTTATCATGCACTCTTCTTGACTATTACACATGATGGATTTTTCCAAAACAATGCATTAGTAATGCACATGCCACTCACAAGCACTAAGAGGATCTCCATTGCCAAGATCTAAAATACAAAGTAGACGAGTAGGTTTAGTATCACTAAACACAAACTTAAACATGTTTGAGAGAAGTGCCAAAGTCTTCCTATTAACCTTTGGTCCGGCTCGACGAGTGATGGAACCCGATGGAGAGAGAGATGGCAGAGAAGGAACATGAGAAGGAGAAGAGGAGAGGAGGAATAAGAGGAGAGATAGAGAGAGACCTAGGGAAAAATAGAGAGAGATAGAGAGATAATGGAAGATATTTCTATATAATTTTTGCAAAGTATAACTAAAACTTGAGACTTTTGAAGAGGACTCATTTCCATCTCCCACAAATTTGAGCAAGCTAGTTCCACAAATTCGAACAAGTTCTAGGCTAAATCTACCCTTTCTTTTCCCAAACCTTGGCAAACATTCATAGAGATAGAGAAAGATAGAAGGAAAGAGAGAGAGGAAAGATATAGAGAGATAAAGAAATAGAACAAGATAATACATTTTATTGAGCTGGACCTTCTCATTGTAATTTGAGAGGAAATTGACCATTTTGATAAGGTATTTCTCTATAAATTGTATAAAATATAACTAAAACTTGAGAATTTTTAACAGGACTCTTTTCCATCTCCCACATAGAGAGAGAGAGAGAGAGAGAGAGAGAGAGAGAGAGAGAGAGAGTCAAATTAATATCCATATCCCAAACATTGAATTTGTTAAAAATTTTGACGTCTCAAGCAGTAAGCCCTAAATCATATCTTGTTAAGGATGTGGGGTATTTATTTAAAATTCCATCACGCTCTAGGAGTTAAGGATAGTTATTGAAGAGAATATTTTGTAAACAGATTTTCTTCCTTAATGGTAAAATATTAAAAAGACATTTATTGGTTAGTTATAGAGATTGACAATTTGTTTAAAATTATGACACCTCAAGCAGTGAGCCCCGAATCATATTATGTTAAAGAAGAGGGATAGTTATTTAAAATTATGTCCACGATCAAGAAGTTAAGCATAGTTATTGAAGAGAATATTTTATAAACAGATTTTCTTCCTTAATGGTAAAATATATAAAAATATTTATTGGTTGGTTATAGAGTTTTTATATATATTTTTTTTTCTCTAACATACAAATTATAAAACTTATGTTCAAAAAAATTATGGATTCTTTAAAATATATGTTTCTTAATTAAAAATAAATGATACTCAACATTAAATTAAATAAATATAATTTAAATAAGGATAGTTAATTACTAAATTTATTAAAAATTAATGAGTGAGATCCTTTAGAACTGAGAATGGACACTGTATTTTGGCCTAGCTTGCCATGGAGTCTTTGTTCTGTGTGGTGATAGAAACCAATGAAGGCCATATTAGGGAGCTTGGGAAAATCCCAATTTCTATTTTGCAAGATAAAAAATTGGGGGCATGGTGAACACTTTTAAGATTTTTTTCAAAACACCCTCATGTGACATATCATTGGAAAGCTCTTGAAGAGTAGGTTCTAAATCCATATTCTCAAGTTTGGAATTGGTATGCTCAAGATATACCAAAAAGTAAGTTGAAAAGAAAATTCCCAAAGTAATAAATTTTTCCCAAATTCCCCAATATGGTCTGAATGGCTAATTGTGAGGCCCCTATATCCTCGGGGGGGGTCACTATATGTAAATACTCTATATCACGTGCGTTCAAGGCCTATTTAAAAAGTCCCTTATCTCTGAATTTTTTAGTGAATATAATGTATCCTTTCCTATTAAAATCTGTAAAAAAATTTTAAAATACAATAAATAAATCCCCTCTGTAAATATATTTCTGTAAGTTTTAAATATTTAAAATGTCCTTCTGTTGAACCCACGTGATACTTACATATTTATACGAGTGACCCCCCGAGCCTATATCTTGGACATTTGATAACAAGACATCAACTAGATAGGTTCAGCTAAAGAAATAACAAACTTCTTCTAAGCCAATACTACTTGCAAAGCCTTCTACCTTCGAGTCAAAATTTTGTCACTCTAAATGCTATTATCTACACAGAGTTCATAGAAGTCAAAACTCCTTCATAATGGGATTTTGAGAATCAAGATCATTTCATGTTGGATGCCACTTTGTCAACGAGGTATGTTCTGGTGCATTATGAGACTACTTTGTATATTTTTGATAATGAAGAAAAGAAAGAAGATTTAGTTGATAAGGATGTCATGGTGGTGATAGTTTCAGAGGACATCAATAATGAGGTTATTGACCTTGACAAGACTCCAAAAAACATACAGATAGGTTTGTTTAAAAAAGGAAGTTTTGTTGGAATCAAGGCTAGGGGGGCTTAAGTGAATCTAGATACTAGATGAAAAGGAAAGGAATCACACAAAACACATTCTTCCTTGGATTCTAGAGAGTGTAGGTTCTACTTGCTAGAAGAGTTTGATAAAGAATTTTTCTGGATTTTATCAAGTGAATGAGTTGCCTTGGACTTACAATGGAGATATCATTTTTGGTCTTCCTCTAACATTCAACCGCTGTAAAAAGATGGAGAGAATGGAGGAAAAATTTTATGGTCATATGTGAACAAGGCCACATAGGACCAATATGTCTATTAATTGCATTGTGTATTTTAGTACTTGCTTGGATTCAATGCAATGTCATCAGATAACATGTCCATACTTTTTAAACGATAAGAAGTATAATGATTCTTTCTTCCATGGTTATTTGGATAAACAAGCTAGCAAGGGTCTTCTTGTAGAGGAGGAAAGGACAAGTATTACATGTCACTACTAAAAAAAAAAAGGTTTTCTATGTAGAGCCTTGCACTTGTATGGTCTACTATATTTTACCACAGGACCCAACCATGACCAAACTGCTCTGCTGTACATGGGAGAACATAAGCATGAAATCCAAGCTAGTACATCACGGGAAGCTATTGAAAGAATTAGAAAATTGGTTCATATAGTGATTAGGGTGGATAGAAGTGGTGGGCCCCTAGGAGAATTCAGATGATTGGTGTTGCACAACAACTACTGGTAGAATCCTTTGTAAATGATAATAAAGGAGAGATAGGACAAACAAAGCTCAATAACTTCTTGGAGGAGATGATTCCTCTTATGTGAAATTGAAGGTAAACACTTATTAAAGGTTCAGAACCTAAGACTTCATAATCTGAACCATTCCAATGGATTCCTAGAATAGAAATTTGTTGAAATGAGCTTGGGAGCCCAAACTATCCAATCTCAAATCTATCCTATAATAGGCAACACAATCTCATGACATGTGAGTTATGGCATTGTCTAGGTGAGCCAAGCTTAAAGGCTCATAAATGGATTTTGCAGGCTGACACTCGAGGCATGAGATCTTTTGAATGCATAGTGTATGTGGAGTCTAAGATTTGTGTGTTAAACTATGTGTTGGAAGTGGATTTTATCAAGTAGGAAGGGATTGGGCTACCTTGGTGCAAGCTACACCAAACTTCATTAGCCGCCAGACATGTGCCATGAAGATTTCTAAAAGAGATTGTGTGGTGCCATTCTATGACAAGGATGAAATAACACTCAATGCTCTTTATAAACTTGTCCAAAAGTGGAAATTAGCCTCTCCATTAGAAACCACTTTTGGTGAAGACCCATCGAGGATCCTTTGTGATGAACTCTCTAAATCGACCATATCCCCTAACAAGGAATGAGTCCCAAATCTACTTGCAGATCTCCATGAAGATGACCATTATGTTTCTTAAAAACTCAGAATAAAGGCCACATATTTTGAAGGAAATGTCACCCAGAATACATTTCCTTCAAAATAAAGGCCACATATTTTGAAGGAAATGTCACCCAATATGTCTAAAGAACCTCTTCTACAAGTGTCACCAACAAAGTAGCAAGATCTAAAGCACACCAAACCTCATCTACAAAAGCCACTACTAGAAATAATTTCCAATCACTAACAATGGTATCAATGGTTAAATCTATGTCTAACAAAGAACCCAAGGATGAATGTTCTACTACAAGGAAAAATCCTCGATCGATATCACCAAGGAAAAAAAAGCCTCTCACCAAGGGAACCCATCCTCAAAAGCCCCCCTATTGCCACCTCCACCACAACCCTTGACCATAGCCACCAAGCTTATCATTGCAGGATGACAAGGAAAAGCTATCACGGTGACCTCATAAACAACAAGTCCTCTTGCTAAAGTCCCTATGTCTATAATCACAAAAGTGATCAGATCCACAATTGTCAAAATTATTCATGTTTCATTTTTGCACATATTAAATCAAGCATATTTTTCTATGATTATTAAGCATAAAAAATATGATAAAATATATACCTATAACGTGTTTCTTCATGATTGATGTTGATGTGAAAAACCAAGGTAATTTTTCACAACATGAAAAACTAGGGTAATTTTTCACGGTATGAAAAATAAGGGTTTTTTATGGTGCTAAGTTCTTAGAAAATGGTTAATTGAGATGTGGAATTATCCCCTAACCCATATATTTTGTTAATCACCATTTTTATGTCTTTCTTGATGGCTTGAAAAATGAGGTTAGTTTTTTCATGGCAGTAAAAAACTAAGTGATTTTCACACTAGAGGTTAGTTTTTCATGACAGTAAAAAACTAAATGATTTTCATAGTGTGAAAATCTCATGAAGGTCAGCTTTGTGTTCTTATGACTACCCTCCTTTTTGAGAGAGTGGGTTTTTCTTATGTCTTACTAAGCTTCTATAGCAGGATTAAAAAGTGGGTACATTCTCTGCTCAGCCAACTTGATTATATGGATGGAATAGGCAAGGATGTTGAAGCTTGGAGTTTCCCCCCATCAAGTGGTGAGGTGGTAAGCAAATTTACTAGTTGGTTTCCCTTATTGAGTATGCATAGGTTCTTTTGGTTCCTCCATTTTTTGGAAGACGGTTCTTGTGGTTTGTTTGTTGTTGCTATGGTCTCCATACATGTGAGACTTTTATGATGATAGTAACATAGTGTCATAGGCCTATTTCATAAAAGTTCGTACCCAAGTAGGCTTATTTCATAAAAATCAAATTTGTAAGCTAAGTTCATAAAAAAACTACCAAGGACAATTACAAATTTGGGTACCAAAGATGAAGCTAGCTTAAGGGTTCCACCAATAGCATATGAGAACCATGTAATGAATTTTTTTTATACGAATTTGGGTACCAAAGATGAAGCTAGCTCAAGGGTTCCACCAATAGAGTACAAGAACCACAATGTATCAAAAATTATCATCATGCTCAAAGATGATACACCAATGTGCCTCACCAAAACAAGTATGGGTACCTAAACAAATTAACAAAGGACAAGGCCAAAGTAGAGGAGTCATGGACCGAGGGAAAAAGGGAACAACTCCAAAAGAAAATCCAAGAACTTTCATCAACCTCTAGCCTAAAGGAGATTCCTTTGGACCAAATCCCAATAACTGCTACTTCCACACTAATAGTAGGAGAAAAACATCCTATTGATAAGAAAACAACATTCCAGGGAAGCCCTAAGACCCTCAAGTCTTCATTTTTTACATGGGTAGAAACCTTATTGGTAAAGAGATTACTTTCAACTACATGTTGAGTCATAGAACATAAGAAGTTATTGCTCACCTAATAGCAACACAAAGCAAATGGGAAAGGCAAGTGTGTGTGACTCATCACAATGTCAAGTTACTAGAGTCCAAAACATTCCAAGGGAATAAGAGTCAAGATTCGGGTTGCAAAAGGCCAAAAAAAGCCCAAGTGTAAATCCTAAGTGCATCACATTGTGTCTTTCACAATATCTCCAATGTTTTTGTGCTTGTTACACATAAATAGTTGGGCATTCTGGTTGATGTAAAGTGCTTGCTGATTTTTAGATGTGCATGTATATGGCACATGTATGTTGATGTGACTAAATATATATGGCACATGTATGTTGATGTGACTAAATGTATATGGCACATGCATGTTGATGTGACTATATAATCGGTTTTTACATTACTGAAGGTAATTGTGTATGTAAGACAAATTACTCAAGCTTGTCGGATTGCTATGAGTGTAGAATTTTTTGCAAGTGTCATTTGGGTAGCAGATTACCATTTCTACCTGTAGGTGAAAGTTAATATAGGTAACTATGGCTGAAATTCTATGCAACATTATGAGTAAGAAGTTGGACAAGAATAACTTCCAAGCATGGAAGCTCATGATGATAAATGTTCTACTAGGAAAAGGATATTGGGAGTTCATTATACAGGTGATGAGAAGAAGGTAGGAGTGAAATATATCCCACTCCAAAATAAGTACATGCTTTTAAAGAATGGCATGAGAGGGCCATTAAGGTCATGTATTGGCTCTCTATTAGTTTGTCGGACTCTATCATATACAAGATGTAGCGACACCTAATGATAAGTGGGATAGCATAAGGTGCCAAGGCTAGAAAGATGTAGCGACACCTAATGATAAGTGGGATAGCATAAGGTGCCAAGGCTAGAAAGATGCAGTTCAGCAGGAGTTGCATAATGTGATAAAGGGAAAGCTATTTATCAATGATTATTCATTGAAGGTATTAAGGGGGGCTTGTTGATGTCCTTGGCTCTATTGAAGCACTAGTGATGATGTTGACTTTGGTGTGAGGCACATTGAATGGGCTAGGAAACCATTATGAGCAATTTTTAACTTCTATCAAAACTTGTGAAAATCTCTCTAACTTTTAGGACCTTATAGCCCTTTTGATCAGTGAGATGAATGCTGAGAGTAAATCATCTTTTTGGGAATACACAGGAGTAAGCCTTCTACTTATAACACATGTAGAGGTACATGCATATCATCATCTATAGCTAAAGTGTAGGTTTGTATGGAAACATGAATTATGGACAACAACAACAACAAGGACTCTTAATTACAAATAGGTGGAAAAAGAGGCCACTCTAGAGGCAGGGGGAGCCAAAGAGGCCGAGGTGAATGGTAGAGAAATCAAAGTGGAAATAATATAGAATGCTATTATTGTGCAAACCATGGCATATAACAAAGGATTATTATAAAAATCAATGATATAAAAAGTGGGAAGTTGCAAGAAGGGAACTATGTATCTTTAAGTAAACAGAGGCCAAAGATAGAAGTGAGCAGTTATTTGTGATGCAGCACATGCTTAGTTTCACAACTATACATGCACAAAATTTAGATGTATGATATGTTTATTTTGATGCCTCTAATCACATGACTATCCATGGTGAGTGATTTAGAGAAATGAGGATTTTGGAAAATCTGGGTTATGTAGAAACGAGTGATGATACATCATTGTCAGGAGAGTGAAAGAGTGGGAGCAATGGAAAAAACCTTTGTCTATACAGCAGCAGCTCTCACAGATACACGGTCGTGCATGCAAAACAAAAGAGAGAGAGAGAGAAAAGATGGCAATGGAATCTCATACTTAAGTGCTAACACGTCTATGAGAGAATCTCATAGCAATAAAAGTAAAAGGTGCCCCCTATATCTAAGGATGAAGGAGTCCAAGTAAAATGTGTCGTCACCATAAAGCATACAATTTTTGACTCTAAGGTATAAAAACCCCAAATAAATGATGTGTCTAGTGCCTATAGGACTAATAAACTTCTGACTCCTACATACATGTCCACTATCTCCTACAAGTCCCCCTTGTAGAGTGGAAATGTATAAGTACAGAGTAGATCAATCCCCAAATGGAATCAAGCCTAAAGCTTTTCAAAAAGCTTCAAACTTATCTCTAGGAAGCACCTTGGTGAAGAGATCTACTATGTTGTCTTATGATGTGGACAATAGATGAGGCTAATTTTAATTGCATGAAGCCTCTCCCACACACAGTGATAATACACCTCTGTGCTGCTTGGTCCATGCAAGAAGGATTCAATTTCTTGTAAGCTATAGAATTCTAATCATCCTATAAGAAGGGGAGTAGCATCCTTTTGATGGCATACATACAAGCAACCTCCTCAGCCATATGTGTGAGATCCCTGTTTCCACTGCGCAACGGATTCGGGGTGCTAGCAGCGGAAGTAGCCTTTCTTGCGTGGGCCAGGGTCCCACACTCGGGGCCTCGTCCACGGATATCCGGACAAAAGACTAATCCGTCGGGTTTTCCAAAACCGAACCCGGAAAAACTTCCTTTATCCGGAAAGCACGGGCGATTCCACCAGGATAACTTTTTACTCTAACGTAGTCAAGACCATTACTGATCAAACTGATCCGACTGCACCTTTAAAGGTACTTGGTCAATCAAGGACGAAACTTGCACTTGGATCATTGGGATCAACGCTTTTTTCCCCATCAAGAGGCACAGCCATTGATTCCTATCCATAGAACAATTACTATCCGGGATTTACTTCATCTATCGTAATAACAGAAATTGAGTCTTGATTTACGGATCCATCAGTCCAGCCTAACCCCATCCAGTCCCATGGGTTAGCCAACCTCCCAACCACTGTAGTGATGCGATCCAATTTGGAATTTTTGTCCCGGGTACCAAGGAAAAGAGTTCCAAGGCCCCCTAGCCGGAAGTTCATGCAAACATAAAACTAGTCACACCACTTACACACCCAATATGAAATTGCCTTTTTCTCAGCATCAGCTAACTTTAAAATAATCCTTTAATGAAACCATTATGTCACTGATGACAATCCTCAAAGTCTCTGGTTGAATTCTTATTTCCAGTCATTTATTCATCGGTGTACTTATGGCATCATTGGCAACCAGAACGCTCACCACCTGTTCACTCAGGGGCCTTTTCCATAGTTCCTAGCTCATAGTAACCGGCAATATATTCACATATAAAATCAAGATGGAATCGTCGTTGAAGATCAGCAAGATCAATCAACAGATCCATATAAGAGAGCCATGGACTCATCCGTTGAGGACCAGCAAGGTCAATCAACCAGATCCATGCCCGGTTTCAGAAAACAACTCTTACTCCTTGTTCCAATATCTTCCACGACGCACGTGTGGGTATCTTCGGCGACCCAGAGCCCGAGCACCGTATGGTCAGCACCCTCTAGGATCCTTCGCAGGTGACCTAGCGCTTCACTCATAGGCCGCTTCCTTGGTCCCTCATCCACCGTACCGTAAGCTCACCATGGTCAAGACCTCGATCGACCTTGCTACGCGAGACGTCCTCCCCATTGACTCTCCGTCAAGCAGTTGTAACTTTATCAGTTTGGTCTTCATGACCTTAATCCTCCAGACGGTCAAAATGCTTCCCCAGCATTCTTGACATAAAACAGTCATTTACAAACAGTCACAAAATACAGTTTCTATAACGAACTCTCGTCTTTCCACATTATGCACTCTCGGACCACATTACTTATTTCCTATTCCATTCAATGTGTACTCATTCTCATCCATTCACTCATATAGACTACACATTATTTCACATACACATTCACATTCATTATTCTACATACATATCCATGTTCGTACGTCCACATCATACATCCAATTTCACATTCATACATACGCATCTACATGCATACATCTATTTTCACATCCTCATTCATACATCCACATTATACATACATCCAATTTCACATTCATACATACGCATCTACATGCATACATCTATTTTCACATCCTCATTCATACATCCACATTCACATACATACATCTACATCCGAATCTACATCCATACATCCACATCCACATCTTCATTCACATTCACATCCATACATCCACATCTACATGCATACATCCATTTTCACATCTTCATTCATACATCCACATCCACATACATACATACATCCGTATCTATATCCATACATCCATACTACATCCATTCTCGCCCTAACACATCCCATATACATCTTATCCCATCAGATACACTCTCTACCTCATCCCATACACATCTTAACACATCCTAACTCATCTTAACACATTCTATCACATCTCATACACCTCTTATCATATCCTATCACATCTCATACACATCTTTTCACATCTCATACACCTCTTATCACATCCTATCACTTCCCATACGCATCTTATCACATTTAATCACATATTATCACATCTCATTTAAAAATCAATCTTTTATGCATCTTCCTATGCATAAATTCATTTTAAATGAAAAT
Source organism: Cibotium barometz (assembly GCF_041138505.1). NCBI lineage: Eukaryota > Viridiplantae > Streptophyta > Polypodiopsida > Cyatheales > Cibotiaceae > Cibotium > Cibotium barometz. Next base: position 52,693,628 of record NC_141062.1, read on the forward strand.
GACACTTTTGAATTAAAATTCCATCTCTTATGCATCTTCCTATGCATAAACTCAATTTAGATGAGAATTGACACTTTTGAATTAAAAATCCATCTTTTATGCATCTTCCTATGCATAAATTCAATTTGGATGAGAATAACACTTTTGAATTGAAATTCCATTCTTTTATGCATCTTCCTATGCATAAACTCAATTTAGATGAGAATTGACACTTTTGAATTAAAAATCCATCTTTTATGCATCTTCTTATGCATAAATTCAATTTGGTAGGAATTACACTTTTAGAATAAAAGAATTTCTCTTATGCATCTAAGTTATGCATAAAATCCATTTATGATGAAAATCACACTTTTAGTATAAAAAGAATATCTTTTATGCATACCTCTATACATGAAATCCAATATGATAAAAGTAACACTTTTACAATAAAATAATCAGCTTTTATGCATACCTCTATGCATGAAATTCAAATATGATAAAAGTCACACTTTTATAATAAAATAATCAACTTTTATGCATACCTCTATGCATGAAATCCAAATATGATAAAAGTCACACTTTTATAATAAAATAATCAACTTTTATGCATACCTCTATGCATGAAATCCAAATATGATAAAAGTCACACTTTTATAATAAAATAATCAACTTTTATGCATACCTCTATGCATGAAATCCAAATATGATAAAAGTCACACTTTTATAATAAAATAATCAACTTTTATGCATACCTCTATGCATGAAATCCAAATATGATAAAAGTCACACTTTTATAATAAAATAATCAACTTTTATACATACCTCTATACATGAAATCCAAATATGATAAAAGAAACACTTTTATATTAAAATAATAATTCTTGTATACGTATATACCTCTATGTATGAAATCCAAATATGATAAAAGAAACACTTTTATATTAAAATAATAATTCTTTTATGCATACCTCTATGCATGAAATCCAAATATGATAAAAGTAACACTTTTATAATAAAATAATCAACTTTTATGCATACCTCTATGCATGAAATTCAAATATGATAAAAGAAACACTTTTGTAATAAAATAATAATTCTTTTATGCGTACCTCTATGTATGAAATCCAAATATGATAAAAGAAACACTTTTATATTAAAATAATAATTCTTTTATGCATACCTCTATGCATGAATTCCAAATATGATAAAAGTAACACTTTTACAATAAAATAATCATCAATTATGCATAACATAAAAATCAATTTCTCCATGATTACAATAAAATTCTTTCAATTAATCTAGGATGATAATTCCTAGAATATGGTAGGAAGTTCTCTTTTCATGCTTTGAATAAAATTATTTTATGTGTAATTTTTATAAAAATTTTGCCATAGCTTCGCTACTATGACTGATAAATCTCAATTTATTTTGAAGGATAAAGCTTATCATTAAGGAAATGATTAGAATGATCCCTAATTGGATCATTAACCCAATAATGGGTTGAATCATCAATATTCATGAAATACTTAAACTAAAAGCATAGAAAAAAGGTATTAATTTGACCTTAAGCATAGATTAATCTTGGATTAAGGAAAAGCTTTATGAAAAGCTTCATTTGGATTGAGAATGGGTCATGAGTATGACCATTTCTTGAGTGAGAGAGAGAAATTACATAAAAAACCATTAGAATTAAGCATAAATGGAAATTTATGTAATTCTTAACTATCATTAATCAATTAACTTCAATAGCATTCATCAAATTATGTAACTCTTCACTACCATTCATCAATTAACTTCAATAGCATTCAAAAACCATTCCAATTAAGCTTCTCAAGCTTGAGAGGGGTTGAGAAGAGAGAAACATTGAGAAATTATAGAAAATGATCAAAATTCACTAATTACCTTACAAATTGCTTGATTCTTTGCTCACGGTGGAGCCCCCAACCAATCAATTGGTTAAGTATGTTGATGGAGCCACCAATGGGGATTGAAGAAAGAGGGAAGCTCCAATTTCTTCAATTTGGAGAGAATTTTAGAGAATAGTAGAAATTAGCATTATTTCAGCATAACTCTAGTGTAGTAAAATTCTTCTATTTTTTTCAAAGGACTCATGTTCTATTTATAGGAGAGGGAAGCTCTAACCAAAGCTAACTGAATTCTAGAATTTTCCAGATTCAGTTTGGTTGAATTTGGACTAGATTTGGATCTAGTTTGGTTACTTTTTGATTCGGTTTGGTTCCATTTTGATTTGGTTTGGTTCAAGAGAGAGGAGAGATAAAAATATCACATTATTTTTGAGTTTAAAACTCACTCAAGCATGTGAAATATGCACCTCCTTTAAAGAACTCCCCTTCCTTACTACATATGTGTCAAAATGGAATCATTATACCCAAAATATCTCATATTTTTAATATTGCTCATAGTTTTTTACTAATAAACCTTGTACATTTTCAACTCTTCATCTTGTGTGAGAATTTACTCATTTTTGGATACCCAAAATATCTCATATTTTTTATATTACTCATAGTTTCTTACTAATAAACCTTGTACATTTTCAACTCTTCATCTTGTGTGAGAATTTACTCATTTTTGGATACCCAAAATATCTCATATTTTTGATATTACTCATAGTTTCTTACTAATAAACCTTGTACATAGTCAACTCTTCATCTTATGTGAGCATTTACTCATTTTTGGGTATCTTCTTTTACAAATTGGATTTATCTCCTCCCTACACATGGATTGATGCTATTGGCCCAAAGGAACCTTAATTGGACCATAATCTAAATTTTTTTGAAAATCTAGACCCTTAGGCTAAGGTCCTTTATACCCATTTCCAATTAATTCCAATTGCACATTGGAAAATTCTTTCTGAATTTCTGTTTCAAGGGAATTCATTTTAATAAGATGAGATATTTTTCTATCCAAAAATATTCCAAATCTGAATATTCTCTCTCTAGAATATTTTCTCTCTCTATGCCAAAACAGGCAGAGACAAGATCTCTTATATTTCTGAAGAGGGAATTGATTACAGGGGAATATGCTAGACATTTGGAGAGGCTGGGGAGGAATCTTACATTCTCTCCCACTTGAAAAACGCGAGATGTCCTCATCTCGCAAACTTGGGATAATTTCGCAAGATGCACGAATATGAGACTTAGAGAAAAATTTAATTAAGATTAACCACTAAAAAAAAGTCTCAAAGAGAGTAAGGGTCAAGACAAGAACAAGATTTAAACTTTATTCATTCTTGAAACATATACAGTAAAGATAGCAGAACTCTTTACACTTCCATAAGCCTGTCCATCATATGATCACAAAAGCAGCACTCACAAGCTGCGCACGTATAAGGTAACTCATCTATGGGAATAATTATGTTGGTTATTGCCGCACCTATCTCAGTGGTATGAGGTGATCTAACAAAAGGACCTCTGAGAGGCAAGCCAAAAACGGGGTAAAGGCATATCTTCTGATGAGGAAGAAAACACGCCAGTAAGAAGACCCGCTCAGAAAACCCAAGATGTCTTGATCTCATGACGCAGTAGTATCGGGGACCCAAACCCAAAGCTTCAATAACCATGGCCAAGCGGACATTGTTACGAAAGTGCTGCTGACCCCAGGGTGTTACCCTAGTTATGTCTTGATAGGTCCGCCATTTGGTCTGAGCTACAGAAGTTCCTAGGTGAGGAAAAAGTGACCGCTCATACTGTTCTATAAAATCTTTCTTCACAGACTCGCTTGCGTCTTGAAGGTGAGAAATCATCATGGATAAAACTAATTCCTATTGCCAAGCCATGAAGGAGATTAAGAAGAAGGGAGATCGATGGAAGTAAGATTACTGTGAGCGATAAGTAAAAGTTACGACTTATATAAAGGAAGGAGCTAGCGTAACCTAGAAGCCAACGGTATCTTGCCACTGAAGTTTTACCGTCTTTCCATGATTTACCGTCTTTCTATGATTTGGGTTTGGCACAAATTTCTATAGAAGGCATTAAGAACTTTGAGATGAGGAGATAAAAGAAGTTCGTAGGCTAAGTCACTTACTTTCTTTGGTCCACAATATCTGGGGGATAACTACTTATGCTCCCCTAGAGATAAAGAAATTCTTTTGGTCCGTATTCAAATGAAGACTATAACTGCTTCTTTGAATTCTCTAACTGTCCTCTTCTTATCTGTATATTGTCTCTGTCGATCCTGGGCAGCGTTTATATCTTTATGAATTGCCTGCATCTGTTGCTCTAAGTCGCCAAGCATTTGACTAGTCATCTCGACCCTAATCAATGGGTCGGACCTAGTTAATGGAGTTAAGCAATCTTGTCCGAGACGGACCCTGATTAGATTGGTATGAAGGAATTGGTCTCTGAATTTGGGTTCTAGACTTCCCTGTGCCCTTATCATGGTAGGAGTCGGGCAGTCTTTTAACTGATGACCAAAAACTTGGCATCCAAAATACTGGTTCTCACTTCTGAACTCATCGTTCTGAATCCTTAAAACAGGTGGGCTCCTGAGAAGGTATTCTGGGAAAGTGTCTTCCCTTTTTAAACAGAATCTTTCTTTTATTTAGAGAAGGAATAATTATTAGATCAGAAAAGGAGATTCTTACTCCTGTATACCTCTAAGGCTGGGGAAGGAATCTTACATTCTACCCCACTTAAAAAGTGCAAGATGTCCTCATCTCGCAAGTAGAGGACAACTCTTTTGCTTAAGATCCAATTAATTCTGGGGTTCCTTATATTCCGGTCAACCCAACAGAATATGGGGATAAATATCCCTTATATAGAACTCATCATTAAATAACAATTCATTCAGATCATATCATTCATATCTTTAACACGATAATGGTCCATTAGACCGAAAAATTTCCTCCTAAACATTCCTCCACGGGAATTTTGGTTAAGCAAGTTCTCAAGTTGTCATCCCTTAACTTGATCTACCGTCTCAAGTATTAACAGTAGCAATTTGACAGCACAATCCACTAATCTCATAGTGATTTGCTGAAATCATTTTCATCATTTATCATTACAGGGACTCGTCCCAATCATCCACATTGTGGTTTCACTCAGCTTATTACATTTCAACCCATTTTCAGGGATCATCATTTTTCAATCAGAATCCAAATCAATTCATCAGTTCCCAAACAGAATTAAAAATCATATCAACCACATTCGAATTCATCAACTAGATAGCATTAATGATTATAATTTCAAGTCTTAGATTTACTCGTATATACTGTCGGTAAAGAGCTACAGTTATACCCTCGGTATATACGGTTAATCATGATACTTGGAATTATAAGGTAAATACTATCATGTCTAAGCCTCAAGCAAGTCAGGGTTCCATATAATTGCGGTACTTCCATTTGAAGACCCAATTACTAATTTATGAAATTAGTTTGAATATCAATTTGTATGAATTATATCACACAATTATAACCTTTTTGTGCTACTTGATAAATTTTTGACATATTTGGCTTTTCAGTTGATCTTTATTAGCCAATTCGCTCTGATACCAACTGTGAGATCCCTGTTTCCACCGCGCAACGGATTCGGGGTGCTAGCAGCGGAAGTAGCCTTTCTTGCGTGGGCCAGGGTCCCACACTCGGGGCCTCGTCCACGGATATCCGGACAAAAGACTAATCCGTCGGTTTTTCCAAAACCGAACCCGGAAAAACTTCCTTTATCTGGAAAGCACGGGCGATTCCACCAGGATAACTTTTTACTCTAACGTAGTCAAGACCATTACTGATCAAACTGATCCGACTGCACCTTTAAAGGTACTTGGTCAATCAAGGACGAAACTTGCACTTGGATCATTGGGATCAACGCTTTTTTCCCCATCAAGAGGCACAGCCATTGATTCCTATCCATAGAACAATTACTATCCGGGATTTACTTCATCTATCGTAATAACAGAAATTGAGTCTTGATTTACGGATCCATCAGTCCAGCCTAACCCCATCCAGTCCCATGGGTTAGCCAACCTCCCAACCACTGTAGTGATGCGATCCAATTTGGAATTTTTGTCCCGGGTACCAAGGAAAAGAGTTCCAAGGCCCCCTAGCCGGAAGTTCATGCAAACATAAAACTAGTCACACCACTTACACACCCAATATGAAATTGCCTTTTTCTCAGCATCAGCTAACTTTAAAATAATCCTTTAATGAAACCATTATGTCACTGATGACAATCCTCAAAGTCTCTGGTTGAATTCTTATTTCCAGTCATTTATTCATCGGTGTACTTATGGCATCATTGGCAACCAGAACGCTCACCACCTGTTCACTCAGGGGCCTTTTCCATAGTTCCTAGCTCATAGTAACCGGCAATATATTCACATATAAAATCAAGATGGAATCGTCGTTGAAGATCAGCAAGATCAATCAACAGATCCATATAAGAGAGCCATGGACTCATCCGTTGAGGACCAGCAAGGTCAATCAACCAGATCCATGCCCGGTTTCAGAAAACAACTCTTACTCCTTGTTCCAATATCTTCCACGACGCACGTGTGGGTATCTTCGGCGACCCAGAGCCCGAGCACCGTATGGTCAGCACCCTCTAGGATCCTTCGCACGTGACCTAGCGCTTCACTCATAGGCCGCTTCCTTGGTCCCTCATCCACTGTACCGGAAGCTCACCATTTAAATCGAACCGAGGCTGGTCAAGACCTCGATCGACCTTGCTACGCGAGACGTCCTCCATTGACTCTCCGTCAAGCAGTTGTAACTTTATCAGTTCGGTCTTCATGACCTTAATCCTCAAGACGGTCAAAATGCTTCCCCAGCATTCTTGACATAAAACAGTCATTTACAAACAGTCACAAAATACAGTTTCTATAACGAACTCTCGTCTTTCCACATTATCCACTCTCGGACCACATTACTTATTCCCTATTCCATTCAATGTGTACTCATTCTCATCCATTCACTCATATAGACTACACATTATTTCACATACACATTCACATTCATTATTCTACATACATATCCATGTTCGTACGTCCACATCATACATCCAATTTCACATTCATACATACGCATCTACATGCATACATCTATTTTCACATCCTCATTCATACATCCACATTATACATATATCCAATTTCACATTCATATCCATGTTCGTACGTCCACATCATACATCCAATTTCACATTCATACATACGCATCTACATGCATACATCTATTTTCACATCCTCATTCATACATCCACATTATACATACATCCAATTTCACATTCATACATACGCATCTACATGCATACATCTATTTTCACATCCTCATTCATACATCCACATTCACATACATACATCTACATCCGAATCTACATCCATACATCCACATCCACATCTTCATTCACATTCACATCCATACATCCACATCTACATGCATACATCCATTTTCACATCTTCATTCATACATCCACATCCACATACATACATACATCCGTATCTATATCCATACATCCATACTACATCCATTCTCGCCCTAACACATCCCATATACATCTTATCCCATCAGATACACTCTCTACCTCGTCCCATACACATCTTAACACATCCTAACTCATCTTAACACATTCTATCACATCTCATACACCTCTTATCATATCCTATCACATCTCATACACATCTTTTCACATCTCATACACCTCTTATCAGATCCTATCACTTTCCATACGCATCTTATCACATCTTATCACATATTATCACATCTCATTTAAAAATCAATCTTTTATGCATCTTCCTATGCATAAATTCATTTTAAATGAAAATGACACTTTTGAATTCAAATTCCATCTCTTATGCATCTTCCTATGCATAAACTCAATTTAGATGAGAATTGACACTTTTGAATTAAAAATCCATCTTTTATGCATCTTCCTATGCATAGATTCAATTTGGATGAGAATAACACTTTTGAATTGAAATTCCATTCTTTTATACATCTTCCTATGCATAAACTCAATTTAGATGAGAATTGACACTTTTGAATTAAAAATCCATCTTTTATGCATCTTCTTATGCATAAATTCAATTTGGTAGGAATTACACTTTTAGAATAAAAGAATTTCTCTTATGCATCTAAGTTATGCATAAAATCCATTTATGATGAAAATCACACTTTTAGTATAAAAAGAATATCTTTTATGCATACCTCTATACATGAAATCCAATATGATAAAAGTAACACTTTTACAATAAAATAATCAACTTTTATGCATACCTCTATGCATGAAATTCAAATATGATAAAAGTCACACTTTTATAATAAAATAATCAACTTTTATGCATACCTCTATGCATGAAATCCAAATATGATAAAAGTCACACTTTTATAATAAAATAATCAACTTTTATGCATACCTCTATGCATGAAATCCAAATATGATAAAAGTCACACTTTTATAATAAAATAATCAACTTTTATGCATACCTCTATGCATGAAATCCAAATATGATAAAAGTCACACTTTTATAATAAAATAATCAACTTTTATGCATACCTCTATGCTTGAAATCCAAATATGATAAAAGTCACACTTTTATAATAAAATAATCACTTTTTATGCATACCTCTATGCATGAAATCCAAATATGATAAAAGTCACACTTTTATAATAAAATAATCAACTTTTATACATACCTCTATACATGAAATCCAAATATGATAAAAGAAACACTTTTATATTAAAATAATAATTCTTTTATGCATACCTCTATGTATGAAATCCAAATATGATAAAAGAAACACTCTTATATTAAAATAATAATTCTTTTATGCATACCTCTATGCATGAAATCCAAATATGATAAAAGTAACACTTTTATAATAAAATAATCAACTTTTATGCATACCTCTATGCATGAAATTTAAATATGATAAAAGAAACACTTTTATAATAAAATAATAATTCTTTTATGCGTACCTCTATGTATGAAATCCAAATATGATAAAAGAAACACTTTTATATTAAAATAATAATTCTTTTATGCATACCTCTATGCATGAATTCCAAATATGATAAAAGTAACACTTTTACAATAAAATAATCATCAATTATGCATAACATAAAAATCAATTTCTCCATGATTACAATAAAATTCTTTCAATTAATCTAGGATGATAATTCCTAGAATATGGGAGGAAGTTCTCTTTTCATGCTTTGAATAAAATTATTTTATGTGTAATTTTTATAAAAATTTTGCCATAGCTTTGCTACTATGACTGATAAATCTCAATTTATTTTGAAGGATAAAGCTTATCATTAAGGAAATGATTAGAATGATCCCTAATTGGATCATTAACCCAATAATGGGTTGAATCATCAATATTCATGAAATACTTAAACTAAAAGCATAGAAAAAAGGCATTAATTTGACCTCAAGCATAGATTAATCTTGGATTAAGGAAAAGCTTTATGAAAAGCTTCATTTGGATTGAGAATGGGTCATGAGTATGACCATTTCTTGAGTGAGAGAGAGAAATTACATAAAAAATCATTAGAATTAAGCATAAATGGAAATTTATGTAATTCTTAACTATCATTAATCAATTAACTTCAATAGCATTCATCAAATTATGTAACTCTTCACTACCATTCATCAATTAACTTCAATAGCATTCAAAAACCATTCCAATTAAGCTTCTCAAGCTTGAGAGGGGTTGAGAAGAGAGAAACATTGAGAAATTATAAAAAATGATCAAAATTCACTAATTACCTTACAAATTGCTTGATTCTTTGTTCACGGTAGAGGCCCCCAACCAATCAATTGGTTAAGTATGTTGATGGAGCCACCAATGGGGATTGAAGAAAGAGGGAAGCTCCAATTTCTTCAATTTGGAGAGAATTTTAGAGAATAGTAGAAATTAGCATTATTTCAGCATAACTCTAGTGCAGTAAAATTCTTCTATTTTTTTCAAAGGACTCATGTTCTATTTATAGGAGAGGGAAGCTCTAACCAAAGCTAACTGAATTCTAGAATTTTCCAGATTCAGTTTGGTTGAATTTGGACTAGTTTGGTTTCTTTTTGATTCGGTTTGGTTCCATTTTGATTTGGTTTGGTTCAAGAGAGAGGAGAGATAAAAATATCACATTATTTTTGAGTTTAAAACTCACTCAAGCATGTGAAATATGCACCTCCTTTAAAGAACTCCCCTTCCTTACTACATATGTGTCAAAATGGAATCATTATACCCAAAATATCTCATATTTTTAATATTGCTCATAGTTTTTTACTAATAAACCTTGTACATTTTCAACTCTTCATCTTGTGTGAGAATTTACTCATTTTTGGATACCCAAAATATCTCATATTTTTTATATTACTCATAGTTTCTTACTAATAAACCTTGTACATTTTCAACTCTTCATCTTGTGTGAGAATTTACTCATTTTTGGATACCCAAAATATCTCATATTTTTGATATTACTCATAGTTTCTTACTAATAAACCTTGTACATAGTCAACTCTTCATCTTATGTGAGCATTTACTCATTTTTGGGTATCTTCTTTTACAAATTGGATTTATCTCCTCCCTACACATGGATTGATGCTATTGGCCCAAAGGAACCTTAATTGGACCATAATCTAAATTTTTTTGAAAATCTAGACCCTTAGGCTAAGGTCCTTTATACCCATTTCCAATTAATTCCAATTGCACATTGGAAAATTCTTTCTGAATTTCTGTTTCAGGGGAATTCATTTTAATAAGATGAGATATTTTTCTATCCAAAAATATTCCAAATCTGAATATTCTCTCTCTAGAATATTTTCTCTCTCTATGCCAAAACAGGCAGAGACAAGATCTCTTATATTTCTGAAGAGGGAATTGATTACAGGGGAATATGCTAGTCATTTGGAGAGGCTGGGGAGGAATCTTACAATATGCACTCAACCATGGCTATGAAGATTGCTTTGTACTCGATTCACATGAAGAAGTTACCACTATAGGTTGGTTTTTACTAACGCATGATATGGGGTACACGAGCATATTGCCAAGCTATCAAACACATAAAAGTAGTCAATTTTGGGCTTGTGCTCATGCCAAACCTCAAGCGGTGTGAGGTTCTTATAGGCCTTCATGGGGCATCTATTAATTACATCAGTTGTGCAAAAAATGACCTTAAGCCAAAACTCATATGGCAACTCTTTACCTTTTATTATGCATCTTGCCATTTCCATCAAAGATCTATTCTTTCTCTCTGTTGCCCCATTTTGTTGTGGTGTAAATGGCACTATACATTGATACTTAATACCTTCCCCCTGTAAATATGCCTTGAAAGCATTTGACATGTATTCACCTCCTCTATCTGTACAAAGGGTGTGAATTTTACACCCCGCAACATTTTAAACCATTGGGGAAGTGCTAAAAATGCAAGAACACCTCATATTTTTCTTTCATCGGGGATATACCCATGTGAATGTTGAGTAGTCATATATGAATGTGACAAAATACATGTGTCCTCCCATGGATGGTGTCCTCATTTAACCACAAACATCGCTATGCATGAGCTATAATTTACATTGAGCTCTCACCACACACCATCTTGAGGGAAGGCTTTTGATGCATTTTTCCCAGAATACAACCCTCACATACATGATTTGATGGTATCTCAACATGACCTATACATTATACCATGCCATGTTTATGTAGAAACATCAAATTCCCAAAGTTTACATGCCCAAAATGTGCATGCCACAATTCACCTACTTGCAAAGAGGGAGTCATTTTCAACTACTCTTCCAAGTTTAAGAACACCCAATCATTTTCCACAAGGTTGGTTGAATTCTCCTTTTTATCACTAGAAGAATCCACCATATTACTCGAATCCTTTCCTATATCCTTTTTCTTGTCCTTTTCATACAATCTGCTTCCTGCACTCATTGATGTAGGGCCCTCGTGCTTATGGCAGAAATTGCATTTATCCTTCTTCTTCTTGCTCTTGGATGCATCACTTTTGGAAGTATTATCGCCCTTGGTGACTATGTTCCCAAAGTCCACTTTAGCTTTGCCTTTATGTCTTGCCAACAAATGCATGTTCTCCACCATGAGAACTAAAGAGATTTTCTCTTGTTTTCTCTTCTTGTAGGAGAAATACCACAACTAGTTCATAAAAAAGAATTGGGTTTACACCACCCCTCATCATCATGAGTCTTAGAGAAGTAATGAGCCCAAGATAAGATGGATGTAATGAGTTGAATGTGATCTGGACCAGGTGCTGGTCATAGATGACCTCATCTATGTTTAACAACTATTCCCACAAATCTTTGACCTTTGTGAGATGCTCTATCATCATAGAGTCCCCCTCATACATCTTCAAAATATCCAATTGCCTCTTGAGATAGCCCTAGCCTCATTTTGAGTTGATACATACAATCTAGTGTATCCAAATCATTCTTTGCCTTACATGACCGTATTTGTGGAATGTTTGACCTCTTTACTGAGACAAGGCAATTGCTTGCACATCACAAGAGTCCCACCTCCTTTTTTCCTACGTAGGAGGAGGAGGGTCTGCACAACCATTACATCAACACATGCAACCCTTTGTGCAACATTTCTAGGAGGTGAAGTTGGTGGAAGTGTTGGTGGGTGTGTGTCCTCACCAGACACGATATCCCATAGCCCTTTGGCTACCAAAACATTTTGAATCATAAAACTCCATAATGAGTAGTTGGTTCCATCCAACTTGTCCTCATGGGTGAGCACCCTAAATACAACTTCCTCAACAATGCAAACAAGCCCATAGTAATACTACTGTAAACTCAAATGATAGGGTAAAAATTCCCAACATAGATCTATATGCCTACAAGTGTAATAAACTGTAGCACAAAAATAGCTCAAATGCATTGTATGATGAAGGATACTCGATGAATTGCAAGGATTTATGTTGATGCTACCACCCATGTAATGCTACATCACAACACCTTCTGATGCTTTGCCGCACCCAAGCTAGTTGCATGTGTTTACGACACCGCGTTACATGGGTGGTAAACTCAAATGATAGGGTAAAAATTCCCAACATAGATCTATATGCCTACAAGTGTAATAAACTGTAGCACAAAAATAGCTCAAATGCATTGTATGATGAAGGATACTCGATGAATTGCAAGGATTTATGTTGATGCTACCACCCATGTAATGCTACATCACAACACCTTCTGATGCTTTGCCGCACCCAAGCTAGTTGCCTGTGTTTACGACACCGCGTTGTTGGTACAACATCGCATTAGCAGCAACCACTCTATCACACTTGTACACAGAGTGCCACCTTCACCTATTTATTGCTTGTTTTGACACTACTTGGTGAGTGGTACTTCCCTTGATAGCCACCCGTTTCACCATATTTGCTACAAAGTATTGCCTTATGCTGTAACAACACTTTAGTTGTAAGGTTGACTGGCCTCTGATATTAGATGTTAGGAGAGTGAAAGAGTGGGAGCAAAGAAAACCTTTGTCTCTACAACAGCTATCACATGTACACAGTGGTGCATCCAAAACAAGAAAGAAAGAGTGGGAGTAATGGAAAACTTTATCTACACTAGAGATTAGTGTAGATTAAGGGTCCCATAAGGAATGGATTAAGGGACTTTAAAAAAAGACATTAGTGTAGAGATGGCCCCATGAAGAGAGCTTTAACTCAAGGCAATCTTGTCCCCCCTACTCCCTACTTTTCCAATGGGCCCATGGCTAGAAAAATTAGAACCCTACTTTTTTCCCTAGCTTTACCCCTACTTTCTAGTGGACCCCTAGTCTTTCCCCTTTATTTTTTCCTACCTCTCTCCTACTATTTCACCACTTCTCTCTCCCCCTTCCCACCATTGGGTCTCGTCTTCCATGCCACCTTATCAGGGTGCCCACTCTCCCACCATTGGGTCCCATCCTCCATGCCACCTTGTAAGGGCGCCCAAAAAGTAACCCATTTTTTAAAAAATGAATCCCCACCAAAAAGTAGCACATGTCATCTAAAAACCTCCTAAATACCTATGTATAAACCAAAATCACATTTTTGACCTCATAATCAACACTAGATGCTCAAAGCTTTTACATCTTCAAAAATTTTCTCCCTTTTCAATCTACAAGATCTAAAACATCTAAAAACCTATAGAAAATCTAACATTCCATTTTTTAGCTCAAAATCCCCACTTGAACCATCTAAATCACACCATTACAAGATTTGTAACAATCTGCCTTACTACCATTCATTATGTTTTCTATTATCAATTCTTTATATATCTTCAATCGAGCAACTTGTGTTTTTCCACAGCTTCTTTTGATGTCCTTTTGAAATGATAAAATCCTTCATTTTCTTTACATTCCTCTGTTTTTCATTTATAATCTATGCCTCATTCGTATCCTTTGTTATAGTGTTTAACTTCTAATTATTTTCCATTTGTTTGATTGCATGGGACCACTTGCATGGGACCACTTGCAAATTGCATGGGACCACTTGCAAATATCACAAATCGCAAATGTAAGGCTAATATTTACATCCATGTTGATGAGGAGTATACAGCATGTAAAGGTTTAAACGCTAAGCAAGCCATCAATGTTTCATTGGCTACACAATATTGTGCATAAGAGAAGAAGAACATTGATTTGTTGGGTAGATGGTAGTTTATATCCACATGATCAATTGCACAACACGAGTCCACCATTTTGGACTCTACCATCACTGGTCACCTTTCTTGGTGAGTGTGGATTATTGGGCTATTGCAAATGATTGCATGAAAATAACTCTTTACATCACATCAATATCATGCTATGCTATACAATGCACAACAATATTTGAATTTCTCTTAAAATAATCTTAATACATGTTAAGTGTTGCAAGTTGTAAGAGGAAGTGAGGACTCTGTCTCAATGATTGGAATGTAAGGTCCCCCGCCGCTTCCTAAATAGGGGAAACCTTTAAGATAGTCTACCAAGTAGTTTCCTACGTGTGTGACAACTTGACCATATAAGATACAAGGATACAATTAGTAGGTATGACCTAGTTCTATCTTGCAAGGGAAACGTGGTCAAAATAAAGGATTTCTAAAATCATTGAAGAAATTTGACTCTCTTTGCTTAATTTTGCCTTAAAGGAGGAGACCATAATTAAGAGTCTAATTAATCCTGTATTTTAGATTAATTTACACATTTCCTTTGCTCTATCCAATGATGTGCTCAATTGTGTGAATTAATTAGAGATTAGTGGTTAATTAAAACCCTTGATTAGTGTAAAAGAGAGAAAGATTAGGAAAAGAATTAATCCTTAATCTTTTTTTTTCATAACTCATTAAGGCTAATGAGCATTCAATGAGTAGATTCTCATGAGTTGTTAATTTGTCCATTTTGGGGGTCATTTTATGAAGGGTGTAAGGGGTGTCATTTAAAGGTTAATAGATGTGATGAGATGTGAGGTGATTAGAGGTGATTAGATGTGACGTGAATCAAATAGATGTGATGAGATGTGACGTGAATCAAATAGATGTGAATGGATGGATGGATGTGACGTGAATCAAATAGATGTGAATGGATGGATGGATGTGATGTGAATAGAGGTGATTAGATGTGAGGTGATGAGATGTGATATGAATTAGATAGATGTGAATGAATGGATGGATGGATGTGATGTGAATAGAGGTGATGAGATGTAAGGTGAATAGAAGTGATGAGATGTGATGTGAATCAGATAGATGGGAATGAATGGATGGATGGATATGATGTGAATAGAGGTGATGAGATGTGAGGTGAATAGATGTGATGAGATGTGATGTGAATCAGATAAATGTGAATGAATAGATGAGATGTGATGTCATGTGAATCAAGATGTAAATGAATGATATGGGATGTGAATGTATGTGATGATAATGGATGTGGATGTGTATGTGAAGAATGGATATGGATGTGTATGTGAAGAATGGGTGTGGATGTGTATGTGAAGAATGGATGTGCATGTGTATGTGAAGAATGGATATGGATGTGTATGTGAAGAATGGATGTGAATATGTATGTGAAGAATGGATGTGAATGAGTATGTGAGAGAATGGATGTTGATGTATGTGAAAGAATGGATATAGATGTGTATGTGAAAGAATATGATGTGATGTAAAGAGATGTGATGTGACATAAATATATGTGGATGCGAAGTAATAGATATATGAATGTATGGGTAGATGTGAGTAGTCGTACATGTGAACGATTGGATGGATGTAGATGAATGAGATATGATGTGGATAGAAGTGATGTGATATAATGGTGATGAGAATGAATGTGATGGATATGAATGAATGTGATGTGATGGGATGTGAATCGGGATAGATATGAATGAATGAGATGAGGTAAAATGAATGAGATGTGATGTGAGTGAATGTGATGTGGTCTGAATGGATGAGATGTGATGAGATGTGGATATGGGTAGATGGGAGTGGATGAGATCTGATGAGGTTAAATTGAGGAAAGATGTGATGAGGTTTATTTGAGGAAAGATGTGATGAGATGAAAATGATGTGACTGGATGAGAATAGAAATACTTATGAAATGGTTGTGGAAGTAAATAATGTGGATTGATGATGGAACAATGTGGAAAGACGAGAGTTCCTTATAGAAACTGTATGTATGACTATTTTTATAAATGACTGTTTTATGTCAAGAATGTTGGGGAAGCATTTTGACCGTCTTGTGAATGAGATCATGGAGACCTAACTGTTAAAGTTGCAACAGCTGATGGAGAGTCACTGGAGGACGTCTCGCATAGCAAGGTCGAGGTCTTGACCAACCTCGGCCGAGGTCTTGACCAACCTCGATTCGATTAAAATGGTGAGCTTCCGCGGTACGGTGGATGAGGGACCAAGGAAGTGGCCTATGAGTGAAGCACTAGGTCACCTACAAAGGATCCTAGAGGGTGCTGACCATACGGTGCTCAGGCTCTGGGTCACCTATGATACCCACGCATGCGTCGAGGAAGATATTGGAACAAGGAGTAAGAGTTGTTTTTTGAATTCGGGCATGGATCTGGTTGATTGACTTTGCTGGTCCTCAACGGATGAGTCCATGGCTCTTTTATATGGATCTGTTGGTTGATCTTGATGATCTTCAATGGAGATTCCATTTTGATATGTGAATATATTGCCGAGTACTATGAGCTAGGAACCATCAAAAAGGCCCCTGAGTCGACAGGTGCTGAGCGTTTTGGTTGTGCCAATGATGCCATAGGTACACTGATTAAGGAATGATTGGAAATTAGGATTCAACCGAAGATTTGGAGGATTATGATCAGTGACACTATGGTTTCATTAAATGATTATTTTAAAGATAGCTGATTCTGTGAAAAAGGCAATTTCATATTGTGTAAGTAGTGTGACTAGTTTTAAGTTGCATGAATATCCGGCTAGGGAGCCTGGGAACTCTTTTCCCTGGTACCCGGGACAAAACCTAACCAAATTTTTAATTGGATCACATCACTAGAGTGGTTGGGCGGTTGGCTAACCCACGGGACTCGATGGGGTCAGGTTAGACTAATGGATCCCTAAATTGAGACTCAATTCTATTATGGAACGATAGATGAAGTAAATCTCGGATAAAAATTGTTCTATGGAAAAGAATCAACGGCTGTGCCTCTCAATGAGGAAAAAAGTATTGGTCTCTATGATCCAAAAGCAAGTCTTTTCCTTAATCTGACTATGATACTTACGGGTTCGGTCAGATCACTTCAGTTAGTTAAGGCTCTTGACTACATTAGAGTAAAAGTATCCTGGAGGAATCGCCCATGCTTTCCGAGCAAGGGAAGTTTTTTCGGGTTCGGTTTTGGAAGAATCGAGGGATTAGTCTCTTGTCCGGATATCCGTGGGCGAGGCCGCGAGTGAGGGACCTGCCCTGCATAAGAAGTGCTACTTCCACTGCTAGCACCCCTGAATTCGTTGTGCAGTGGGGACAAGGATCTTTCAGCTTGTATCAGAGGAAATTGGCTAATGTGAATCAACCGAGAAGCCAAAAATGTCAAAAATTTATGAAGTAACAGTAAAAGGTTGTAATTGTGTGATAAAATTCATACAAATTGTTATTCAGACTGAAATTCATAAATTATTAATTGTGTCTTCAAATGGAAGTACCGCAATGGCATGGAATCCCCGACTTGCTTGAGGCCTAGACAATTTACCTTATAATTCCAAGTATCATGATTAACCGTATATACCGAGGGTATAACTGCAGCTCTTTACTGGCAGTATATACGAGTAAATCTAAGACTTGAAATTATAAGCATAAATACTATCCAGATGATGAATTCGAATGTGGTTGATATGATTTTTAAATTCAAATTTGAGAACTGATGAGTTGATTTGGATTCTAATTAAAAAATAACGATTCCTGAATTTTGATTGAAATATAATAAGCTGAGCAAAAGTCCTTGTGAGATGATGTTCGTAATTGGAATGACGTTAATGACTTCAGCAAAGGGTTGTTGCAAGATCAGGGTGTCCAGTTTTATCCAGTTTATGCTGGACTGGGACAATGCTTGGAGAGTAAATTTTGGGGGGCAAGGTACTTAAATTGAAATCAAGCAACTAATAGAAAATACGCTTGCTCTTAAATTAACCCAATATAACTTAAATTAATATAAATTAGTCTAATTAATCAAAATTAATCAAAAATATGATGAAATGATAAACAAATGATCTTTCCATACTTATAGTGATCCAATTTATTTTTCCATAGATGCACCATTACAAGTACACTAGTCCTTATAGGTTTTAGATGATGCACATAAAAAATGTAATTTTACTAATTAGATTATTAATATTTGCAGGCCTTCTGATAGTCTCGAAGAAATTTGAAAAAGAGATCATTAAAAACCCAACCATTGGATTTGTAATTTTTACTAACCACTACATTCTACTAATGTCTCACTATATATCCACTCTTTTGATCTACAAGATTGAGGATTTTAAGTGGTAGTTATTGTGGGTACAAAAAGTGGCGTATATTATAACACTTTAAAGACCTTGAAATATTTTAAAAAAATAGATAAATATCTTAAAATTTTCTTGAAAAATCAAGTTACGCTCTATATTATGTGAAGATCTAAGGTACAAAGTGGGAATCTCATATGAGTTTATATGTAAAAGATATTAGTATTTTATGGAATCAGTTCAAATTTGGGACAAGGTGTATACATTGACTTTGTACCTAAGAAAATGAGGACTTTTAACTATCTAATGCTTAATCAAATTATGAAACTATATTTCTAACTTTGAATATGATGTTCCAACAAAAGAACTTGAAACGAAATTCCTTCATTTACTAGGAGAGATTAGCCACTCAAGGTAAACAAATGCCTGTTTTTTTACTGTTTACAGGGTAGGGTGCCTGAGTGGACAAAACTGAGCACCCTGATCTTGCAACCACCCCAAATCACTATGAGATTAGTGGATTGTGCTGACAGTTTTCTATTGTTAACACTTGACCCAGTGAATCAAGTTAAGGGATGACAAATTAAAAACCTGTATAATTGAAATTCCCCCATGGAGGAATGTTCAGATGGAAACTTCGGTCTAATGGACCATATTTGTGTTAAGGATATGAATGAAATGATCTGAAGGAATTGTTATTTGATAATGAGTTCTATGTAAGAGATCTTTATCCTAGGATTCTGTTGGGCTCACCAGACTATAAGGAACCCCAGAATCAGTTGGATCTTAGAAAAAGAGTTGTCCTCTAGTTGTTGCGAGATGAGGACATTTCGCGTTTTTTAAGTGGGGTAGGATGTAAGATTCCTCCCTCTAGCTTTTGAGGTGCGCAGGTGTAATTACCTCCACTTCTGATCTTATAATTATTCCCCTCTCTGAAATAAAAGAAAGATCATGTTTTATCCTATTTTGGCTTAGAGAGAGAAAATGTCTAGAGGGAGGTAATTCAAAATTGAGATATTTTTGGATATAAAAATCCTCCTAGTGTCTAAAATGGTTTCCCCTCAAACAGAAATTCAAAAAGAACTTTCCAATGTGCAATTGGAATTAATTAAAAATGGGTATAAAGGACCTTAGCCTAAGGGTCCAGATTTTCAGAAATTTTTGAATTATGCTCCAATTAAGGTTCCTATGGACCAATAAGATTAATCCAAATGTAGGGAGGAGATAAATTAAAGAATAAAAGAAAAACCCCCCAAAAAGGAGGAGATAAATTGAAGAATAAAAGAAAAACCCCCCAAAAAGGAGTAAATGTTCACATAAGATGAAGAGTTGACTAAGGACAAGGTTTATTAGTTAAAAAAGAAGAGATATTTAGATGAGATGATGCATTTTTGACACCTCAGTGTGGGGATCTCCCCTCATGAAGGAGGTGCCTATTTCACATGTGTGGATGAGTTTTAAGCTAAAAAATAATGAGATATTTTCATCTCTCCTTTCTCCTGTTTCAACTAGATCCAAAAAGTAAGCTAAACTGACCTAAAAATGGTCAAAAATTGACCAAACTGATCTATAAAATTCTAGAATCAATTTTCTTGGTAAGAGGCTCACTTTTTCCTATAAATAGAAGCCTCCTCCTTTGTAAAAGGTTAATGGTGTTTCTGCACTGTTACTCTACTCCTACCCAGAGCCAATTACATTGAATTTTCTTGATAATTCAATTGTTTTTGGCTTAATCCTCTCCAAAGTAATTGGTGGGGCCACTCTTGCTTCAAACAAGAGTAGAACCCTCAATCCCTCAAGCCAAAGGAAAGCTTACAATTCTATGTAAGCTAAAATTTTCTTACTTTTTAAATTTAAATCTATGGTTTTCTTGTTTTATAAATGATTAAAGTAAATTCTGATGCTATGCCTTGATGAAAAGGCCATCCCCTTCTCTTCCTTACAATTCAGCCTTTCTTTATCTTAAAATGTTTAACAAAAAGGTTAATTAAACTTTTCTTATCGTTTACTCTCTTGGAAAGTGAAAATTGAGTAGATTAGAGTCCTTTACATCTAATTGGGGTTAATTTAAATTGAAAATAGAATGTTAAAAATGAGAAATGGTCAGCCATACAAAGGAGGTTATGGCAAAATTTTATAGAATTTTTTGGAAAAGAAAGTTTATTTTTATGTTATTCCAAAAGAGTAATTCCCACCGTTTGTGCATTCTAAATTAAATATTCTAATTTACTGTACATATTCACTTATGAATATGCATGGATATTACTGATATTAATTATTGAATTTAATTTTATGCATAGAAAGATCCATAATGGAAATTTTTATTATAAAAGTGTTGTTTTCATTGAATTTAATTTCTATGCATAGAAAGATGCATAATGGAAATTTTTATTATAAAAAAGTTATTTTCATTGAATTTGATTTTATGCATAGAAAGATGCATAAAGGAGTTATTTTTATTTCAAAAGTGTTATTCTCATTAAAATTGATTTTATGCATAGAAAGATGCATAAAGGAGTTATTTTTATTTCAAAGGTGTTATTCTCATTAAAATTGATTTTATGCATAGAAAGATGCATAAAGGAGTTATTTTTATTTCAAAAGTGTTATTCTCATTAAAATTGATTTTATGCACAGAAAGATGCATAAAGGAATTATTTTTATATTAAAAGTGTTATTCTCATTAAAAGTTTATTTTTATGCATAAAGAATTTTTATTTCAAAATTAGAATTCTCTTAAAATCTATGTTTAAATTCTTTGATTGGATGTGATGTGAATAAAGGTTATGAGCTGTCTTTTGAGAGAGTATTGTTGGGCACTTGTCCTCAGGATGGACTCAAGAGAGACCTGCAATACCACCACTTATGCCTAGATGCAGCATGGTTTTTCCTTTACCAAGAACTATTATCAGGCCTTAATCAAGACCACCACTTGGTATGCCATTCATACCTCTGGTAGTATCAACACCTCTAGCTCCACAAGGATCATTAATGGATTCTCTTGGGTCAGTGGGGATATCTCCAAAGATGTTGGCCTTTGCCGAAAGCTATGGGAAGAGGGTTAAGGACGGGAATGACACTTGTTGTTCCTAGAGAACCTTGCAAACAATTTTTGATATAAGGCCGAGCAAGTTCACAGACACATGAACAAGTACGATGGCATATACGATGGTACATAGGATGCTCTCGATCATTTAGAGGGCTTTGAAAAAATGTGTGAGGGAGTAGGTGTTAGTGATGAGCCTACTCAAATCTTAGCTTTTGGACTCACTCTAGATGGAGGAGCCAGACGATGGATCCAAACCCTAGAACTCATTAACACCATAATAGTGAATTTGGGAATTTTCCAATTCCCATTTTTGAATACTTAAAAAAGGGGACATGGATAACATGTTTGTAAGTTTCTCAAAACCCTATCATATGACCTATCGTTGGAAAGCGCTTGAAAAATGGAATCTAAAGAGCTATAAAGCGCTCATTTTGGATTAGTGGTGTTCAAGTTATGGTTAATCCAAACTTTTGACCACGTGTCCCAAACTTGTGGGAAATTCCGATATTCCCCAATATGGTGTTCATTGTTTCTTGAAGGCTTGAAAGATCAGAACTTGCACAATTACCTTTACCTACAAAGGTGATCAGCCTTTAATGAGCGTTGCATTGATGCTCCTGAAATTATTAATAACATATTTGGCACAAAAGGGTGTGAAAAATCTAGTACACTATCCAAAGCTCCCCATAGCATAACCTTCGATAGCAAAAAAAAGTCAAATAAAATGAGTGTAAGAGGACATGGCTACTATGCCTAAAGAAAATGGAGGAGAATTGGAAAGTACTTCCTAGAGATTTCGAAGCATACCCAAGGAGAGAGGGCACATGGTGTCGAGGCAATCACACTTGTAATGAGTGTCCATTCAATAGGGAATGTACAAGATTATGGTGTGGTTATTGTTGCAAGAGATACATGCAATTGCAAGTACACTCCAATAAATCGAGGTATGGCTGTCCCAGCTCTTCCTATTACCACCCAACCTTTACCACTCCCTATGCCACACACTGTGGGTAGAGCAATGATCTCTTGCATGATCTGCAAACCAACACGGATCTGAAAATTGAAAAATCACTGATTAGACAATTGAAGGTCATTGATCGAATGATTGAAAAAGTTGAATCGGATGAAAAAGTACAATTGTTGATTTGAAAATTAGTCGATTTGAGGAATGGAAAATTAGAGCAATTTCTCTATGAGAAGCTGGTGATTAGTGAACTAGTGAAATTGAACGATTGGAAAAACATGCAGACGATTGGACTACAGAATGAACGATTAACGTGTGAACCAGTCACATACACATACATCTACCAACACTTTTATGACACTTATATTCTATGAATGGAGTATTTAGTAACCAAATTTCTATTGTAACTTTACACAGAAGCATAAATTGGGCATATACAATCAAAATTAACACTTCACAAAGTACTGCAAAAAACTTGCAAAGCCAAAATACGCCCCAAATCACACTAAAACATGCTAAATTTACACACAATATGCTCTTCTTCCTTCATCCAAGAAAATGCCTCAATCTAAGACAATGATTTCCTTCTCTGCCTATAGCTCTTATAGTTGCCAAAGTTGCTCTAAAATCAAAGAGGGAAAGAGATAAGAATGTCCTTACCCGTGTACATCTTCCTTGCTTGCCTTGTTCTTGCCTCTTCCTTTCCTCCTTAGCTCTGATATACCATAAAGAGAATGCAAGGGAGAGGGAGACCTTGAGTTCCTTATAAGCAAACACACACACACGCAAGAGAGAGCAAGACATGAGACACGGATGGACGGTTGAATTTTATTTTATTTTTCTTAGCTCTCACACGAAGCAAAGCTCTGATATACCATAAAGAGAATGCAAGGGAGAGGGAGACCTTGAGTTCCTTATAAGCAAACACACACACACGCAAGAGAGAGCAAGACACAAGACACGGATGGATGGCTGAATTTTATTTTATTTTCTTTCCTTCTCTACTACCATTAACTAAAGAGATAAGAATACATATTATAAGGCAAAATACTCGCCTAGTATGACATACAATGGTCGGTCCATAGTATATGAGCTGACATTATAACTATGCCATACTCTACTAATCTAAATATGTATATCACATAGCCTGTCATTCATTAGCGATATATCAAACATAATCTCAACAACCATGTCAGTGGAATAAGTGTGGAATCTATCACCGGGGAGGGTCATCAATGTTCACAATACTAGTTGAGGTCAATATCTCAATACAATTAATGTCATGTTATCTTTTTCGAAAAAAAACATCCTGATGGTTGAATTTTGGCAAATCAAATCAAAATTTGTTGGAGATTGTAGATTTGGAATGTACTCTTAGAGATATTTCCAATAATACATAGCATGATGGCCAATTTCTCATATTCAAGAAGATCCCAAATTGGTGATGACGTTATGTGTCATCACCAATTTGGGAACTTCTTGAATATGAAAAATTGGCCATCATGCTATATATCATTGGAAAGATCTCAAAGAGTAGATTCCCAATCTACAATACTTTAAAAGAAATATTTGTAAAAATGTAAACATTAGCCCCTTTTTTACAGAAAAAGTTAACATGACATTTCTTAGAGGGACCCATTTTGAGTCCAAATTTTGCCTAATTCTTTTCACACCAATAGATCATATGCATTGTCTCAAGGGTGCCTTCACAAAAAATAATAAGTTCAGTGGCTTGAATTCTCATGATTGGCACAAGTTCTTATAGTTGTATAGGCTTTCAATCTCTTTTATTTGAGACTTCATTTATCATCATTGGTCACAAGTTTCTTAACTGACTAATGTATGTTTGTGGATGGTATTGCTTTGTAGTTTGTTCTTCCTATTGCAATCAAATACTATATAACCGAAGACATTAGGATTACCATTTATAAGATCAATGGATTAGTAAGATGGATTTCTTCAAGGAGACCAACTTACAATCTATTGAGCAGGTATGTTGAGATATCGAGCTCGTCTAGTGAGGCGGTGACACTGATGAACCGCCTGGGGGATAGGCCCCACACTTACACCACTGACATGGTTGGTGAGATCTTGGGTGATATGCGGCCAGTGGGATGACAGGCTGTGTGACAGCCATTCTAGAGACTGCTGGCATAGTTATAGCACCAGCTCATTTAGTCGGGTTCACACTATAGAGAATCCGTGTATGTATTTGGTTGAGTACCTTTCATATTGTGTGTACTCTTATTCTTGTATATGGTGTGTTGAGTGTTGAGTGAAGAAGAAGAAGATTTTCAGCCTCTCACTTTGTGTGTTCTCTATTAGGGTTTTGTGAGTGTGTGTGTGTGTGCTTGCAAGAGCTCAAGCTCTCTTCCCCCCTACATCTTTCATGGTATCAGAGCCTGGTTCATGCTAAGGGCTGAGCTGCAAGCAAGAGAACCACAGGAAGCGGTACGAGGGTAAGAGCTTCAACTACTCTTCCCTATTTGTGTTGGTGACTACACCCTTGTCGGGAGCTCTACGGGAGGCACCGGCAAACGATCTCTGATTGAGGAGCTTTCTTCGCGGGAGTAAAGCTATAACGCAACTATACTGTCCTATCGAACTAAATTTTCTAGGCCGAAAACGCGTTTCGGGCGCGTCTGGACCTCCGTTTTTCAGAAAGCAGGCGATTTCGAGCACTGCGGGTAAGTCATCGATTCTCTACAGAACTCTGTTTTAAGAACTGCAAGAAGACAGATTGACTGTGCAGACACTGTGGGTGCTGCAAAGAGGTCTACAGTTGCCATTGGGTGTATGTCTGCACATTGAGGTCACTGGTTGTGACATTTGAGAGTACTACAGTACTGCTGCAGGAAATACAACAGTTTGTGCAGGACAAACCAGAGTGCTGTTTCTGGTAAAATTGTGTGTTTGGCAAGATGTCAAATGATGGGATAACCCAGATTGTGGCTGAGAACTAGATAAGAATAACTTCCATGCTTGGAGGTTCAGGTTGACGAATTTCCTGATGGGAAAGGGCTATTGGGACTACATAGAAGGTGAGCATGAAGAGGCACCGGAGATACCGGACATAAATCCTACTGCTGCAGATGTGAAAGAGTTTAAAGACTGGAACCAAGGAGCCAGGAAAGTCATGTATTGGCTCTCCATTAGTGTACAGGACACCATGATTGGGCACATTCAGGATGCCAAATCCCCCAAGGAGGCGTGGGACACCTTGGTAAAGCTTTATGAAACAAATACCAAGGCACGTAAGATACAGTTGAAGAATGAACTTCATACTGTGGAGAAAAAGAGCATGTTTGTGAATGACTATGCGTTGAAGATAAAGGGTATTGTGGAATCCCTTGCATCTATTGGTGTGTCAGTAGATGATGATGATAAGGTGGAGGTCTGTCTACGTGGTCTCGGGCCACAATACAAGGCGTTCAAGACGTCCATTCAGACTCGGGAAAACATTCCCAACTTTACAGATTTGGTGTCTATGCTGATTATCGAAGAGAAGAGCTTGGGTGAAGACCAACAGTCTTCACAAAGCAAAAATAGTTCAGAGCAACAGGCCTTCTACACGAGTTCAGGAAGAGGACGAGGTAGAGGAGGCCGTGGTCGCGGTCAAGGAGGTGGCCGAACAGGTAATCAGAATTATGGCCAGCAGCAGCAGCAGCAACAACAGTCCCAGAATCAACAACAACAACAACATGCAGGTGGAAGAGGCAAATTCAGAGGCAGGGGGAGTCAAAGAGGCCGTGGATGTGGTCAAGGAGGTGGCCGAACAGGTAATCAGAATTATGGCTAGCAGCAGCAGCAACAACAACAGTCCCAGAATCAACAACAACAACAACACGCAGGTGGAAGAGGCAAATTCAGAGGCAGGGGGAGTCAAAGAGGCCGTGGAAATTGGCAAAGGCAGTATAATGATGCACGTGAATGCTATTATTGTGGTAAGCCTGGACATGTGCAGGCAGAATGTTATAAGAAGCAGGCTGACATGCAAAATGGGAAAGTGCAGCAAAACAACTATGCATCCTCAAGCAGAAATAATGAGGATAATGAAAGGTTTTTTGTTATGCAGCATGTCGTGAATGCCATGTCTGAAAATGTTGATGCAGCACAAAAAGATAATGTATGGTATGTGAATTCAGGTGCTTCGAACCATATGACAAGTCATGGAGAGTGGTTCAAGGAGATGAAAAACCCGGAAAGACCAGGTTTTGTGGAAACAGGGGATGACACTGCTCATCCAATTGCCCATGTTGGAGATGTGCCATTGTCTATGCAGGATGGCAAAGTGAAGTACCTTGCAGATGTACTTCATGTACCAAACATAACAAAGAATCTGGTTTCAGTTGGCTAGATGATTGAGCAGGGTTTGCAGGTTCGGTTTAACCCTGAGGGTTGTTATGTCAAAGACTTCAAAGACAAGTGCAGGTTGGTTGCAAAAGGCAACAGAGTGGGCAGAATGTTTACGTTGAATGTAGACATGCCTGAAATGAGTTCTGCGATGTTTGCAAATGGTTCAGGAATTGTTGCAGACACAGACATTTGGCATAAAAGGATTGGACATGTAAATGTGCAGAGATTGAAGTCTATGCAGACAAAAGGAATTGTGACAGGGCTGCCAAAATTTAAAGTGGAAGGTATGCAGAAAATATGTGAAGCATGCCAATTTGGGAAGCAAACAAAGCATGTGTTTCCACGTAACAGCTATGTGAGCAGAAATGCACTAGATGTTGTGCATTCAGATGTATGGGGTCCTACAAAGACCATATCTATGGGAGGCTGCAGGTATTATGTGACTTTCATTGATGACCACACAAGGAAAGTGTGGGTATATTTCATGAAGGAGAAGAGTGAGGTGTTCACTCACTTTTAGAATTTCAGAGTTTTGGTTGAAAAGCAAACAGAGAAATATGTAAAGTGCCTAAGGTCAGATGGAGGGGGAGAGTACTTCTCCAATGAGTTCTCTGAATTTTTGAAGAAGAATGGTATTCGGAGTCAGTTTACATGCAGATACACTCCGCAGCAAAATGGAGTTGCTGAGCGGAAAAACAGGCACATTGCTAAGATTGCGCGAGCATTGATGGAAGAGAAGAATATGCCGCATAGCTATTGGGCTGAGGCTGTTTCTACAATAGTATACATCATGAACAGGACTCCAACTGCAGTCATACATGATGTAACTCCACCAGAGGAGAGGTTTACTGGCAGAAAACCAGATTTGTCTCATCTGAAAGTCTTTGGATGCATTGCATATGTGCATGTGCCAGATGAGCTGAGAACTAAGCTGGATCCAAAAGCTGAAAAATGTGTGTTTATTGGATACTCCCTTGAGCAAAAGGGATACAGGTGTTATAACCCTGCTACACGTGAGTTGAGGGTAAGCAGGGATGTTGTCTTTGATGAGATGAGTAGCTGGTATGTTGCTGAAAAAGAAGCTGTTGGGGCTGATGTGAGTGTAAGTGTGGTTGCACAGAATGCAGGTCAGCAATCACAGTCTTTGAGTAGACCGGGAGAGTCCTCATCTACTAGTGGGTTTGTTGATAGACCATGGAGTGGCAGGCTGCGTCATAATACCAGCCCTGCAAATGTGATTAGTACATCACGTAAAGGAAAAGAGAAAGTGGTTGAGCCCCTTGGTATGCCTGACATTTCTGCAAGGCATTCTCATGTTGATGGAGAGTCTAGTGGCTCAGATATGAGCCTTGATGAGGAGCTTGGGATCCCAGCTATGAGAACACCTGGTGTAAAGAAGGCTATGGAAGCCATGAATGAAAAGCTGCGAAGATCAGGGAGAGTGAAGAACCCTGTGCAGAGATTTACATATGATGGTTGTGTGGCACATCACTATGTATATATGGCAAAGGTTGTGCAGGTTGTAGAGCCCACATGCATTGATGAGGCTGTTGGAAATGTGTGTTGGGAGAAAGCTATGGATGAGGAGATGGATGCACTATATGGAAATGAAACTTGGGATTTAGTGCAATTGCCTGAAGGCAAGAAAGCCATTGGATGCAAGTGGGTGTACAAAGTTAAACATAACAGTGATGGAAGCAAGTGGGTGTACAAAGTTAAACATAACAGTGATGGAAGCATAAACAAGTACAAGGCTAGATTGGTAGCCAAAGGATATGCGCAGACATATGGGATTGATTATGAGGAAACTTTTAGCCCAGTTGCCAAGATGGCAACGGACTGCGTCAAAGCAATGGTCTTTACATTAGATGGATGTAAAGAATGCATTCTTGCATGGGGATTTACAAGAAGAGGTGTATATGTTGCAGCCACCTGGTTATGAGGATGTGGGTCACCCCGAGCATGTTTGCAGGTTGAAGAAAGCCTTGTATGGCTTAAAGCAAGCACCAAGGGCATGGTCTGACAAGATTTCTGAATATCTTGTCACTATTGGCTTTCATGTAGCCAATGTAGATTTCTTGCTGTATGTGAGACATGGTGATAGAGGAGTTGTGCTTGTTGTCATCTATGTAGATGACTTAATAGATGACTTAATCATTACGGGGGACCATGATGCAGAGATCTTTGATGTAAAGATCTTACTTAGACAGAAGTTCGAGATGAAGGATCTGGGGGAGCTCAAATATTTCTTGGGCATTGAGGTGATTAGGTCACCACATGGTATTGGATTACTGCAGAGACAGTATGGCTTGGATATGTTGTGCAAGTATGGTATGACAGGCTGTAAGCCTATTTCTGTGCCATTGGATCAGAATGGCAAGTTGAGTGCAGATTCAGGAGAGATCTTGGAGGATCCTACTATGTACAGGCGCATAGTAGGAAGTTTGATCTACATGACGATCACCAGACCATATTTGAGCTATGCTGTTGGGTTGGTGAGTCAGTTTATGCAGGTTCCACGGAAACCGCATTTGGATGCAGTGAGACGCATACTGAGGTATGTGAAGTCTACTTTGCATTGTAGACTATTCTATGAGACTGGGACAGAGATATGTGTACATGGGTACACAGATACTGATTGGGCTGGTAGTATCTCAGATAGAAGATCTACCAATGGATTCATGTTTTCTTTGGGTAGTGCTGCTGTGACTTGGAGCAGTAAGAAGCAGCCTACAGTTGCTCTACAGAGGCCGAGTACAGAGGAGCTGCTATGGCAGCATGTGAGGTAGCTTGGTTGAGAAAGCTACTTGCAGATTTGGGTCTATCAGTGGATAGACAAGTTGTCATTTTCTGTGACAACATTAGCAGTATACAGTTGGCCAGGAACCCAGTCTTTCATGCTCGTACGAAGCACATAGAGGTCCACTACCACTTCGTCAGAGAGAAGGTCTTGGCAGGAGATCTTGACCTTGTTTATGTCAGCACAGAGGATCAGGTAGCTGACATCTTCACCAAAGCATTGGGTACAGAGAAGCTCCGCAGATTCAGGGCTTCGCTTGGTGTACATGAGATGGAGTTGAGCTCGAGGGGGAGTGTTGAGATATCGAGCTCGTCTAGTGAGGCGGTGGACACTGATGACCCGCTTGGGGGATAGGTCCCACACATACACCACTGGCATGGTTGGTGAGATCTTGGGTGATATGCGGCCAGTGGGATGACAGGCTGTGTGACAGCCATTCTAGAGACTGGCATAGTTATAGCGCCAGCTCATTTAGTCGGGTTCACACTATAGAGAACCCGTGTATGTATTTGGTTGAGTACCTTTCATATTGTGTGTACTCTTATTCTTGTATATGGTGTGTTGAGTGTTGAGTGAAGAAGAAGAAGATTTTCAGCCTCTCACTTTGTGTGTTCTCTATTAGGGTTTTGTGAGTGTGTGTGTGTGCTTGCAAGAGCTCAAGCTCTCTTCCCCCCTGCATCTTTTCAAGGTAAGAATTAACTCAATACAAGCAGTGTGCTTAACTTAGAAGCATTTTTCGGCATCTATTCTCACTATCCAAGTACACGTGTTAGTACATGTAGTAGATGAGGTTACAATAGTAGGTATTGTCCATGTTCTTTTTGAAAAGATTCAGTAAGACCTTAAAGGGTTTTGTGATACAAAGGGAAAGGCTTGAAGGGAGCATGTCAGAATGTTGGTGGCTAGTTCAAGAATCACTTGTATATATCTTAGAGTTTCTTAGCTAAATTAATTTGCATCAACTCCACTTTGGCATAACAAATATAATGAGCATATAATTAGAGAGGCACCATAAATAAATGGGATCACTTGTAAGATGGGTGAATCCTTACAACATAAAATCAATAAATTTTGGTATCTTGAATTCTCTAGAAATATAAAAGTGGATTGATAGGTATAAAGAGGCACACATTGAAAGAACAAATGCTAGAAGACTTTTTAGGAGAAGACCTAGATATCTTCCATGCCCACCTAGGCTTACACTTCTTCCCATTGATATGACATTAGATAGTATCTTAGGCAAGCAAGGGATAACGGAGTGAAAGGATCAATGAGCAAGACATGGAGTTTGCAAACAGGATGTGACTAGCATGTAAGTAAGTTGATGCATATACATAACCCTATTTAATTATTTTTCTCATATTATTGATAGTTTTTGCTTAAATGTTTATTTTGTAATATCGTAAATTAAGAGGGTACCATGGTCATCACTTTCACGTCGAGCGTATAGATCAGAGAAGAAAGACCTTTGATTCTGGATGGCTAACTCTCTCCAAGGGAGTCAAACAAGTGCACATGATACAAATCTTCTCACCTCTAATCTTGTGATTATTGTGGAATCTTACAAGATATCACAAATGTAAATTATAGGCAATTTGACATATTTATTCTTAACATTCAATGGTTCAAAGTGATCTACAATGGTCCAAATGCAACAATTGGAAGAGATAAAAGTGGATTCTTTGCTATCCTCAACAAATTTATGGATAGAAAGTCACACGTAATACATTTGTACTACCATAACATTGTGGGTAGGTAATAACTTTAAGAAAATGTGTATTACTTTTCTTTTAGATATTAGCATTTTGTTGTTATAGAATGGAAAAAACACAATAGATCTTATAATTTAGAACAGGCAATCTTCCAACTAGCTTTATCGAAACCAAATGTTGATATGTAATACAAGTTACACCTCGAAGCAAACACATATTTGAAAATAAGATGTAAATGTTGTGGATGATGATGTCATTGAGAGTCAATTGATAGAATATTAGGAGGGCACATCACCTCTAGTGAACTTACTGATATTACATCCTCAAATCTTTCTATGGATGGTAATTAACTCCCTTTTAATCACTCCTAACCATTGGGGGCTGTAGCGAGGGTGTTAAAAATATACACTGTCGCTTAAACGATGACGAATGCGTCGCTTAAGCGATGTAAAAAAATTATTAAAAAAAAATATGTCGCTTATGCGATGCTTTTTTTAAATCGCTTATGCGATGCTGTTGAACGATGTTTTTTTACGACGCTTGCAGACTGACTAGCGTCGCATAAGCGATGTTACAATTTTTT
This sequence comes from Cibotium barometz, assembly GCF_041138505.1. Taxonomy (NCBI): domain Eukaryota; kingdom Viridiplantae; phylum Streptophyta; class Polypodiopsida; order Cyatheales; family Cibotiaceae; genus Cibotium; species Cibotium barometz. The sequence continues at coordinate 52,725,965 of NC_141062.1, forward strand.
TTTTAAAAACTCCTCGCTTATGCGATGTTTTTTTTTGCTATCACTTAAGCGACGCTCTTGAACGACGTCTGTTGTTGCGATGCTTGCAGACTGATTAGCGTCGCATAAGCGACGTTACGCATTTTAATACTCCCGCGCTCACCGCCGAGAACCTCATTTCTCTTCGACTGCCCGGCGGGAGAGCACGGAGAGGTATGTATGTGTGTGTTTGTATGTATGTATGTATGTGACAACTGAGAGCGTGCGTCTCTCTCTCTCTCTCTCTCTATATATATATATATATATATATATATATAGAGAGAGAGAGAGAGAGAGAGAGAGAGAGAGAGAGAGAGAGAGAGAACGTTCGTATAAAGAGAGAGAACGTTCGTATATATATATATATAAAGAGAGAGAGAGAGAGAGAGAGAGAGAGAGAGAGAGAGAGAGAGAGAGAGAGAGAGAACGTTCATATATATATATATATATATATATATATATAGAGAGAGAGAGAGAGAGAGAGAGAGAGAGAAGAAAGAAAGAAAACTATATTAACGTCCTTTAGAGGCCACATCTGACCTATAGGACTAATCAGATACATCCATGTGATTACATTTCACTTCGGGGGCAACAAAATGAAAATAGAGATAAAACTAAAAATAGTTTAAATTCCCTACATGACCGTAGGAGAATCCTAGATAACATGAAGGATTTCTCTAGCAGCTACTCTTCATTACTACCATGTTTGGTTGTCCTAAAATCTGCAAAATAATAGCTCTACCTCTACGGTAGACTGCCCATTTTTCTTGTTTCCTTGCTTCGTATACTTTATTGAGTTCTTGTTTCCTGTTTTTTAGTTGTAAGGCTGTGAGTTCATCTACCATCCACACCTTCGTTCCCTTAAGTGACCTTTAATTTTGTCTTTCGTATCTGCGTACCTCAAAACCACATGTTTTCCTTTGATTGCCACTGAGGGATCTCCAATGTCGCGATGAAAGGGATAGCTCTGCACAGCTTTCTTTGTAGAATCTCGCATTATGGGACATAAGTATCATTCACAATCTCCTCGTCCTCCAATACCTCCACCTGTTCCCAACCCTCTGACAAACCACCCACCCTAATTTCTTTTGCAATCCATTGCTGCTCGTTCTCTTCATTAATCTATGATATTACTTCTTTAATGAGAATTTCTTTAGGCTGTGGATCAAGTAAATTTACCTGTGTGATTTTCTCCCTGTTTTCTTTTTCGTGTTGTTGTCTCGGGGGGTGCACTATATGGAAGCCCCTCCTACGACGTGCGTTCAAGGGGTATTTAAAAAACCCCTTATCTGTGAATTTTGACCTGATAAAACTACCCCTTTTTCTTTATAGACTTACGGGTTTTTTTCCAAAGTACAATTAAAATACCCCTCTTGTAATTGTATTTCTGTAAATTTACCCAATATTTTGGATTAAAAAAACCCCACCTAATGATCGCACGTGGTAGACTTACATCTTTTGAGGTGCACCCCCCGAGGTTGTTGTTCCTTAATCTGTTTCTCAAGGGTTGAAAGATGTTGTTTTGTCTTATGTAGTTCATTTTGCAAGGCTGAATTTGTTTGCTGAAGATGTTGAATCATGCTCAAGAGGTACCGCTCCCATGGTGGTTTGTCATTGGGTTTGGTAGGAGGGGAGATAAGGGTTTCGGAGAAGGTTTTCTTGCTAGCCATGTCAAACTGCTGGACTGTTTAAGAGGTTGCTCTTCAACCCCACCCCCATGAGGTGCAAGCCCTTACCTGCTTGGAGGTGGGTTACAACCCTACCCTACAACTAAGGTGCGCAGGTGGGCAATTGGTACAGGTGCGTATGTGAGTAGCAAGAGAGATGGGCAACGGGAAAAAGAGAGAGAGAGAGAGAGGGAGAGTTATGTTGCTGCCTTGGGGGCCTGGGGGCGGGTGGGAAAGTGGAGCGGAACTAGCAGCAGCAGCGAAGAGAGGGAGAGAGAGAGAGAGAGAAGATGCGTAGAGAGAGAAGGCGGCGGGTGGGGATACGGGGGCGCAGAGAGAAGCGAAGCGAAGAGATAGAAGGCGCGGTGAAAGAGATAGAAGTGAAGCAAAGAGAGGGGGAGAGAGAGAGAGAGAGAGAGAGAGAGAGAGAGAGAGAGAGAGAGAGAGACGAACGCTCTCTCTTGGGAGATAGAGAGAGAGAGAGAGAGAGAGAGAGCGTTCGTCTCTCTCTCCCAAGAGAGAGCGTTCGTCTCTCTCTCTCTCTCTCTCTCTATCTCCCAAGAGAGAGCGTTCGTCTCTCTCTCTCTCTCTGTCTCTCTATCTCCCTCTCTCTCTCTCTCTATATATATATATATATATCTGCCCATGAGCTTATGGTTTCACTACAAGGGATCGGCGGGCTCATACCCGCGCTCCTAGCCGCTAAAAATGACTTGTGAAAAAAAGTAGCGGGCCCGTGTATCAGCGCGTGTATCATTGTGGCCACAGACATGCGTGTAAAAGCGCGTGTATAGGACCTCTCAGACGCGCTTATACACGGGTGTATAGCTGCATTTTTTTCACAGACGCGTTGATACATGCGGCTCTACACGCCTTTCTTTAATTTAGACGTGCTTATACATGGGTGTATAGCCGCGTTCTGTTCAGTTCAGATGTACCCAGACGCGTTGATACCTGCGTCTATACACGTGTTTCTTTAATTTAGATGCGCTTATACACGCATAATTATCAGTTTTGACGCATCAATACACGCATATTTTACAGATTATCCGCGTATATACACGTGAGTTTTACAGTTCTGACGCGTTTATACACGCGAACAGAGAGCAAAACAAAAAATCCAGAGAGTGCTATTTCGTGCCTGAATACTATTCCAGCACCCAATAACACTCTCTGGATTTTTTTTTTTGTGTGCATTAGACCATCCACGAAGAACATATGCACGAGGGAGATTAAGACAAGAACGACATGAATGCATACATTGTCAATACACGATTCAAGACAGACATGAATGTAATACTATCGATTCACGATTCAATATTACTATCAAAATTTCATACATGTATACAAGGGAGTCCATATCTCGAAGTAGTCCATGGCTTCAGTTTACAAAAAAATATATACAACCACATCCTCAATATGGAATGTGATACTATAAGTCTGAGTATTACTCAGACCCAGATGATGACTCGGTGCTCCCTCCATGCTCAGATGAGCTCACATCGGTCGGAATGTCCGACGAGTAGTGCTCACGTCCACCCTCTGCAGTGGCGGCGGGTGGATCATCAGCAGCTTGTGCCTGTTCAAGTAATATATAGTATATAAGTATATATATATGTAATTCAATAAACCAAAATCATTCCTTTAGAATTTTCAAGTACCTGTCGACCGTATGGTCTCATGGCCATCTCAAACTGCGCGTCCATAATACGTCCCTCGGCTCTGAAGATGGCCCACGTGTCACGTCTGCTATGCCGGCGAGCATACGCAGTATCATGGGTTGTGGGCTTCCTCCCCGTAACTCGTCGCTGTATCATAATCAACATAATTTGTAAGATTAAAACAATCATAGAATCAATGAATTAAGTAAACAATCAAATAAAGTGGCAAGATACTTACGAACTCTTCACGCCACCCTCTGCTCGTTTCTTTGCCTCCTTCCACTCGCGTTTGTGCGCAGTGGGGTGGCAGGTTTCTCGGCAGGATAGCCACCCGCAGCTACATTTAGCCGGTCATCGTATGCGAGTTTTTTAAGGTGAGATCTTTTATTACTTAAGATCTCCCTTATTCACGTCCTTCCCCATACATCCGAGAATGTAGCACGTGGGGGATTGGGGTACCGATTATGTACAGCCTCTATCACCTCCCCAACTAATGGGCTATTTTGATCTTTAAATTTAATAAAACAATTTCTATATGAGTTTGATACTACCCCACGCATGTACTCCATTACCTCCCTCCCCCTCGCATCCATCACTATCCCGCCCCTATCCGTCACATCATAGCAGACCACTCTCTCCATCTCTCTCATCTCCTCCTCTTCCGAACTGTCTCCTCTAACTCTTCTCCCTCTATCTCCTCTCTCACCGCGTGCCCTACTACCTCCCCCACCTCCCCCACCTCCCCCACCAAAGCACCCGCCGCATCCTCCACTCCCACTCTTCCTACTGCTACAGGTGGAGTCACGACTGGGGGATTGTCTACGTGACGGTGGCTGTGAGCCCTGACGTGACGGTGGCTCTAAGGGAGCACGTGATGGTGGCTGTGAGGGTGTGTGTGAGTGTGTCTGGGATGAGGTATGTCTCCTCGGTGGACGTGGAAGAGGAGAAGCTGCATGCCGTCTCGTCGGACTCGGAGGTTGTAGTGTTTGTTCCAGAATGCTCCCCAAGAGTTTTGACATACAAGACCCCACCATGATAGTGCGATAGTTAGTGGGCTGATTTGCATCTCCTTTCTTGAATAGTGCTTTGATCCAATTTTTTTGCCAATCTATGGGTCTATGCGTAGCCCTTGTGTGATGGCTTTATTAAGAAGCCACATATCCATTGCCGTGTCCGGTTACCTGTCCATTTAAGCATCTCCGAATTAAAATGGAGCATGTCGGGTGCTTTACCGTTGGCTAATTTTTTTGTAACCGTCTTGAAATCTAAATATTCTCCTATCTGAGTGTTATTGCACATGTCCGGCATTCCTTTGGCGTCTTTATGTACATACAATTGTGTGACATATGTAAGCATGTCCTCCGGGCTTATGTCTCCTATATATCTTGTGTGTGGCTGCTTGTTGGATATCCCATGCAGGTGGCTCCCCATTTGTAATATTCAATGTTAAGTGGGGGCTGATAGTATGCTGTTGTGGTTTGCCGGTGTATGTATGTATTGATCCAGGAAATCAGCCATAGCCTGTATTTTCTTGTGCATTCCATAGCCTCCAGTGAGCTTGTTTTTGACTGCATGATGCGACCTGACCTGTATCTCTCTGTGTTGGGTTTTCTATTGGGTTTACATGATCTGGTACCAACGACTAACTGCTTTGATCGATTTGATGCTCCCACGTTAGTAACCATTGCATGGGTGTAGTGGGGACTGTGTTGAGTTCCATGAAATCCCCATACTCACCAAAAATGAAACATACACAAGTATTCCAATGTTCTTGTTGATTGTGCTCGTCCTCTACGTTAATCATGCCATTGTTTGAGACGATCCAATGCAACATTCTAGAACGCCAAACTTGATGGCACCTGTGTTGTGTGTCACGACCCTGTGTTTTTCTCTGGACAGTATGTAGGTGTGCACGGGGACGTGGTGGACAGTGTGAATGGCATCATATTGGAGTTAAAAAGGAAGCCCATGTGTGGACAACCCCAAGTGTGAAGGGGGCAAAGAGACTTTAATTTAAAAAGGTTTTATAACCTTTGGTGGGCAAAAATTAAAGTTATAAAGGTTTTAAAACCTTGGGTGGCCCAAAAGCTATTTTGGCAGGCTACTCCACTTTTGGAGGATGTGTTTTTTTTCCCTTTCTCATGCTTTTTGGGAGGTGCCTACTTAATCTGGAGTGTGTGCTTTTCTACTGGAGAAGGCTGCTGTGCAGCAGGGGCTGAACTGTGTGTGGGTCTCTCCCTCTCTTTGGTGAAAAGCTGCGCAGGGCTACAGGACAGGAGGTGGGCTGAACTGCAGGTGTGCTTCAGGGCTGCAGCAGAGGAGGGTGTGCATTTTCTCTCTCTGGAAAGAGGCGGCGCTATAGTACATACAGGGCCGACTGAACCTCTCTCTCTCTCTCTATGGCGACTGTCTGCTTGGATTGCACGTGGCTGGACTACACGTGGACTGAACAGAGAGTCGAATATCAAGTTGTCGGGCTATTTGCAGGTGGTGCAGAGAAGCTGAACTGCACGTGGGGGTTCTCCCCTACTTGCTACTAGTTGGGCTGAGTGCTGAAGGGGTACACATGGCCTCATCCACGGATATCCGAACAAGAGACTAATCCGTCGATTTTTCCAAAACCGGATTCGGAAAAAACTTCCCTTACCCATAAAGCACGGGCGATTCCACCAGGATAACTTTTTACTCTAACGTAGTCAAGACCATTACTGATCAAGCTGTTCCAATTGCACCTATAAAGGTACTCGTTCGGATCAAGGAAGATACTTGCACTTGGATCATTGGAATCAACGCTTTTTTCCCCATCAAGAGGCACAGCCGTTGATTCCTATCCATAGAACAATTACTATCCGGGATTTACTTTATCTATCGTAATAACAAAAATTGAGTCTCGATTTACAGATTCATCAGTCCAGCATAACCCCATCCGATCCCATGGGTTAGCCAACCGCCCAACCAATGTAGTGATGGGATCCAATCTCGAATTTGGTTAGGTTTTGTCCCGAGTACCAAGGAAAAGAGTTCCAAGGCCCCCTAGCCGGAAGTTCATGCAAACATAAAATTAGGCACACCACTTACACACCCAATATGAAATTGCCTTTTTCTTAACATCAGCTAACTTTAAAACAATCCTTTAATGAAACCATAGTACCACTGATCACAGTCTTCCAAATTATCCGGTTGATTCTCAAATTTCCCATCATTCCTTCATCAGAGTATCTATGGCATCATTGGCAACTAGAACGCTCACCACCTGTCCACTCTCAGGGGCCTTTTCAATAGTTCCTAGCCCATAATACTCGGCAATATAATCACTTATAAAAATCCAGATGGACTCTCGTTGAAGATCAACAAGATCAACCAACCGATCCATATAAAGAGCCATGGACTCATCCATTGAAGACCAGCAAGGTCAATCAACCAGATCCATGCCCGATTTCACAAAACAACTCTTACTCCTTGTTCCAATATCTTTCTCGACGCACGCGTGGGTATCCTAGGCGACCCAGAGCCCGAGCACCGTATGGTCAGCACCCTCTAGGATCCTTCGCAGGTGACCTAGCGCTTCACTCATAGGTCGCTTCCTTGGTCCCTCATCCACCGTACCGGAAGCTCACCATTTTAATCGAACTGAGGCTGGTCAAGACCTCGGCCGACTTTGCTACGCGAGACGTCCTCCATTGACTCTCCGTCAGCAGTTGCAACTTTATCAGTTAGGTCTCCACGAGCTTAATCACAAGACGGTCAAAATGCTTCCCCAGCATTCTTGACATAAAATAGCCATTTACAAACAGCATTTACAAACAGTTTACAAATACAATTTCTATATTAACTCTCATTTTTCCACATTATCCCTCATTAATCCACATTACTTGTTCCACATTCCATTTATATGTGTACTCATCCAATCACCTCATTTTCCATCTCTTCACTTCAGATTCCTTCACATCACATATCATATATTCACATCCATATCCACATCCATACATCCACATCCACATCCACATTCACATCCATACATCCACATCTACATGCTTATCTCCATTTTCACATCCTCATTTATACATCCACATCCCATATCCACATTCATACATACACATCCATATCCACATCCACATGCATACATACACATCCATATCCACATCCACATGCATACATCCATTATCACGTCCTCATTCATACATCCACATCCACATACATACATACATCCACATCCACATTCCCATTCACATCTATACATCCATATCTACATGCACGTTCACATCCATACATCCACATCTATATCCTCATTCACATCCATACATCCACATTCATGCATCCACATCTACATGCATACATCCATACATACACATCCACATTTACATCCATGCATCCATATCCACATACTCATTCACATCCATACATCCACATTCATGCATCCACATCTACATGCATACATCCATACATACCCATCCACATTCACATCCATATTCTCACCCTATCACAACCCATATACATCTTATCCCATCACATACACTTCTTACCTCATCCCATACACATCCTATCACTTCTTAACTCATCTTATCCCATCCTAACTCATCTCATATGCATCTTATCATATCTTATCATTTTTCATATCTTTTTATGCATACCTCTATGCATGAAATTCAATTATGCTAAAAGTAACACTTTTATAATAAAATAATCATCTCTTATGCATACCTCTATGCATGAATTTCAATTATGCTAAAAGTAATACTTTTATAATAAAATATTCATCTCTTATGTATACCTCTATGCATGAATTTCAATTATGCTAAAAGTAACACTTTTATAATAAAATATTCATCTCTTATGCATACCTCTATGCATGAAATTCAATTATGCTTAAAGTAACACTTTTATAATAAAATATTCATCTCTTATGCATACCTCTATGCATGAATTTCAATTATGCTAAAAGTAACACTTTTATAATAAAATATTCATCTCTTATGCATACCTCTATGCATGAATTTCAATTATGCTAAAAGTAACACTTTTATAATAAAATATTCATCTCTTATGCATACCTCTATGCATGAATTTCAATTATGCTAAAAGTAACACTTTTATGATAAAATATTCATCTCTTATGCATACCTCTATGCATGAATTTCAATTAAGCTAAAAGTAACTCTTTTATAATAAAATATTCATCTCTTATGCATACCTCTATGCATGAATTTCAATTATGCTAAAAGTAACACTTTTATAATAAAATATTCATCTCTTATACATACCTCTATGCATGAAATTCAATTAAGCTAAAAGTAACCCTTTTATAATAAAATATTCATCTCTTATGCATACCTCTATGCATGAAATTCAATTATGCTAAAAGTAACACTTTAATAATAAAATATTCATCTCTTATGCATACCTCTATGCATGAAATTCAATTATGCTAAAAGTAACACTTTTATAATAAAATATTCATCTCTTATGCATACCTCTATGCATGAATTTCAATTATGCTAAAAGTAATACTTTTATAATAAAATATTCATCTCTTATGCATACCTCTATGCATGAATTTCAATTATGCTAAAAGTAACACTTTTATAATAAAATATTCATCTCTTATGCATACCTCTATGCATGAATTTTAATTAAGCTAAAAGTAACTCTTTTATAATAAAATATTCATCTCTTATGCATACCTCTATGCATGAAATTTAATTATGCATAATATAAAAATCAATTTCTCTAGGATTACAATGAATATCTTTCAATTAATCTAGGATGATAATTCCTAGAATATGGTAGTTAGGCCTCTTTTCATGATTTGAATGAAATCATTTCATGCGTAATTTTTATAAAAATTTTACCATAGCTCCGCTGCTATGACTGATAAATCTCAATTTTTCTAAGGGATAAAGCTTATCATTAAGAAAATAATTAGAATGATCCCTAATTGGATCATTAATCCATAATGGATTTAATCATCAATATTCATGAAATACATAAACTAAAAGCATAGAAAAAAGCCATTAATTTGATCTCAAGTATAGATTAATCTTGGATTAAGGAACAACTTTATGAAAAGCTTCATTTGGATTGAGAATGGGTCATGAGTATGACCATTTCTTCAGTGAGAGAGAGAAATTACATAAAAACCATTTGAATTAAGCATAAATGAAAATTTATGTAATCAATTAACTTCAATAGCATTCATCAATTTATGTAACTCTTCACTACCATTCATCAATTAACTTCAATAGCATTCAAAAACCATTCCAAATAAGCTTCTCAAGCTTGAGAGGGGTTGAGAAGAGAGAAGCATTGAGAAATTATAGAAAAGATCAAAATTCACCATTTACCTTACAAATTGCTTGATTCTTTGTTCACGGTAGAGGCCCCCAACCAATCAATTGGTTAAGTATGTTGATGGAGCCACCAATGGGGATTGAAGAAAGAGGGAAGTTCCAATTTCTTCAATTTGGAGAGAATTTTAGAGAATAGTAGAAACTAGCATTATTTTAGCATAACTCTAGTATAGTAAAATTCTTTTATTTTTTTCAAAGGACTCATGTTCTATTTATAAGAGAGTGAAGCTCTAACCAAAGCTAACTAAATTCTAGAATTTTGCAAATTCAGTTTGGTTGAATTTGGACTAGATTTGGACCTAGTTTGGTTACTTTTTGATTCGGTTTGGTTCCATTTTGATTTGGTTTGGTTCAAGAGAGAGGAGAGATAAAAATATCACATTATATTTGAGTTTAAAACTCATTCAAGCATGTGAAATATGCACCTCCTTTAAAGAATTTCCCTTCCTTACATATGTGTCAAAATGGAATCATTATACCCAAAATATCTCATATTTTTAATATTGCTCATAGTTTTTTTTAACTAATAAACCTTGTACATATTCAACTCTTCATCTTATGTAAGCATTTACTCATTTTTGGATACTTAAATTATCTCATTTTTTTGATATTACTCATAGTTTTTTACTAATAAACCTTGTACATATTCAACTCTTCATCTTATGTGAGCATTTACTCATTTTTGGATACTCAATTTATCTCATTTTTTTGATATTAATCATAGTTTTTTACTAATAAACCTTGTACATATTCAACTCTTTATCTTATGTGAGTATTTACTCATTTTTGGGTATCTTCTTTTACAAATAGGATTTATCTCCTCCCTACACATGGATTGATGCTATTGGCCCATAGGAACCTTAATTGGACCATAATCCAAAAATTTCTGAAAATCTAGACCCTTAGGCTAAGGTCCTTCATATCCATTTTTAATTAATTCTAATTGCACATTGAAAAGTTCTTTTTGAATTTTTGTTTCAGGGGAACTTATTTTAATAAGATGAGTTATTTTTCTATCCAAAAATATTCATAATCTGAATATTCTCTCTCTAGAATATTTTCTCTCTCTATGCCAAAATAGGCAGAGACAAGATCTCATTATTTGAGAAAAGGAAATTGATTAAAGGAGAATATGCTGGACATTTTGAGAGGCTGGGGAGGAATCTTACATTCACTCCCACTTGAAAAACGCGAGATGTCCTCATCTCGCAAACTTGGGATAATTTCGCAAGATGTACGAATATGAGCATTAGAGAAAAATTAATTAAGATTAACCAAAAAAAAGTCTCAAAGAGAGTAAGATTCGAGATAAGAACAAGATTTAAACTTTATTCATTCTTGAAACATATACAGTAAAGATAGAAGAACTCTTTACACTTCCATAAGCCCGTCCATCATAAGATCACAAAAGCAACACTCACAAGCTGCGCACGTATAAGGTAACTCATCTATGGGAATAATTCTATTGGTTATTACCGCACCTATCTCAGTGGTATGAGGTGATCTAACAAAAGGACCTCTGAGAGGCAAGCCAAAAACGGGGTAAAGGCATATCTTCTGATGAGGAAGAAAACACGCCAGTAAGAAGACCCGCTCAGAAAACCCAAGATGTCTTGATCTCATGACGTAGTAGTATCGGGGACCCAAACCCAAGGCTTCAATAACCATGGCCAAGCGGACATTATTACGAAAGTGCTGCTGACCCCAGGGTGTTACCCTAGTTATGTCTTGATAGGTCCGCCATTTGGTCTGAGCTACAGAAGTTTCCAAGTGAGGAAAAAGTGAGCGCTCATACTGTTCTATAAAATCCATCTTCACAAACTCGCTTGCGTCTTGAAGGTAAAAAATCATCATGGATAAAACTAATTCCTGTTGCCAAGCCATGAAGGAGATTAAGAAGAAGGGAGATCGATGGAAGTAAGATTACTGTGAGCGACAAGTAAAAGTTACAACTTATATAAAGGAAGGAGCTAGCGTAACCTAGAAGCCAACGGTATCTTGCCAACTGAAGTTTTACCGTCTTTCCATGATTTAGTTTTGGCACATATTTCTATAGGAGGCAAAAGAAGCTTGTAGGCTAAGTCACCTACTTTCATTGAATTCAGATATAAGGCTCACAATATCTGGGGGATAACTTCTTGTAAGATTCCTCCCCCAACCCCTTTTTGATGTCTAGTATCTTTCCCTGTAATCAATCCCTCTTCAGAAATATAAAGACCTTGTTTATAACTGTTTTAACCTAGAGAGAGAAAATATTCTAGAGAGAGAATATTCAAATTTTGAATATTTTTGGATAGAAAAATATCTCACCTTATTAAAATGAATCCCCCTGAAACAGAAATTCAGAAAGAATTTTCCAATGTGCAATTGGAATTAATTGGAAATAGGTATAAAGAACCTTAGTCTAAGGGTTTAGATTTTCAGAAATTTTTGGATTATGGTCCAATTAAGGTTCCTATGGGCCAATAGCATCAATCCATGTGTAGGGAGGAGATAAATCCAATTTGTAAAAGAAGATACCCAAAAATGAGTAAATGCTCACATAAGATGAAGAGTTGAAAATGTACAAGGTTTATTAGTAAAAAACTATGAGCAATATTAAAAATATGAGATATTTTGGGTATCCAAAAATAAGTAAATGCTCACATAAGATGAAGAGTTGAAAATGTACAAGGTTTATTAGTAAATAAACACATATGTAAGGAAGGGGAGTTCTTTAAAGGAGGTGCATATTTCACATAAGATGAAGAGTTGAAAATATACAAGGTTTATTAGTAAAAAAACTATGACACATATGTAAGGAAGAGGAGTTCTTTAAAGGAGGTGCATATTTCACATAAGATGAAGAGTTGAAAATGTACAAGGTTTATTAATAAAAAAACTATGACACATATGTAAGGAAGAGGAGTTCTTTAAAGGAGGTGCATATTTCACATAAGATGAAGAGTTGAAAATGTACAAGGTTTATTAGTAAAAAAACTATGAGCAATAAAATTTTGACACATATGTAAGGAAGGGGAATTGTTTAAAGGAGGTGCATATTTCACATGCTTGAATGAGTTTTAAACTAAAAAATAATGTGATATTTTTATCTCTCATCTCTCTTGAACCAAACCAAATCAAAATGGAACCAAACCGAATCAAAAAGTAACCAAACTAGGTCCAAATCTAGTCTAAATTCAACCAAATTGACTTGGAAAATTCTAGAATCAGTTTGTTTGGTTAGGAGCTCAATTTTTCCTATAAATAGAAGCCTCCCCCTTGTTGAAAAATATATAGTGTCTTATGCTTTGTTACTCTACTCCACCTAAGCCAAGAACTGTGAATTCTTTAATAATTCACTAGTTTTTGACACTTCTCTCTTTCTTCAATCCCCATTGGTGGCTCCATCAACATACTAAACCAATTGATTGGTTGGGGGCCTCTACCGTGAATAAAGAATCAAGCAAATTATAAGGTAAGTATATTGAATTTTGATCTTTTCTATAATTTCTCAATGATTCTCTCTTCTCAACCCCTCTCAAGCTTGAGAAGCTTAATTGGTATGGTTTTGAAATGCTATTGAAGTTAATTGGTGAATAGTAGTGAAGAGTTACATAATTTAATAAATGCTGTTGAAGTTAATTTCCATTTATGTTTAAATTCTAATGGTTTTTATGTAATTTCTCTCTCACTCAAGAAATGGTCATACTCATGACCCATTCTCAATCCAAATGAAGCTTTTCATAAAGCTTTTCCTTAATCCAAGATTAAGCTATGCTTGAGGCCAAATTAATGGTTTTTTTTTCTATGCTTTTAGTTTATGCATATTGATGATTCAATCCATTATGGATTGATGATCCAATTAGAGACCATTCTAATTATTTCCTTAATGATAAGCTTTATCCCTTAGAAAAAATTGAGATTTAGCAGTCATAGTAGCGGAGCTATGGCAAAATTTTTATAGAAATTACGCATAAAATAATTTCATTCAAAGCATAAAAAGAGGACTTTCTACCATATTCTAGGAACTATCATCCTAGATTAATTAAAAGAATTTTATTATGCATGGAGATGTGGATGTTTGCATGTAGATGTAGATGTATGGATATGAGTGTGAATGTGGAGGTGGATGTATGCATGGAGATGTGGATGTATGCATGTAGAGTAGATGTATAGATGAGGATGTAAATAGAGATGTGGATGGATGCATGTAGATGTAGATGTATAGATGTGGATGTGAATGGAGATGTAGATGTATGCATGTAGATGTAGAGGTATAGATGTGGATGTGGATGTATGCATGTAGATGTAGATGTATAGATGTAGATGTGAATGGTGATGTGGATGTATGCATGTAGAAGTAGATGTATAGATGAAGATGTAAATAGAGATGTGGATGTATGCATGTAATGTGGAGGTGGATGTATGCATGTAGATGTAGATGTATGGGGAGGAGAATGTGGATGTGGATGTATGCATAGAGATGTGGATGTATGCATGTAGATGTGAATGTACACATATAGATGTGGATGTATGGATGTGAATGTGCATGTAGATGTGGATGTATGGATGTGGATGTGAAAATAGATGTATGGATGTAGATGTGGATGTATGGATGTGAATGTGGATGTGGATGTGGATATATGTATGGATGTGAATATACGATAGGTGATGTGAAGGAATATGAAGTATTGAGATGGAAAATGATGTGATAGGATGAGTATACATATAAATGGAATATGGAATAAGTAATGTGGATTGATGAGGGATAATGTGGAAAAATGAAAGTTAAAATAGAAACTGTATTGTAAACTGTTTGTAAATGCTGTTTGTAAATGACTGTTTTATGTCAAGAATGCTGGGGGAGCATTTTGACCATCTTGTGATTAAGGTCGTGGAGACCTAACTGATAATGTTGCAACTGCTGACGGAGAGTCAATGAAGGACGTCTCGCGTAGCAAGGTCGGCCGAGGTCTTGACCAGCCTCGGTGCGATTAAAATGGTGAGCTTCTGGTACGGTGGATGAGGGGCCAAGGAAGCGGCCTATGAGTGAAGCGCTAGGTCACCTGCGAAGGATCCTAGAGGATGCTGACCATACAGTGCTCGGGCTCTGGGTCGCCTAGGATACCCACGCGTGCGTCGAGGAAGATATTGGAACAAGAGTAGGAGTTGTTTTCTGAAATCGGGCATGGATCTAGTTGATTGACCTTGCTGTTCTTCAATGGATGAGTCCATGGCTCTTTATATGGATCTGTTGGTTGATCTTGCTGATCTTCAACGAGAGTCCATCTTGATAAGTGATTATATTGCCGAGTATTATGGGCTAGGGATTAGGAAACGGCCCCTGAGTGGACAGGTGGTGAGCGTCCTAGTTGCCAATGATGCCATAGATACTGTGATGAAGGAATGATGGGAAAATTAAGAATCAACTGGATAAATTGGAAGATGGTGATCAGTGATACTATGGTTTTATTAAAGGATTGTTTTAAACTGGTTGAATCTATAAAAAAGCAATTTCATATTGGGTGTGTGAGTGGTGTGACTAGTTTTATTTTGCATGAACATCCGGCTAGGGGGCCTTGGAACTCTTTTCCTTGGTACCCGGGACAAAACCTAACCAAATTCTTAATTGGATCCCATCACTACAGCGGTTGGCTAACCCATGGGACTGGATGGGGTTAGGCTGGACTGATGGATCCGTAAATCGAGACTCAAACTTTTGTTTTTACGATAGATAAAATAAATCCCGGACAGTAACTGTTCTATGGATAGGAATCAACGGCTCTGCCTCTCTTGAATGGGGAAAAAAGCGTTGATCCCAATGATCCAAGTGCAAGTTTCTTCCTTGATCTGACCAAGTATCTTATAGATGCAATTGGATCAGCTCGATCAGAAATGATCTTGACTACGTTAGAGTAAAAAGTTATCCTGGTGGAATCGCTCGTGCTTTCCGGTAAAGGAAGTTTTTTCGGGTTCGGTTTTGGAACAACCGACGGATTAGTCTCTTATCCGGATATCCGTGGGTGAGGCCTCGAGCGAGTGTGGGACCCCTGTCCCGCGCGAGAAGTGCTACTTCCGCTGCTAGTACCCGAATCCGTTGCTCGGTGGGAATAGGGGCCTAAGCAAATCATTACTTAAAGGTGCATATGAATGTTTTAAGGTACTTTTTGGAAGTTCTTTAAAACAATTATGTGGAGTTAGGAGCTTTTTACTACTTGAGCAAGTCACTACTTTTATGTGCTTTTAGTGCTGAGCTACTTTAGAGTACTTGAGAAAGTCACTCCTTTTATGTGCTTTTGTCTGCTTTAGAGGGCTTAAGTAAGTCATTGATTTTATGTGCTTTTGACTTCTTTAGAGTACTTGAACAAGTCGCCTTACAAGTTCTTATATGCTTTAGAATACTTTAGAGTACTTGAGCAAGTCACTGCTTTTATGTGTTTTTTTTTTTGGATTTAGAGTGCTTGAGCAAGTCACCGCATTTATGTTCTTTTGACTGATTTTAGGTGCTTTTAAATGCTTCATGATACTTAAACAAGTCACTACTTTTAGGTGCTTCTTAATACTTCAAGGTACTTGAACAAGTCACTACTTTTAGGTGCTTTTAAAAGCTATAAGATATTTTTAGGTGCTTTTGACTAGTTGGAAGTGCTTCAAAGCACTTGAGAAGTGCCTAGGTTTGGATGGCTTTGACAAATTTTCACTACTTGCTGGAAGCAACAGTAAGTGACTTCTTTTTGGTGCTTTAAAGCACTCGATAGTGTAGCTCATGAGAGTACAAAACTTAATGGTTAATTCAATGTCTTCATGTATTGCTTACCTATTTTTTGCAGGAACAAAATGCCAAACTTGAGGAAGCGTAATCTCACTACTTATTTGTTGGTGGTTTTATTTCATAAAAATAGAAAGGGCACTACTTGGTTTCTCAGGCTCCGAAAGCACCACCAACTGAAATGGGTAAAGTTTAATTTTTAAGAGATTGTGCAACATGTGAATTCTCTATACATGAAACACATGATGTTCTTGGGGTGTACTTCCTACTATGTACACACTAGTACCACCCTCTTTGCTTTGCAAGCATATGCAACACAAGAATCTTGTGTGCATATCTTGATTTCTCTCATTTATCTGTCCTACAGAAAAGAGAATGGTGTCTGGACATGATGGTGCTACATAGGAATGTCTTTTTGAGTCACTTACAAGGGAATATCTGAGTGAAACCAAATTGTAGCAAGAGTTTGAAGGAACACACTATTTCAATGATGAGACATATAGCAATGTCTTCTTGTTAAACCCATGTTGAGTGCATGCTATTGCTTGAAGAATTTTTCATGGGTTTGAAATTTCTTTGCATAAGTAATCAAGAGATCTCCCAAAAGAAGGCTCTTGCTCCACAAGTCATAGGTGCATTTTAGCCCCACTATCTGATGGTGGTAAACCTATAAGGGACTTGACTAGTGGTGGTGGATAGGATTTGGAGAAGAATTTCTTACGGGCGATGTGGACATCATTGATGTCAATGATCAGGAATAGAATACTAAAGAGGAGGTATAGGCAGAGAAGGTTGGATGAAGGTTAGTGAAAACATGAGCACTAGTCTCAATACCGGTATGTATGAGCCATGTTCCAAACTATTTCCCCCTAAGAAAGGAAGGTGGAGTAATATTTCCGTTGCTTTTTTGTAGGTTCACAACAAATGAAAAGGAGATGGAATGCTAGAGTAACATGGAGTGCTAGCATTGAAGATAGAAGGAAAAGCTTAGCCAAAAGTACTCCACTCTTGTCCACATTATTACTCCCTAAGAAAGGAAGGTGGAGTAATATTTCTATTTTGCAAGTTCACAAACAAAGGAAAGGGAGGTGAAACATCAAAGTAACATGCAGTGCTAGCACTGAAGAGAAAAGGAAAAGCCTAGTGCTAAAAGTATGCTACTGTCCACAGTCCCTCCACCTCCAACCTCGCTAAGCCCCAAGCATGCAAAAAGTTATAATTTTATGTGTGCTAAGTCCCAAGCATGCAAAAAGTTGTAATTTTATGTGTGCTAAGCCCCATATATGCATCATCCCATAATTTTTCATATGCTAAGCCCCATACATGCATCACCCTATAACTTTATGTGTGTTAAGCCCCATGCATGCAAAAATTTACAATTTCATGTATTCGTTATATTATGTTGCCATGTCCCTTATTTGTATGGAGGACCCTTTTGTGTGTTCTAAGCCCCATGCATGCAAAAGACGTTATAATTTTGTGTATTTATTGTATTATGTTGCTATGTCACTTTGTTCATATGGAGGACTCTTATGTAACATGATGGTGACTTTGTTCATATGGAGGACTCTTATGTAACATGATGGTGACTATAATGAAAACTTAGTTTTGTCAAAGTTTAAACTATTTGATTTCATGTTGATTCCCATGTTTCCTTGTGTGTTCTAATACGCATGTTATTATACTTATTGTTCAGGAGTATGTTTCTCTTATAATGCAGCAAACTCCAATGATGTGGAAAATCCCATTAAGGTGCCTACGGTCGATGACAACGTGAAGCCCAAGGATGTGCTCAAGGAGTTGCCACCACAACTTGACAAGGTAGTGATGCGTGATGTGACCAAGCTATGCCTAGTGAGGTACCAAAGCTTGATGAGCACTCAAAACCTGATGGTGTGCCCCATGAGGTGCCAAATCCAGATGAGCACTCAAAGCACAATGATGTGCCCAATGAGATGCCAATGTGCTCGATGAGTAGTCAAAGCCAGATGATGTACCTAATGAGTTGCTGATGCTTGATGTGCATAATGAGGATGTGCCAACAATGTATGTACTGCACTCAAAGCTTGATGTCAAGCAAAAAAAAAGATGTGTAAAGACGTGCATAATGTTTGGCGATCATGATCCCTATATACACTTGCAATCCCACTTCACACTTCTCTACATGTTACCTTGCTTTATCTCCCAGAAGACTTTGCTTACCTCCCTTTTATTAGTTGAGCTTGCAACACGAAACTTATCATAGAAATGGGCCCTGAAAAATTCCACCATGTTAGTTGCACACTTTAAAGGAGCATTATTTGGCTTTAACTGCTCATGTGTGAGTGCCCTCATAATTACTGCACCGGCCTCATTATGCTCACCCCATCCTATGTGTAACATCCTCACTAATAAAGAAATGTCCATGTAATAGATGAATTTATGAGTTTTTATGGTATAAAAATCAATGATTTTAATAAATGAGCTGTTTCTACTTAGAATCTTCAAATTTCGAGCCCAAATTTGGAATCTGCACATGATTTTACCCTAGTATAAGATTTTACAGCATCCAAAACGGACACCGGATAAAGCTTATACGCAAATTTTGGTTATTTTTTAGTTAAAAAGTGATGACCTTTAAACCTTAATAAATGCACGACCGAGCATCCGATTGACAAACGGTCTGCACCCCAACGACCAGGGGAGCATCTCGGACAAAAAAAATATTTCACTCCCCCGGGCGGTGCGGCACGCAAATCGAGGCTAGCATCCCAAATTTGGAGACCTCACCCCAAAAAAGGGACCGTACACACTCACCAGGGTGCTCGTACAATGGCCACACAAGAACCAAAGGTCGGCCACCCACTGTGTGGTCCACATGCACCGCTACGTGGACACCCATGTTGCCTCTGACCAGATAAGGTACATGTGTACCACTCCTTTCCCTGTTAACCACCATCGTACCTTTCCCCTAGAGCCATGCAGGCTCCTGATCCACAGCCTTTGCTGGAACACCGTCCTTTTGATCGTACTTTGCGCAGTGCCCACACTTGTACCCCACATCTATATAAACCCCTGGGGTGCTCCATGGGCAGCACACATTTGTGCGTAGCCTACACTCTATCATGTCACCGTCTATACCGCCCTCTGTCCCTGTGTAGTGTACTTGCTACAGTGCAATCGCCCCTCTCAACACCCCCTCATCTGCCACTTTTCAGATAAGGTACCTTTCCTCTACTCCCCCCTTGTTAGAAGGCAGTGTCCTTAGCTCTTCTCCCCCACCAACCCCCCCCATTTGCGTGGACTTTAGCAAGAGGTTTTGAGAGGGTTCATGCGCTGTGGTCTTTTGCTCATACGGTCAGGTAAATGAGATCTCCTTCATGCAACAATAACATGTAGATTTCTTAAAGCTATACATAATTCTAAAGTTTTGATTCGTGTATTTTGATAGGTGGTTTTGAAGGTGGATTGGTTCCGTGCCGGGTATAAAGGCAATAATGCCACAATGAAAAGAAAACCGTCCGGATTTTGGTCCGTCGACTCCTCGAAGTTATTGCGTGCAACAAAAGAGCCTTACATTCTGCCAACTCATGTTGAACAAGCATTCTTTTACAAGAATACACATGCTCATCCATGGTGGCAAGTTGTGCATGTCCAACCTAGAGGTCGACACTTGTTTGATAGCGTCGACTCTGAGACAGCGGATCAGGATGATTTGATTACATCCTCGAATCTAGACACATCGACCTCAGAGAGGTGTAGAATTCTTCTATTCGTCGATCATGATGACATTGTAGGTGATGAGAACGACAACGATCCAGACTCTGACACTACAGACACCAAAGAGGAGGAAACAATGGATGTCGAGCCTACGGAGGAAATGAACGTGAACACAAATTTAACGATCGAGGAGTTCGAAGAAGTCAACAAGGATAATGAAGATGAAATTTTATTGACGGTTTATCTCAGAGATGATGAGGACCATTAGTCTTACGTATCAACTCACGGATCAGCCTATGTTCGGTAAGATTTAATCTCAAAATCATTCATTGTGAAGTCTTGTTTTTTTTAATAAACTTACTAACAAGGGTGGGTGGTGGGGCGTCTCGTGGTGATAGCCTCATATGGCTAGTGTCGGGGTTCGATTCCCCTCAGACTCGTTTTTCTTACTCTAGTTGTGTACAGGGTAATTTTAGCTCCAAGTTCAATGAAAAAAAGTTCGTATCAGGATTCGATTCCCCTCCTCTACCAAGGATTTGATTCCCCTCCTCTACCAAGGCTTCTATCTCGCGTTTCAACCCCAGTATCAGCATCTCAACCTTCAGTACCCGCAATAAAGCAAGGTTCCCTGGATCAACTTGGCCTAGCAGTAGACCATCAAAGCCAGCAGTCTTCTAGCATTTCGTGGCAGTAGTTCCAGCAGCACCCTCCGCAGTACCCTTAACCGCAACACACCCCATGCTGCCCATTGGTATCACAGCTCTCTGGTGGTAACTTTTTGGTCTCATAGATCATTTTGGCCTTTTGAAGACGTAAATATAGCATTTCATTTTGTTTCATTTCTCTCTCTCTACTTACTGTGCATTATCATGTCGATGACTCAGGAGTTTACACAATTGTTTCAGCAACCACTTCCGACTCCATCATGCCCCAAACTCTGTCTCCAGTGTGTTGATGACATATTTCTTGTCATCCTCGAGTTGATCGCTGCATTGCAAAATAAAGTCAGTTTTAGTAGTTCAAATAAAAAACTGTAATTCATATTCTTTATGTTAAATAATACTTACTGCCATGGTATATGAACTCGCTGTAGATATGACATGCAAAGATCTCTCATCCGTCATCTGAAGGCGATGTCAGCTCCAACGTGAAGGATACCCCCGTCAGGTGTGATGTCGCATGTGACACCCAAAGTCCCAGTGCACGTGCGCATTGGCATTGGTGGGGGCACTGGTGGTGTGGTACTCTGCCGCCACTGATGCCTACGCGCAATACAAACATACGATATATTGAGATGTGAGTTCGTAAAAAATACTTGATATTTAATCCGTAATCGCCATAAAAGATATACCTGCGGGAGGAACGGCCACTACCCTGTGAATCAGGTGTCACCTGAGTACTAGGAGGTACATTAGGAGTAAGCCGCTGACTCTCGTGATGTGATGTAGCTGGGATAGGAGTCCTAAGCAAACAAAGACATCAAAAGGATATATATATTAAGAATTCTATATGTAAAAAATGGATGACATTACTATTTTATCAATCAAGAAGCTTACCGATGCGCAGTAGTATGTGCATGCCAAGACGTCTCCACTCTTGCATGTGGCTGGGAGGATGTACCCTCTCTAGGTCGTACGGGCATACTGAATCTCCCAAGAATCTCAATCGCGCCGTCTAAACCTGCATCATCCATCTCCACATAATCTGTCATGGCCTTTGACAGTGTATCTCCAGAAAGTCCAGTGCCTCGTAGCAAAGACTTGATGATCGCCAACTTCACTTTATGGCCGTGGTCACTCATCGTATCTATATATTTAAAACAACTATATGTCAGACTAGAGATACATTGTTAGAGAAGAGCTCAATACATTGTTAGAGATCGGCTAGAGGAGCTCAATACATTGTTGGAGAGGAGCTCAATCGGGCCAAGGCTCATATTGGCGCTGACCATAAGAGAGGAAAGGGCTAAAAGATTACCCACGGTGAAACCCTGAGGCTTGGGAGGCAACCCTAAGGCAGCTGGTGAAACCGGGCTATGGACACATAACGCAGTAATTCTTTCAATTAAATACCTGGACTTTATGACACACACACAAACAGAATCCTCGCTCAACACCAGATTGGCCCCGAAGTCCGGCGCCCCTTGCGGTATTTATTTCTTGATTAAGAGATTGAAAATAGAAAGCGGGAGTGCAATTGGGCACTCTACCCGTTCCTGCTGAAGTTTACAAGTTCTGGAAGAATTTTGCCAGCATAACAGCACTAAAACTGTCCCAAAACAACTCAAAATGAATCCCAACTGACTGAGTTCACTTCCACAGGTCTCAACCTACCCATTAGAGTCCAAAACAGTGAATTTCAGCTTGTTGTCTTGTTTGTACAGACATGTTTTCAGCTCTATTTGCAGCTCTGTACAACCACCACACTGTCCTGGTAGACCCTAGCAAGGTCCCTCTGCAATCTGTCATCAAATGGGCCTTGGAACAGCCCTTGAACAGTCCAAAAATAGCACTGCTGAATTGGACACCTGCGTGGTGAGGTAACTACCCTCACCTGTTCCTGCTTTGGAGCAGCAGTTAGCTGCTGCTGTTCCTATCAAAAGAGGCTCTTGCCTCAGCCAAAAAGCATATTCCCCACACAGCTGTACATAATTCATGAGAGTAGCCCACTAGAGGGGCATTACCATAGCTGAATATAGGTTAAGAGAGGCTGTGGGGAGCAAGCTCAACCCTCAGTGCATAGAGAACAGGGAAGGGGAAGCTCCAATAGCTCGTAACCTGCAACAATCCACCTGAAAAACCACAAAAATGAGCCCAGGGGGAAGATAATCGAGCACCCAGCCTCCTGTACTTAGAAACTGGCCTAAAAGCTGCCACATGGCAGTCATGCAGCTCATTTCTCGTTCCAGCCTTCCGGTCTAAAAATCTCCCAATTTGCTAACATTTTGACATCAGTCCTTTGGTGATTATTGATCCTTGCAACATTCCGGAGAGATTGACGTGAACAGATTTCAAATCTGATCACTGTCCAAAAATAGCAGTTTCCCTAACTTTTAGGGATGATGTCATCTGCATTCCTTATGGTCTCCTGACCATCTTTGACCTGTATGGTCACTTCAGAATTTGCTTAGAAATCAAGATACAGTGACCTTTCAGGCGGCGGCCACTAACTGGTGTGAACCGTCGCTTCTAGCCAAATCCATTGGCCCTGTTCACTGGTAGTCACATTTCAGTGCATATCTCAAGCTTGGCCATCCGCTGGTCCAATGTCCCACTGGGTGACCCAACTGACAATGCAATGGCCCTAGCTCTTCCAAGAGATCCGGGGGAAAGCAACAGCAGCCAAAGAAAGAAAAAGAAAAAGATATTTATATAAAGAAATAAATAGGGAAAACAACTGCAGCAAAGTACACCACCCAGCAGCTGGAGGACCCAATAGCTGTCCGACTACTCAGACATCAGTCGTGGAGTGTCTCACTGCTGGCCGACTGGATGTATGCAGTCGTGGGCCTCATGTGCTGCTGGCCGACTATTGCTACAGTCTCGTGGAGGGCCTTTTCAGCAAGCCGACTGTCCATCTGGAGACATATAAATAGGCCCCCAGCCCCATACCACTCATCAGTGTATCATATCGGGATCTTCTTGTGTATATCAGAGCAGAGTTACACGCCTACATCTCTCTCTCTCTTGTGCTGTTTTTCTGCATGCATTTTTTGCTCTTGTGTTCCCAGATCTAGTCATCATCTCCGCTGCGTATTCTGACAACAACCTAGGGACACAGAGGGAACTTCCCTGCAGAAAACAAACGCCCATAGATATAGGAGAATGGGGACGGCCAGACAATGGAGTTCTCATGGACGGATCGTGGGTGTAGAATAGATTCTGGCTGGAAAGGAACTCGAAACCCGAGCCAGGAGATACACGATAACCAACCAGGAGACGACTCTCATGAAAAGATGAGATACAAAACCTCCATCCTCCATTCCTCTGGTGGTTGCATCCTCACTCTCTGTATTTTTTTCCTTATTTTTCCCATTTTTCTATGGCTTGGGAGGCAACCCTGAGGCGGCTGGTGAAACCGGGCTATGGACACATAACACAGTAATTCTTTCACCCTATGAACAACATCACACCCTGGCACATCCAATGCTTGTGCATCACAACATAGACTCCCAAACTGTCTCTCAAAAGAGAACTCGTATCACAGCACAGCATACCATACAGTCGACACACCTATACCAACCCTCTCTACCTTCCAAGGGTACTATCCATCTCTGTCATGGATTCCCTATCCAATCTGTAGCAAGGCTGTACCAAACATTCGTCCATTCCTGTATCTTTTGCCTGTACCTTCTACCTGCATGCGACCTATCTCCTGGAGAAACCCAAAAACATGTTTCCTCGAGAAACCTACAACCTGTTTCCACATGAAACCTTTAGACCTGTTTCCATACAAAACCATTCATGGCACCATTCAACAAATAGTGCCAACAACAACATACATCTAGTTACCTGTTCCCTCATGAAACATCTGGCAACATAGAGATGCCCATAACTGTAGGTCCCTCTATTCCTTTCTAGCAGGAAGAAAAATAATCTGCTCCATGAGCACGCAGCCATGCGAGCTTGCATCACTCCCATGCCAAGAAACATAACCAGGTGACCTTATACTTGCCTCCACATGCCATCATCCGATCCATGTGAGGAATGCCATGACATGAGCTCTGCTATGGATTTGCACTTGAACATGTGTTTGATGCGAGGAATTATAGGAAAGTGTCGCAAGACTTTACGAGGTACATCAAAACTCTTCACATCTGTTCTATACCTTGCTTCACCACAAGTGGGACAATGTCGAGCCTCCTTATGCGTCCCACGAAAGAGAATGAAATCATTGACGCATGCATGTATGCGATCATAATCCAATCCTCCAAGAGATGTCACATAGCGCCTCGCAATGTCTCTTGAGGTGGGTAGTCTATTTCCCTTTGGAAGCATGTTTGATAATAGCCTGCATCCAATATCATCAATTAGTCCTAAATCCTAAACCTTAAACCACTAATTCAAATTTGCAAGTTAGAATGCTTACTTCAATAATGCGTCAAGACTTGCATTGCTCCATCCATAAACTGTTTGTATATTGAGTAGTTCAAGTGAAGCACGTAAAATAGAGAATGTGCACCCTTCAAAAACCAGTGTCGATGAAGCCTTGTAAAGATGCTCTTGTTCCATATCATCGTTGTCCATACCTTTGGGATCATCCTTAAAAAGATTCCGCACCATATCATCAAACACTTGGTCTTCCACAACTTCGTGGGGTGCAGGGCTATTATCATCCCTTTCCCACTCATCTCTGACAATAGATCCCGAAGCTGCAGCATCATCTCGTCGACGCTTTGCGTGCTCTTGCCGCGCGTAGGGCACCATGTTAGGGTGTAGTACTGCATCCTGCTTCAATTAGAGTTTATATATTACAACTCCATTAATTTAATTTGGATACTATGAGTCATTTGAATACCATCAATTTACATCTACTCACCTCTAAACCTGTTTGATTCCATTCTCCATACAAGGAGATGTGATTCAAGGTAATTCGACGTGCTCGTACAATGCATCCTTGACATCGATTACACATACACTTGATCCTTTGTCCCAACCACACATCGCGATTATGATGACGCATTGTCTCATCTTCACCAGAGCTGCTTGAGGAGGTTGATGACATCTTATGTACAAACCAGAAAACACAAAATCATAATATGTTTTTAATGAAAGTATAGAAATCGCGTGTATTAATGCGGCTACATCCTAAAAATTGCGTGTATTAACGCGGCTATATCCTAAAAATCGCGTGTATTAACGCGGCTACTTCCTGAAAATCGCGTGTATAAACGCGGCTAATTTATCATAAATGCGAAAATACACGCGTTTCTACACGCGATGACCTGTTTAAACTAAAAATAACCCGCCTTCCCCAAATCAACATTTTGAACTAACATATCTGCTCTCTTTCGTTTTCGCCTCTTCCAACAGACACTAAACCTAAGTGCAAGGAGCAGATAAGGAGCACACACCAGTGAAAGAAACCGACCAAAAAAGAAGACTCACTTTTTCAGAGGTGAGTCAGTTTGTCCTTTGCCTTGTCTCTTTCCTCAAATTTGTCCTCAGATTTGTTTTTGCTATTTTCTCTTTGCTTTTTGGGTTTGTCTCCGTCCTTCTCCTTCACTGGTTGCCATCTGGTGAACGATTCTGACAGGGGCAACAGTGGAACTTTTATAAGGACACATTGTCGGAGGTCGATCGCTTTCAAAATTTTATTTGCGCAGGTCGCGTGTAAAAACGCGTGTATGTCTGCGTGTATCCTGTCTGCACAGACTGTTCACGCGCATATACACACGTTTCTATGTTTCCTGTTTCTATGGTTTGCACGCTGATAGGTGGCTTGGATGATGATATTTGTGTGAGTCAAGAGATAGCATATGATGTACATGAGGATTATTTTTGCAGATTCTTTATGGATATTCCAGGTTCTTCATCGGATCCATTTGCGTACAGCAATTGGCTGATGGAGATGCTAAATCATTTTGGGCGCCATCCTGGTCAAGTTAAGCTTACAAAGTACATGTATGCCCATCTCCCTCCTTCCATGCCTGGTGTCTATACCCCTACCGCGAGTATCCAGGGCACTCCACTGTCGTCTATGCCTACGAGTCCGACGAGACGGCATGCAGCTTCTCCTCTTCCACACCCACCGAGGAGACATACCTCGTCCCAGACACACTCACGCACACTCTCCCAAGCACCGTCACGTCAGGGCTCACAACCACCATCACGTACTCACTCAGAGCCACCGTCACATCAGGGCTCACAGCCACCGTCACGTAGACAATCCCCCAGTCGTGACTCCACCCGCAGTATTAGGAAGAGTGGGAGTGGAGGATGCTGCGGGTGCTTTGGTGGGGGAGGTAGTAGGGCACGCGGTGCTTTGGTGGGGGAGGTAGTAGGGCACGCGGTGAGAGAGGAGATAGAGGGAGAAGAGTTAGAGGAGATAGTTCGGAAGAGGAGGAGATGAGAGAGGTGGAGGGAGTGATCTGCTATGATGTGACGGATAGGGGCGGGATAGTGATGGATGCGAGGGGGAAAGAGGTAATGGAGTACATGCGTGGGGTAGTATCAAACTTGTATAGAAATTGTTTTATTAAATTTAAAGATCAAAATAGCCGATTAGTTGGGGAGGTGATAGAGGCTGTACATAGTCGGTACCCCAATCCCCCACATGCTACATTCTCGGATGTATGGGGAAGGATGCCAATAAGGGAGATCTTAAGTAATAAAAGATCTCACCTTAAAAAACTCGCGTATGATGATGGGCTAAATGTAGCTACGGGTGGCTATCCTACCGAGAAACCTGCTGCACACAAACGCGAGTGGAAGGAGGCAAAGAAACGAGCAGAGGGTGGCGTGAAGAGCAGGCAGCATGTGGAGGTACGATGGATCCAGATGGAGACCATTGGATCTTTGCATTTCGGATCTGGAGGCGTCGAGTCATGGGAAGTAGAGTTCGTAATTATCTTGCCACTTTATTTGATTGTTTACTTAATTCATTGATTCTATGATTGTTTTAATCTTACAAATTGTGTTGATTATGATACAGCGCGACGGGTTACGGGGAGGAAGCCCACAACCCACGATACTGGGTATGCTCGTCGGCATAGCAGATGTGACACGTGGGCCATCTTAAGAGCCGAGGGACGTATTACGGACGCGCAGTTTGAGATGGCCATGAGACCATACGGTCGACAGGAACTTGAAAACTCTAAACGAATGATTTTGGTTTATTGAATTACATATATATATACTTATATACTATATATTACTTGAACAGGCACAAGCTGCTGAGATGATCCACCCGCCGCCACTGCAGAGGGTGGACGTGAGTACTCATCGGACATTCCGATCGATGTGAGCTCATCTGAGCATGGAGGGAGCACCGAGTCATCATCTAGGTCTGAGTAGTACTCAGACTTATAGTATCACATTTCATATTGAGGATGTGGTTGTATATATTTTTTTGTAAACTGAAGCCATGGGCTACTTCGACATATGGACTCCCTTGTATATATGTTTGAAATTTTGATAGTAATATTGAATCGTGAATCGATAGTATTGCATTCCTGTCTGTCTTGAATCATGTATTGAAAATGTGTGCATTCATGTCGTTCTTCTCTTAATTTTCCTCGTGGATATCTTCTTCGTGGATGGTCCAATGCACCCAAAAAAAAATCCAGAGAGTGTTATTGGGTGCTGGAATGCTGGAACAGCATTCAGGTACCAAATAGCACTCTGGATTTTTTTTGTTCTCTGTTCGCGTGTATAAACGCGTCAGATCTGTAAAAAGTCGCGTGTATATACGTAGATAATCTGTAAAACACGCGTGTATAAACGCTCCAAATCTGAGAAATACGCGTGTATAAGCGCATCTAAAGTGACAAAACACGTGTATAGACTCTTGTATCAGTGCGTCTAAACGCAGCTGAACTGAGAGAACGCATGTATACGCCCGTGTATCAGCACGTCTGAACAGTCCTATACACGCGCTTTTACACGCATGTCTCTGGCCGCGATTATACACGCGCTGATACACGGGCCCGCTTCTTTTTTTCACAAGTCATTTTTAGCGGCTAGGAGCGCGGGTATGAGCCCGATCCTTTGTAGTGCTAATACGCATGATATTATACTTGTTGTTCAGAAGTATGTTTCTCTTATAATGCAGCAAACCCCAATGATATTTAGGATGATCTGATGGGAGAAATTGATGATGATTATCGAATATGGTCTTACACAAACCGTCAGCATACTCATGTACTAACGAAGGGCCACAAATAGGACATGCATGTTTACCCGATATTTTCAAACCTGTTAAAATATAAATAAAAGTTAGAATAATACAGTCAATATTTATAATTAATATAGCCAATAGTATTAGAGTAGGGAGGTAATTAGAATTCTTACCAGAACAATCATTGTATCCTGGAAAGTCATGCATTGTCCACATCAACACTGCTTTTAAGTCGAAGTGTCGAGAGGAGGGAGGCCTACTAATGTCCACCACCGCAACAACTCTGCATAGTTCCTCCAACTCATCAATCAACGGTTCGAGATAAACATCCATATGCTTGACTTTATGTTTCCTTGGAATTAGAAGGGATAACATAAGATGTCCCTTCTTGATCGCCATTGATGGTGGAAGGTTGTAATTCACCAACACAACTGGCCACACGCTGTATGCGGTGCTTTTGAAACCAAATGGATTCACTCCATCCATACCTAGGCCAAGTCTCAAGTTTCTGGGCTCTGTTTTAAAACTGGGCCACTCATCTTCAATATGCTTCCAAGCAGGAGTGTCTGCGAGAATTCTCCACATGCCATCATTCGATCGATGTGAGGAATGCCATGACATGAGCTCTGCTATGGATTTGCACTTGTGTTTGATGCGAGGAATTATAAGAAAGTGTCGCAAGACTTTACGAGGTACATCAAAACTCTTCACATCTGTTCTATACCTTGCTTCACCACAAGTGGGACAATGTCGAGCCTCCTTATGCGTCCCACGAAAGAGAATGCAATCATTGACGCATGCATGTATGCGATCATAATCCAATCCTCCAAGAGATGTCACATAGCGCCTCGCTATGTCTCTTGAGGTGGGTAGTCTATTTCCCTTTGGAAGCATGTTTGATAATAGCCTGCATCCAATATCATCAATTAGTCCTAAATCCTAAACCTTAAACCACTAATTCAAATTTACAAGTTAGAATGCTTACTTCAATAATGCGTTAAGACTTGCATCGCTCCATCCATAAACTGTTTGTATATTGAGTAGTTCAAGTGAAGCACGTAAAATAGAGAATGTGCACCCTTCAAAAACCGGTGTCGATGAAGCCTTGTAAAGATGCTCTTGTTCCATATCATCGTCGTCCATACCTTTGGGATCATCCTTAAAAAGATTCCGCACCATATCATCAAACACATCCTCTTCCACAACTTCGTGGGGTGCAGGGCTATTGTCATCCCTTTCCCACTCATCTCTGACAATAGATCCCGAAGCTCCACAATCATCTCGTTGACGCTTTCCGTGCTCTCGCCGCGCGTAGGGCACCATGTTAGGGTGTGGTACTGCATCCTGCTTCAATTAGAGTTTATATATTACAACTCCATTAATTTAATTTGGATACCATGAGTCATTTGAATACCATCAAATACCATCAATTTACATCTACTCACCTCTAAACCTGTTTGATTCCATTCTCCATACATGGAGATGTGATTCAAGGTAATTCGACGTGCTCGTACAATGCATCCTCGACATCGATTACACATACACTTGATCCTTTGTCCCAACCACACATCGCGATTACGATGACGCATTGTCTCATCTTCACCAGAACTGCTTGAGGAGGTTGATGACATCTTATGTACAAACTAGAAAACACAAAATCATAATCTGTTTTTAATGAAAGTATAAAAATCGCATGTATTAACGTGGCTACATCCTAAAAATTACGTGTATTAACGCGGCTATATCCTAAAAATCGCGTGTATTAACGCGGCTACTTCCTGAAAATTGCGTGTATAAACGCGGCTAGATCCATAAAATCGCGTGTATAAACGCGGCTAATTTATCATAAACATAAAAATACACGCGTTTCTACACGCGATGACCTTTTTAAACTAAAAATAACCCGCCTTCCCCAAATAAACATTTTGAACTAACATATCTGCTATCTTTCGTTTTCGCCTCTTCCACCAACAGACACTAAACCTAAGTGCAAGGAGCAGACAAGGAGCACACACCGGTGAAAGAAACCGACCAAAAAAGAAGACTCACTTTTTCAGAGGCGAGTCAGTTTGTCCTTTGCCTTGTCTCTTTCCTCAGATTTGTCCTCAGATTTGTTTATGCTATTTTCTCTTTGCTTTTTGGGTTTGTCTCCGTCCTTCTCCTTCACTGGTTGGCCATCTGGTGATGAACGATTGTGACAGGGGCGACAGTGGGCCTTTTATAAGGACATATTGTTGGAGGTCGGTCGCTTTCAAAATTCTATTTGCGCAGGTCACGTGTAAAAACGCGTGTATGTCTGCATGTATCCTGTGTGCACAGACTGTTCACGTGCATATACACGCATTTTTGGACGGGTGTATATACGCATTTCTGAACGGGTGTATAAAGGCGTTTCTAGATGGGTGTATACACGAGACTGTGTTTCCTGTTTCTATGGTTTACAGGCTGATAGGTGGCTTGGATGATGATATTTATGTGAGTCAAGAGACAACCCATGATGTACATGAGGATTATTTTTACAGATTTTTTATGGATATTCCAAGTTTTTCATCCGATCCATTTGCGTACAGCAATTGGCTGATGGAGATGCTAAATCATTTTGGGTGCCATCCTGGTCCAGTTAAGCTTATAGAGTACATGTATGCCCATCCCCCTCCTTCCATGCCTAGTGTCTATACCCCTACCGTGAGTATCCAGGGCAATCCACTGCCGTCTATGCCTATGAGTCCGACGAGACGGCATGCAGCTTCTCCTCTTCCACGCCCACCGAGGAGACATACCTCGTCCCCAGACACACTCACGCACACCCTCCCAAGCACCGTCACGTCAGGGCTCACAACCACCATCACGTACTCCCTCAGAGCCACCGTCACGTCAGGGCTCACAGCCACCATCACGTAGAGAATCCCCCAGTCGTGACTCCACCCGCAGCAGTAGGAAGAGTGGGAGTGGAGGATGCGGCAGGTGCTTTGGTGGGGGAGGTAGTAGGGCACGCGGTGAGAGAGGAGATAGAGGGAGAAGAGTTAGAGGAGATAGTTCGGAAGAGGAGGAGATGAGAAAGGTGGAGGGAGTGATCTGCTATGATGTGACGGATAGGGGCGGGATAGTGATGGATGCGAGGGGGAAAGAGGTAATGGAGTACATGCGTGGGGTAGTATCAAACTTGTATAGAAATTATTTTATTAAATTTAAAGATCAAAATAGCCGATTAGTTGGGGAGGTGATAGAGGCTGTACACAGTCGGTACCCCAATCCCCCACATGCTACATTCTCGGATGTATGGGGAAGGATGCGAATAAGGGAGATCTTAAGTAATAAAAGATCTCACCTTAAAAAACTCACGTACGATGATGGGCTAAATGTAGCTACGGGTGGGTCCTATCGAGAAACCTACCCGACTGCACACAAACGCGAGTGGAAGGAGGCAAAGAAACGAGCAGTGGGTGGCGTGAAGAGCAGGCAGCATGTGGAGGCACGACGGATCCAGATGGAGACCATTGGATCTTCACATTTCGGATCTGGAGGCGTCGAGTCATGGGAAGCAGAGTTCGTATCTTGCCACTTTATTTGATTGTTTACTTAATTCATTGAATCTATGATTGTTTTAATCTTACAAATTGTGTTGATTATGATACAGCGCGACGGGGAGGAAGCCCACAGCCCACGATACTGGGTATGCTCGTCGGCATAGCAGAGGTGACACGTGGGCCATCTTCAGAGCCGAGGGACGTATTACGGACGCGCAGTTTGAGATGGCCATGAGACCATACGGTCGACAGGTACTTGAAAACTCTAAACAAATGATTTTGGTTTATTGAATTACATATATATATACTTATATACTATATATTACTTGAACATGCACAAGCTGCTGAGATGATCCACCCGCCACCACTGTAGAGGGTGGATGTGAGCACTACTCATCGGACATTCCGATTAATGTGAGCTTATCTGAGCATGGAGGGAGCACCGAGTCATCATCTAGGTCTGAGTAGTACTCAGACTTATAGTATCACATTCCATATTGAGGATGTGGTTGTATATATTTTTTTGTAAACTGAAGCCATGGGCTACTTCGACATATGGACTCCCTTGTATATATATGTGAAATTTTGATAGTAATATTGAATCGTGAATCGATAGTATTGCATTCATGTCTATCTTGAATCATGTATTGACAATGTATGCATTCATGTCGTTCTTGTCTTAATCTTCCTCGTGGATATCTTCTTCGTGGATGGTCCAATGCACCCAAAAAAAAAAATCCAGAGAGTGTTATTGGGTGCTCGAATGCTGGAACAGCATTCAGGTACCAAATAGCACTCTTTGGATTTTTTTTTTGTTCTCTGTTCGCGTGTATAAACGCGTCAGATCTGCAAAAAGTCGCGTGTATATACGCAGATAATCTGTAAAACACGCGTGTATAAACGCGTCAAATCTGAGAAATACGCGTGTATAAGCGCATCTAAAGTGACAAAACGCGTGTATAGACTCTTGTATCAGTGCGTCTAAATGCAGCTGAACTGAGAGAACGCATGTATACGCCCGTGTATCAGCGCGTCTGAACAGTCCTATACACTCGCTTTTACACGCATGTCTCTGGCCGCGATTATACACGAGCTGATACACGGGCCCGCTACTTTTTTTCATAGGTCATTTTTAGCGGCTAGGAGCGCGGGTATGAGCCCGATCCTTTGTAGTGCTAATACGCATGATATTATACTTGTTGTTCATCAGGAGTATGTTTCTCTTATAATGCAGCAAACCCCAATGATATTTAGGATGATCTGATGGGAGAAATTGATGATGATTATCGAATATGGTCTTACACAAACCGTCAGCATACTCATGTACTAACGAAGGGCCACAAATAGGGCATGCATTTTTATCCGATGTTTTCAAACCTGTTAAAATATAAATAAAAGTTAGAATAATACAGTCAATATTTATAATTAATATAGCCAATAGTATTAGAGTAGGGAGGTAATTAGAATTCTTACCAGAACAATCGTTGTATCCTGGAAAATCATGCATTGTCCACATCAACACTACTTTTAAGTCAAAGTGTCGAGAGGAGGGAGGCCTACTAATGTCCACCACCGCAACACCTCTCCATAGTTCCTCCAACTCATCAATCAACGGTTCGAGATAAACATCCATATGCTTGACTTTATGTTTCCCTGGAATTAGAAGGGATAACATAAGATGTCCCTTCTTGATCGCCATTGATGGTGGAAGGTTGTAATTCACCAACACAACTGGCCACACGCTGTATGCGGTGCTTTTGAAACCAAATGGATTCACTCCATCCATAACTAGGCCAAGTCTCAAGTTTCTGGGCTCTGTTTTAAAGCTGGGCCACTCATCTTCAATATGCTTCCAACAAGCAGGAGTGTCTGCGGGAATTCTCCACATGCCATCATCCGATCGATGTGAGGAATGCCATGACATGAGCTCTGCTATGGATTTGCACTTGAACATGTGTTTGATGCGAGGAATTATAAGAAAGTGTCGCAAGACTTTACGAGGTACATCAAAACTCTTCACATCTGTTCTATACCTTGCTTCACCACAAGTGGGACAATGTCGAGCCTCCTTATGCGTCCCACGAAAGAGAATGCAATCATTGACGCATGCATGTATGCGATCATAATCCAATCCTCCAAGAGATGTCACATAGCGCCTCGCTATGTCTCTTGAGGTGGGTAGTCTATTTCCCTTTGGAAGCATGTTTGATAATAGCCTGCATCCAATATCATCAATTAGTCCTAAATCCTAAACCTTAAACCACTAATTCAAATTTACAAGTTAGAATGCTTACTTCAATAATACGTCAAGACTTGCATTTCTCCATCCATAAACTGTTTGTATATTGAGTAGTTCAAGTGAAGCACGTAAAATAGAGAATGTGCACCCTTCAAAAACCGGTGTCGATGAAGCCTTGTAAAGATGCTCTTATTCCATACCATCGTCGTCCATACCTTTGGGATCATCCTTAAAAAGATTCCGCACCATATCATCAAACACTTCCTCGTGGGGTGCAGGACTATTGTCATCCCTTTCCCACTCATCTCTGACAATAGATCCCGAAGCTCCAGCATCATCTCGTCGACACTTTGCGTACTCGTGCCGCGCATAGGGCACCATGTTAGGGTGTGGTACTGCATCCTGCTTCAATTAGAGTTTATCTATTACAACTCCATTAATTTAATGTGGATACCATGAGTCATTTGAATACCATCAATTTACATCTACTCACCTCTAAACCTGTTTGATTCCATTCTCCATACATGGAGATGTGATTCAAGGTAATTCGACGTGCTCGTACAATGCATCCTCGACATCGATTACACATACACTTGATCCTTTGTCCCAACCACACATCACGATTACGATGACGCATTGTCTCATCTTCACCAGAACTGCTTGAGGAGGTTGATGACATCTTATGTACAAACCAGAAAACACAAAATCATAATCTATTTTTAATGAAAGTATAAAAATCGCGTGTATTAACGCGGCTACACCCTAAAAATTACGTGTATTAACGCGGCTATATCCTAAAAATCACGTGTATTAACGCGGCTACTTCCTGAAAATCGTGTGTATAAACGCGGCTAGATCCTTAAAATCGCGTGTATAAACGCGGCTAATTTATCATAAACGTAAAAATACACGCGTTTCTACACGCGATGACCTGTTTAAACTAAAAATAACCCGCCTTCCCCAAATAAACATTTTGAACTAACATATCTGCTCTCTTTCGTTTTCGCCTCTTCCAACAGACACTAAACCTAAGTGCAAGGAGCAGACAAGGAGCACACACAGGTGAAAGAAACCAACCAAAAAATAAGACTCACTTTTTCAGAGGTGAGTCAGTTTGTCCTTTGCCTTGTCTCTTTCCTCAGATTTGTCCTCAGATTTGTTTATGCTATTTTCTCTTTTCTTTTTGGGTTTCTCTCCGTCCTTCTCCTTCACTGGTTGCCATCTGGTGAACGATTCTGACAGGGGCGACAGTAGGCCTTTTATAAGGACACATTGTTGGAGGTCAGTCGCTTTCAAAATTTTATTTTGCGCAGGTCTCGCGTGTAAAAACACGTGTATGTCTGCATGTATCCTGTCTGCACAGACTGTTCACGTGCATATACACGCGTTTCTGGAGACGGGTGTATATACGCGTTTCTGGACGGGTGTATACACGTGTTTCTAGACGGGTGTATACACGAGACTGTGTTTCCTGTTTCTATGGTTTGCAAGCTGATAGGTGGCTTGGATGAAGATATTTATGTGAGTCAAGAGACAGCCCAAGATGTACATGAGGATTATTTTTGCAGATTTTTTATGGATATTCCAGGTTCTTCATCCGATCCATTTGCGTACAGCAATTGGCTGATGGAGATGCTAAATCATTTTGGGTGCCATCCTGGTCCAGTTGAGCTTATAGAGTACATGTATGCCCATCCCCCTCCTTCCATGCCTGGTGTCTATACCCCTACCGTGAGTATCCAGGGCACTCCACTGCCGTCTATGCCTATGAGTCCGACGAGACGGCATGCAGCCTCTCCTCTTCCACGCCCACCGAGGAGACATATCTCGTCCCAGACACACTCACGCACACCCTCCCAAGCACCGTCACGTCAGGGCTCACAACCACCATCACGTACTCCCTCAGAGCCACCATCACGTCAGGGCTCACAGCCACTGTCACGTAGACAATCCCCCAGTCGTGACTCCACCCGCAGCAGTAGGAAGAGTGGGAGTGGAAGATGCGGCGGGTGCTTTGGTGGGGGAGGTAGTAGGGCACGCGGTGAGAGAGGAGATAGAGGGAGAAGAGTTAGAGGAGATAGTTCGGAAGAGGAGGAGATGAGAGAGGTGGAGGGAGTGATCTGCTATGATGTGACGGATAGGGGCGGGATAGTGATGGATGCGAGGGGGAAAGAGGTAATGGAGTACATGCGTGGGGTAGTATCAAACTTGTATAGAAATTATTTTATTAAATTTAAAGATCAAAATAGCCGATTAGTTGGGGAGGTGATAGAGGCTGTACATAGTCGGTACCCCAATCCCCCACATGCTACATTCTCGGATGTATGGGGAAGAACGCGAATAAGGGAGATCTTAAGTAATAAAAGATCTCACCTTAAAAAACTCGCGTACGATGATGGGCTAAATGTAGCTGCGGGTGGCTATCCTGCCCAGAAACCTGCCACCACTGCGCACAAACGCGAGTGGAAGGAGGCAAAGAAACGAGCAGAGGGTGGTGTGAAGAGCAGGCAGCATGTGAAGGCACGACGGATCGAGATGGAGACCATTGGATCTTCGCATTTCGGATCTGGCGGCGTCGAGTCATGGGAGGCAGAGTTCGTAAGTATCTTGCCACTTTATTTGATTGTTTACTTAATTCATTGATTCTATGATTGTTTTAATCTTACAAATTATGTTGATTATGATACAGCGCGATGGATTACAGGGAGGAAGCCCACAGCCCACGATACTGGGTATGCTCGTCGACATAGTAGACGTGACACGTGGGCCATCTTCAGAGCCGCGAGGGACGTATTACGGATGCGCAGTTTGAGATGGCCATGAGACCATATGGTCGACAGGTACTTGAAAACTCTAAACGAATGATTTTGGTTTATTGAATTACATATATATATACTTATATACTATATATTACTTGAACAGGCATAAGCTGCTGATGATCCACCCGCCGCCACTGCAGAGGGTGGACGTGAGCACTACTCATCGGACATTCATCTGAGCATGGAGGGAGCACCAAGTCATCATCTGGGTCTGAGTAGTACTCAGACTTATAGTATCACATTCCATATTGAGGATGTGGTTGTATATATTTTTTTGTAAACTGAAGCCATGGGCTACTTCAACATATGGACTCCCTTGTATATATGTGTGAAATTTTGATAGTAATATTGAATCGTGAATCGATAGTATTGCATTCATGTCTGTCTTGAATCGTGTATGGACAATGTATGCATTCATGTCGTTCTTGTCTTAATCTTCCTTGTGGATATCTTCTTCGTGGATGGTCCAATGCACCCAAAAAAAAAATCCAGAGAGTGTTATTGGGTGCTGGAATGCTGGAACAGCATTCAGGTACCAAATAGCACTCTCTAGATTTTTTTTTTGTTCTCTGTTCGTGTGTATAAACGCGCCAGATCTGCAAAAAGTTGCGTGTTTATACGCAGATAATTTGTAAAACACGCGTGTATAAACGCGTCAAATCTGAGAAATACCCGTGTATAAGCGCATCTAAAGTGACAAAACGCGTGTATAGACTCTTGTATCAGCGCGTCTAAATGCAACTGAACTGAGAGAACGCGTGTATACGCCCGTGTAACAGCGCGTCTGAACAGTCCTATACACACTACATGCATGTCTCTGGCCGCGATTATACACGCGCTGATACACGAGCCCGCTACTTTTTTTCACAAGTCATTTTTAGCGGCTAGGAGCGCGGGTATGAGCCCGATCCCTTGTAGTGCTAATACGCATGATATTATACTTGTTGTTCAAGAGTATGTTTCTCTTATAATGCAGCAAACCCCAATGATGTGGCAAATCCCATTAAGGTGCCTATGGTCGATGACAACGTAAAGCCCAAGGATGTGCTCGAGGAGTTGCCACCACAACTTGACAAGGTAGTGATGCATGATGTGACCAATCTATGCCCAGTGAGGTGCCAAAGCTTGATGAGCACTCAAAACCTGATGGTGTGCCCCATGAGGTGCCAAATCTAGATGAGCACTCAAAGCCCAATGATGTGCCCAATGAGATGCCAATGCTCGATGAGTAGTCAAAGCCAGATGATGTACCTAATGAGTTTCCAATGCTTGATGTGCCTAATGAGGATGTGCCAATGTGCATAATGTTTGGCGATCATGATCCCTATATACACTTGCAATCCCACTTCACACTTCTCTACATGTTACCTTGCTTTATCTCCCAGAAGACTCTTCTTACCTCCCTTTTATTAGATGAGCTTGCAACATGAAACTTATCATAGAAATGGGCCCTGAAAAATTCCACTATGTTAGTTGCACACTTTAAAAGGAGCACCATCTCGCTTTAACTGCTCATGTGTGAGTGCCCTCTTAATTACTGCACCGACCCCATTATGCTCCCCCCATCCTATGTGTAACATACCCATCCTCACTAATAAAGAAATGTCCATGTAATAGATGAATTTATGAGTTTTTATGGTATAAAAATCAATGATTTTATTAAATGAGCTGTTTCTACTTAGAATCTTCAAATTTTGAGCCCAAATTTGAAATTCGCGCACGATTTTACCCTAGTATAAGATTTTACAGTATCCAAAACGGATACCGGATAAAGCTTATACGTAAATTTTGGTTATTTTTTAGTTAAAAAGCGACGACCTTTAAACCTTAATAAATGCACGACTGAGCATCCAATTGATGAATGGTTTGCACCCCAATGACCAAGGAAACATCCAGGACAAAAAAATATTTCGCTCCCCCGGGCGGTCCGACACGCAAATCGAGGCTAGTGCCCCAAATTTGGAGACCTCACCCCAAAAAAGAGACCGTACACACTCACCAGGGTGCTCGTACAATGGCCGCATAAGAACCAAAGGTCGGCCACCCACTATGTGGTCCACACGCACCGCTGTCTCTGACCAGATAAGGTACATGTGTACCAATCCTTTCCCTGTTAACCGCCACCGTACCTTTCTCGTAGAGCCATGTAGGCTACTGATCCATAGCCTTTGCTGCCACACCGTTCTTTCGACCATACTTTGCCCAGCGCCCACACTCGTACCCCATAGCTATGTAAACCCCTGGGGTGCTCCATGGACAGCATGTATTTCTGCGTATCCTATACTCTGCCGTGTCGCCGTCTTTACCGCCCTCCTCTATCCCTCCGTAGTGTACCGCCCTCCTCTGTCCCTGCGTAGTGTACTTGTAGTGCAGCCGCCCCTCTCAACACCCCCTCATCTGCCACTTTTCAGATAAGGCAACTTTCCTCTACTCCCCCCTTGTTTAGAGGGCAAGGTCTTTAGCTCTTCTCCCCCACCAACACCCTCCGAACCCCCCCCCCTTCGCGTGTGAAGAGACTTACAATCGCACCCCTCTCCCCTTGAGCAAAACGTTTTTGTTAAGGACGTCTCACAAATTCCTTTCCCCCCCATTTGCGTGGACTTTAGTAAGAGGTTTTGAGAGGGTTCATGTGCTGTGGTCTTTTGCTCATACGGTGAGCAAACGATCTCGGAATTGAGATCTGAATGGAGCATTACAACCGCGATAGTGAGCACTACAAGGCGACGTCCAAGATGGCCCCATCCCGAAAACTCTAGAATATTACCTCGAAGGAGGAGCACACAACAATGAGATTGGAGAAGATGCTCCTAATGTGGCTCCAACCCTCCCGTTACAAGCTCCTCAAGGAAATGGTGGCCAGGTTAGCTTGGTTATCTTTTAAAAAAGAGTTTTTTCTTTTCTTTAATATTAATGTTAATAAATGTGTATATTTTTCTTTAAAAAAAATAATAAAATTGTATAAAGCTACGATTTGAAGTGATGCTGTATTCAATGAATTGTATTGAAATTCTTATCTTTAAGAGAAAGAGTGTAAGCTTTTCCTGGCTTTGATGCTAACTCCATTCCATGCTTATGTAGTCGGGCGACGTCATTAGCAAAGCCTAGGAGGTATCCCTC
Organism: Cibotium barometz; assembly: GCF_041138505.1. Lineage (NCBI taxonomy): Eukaryota > Viridiplantae > Streptophyta > Polypodiopsida > Cyatheales > Cibotiaceae > Cibotium > Cibotium barometz. The sequence goes on from NC_141062.1 coordinate 52,766,648, forward strand.
ATACCATTGGGAGAAGATGGTTCACCGATTGAGGCGAGAGATTATAATGCTGTCTAGTTCTGAGGGCCCAGGCTAGTGCGGTGAATAAGCCCACCCTAGTGCATAGACATCCCTCTGAGGGGGGACAGGAGGATCGAGTGACGAAGCCTGAGAGGGCGACAGGCCAGCTTGAGTCCTCGCGCCAGTGGCCGATGATGAGGTGTATGGTCCCATAGGGTTTTGCCCAGCATGTAGAGGCTGGAAGGTCAAATTCTAGATCATTGGCAGTATAAAGAAAAAGAATAAGAGAGCCGGTTTGGCTTGTATGGGATTGATTAAAGTATAAACTTTTTTTTATAAATCTTGTCTTTGGCATTATTGTACTATGGTAAAGGGCTGCTTTAACAAACCTTGTGAAAAGGGCCTTAATTAAGGAACATATTTATTTATGTCAAACAGTGTGGTAGAATTAATTAGAAAACAAAATTGACGCGTGAGTAAGGTGGAAAGTGGGAGGATGGAATGCCCCGATGGCACCATCCTACGGATGGGTGGACCCGATTAGTCGGGTAGCTTTCCAACAGATTAAGTGAAAGCCCTACGCTAGATAAGTAGGTTCTCGGGGGTAATTCTATTCTAGAAGACTAGGCTAGCGGCTGTGCCTTGCATGGATGAGGAAAAAGCGTTGTCTCTAGGAATCAAGACTAGTAGTTGCCTAAATTATGATCAATTACCCTATGGGTGATTTGATTTTTAGAAGATCACGCTCCCCCTGCAGAATAGGACTAGGTCTTACCTATGAATCATATCCTTGAGTCTTTGCATGGTCAAGGTGTCGATGAATAGGAAATTTTCTCCAAGTTAAGACTTAGTGGACTATCTTCTCCAAGTTAAGACTTAGTGGACTATCTTAAGTGTTTTCCCTATTTTGGAAGGGGGAAACCTTACAATTGGTATGAGAGCCGATCTTAGCTCCTAGGACTTGCCATTTAAGGATTGCTTTGTAATGTATGTTTTACCTGACATAATGCTATAATTAATAAAAACATCTTACTAAAAACAAGTTGAATTGATGTTTGAATGATTGTAGGAAGAGGAAGATGCCTACTCAAAGTTTCTAGCTTTCCAATGCATCTTCGAGACTGCTAGTCACTCAAATTTCGAGTTCCGTGACACCATGGTGCATATACTGGAGAAGATGTCCCTCCCCCATTTCTCTCGTATCGAAAGAGGATGGGGTAGAGATTTCTGGAGTAGCGGGCCGAGATATTTCTTCATCCGAGCGGATCGAATTGGGAACCTTACCACCGACCTAAAGCGGATTCATTGGATTGAAAAGTTGAAGATGATCCATTTATTTTGGTTCGTCGGGCCAACACCTCTGTGACTATAGATGGGATTTGTATACCTCACGATTGCTGGGTGTATGACCGAGTGATGTAGATCTTACTTGCTGACAGCGTAGCTATGTTGGGACCTACCCCAATCCAGAGTCTACCACCCTTACCACCATCAGTTTTTCGAGTCTTAGAAACTACAGCGGAACCCCCATACTTCACCTATGTGGACCACTCTATCCTTATGTCATAGTCACGCTTAGGAATTTCCCTTGATGGCAAATAAGACTAATTATATTAATCTTAGATCTTTGTAATAAAACTCATCCTTGTAAATATTTGGAAATAAAATGATTTCAATGTTTTACTCTCCAAAATAAGCATTATGCAAGTATGAATCTTGTAATCTTAAAATTGTTTTTACAATGATGGCCAGGACGATTAGCCTCCACTTCCTTATGAGCTTTACATTGATATCCAGGAGAAGAAGCTCCTGCTCAAGCAAATGCAACCTCCCTCCTTTAAAGGAGAAGGTTCAAAGATTGAGAAGGATACTGAAGTCTGGATTGAAGTGATGGACGATTATTTCTCTGCTCTGCCGGTATTGGAGTAGCAAATCAGTCTATGCTTGCACGGTTTTGCCTCATCGGAGATGCTAAACTCTAGTGAAAACAGTGGTGCCGTGACAAGGAAGTCATCGAGCATTCTCAAACATGGGAAGACATCAAGCAAGCCGTGAAGGAAAGATATCTTCCCCCATTCCATGAATCCATAAAGATGAATGAGTTTTTTAGTCTTAGGCAGTATAGCTTAACTCTTGAGGACTACTATTCCAAATTTATCACTCTTCGTAAGTATGCCCCAACTATGACTACTTCTAGCAAGTGGCTCATTTTTGCCAAGGGTTAAATGAACCCTTAGATTCTCGCCTTGAAGCAATGAGACCAAGCACATTATAGGATACTCTCATACGAGCAAAGCCCCTTGTGAAAGAAATGAGGACTGACAAAGCTAAGCCTCAAAAGAGATCTTACCGTGAGGCAAATCCTAAAGATCAACCCTACAAGAAACCCCAATAGAATTTCCCATACTACAACAAAGGGCAGAAAAGCAACTCTTTTGTCCCCTGCTTGTATGCTGCTTCTTCCAAAGAAGGTCCTCTGTGTTTTGAATACAATGAGCTGGGACACTTTAGGGCCAACTGTCCCAAGATGGCAACATCATTTCCCCAAGGTGGCAGAGGAAATCAAGGCCGTGGAACCCCTATCCACCAAGGTGCAAGAGGCGGTGGACGTGGCAGAGGCCACGGAGGAGCAGTTGCTAGGATCGCCTGTATTATAAGTGAAGAACCGACCTTGGAAATGGCTGAAGAAGAGCGTGCCACCGTCCATGCGACAGTAGAACACCAAGGTCCAAATAAACAATTTGGTGTAATCCAAACCCCAGCCACTCATCACGGTAAGCCATTCCAGCTCTTGATTGATTGTGGCAGTACCCATTCATTTCTTTCTCCTAGGTGTTTGCAAAAATTAAACCTGGGTCAAAAAATAGCTAGAAGAATGATTGTAGAGTTAGCCAGTGGGAAAGAAGTAGTATCTCGCCACTCTGTAGGAAACCTTGATTTTGAGCTGGGTAATGAGCAAACTCATGGCCACTTTAGAGTCTTGCCATTAGGAATTTATGATGAATCCTTGGGATGGACTGGTTAATTACAAACAAAGCTAGAATTCACTGTAACCAGGGGAGTATCACTTTTGAAAATGAGCATGGTCAAGTAATATCCGTTCAGGGGAAAACAGGAATACCTAAATCTAGGATAGTCAAGGCAAAACATCTTCTCAAGGGAGCACGTAAGGGTCAGCAAGTTTTCTTACTTAAGCTCAACAAAACTATTGAACCTAGTAAGGAGACAGAACCCACTTGGCTCCAAGAATTCTCTAACATCTTCCGTGATGAGCTTAAAGGGCTACCGCCCTCGAGAACTCGATCATGAAATTGAGGTGATCCCTGGAGCTCAACCTGTCTCAAAAACACCTTATAAAATGTCTCTTTCTCAAGCCATTGAACTTAAAGAACAATTTTCCCAACTCATTGAGCAAGGATTCGTACACCCCAGTAACTCTCCTTTGGGAGGCACCCGTTCTTTTCCAAAAAAAAGAAGGACAGAACTCTCCGCCTTTGCATAGATTATCGAGGGCTAAATCAAGTCACTGTCAAGAATAAGTATCCTACGAGGAACTTCTTGACAGGCTTCATTGGGCCAAAGTTTTCTCAAAAATAGATTTGAGGTCTAGTTATTACTATCAGATATTAGAGTCAAGGAAGCATATATACCCAAGACAGCCTTCAATACCCATTATGGCCACCACTATGAGTTTACTGTAATGTCATTCGGGTAAACCAATTCTCCTGCAACCTTCAACCGCATAATGCAAGATATCTTTTGTCCTTACTTGGATGAATTTGTGCTTGTTTTTTTTTATATAACATCTTAATCTACTCCAAATCAATGGAAGAGCATGAGGAGCATGTGCGTAGAGTTCTGCAATTGCTCTTTAGACACAAACTCTATGCCTAGAAGAGAAAATATACTTTCTTTACTCATCAAATTGAGTATCTTGGGTTCATGGTCTCCAAAGATGGCATCTTAGTAGACCCCGCCAAGGTCAAAGATATTCTGGAGTGGCCACCCCCAAAATCAGTTCGTGAAGTTCGTGGGTTTTTGGGAATCACGGGATGGTATAGGATTTTTATCAAAGAGTATGCCTTGGTAGCTGCACCTTTAACGGATCTTCTCTTAAGAAGGATTGCAAAATAGTGTGGCAGCCAATCCATCAAAATAGTTTTGATCAGCTCAAGGTCATTATTACTTCTGTCCCAGTCCTGAAACTTCCTGATTTCAGTGGTTACTGATGCCAGTAGTCTAGCACTTGGTGGTGTCTTAGGCCAAGAAGGAAGACCAGTCGCTTATACTTCCCACAAGCTGAAGCAATATGAAGCAAATTATGCCAGAGCTCTTAGCAGTTGTTCATTGCCTCAAATTATGGAGACATTATCTCTTGGGGGGCAAATTCCAGCTTGTAAAGTGACCACAAAAGTCTGAAGTGGATCTTCACCTAGCCTAACCTCAACATGCGGCAAATGAGATGGATTGAAATTCTACAAGAATATGACTTTGACATCCAATTCCACCCTGGGAAAGATAATGTGGTAGTAGATGCACTTAGCCTGAAATCTTTCTTAAGTGCAATTTCAATGCCAAATAATCCCATACTAGTCAAGGTGGAAGAAGTCTCATCTCATGATCTAGATTATCAGAGGAAGGTGAAGTTAGTAGAAGAAGGGGGAAATTCAGAGAAAGAGAAGAATCTAATCAAGGGATACTCCACTCATGAAGGAAGCCAATCACAGGCTATGTATCCCTAAGGATCCTGCTTTAAAGAAACTAATCCTCCATGAAGCTCATGATAGTCCTGCTCTGCTGCTTCTGCAGGACACCTAGGCTATGTAACTAATCCTGCTTTAAAGAAACTAATCCTCCATGAAGCTCATGATAGTCCTGCTCTGCTGCTTCTGCAGGACACCCAGGCTATGTAAAAACATTAAATGCCGTAAGAAGAAGGTAGGCTTGAAAAATGACGTCCTTCGGTACTTGAAACAATGTCTCTTATGCCAAAGGATCAAAGCTGAAAGGGTCATTCTGGTAGTAGTGGACTTACTTACCAAAGTAGCTCACCTTATACCAGAAAAGAAGACCTTCAAAGCTTCTGATGTTGCTCGAATATTCTTAAAGGAAGTCTTCAAACTTCATGGTCTCCCAAAAAGGATAGTAAGTGACCGGGATTCTGACTTCACTTCAAAGTTCTGGCAGTCCTTTATTTCAAGCCCTGGGTAGTCAACTTTGCTTTAGCATAGCTTATCATCCAGAGACTGATGGCCAGACTACGAGAGTCAATCAGGTAATTGAAGACATTCTGAGAGCATATTGTGTGGACGGGAACCAGGAAGATGGATTCAATACCTTCCTCTGGTAGAATTTGCCTACAATACATCTTATCATCAGAGCATAGAAATGTCACCATTCAAAGCACTCTATGGGCAAGAATGCTTATCTCCTCTAAATTTCTCTGATCTGACCATAAGAGTTGAGGCATCCAGGAAAATGCTCGAAGAGATGGAGGAACAAACCAAGGCAATCCAGAAGGATATTGAAGCTGCTCAAGATCGGCAAAAGCATTATGCTGACACCAAGAGGTCTGGAAGGATCTTCAAGGAAGAAGACAAAGTTCTTCTATGAGTGCGACCCAAATGAAGTTCTCTATCACTTGGGAAATATAAGAAGCTCAGCCCTAGGTATTATGGTCCCTATATAGTTATCAAGTGTCTAGGTAAAAGTGCCTATAAACTCGAGCTCCCAGCTCATATCAAAGTCCACAATGTATTTCATGTAAGTTTGTTAAAACCTTATGTACCCAGTCTCGATCATATTCTTGATGATGAACAAGTTGTAATCCCTACTCAAGGAGTCCTTGAATTACAGCCCAGTAGGATCATAGATTCTAAGGAAAGGCAACTCCGAAATAGAACTCTTGTAGAACATCCTAGTATTTCTTCAGCCACCTATCATGTCAGGAGAAACCAATATTGGACAAATCGAGTAGATCATGTACCTTATCATTCAATACATAGGAATGGATAGTCTTCTTCACATCACCCAACACCGCTCTAGAAATATGAAATGTGAACCAATACGGTGACTTGGTTAAATACTAGTGCATTGATTGGCTCTCATTTTTCTCTTTAAACGAATAATTCTCCATGAAGTTAATGACCAAGACCACAATATCGCTTGGAAAAATTAACAAACATTCCTTAAATTTTTGAGCTTTCCACTTATAGATGAAGTTATACTTGATAAAGCTATTGATGTGTGCTTTGAACAAGGAAAGTAGATCCATGCATGCCAACTTCTTCACAACAAGATCCTTTGTTTTCTTGTTGTTCCCCTCATCAATATAAACCTTGCCAGTCTTGATGTCCTCAAAAACCTTGATATAGAACTGTAAATTCTTCTTGTCATTCTCTCTTGGAAACAACACCAGCCATTCAATGCCAATGGCCACAGTTTCCCATCAAACATTTATGTGCATGAAACATGGACATATAATGCTTGGTACATAGTACGGATTCCCAAATGTTTGTGACACTCTTATATACAGTTGTGCAGCCAATTGACCCTAACTCCCCACATACAAAATAAGTATATGTGCATGCTGGCCCATGGATACCAAAGCACCGATGGCACATCTAATTTACTGCATCCTTGAGAAAAATCATCTAGCACATGTGCAACATAGTAACAAGTATAATGATCTTGTAACTTGTGCACAAAATATGCCTTTAGGCTCTCAAAGCATCTTACAAAGATCTTTAGGATCTCAAAACATCGTACAAAGATCTTAGCTATGGATAACGCTCTTGGAATCTTCTATAGAGCACAACCTACCAAAATAATAGAAATCACGGTTAAGGTCAATTTGTATGAGAGCTTCAAAGTAGTTAAAACTCATTAACAAAACCAGTGAAGCACTCTTAAACACTAAGAAGCAATATATTGCTTTAAAATAGTTAAGCAATGAAAAGCACAAGTGAAGCACTGTCAAGCACTTAGAAGCAATATATTGCCTCTATATTGCTTTAAAGAAATTAAAAACAGTTAAAATTTATTAACAACCAATGAAGCACTATCAAACACTTAGAAGTAATATACTGCCTTAAAGTAGTTCAAAGCACAACCAAGCACTTAGAAGAAATATATTTCTTTGAAGAAATTAAAAGTGATGATACCAATTAAAGCTCTTAGAAGCAATATATACTGCTTTAAAGCAGTTAAAATCACTAACTAGTGCAACCTAGTTAAGCAGTTATAAGTAATATATAGCTATTAAGTAGTTAAAAGCATTGATAACCAATGAGAATACTACTTTAAAGTAGTTAAAAGCACTAACAAGTGAATACTACTTTAAAGTAGTTAAAAGCACTAACAAGTGAATACTGATTTAAATTAGTTAAAAGCATTGACAAGTGAATACTGCTTTAAAGTAGTTAAAAGCATTAACAACTAGTAAGTACTACTTTAAAGTAGTTAAAAGCACTAACAAGTGAATACTGCTTTAAATTAGTTAAAAGCATTGACAAGTGAATACTACTTTAAAGCAATTAAAAGCATTGACAACTAGTAAGTACTATTTAATGTAGTTAAAACTATTGACAAATCAGTGGAATACTACTTTAAAGTAGTTAAAAGCACTAACAAGTGAATACTACTTTAAAGTAGTTAAAAGCACTAACAAGTGAATACTACTTTAAAGTAGTTAAAAGCACTAACAAGTGAATACTACTTTAAAGCAATTAAAAGCATTGACAGCTTGTATGTAGTTACAAATATTGATATTTAGTGAATGCTACTTCAAAGTAGTTAAAAGCACTGACAACTGAATACTGCTTTAAAGTAGTTAAAAGCACTGACAAGTAGTTAAAAGCACTGACAATTGAATACTGCTTTAAAGTAGTTAAAAGCACTAACAAGTAGTTAAAAGCATTGACAAGTGAATACTGCTCTAAAGTAGTGAAAAGAACTGAAAAGTGAATACTACTTTAAAGTAATTAAAAGCATTGACAACCTCTAAATACTACTTTAAAGTAAGTAAAAAACTTTGGCAACTAGTGAATATTGCGCAGCCATCTATCCAATAGAAACTAAGTTCTTCGTATATAATGTTTGGAACATGAAGTACATCTACTAAGTACTTCATTTTTCCATCTTGCATAGATAATGGCACTTTACTAACATGTAGAACGGGGTGCATAATATCGTCACATGTTTCTACGTAACCTATTTTTCATTTTCTACATGTCTCTAAAATACTTTCCATGACTAGTCATGTGGTTAGAGGTGCCAGAATCCATATACAAAGCATCTCTAGATTCTAACACATATCTCTTATTGTAGAACTAAGAGCATATGATGCCAGATCATAAACAACTGCCCACTTTTGTCATCACCCTCTTTCCTTGATAAAGCATAATTACCTTGGTCCAACTTTCCACTCTTGGTATCATTCTTCTTTTTATAGCAGTCCTTTACCATGTACCTTGGTTTGCCACAGTAATAGCACTCTATATTATTTGCATTTTGATTTCTTTCCCAACCACCTCCCCCTCTCTGGCTCTTTCTACCTCTAGAGTGGCCTCTTCCAGCTAGTATTTGCACATATGATTCTTGTTACTGTTCAGCCATACTTTTTATTTTCAAAATAGCCTCGACCTCGGCCTCTAGATGATGATTTCCCTATACCTCTATCTATATTTAAGTAGAAGGCCTGCTTATCTAAATTTGTATAAGATGAACCTCCCCCAATATTCATCTCCTAGATGAGAATAGTAATTATTCCTTAAAATTAAGAAAGTTCTCTTGAACTCCAATGGAGGTTCAAAACTGGTTGTATTCCTTGCCAAGACCATTCAAGGTCATTAAAACCATATCATGATTATCTACTAGTGATCCAATATAAGCACGGATTTCACTGACGTAAACGAGAACATGTGAACATGTTAATAACATATGTTAATAACACAAAAAATCTTGTGATCACATGTTATATTCACAAAGCTTTCACAAGGGCCTAAAAAAATTATCTTTGTCGGGCATTAAAATCTTCTTAGGTGGCCACTGACCTGCTATTATGTGAAGATGGTAACATGAGAACATGTGAATACCTTATTCCCATGTGTAGCCAAGCTTTTAAGGGGTTCCCAAATGGCAAATGACTTGTTATTTTGTGAACAGTAACATGAGAACATGTGAATAACTTGTTCACATGTGTTATTATCACAAAAAATCTTGTGATCACGTGAATATTAAATCCCTGAATATAAGCAAGGGCATCTGTAAGTCCTTTAGCCTTTACTGAGTAATTATTTATAATCAACTTTCCTCTGATCACGTTATGCAACTCTTACTTTAGTTGTATCTTCCAAGCTTGGGTGTTTATGTTGTACATTTTCACCAAGGTATCCCAAGCCTCTTAGGTATTTGTGTGTCCTATATATGCACAATCATAGAATTTGTCACACTAACAAACAAATAGTACAACACCTTTCTGACTCTTTCATGCAATGCTTTATATGGTCACACCTATTGTGGGGTCATATTTTCTTCAACAATCTTTGACTCCTTTTTATTACCTGTGATGATGATCCAATATCCTTTTCTCATAAGAAAATTGGTTATCTCAATCTTTCATGCCTAGAAGTTATTTTTGTCTAGCTTCTTTCTCACAATCTATGATAGACTGTTAGAGATATTTGCTTGACATAGCTCTTTACCAAATAGTTCTTACAAAAAAAATCTTGTGCACTTGTAACAAATCTATAACCTTCAATAGTAATGGTACTTTAACCTGTTATAATGCCATTGTTTCTTCCAGTCACATAAACATACATCCACCAACACCCCATAACACTTAGATTCTCTACTACATAGGCTAAAATTCTGTAGCAACTTTGCTTTGATAGAAAATTGGGCAAACACAATCAAAATTGACACTTTCATAGAGTGGTTATGAAAATCTTGTAGAGCTAAAATGGGACATGTGCAATATACTCTTCTTCCTTCACCCAAGAGGATGCTTCAATCTGAGACAATGACTTCCCTATTTGCCTATAGCTCTCGCAACTACCGAAGGTGTTGCTCTAAAATCAAAGAGAGAAACAAATAGAAATACCCTTATTTATGTACCACTTTCTTACTTGCCTAGTTCTTTACTTATGCTTGCGTCCTTAGCTCTCACACAAATCGAAGCTCTGATACCGTAAAAATAATGCATGGGAGAGGGAGCCCTTGATTTCCTTGCAAAAGCAAACACACACACACACATGCACAAGAGAGAGCAAGACACAAGAGAGAGATGGATGGTTGAATTTTATTCTATCTTCTCTTCTCTTCTCTACAACCATAATGTAAAGAGATAAGAGTATATAATATAAGAGAAAGTACTCTCCTACTATAACTTATAATGGTCAATCCATAGTGTAAACCTAACTATATGAGCTCCTGCTATAACTATACCATACTCTAGTAATCCAAATATGGCATGCCTACTGTCATACTCTAGTAATCCAAATCTGACATGTTGTTGTCACACAACCTATCATCCACTGCATATCAACCTTAATCTCACTAACCATGCTGGTGGCATAAGTGCAGAAGCTATCACCCAAGTGGGTCATTAATGTCAGCAGCACTAGTTGAGCTTGATATCTCAACAAACACAAGATCCTTATCCTCAAGTATGATTTCGCTAGTACATGGTTGTCTTTGATTTGTGGATAAGGGATAGACATGATTATTCTTAATAGAAGTTTCTTTGATGAATCCCCAATACCTTTGTAGCTTTGGCAACATTGATATCTTTTGATTCATACCATGAGAATCATCAACTAGTATCATGAAAAGCCGATCTCTTTAGGAAGAGTCATCAATGGCCTTGGGATGATCTTCACTTGTGTTAAAGTGTTATGGATGTTCGAAACCATAATTGCTTCAATGATGTAGGCTATAAATCCTTAAATGTAGGATGGAGGAGTTGCTAAAAGATCTCCTTTTTAGTATTTAAGTCCATCCTGTTTGTCTGTCATTCAAAACAATTTGCTAATACTTTGTAACCTAGTCTCTTTTCTCGGCATCCATAGTAGTAATCACTTTAGGAGCACGCTCTAAGTGTTACAATGACTTGGCTCTTATTCGTGACCCTTTTTTTTGAAGTCCAATACTCCCTTCTGTTGATCTTTGCTTTACGATGAGAATCACTATCTCCAAAGGATTATGCATCCACAACTTCTACACTTGACCATTAGTAACAAACAATTAAGGATGTGAAAAATCATTCTTTAAGGAAAGTAAATAAAAAATGAGAATAATTACAAACAACCCTCAAATATATATCAAACTAAGGGAGAAAGTGAGGATACCAAAAAAGCATTCAAATACGTTACCAACTAAATAAGTTAAAGTCAATCATAAGCTAACAAAATAGGCCTAGCTTACAAAACAAAGCTCTCATCCCAATCATCAAAATGACCATAATTTGAACTTAGGAAAAAGAAAAAGAAGGGACCGGAGATAAAATTTTCTGCACTCTTCAGAAGAAGAGAAGTGATGAGGATGAGGATGTAGTTATGATCATTTTGATGATTGAGGTGAGAGCTATGTTTTATGAGCTTGACCTATTTTGTTATATACTTGGGGGTTTTTTGTATCTATTTTCTTTTTTTATTTACTTCTATACTTCACAAAAAAAAGATTAAAAAAAAGGAAAAGAAGAAGTGAGCAGAGATCAAATCTTCCACACTCTTTAGGTGAATAAGTGAACAGGAAGTGTAACAAAACTTATTAGCACTTTCATTCATGTTTTGTTAACCTATGTTGCATGCATGGATATCCACATTTGTGTGTGTGTGGGAGAGGGAGATGCTCTCTCTCTCTCTCTCTCTCTCCATAGAGAGAAATGACTATAAGAAAAAAGATAGAGATAGAGATGACTGTAAAAAAAACAAATAGCTCATCAAAGCAAAACCAAAAAGCCTGCAATTGAGAGGATATAAATTTCAAGAGTGATTTGCTCCATGCTATACATTCCATGATGGACTTTACGCGGTGCATTAAAGTTTACATGGGTTTTTTTGGGTCTTTCAGATTTTTTTAATTTGAATTTTTAAAAAGGTGTAACCACTATGATACAAATCCACGCTTCATGCTGAAAGGTGGAGGTGCATTAAAGTCTACATGGTTTTTTTGATCTTTAGATTTTTTTTTAAAAAACTTGGACTTACTAATGGTTTGAAACCACTCCTTAAAAAATGTTAAGGACATTGCTTTTGAATCCACCTTTCCTTGCTTTCACTTGTTCATTATGTACTCTAATTTAGTGTGGAGTCATTCAAGGAGGTGTTGGTGAGTTCTCAATGGTGTTATCAAACTTTTGTTGCTCGTTGTGTGGTCCATATATAGAAACCTTCTATAAAATGGGTATGCACATTTAGATAAGACGTTGCTCCACACACAAAGATGGAGGGTGGAGTCTACACTTCAGGCTTAGCGATGCCACTGACAAGTCAATTAATAGTGCCTACATGGCCATGTTCAAAAAACAAATGGCTGCATAATAAGGCAATAATGGTTGAAAAAATATCCATTGAGATGACATTTAGTTGCTCATCTATTTTTCTATAATCTTGACCTTGTAAATGTTGTATATATTTTCTCTTTCATATATACTTCAATCTACAATAATGGTCTTTTTAATTATCTTCAATGTTGTATATATTTTCTGATTCATATATACTTCAATCTATAATAATGGTCTTTTTAATTATCTTATGAACGTTTTACTTTGTGCGTTAAACGACTTTTGAAAGTATAGTTTTACAATCAAAGTTTTTTCAATTTCTTATTTAGTTGATTTTTTTTAAAATAAAATTGTCCATGTAGAAGTTTTTTGTATTTCTTATAAGAAAAGTTTTTTTTAAAAAGGGTGGGGGATGATCACCTGAATATGGTTAAAGTAGGAACCTCTCTCTAGAGCGACACAAGTTCAAAATCCAGCTCACCCCTCCCTTTCGCTCCACGAAGGGAATGTGTGTGTCAAGTATTCATCACAAAAAAATAAGTCGTAAATATCGCTTTACAAAAGGATGTCTTACCCCCACCATGCCATTATGTAGGTTTTTACTAAAAATAATAACCATACTTACATAGAAAATAAATGCTATAGTAAAAACAAATATCTACACCAAATCTAAAATTTTCAAAATAAAAATGCAAAATTTAACTTCCACCCTTGGATCACTTGATGATTAACTTTTTCCTATAATCAATAGCTATACTTATACAAATAATAAATGCTAGTTAAAACATATCTATGCCAAATCTGAAAATTTTAAAAACAAAAATTGTGAAATAAACCTCCACCCTTAGATAACGATTAGTCTCCAATTTCTTTGGCTAGGCAAGTTTCCCCATTCCTCATAATGTCTTGTGCATAAGGCAAGGTCTTGTTTTCAAGTAATATTGGTTAGGGGTTGAATGTGAGTGTGCATGTGCACGTGTGTGTGTGTGTGGGGGGGGGGGGTTTGTGTGTGTGTGTGTGTGTGAGAGAGAAAGAGAGAGAGAGAGAGAGAGAGAGAAGAGAGAGAATTTCTAAAATGTAAAGTGATGATTTGCCAATCTTCAATTAGAGGACAACTCATGGATGCAATGCACGGGTGTGTAATGTGTGTGTGAGAGTGAGAGAATTTACACTCACTAGTATTATTTTTGAAAATGTAAAGTGGTGAAGTGTACAACTAATGGGACGTGGCCCTGTATATGGCGTGTCATAGAGTAGGACCAACATGGTTATGAACAATGCTCGAAAAAAACCATTTTCCCAAAAAAAACTTACAAAACCTTCACCTATAACAAATAAAAACCTTCACCTATAACACAAATCTGAGAGATTATTAATAAAGATTTTTTTAAAAAAAATTGGAAGGTGTTTTGTTAGTTTTGGGAAAAACTTACAAAACCTGAACAGAAAGGGTTTATCAACAGGTTTTCTCGAATTCAATCATGAGAAATACACTGAAGGAACTAACACGGATAAAGACCTTTGGACTTTAATGCCATGGGCACTCAGAGGAGGAGGAGGATGATGGGAACAGGCCAGTCTTTTCCTCCACCGGCCAAGAAAAAAATCTGAGCGCGGTGACTGGGTGAGGAACCCACGTTCTCAGACATTTGGTGGCCAACTGTGTTAAAGAGACGACGGGGAGAAGCCACCCTGTGCAGGCAAAGCCCACCGTCTTCTGCCAGAACACAACTAAAAAGAAACATGTGCAAACACTGTGTACAGGCTTGTTTCCTCTTTTCCAGCTGTACTGCCTACCAGCCGCGCATCAGCTTGCCGCCGCCGACATGTTGGCTCATATATATATAACATGGCCTTCGGTTTAATCCAATTTCCCACAGCTTGCAGTAATTAGGCTAGGCACCCACCTACCTGATCTCTAGATTAGAAGAGTGCAAAATCGTTCATGATATCTGTAGTTGCAAGAGCTCAACACATAAGATTATCTTTGGAGAGATAATTAGCGTTGGAGAGCGAATTAAAATAAGAAGAGAACAAAATCACCCACAGTTTGTGTAGGTACGAGCCCAACATATAAAATTAGATTGGCTTCTTGATCCTTTGTAATACCTTGTTGTTGCCACCCACGCCAAAGAAAACTGCCGTGCGTACTGTGGATCAAATTGCAGGTCCACACATATATATGTATATGGATCTGCAACCAAAGCCCAGCTCTGATCCTTGCAGCCTCTGCACCGATCGTATTCATGTTGATGATAATGAAGGTGTGCAGCCCCTGCATTTCCTGTGCCCCATCTCTCTGGAGGTCATGGAAGATCCCGTTATTCTCTGCACAGGCATCACCTACGACCGCTCCAGCATCAACACCTGGCTCCACACTACTGGTCACAACACTTGCCCCCTCACCAATCAGGTCCTTGCCAACAAGGACCTCCTGCCCAACCTTGTCCTCCGCAAGCTCATCCACAAATGGCACTGCAGCAGTCGCGCATGTCAACACAATGGTTGCTCTTCTTACAGTAACTGCGCCTCTTCTGCACCCTCTCCAGCAGTCCTTGAGCTCCAAGTGCAGCAGCAGCTGCTTATTACCGGCGGCCCTTCCACGCCAACATTGCGAGCTCTCCAACACCTTAAAGCTAATTACAATCGCTCCAATCTTTCGCCAACTCAATTCACCGCACTCATCACCACGCTCGCACAGCGTCTGCAAATCACAGAAGATGAGACAACATGCGAGACAGCTCTTGAGCTTTTGGAGATGCTGCTGCTGTCCTCCTCTCCACCATCAGATCAGGGTTATATTAACAGACAAGTTGCTACCGATTACGATTATCGCAAGCTGATCCCAACCATCACCGCGACGATACTGGGGGTCTCGTTACGTGCTACTGAATACTCCGTTCGCATCCTATGCCGGTTGTGCGTGGATGATGGATGTTGCCGTGAAGCTGTTGAGAGGGGTGCAGTAGCCGAGGTGCTCATGGTGCTCCAACTAGCTCAGGCCTACACTGCGAGCACATGGAAGAAGAAAGCCGTGGTGCTCCTCAGGCTTCTCTGTAGGAAAGGATGCCGAGTTCCTCGAATTTACCTGCAGCCTACACGTAAAATCCCTGGCAATGGAGTCCAGACAGCCGCGTCAAGGGACACTATTTAAAAGTTCAAGTAGGCGTTGAACAGATTTTCGGACTCAAAACAGACAAAATGGGCATGACAAGACATAAATTCTTTCAACGCCCAAATACATAGTTAAAAAATTCCCGTAAGTTGCAAAAGCACAATAACCTACCCTATGAACCAAGGTGAACTAATGCTCAACAAATAGCTTTTGATCTTGGGTCTATACTTCTTGTACAGTTACCTATTCTTTTGACAATATATTGATTTAGTAAAAAAGGAAGAAGCTTTTAAACAACTAAGCTTTCACATTACAATGGGTACCTAATACTACTTGAAAAGATATAATAGATATCCATAGTCTCACACTAGCCTATCGTGATGCATTAATTAATGCGGTTTACCACCCATGAGTAATTTAACTATGGTTATAAACCTTAGTCCAAAAAACCTTACTTAAACTAACGTCATGGACCCCACCCTTAATGCACCTATTACTGTACAACAAAAGTCATAGCGCCTTACTCGACCTTAGTCCATTAAACCTTACTCAAACTAAGCTTATAAACCTTAGTCCATGTCATGGACCCCACTCTAATTCAGTGCACTTGTTACTATGCAGCACTAGTCCTCGACCTCACCTCCTAATTTAGCCCCACCACAGCTCCCCAATTTGCACATCTTTAAAGCCCCCACTTGCCCCCTCGGCGTGCCCCCGCAAAAGAAACCCCACAATTGAATCCCCCTAATTTAGTCCCACCATAGCTCCCCAATTTGCACATCTTCAAAGGCCCCCTGCCCCCTCGGCATGCCCCCGCAAAAAGAAACCCCACAAAAAAAATCCCCCTAATTTAACCCCACTGTAGCTCCCCAATTTGCACATCTTCAAAGCCAACCCTGCCCCCTCAGCGTGCCCGCGCAAAAAAAAACCCACAAAAAAATCCCACCACCACACCCCCACAACACACATACATGCACGCGCACGCGCACGCACGTGCGCACACACACACGCACACACACACACACACAAGCATATTCATAACGTTCAATCCTACCACCCACCACCCACCACCCCTTGTCCACTTTGAGACACATTGAACTTGAAATTCAATAGAAAGAGTGATATAAGTGTGGCCACACACACACACACACGCACACACATGCACACGCACGCCTCCCGCATGGACAAAATCCTACTACCCACCCCTCTTACATACACTTTGAAACACAAACTTGAAATTCAATAGAAAGAGTGATCTAAGTGTGGGCACACACACACACACACACACACACACACACACATGCATGCCCCACGCACAAAATCCCACAAAAAGGAAATCCAAAATTTATTTGATTTCCTTTTTCCGCTTAAGAAATCTAAGGGTTACAAGAAACTTTAAAAAACCTTTGCTACATTGAGGTTTATAATGAAAAATTTCTCTCTTTATTTTAGCTCCACCCCTTTAATCATGAGGGGAACATGTTTGAAGCACTAAATTTTTAATAAAAGAAGTGTTTTTAGTCTATGCATGTGTCATATAGACCTTAAGCCTAAGATTGACATTGAGGATTCTATTTGCTTGTACCCTTTATGGTCCAACAACAATATTTAGATATCACAATAAGAGATCTACGTAGAACCAATGTTTTCTACAGACATTTTTAAGGAGATAGTTTCTTTCATGCATGTGATCTTATGCGCCTCAGTATTGTCGTCGATAAAATGTAATGGTGTTTTCTACAGACATTTTTAAGGAGATAGTTTCTTTCATGCATGTGATCTTACGCGCCTCAGTATTGTCGTCGATAAAATGTAATGGTGTTTTCGTTCAGCATTAGCGTCGCTACGTGTGTCGGTTTGCATCGATATGTATAGCGGTATATGAGGATAAATTTACTTATTGCATTCTATCAAAAATATTAGTAAATACATTTGATTTGAGAATATAAAGAGATTTTATGATTGTTCATCATGTACAAGGTTCATGGCTGCAAAGAGGTTAATTTCATGATTGTTTATCATGTACAAGGTTCATGGCTCCAAAGAGATCAATTTCTAATGTGGCATTTGTATCTCTTATATCTTCAAACACGGGATTCACTACTAGTCCATGGGCTCGTAGCGACGACAGAAGCGACACAAAAGCGTCGCTTACGCGACGCGTCGAGCCCTCACTACAGGCGTCGCTGTTGTTCGTCGCTTAAGCGACAACAATAGCGACTTCTGTAGCGATGCATATGCGTCGCATAAGTGACGTAATTTTAAAAAGTTATTTAACGTCGCTTAAGCGAGGTTACCTCGCTTAAGCGACGATTCCGATGATTACGTCGCTTAAGCGATGACGCGCAACGGAAAAAAACGGACAAATACAAAATTTATATACCGATTGATTCATTTACATTAAACATAATGTTGTCTATATTTTTCTCATGATCTACCTACTATTGCTCTCTTTGTCGCTTGCTATCTTGCAATTGTGATTGCACTCCGTGCTGTCGTTGTTTTTGCGGAGATTGGTCAGACACTGGTGCATAAACGAACATGAATTCTGGTAAACAACGCTATCTAGCTCTCTTTTATTGTTAATTTTTGAAATTGAAACACTCTAACTTTAACTATTTTCAAGCCTTACTTTATCTTTATAATACATACACATATACAATATGCATGCACATACATAGTACATACACACATTATACATACACACATAGTAGTACATACATATGTTTAATGTTATGCATACATAATGCAAGCATGCATGCATTATATATGTATGTATGTAAGACATTATGCATATATGTATGTATATCACATGTATATATGTATCTACATTGTATGAATCCATGCATGTGTGTATGTATATACATGCATCTATGTATGTATGTACATTGTATTTATGCATGCATGCATGCATGCATGTATGTATGTAAGCATTCCTGACGAACGGGAGCGGGGAAGGGGATAGGGCCATCCCGGGGATGACAAAGATCGACAGTTCAAAAAACTTTATTTAACTTCAACTATTTTCAAGCTTTACTTTATCTATATAATACATGTACATAAATATATACATATATAATACATATACATATACATATACATATACATACACATATACAATGTGCATGTACATACATAGTATATACACATATAATAGTACATACGTATGTTTTGCATACATAATGCTCGGTAATTGACTCAAAATATATTATTTTACTAAGAGGTAAAATATACACAACCAAAAATTAAGTCTTTATGCCAAAATTTTGTGTCTTTATGCCAAAATTTTGTATATACATGTCTATATCAAAAAGGGTCCTTACAGTATATATGTCATATGTATGTATGTATATACATGCATGTATGTATGCATGCACATTGTATGCATGCATGCATGTATGTATGTATGTATGTATGTATGTATGTATGTAAGCAATCCCGGCGAACGAAAACGGGGATGGACAAAAAACGGCAATTAAAAAACTTTTTTAATAATAACTATTTTCAAGCTACTTGGTACATGGTACTTGGTGCACTGTAATTGGTACATGGTACTTGGTACATGGTACTTGGTACATGGTCCATATAGTAATTGGTACATGGTACATGATAATTGGTACATAGTCCATAGTAATTGGTACATGGTACTTGATAATTGGTACATGGTCCATAGTAATTGGTACATGGTACTTGATACTTGGTACATGGTACTTGGTACTAGATTTGGTGCTTGGTACTTGATTTAGTATCAGACTCCATAATGAAACTTCGAACTCGCAATTGATACATGATATATGGTATCAATTGGTCGGTCTAACTTTGGGGTACCTTAAGCAATAAACATGGGAACAAAGAAAGCTTTTTAGTGTTAGACTTGGTACTTGAGTTGGGTATCATGTTGAAACCTCGTACTTGCAATGGTTACATGGTACAGGTACGTGGTACATAAATTGGTACTTTGAAATCACGTGCTTTGAAACTTCATGGTTCGGATCTTTAGGCTTGAAAGTTAGCTTGAGTTGATACGGATCGTACAATCAGGGACCCCTGCAAAAAATATGAAAATCAAAAGCTTGTTAATATTAGAGCCTAACATAGAAAAACAGTCACTAGAACTGCGATAAAGTTTTTGATTTGTCTCTATCTAGCTTTCCAAGAGCTTTTGAAAAATTGGTGATGCTTGCCAATCTTTTGCTTCTTTTGATGTGTTACATTGTGGGCTCGCCTCTTTTCTTGTTTAGGATTTGTTTTGTTTTAAAACATACAGATAAATAAATAACGTTCTAGCTTCTCGCACATACTTAGGCTAATTAACTTACCGATAAATAATTAATTGTTTGACAATAGATAAATTCAGCGATGCAACGAGAACATATGTCAATATATATCATCAACAAATATATGCACATGTGTCTAAAGTGTGTGGTGATCAATCCTCTCATATACAAAACAGATCACTAAGTATCACTATGTGAGCCATCACTATATGAGTCACTACTATCAGACTCGGAATCATCATCAACATCAGCACTGCCACCACTCGTGCCCCCAACCACAACACCACCATCACCACCGCCACCACCCGTGTCCCCACCCGAGATCACGCCGCCGCCGCCGCCCGCCTCAGACTCTCGTCGTCGCCCCTCGGCCTCGTGTCGAGCCACCTCTGTCATGTCCTCCTTTGCCATGTTGCTCTTGCATTACTTAGTGAAATCAAATAAGAATATATTACAGTTAATATGAAAATAAACCACAAAATAAATCAGTGATACCCACAAGTGGATCAGGCGTGTCCGGAAGTGTCGCTTGCAAAGCGTGGTACCCGTAGTATGTAGCGTACTCCATCTCCTGCGCCGTAGGTGCACGACCATAGTCTTTGGTTTGCATCAAGACAGAACCAAAGACTTATTGATTTCTTCATTCAATAATAGTATCTTTGAAAGTTGGCCACAAATCCATCTCGATCCATCCGTGTGTGACCAACTTGCAATCTCTTTCGTGCTGCCGTCTATGTAAATTTCATTAAACAAAATGACATAGATTAGAGAATATTTAGAATCAATCTATCAAAGTTCAAATTAATTCTAATATACATTAGTAAGGGCATGCTCCTTTTGCAGAGGAAAAGTGATGCGTAGGCATCTCTCCTTGCGGAAGTATTGCCATGTCTCCATGCACATATCAGCCCTCCTCTTGTTTGTCTCCACCATACAGTAGTGTCTGTTTATTTTTCATATTGCATACCATAGAACTTGTTAGATTTCAATGTTTTCTTTGATGCATTGCTTTTTTCTTCTCGATCATTTGATTAATGACTCGTGTTTTTATGGTACTTGAAAATCAGATTCGGACCAAGCAGAGGGTACACCACCACCTCCTACTCGTGGTGATTGGGGTGAACAGAGTTCCAATACTGCACATGAACCCATTTATGATGATTTTTACTACGACAAGTCTATTATATGCTGGTGCGCTCGTTATCGTGGCACATATCGGAGGCCACGACGGGAGTGCTTTTCACATGAGATGACTCATGGTACTTTTGAGCGAGCACTGCCACCTGAGGAGCGACATCGACCTATGGTATGTGATTGTTCTCCCTTAGTTTTATTATTGGTTATTTTATAAATCAAAGGCTCATATATAATGTAACCATATCATATATGTAGGTATATTCACTTGATGACGAGGATGACTTCACTATCAGTGGTGCACATGTCCCTCGCACACGGCACGGACAGGTCACTTGTCAGCTGCAGCTCGAGGTTTCTCAACATCCTCTACCTCCTGCTTTGGAGGTCGAGACGGGTGGAGATCATCCGTTGTTGCTGCCTACTTGTTTGCATTCTCTAGTACAGACGTATGATCGCAGACGATACAGAGGATGGCAGAGAGGATCACTTCCTTTAGATGGAGTGGTTTTCAGCTTCTGGGGTAGTCGGCTACATGATTGCTCCATCTACCATTTTAGTGGAGCAGGACGAGGCCTATTTTTATTGCACAGGATTTACATGTGCCCCCTCGTTCAGAGGTCACCCTATGTCTTTCTATGGACCTATATATAGATGGGGTCCATGGCATCAGGTTACTCGCTACATTCAGAGCATGAGTACTTATGGATTATGTCTCAATGCAGCCTCTCTTTCTGATAGAGGGATCGCACATGCAGAAGGACAAAGACTCTATGTTGATGGAAGACCTTACTCTCAAGGAAACATAGCAGGTTTAATCAATAGTAGTCGAGGGATGAGTTCAAGAACCAATTGCACGTTTGTGGAGTGTGAGAATAGTCATGAACCAGAACATATGAGCAGGGATGTAGAAAGATACATAGTTGTCAATGCTATTAGATCATTACGTGCTGGTGATGAATTGCTGGTCAATTATGGATGGCGTAGACCTCCACGAGCATCCTTACTAGATGAGGATTGAGAGCTTCATTTTATACATTTCCTAATGTTATTTGGACCTCTTGTACCCTAATTCTATAGTTTAATTTACACCACGTTCTCTACTGTCTCTATTTTAATTTGATAATCATTTTTTATTGTCTGTAACTGTTTTGTATCTATCTTTTCTTTTATATAGAAGCATGCTATTGATATTGCCTTCAAATATGTAGATTCCGGATTGTGACATCGACAATATCACAAATCAACGTTCACATGACGCATCTCACATGTCAATAGAGTGCATGAGGATCCTACGTAGGAGTGATCCTAATGCGTCTGCAAGACTAAAAAAACAATATTCTCAGGACTTCAATAATGTGCGGGACCATATCTTTGATGACGATGATGGCATGTCTGATTTTATTGAGGATTGGTATTAAAATAATAGTGCGAGCGATATTCCTAATAACACAACGAGAAGTATCTTCGAGAAGAAGCTCTAAAGCGTATCTACCGCCGCAGGAAGCCAACTGACACGACTCAGTGCAAGCTTACTTATTCTGAATCTTCAAAACCGTTTTGGATGGAGTAATATATCCATTTCAGCACTTTTGAAGTATGTAACAATCTAACATTTTTTAAAATCTAAATATTTTAGGACTAATCACAATATGTTTTGTTCTTATTGATCATATTTTTAATGGACTTTGCAGCTACTCTCTCAGAAGTTCTTGCCGAAAAGCAATTCCCTTCCTACATCACATGATGAGGTGAAGAAGATGATAAGTAGTCTTGGACTTGACTATTCTTCTATACATGCATGTCCCAACGATTGTATTTTATATAGAGGTCAGTACGAGGACGGTGTGACATGTCCAAAATGTCAAACTCCTCGTTATAAAGAGGAGAAAGGTAAGGTCCCTCGAAAGGTATTGAGACATTTTGTGAGATCCCTGTTCCCACCGCGCAACGGATTCGGGGTGCTAGCAGCGGAAGTAACACATCTTGCACGGGTCAGGGTCTCACACTCGGGGCCTCGCCCACGAATATCCGGACAAGAGACTAATCCGTCAGTTTTTCCAAAACCGAACTCGGAAAAACTTCCCTTATCCGGAAAGCACGGGCGATTCCACCAGGATAACTCTTTACTCTAACGTAGTCAAGATCATTACTGATCAAACTGATCCGACTGCACCTCTAACGGTACTTGGTCAGATCAAGGAAGAAACTTGCACTTGGATCATTGGGATCAACGCTTTTTTCCCCATCAAGAGGCACAGCCGTTGATTCCTATCCATAGAACAATTACTATCCGGGATTTACTTCATCTATCGTAGTAATAGAAATTAAATCTCGATTTACGGATCCATCAGTCCAGCCTAACCCCATCCAGTCCCATGGGTTAGCCAACCTCCCAACCACTGTAGTGATGGGATCTAATTAGAAATTTGATTAGGTTTTGTCCCGGGTACCAGGGAAAAGAGTTCCTAGGCCCCCTAGCCGGAAGTTCATGCAAACATAAAACTAGTCACACCACTTACACACCCAATATGAAATTGCCTTTTTCTCAGCATTAACTATCTTTCAAACAATCCTTTAATGAAACCATTGACAATCCTCGAAGTCTCTGGTTGAATCCTTTTTTCCCGTCATTCATTCATCAGTGTACTTATGGCATCATTGGCAACCAGAACGCTCACCACCTGTTCACTCAGGGGCCTTTTCCATAGTTCCTAGCTCATAGTAACCAGTAATATATTCATATAACAGAATGGAATCTCCGTGGAAGATCAGCAAGATCAACCCACAGATCCATATAAAAGAGCCATGGACTCATCCGTTGAGGACCAGCAAGGTCAATCAACCAGATCCATGCCCGGTTTCAGAAAACAACTCTTACTCCTTGTTCCAATATCTTCCTCGACGCACGTGTGGGTATCTTCGGCGACCCAGAGCCCGAGCACCGTATGGTCAGCACCCTCTAGGATCCTTCGCAGGTGACCTAGCGCTTCACTCATAGGCCGTTCCCTTGGTCCCTAATCCACCGTACCGAAAGCTCACCATTTAAATCGAACCGAGGCTGGTCAAGACCTCCGCCGACCTTGCTACGCGAGAGGTCCTCCATTGACTCTCCGTCAGCAGTTGCAACTTTATCAGTTCGGTCTTCATGACCTTAATCCTCAAGACGGTCAAAATGCTTCCCCAGCATTCTTGACATAAAACAGTCATTTACAAATAGTCACAAAATACAGTTTCTATAACGAACTCTCGTCTTTCCACATTATCCACTCTCGGACCACATTACTTATTCCCTATTCCATTCAATGTGTACTCATTCTCATCCATTCACTCATATAGACTACACATTATTTCACATACACATTCACATTCATTATTCTACATACATATCCATGTTCGTACGTCCACATCATACATCCAATTTCACATTCATACATACGCATCTACATGCATACATCTATTTTCACATCCTCATTCATACATCCACATTATACATACATCCAATTTCACATTCATACATACGCATCTACATGCATACATCTATTTTCACATCCTCATTCATACATCCACATTCACATACATACATCTACATCCGAATCTACATTTATACATCCACATCCAAATCTTCATTCACATTCACATCCATACATCCACATCTACATACATACATCCATTTTCACATCCTCATTCATACATCCACATCCACATACATACATACATCCGTATCTACATCCATACATCCATACTACATCCATTCTCGCCCTAACACATCCCATATACATCTTATCCCATCAGATACACTCTCTACCTCGTCCCATACACATCTTAACACATCCTAACTCATCTTAACACATTCTATCACATCTCATACACCTCTTATCATATCCTATCACATCTCATACACATCCTATCACATCTTTTCACATCTCATACACCTCTTATCACATCCTATCACTTCCCATACGCATCTTATCACATCTCATACACCTCTTATCACATCCTATCATATCTCATACACCTCTTATCTCATCCTATCACTTTCCATACGCATCTTATCACAGATTATCACATCTCATTTAAAAATCAATCTTTTATGCATCTTCCTATGCATAAATTCATTTTAATTGAAAATGACACTTTTGAATTAAAATTCCATCTCTTATGCATCTTCCTATGCATAAACTCAATTTAGATGGGAATTGACACTTTTGAATTAAAAATCCATCTTTTATGCATTTTCCTATGCATAAATTCAATTTGGATAAGAATAACACTTTTGAATTGAAATTCCATTCTTTTATGCATCTTCCTATGTATAAATTCAATTTAGGTGAGAATGACACTTTGAATTTAAAAATCAATCTTTTATGCATCTTCTTATGCATAAATTCAATTTGGTAGGAATTACACTTTTAGAATAAAAGAATTTCTCTTATGCATCTATGTTATGCATAAAATCCATTTATGATGAAAATCACACTTTTAGTATAAAAAGAATATCTTTTATGCATATCTCTATACATGAAATCCAATATGATAAAAGTAACACTTTTACAATAAAATAATCAACTTTTATGCATACCTCTATGCATGAAATCCAAATATGATAAAAGTCACACTTTTATAATAAAATAATCAACTTTTATGCATACATCTATGCATGAAATCTAAATATGATAAAAGTCACACTTTTATAATGCAATAATCAACTTTTATGCATACCTCTATGCATGAAATCCAAATATGATAAAAGTCACACTTTTATAATAAAATAATAAACTTGTATGCATACCTCTATGCATGAAATCCAAATATGATAAAAGTAACACTTTTATTATAAAATAATCAACTTTTATGCATACCTCTATGCATGAAATCCAAATATGATAAAAGAAACACTTTTATAATAAAATAATCAACTTTTATACATATCTCTATGCATGAAATCCAAATATGATAAAAGTCACACTTTTATAATAAAATAATCAACTTTTATGCATACCTCTATGCATGAAATCCAAATATGATAAAAGTCACACAAAATAATCAACTTTTATGCATACCTCTATGCATGAAATCCAAATATGATAAAAGTAATACTTTTATAATAAAATAATCAACTTTTATGCATACCTCTATGGATGAAATTCAAATATGATAAAAGAAACACTTTTATAATAAAATAATCAACTTTTATGCATACCTCTATGCATGAAATTCAAATATGATAAAAGAAACACTTTTATATTAAAATATTTATTCTTTTATGCATACCTCTATGCATGAAATCCAAATATGATAAAAGTAACACTTTTACAATAAAATAATCATCAATTATGCATAACATAAAAATCAATTTCTCCATGATTACAATAAAATTATTTCAATTAATCTAGGATGATAATTCCTAGAATATGGTAGGAAGTTCTCTTTTCATGCTTTGAATAAAATTATTTTATGTGTAATTTTTATAAAAATTATTTTATGTGTAATTTCAATTAATCTAGGATGATAATTCCTAGAATATGGTAGGAAGTTCTCTTTGAATAAAATTATTTTATGTGTAATTTCAATTAATCTAGGATGATAATTCCTAGAATATGGTAGGAAGTTCTCTTTGAATAAAATTATTTTATGTGTAATTTTTATAAAAATTTTACCATAGCTCCGCTACTATGACTGATAAATCTCAATTTATTTTGAAGGATAAAGCTTATCATTAAGGAAATGATTAGAATGATCCCTAATTGGATCATTAACCCAATAATGGGTTGAATCATCAATATTCATGAAATACATAAACTAAAAGCATAGACAAAAGCCATTAATTTGACCTCAAGCATAGATTAATCTTGGATTAAGGAAAAGCTTTATGAAAAACTTCAATTGGATTGAGAATGGGTCATGAGTATGACCATTTCTTGAGTGAGAGAGAGAAATTACATAAAAACCATTAGAATTAAGCATAAATGGAAATTTATGTAAATCTTAACTATCATTAATCAATTAACTTCAATAGCATTCATCAAATTATGTAACTCTTCACTACCATTCATCAATTAACTTCAATAGCATTCAAAAACCATTCCAATTAAGCTTCTCAAGCTTGAGAGGGGTTGAGAAGAGAGAAACATTGAGAAATCATAGAAAATGATCAAAATTCACTAATTACCTTACAAATTGCTTGATTCTTTGTTCACGGTAGAGGCCCCCAACCAATCAATTGGTTAAGTATGTTGATGGAGCCACCAATGGGGATTGAAGAAAGAGGGAAGCTCCAATTTCTTCAATTTGGAGAGAATTTTAGAGAATAGTAGAAATTAGCATTATTTCAGCATAACTCTAGTATAGTAAAATTCTTCTATCTTTTTCAAAGGACTCATGTTCTATTTATAGGAGAGGGAAGCTCTAACCAAAGCTAACTGAATTCTAGAATTTTCCAAATTCAGTTTGGTTGAATTTGGACTAGATTTGAATCTAGTTTGGTTACTTTTTGATTCGGTTTGGTTAATGTGAGATCCCTGTTCCCACCGCGCAACGGATTCGGGGTGCTAGCAGCGGAAGTAACACATCTTGCGCGGGTCAGGGTCTCACACTCGGGGGCTCGTCCCACGGATATCCGGACAAGAGACTAATCCGTCGGTTTTTCCAAAACGGAACCCGGAAAAACTTCCGTTATCGAGAAAGCACGGGCAATTCCACCAGTATAACTCTTTACTCTAACGTAGTCAAGATCATTACTGATCAAACTGATCCGACTGCACCTCTAACGGTACTTGATTAAATCAAGGAAAAAACTTGGACTTGGATCATTGGGATCAACGCTTTTGTCCCCATCAAGAGGCACAGCCGTTGATTCCTATCCATAGAACAATTGCTATCCGAGATTTACTTCATCTATCGTAGTAATAGAAATTAAATCTCGATTTACGGATCCATCAGTCCAGCCTAGCCCCATCTAGTCCCATGGGTAAGCCAACCTCCCAACCACTGTAGTGATGGGATCCAATTAGAAATTTGATTAGGTTTTGTCCCGGGTACCAGGGAAAAGAGTTCCTAGGGCTCCTAGCCGGAAGTTCATGCAAACATAAAACTAGTCACACCACTTACACACCCAATATGAAATTGCCTTTTTCTCAGCATTAACTATCTTTCAAACAATCCTTTAATGAAACCATTATGTCGCTCTGATGACAATCCTCGAAGTCTCTGGTTGAATCCTTATTTCCCGTCATTCATTCATCGGTGTACTTATGGCATCATTGGCAACCAGAACGCTCACCACCTGTTCACTCAGGGGCCTTCTCCATAGTTCCTAGCTCATAGTAACCGGCAATATATTCATATAACAGAATGGAATCTCCATGGAAGATCAGCAAGATCAACCCACAGATCCATATAAAAGAGCCATGGACTCATCCGTTGAGGACCAGCAAGGTCAATCAACCAGATCCATGCCCGGTTTCAGAAAACAACTCTTACTCCTTGTTCCAATATCTTCCTTGACGCACGTGTGGGTATCTTCGGTGACCTAGAGCCCGAGCACCGTATGGTCAGCACCCTCTAGGATCCTTCGCAGGTGACCTAGCGCTTCACTCATAGGCCGTTCCCTTGGTCCCTAATCCACCGTACCGAAAGCTCACCATTTAAATCGAACCGAGGCTGGTCAAGACCTCGGCCGACCTTGCTACGCGAGACGTCCTCCATTGACTCTCCGTCAACAGTTGCAACTTTATCAGTTCGGTCTTCATGACCTTAATCCTGAAGACGGTCAAAATGCTTCCCCAGCATTCTTGACATAAAACAGTCATTTACAAACAGTCACAAAATACAGTTTCTATAACGAACTCTCGTCTTTCCACATTATCCACTCTCGGACCACATTACTTATTCCCTATTCCATTCAATGTGTACTCATTCTCATCCATTCACTCATATAGACTACACATTATTTCACATACACATTCACATTCATTATTCTACATACATATCCATGTTCGTACGTCCACATCATACATCCAATTTCACATTCATACATACGCATCTACATGCATACATCTATTTTCACATCCTCATTCATACATCCACATTATACATACATCCAATTTCACATTCATACATACGCATCTACATGCATACATCTATTTTCACATCCTCATTCATACATCCACATTCACATACATACATCTACATCCGAATCTACATCCATACATCCACATCCACATCTTCATTCACATTCACATCCATACATCCACATCTACATACATACATCCATTTTCACATCCTCATTCATACATCCACATCCACATACATGCATACATCCGTATCTACATCCATACATCCATACTACATCCATTCTCGCCCTAACACATCCCATGTACATCTTATCCCATCAGATACACCCCATACACATCTTAACACATCCTAACTCATCTTAACACATTCTATCACATCTCATACACCTCTTATCATATCCTATCACATCTCATACACATCTTTTCACATCTTTTCACATCTCATACACCTCTTATCACATCCTATCACTTCCCATACGCATCTTATCACACCTTATCCCATCTCATACACCTCTTATCACATCCTATCACTTCCCATACGCATCTTATCACATATTATCACATCTCATTTAAAAATCAATCTTTTATGCATCTTCCTATGCATAAATTCATTTTAAATGAAAATGACACTTTTGAATTAAAATTCCATCTCTTATGCATCTTCCTATGCATAAACTCAATTTAGATGAGAATTGACACTTTTGAATTAAAAATCCATCTTTTATGCATCTTCCTATGCATAAATTCAATTTGGATGAGAATAACACTTTTGAATTGAAATTCCATTCTTTTATGCATCTTCCTATGCATAAATTCAATTTAGGTGAGAATGACACTTTGAATTTAAAAATCAATCTTTTATGCATCTTCTTATGCATAAATTCAATTTGGTAGGAATTACACTTTTAGAATAAAAGAATTTCTCTTATGCATCTAAGTTATGCATAAAATCCATTTATGATGAAAATCACACTTTTAGTATAAAAAGAATATCTTTTATGCATACCTCTATACATGAAATCCAATATGATAAAAGTAACACTTTTACAATAAAATAATCAACTTTTATGCATACCTCTATGCATGAAATTCAAATATGATAAAAGTCACACTTTTATAATAAAATAATCAACTTTTATGCATACCTCTATGCATGAAATCCAAATATGATAAAAGTCACACTTTTATAAAAAAATAATCAACTTTTATGCATACCTCTATGCATGAAATCTAAATATGATAAAAGTCATACTTTTATAATAAAATAATCAACTTTTATGCATACCTCTATGCATGAAATCCAAATATAATAAAAATCACACTTTTATAATAAAATAATCAACTTTTATGCATACCTCTATGCATGAAATCCAAATATGATAAAAGTCATACTTTTATAATAAAATAATCAACTTTTATGCATACCTCTATGCATGAAATTTAAATATAATAAAAGAAACACTTTTATAATAAAATAATCAACTTTTATGCATACCTCTATGCATGAAATCCAAATATGATAAAAGTCACACAAAATAATCAACTTTTATGCATACCTCTATGCATGAAATCCAAATATGATAAAAGTAATACTTTTATAATAAAATAATCAACTTTTATGCATACCTCTGCATGAAATTCAAATATGATAAAAGAAACACTTTTATAATAAAATAATCAACTTTTATGCATACCTCTATGCATGAAATCCAAATATGATAAAAGTCACACTTTTATAATAAAATAATCAACTTTTATGCATATCTCTATGCATGAAATTCAAATATGATAAAAGTAATACTTTTAGAATAAAATAATCAACTTTTATGCATACCTCTATGCATGAAATTCAAATATGATAAAAGAAACACTTTTATAATAAAATAATCAACTTTTATGCATACCTCTATGCATGAAATTCAAATATGATAAAAGAAACACTTTTATATTAAAATAATAATTCTTTTATGTATACCTCTATGCATGAAATCCAAATATGATAAAAGTAACACTTTTACAATAAAATAATCATCAATTATGCATAACATAAAAATCAATTTCTCCATGATTACAATAAAATTCTTTCAATTAATCTAGGATGATAATTCCTAGAATATGGTAGGAAGTTCTCTTTTCATGCTTTGAATAAAATTATTTTATGTGTAATTTTTATAAAAATTTTGCCACAGCTCCGCTACTATGAGAATGGGTCATGAGTATGACCATTTCTTGAGTGAGAGAGAGAAATTACATAAAAACCATTAGATTTAAGCATAAATGGAAATTTATGTAATTCTTAACTATCATTAATCAATTAACTTCAATAGCATTCATCAAATTATGTAACTCTTCACTACCATTCATCAATTAACTTCAATAGCATTCAGAAACCATTCCAATTAAGCTTCTCAAGCTTGAGAGGGGTTGAGAAGAGAGAAACATTGAGAAATTATAGAAAATGATCAAAATTCACTAATTACCTTACAAATTGCTTGATTCTTTGTTCACGGTAGAGGCCCCCAACTAATCAATTGGTTAAGTATGTTGATGGAGCCACCAATGGCGATTGAAGAAAGAGGGAAGCTCCAATTTCTTCAATTTGGAGAGAATTTTAGAGAATAGTAGAAATTAGCATTATTTCAGCATAACTCTAGTATAGTAAAATTCTTCTATTCTTTTCAAAGGACTCATGTTCTATTTATAGGAGAGGGAAGCTCTAACCAAAGCTAACTGAATTCTAGAATTTTCCAAATTCAGTTTGGTTGAATTCGGACTAGATTTGGATCTAGTTTGGTTACTTTTTGATTTGGTTTGGTTACTGTGAGATCCCTGTTCCCACCGCGCAACGGATTCGGGGTGCTAGCAGCGGAAGTAACACATCTTGCGCGGGTCAGGGTCTCACACTCGGGGCCTTGCCCACGGATATCCGGACAAGAGACTAATCCGTCGCTTTTTCCAAAACCGAACCCGGAAAAACTTCCCTTATCCGGAAAGCACGGGCGATTCCACCAGGATAACTCTTTACTCTAACGTAGTCAAGATCATTACTGATCAAACTGATCCGACTGCACCTCTAACGGTACTTGGTCAGATCAAGGAAGAAACTTGCACTTGGATCATTGGGATCAACGCTTTTCTCCCCATCAAGAGGCACAGCCGTTGATTCCTATCCATAGAACAATTACTATCTCGGATTTACTTCATCTATCGTAGTAATAGAAATTAAATCTCCATTTACGGATCCATCAGTCCAGCCTAACCCCATCCAGTCCCATGGGTTAGCCAACCTCCCAACCACTGTAGTGATGGGATCCAATTAGAAATTTGATTAGGTTTTGTCCCGGGGGTACCAGGGAAAAGAGTTCCTAGGCCCCCTAGCCGGAAGTTCATGCAAACATAAAACTAGTCACACCACTTACACACCCAATATGAAATTGCCTTTTTCTCAGCATCAACTATCTTTCAAACAATCCTTTAATGAAACCACTATGTCGCTCTGATGACAATCCTTGAAGTCTCTGGTTGAATCCTTATTTTTCGTCATTCATTCATCGGTGTACTAATGGCATCATTGGCAAACCAGAACGCTCACCATCTGTTCACTCAGGGGCCTTTTCCATAGTTCGTAGCTCATAGTAACCGGCAATATATTCATATAACAGAATGGAATCTCCATGGAAGATCAGCAAGATCAACCCACAGATCCATATAAAAGAGCCATGGACTCATCCGTTGGTCAATCAACCAGATCCATGCCCGGTTTCAGAAAACAACTCTTACTCCTTGTTCCAATATCTTCCTCGACGCACGTGTGGGTATCTTCGGCGACCCAGAGCCCGAGCACCGTATGGTCAGCACCCTCTAGGATCCTTCGCAGGTGACCTAGCGCTTCACTCATAGGCCGTTCCCTTGGTCCCTAATCCACCGTACCGGAAGCTCACCATTTAAATTGAACCGAGGCTGGTCAAGACCTCGGCCGACCTTGCTACGCGAGACGTCCTCCATTGACTCTCCGTCAGCAGTTGCAACTTTATCAGTTCGGTCTTCATGACCTTAATCCTCAAGACGGTCAAAATGCTTCCCCAGCATTCTTGACATAAAACAGTCATTTACAAACAGTCACAAAATACAGTTTCTATAACGAACTCTCGTCTTTCCACATTATCCACTCTCGGACCACATTACTTATTCCCTATTCCATTCAATGTGTACTCATTCTCATCCATTCACTCATATAGACTACACAATATTTCACATACACATTCACATTCATTATTCTACATACATATCCATGTTCGTACGTCCACATCATACATCCAATTTCACATTCATACATACGCATCTACATGCATACATCTATTTTCACATCCTCATTCATACATCCACATTATACATACATCCAATTTCACATTCATACATAGGCATCTACATGCATACATCTATTTTCACATCCTCATTCATACATCCACATTCACATACATACATCTACATCCGAATCTACATTCATACATCTTCATCCACATCCACATCTTCATTCACATTCACATCCATACATCCACATCTACATACATACATCCATTTTCACATCCTCATTCATACATCCACATCCACATACATACATACATCCGTATCTACATCCATACATCCATACTACATCCATTCTCGCCCTAACACATCCCATATACATCTTATCCCATCAGATACACTCTCTACCTCGTCCCATACACATCTTAACACATCCTAACTAATCTTAACACATTCTATCACATCTCATACACCTCTTATCATATCCTATCACATCTCATACACATCTTTTCACATCTTTTCACATCTCATACACCTCTTATCACATCCTATCACTTCGCATACGCATCTTATCACATCTTATCACATCTCATACACCTCTTATCACATCCTATCACTTCCCATACGCATCTTTCACATATTATCACATCTCATTTAAAAATCAATCTTTTATGCATCTTCCTATGCATAAATTCATTTTAAATGAAAATGACACTTTTGAATTAAAATTCCATCTCTTATGCATCTTCCTATGCATAAACTCAATTTAGATGTGAATTGACACTTTTGAATTAAAAATCCATCTTTTATGCATCTTCCTATGCATAAATTCAATTTGGATGAGAATAACACTTTTGAATTGAAATTCCATTCTTTTATGCATCTTCCTATGCATAAATTCAATTTAGGTGAGAATGACACTTTGAATTTAAAAATCAATCTTTTATGCATCTTCTTATGCATAAATTCAATTTGATAGGAATTACACTTTTAGAATAAAAGAATTTCTCTTATGCATCTAAGTTATGCATAAATTCCATTTATGATGAAAATCACACTTTTAGTATAAAAAGAATATCTTTTATGCA
The DNA here is from genome assembly GCF_041138505.1 of Cibotium barometz. Taxonomy (NCBI): domain Eukaryota; kingdom Viridiplantae; phylum Streptophyta; class Polypodiopsida; order Cyatheales; family Cibotiaceae; genus Cibotium; species Cibotium barometz. The sequence goes on from NC_141062.1 coordinate 52,801,147, forward strand.
TACCTCTATACATGAAATACAATATGATAAAAGTAACACTTTTACAATAAAATAATCAACTTTTATGCATACCTCTATGCATGAAATTCAAATATGATAAAAGTCACACTTTTATAATAAAATAATCAACTTTTATGCATACCTCTATGAATGAAATCCAAATATGATAAAAGTCACACTTTTATAAAAAAAATAATCAACTTTTATGCATACCTCTATGCATGAAATCTAAATATGATAAAAGTCACACTTTTATAATAAAATAATCAACTTTTATGCATACCTCTATGCATGAAATCCAAATATGATAAAAGTCACACTTTTATAATAAAATAATCAACTTTTATGCATACCTCTATGCATGAAATCCAAATATGATAAAACTCATACTTTTATAATAAAATAATCAACTATTATGCATACCTCTATGCATGAAATTTAAATAAACACTTTTATAATAAAAATATCAACTTTTATACATATCTCTATGCATGAAATTTAAATATGATAAAAGTCACACTTTTATAATAAAATAATCAACTTTTATGCATACCTCTATGCATCAAATCCAAATATGATAAAAGTCACACTTTTATAATAAAATAATGAACTTTTATGCATACCTCTATGCATGAAATCCAAATATGATAAAAGTCACACTTTTATAATAAAATAATCAACTTTTATGCATATCTCTATGCATGAAATTCAAATATGATAAAAGTAATACTTTTATAATAAAATAATCAACTTTTATGCATACCTCTATGCATGAAATTCAAATATGATAAAAGAAACACTTTTATAATAAAATAATCAACTTTTATGCATACCTCTATGAATGAAATCCAAATATGATAAAAGTCACACTTTTATAAAAAAATAATCAACTTTTATGCATACCTCTATGCATGAAATCTAAATATGATAAAAGTCACACTTTTATAATAAAATAATCAACTTTTATGCATACCTCTATGCATGAAATCCAAATATGATAAAAGTCACACTTTTATAAAAAAATAATCAACTTTTATGCATACCTCTATGCATGAAATCTAAATATGATAAAAGTCACACTTTTATAATAAAATAATCAACTTTTATGCATACCTCTATGCATGAAATCCAAATATGATAAAAGTCACACTTTTATAATAAAATAATCAACTTTTATGCATACCTCTATGCATGAAATCCAAATATGATAAAAGTCATACTTTTATAATAAAATAATCAACTATTATGCATACCTCTATGCATGAAATTTAAATATAATAAAAGTCACACTTGTATAATAAAATAATCAACTTTTATGCATACCTCTATGCATGAAATCCAAATATGATAAAAGAAACACTTTTATAATAAAATAATCAACTTTTATACATACCTCTATGCATGAAATTTAAATATGATAAAAGTCACACTTTTATAATAAAATAATCAATCTTTATGCATACCTCTATGCATGAAATCCAAATATGATAAAAGTCACACTTTTATAATAAAATAATCAACTTTTATGCATACCTCTATGCATGAAATCCAAATATGATAAAAGTCACACTTTTATAATAAAATAATCAACTTTTATGCATATCTCTATGCATGAAATTCAAATATGATAAAAGTAATACTTTTATAATAAAATAATCAACTTTTATGCATACCTCTATGCATGAAATTCAAATATGATAAAAGAAACACTTTTATAATAAAATAATCAACTTTTATGCATACCTCTATGCATGAAACTCAAATATGATAAAAGAAACACTTTTATATTAAAATAATAATTCTTTTATGCATACCTCTATGCATGAAATCCAAATATGATAAAAGTAACACTTTTACAATAAAATAATCATCAATTATACATAACATAAAAATCAATTTCTCCATGATTACAATAAAATTCTTTCAATTAATCTAGGATGATAATTCCTAGAATATGGTAGGAAGTTCTCTTTTCATGCTTTGAATACAATTATTTTATGTGTAATTTTTATAAAAATTTTGCCATAGCTCCGCTACTATGACTGATAAATCTCAATTTATTTTGAAGGATAAAGCTTATCATTAAGGAAATGATTAGAATGATCCGTAATTGGATCATTAACCCAATAATGGGTTGAATCATCAATATTCATGAAATACATAAACTAAAAGCATAGAAAAGAGCCATTAATTTGACCTCAAGCATAGATTAATCTTGGATTAAGGAAAAGCTTTATGAAAAACTTCAATTGGATTGAGAATGGGTCATGAGTATGACCATTTCTTGAGTGAGAGAGAGAAATTACATAAAAACCATTAGAATTAAGCATAAATGGAAATTTATGTAACTCTTCACTACCATTCATCAATTAACTTCAATAGCATTCAGAAACCATTCCAATTCAGCTTCTCAAGCTTGAGAGGGGTTGAGAAGAGAGAAACATTGAGAAATTATAGAAAATGATCAAAATTCACTAATTACCTTACAAATTGCTTGATTCTTTGTTCACGGTAGAGGCCCCCAACTAATCAATTGGTTAAGTATGTTGATGGAGCCACCAATGGCGATTGAAGAAAGAGGGAAGCTCCAATTTCTTCAATTTGGAGAGAATTTTAGAGAATAGTAGAAATTAGCATTATTTCAGCATAACTCTAGTATAGTAAAATTCTTCTATTCTTTTCAAAGGACTCATGTTCTATTTATAGGAGAGGGAAGCTCTAACCAAAGCTAACTGAATTCTAGAATTTTCCAAATTCAGTTTGGTTGAATTCGGACTAGATTTGGATCTAGTTTGGTTACTTTTTGATTTGGTTTGGTTACTGTGAGATCCCTGTTCCCACCGCGCAACGGATTCGGGGTGCTAGCAGCGGAAGTAACACATCTTGCGCGGGTCAGGGTCTCACACTCGGGGCCTTGCCCACGGATATCCGGACAAGAGACTAATCCGTCGCTTTTTCCAAAACCGAACCCGGAAAAACTTCCCTTATCCGGAAAGCACGGGCGATTCCACCAGGATAACTCTTTACTCTAACGTAGTCAAGATCATTACTGATCAAACTGATCCGACTGCACCTCTAACGGTACTTGGTCAGATCAAGGAAGAAACTTGCACTTGGATCATTGGGATCAACGCTTTTTTCTCCATCAAGAGGCACAGCCGTTGATTCCTATCCATAGAACAATTACTATCTGGGATTTACTTCATCTATCGTAGTAATAGAAATTAAATCTCGATTTACGGATCCATCAGTCCAGCCTAACCCCATCGAGTCCCATGGGTTAGCCAACCTCCCAACCACTGTAGTGATGGACTCATCCGTTGAGGACCAGCAAGGTCAATCAACCAGATCCATGCCCGGTTTCAGAAAACAACTCTTACTCCTTGTTCCAATATCTTCCTCGACGCACGTGTGGGTATCTTCGGCGACCCAGAGCCCGAGCACCGTATGGTCAGCACCCTCTAGGATCCTTCGCAGGTGACCTAGCGCTTCACTCATAGGCCGTTCCCTTGGTCCCTAATCCACCGTACCGGAAGCTCACCATTTAAATCGAACCGAGGCTGGTCAAGACCTCGGCCGACCTTGCTACGCGAGACGTCCTCCATTGACTCTCCGTCAGCAGTTGCAACTTTATCAGTTCGGTCTTCATGACCTTAAACCTCAAGACGGTCAAAATGCTTCCCCAACATTCTTGACATAAAACAGTCATTTACAAACAGTCACAAAATACAGTTTCTATAACGAACTCTCGTCTTTCCACATTATCCACTCTCGGACCACATTACTTATTCCCTATTCCATTCAATCATTCTCATCCATTCACTCATATAGACTACACATTATTTCACATACACATTCACATTCATTATTCTACATACATATCCATGTTCGTACGTCCATATCATACATCCAATTTCACATTCATACATACGCATCTACATGCATACATCTATTTTCACATCCTCATTCATACATCCACATTCACATACATACATCTACATCCGAATCTACATCCATACATCCACATCCACATCTTCATTCACATTCACATCCATACATCCACATCTACATACATACATCCATTTTCACATCCTCATTCATACATCCACATCCACATACATGCATACATCCGTATCTACATCCATACATCCATACTACATCCATTCTCGCCCTAACACATCCCATATACATCTTATCCCATCAGATACACTCTCTACCTCGTCCCATACACATCTTAACACATCCTAACTCATCTTAACACATTCTATCACATCTCATACACCTCTTATCATATCCTATCACATCTCATACACATCTTTTCACATCTTTTCACATCTCATACACCTCTTATCACATCCTATCACTTCCCATACGTATCTTATCACACCTTATCACATCTCATACACCTCTTATCACATCCTATCACTTCCCATACGCATCTTATCACATATTATCACATCTCATTTAAAAATCAATCTTTTATGCATCTTCTTATGCATAAATTCATTTTAAATGAAAATGACACTTTTGAATTAAAATTCCATCTCTTATGCATCTTCCTATGCATAAACTCAATTTAGATGAGAATTGACACTTTTGAATTAAAAATCCATCTTTTATGCATCTTCCTATGCATAAATTCAATTTGGATGAGAATAACACTTTTGAATTGAAATTCCATTCTTTTATGCATCTTCCTATGCATAAATTCAATTGAGGTGAGAATGACACTTTGAATTTAAAAATCAATCTTTTATGCATCTTCTTATGCATAAATTCAATTTGGTAGGAATTACACTTTTAGAATAAAAGAATTTCTCTTATGCATCTAAGTTATGCATAAAATCCATTTATGATGAAAATCACACTTTTAGTATAAAAAGAATATCTTTTATGCATACCTCTATACATGAAATCCAATATGATAAAAGTAACACTTTTACAATAAAATAATCAACTTTTATGCATACCTCTATGCATGAAATTCAAATATGATAAAAGTCACACTTTTATAATAAAATAATCAACTTTTATGCATACCTCTATGCATGAAATCCAAATATGATAAAAGTCACACTTTTATAAAAAAATAATCAACTTTTATGCATACCTCTATGCATGAAATCTAAATATGATAAAAGTCACACTTTTATAATAAAATAATCAACTTTTATGCATACCTCTATGCATGAAATCCAAATATGATAAAAGTCAAACTTTTATAATAAAATAATCAACTTTTATGCATACCTCTATGCATGAAATCCAAATATGATAAAAGTCATACTTTTATAATAAAATAATCAACTATTATGCATACCTCTATGCATGAAATTTAAATATAATAAAAGTCACACTTTTATAATAAAATAATCAACTTTTATGCATACCTCTATGCATGAAATCCAAATATGATAAAAGTCACACAAAATAATCAACTTTTATGCATACCTCTATGCATGAAATCCAAATATGATAAAAGTCACACTTTTATAAAAAAATAATCAACTTTTATGCATACCTCTGCATGAAATCTAAATATGATAAAAGAAACACTTTTATAATAAAATAATCAACTTTTATGCATACCTCTATGCATGAAATCCAAATATGATAAAAGTCACACTTTTATAATAAAATAATCAACTTTTATGCATACATCTATGCATGAAATCTAAATATGATAAAAGTCATACTTTTATAATAAAATAATCAACTTTTATGCATACCTCTATGCATGAAATTTAAATATAATAAAAGAAACACTTTTATAATAAAATAATCAACTTTTATGCATACCTCTATGCATGAAATCCAAATATGATAAAAGTCACACAAAATAATCAACTTTTATGCATACCTCTATGCATGAAATCCAAATATGATAAAAGTAATACTTTTATAATAAAATAATCAACTTTTATGCATACCTCTATGCATGAAATTCAAATATGATAAAAGAAACACTTTTATAATAAAATAATCAACTTTTATGCATACCTCTATGCATGAAATCCAAATATGATAAAAGTCACACTTTTATAATAAAATAATCAACTTTTATGCATATCTCTATGCATGAAATTCAAATATGATAAAAGTAATACTTTTATAATAAAATAATCATCTTTTATGCATACCTCTATGCATGAAATTCAAATATGATAAAAGAAACACTTTTATAATAAAATAATCAACTTTTATGCATACCTCTATGCATGAAATTCAAATATGATAAAAGAAACACTTTTATATTAAAATAATAATTCTTTTATGTATACCTCTATGCATGAAATCCAAATATGATAAAAGTAACACTTTTACAATAAAATAATCATCAATTATGCATAACATAAAAATCAATTTCTCCATGATTACAATAAAATTCTTTCAATTAATCTAGGATGATAATTCCTAGAATATGGTAGGAAGTTCTCTTTTCATGCTTTGAATAAAATTATTTTATGTGTAATTTTTATAAAAATTTTGCCACAGCTCCGCTACTATGAGAATGGGTCATGAGTATGACCATTTCTTGAGTGAGAGAGAGAAATTACATAAAAACCATTAGATTTAAGCATAAATGGAAATTTATGTAATTCTTAACTATCATTAATCAATTAACTTCAATAGCATTCATCAAATTATGTAACTCTTCACTACCATTCATCAATTAACTTCAATAGCATTCAAAAACCATTCCAATTAAGCTTCTCAAGCTTGAGAGGGGTTGAGAAGAGAGAAACATTGAGAAATTATAGAAAATGATCAAAATTCACTAATTACCTTACAAATTGCTTGATTCTTTGTTCACGGTAGAGGCCCCCAACCAATCAATTGGTTAAGTATGTTGATGGAGCCACCAATGGGGATTGAAGAGAGAGGGAAGCTCCAATTTCTTCAATTTGGAGAGAATTTTAGAGAATAGTAGAAATTAGCATTATTTCAGCATAACTCTAGTATAGTAAAATTCTTCTATTCTTTTCAAAGGACTCATGTTCTATTTATAGGAGAGGGAAGCTCTAACCAAAGCTAACTGAATTCTAGAATTTTCCAAATTCAGTTTGGTTAAATTTGGACTAGATTTGGATCTAGTTTGGTTACTTTTTGATTCGGTTTGGTTTCTGTGAGATCCCTGTTCCCACCGCGCAACGGATTCGGGGTGCTAGCAGTGGAAGTAACACATCTTGCGCACGTCAGGGTCTCACACTCGGGGCCTCGCCCACGGATATCCGGACAAGAGACTAATCCGTCGCTTTTTCCAAAACCGAACCCGGAAAAACTTCCCTTATCCGGAAAGCACGGGCGATTCCACCAGGATAACTCTTTACTCTAACGTAGTCAAGATCATTACTGATCAAACTGATCCGACTGCACCTCTAACGGTACTTGGTCAGATCAAGGAAGAAACTTGCACTTGGATCATTGGGATCAACGCTTTTTTCCCCATCAAGAGGCACAGCCGTTGATTCCTATCCATAGAACAATTACTATCTGGGATTTACTTCATCTATCGTAGTAATAGAAATTAAATCTCGATTTACGGATCCATCAGTCCAGCCTAACCCCATCGAGTCCCATGGGTTAGCCAACCTCCCAACCACTGTAGTGATGGGATCCAATTAGAAATTTGATTAGGTTTTGTCCCGGGTACCAGGGAAAAGAGTTCCTAGGCCCCCTAGCCGGAAGTTCATGCAAACATAAAACTAGTCACACCACTTACACACCCAATATGAAATTGCCTTTTTCTCAGCATTAACTATCTTTCAAACAATCCTTTAATGAAACCATTATGTCGCTCTGATGACAATCCTCGAAGTCTCTGGTTGAATCCTTATATCCCGTCATTCATTCATCGATGTACTTATGGCATCATTGGCAACCAGAACGGTCACCACCTGTTCACTCAGGGGCCTTTTCCATAGTTCCTAGCTCATAGTAACCGGCAATATATTCATATAACAGAATGGAATCTCCGTGGAAGATCAGAAAGATCAACCCACAGATCCATATAAAAGAGCCATGGACTCATCCGTTGAGGACCAGCAAGGTCAATCAACCAGATCCATGCCCGGTTTCAGAAAACAACTCTTACTCCTTGTTCCAATATCTTCCTCGACGCACGTGTGGGTATCTTCGGCGACCCAGAGCCCGAGCACCGTATGGTCAGCACCCTCTAGGATCCTTCGCAGGTGACCTTGCGCTTCACTCATAGGCCGTTCCCTTGGTCCCTAATCCACCATACCGGAAGCTCACCATTTAAATCGAACCGAGGCTAGTCAAGACCTCGGCCGACCTTGCTACGCGAGACGTCCTCCATTGACTCTCCGTTAGCAGTTGCAACTTTATCAGTTCGGTCTTCATGACCTTAATCCTCAAAATGACATAAAACAGTCATTTACAAACAGTCACAAAATACAGTTTCTATAACGAACTCTCGTCTTTCCACATTATCCACTCTCGGACCACATTACTTATTCCCTATTCCATTCAATGTGTACTCATTCTCATCCATTCACTCATATAGACTACACATTATTTCACATACACATTCACATTCATTATTCTACATACATATCCATGTTCGTACGTCCACATCATACATCCAATTTCACATTCATACATACGCATCTACATGCATACATCTATTTTCACATCCTCATTCATACATCCACATTATACATACATCCAATTTCACATTCATACATAGGCATCTACATGCATACATCTATTTTCACATCCTCATTCATACATCCACATTCACATACATACATCTACATCCGAATCTACATCCATACATCCACATCCACATCTTCAATTTCATTCACATCCATACATCCACATCTACATACATACATCCATTTTCACATCCTCATTCATACATCCACATCCACATACATACATACATCCGTATCTACATCCATACATCCATTCTCGCCCTAACACATCCCATATACATCTTATCCCATCAGATACACTCTCTACTTCATCCCATACACATCTTAACACATCCTAACTCATCTTAACACATTCTATCACATCTCATACACCTCTTATAATATCCTATCACATCTCATACACATCTTTTCACATCTTTTCACATCTCATACACCTCTTATCACATCCTATCACTTCGCATACGCATCTTATCACATCTTATCACATCTCATACACCTCTTATCACATCCTATCACTTCCCATACGCATCTTTCACATATTATCACATCTCATTTAAAAATCAATCTTTTATGCATCTTCCTATGCATAAATTCATTTTAAATAAAAATGACACTTTTGAATTAAAATTCCATCTCTTATGCATCTTCCTATGCATAAACTCAATTTAGATGTGAATTGACACTTTTGAATTAAAAATCCATCTTTTATGCATCTTCTTATGCATAAATTCAATTTGGATGAGAATAACACTTTTGAATTGAAATTCCATTCTTTTATGCATCTTCCTATGCATAAATTCAATTTAGGTGAGAATGACACTTTGAATTTAAAAATCAATCTTTTATGCATCTTCTTATGCATAAATTCAATTTGGTAGGAATTACACTTTTAGAATAAAAGAATTTCTCTTATGCATCTAAGTTATGCATAAAATCCATTTATGATGAAAATCAGAATTTTAGTATAAAAAGAATATCTTTTATGCATATCTCTATACATGAAATCCAATATGATAAAAGTAACACTTTTACAATAAAATAATCAACTTTTATGCATACCTCTATGCATGAAATCCAAATATGATAAAAGTCACACTTTTATAATAAAATAATCAACTTTTATGCATACCTCTATGCATGAAATCCAAATATGATAAAAGTCACACTTTTATAATAAAATAATCAACTTTTATGCATACCTCTATGCATGACATCCAAATATGATAAAAGTCATACTTTTATAATAAAATAATCAACTTTTATGCATACCTCTATGCATGAAATCCAAATATGATAAAAGTAACACTTTTATAATAAAATAATCAACTTTTATGCATACCTATATGCATGAAATTCAAATATGATAAAAGAAACACTTTTAAAATAAAATAATCAACTTTTATACATATCTCTATGCATGAAATCCAAATATGATAAAAGTCACACTTTTATAATAAAATAATCAACTTTTATGCATACCTCTATGCATGAAATCCAAATATGATAAAAGTCACACTTTTATAATAAAATAATCAACTTTTATGCATACCTCTATGCATGAAATCCAAATATGATAAAAGTAATACTTTTATAATAAAATAATCAACTTTTATGTATACCTCTATGCATGAAATTCAAATATGATAAAAGAAACACTTTTATAATAAAATAATCAACTTTTATGCATACCTCTATGCATGAAATTCAAATATTATAAAAGAAACACTTTTATATTAAAATAAGAATTCTTTTATGTATACCTCTGTGCATGAAATCCAAATATGATAAAAGTAACACTTTTACAATAAAATAATCATCAATTATGCATGACATAAAAATCAATTTCTCCATGATTACAATAAAATTCTTTCAATTAATCTAGGATGATAATTCCTAGAATATGGTAAGAAGTTCTCTTTTCATGCTTTGAATAAAATTATTTTATGTGTAATTTTTATAAAAATTTTGCCATAGCTCCGCTACTATGACTGATAAATCTCAATTTATTTTGAAGGATAAAGCTTATCATTAAGAAAATGATTAGAATGATCCCTAATTGGATCATTAACCCAATAATGGGTTGAATCATCAATATTCATGAAATACATAAACTAAAAGCATAGAAAAAAGCCATTAATTTGACCTCAAGCATAGATTAATCCTGGATTAAGCAAAAGCTTTATGAAAAGCTTCATTTGGATTGAGAATGGGTCATGAGTATGACCATTTCTTGAGTGAGAGAGAGAAATTACATAAAAACCATTAGAATTAAGCATAAATGGAAATTTATGTAATTCTTAACTATCATTAATCAATTAACTTCAATAGCATTCATCAAATTATGTAACTCTTCACTACCATTCATCAATTAACTTCAATAGCATTCAAAAACCATTCCAATTAAGCTTCTTAAGCTTGAGAGGGGTTGAGAAGAGAGAAACATTGAGAAATTATAGAAAATGATCAAAATTCACTAATTACCTTACAAATTGCTTGATTCTTTGTTCACGGTAGAGGCCCCCAACCAATCAATTGGTTAAGTATGTTGATGGAGCCACCAATGGGGATTGAAGAGAGAGGGAAGCTCCAATTTCTTCAATTTGGAGAGAATTTTAGAGAATAGTAGAAATTAGCATTATTTCAGCATAACTCTAGTATAGTAAAATTCTTCTATTTTTTTCAAAGGACTCATGTTCTATTTATAGGAGAGGGAAGCTCTAACCAAAGCTAACTGAATTCTAGAATTTTCTAAATTCAATTTGGTTGAATTTGGACTAGATTTGGATCTAGTTTGGTTACTTTTTGATTCGGTTTGGTTACTGTGAGATCCCTGTTCCCACCGCGCAACGGATTCGGGATGCTAGCAGCAGAAGTAACACATCTTGCGCGGGTCAGGGTCTCACACTCGGGGCATCGCCCACCACGGATATCCGGACAAGAGACTAATCCGTCGGTTTTTCCAAAACCGAACCCGGAAAAACTTCCCTTATCCGGAAAGCACGGGCGACTCCACCAGGATAACTCTTTACTCTAACGTAGTCAAGATCATTACTGATCAAACTGATCCGACTGCACCTCTAACGGTACTTGGTCAGATCAAGGAAGAAACTTGCACTTGGATCATTGGGATCAACGCTTTTTTCCCCATCAAGAGGCACAGCCGTTGATTCCTATCCATAGAACAATTACTATCCGGGATTTACTTCATCTATCGTAGTAATAGAAATTAAATCTCGATTTACGGATCCATCAGTCCAGCCTAGCCCCATCCAGTCCCATGGGTTAGCCAACCTCCCAACCACTGTGGTGATGGGATCCAATTAGAAATTTGATTAGGTTTTGTCCCGGGTACCAGGGAAAAGAGTTCCTAGGCCCCCTAGCCGAAAGTTCATGCAAACATAAAACTAGTCACACCACTTACACACCCAATATGAAGTTGCCTTTTTCTCAGCATCAACTATCTTTCAAACAATCCTTTAATGAAACCATTATGTCGCTCTGATGACAATCCTCGAAGTCTCTGGTTGAATCCTTATTTCCCGTCATTCATTCATCGGTGTACTTATGGCATCATTGGCAACCAGAACGCTCACCACCTATTCACTCAGGGGCCTTTTCCATAGTTCCTAGCTCATAGTAACCGGCAATATATTCATATAACAGAATGGAATCTCCGTGGAAGATCAGCAAGATCAACCCACAGATCCATATAAAAGAGCCATGGACTCATCCGTTTTGAGGACCAGTAAGGTCAATCAACCAGATCCATGCCCGGTTTCAGAAAACAACTCTTACTCCTTGTTCCAATATCTTCCTCGACGCACGTGTGGGTATCTTCGGCGACCCAGAGCCCGAGCACCATATGGTCAGCACCCTCTAGGATCCTTCGCAGGTGACCTAGCGCTTCACTCATAGGCCGTTCCCTTGGTCCCTAATCCACCATACCCGAAGCTCACCATTTAAATCGAACCGAGGCTGGTCAAGACCTCGGCCGACCTTGCTACGCGAGACGTCCAATCCGTCAGCAGTTGCAACTTTATCAGTTCGGTCTTCATGACCTTAAACCTCAAGACGGTCAAAATGCTTCCCCAGCATTCTTGACATAAAACAGTCATTTACAAACAGTCACAAAATACAGTTTCTATAACGAACTCTCGTCTTTCCACATTATCCACTCTCGGACCACATTACTTAGTCCCTATTCCATTCAATGTGTACTCATTCTCATCCATTCACTCATATAGACTACACATTATTTCACATACACATTCACATTCATTATTCTACATACATATCCATGTTCGTACGTCCACATCATACATCCAATTTCACATTCATACATACGCATCTACATGCATACATCTATTTTCACATCCTCATTCATACATCCACATTATACATACATCCAATTTCACATTCATACATAGGCATCTACATGCATACATCTATTTTCACATCCTCATTCATACATCCACATTCACATACATACATCTACATCCGAATCTACATCCATACATCCACATCCACATCTTCAATTTCATTCACATCCATACATCCACATCTACATACATACATCCATTTTCACATCCTCATTCATACATCCACATCCACATACATGCATACATCCGTATCTACATCCATACATCCATACTACATCCATTCTCGCCCTAACACATCCCATATACATCTTATCCCATCAGATACACTCTCTACCTCGTCCCATACACATCTTAACACATCCTAACTCATCTTAACACATTCTATCACATCTCATACACCTCTTATCATATCCTATCACATCTCATACACATCTTTTCACATCTTTTCACATCTCATACACCTCTTATCACATCCTATCACTTCCCATACGCATCTTATCACACCTTATCACATCTCATACACCTCTTATCACATCCTATCACTTCCCATACGCATCTTATCACATATTATCACATCTCATTTAAAAATCAATCTTTTATGCATCTTCCTATGCATAAATTCATTTTAAATGAAAATGACACTTTTGAATTAAAATTCCATCTCTTATGCATCTTCCTATGCATGAACTCAATTTAGATGAGAATTGACACTTTTGAATTAAAAATCCATCTTTTATGCATCTTCCTATGCATAAATTCAATTTGGATGAGAATAACACTTTTGAATTGAAATTCCATTCTTTTATGCATCTTCCTATGCATAAATTCAATTGAGGTGAGAATGACACTTTGAATTTAAAAATCAATCTTTTATGCATCTTCTTATGCATAAATTCAATTTGGTAGGAATTACACTTTTAGAATAAAAGAATTTCTCTTATGCATCTAAGTTATGCATAAAATCCATTTATGATGAAAATCACACTTTTAGTATAAAAAGAATATCTTTTATGCATACCTCTATACATGAAATCCAATATGATAAAAGTAACACTTTTACAATAAAATAATCAACTTTTATGCATACCTCTATGCATGAAATTCAAATATGATAAAAGTCACACTTTTATAATAAAATAATCAACTTTTATGCATACCTCTATGCATGAAATCCAAATATGATAAAAGTCACACTTTTATAAAAAAATAATCAACTTTTATGCATACCTCTATGCATGAAATCTAAATATGATAAAAGTCACACTTTTATAATAAAATAATCAACTTTTATGCATACCTCTATGCATGAAATCCAAATATGATAAAAGTCACACTTTTATAATAAAATAATCAACTTTTATGCATACCTCTATGCATGAAATCCAAATATGATAAAAGTCATACTTTTATAATAAAATAATCAACTATTATGCATACCTCTATGCATGAAATTTAAATATAATAAAAGTCACACTTTTATAATAAAATAATCAACTTTTATGCATACCTCTATGCATGAAATCCAAATATGATAAAAGTCACACAAAATAATCAACTTTTATGCATACCTCTATGCATGAAATCCAAATATGATAAAAGTCACACTTTTATAAAAAAATAATCAACTTTTATGCATACCTCTGCATGAAATCTAAATATGATAAAAGAAACACTTTTATAATAAAATAATCAACTTTTATGCATACCTCTATGCATGAAATCCAAATATGATAAAAGTCACACTTTTATAATAAAATAATCAACTTTTATGCATACATCTATGCATGAAATCTAAATATGATAAAAGTCATACTTTTATAATAAAATAATCAACTTTTATGCATACCTCTATGCATGAAATTTAAATATAATAAAAGAAACACTTTTATAATAAAATAATCAACTTTTATGCATACCTCTATGCATGAAATCCAAATATGATAAAAGTCACACAAAATAATCAACTTTTATGCATACCTCTATGCATGAAATCCAAATATGATAAAAGTAATACTTTTATAATAAAATAATCAACTTTTATGCATACCTCTATGCATGAAATTCAAATATGATAAAAGAAACACTTTTATAATAAAATAATCAACTTTTATGCATACCTCTATGCATGAAATCCAAATATGATAAAAGTCACACTTTTATAATAAAATAATCAACTTTTATGCATATCTCTATGCATGAAATTCAAATATGATAAAAGTAATACTTTTATAATAAAATAATCATCTTTTATGCATACCTCTATGCATGAAATTCAAATATGATAAAAGAAACACTTTTATAATAAAATAATCAACTTTTATGCATACCTCTATGCATGAAATTCAAATATGATAAAAGAAACACTTTTATATTAAAATAATAATTCTTTTATGTATACCTCTATGCATGAAATCCAAATATGATAAAAGTAACACTTTTACAATAAAATAATCATCAATTATGCATAACATAAAAATCAATTTCTCCATGATTACAATAAAATTCTTTCAATTAATCTAGGATGATAATTCCTAGAATATGGTAGGAAGTTCTCTTTTCATGCTTTGAATAAAATTATTTTATGTGTAATTTTTATAAAAATTTTGCCACAGCTCCGCTACTATGAGAATGGGTCATGAGTATGACCATTTCTTGAGTGAGAGAGAGAAATTACATAAAAACCATTAGATTTAAGCATAAATGGAAATTTATGTAATTCTTAACTATCATTAATCAATTAACTTCAATAGCATTCATCAAATTATGTAACTCTTCACTACCATTCATCAATTAACTTCAATAGCATTCAAAAACCATTCCAATTAAGCTTCTCAAGCTTGAGAGGGGTTGAGAAGAGAGAAACATTGAGAAATTATAGAAAATGATCAAAATTCACTAATTACCTTACAAATTGCTTGATTCTTTGTTCACGGTAGAGGCCCCCAACCAATCAATTGGTTAAGTATGTTGATGGAGCCACCAATGGGGATTGAAGAGAGAGGGAAGCTCCAATTTCTTCAATTTGGAGAGAATTTTAGAGAATAGTAGAAATTAGCATTATTTCAGCATAACTCTAGTATAGTAAAATTCTTCTATTCTTTTCAAAGGACTCATGTTCTATTTATAGGAGAGGGAAGCTCTAACCAAAGCTAACTGAATTCTAGAATTTTCCAAATTCAGTTTGGTTAAATTTGGACTAGATTTGGATCTAGTTTGGTTACTTTTTGATTCGGTTTGGTTTCTGTGAGATCCCTGTTCCCACCGCGCAACGGATTCGGGGTGCTAGCAGTGGAAGTAACACATCTTGCGCACGTCAGGGTCTCACACTCGGGGCCTCGCCCACGGATATCCGGACAAGAGACTAATCCGTCGCTTTTTCCAAAACCGAACCCGGAAAAACTTCCCTTATCCGGAAAGCACGGGCGATTCCACCAGGATAACTCTTTACTCTAACGTAGTCAAGATCATTACTGATCAAACTGATCCGACTGCACCTCTAACGGTACTTGGTCAGATCAAGGAAGAAACTTGCACTTGGATCATTGGGATCAACGCTTTTTTCCCCATCAAGAGGCACAGCCGTTGATTCCTATCCATAGAACAATTACTATCTGGGATTTACTTCATCTATCGTAGTAATAGAAATTAAATCTCGATTTACGGATCCATCAGTCCAGCCTAACCCCATCGAGTCCCATGGGTTAGCCAACCTCCCAACCACTGTAGTGATGGGATCCAATTAGAAATTTGATTAGGTTTTGTCCCGGGTACCAGGGAAAAGAGTTCCTAGGCCCCCTAGCCGGAAGTTCATGCAAACATAAAACTAGTCACACCACTTACACACCCAATATGAAATTGCCTTTTTCTCAGCATTAACTATCTTTCAAACAATCCTTTAATGAAACCATTATGTCGCTCTGATGACAATCCTCGAAGTCTCTGGTTGAATCCTTATATCCCGTCATTCATTCATCGATGTACTTATGGCATCATTGGCAACCAGAACGGTCACCACCTGTTCACTCAGGGGCCTTTTCCATAGTTCCTAGCTCATAGTAACCGGCAATATATTCATATAACAGAATGGAATCTCCGTGGAAGATCAGAAAGATCAACCCACAGATCCATATAAAAGAGCCATGGACTCATCCGTTGAGGACCAGCAAGGTCAATCAACCAGATCCATGCCCGGTTTCAGAAAACAACTCTTACTCCTTGTTCCAATATCTTCCTCGACGCACGTGTGGGTATCTTCGGCGACCCAGAGCCCGAGCACCGTATGGTCAGCACCCTCTAGGATCCTTCGCAGGTGACCTTGCGCTTCACTCATAGGCCGTTCCCTTGGTCCCTAATCCACCATACCGGAAGCTCACCATTTAAATCGAACCGAGGCTGGTCAAGACCTCGGCCGACCTTGCTACGCGAGACGTCCTCCATTGACTCTCCGTCAGCAGTTGCAACTTTATCAGTTCGGTCTTCATGACCTTAATCCTCAAAATGACATAAAACAGTCATTTACAAACAGTCACAAAATACAGTTTCTATAACGAACTCTCGTCTTTCCACATTATCCACTCTCGGACCACATTACTTATTCCCTATTCCATTCAATGTGTACTCATTCTCATCCATTCACTCATATAGACTACACATTATTTCACATACACATTCACATTCATTATTCTACATACATATCCATGTTCGTACGTCCACATCATACATCCAATTTCACATTCATACATACGCATCTACATGCATACATCTATTTTCACATCCTCATTCATACATCCACATTATACATACATCCAATTTCACATTCATACATACGCATCTACATGCATACATCTATTTTCACATCCTCATTCATACATCCACATTCACATACATACATCTACATCCGAATCTACATCCATACATCCACATCCACATCTTCAATTTCATTCACATCCATACATCCACATCTACATACATACATCCATTTTCACATCCTCATTCATACATCCACATCCACATACATACATACATCCGTATCTACATCCATACATCCATACTACATCCATTCTCGCCCTAACACATCCCATATACATCTTATCCCATCAGATACACTCTCTACTTCATCCCATACACATCTTAACACATCCTAACTCATCTTAACACATTCTATCACATCTCATACACCTCTTATAATATCCTATCACATCTCATACACATCTTTTCACATCTTTTCACATCTCATACACCTTATATCACATCCTATCACTTCCCATACGCATCTTATCACATCTTATCACATCTCATACACCTCTTATCACATCCTATCACTTCCCATACGCATCTTTCACATATTATCACATCTCATTTAAAAATCAATCTTTTATGCATCTTCCTATGCATAAATTCATTTTAAATAAAAATGACACTTTTGAATTAAAATTCCATCTCTTATGCATCTTCCTATGCATAAACTCAATTTAGATGTGAATTGACACTTTTGAATTAAAAATCCATCTTTTATGCATCTTCTTATGCATAAATTCAATTTGGATGAGAATAACACTTTTGAATTGAAATTCCATTCTTTTATGCATCTTCCTATGCATAAATTCAATTTAGGTGAGAATGACACTTTGAATTTAAAAATCAATCTTTTATGCATCTTCTTATGCATAAATTCAATTTGGTAGGAATTACACTTTTAGAATAAAAGAATTTCTCTTATGCATCTAAGTTATGCATAAAATCCATTTATGATGAAACTCAGAATTTTAGTATAAAAAGAATATCTTTTATGCATATCTCTATACATGAAATCCAATATGATAAAAGTAACACTTTTACAATAAAATAATCAACTTTTATGCATACCTCTATGCATGAAATCCAAATATGATAAAAGTCACACTTTTATAATAAAATAATCAACTTTTATGCATACCTCTATGCATGAAATCCAAATATGATAAAAGTCACACTTTTATAATAAAATAATCAACTTTTATGCATACCTCTATGCATGACATCCAAATATGATAAAAGTCATACTTTTATAATAAAATAATCAACTTTTATGCATACCTATATGCATGAAATTCAAATATGATAAAAGAAACACTTTTAAAATAAAATAATCAACTTTTATACATATCTCTATGCATGAAATCCAAATATGATAAAAGTCACACTTTTATAATAAAATAATCAACTTTTATGCATACCTCTATGCATGAAATCCAAATATGATAAAAGTCACACTTTTATAATAAAATAATCAACTTTTATGCATACCTCTATGCATGAAATCCAAATATGATAAAAGTCACACTTTTATAATAAAATAATCAACTTTTATGCATACCTCTATGCATGAAATCCAAATATGATAAAAGTAATACTTTTATAATAAAATAATCAACTTTTATGTATACCTCTATGCATGAAATTCAAATATGATAAAAGAAACACTTTTATAATAAAATAATCAACTTTTATGCATACCTCTATGCATGAAATTCAAATATTATAAAAGAAACACTTTTATATTAAAATAAGAATTCTTTTATGTATACCTCTGTGCATGAAATCCAAATATGATAAAAGTAACACTTTTACAATAAAATAATCATCAATTATGCATGACATAAAAATCAATTTCTCCATGATTACAATAAAATTCTTTCAATTAATCTAGGATGATAATTCCTAGAATATGGTAAGAAGTTCTCTTTTCATGCTTTGAATAAAATTATTTTATGTGTAATTTTTATAAAAATTTTGCCATAGCTCCGCTACTATGACTGATAAATCTCAATTTATTTTGAAGGATAAAGCTTATCATTAAGAAAATGATTAGAATGATCCCTAATTGGATCATTAACCCAATAATGGGTTGAATCATCAATATTCATGAAATACATAAACTAAAAGCATAGAAAAAAGCCATTAATTTGACCTCAAGCATAGATTAATCCTGGATTAAGCAAAAGCTTTATGAAAAGCTTCATTTGGATTGAGAATGGGTCATGAGTATGACCATTTCTTGAGTGAGAGAGAGAAATTACATAAAAACCATTAGAATTAAGCATAAATGGAAATTTATGTAATTCTTAACTATCATTAATCAATTAACTTCAATAGCATTCATCAAATTATGTAACTCTTCACTACCATTCATCAATTAACTTCAATAGCATTCAAAAACCATTCCAATTAAGCTTCTTAAGCTTGAGAGGGGTTGAGAAGAGAGAAACATTGAGAAATTATAGAAAATGATCAAAATTCACTAATTACCTTACAAATTGCTTGATTCTTTGTTCACGGTAGAGGCCCCCAACCAATCAATTGGTTAAGTATGTTGATGGAGCCACCAATGGGGATTGAAGAGAGAGGGAAGCTCCAATTTCTTCAATTTGGAGAGAATTTTAGAGAATAGTAGAAATTAGCATTATTTCAGCATAACTCTAGTATAGTAAAATTCTTCTATTTTTTTCAAAGGACTCATGTTCTATTTATAGGAGAGGGAAGCTCTAACCAAAGCTAACTGAATTCTAGAATTTTCCAAATTCAATTTGGTTGAATTTGGACTAGATTTGGATCTAGTTTGGTTACTTTTTGATTCGGTTTGGTTACTGTGAGATCCCTGTTCCCACCGCGCAACGGATTCGGGGTGCTAGCAGCGGAAGTAACACATCTTGCGCGGGTCAGGGTCTCACACTCGGGGCATCGCCCACCACGGATATCCGGACAAGAGACTAATCCGTCGGTTTTTCCAAAACCGAACCCGGAAAAACTTCCCTTATCCGGAAAGCACGGGCGACTCCACCAGGATAACTCTTTACTCTAACGTAGTCAAGATCATTACTGATCAAACTGATCCGACTGCACCTCTAACGGTACTTGGTCAGATCAAGGAAGAAACTTGCACTTGGATCATTGGGATCAACGCTTTTTTCCCCATCAAGAGGCACAGCCGTTGATTCCTATCCATAGAACAATTACTATCCGGGATTTACTTCATCTATCGTAGTAATAGAAATTAAATCTCGATTTACGGATCCATCAGTCCAGCCTAGCCCCATCCAGTCCCATGGGTTAGCCAACCTCCCAACCACTGTAGTGATGGGATCCAATTAGAAATTTGATTAGGTTTTGTCCCGGGTACCAGGGAAAAGAGTTCCTAGGCCCCCTAGCCGAAAGTTCATGCAAACATAAAACTAGTCACACCACTTACACACCCAATATGAAGTTGCCTTTTTCTCAGCATCAACTATCTTTCAAACAATCCTTTAATGAAACCATTATGTCGCTCTGATGACAATCCTCGAAGTCTCTGGTTGAATCCTTATTTCCCGTCATTCATTCATCGGTGTACTTATGGCATCATTGGCAACCAGAACGCTCACCACCTATTCACTCAGGGGCCTTTTCCATAGTTCCTAGCTCATAGTAACCGGCAATATATTCATATAACAGAATGGAATCTCCGTGGAAGATCAGCAAGATCAACCCACAGATCCATATAAAAGAGCCATGGACTCATCCGTTTTGAGGACCAGTAAGGTCAATCAACCAGATCCATGCCCGGTTTCAGAAAACAACTCTTACTCCTTGTTCCAATATCTTCCTCGACGCACGTGTGGGTATCTTCGGCGACCCAGAGCCCGAGCACCATATGGTCAGCACCCTCTAGGATCCTTCGCAGGTGACCTAGCGCTTCACTCATAGGCCGTTCCCTTGGTCCCTAATCCACCATACCGGAAGCTCACCATTTAAATCGAACCGAGGCTGGTCAAGACCTCGGCCGACCTTGCTACGCGAGACGTCCAATCCGTCAGCAGTTGCAACTTTATCAGTTCGGTCTTCATGACCTTAAACCTCAAGACGGTCAAAATGCTTCCCCAGCATTCTTGACATAAAACAGTCATTTACAAACAGTCACAAAATACAGTTTCTATAACGAACTCTCGTCTTTCCACATTATCCACTCTCGGACCACATTACTTATTCCCTATTCCATTCAATGTGTACTCATTCTCATCCATTCAGTCATATAGACTACACATTATTTCACATACACATTCACATTCATTATTCTACATACATATCCATGTTCGTACGTCCACATCATACATCCAATTTCACATTCATACATATGCATCTACATGCATACATCTATTTTCACATCCTCATTCATACATCCACATTATACATACATCCAATTTCACATTCATACATACGCATCTACATGCATACATCTATTTTCACATCGTCATTCATACATCCACATTCACATACATACATCTACATCCGAATCTACATCCATACATCCACATCCACATCTTCATTCACATTCACATCCATACATCCACATCTACATACATACATCCATTTTCACATCCTCATTCATACATCCACATCCACATACATACATACATCCGTATCTACATCCATACATCCATACTACATCCATTCTCGCCCTAACACATCCCATATACATCTTATCCCATCAGATACACTCTCTACCTCGTCCCATAGACATCTTAACACATCCTAACTCATCTTAACACATTCTATCACATCTCATACACCTCTTATCATATCCTATCACATCTCATACACATCTTTTCACATCTTTTCACATCTCAAACACCTTATATCACATCCTATCACTTCCCATACGCATCTTATCACATCTTATCACATCTCATACACCTCTTATCACATCCTATCACTTCCCATACGCATCTTATCACATATTATCACATCTCATTTAAAAATCAATCTTTTATTCATCTTCCTATGCATAAATTCATTTTAAATGAAAATGACACTTTTGAATTAAAATTCCATCTCTTATGCATCTTCCTATGCATAAACTCAATTTAGATGAGAATTGACACTTTTGAATTAAAAATCCATCTTTTATGCATCTTCCTATGCATAAATTCAATTTGGATGAGAATAACACTTTTGAATTGAAATTCCATTCTTTTATGCATTTTCCTATGCATAAATTCAATTTAGGTGAGAATGACACTTTGAATTTAAAAATCAATCTTTTATGCATCTTCTTATGCATAAATTCAATTTGGTAGGAATTACACTTTTAGAATAAAAGAATTTCTCTTATGCATCTAAGTTATGCATAAAATCCATTTATGATGAAAATCACAGTTTTAGTATAAAAAGAATATCTTTTATGCATACCTCTATACATGAAATCCAATATGATAAAAGTAACACTTTTACAATAAAATAATCAACTTTTATGCATACCTCTATGCATGAAATTCAAATATGATAATAGTCACACTTTTATAATAAAATAATCAACTTTTATGCATACCTCTATGCATGAAATCCAAATATGATAAAAGTCACACTTTTATAATAAAATAATCAACTTTTATGCATACCTCTATGCATGAAATCTAAATATGATAAAAGTCACACTTTTATAATAAAATAATCAACTTTTATGCATACCTCTATGCATGAAATCCAAATATGATAAAAGTCACACTTTTATAATAAAATAATCAACTTTTATGCATACCTCTATGCATGAAATCCAAATATGATAAAAGTAAGACTTTTATAATAAAATAATCAACTTTTATGCATACCTCTATGCATGAAATTCAAATATGATAAAAGAAACACTTTTATAATAAAATAATCAACTTTTATGCATACCTCTATGCATGAAATCCAAATATGATAAAAGTCACACTTTTATAATAAAATAATCAACTTTTATGCATACCTCTATGCATGAAATCCAAATATGATAAAAGTCACACTTTTATAATAAAATAATCAACTTTTATGCATATCTCTATGCATGAAATCCAAATATAATAAAAGTAATACTTTTATAATAAAATAATCAACTTTTATGCATACCTCTATGCATGAAATCCAAATATGATAAAAGTAAGACTTTTATTATAAAATAATCAACTTTTATGCATACCTCTATGCATGAAATTCAAATATGATAAAAGAAACACTTTTATATTAAAATATTAATTCTTTTATGCATACCTCTATGCATGAAATCCAAATATGATAAAAGTAACACTTTTACAATAAAATAATCATCAATTATGCATAACATAAAAATCAATTTCTCCATGATTACAATAAAATTCTTTCAATTAATCTAGGATGATAATTCCTAGAATATGGTAGGAAGTTCTCTTTTCATGCTTTGAATAAAATTATTTTATGTGTAATTTTTATAAAAAATTTTCCATAGCTCCGCTTCTATGAGACTGATAAATCTCAATTTATTTTGAAGGATAAAGCTTATCATTAAGGAAATGATTAGAATGATCTCTAATTGGATCATTAACCCAATAATGGGTTGAATCATCAATATTCATGAAATACATAAACTAAAAGCATAGAAAAAAGCCATTAATTTGATCTCAAGCATAGATTAATCTTGGATTAAGGAAAAGCTTTATGAAAAGCTTCAATTGGATTGAGAATGGGTCATGAGTATGACCATTTCTTGAGTGAGAGAGAGAAATTACATAAAAACCATTAGAATTAAGCATAAATGGAAATTTATGTAATTCTTAACTATCATTAATCAATTAACTTCAATAGCATTCATCAAATTATGTAACTCTTCACTACCATTCATCAATTAACTTCAATAGCATTCAAAGACCATTCCAATTAAGCTTCTCAAGCTTGAGAGGGGTTGAGAAGAGAGAAACATTGAGAAATTATAGAAAATGATCAAAATTCACTAATTACCTTACAAATTGCTTGATTCTTTGTTCACGGTAGAGGCCCCCAACCAATCAATTGGTTAAGTATGTTGATGGAGCCACCAATGGGGATTGAAGAAAGAGGGAAGCTCCAATTTCTTCAATTTGGAGAGAATTTTAGAGAATAGTAGAAATTAGCATTATTTCAGCATAACTCTAGTATAGTAAAATTCTTCTATTTTTTTCAAAGGACTCATGTTCTATTTATAGAAGAGGGAAGCTCTAACCAAAGCTAACTGAATTCTAGAATTTTCCAAATTCAGTTTGGTTGAATTTGGACTAGATTTGAATCTAGTTTGGTTACTTTTTGATTCGGTTTGGTTACTGTGAGATCCCTGTTCCCACCGCGCAACGGATTCGGGGTGCTAGCAGCAGAAGTAACACATCTTGCGCGGGTCAGGGTCTCACAGTCGGGGCCTCGTCCCACGGATATCCGGACAAGAGACTAATCCGTCGGTTTTTCCAAAACCGAACCCGGAAAAACTTCCCTTATCCGGAAAGCACGGGCGACTCCACCAGGATAACTCTTTACTCTAACGTAGTCAAGATCATTACTGATCAAACTGATCCGACTGCACCTCTAACGGTACTTGGTCAGATCAAGGAAGAAACTTGCACTTGGATCATCGGGATCAACGCTTTTGTCCCCATCAAGAGGCACAGCCGTTGATTCCTATCCATAGAACAATTACTATCCGAGATTTACTTCATCTATCGTAGTAATAGAAATTAAATCTCGATTTACGGATCCATCAGTCCAGCCTAGCCCCATCCAGTCCCATGGGTTAGCCAACCTCCCAACCACTGTAGTGATGGGATCCAATTAGAAATTTGATTAGGTTTTGTCCCGGGTACCAGGGAAAAGAGTTCCTAGGCCCCCTAGCCGGAAGTTCATGCAAACATAAAACTAGTCACACCACTTACACACCCAATATGAAATTGCCTTTTTCTTAGCATTAACTATCTTTCAAACAATCCTTTAATGAAACCATTATGTCGCTCTGATGACAATCCTCGAAGTCTCTGGTTGAATCCTTATATCCCGTCATTCATTCATCGGTGTACTTATGGCATCATTGGCAACCAGAACGCTCACCACCTGTTCACTCAGGGGCCTTTTCCATAGTTCCTAGCTCATAGTAACCGGCAATATATTCATATAACAGAATGGAATCTCCGTGGAAGATCAGCAAGATCAACCCACAGATCCATATAAAAGAGCCATGGACTCATCCGTTGAGGACCAGCAAGGTCAATCAACCAGATCCATGCCCGGTTTCAGAAAACAACTCTTACTCCTTGTTCCAATATCTTCCTCGACGCACGTGTGGGTATCTTCGGCGACCCAGAGCCCGAGCACCGTATGGTCAGCACCCTCTAGGATCCTTCGCAGGTGACCTAGCGCTTCACTCATAGGCCGTTCCCTTGGTCCCTAATCCACCATACCGGAAGCTCACCATTTAAATCGAACCGAGGCTGGTCAAGACCTCGGCCGACCTTGCTACGCGAGACGTCCTCCATTGACTCTCCGTCAGCAGTTGCAACTTTATCAGTTCGGTCTTCATGACCTTAATCCTCAAGACGGTCAAAATGCTTCCCCAGCATTCTTGACATAAAACAGTCATTTACAAACAGTCACAAAATACAGTTTCTATAACGAACTCTCGTCTTTCCACATTATCCACTCTCGGACCATATTACTTATTCCCTATTCCATTCAATGTGTACTCATTCTCATCCATTCACTCATATAGACTACACATTATTTCACATACACATTCACATTCATTATTCTACATACATATCCATGTTCGTACGTCCACATCATACATCCAATTTCACATTCATACATACGCATCTACATGCATACATCTATTTTCACATCCTCATTCATACATCCACATTATACATACATCCAATTTCACATTCATACATACGCATCTACATGCATACATCTATTTTCACATCCTCATTCATACATCCACATTCACATACATACATCTACATCCGAATCTACATCCATACATCCACATCCACATCTTCATTCACATTCACATCCATACATCCACATCTACATACATACATCCATTTTCACATCCTCATTCATACATCCACATCCACATACATACATACATCCGTATCTACATCCATACATCCATACTACATCCATTCTCGCCCTAACACATCCCATATACATCTTATCCCATCAGATACACTCTCTACTTCATCCCATACACATCTTAACACATCCTAACTCATCTTAACACATTCTATCACATCTCATACACCTCTTATCATATCCTATCACATCTCATACACATCTTTTCACATCTTTTCACATCTCATACACCTCTTATCACATCCTATCACTTCCCATATGCATCTTATCACATCTCATACACCTCTTATCACATCCTATCACTTCCCATACGCATCTTATCACATATTATCACATCTCATTTAAAAATCAATCTTTTATGCATCTTCCTATGCATAAATTCATTTTAAATGAAAATGACACTTTTGAATTAAAATTCCATCTCTTATGCATCTTCCTATGCATAAACTCAATTTAGATGAGAACTGACACTTTTGAATTAAAAATCCATCTTTTATGCATCTTCCTATGCATAAATTCAATTTGGATGAGAATAACACTTTTGAATTGAAATTCCATTCTTTTATGCATCTTCCTATGCATAAATTCAATTTAGGTGAGAATGAATTTTGATCATTGTCTATAATTTCTCAATGTTTCTCTCTTCTCAACCCCTCTCAAGCTTGAGAAGCTTAATTGGAATGGTTTTTGAATGCTATTGAAGTTAATTGATGAATGGTAGTGAAGAGTTACATAATTTGATGAATGCTATTGAAGTTAATTGATTAATGATAGTTAAGAATTACATAAATTTCCATTTATGCTTAATTCTAATGGTTTTTATGTAATTTCTCTCTCTCACTCAAGAAATGGTCATACTCATGACCCATTCTCAATCCAAATGAAGCTTTTTATAAAGCTTTTCCTTAATCCAAGATTAATCTATGCTTGAGGTCAAATTAATGGCTTTTTTCTATGCTTTTAGTTTATGTATTTCATGAATATTGATGATTCAATCCATTATTGGGTTAATGATTCAATTAGGGATCATTCCAATCATTTTCTTAATGATAAGCTTTATCCTTCAAAATAAATTGAGATTTATCAGTCATAGTAGCGGAGCTATGGCAAAATTTTTATAAAAATTACACATAAAATAATTTTATTCAAAGCATGAAAAAAGAACTTCCTACCATATTCTAGGAATTATCATCCTAGATTAATTGAAAGAATTTTATTGTAATCATGGAGAAATTGATTTTTATGTTATGCATAATTGATGATTATTTTATTTTAAAAGTGTTACTTTTATCATATTTGGATTTCATGCATAGAGGTATGCATAAAAGAATTATTATTTTAATATAAAAGTGTTTCTTTTATCATATTTGAATTTCATGCATAGAGGTATGCATAAAAGTTGATTATTTTATTATAAAAGTGTTTCTTTTATCAAATTTGAATTTCATGCATAGAGATATGCATAAAAGTTGATTATTTTATTATAAAAGTATTACTTTTATCATATTTGGATTTCATGCATAGAGGTATGCATAAAAGTTGATTATTTTATTATAAAAGTGTGACTTTTATCATATTTGGATTTTATGCATAGAGGTATGCATAAAAGTTTATTATTTTATTATAAAAGTGTGACTTTTATCATATTTGGATTTCATGCATAGAGATATGTATAAAAGTTGATTATTTTATTATAAAAGTGTTTCTTTTATCATATTTGAATTTCATGCATAGAGGTATGCATAAAAGTTGATTATTTTATTATAAAAGTGTTACTTTTATCATATTTGGATTTCATGCATAGAGGTATGCATAAAAGTTGATTATTTTATTATAAAAGTGTGACTTTTATCATATTTGGATTTTATGCATAGAGGTATGCATAAAAGTTGATTATTTTATTATAAAAGTGTGACTTTTATCATATTTAGATTTCATGCAGAGGTATGCATAAAAGTTGATTATTTTATTATAAAAGTATGACTTTTATCATATTTAGATTTCATGCATAGAGGTATGCAAAAAAGTTGATTATTTTATTATAAAAGTGTGACATTTATCAAATTTGGATTTCATGCATAGAGGTATGCATAAAAGTTGATCATTTTATTGTAAAAGTGTTACTTTTATCATATTGGATTTCATGTATAGAGATATGCATAAAAGATATTCTTTTTATACTAAAAGTGTGATTTTCATCATAAATGGATTTTATGCATAACTTAGATGCATAAGAGAAATTCTTTTATTCTAAAAGTGTAATTCCTACCAAATTGAATTTATGCATAAGAAGATGCATAAAAGATTGATTTTTAAATTCAAAGTGTCACTAATTACCTTACAAATTGCTTGATTCTTTGTTCACGGTAGAGGCCCCCAACCAATCAATTGGTTAAGTATGTTGATGGAGCCACCAATGGGGATTGAAGAAAGAGGGAAGCTCCAATTTCTTCAATTTGGAGAGAATTTTAGAGAATAGTAGAAATAAGCATTATTTCAGCATAACTCTAGTATAGTAAAATTCTTCTATTTTTTTCAAAGGACTCATGTTCTATTTATAGGAGAGGGAAGCTCTAACCAAAGCTAACTGAATTCTAGAATTTTCCAAATTTAGTTTGGTTGAATTTGGACTAGATTTGGATCTGGTTTGGTTATTTTTGATTCGGTTTGGTTACTATGAGATCCCTGTTCCCACCACGCAACGGATTCGGGGTGCTAGCAGCGGAAGTAACACATCTTGCACGGGTCAAGGTCTCACACTCGGGGCCTCGCCCACGGATATCCGGACAAGAGACTAATCCGTCGGTTTTTCCAAAACCGAACGCGAAAATACTTCTCTTATCCGGAAAGCACGGGCGATTCCACCAGGATAACTCTTTACTCTAACGTAGTCAAGATAATTACTGATCAAACTGATCCGACTGCACCTCTAACGGTACTTGGTCAGATCAAGGAAGAAACTTGCACTTGGATCATTGGGATCAACGCTTTTTTCCCCATCAAGAGGCACAGCCGTTGATTCCTATCCATAGAACAATTACTATCCGAGATTTACTTCATCTATCGTAGTAATAGAAATTAAATCTCGATTTACGGATCCATCAGTCTAGCCTAGCCCCATCCAGTCCCATGGGTTAGCCAACCTCCCAACCACTGTAGTGATGGGATCCAATTAGAAATTTGATTAGGTTTTGTCCCGGGTACCAGGGAAAAGAGTTCCTAGGCCCCCTAGCCGGAAGTTCATGCAAACATAAAACTAGTCACACCACTTACACACCCAATATGAAGTTGCCTTTTTCTCAGCATCAACTATCTTTCAAACAATCCTTTAATGAAACCATTATGTCGCTCTGATGACAATCCTCGAAGTCTCTGGTTGAATCCTTATTTCTCGTCATTCATTCATCGGTGTACTTATGGCATCATTGGCAACCAGAACGCTCACCACCTGTTCACTCAGGGGCCTTTTCCATAGTTCCTAGCTCATAGTAACCGGCAATATATTCATATAACAGAATGGAATCTCAATGGAAAATCAGCAAGATCAACCCACAGATCCATATAAAAGAGCCATGGACTCATCCGTTGAGGACCAGCAAGGTCAATCAACTAGATCCATGCCCGGTTTCAGAAAACAACTCTTACTCCTTGTTCCAATATCTTCCTCGACGCACGTGTGGGTATCTTCGGCGACCCAGAGCCCGAGCACCGTATGGTCAGCACCCTCTAGGATCCTTCGCAGGTGACCTAGCGCTTCACTCATAGGCCGTTCCCTTGGTCCCTAATCCAGCGTACCGGAAGCTCACCATTTAAATCGAACCGAGGCTGGTGAAGACCTCGGCGGACCTTGCTACGCGAGACGTCCTCCATTGACTCTCCGTCAGCAGTTGCAACTTTATCAGTTCGGTCTTCATGACCTTAATCCTCAAGACGGTCAAAATGCTTCCCCAGCATTCTTGACATAAAACAGTCATTTACAAACAGTCACAAAAT
This sequence comes from Cibotium barometz, assembly GCF_041138505.1. Taxonomy (NCBI): domain Eukaryota; kingdom Viridiplantae; phylum Streptophyta; class Polypodiopsida; order Cyatheales; family Cibotiaceae; genus Cibotium; species Cibotium barometz. The sequence goes on from NC_141062.1 coordinate 52,832,096, forward strand.
ACAGTTTCTATAACGAACTCTCATCTTTCCACATTATCCACTCTCGGACCACATTACTTATTCCCTATTCCATTCAATGTGTACTCATTCTCATCCATTCACTCATATAGACTACACATTATTTCACATACACATTCACATTCATTATTCTATATACATATCCATGTTCGTACGTCCACATCATACATCCAATTTCACATTCATATATACGCATCTACATGCATACATCTATTTTCACATCCTCATTCATACATCCACATTATACATACATCCAATTTCACATTTATACATACGCATCTACATGCATACATCTATTTTTACATCCTCATTCATACATCCACATTCACATACATACATCTACATCCGAATCTACATCCATACATCCACATCCACATCTTCATTCACATTCACATCCATACATCCACATCTACATACATACATCCATTTTCACATCCTCATTCATACATCCACATCCACATACATACATACATCCGTATCTACATCCATACATCCATACTACATCCATTCTCGCCCTAACACATCCCATATACATCTTATCCCATCAGATACACTCTCTACCTCGTCCCATACACATCTTAACACATCCTAACTCATCTTAACACATTCTATCACATCTCATACACCTCTTATCATATCCTATCACATCTCATACACATCTTTTCACATCTTTTCACATCTCATACACCTCTTTTCACATCCTATCACTTCCCATACGCATCTTATCACATATTATCACATCTCATTTAAAAATCAATCTTTTATGCATCTTCCTATGCATAAATTCATTTTAAATGAAAATGACACTTTTGAATTAAAATTCCATCTCTTATGCATCTTCCTATGCATAAACTCAATTTAGATGAGAATTGACACTTTTGAATTAAAAATCCATCTTTTATGCATCTTCCTATGCATAAATTCAATTTGGATGAGAATAACACTTTTGAATTGAAATTCCATTCTTTTATGCATCTTCCTATGCGTAAATTCAATTTAGGTGAGAATGACACTTTGAATTTAAAAATCAATCTTTTATGCATCTTCTTATGCATAAATTCAATTTGGTAGGAATTACACTTTTAGAATAAAAGAATTTCTCTTATGCATCTAAGTTGTGCATAAAATCCATTTATGATGAAAATCACACTTTTAGTATAAAAAGAATATCTTTTATGCATATCTCTATACATGAAATCCAATATGATAAAAGTAACACTTTTACAATAAAATAATCAACTTTCATGCATACCTCTATGCATGAAATCCAAATATGATAAAAGTCACACTTTTATAATAAAATAATCAACTTTTATGCATACCTCTATGCATGAAATCTAAATATGATAAAAGTCACACTTTTATATAAAAATAATCAACTTTTATGCATACCTCTATGCATGAAATCCAAATATGATAAAAGTCACACTTTTATAATAAAATAATCAACTTTTATGCATACCTCTATGCATGAAATTCAAATATGATAAAAGTAACACTTTTATAATAAAATAATCAACTTTTACGCATACCTCTATGCATGAAATTCAAATATGATAAAAGAAACACTTTTATAATAAAATAATCAACTTTTATGCATACCTCTATGCATGAAATTCAAATATGATAAAAGAAACACTTTTATAATAAAATAATCAACTTTTATACATACATCTATGCATGAAATCCAAATATGATAAAAGTCACACTTTTATAATAAAATAATCAACTTTTATGCATACCTCTATGCATGAAATCCAAATATGATAAAAGTCACACTTTTATAATAAAATAATCAACTTTTATGCATATCTCTATGCATGAAATCCAAATATGATAAAAGTAATACTTTTATAAAAAAATAATCAACTTTTATGCATACCTCTATGCATGAAATTCAAATATGATAAAAGAAACACTTTTATAAAAAAATAATCAACTTTTATGCATACCTCTATGCATGAAATTCAAATATGATAAAAGAAACACTTTTATATTAAAATAATAATTCTTTTATGCATACTTCTATGCATGAAATCCAAATATGATAAAAGTAACACTTTTATAATAAAATAATCATCAATTATGCATAACATAAAAATCAATTTCTCCATGATTACAATAAAATTCTTTCAATTAATCTAGGATGATATTTCCTAGAATATGGTAGGAAGTTCTATTTTCATGCTTTGAATAAAATTATTTTATGTGTAATTTTTATAAAAATTTTGCCATAGCTCCGCTACTATGACTGATAAATCTCAATTTATTTTGAAGGATAAAGCTTATCATTAAGAAAATGATTAGAATGATCCCTAATTGGATCATTAACCCAATAATGGGTTGAATCATCAATATTCATGAAATACATAAACTAAAAGCATAGAAAAAAGCCATTAATTTGACCTCAAGCATAGATTAATCTTGAATTAAGGAAAAGCTTTATGAAAAGCTTCATTTGGATTGAGAATGGGTCATGAGTATGACCATTTCTTGAGTGAGAGAGAGAAATTACATAAAAACCATTAGAATTAAGCATAAATGGAAATTTATGTAATTCTTAACTATCATTAATCAATTAACTTCAATAGCATTCATCAAATTATGTAACTCTTCACTACCATTCATCAATTAACTTCAATAGCATTTAAAAACCATTCCAATTAAGCTTCTCAAGCTTGAGAAGGGTTGAGAAGAGAGAAACATTGAGAAATTATAGAAAATGATCAAAATTCACTAATTACCTTACAAATTGCTTGATTCTTTGTTCACGGTAAAGGCCCCCAACTAATCAATTGGTTAAGTATGTTGATGGAGCCACCAATGGCGATTGAAGAAAGAGGGAAGCTCCAATTTCTTCAATTTGGAGAGAATTTTAGAGAATAGTAGAAATTAGCATTATTTCAGCATAACTCTAGTATAGTAAAATTCTTCTATTTTTTTCAAAGGACTCATGTTCTATTTATAGGAGAGGGAAGCTCTAACCAAAGCTAACTGAATTCTAGAATTTTCCAAATTCAGTTTGGTTGAATTTGGACTAGATTTGGATCTAGTTTGGTTACTTTTTGATTCGGTTTGGTTACTGTGAGATCCTTGTTCCCACCGCGCAACGGATTCGGGGTGCTAGCAGCGGAAGTAACACATCTTGCGCGGGTCAGGGTCTCACACTCGGGGCCTCGCCCCACGGATATCCGGACAAGAGACTAATCCGTCGGTTTTTCCAAAACCGAACCCGAAAAAACTTCCCTTATCCGGAAAGCACGGGCGACTCCACCAGGATAACTCTTTACTCTAACGTAGTCAAGATCATTACTGATCAAACTGATCCGACTGCACCTCTAACGGTACTTGGTCAGATCAAGGAAGAAACTTGCACTTGGATCATTGGGATCAACGCTTTTTTCCCCATCAAGAGGCACAGCCGTTGATTCCTATCCATAGAACAATTACTATCCGAGATTTACTTCATCTATCGTAGTAATAGAAATTAAATCTCGATTTACGGATCCATCAGTCCAGCCTAGCCCCATCTAGTCCCAGGGGTTAGCCAACCTCCCAACCACTGTAGTGATGGGATCCAATTAGAAATTTGATTAGGTTTTGTCCCGGGTACCAGGGAAAAGAGTTCCTAGGCCCCCTAGCCGGAAGTTCATGCAAACATAAAACTAGTCACACCACTTACACACCCAATATGAAGTTGCCTTTTTCTCAGCATCAACTATCTTTCAAACAATCCTTTAATGAAACCATTATGTCGCTCTGATGACAATCCTCGAAGTCTCTGGTTGAATCCTTTTTTCCCGTCATTCATTCATCGGTGTACTTATGGCATCATTGGCAACCAGAACGCTCACCACCTGTTCACTTAGGGGCCTTTTCCATAGTTCCTAGCTCATAGTAACCGTCAATATATTCATATAACAGAATGGAATCTCCGTGGAAGATCAGCAAGATCAACCCACAGATCCATATAAAAGAGCCATGGACTCATCCGTTGAGGACCAGCAAGGTCAATCAACCAGATCCATGCCCGGTTTCAGAAAACAACTCTTACTCCTTGTTCCAATATCTTCCTCGACGCACGTGTGGGTATCTTCGGCGACCCAGAGCCCGAGCACCGTATGGTCAGCACCCTCTAGGATCCTTCGCAAGGTGACCTAGCGCTTCACTCATAGGCCGTTCCCTTGGTCCCTAATCCACCGTACTACCGCAAGCTCACCATTTAAATCGAACCGAGGCTGGTCAAGACCTCGGCCGACCTTGCTACGCGAGACGTCCTCCATTGACTCTCCGTCAGCAGTTGCAACTTTATCAGTTCGGTCTTCATGACCTTAATCCTCAAGACGGTCAAAATGCTTCCCCAGCATTCTTGACATAAAACAGTCATTTACAAACAGTCACAAAATACAGTTTCTATAACGAACTCTCGTCTTTCCACATTATCCACTCTCGGACCACATTACTTATTCCCTATTCCATTCAATGTGTACTCATTCTCATCCATTCACTCATATAGACTACACATTATTTCACATACACATTCACATTCATTATTCTACATACATATCCATGTTCGTACGTCCATATCATACATCCAATTTCACATTCATACATATGCATCTACATGCATACATCTATTTTCACATCCTCATTTATACATCCACATTATACATACATCCAATTTCACATTCATACATACGCATCTACATGTATACATCTATTTTCACATCCTCATTCATACATCCACATTCACATACATACATCTACATCCGAATCTACATCCATACATCCACATCCACATCTTCATTCACATTCACATCCATACATCCACATCTACATACATACATCCATTTTCACATCCTCATTCATACATCCACATCCACATACATACATACATCCGTATCTACATCCATATATCCATACTACATCCATTCTCGCCCTAACATCCCATATACATCTTATCCCATCAGATACACTCTCTACCTCGTCCCATACACATCTTAACACATCCTAACTCATCTTAACACATTCTATCACATCTCATACACCTCTTATCATATCCTATCACATCTCATACACATCTTTTCACATCTTTTCACATCTCATACACCTCTTATCACATCCTATCACTTCCCATACGCATCTTATCACATCTTATCACATCTCATACACCTCTTATCACATCCTATCACTTCCCATACGCATCTTATCACATATTATCACATCTCATTTAAAAATCAATCTTTTATGCATCTTCCTATGCATAAATTCATTTTAAATGAAAATGACACTTTTGAATTAAAATTCCATCTCTTATGCATCTTCCTATGCATAAACTCAATTTAGATGAGAATTGACACTTTTGAATTAAAAATCCATCTTTTATGTATCTTCCTATGCATAAATTCAATTTGGATGAGAATAACACTTTTGAATTGAAATTCCATTCTTTTATGCATCTTCCTATGCGTCAATTCAATTTAGGTGAGAATGACACTTTGAATTTAAAAATCAATCTTTTATGCATCTTCTTATGCATAAATTCAATTTGGTAGGAATTACACTTTTAGAATAAAAGAATTTCTCTTATGCATCTAAGTTATGCATAAAATCCATTTATGATGAAAATCACACTTTTAGTATAAAAAGAATATCTTTTATGCATACCTCTATACATGAAATCCAATATGATAAAAGTAACACTTTTACAATAAAATAATCAACTTTTATGCATACCTCTATGCATGAAATTCAAATATGATAAAAGTCACACTTTTATAATAAAATAACCAACTTTTATGCATACCTCTATGCATGAAATCCAAATATGATAAAAGTCACACTTTTATAATAAAATAATCAACATTTATGCATACCTCTATGCATGAAATCTAAATATGATCAAAGTCACACTTTTATAATAAAATAATTAACTTTTATGCATACCTCTATGCATGAAATCCAAATATGATAAAAGTCACACTTTTATAATAAAATAATCAACTTTTATGCATACCTCTATGCATGAAATTCAAATATGATAAAAGAAACACTTTTATAATAAAATAATCAACTTTTATACATACCTCTATGCATGAAATTCAAATATGATAAAAGAAACACTTTTATAATAAAATAATCAACTTTTATACATACCTCTATGCATGAAATCCAAATATGATAAAAGTCACACTTTTATAATAAAATAATCAACTTTTATGCATACCTCTATGCATGAAATCCAAATATGATAAAAGAAACACTTTTATAATAAAATAATCAACTTTTATGCATACCTCTATGCATGAAATCCAAATATGATAAAAGTAATACTTTTATAATAAAATAATCATTTTTATGCATACCTCTATGCATGAAATTCAAATATGATAAAAGAAACACTTTTATAATAAAATAATCAACTTTTATGCATACCTCTATGCATGAAATTTAAATATGATAAAAGAAACACTTTTATATTAAAATAATAATTCTTTTATGCATACCTCTATGCATGAAATCCAAATATGATAAAAGTAACACTTTTATAATAAAATAATCATCAATTATGCATAACATAAAAATCAATTTCTCCATGATTATAATAAAATTCTTTCAATTAATCTAGGATGATAATTCCTAGAATATGGATCATTAACCCAATAATGGGTTGAATCATCAATATTCATGAAATACATAAACTAAAAGCATAGAAAAAAGCCATTAATTTGACCTCAAGCATAGATTAATCTTGGATTAAGGAAAAGCTTTATGAAAAGCTTCATTTGGATTGAGAATGCGTCATGAGTATGACCATTTCTTGAGTGAGAGAGAGAAATTACATAAAAACCATTAGAATTAAGCATAAATAGAAATTTATGTAATTCTTAACTATCATTAATCAATTAACTTCAATAGCATTCATCAAATTATGTAACTCTTCACTACCATTCATCAATTAACTTCAATAGCATTCAAAAACCATTCCAATTAAGCTTCTCAAACTTGAGAAGGGTTGAGAAGAGAGAAACATTGAGAAATTATAGAAAATGATCAAAATTCACTAATTACCTTACAAATTGCTTGATTCTTTGTTCACGGTAGAGGCCCCCAACCAATCAATTGGTTAAGTATGTTGATGGAGCCACCAATGGGGATTGAAGAAAGAGGGAAGCTCCAATTTCTTCAATTTGGAGAGAATTTTAGAGAATAGTAGAAATTGGCATTATTTCAGCATAACTCTAGTATAGTAAAATTCTTCTATTTTTTTCAAAGGACTCATGTTCTATTTACAGGAGAGGGAAGCTCTAACCAAAGCTAACTTAATTCTAGAATTTTCCAAATTCAGTTTGGTTGAATTTAGACTAGATTTGGATCTAGTTTGGTTACTTTTTGATTCGATTTGGTTCCATTTTGATTTGGTTTGGTTCAAGAGAGAGGAGAGATAAAAATATCACATTATTTTGAGTTTAAAACTCATTCAAGTATGTGAAATATGCACCTCCTTTAAAGAACTCCCCTTCCTTACATATGTGTCAAAATGGAATCTTTATACCCAAAATATCTCATATTTTTAATATTGCTCATAGTTTTTTACTAATAAACCTTGTACATTTTCAACTCTTCATCTTGTGTGAGCATTTACTTATTTTTGGATACCCAAAATATCTCATATTTTTAATATTTCTCATAGTTTTTTACTAATAAACCTTGTACATTTTCAACTCTTCATCTTATGTGAGCATTTACTCATTTTTGGATACCCAAAATATCTCATATTTTTGATATTACTCATAGTTTCTTACTAATAAACCTTGTACATAGTCAACTCTTCATCTTATGTGAGCATTTACTCATTTTTGGATATCTTCTTTTACAAAATTGGATTTATCTCCTCCCTACACATGGATTGATGCTATTGGTCCATAGGAACCTTAATTGGACCATAATCCAAATTTTTTTGAAAATCTAGACCCTTAGGCTAAGGTCCTTCATACTCATTTCCAATTAATTCCAATTGCACATTGGAAAGTTCTTTTTGAATTTCTGTTTTAGGGGAACTTATTTTAATAAGATGAGAAATTTTTCTATCTACAAATATTCAAAATTTGAATATTCTCTCTCTAGAATATTCTCTCTCTAAGTCAAAACAGTTAGAAACAAGGTCTTTTATATTTTTGAAGAGGGGATTGATTACAGGGAAAGATGCTGGACATTTTGAGAGGCTGGGGAGGAATCTTACACATTTTCTCCTGGCTCCGCGTATAAAACATATGTTCCAAAGTCCCGAATTAGCTAAGCTTATGACATGGGGAGTGGAGCACAAGAGCAAAGATGGAGTAATGCAAATTCCATCAGATTGTCTTGCATTTGAGCATATTGATCTGTGATGGCCAGATTTTGCAAAAGAACCACGCCATTTAAAGATGGGTGTAGCATTGGATGGCGTGAATCCATTTTCAATGAGATCAAGTAAATGGTCTACATGGCCAGTGGTAGTTATTAACTATAATCTACCCCCGTATCTCAGCATTAAGAAAGAGCATTTAATGCTCTCACTCTTAATTCCAAGAAAACGACAAGTTAAAGATCTGAATGTTTATTTGGCCCCTCTCATCGACGATCTTCAAGATTTGTGGAGAGGGATTGATGTCATGGATATGTCCAGAAGCATCGGTCAAAGACAGTTCATTGTTCGTGGAATTTTAGCATGGACTATCCACGACTTTCCAGGATATGGTTTTTGCTTAGGTAAATGGTTTAAATATATATATTCTTTCATAAGTTTGTACGATGTTCATTACGCTAATCATCTTTGTTATGTTTTCCATGCAGGGATATGTACCAAGGGTTATAAAGCTTGTCCAATTTGTGGTGATTGGTTGAGATCGACTTATAGCAAAAACCTCAACAAAAATATATATCTTCGACATAGACGATTTTTATCTGAGGACAGAAGGCAAGCCATACATTTTAATGGAAAGGTAGAAGAAGGGAGATGTCCAATACCAATGACACCAAAGGATTGGTATCTAAAGTGGACTGTTGGACCCGCTATGGACCCGCTATCGATCCAGAGTCGGAGATCATAAGCGGCGATGATGATGACGCTGTAAAGCAGCGAGTGAGAGGAAAACGTACTGTAGCTCAAAGTCCTTCGATATGGTATACTTTGGAATATTGGAAGGATTTGAGGATATGTCATCTTCTTGATCCCATACACATATTCAAGAATGTTGGTCAAACCTTATGGAAACACCTCGTTGGCTTGAAAGACACAGCGACTGCAAGAAATGACTTAAAGGATCAAAACTCAAAGCCCAATCTATGGCCACTTTATGAAACTCGACGTGAGACAACCTATGAGCCTGCCCCATGGGTGCTCAAGATAGAAGAGCTAGAGACTATCAAACAGGAAGATTCAGTCGATTCATACGCCTACAGGATATGGAGCATCTTTGTTCGAAACATGTTCACTCTAGATGACAAGAGCTTGTCTGCTTTAAAAAAACACGATTGGCACAATTTTGTGAATGTAAATCTATTCAGACCTTTGAAAGTATTTATTTTCTTGTATGTTTGTTGATCGGATTAATCATGTATGTAGCATGTTCTACCCCTTGTTATTGATGGATGTACTACAAGAGGAGTCCGAGATGTGATATATCGCCTTGGATCGCTTGCAAGGTATTTATCGCTCATAGAGCTTCTTTGTTTAATGGAAAAGGAATTTCCAACCTCCTTTTTTGATCCAGGTTTATCTTCTAATCCATCTAGTAGACGAGATAGAGCTCGCTGCTGGTATTGTCAGCACTCGCGATGGATGTTTTGGGTCGAGAGGTTTATGGGAGTATTGAAAGGTTATGTACGTCAAAAAGCAAGACCAGAGGGTTCTATGGCAGAGGGATGGATGCTTGAAGAATGCATGTATTATGTTTGTGAATACCTTGAGAAAATCGATTCTGAAGCTCCACGTGTATGGACAAATGAGTCGTCTTCTACCATGTATGACGAGGTATTGTCCGGTAAGGGAGTCCCTTTTTGACTTAAGATCCAAGATAAATTGGATATTTCTACTTTCATTGTCTATAATAGTGAATGCATGCAACAATTCGTTGATGAGTACGAGGAGGAACTTGCAAGCAAACGAGTTGGTAGACGTAAAAAGAGGAGATCCAGACGTCAAACCAATGTAAATAACGACAGGGATGTACCTACTTTCATGGATTGGTTATACACCCATATGCAACGTGCGGTTAGTGATCATGAGCCAATCTCTACGGAACAAAGAGAGTTTATGATCGGGTGTGAAAAACAGGTAACTTGTTTGGTTTTGAAAACTCTGAACTAAACAAATGAATCTCAAATTTTTTTTAATAATTTATGTTTTGGTGGTGTAGGCTCGAATGTATACCAACATGTGGGCTTATGGACAACATCTTCGGATAAAATCTATTGACGACTTACGTCTAACTCAAGATTCTTGCGTTGTTGCCTCTTTTAAGCAATTATCACATGCAAGTTCAAGAGACACAAATCTTATCGACAGTGAACTTGGTTACGTGGGAACCATAGTCAGCATTTATGAAGTATCATATCGTATCTTCAAGCAAGTAAATGAGATCTCCTTCATGCAACAATAACATGTAGATTTCTTAAAGCTATACATAATTCTAAAGTTTTGATTCGTGTATTTTGACAGGTGGTTTTGAAGGTGGATTGGTTCCGTGCCGGGTATAAAGGCAATAATGCCACAATGAAAAGAAAACCGTCCGGATTTTGGTCCGTCGACTCCTCGAAGTTATTGCGTGCAACAAAAGAGCCTTACATTCTGCCAACTCATGTTGAACAAGCATTCTTTTACAAGAATACAGATGCTCATCCATGGTGGCAAGTTGCGCATGTCCAACCTAGAGGTCGACACTTGTTTGATAGCGTTGACTCTGAGACAGCGGATCAGGATGATTTGATTACATCCTCGAATCTAGACACATCGACCTCAGAGAGGTGTAGAATTCTTCTATTCGTCGATCATGATGACATTGTAGGTGATGAGAACGACAACGATCCAGACTCTGACACTACAGACACCAAAGAGGAGGAAACAATGGATGTCGAGCCTACGGAGGAAATGAACGTGAACACAAATTTAACGATCGAGGAGTTCGAAGAAGTCAACAAGGATAATGAAGATGAAATTTTATTGACGGTTTATCTCAGAGATGATGATGAGGACCATTAGTCTTACGTATCAACTCACGGATCAGCCTATGTTTGGTAAGATTTAATCTCAAAATCATTCATTGTGAAGTGTTGTTTTTTTTTAAAAACTTACTAACAAGGGTGGGTGGTGGGGCATCTCATGGTGATAGCCTCATATGGCTAGTGTCGGGGTTCGATTCCCCTCAGACTCGTTTTTCTTACTCTAGTTGTGTACAGGGTAATTTTAGCTCCAAGTTCAATGAAAGAAAGTTCGTATCGAGATTCGATTCCCCTCCTCTACCAAGGATTCGATTCCCCTCCTCTACCAAGGCTTCTATCTCGCGTTTCAACCCCAGTATCAGCATCTCAACCTTCAGTACCCGCAATCAAGCAAGGTTTCCTGGATCGACTTGGCCTAGCAGTAGACCATCGAAGCCAGCAGTCTTCTAGCATTTCGTGGTAGTAGTTCCAGCAGCACCCTCAGTGACTACCCGCAGTACCCTTAACCGCAACACACCCCATGTTGCCCATTGGTATCACAGCTCTCTGGTGGTAACTTTTTGGTCTCATAGGTCATTTTGGCCTTTTGAAGACGTAAATATAGCATTTCATTTTGTTTCATTTCTCTCTCTCTACTTACCGTGCATTGTCGCGTCGATGACTCAGGAGTTTACACAATTGTTTCAGCTTCCGACTCCATCCTGCCCCAAACTCCGTCTCCAGTGTGTTGATGACATATTTCTTGTCATCCTCGAGTTGATCGCTGCATTGCAAAATAAAGTCAATTTTAGTAATTCAAATAAAAAACTGTAATTCATATTCTTTATGTTAAATAATACTTACTGCCATGGTATATGAACTCGCTGTAGATATGACATGCAAAGATCTCTCATCCGTCATCTGAAGGCGATGCCAGCTCCGAACTGAAGGATACCCTCATCAGGTGTGATGTCGCATGTGACACCCAAAGTCCTAGTGCACGTGCGCATCGGCACTGGTGGGGGCACTGGTGGTGTGGTACTCTGTCGCTGCTGCTGATGCCTACGCACAATACAAACATATGATATATTGAGATGTGAGTTCGTAAAAAATACTTGATATTTAATCCGTAATTGCCATAAAAGATATACCTGCGGGAGGAACGACCATACCCTGTGAATCAGGTGTCACCTGAGTACTAGGAGGTACATTAGGACTAAGCTGCTGACTCTCGTGATGTGATGTAACTGGGATAGGAGTCCTAAGCAAACAAAGACATCAAAAGGATATATATATTAAGAATTCTATATGTAAAAAATGGATGACATTACTATTTTATCAATCAAGAAGCTTACCGATGCGCAGTAGTATGTGCATGCCAAGACGTCTCCACTCCTGCATGTGGCTGGGAGGATGTACCCCCTCTAGTATATTTAAAACAACTATATGTCAGACTAGAGATACATTGTTAGAGAAGAGCTCAATACATTGTTAGAGATCGGCTAGAGGAGCTCAATACATTGTTGGAGAGGAGCTCAATCGGGCCAAGGCTCATATTGGCAGCTGACCATAAGAGAGCGAAGGGCTAAAAGATTACCCACGATGAAACCCTGAGGCAACCCTAAGGCGGCTGGTGAAACCGGGCTATGGACACATAATGCAGTAATTCTTTCAATTAAATACCTGGACTTTATGACACACACACAAACAGAATCCTCACTCCCTCGCTCAACACCAGATTGGCCCCGAAGTCCGGCGCCCCTTGCGGTATTTATTTCTTGATTAAGAGATTGAAAATAGAAAGCGGGAGTGCAATTGGGCACTCTACCTGTTCCTGCTAAAGTTTACAAGTTCTGGAAGAATTTTGCCAGCATAACACCACTAAAACTGTCCCAAAACAACTCAAAATGAATCCCAACTGATTGAGTTCACTTCCACAGGTCTCAACCTACCCATTAGAGTCCAAAACAGTGAATTTCAGCTTGCTGTCCTGTTTGTACAGACATGTTTTCAGCTCTGTTTTGCAGCTCTGTACAACCACCACACTGTCTTGGTAGACCCTAGCAAGGTCCCTCTGCAATCTGGCATCAATTGGGCCTTGTAACAGCCCTTGAACAGTCCAAAAACAGCACTGATTTAGTGCTGAATTGGACACCTGCGTGGTGAGGTAACTACCCTCACCTGTTCCTGCTTTGGAGCAGCAGTTAGCTGCTCCTGTTCTTGTCAAAGGAGGCTCTTGCCTCAGCCAAAAAGCATATTTCCCACACAGCTGTACATAATTCATGAGAGTAGCCCACTAGAGGGGCATTACCATAGCTGAATATAGGTTAAGAGAGGCTGTGGGGAGCAAGCTCAACCCTTAGTGCATAGAGAACAGGGAAGGGGAAGCTCCAATAGCTCTTAACTTGCAAACAACAATCCACCTGAAAAACCACAAAAATGAGCCCAGGGGGAAGATAATCAAGCACCCAGCCTCCTATACTTAGAAACTGGCCTAAAAGCTGCCACATGGCAGTCATGCAGCTCATTTCCCGTTCCAGCATTCCGGTCTAAAAATCTCCCAATCTGCTAACATTTTGACATCAGGCCTTTGGTGATTATTGATCCTTGTAACATTCCGGAGAGATTGACGCGAAGAGATTTCAAATCTGATCACTGTCCAAAAATAGCAGTTTCCCTAAATTTTAGAGATGATGTCATCTGCATTCCTTATGGTCTCCTGACCATCTTTGACCTGTATGGTCACTTCAGAATCTGCTTAAAAATCAAGATACAGTGACCTTTCAGGCGGCGACCACTAACTGGTGTGAACCGTCGCTTCTAGCCAAATCCATTGGCCTATCCTTTCATCCAGTGATGACCATGTCCTGCTCACTGGTAGTCACATTTCAGTGCATATCTCAAGCTTGGCCATCCACTGGTCCAATGTCCCATTGGGTGACCCAACTGACAATGCAATGGCCCTAGCTCTTCTAAGAGATCCGGGGGAAAGCAACAGCAGCAAAGAAATAAAGAAATAAATAGGGAAAACAACTGCAGCAAAGTACACCACCTGGTGACAACTGGAGGACCCAATAGCTGTCCGACTACTCAGACATCAGTCGTGGAGTGTCTCACTGCTGGCCGACTAGATGTATGCAGTCGTGGGCCTCATGTGCTGCTGGCCGACTGTTGCTACAGTCTCGTGGAGGGCCTTTTCAGCAGGCCGACTGCCCATCTGGAGACATATAAATAGGCCCCCAGCCCCATACCACTTAGTGTATCATATCGGGATCTTCTTGTGTATATCAGAGCAGAGTTACATGCCTACATCTCTCTCTCTCTGTTGTGCTATTTTTCTGCATGCGTTTTTTGCTCTTGTGTTCCTAGATCTGGTCATCATCTCCGCTGCGTATTCTGACAACAACCTAGGGACACAGAGGGAACTTCCCTGCAGAAAACAAACGCCCACAGATATAGGAGAATGGGGATGGCCAGACAATGGAGTTCTCATGGACGGATCGTGGGTGTAGAATAGATCCTGGCTGGAAAGGAAACCCGAGCTAGGAGATATATGATAACCTGCCAGGAGATGACTCATGAAAAGATGAGATACAAAACCTCCATCCTCCATTCCTCTCTGGTGGTTGCATCCTCACTCTCCGTATTTTTTTCCTTATTTTTCCCATTTTTCTGTGGCTTGGGAGGCAACCCTGAGGCGGCTGGTGAAACCGGGCTATGGACACATAACACAGTAATTCTTTCACCCTATGAACATCACACCCTAACACATCCAATGCTTCTGCATCACAACACAGACTCCCAAACTGTCTCTCAAAAGAGAACTCGTATCACAGCACAGCATACTATACAGCCGACACACCTGTAACCCTCCCTACCTTCCAAGGGTACTATCCATCTCTGTCATGGATTCCCTATTCAATCTGTAGCAAGGCTGTACCAAACATTCGTCCATTCCTGTATCTTCTGCCTGTACCTTCTACCTACATGCGACCTATCTCCTGGAGAAACCCAAAAACATGTTTCCTCGAGAAACCTACGACCTGTTTCCACATGAAACCTTTAGGCTTGTTTCCCTTTGAAACTTCTATCCTGTTTCCATACAGAACCATTCATGGCACCATTCAACAATAGTGCCAACAACAACATACATCTAGTTACGTGTTCCCTCATGAAACATCTGGCAACATAGAGATGCCCATAACTGTAGGTCCCTCTATTCCTTTCTAGCAGGAAGAAAAACAATATGCTCCATGAGCACACAGCCATGCGAGCTTGCATCACTCCCATGCCAAGAAACATAACCAGGTGACCTTATACTTGCAGCCAATAACCCATGTTCATAGCTGAATTTGCAGCCAAACAAAGATAGCCCATAAACTGTCCTCGAACTGATCTCAAAACAGTCCTGAACCAAAGCAAAGAGAAGCTGAAAGTTCCAACAATTGAACGCCATCGACATGATGTCCATGTTCATGAAAAACCAGCCCCTGTCCGCCTTTATGTCCAGAGAAACCAGCCCTCTGGCCACCTAGGAGAAGAGCATGCAACCCTGAGCGCCTGCAGTCCAGCCCTCCTATGTACCAAGCGAGAGAGAGAGAAAAGAGCATGTGCCGCAGCTTCAGCCCTCCTTCTACTATTCAGCCCCTCAACTTTTGCGCACACAGAAAAACACCCAAAAACAGGCCGCCAGCCCCTCCATAAGCATGTGTACCCCTTCAACACTCAGCCCAACTAGTAGCAAGTAGGGGAGAACCCCCACGTGCAGTTCAGCTTCTGTGCGCCACCTGCAAACAGCTCGACAATGTGATATTCGACTCTCTGTTCAATCCACGTGTAGTCCAGCCAATTGCAATCCAAGCTGACAGTCGCCACAAAGAGAGAGAGAGGTTCAGTCGGCCCTGTATGTATTGCAGCGCTGCCTCTTTCCAGAGAGAGAAAATGCACACCCTCCTCTGCTGCTGCAGCCCTGAAGCACACCTGCAGTTCAGCCCATCTCCTGTCCTGCAACCCTGCGCAGCTTTTCACCAAAAAGAGGGAGAGACCCACACACAGTTCAGCCCCTGCGTAGCAGCCTTCTCCAGGAGAAAAGCGCACACTCCAGATTAAGTAGGCCTCTCCCAAAAAGCATGAGAAAGAAAAAAAAACACATCCTCCAAAAGTGGAGTAGCGTGCCAAAATAGCTTTTGGGCCACCCAAGGTTTTAAAACCTTTATAACTTTAATTTTTGCCAACCAAAGGTTATAAAACGTTTTTAAATTAAAGTCTCTTTGCCCCCTTCACACTTGGGGTTGTCCACACATGGGCTTCCTTTTTAACTCCAATCTGATGCCATTCACACTGTCCACCACGTCCCCGTGCACACCTGCATACCGTCGAGAGAAAAACATAGGGTCGTGACACCCCCCCCTCTTGAAAAATAGCAAGCATCCTCAATTGCACTTAATGGTACAGTAAGGCATCTTATGAGCAAAGACTCCCCATATGACAAAAGCAATGGCCCTCCAATGCATCTGGGTGATAAAACAATCATCCTGCACAATAGGCCACACTGTCACGCCAAAGTGACAAACACCTCTTGCTTGTTCCTTCAGAACCTACAGCAAAAGTCTAAAGTCAAATGGAAACACGTTAACTGTGTTAGCCAAAAACAAAACCATGCATCATTCTACATATGACAGACATATGCATGACACATATATGCATTCGCAAACAATATGCTCCTCAAGATGCTCTACCTACTCTAAAGTAACAGTCTAAGGGCTGCTCGCAAGCCTTACGCCCATGGACATCCCGCATGACCCACGACTGAAGGTAAAACATGAGCATATGAAAGCACTCAATGCATCCAAACACTACATCCACTAGGTACTTTCCCACATATGTCTCATGGCCATCCCGCAAGAGTCACACCTAGTGGTGCATCCATAAACATACTAAAGCACTTGATGTATCAAACTAACATACATGCATCACACCACACAGTCTAGATTATTTCCCAATGTATTCTCAATGGTACTAGGATCCAATGGCACCAGAATACAAAGATACCTCTACCTCAAAAAGTGTATGCATACATGCACAAATAGAGTTTGATCCATATAGCCATGAACCAAACCAACTCTAGGACTGCTCGTAAGACTTATGCCCTCCATAGAGTTATCCATAGTTGCAGTTATAGTTCAAGGTGCGGCCGACTATGAACCATACCCAACTTTACCATCTCATGTGACTAGTACACAATATCATAGAAGTCCCATAATCAAATGTACTGTCAGCCTCAGTACCTTCGGGTGAATACAAAGATGTCACCAAGCGACTCCCTAGATGACAACTGAGCCTGTCACCAAGCGACTCCCTAGATGACAACTGAGCCTGTCTATAACAAGGGAGCGGAGGTGCTACTCCCTCTTGAGCATCAGGCAATGCTCCAGACCTATGCTCTGCTGAACCTGAATGAGCCATAACAAGAGTCGACTCCAACTCAAAGGCATCAAGATAAAGCTGCAAATCGTGAGTGAATCTGCTAAGTCACCCTCCTCCATCCACTTCGCATCCATCAGCGAACCTCCTCCATGCATCCATCAGTGATGAACAGCTCTTGAACTTCACAAGATAGCGACGGGAAACTTTACCTTGTACCTTTCTTTCCTTATGTGCCAGTATCTACTTGGGAATAAGAACCTCGTCAAGTTCCTTCGCTTCCGTCTGAGCCTCATCTGATACATCCTCAGGCACCCAAAACCTGCTTGCACTCCACCCAAGTGGTAAGCACAAGTCCTCGATGAAGCATGCCGAATGTTTTACACCATAACACTTCAACTGCTTCTTGTTCTCCTGGCTGACTACTTCTTGTCCTTGGTGTCTTTTCTCCTGAGCTTCATCCTTCAGCTCTTGCTCTTCACCTCATATAGGCAAAGACACACAACCTTGCACTGTCTCTTGCACTTCCTTTTCACTTTCCTCATGTTGAAGCTTTTGATGTGACAACCACGGGCTCGCCTCCTTGAGAAAGTCGACGATGTCCCAACCAAAGCAACCCTGGGCTCGCCCACTTGAGAAAGTCGATGATGTCCCAACCAAAGCAACCCTGGGCTCGCCCACTTGAGAAAGTCGACGATGTCCCGGCAAAACGGAACCTTGAAACCGGCGTGACGGGCGGTGAAACAAACACTCGCACATAAAACACTTCAACGCCATTGAGGACCTAGAAGAGGAAAACAAATAGGGGGAGCTAGAGTGCTCCTGCAAAACAGTACACGGACACCGATTGGCCCCAAAACACAGTGGTGCCCCTTGCGGTATTTCTTCAATTGATTAAAAGAGCTTTGATTACAATCAGGCTAGGAACTCAGCCGCCGTCACAGTAGAACCCCTGAAGCCTGCAAAGAAATTGCATCATGGCTTCTTGTCCACTCGGCATCCACAAACAAGTCCAGCCATTGTTCACTTCGAAAGACTCTCTCACATTGAGTTCGGCATACAGAAGTCTTCTCCCATGATCAGGGCTGCCACAACCATCCATAGCCTCTCACCCTATGAACAACATCACACCCTGACACATCCAATGCTTGTGCATCACAACACAGACTCCCAAACTGTCTCTCAAAAGAGAACTCGTATCACAACACAGCATACCATACAGTCGACACACCTGTACCAACCCTCTCTACCTTCTAAGGGTACTATCCATCTCTGTCATGGATTCCCTGTCCAATCAGTATAGCAAGGCTATACGAAACATGTGTCCATTCCTGTACCTTCTGCCTGCACGTGACCTGTCTCCTGGAGAAACCAAAAAACATGTTTCCTTGAGAAACCTACAACCTATTTCCACCTTTAGGCTTGTTTCCCTTTGAAACTTCTGTCATGTTTCCATAGTCATGTTTCCATACAGAACCATTCATGGCACCATTCAACAATAGTGCCAACAACAGCATACATCTAGTTACGTGTTCCCTCATGAAACATCTGGCAACATAGAGATGCCCATAACTGTAGGTCCCTCTGTTCCTTTCTAGCAGGAAGAAAAACAATCTGCTCCATGAGCACGCAGCCATGCGAGCTTGCATCACTCCCATGCCAAGAAACATAACCAAGTGACCTTATACTTGTAGCCAATAACCCATGTACATAGCTGAATTTGTAGCCAAACAAAGACAGCCCATAAACTGTCCTCGAGCTAATCTCAAAATAGTCTCGAACCAAAGCAAAGAGAAGCTAAAAGTTCCATCAATTGAACGCCTTCGACATGATGTCTATGTTCATGAAAAACCAACCCCTGTCCGCCTTTATGTCCAGAGAAACCAGCCCTCTGGCCACCTAGGAGAAGAGCATGCAACCCTGAGCGCCTGCAGTCCAGCCCTCCTGTGTACCAAGCGAGAGAGAGAGAAAAGAGCATGTGCCGCAGCTTTAGCCCTCCTACTATTCAGCCCTCAACTTTTGCGCACACAGAAAAACACCCAAAAATAGGCCGCGAGCCCCTCCATAAGCATGTGTACCCCTTCAGCACTCAGCCCAACTAGTAGTAAGTAGGGGAGAACCCCCATGTGTAGTTCAGCTTCTGTGCACCACCTGCAAATAGCCTGACAACAACCTGATATTCGACTCTCTGTTCAGTCCACGTGTAGTCCAGCCACGTGCAATCCAAGCTGACACTCGCCACAGAGAGAGAGAGAGGTTCAGTCGGCCCTGTATACTGTAGTGCTGCCTCTTTCCAAAGAGAGAAAACGCACACCCTCCTCTACTGTGCAGCCCTGAAGCACACCTGCAGTTCAGCCCACCTCCTGTCCTGCAGCCCTGCACAGCTTTTCACCAAAGAGAGGGAGAGACCCACACACAATTCAGCCCCTGTGCAGCAACCTTCTCCAAGAGAAAAGCGCACACTCCAAACTAAGTAGGCGCCTCCCAAAAAGCATGAGAAAGGGAAAAAAAACACATCCTCCAAAAGTGGAGTAGCCTGCCAAAATAGCTTTTGGGCCACCCAAGGTTTTAAAACCTTTATAACTTTCATTTTTGCCCACCAAAGGTTATAAAACGTTTTTAAATTAAAGTCTCTTTGCCCCCTTCACACTTGGGGTTGTCCACACATGGGCTTCCTTTTTAACTCCAATCTCATGCCATTCACACTGTCCACCACGTCCCCGTGCACACCTGCATACTGTCCAGAGAAAAACACAGGGTCGTGACACACAACACAACTAAGCTTGGGTGCCATCAAGTTTGGCGTTCTAGAATGTTGCATTGGATCGTCTCAAACAATGGCATGATTAACGTAGAGGACGAGCACAATCAACTAGAACATTGGAATACTTGTGTATGTTTCATTTTTGGTGAGTATGGGGATTTCATGGAGCTTAACACAGTCCCCACTACACCCATGCAATGGTTACTAACGTGGGAGCATCAAATTGATCAAAGCAGTCAGTCATTGGTACCAGCTCATGTAAACCCAATAGAAAACCCAACACAAAGAGATACAGGTCAGGTCGCATCATGCAGTCAAAAACAAGCTCACTGGAGGCTATGGAATGCATAGGAAAATATAGGCTATGGCTGATTGCCTGGATCAATACATACATACACCGGCAAACCACAACAACATACTATCAGCCCCCACTTAACATTGAATATTACAAATGGGGAGCCACCTGCATGGGATATCCAACAAGCAGCCACACACAAGATATATAGGAGACATAAGCCCGGAGGACATTCTTACATATGTCACACAGTTGTATGTACATAAAGATGCCAAAGGAATGCCGGACATGTGCAATAACACTCAGATAGGAGAATATTTAGATTTCAAGACGGTTACAAAAGGCATAAAAAAATTAGCCAACTGTAAAGCACCCGACACGCTCCATTTTAATTCGGAGATGCTTAAATGGACAGGTAACCGGACACGGCAATGGATATGTGGGCTTCTTAATAAAGCCATCACACAAGGGCTGCCCATAGATTGGCACCCATAGATTGGCAAAAAAAATGGATCAAAGCACTATTCAAGAAAGGAGATGCAAATCAGCCCACTAACTATCGCACTATCATGGTGGGGTCTTGTATGTCAAAACTCTTGGGGAGCATTCTGGAACAAACCATAAGCTCATGGGGGCAGATATATATATATATATAGAGAGAGAGAGAGAGAGGGAGAGAGAGAGAGAGAGAGATGAACGCTCTCTCTCTCTCTCTCTCTCTCCCCCCCCCTCTCTTCGCTTCACTTCTATCTCTTCCGCCGCGCCTTCTATCTCTTCGCTTCGCTTCTCTCTGCGCCCCCGTATCCCCACCCGCCTTCTCTCTCTACGCGTCTTCTCTCTCTCTCTCTCTCTCTCTCTCTCTCCCTCTCTTCGCTGCTGTTGCTGCTAGTTCCGCTCCACTTTCCCACCCACCCCCAGGCCCCCAAGGCAGCAACATAACTCTCCCTCTCTCTCTCTCTCTCCTTTTCCCGTTGCCCATCTCTCCTGCTACTCACATACGCACCTGTGCACCTATTGCCCACCTGCGCACCTTAGTTGTAGGGTAGGGTTGTAACCCACCTCCAAGCAGGTAAGGGCTTGCACCTCATGGGGGGGTGGGGTTGAAGAGCAACCTCTTAAACAGTCCAGCAGTTTGACATGGCCAGCAAGAAAACCTTCTCCAAAACCCTTATCTCCCCTCCTACCAAACCAATGAAAAACCATCACCATGGGAGCGGTACCTCTTGAGCATGATTCAACATCTTCAGCAAACAAATTCAGCCTTGCAAAATGAACTACATAAGACAAAACAACATCTTTCAACCCTTGAGAAACAGATTAAGGAACAACAACACGAAAAAGAAAACAGGGAGGAAATCACACAGGTAAATTTACTTGATCCACAGCCTAAAAAAATTCTCATTAAAGAAGTAATATCACAGATTAATGAAGAGAACAAGCAGCAATGGATTGCAAAAGAAATTAGAGAGGGTGGTTTGTCAGAGGGTTGGGAACAGGTGGAGGTATTGGAGGACGAGGAGATTGCGAATGATACTTATGTCCCAGAATGCGAGATTCTACAAAGAAAGCTATGCAGAGCTATCCCTTTCATCGCGACATTGGAGATCCCTCAGTGGCAATCAAAGGAAAACATGTGGTTTTGAGGTACGCAGATATGAAAGACAAAATTAAAGGTCACTTAAGGGAACGAAGGTGTGGATGGCAGATGAACTCACAGCCACACAACTAAAAAACAGGAAACAAGCACTCAATAAAGTATACGAAGCAAGGAAACAAGAAAAATGGGCAGTCTACCGTAGAGGTAGAGCTGTTATTTTGCAGATTGCAGGACAACCAAACATGGTAGTAATGAAGAGTAGCTGCTAGAGAAATCCTTCATGTTATCTAGGATTCTCCTACGGTCATGTAGGGAATTTAAACTATTTTTAGTTTTATCTCTATTTTCATTTTGTTGCCCCCGAAGTGAAATGTAATCACATGGATGGATCTGATTAGTCCTATAGGTCAGATGTGGCCTCTAAAGGACATTAATATAGTTTTCTTTCTTTCTTCTTTCTCTCTCTCTCTCTCTCTCTCTCTCTATATATATATATATATATATATATATATATATATATATACAAACGCTCTCTCTCTCTCTCTCTCTCTCTCTCTCTCTCTCTCTCTATATATATATATATATATATATATATATATATATATATATATAGAGAGAGAGAGAGAGAGAGAGAGAGACGCACGCTCTCAGTTGTCACATACATACATACATACAAACACACACATACATACCTTTCCGTGCTCTCCCGTCGGGCAGTCGAAGAGAAATGAGGTTCTCGGTGAGCGTGGGAGTATTAAAATGCGTAAAGTCACTTATGCGATGCTAATCAGTCTCCAAGCAACCCAAAAAAAAAACATCGCATAAGCGAGGAGTTTTTTTAAAAAAAATTGTAACGTCGCTTATGCGACGCTAGTCAGTCTTCTGCAAGCATCCCAAAAAACGTCGTTCAATAGCATCGCATAAGCGATTAAAAAAAAAGCATCGCATAAGCGACAAATTTTCTTTAATAATTTTTTTACATCGCTTAAGTGACATTAGATCGCTTAAGTGACGCATTCGTCATCGACGGTGTATATTTTTAACACCCTCGCTACAGCCCCCAATGGCTAGTAGTGATTAAAAGGGAGTTAATTACCATCCATAGAAAGATTTGAGGATGTAATATCAGTAAGTTCACTAGAGGTGATGTTCCCTCCTAATATTCTATCAATTAACTCTCAATGACATCATCATCCACAACATTTACATCTTATTTTCAAATATGTGTTTGCTTCAAGGTGTAACTTGTATTACATATCAACATTTGGTTTCGATAAAGCTAGTTGGAAGATTGCCTACTCTAAATTGTAAGATCTATTGTGTTTTTTCCATTCTATAACAACAAAATTCTAATATCTAAAAGAAAAGTAATACACATTTTCTTAAAGTTATTACCTACCCACAATGTTATGGTAGTACAAATGTATTACGTGTGACTTTCTATCCATAAATTTGTTGAGGATAGCAAAGAATCCACTTTTATCTCTTCCAATTGTTGCATTTGGACCATTGTAGATCACTTTGAACCATTGAATGTTAAGAATAAATATGTCAAATTGCCTATAATTTACATTTGTGATATCTTGTAAGATTCCACAATAATCAAGATTAGAGGTGAGAAGATTTTTATCATGTGCACTTGTTTGACTCCCTTGGAGAGAGTTAGCCATCCAGAATCAAAGGTCTTTCTTCTCTGATCTATACGCTCCACGTGAAAGTGATGACCATGGGACCCTCTTAATTTACGATATTACAAAATAAACATTTAAGCAAAAAACTATCAATAATATGAGAAAAATAATTAAATAGGGTTATGTATATGCATCAACTTACTTACATGCTAGTCACATCCTGTTTGCAAACTCCATGTCTTGCTCATTGATCCTTTCACTCCGTTATCCCTTGCTTGCCTAAGATACTATCTAATGTCATATCAATGGGAAGAAGTGTAAGCCTAGGTGGGCATGGAAGATATCTAGGTCTTCTCCTAAAAAGTCTTCTAGCATTTGTTCTTTCAATGTGTGCCTCTTTATACCTATCAATCCACTTTTATATTTCTAGAGAATTCAAGATACCAAAATTTATTGATTTTATGTTGTAAGGATTCACCCATCTTACAAGTGATCCCATTTATTTATGGTGTCTCTCTAATTATATGCTCATTATATTTGTTATGCCAAAGTGGAGTTGATGCAAATTAATTTAGCTAAGAAACTCTAAGATATATACAAGTGATTCTTGAACTAGCCACCAACGTTCTGACATGCTCCCTTCAAGCCTTTCCCTTTGTATCACAAAACCCTTTAAGGTCTTACTGAATCTTTTCAAAAAGAACATGGACAATACCTACTATTGTAACCTCATCTACTACATGTACTAACATGTGTACTTGGATAGTGAGAATAGATGCCGAAAAATGCTTCTAAGTTAAGCACACTGCTTGTATTGAGTTAATTCTTACCTGCTTCAATAGATTGTAAGTTGATCTCCTTTGAAGAAATCCATCTTACTAATCCATTGATCTTAGAAATGGTAATCCTAATGTCTTCGGTTATATAGTATTTGATTGCAATAGGAAGAACAAACTACAAAGTAATACCATCCACAAACATACATTAGTGAGTTAAGAAACTTGTGACCAATGATGATAAATGAAGTCTCAAATCAAAGAGGTTGAAAGCCTATACAACTATAAGAACTTGTGCCAATCATGAGAATTCAAGCCATTGAACTTATTATGTTTTGTGAAGGCACCCTTGAGACAATGCATATGATCTATTGGTGTGAAAAGAATCAGGCAAAATTTGGACTCAAAATGGGTCCCTCTAAGAAATGTCATGTTAACTTTTTCTATAAAAAAATGGGCTAATGTTTACATTTTTACAAATATTTTTTTTAAAAGTATTGTAGATTGGGAATCTACTCTTTGAGATCTTTCCAATGATATATAGCATGATGGCCAATTTTTCATATTCAAGAAGTTCCCAAATTGGTGATGACACATAATGTCAATTTGGGATCTTCTTGAATATGAGAAATTGGCCATCATGCTATGTATTATTGGAAATATCTCTAAGAGTACATTCCAAATCTACAATCTCCAACAAATTTTGATTTGATTTGCAAAAATTCAACCATCAGGATGTTTTTTTCCGAAAAAGATAACATGACATTAATTGTATTGAGATATCGAGCTCAACTAGTATTGTGAACATTGATGACTCTCCCCGGTGATAGATTCCACACTTATTCCACTGACATGGTTGTTGAGATTATGTTTGATATATCGCTATAGTTATAATGTCAGCTCATATACTATGGACCGACCATTGTATGTCATAGTAGGCGAGTATTTTGCCTTATAATATGTATTCTTATCTCTTTAGTTAATGGTAGTAGAGAAGGAAAGAAAATAAAATAAAATTCAGCCATCCATCCGTGTCTTGTGTCTTGCTCTCTCTTGCGTGTGTGTGTGTTTGCTTATAAGGAACTCAAAGTCTCCCTCTCCCTTGCATTCTCTTTATGGTATATCAGAGCTTTGCTTCGTGTGAGAGCTAAGAAAAATAAAATAAAATTCAACCATCCATCCGTGTCTTGTGCCTTGCTCTCTCTTGCGCGTGTGTGTGTTTGCTTATAAGGAACTCAAGGTCTCCCTCTCCCTTGCATTCTCTTTATGGTATATCAGAGCTAAGGAGGAAAGGAAAAGGCAAGAACAAGGCAAGCAAGGAAGATGTACATGGGTAAGGGCATCCTTATCTCTTTCCCTCTTTGATTTTAGAGCAACTTTGGCAACTATAAGAGTTATAAGCAGAGAGGGAAATCATTGTCTTAGATTGAGGCATTTTCTTGGATGAAGGAAGAATCGCATATTGTGTGTAAATTTAGCATGTTTTAGTGTGATTTGGGCCGTATTTTGGCTTTGCAAGTTTTTTGCAGTACTTTGTGAAGTGTTAATTTTGACTGTATATGCCCAATTTATGCTTCTGTGTAAAGTTACAATAGAAATTTGGTTACTAACTACTCTATTCATAGAATATAAGTGTCATAAGTGTTGGTAGATGTATGTGTATGTGACTGGTTCACACGTTAATCGTTCATTCTGTAGTCCAATTGTCTGCATGTTTTTCCAATCGTTCAATTTCATTAGTTCACTAATCACCAACTTCTCAATCGCTACATAGAGAAATTGCTCTAATTTTCCATTCCTCAAATCGACGAATTTTCAAATCAACAATTGTACTTTTTCATCCGATTCAACTTTTTCAATCATTCGATCAATGACCTTCAATTGTCTAATCAGTGATTTTTCAATTTTCAGATCCGTGTTGGTTTGCAGATCATGCACGAGATCATTGCTCTACCCACAGTGTGTGGCATAGGGAGTGGTAAAGGTTGGGTGGTAATAGGAAGAGCTGGGATAGCCATACCTCGATTTATTGGAGTGTACTTGCAATTGCATGTATCTCTTGCAACAATAACCACACCATAATCTTGTACATTCCCTATTGAATGGACACTCATTACAAGTGTGATTGCCTCGACACCATGTGCCCTCTCTCCTTGGGTATGCTTCAAAATCTCTAGGAAGTACTTTCCAATTCTCCTCCATTTTCTTTAGGCATAGTAGCCATGTCCTCTTACACTCATTTTATTTGACTTTTTTTTGCTATTGAAGGTTCTGCTATGGGGAGCTTTGGATAGTGTACTAGATTTTTCACACCCTTTTGTGCCAAATATGTTATTAATAATTTCAGGAGCATCAATGCAACACTCATTAAAGGCTGATCACCTTTGTAGGTAAAGGTAATTGTGCAAGTTCTCATCTTTCAAGCCTTCAAGAAACAATGAGTTCTAGGGTTTGGATCCATCATCTGGCTCCTCCATCCAAAAGCTAAGATTTGAGTAGGCTCATCACTAACACCTACTCCCTCACACATTTTTTCAAAGCCCTCTAAATGATCGAGAGCATCCTATGTACCATCGTATATGCCATCGTACTTGTTCATGTGTTTGTGAACTTTCTCGGCCTTATATCAAAAATTGTTTGCAAAGTTCTCTAGGAACAACAAGTGTCATTCCCGTCCTTAACCCTCTTCCCATAGCTTTCGGCAAAGGCCAACATCTTTGGAGATATCCCCACTAACCCAAGAGAATCCATTAATGATCCTTGTGGAGCTAGAGGTGTTGATACTACCAGAGGTATGAGTGGCATACCAAGTGGTGGTCTTGATTAAGGCCTGATAATAGTTCTTGGTAAAGGGAAAACCATGCTGCATCTAGGCATAAGTGGTGGTATTGCAGGTCTCTCTTGAGTCCATCCTGAGGACAAGTGCCCAACAATACTCTCTCAAAAGACAGCTCATAACCTTTATTCACATCACATCCAATCAAAGAATTTAAACATAGATTTTAAGAGAATTCTAATTTTGAAATAAAAATTCTTTATGCATCTATTTATGCATAAAAATAAACTTTTAATGAGAATAACACTTTTTAAATAAAAATAATTCCTTTATGCATCTTTTTGTGCATAAAATCAATTTTAATGAGAATAACACTTTTGAAATAAAAATAACTCCTTTATGCATCTTTCTATGCATAAAATCAATTTTAATGAGAACACCTTTGAAATAAAAATAACTCCTTTATGCATCTTTCGATGCATAAAATCAATTTTAATGAGAATAACACTTTTGAAATAAAAATAACTCCTTTATGCATCTTTCTATGCATAAAATCAAATTCAATGAAAACAACTTTTTTATAATAAAAATTTCCATTATGCATCTTTCTATGCATAGAAATTAAATTCAATGAAAACAACACTTTCATAATAAAAATTTCCATTATGGATCTTTCTATGCATAAAATTAAATTCAATAATTAATATCAGTAATATCCATGCATGTTCATAAGTGAATATGTACATGGAGTAAATTAGAATATTTCTTTTAGAATGCACAAACGGTGGGAATTACTCTTTTGGAATAACATAAAAATAAACTTTCTTTTCCAAAAAATTCTTTAAAATTTTGCCATAACCTCCTTTGTATGGCTGACCATTTCTCATTTTTAACATTCTATTTTCAATTTAAATTAACCCCAATTAGATGTAAAGGACTCTAATCTACTCAATTTTCACTTTCCAAGAGAGTAAACGATAAGAAAAGTTTAATTAATCTTTTTGTTAAACATTTTAAGATAAAGAAAGGATGAATTGTAAGGAAGAGAAGGGGATGGCCTTTTCATCAAGGCATAGCATCCGAATTTACTTTAATCATTTATAAAACAAGAAAAATCAAGAAAACCATAGATTTAAATTTAAAAAGTAAGAAAAATTTAGCTTACATAGAGTTGTAAGCTTTCCTTTGGCTTGAGGGATTGAGGGTTCTACTCTTGTTTGAAGCAAGAGTGGCCCCACCAATTACTTTGGAGAGGATTAAGCCAAAAACAATTGAATTATCAAGAAAATTCAATGTAATTGGCTCTGGGTAAGAGTAGAGTAACAGTGCATAAACACCATTTACCTTTTACAAAGGGGGAGGCTTCTATTTATAGAAAAAAGTGAGCCTCTAACCAAGCAAATTGATTCTAGAATTTTCTAGATCAGTTTGGTCAATTTTTGACCATTTTTTGGTCAGTTTAGCTTACTTTTTGGATCTAGTTGAAACAGGAGAAAGGAGAGATGAAAATATCTCATTATTTTTTAGTTTAAAACTCATCGACACATGTGAAATAGGAACCTCCTTCATGAGGGGAGATCCCCACACTGAGGTGTCAAAAATGCATCATTTCATCTAAATATCTCTTCTTTTTTAACTAATAAACCTTGTCCTTAGTCAACTCTTCATCTTATGTGAGCATTTACTCCTTTTTGGGGGGGGTTTTCTTTTATTCTTCAATTTATCTCCTCCCTACATTTGGATTAATCTTATTGGTCCATAGGAACCTTAATTGGAGCATAATTCAAAAATTTCTGAAAATCTGGACCCTTAGGCTAAGGTCCTTTATACCCATTTTTAATTAATTCCAATTGCACATTGAAAAATTCTTTTTGAATTTCTACTAGGAGGATTTTTATATCCAAAAATATCTCAATTTTGAATTACCTCCCTCTAGACATTTTCTCTCTCTAAGCCAAAATAGGAAAAAACAGGATCTTTCTTTTATTTCAGAGAGGGGAATAATTATAAGATCAGAAGTGGAGGTAATTACACATGCACACCTCAAAAGCTGGAGGGAGGAATCTTACATCCTACCCCACTTAAAAAACGCGAAATGTCCTCATCTCACAACAACACTTTTGCTCAGCTTATTACATTTCAACCAAAATTCAGGAATCATCTTTTTTTAATTAGAATCCAAATCAACTCATCAGTTCTCAAATTTGAATTTAAAAATCATATCAACCACATTCGAATTCATCATCTGGATAGTATTTATGCTTATAATTTCAAGTCTTAGATTTACTCGTATATAGTGCCAGTAAAGAGCTGTAGTTATACCCTCAGTATATACGGGTAGTCACGGTCCTTGGAATTATAAGGTAAATACCATCATGTCTAGGCCTCAAGCAAGTCAGGGATTCCATGCCATTGCGTTACTTCCATTTGAAGACCCAATTAATAATTTATGAATTTCAGTCTGAATAACAATTTGTATGAATTTTATCACACAATTACAACCTTTTATTGTTACTTCATAAATTTTTGACATTTTTGGCTTCTCGGTTGATTCACATTAGCCAATTTCCTCTGATACAAGCTGAAAGATCCCTGTCCCCACTGCACAACGAATTCAGGGGTGCTAGCAGTGGAAGTAGCACTTCTTACGCAGGGCAGGTCCCTCACTCGCGGCCTCGCCCACGAATATCTAGACAAGAGACTAATCCCTCGGTTCTTCCAAAACTGAACACGAAAAAACTTCCCTTGCCCGGAAAGCATGGGCGATTCCTCCAGGATACTTTTACTCTAATGTAGTCAAGAGCCTTAACTAACTGAAGTGATCTGACCGAACCCGTAAGTATCATAGTCAGATTAAGGAAAAGACTTGCTTTTGGATCATAGAGACCAATACTTTTTTCCTCATTGAGAGGCAGAGCCGTTGATTCTTTTCCATAGAACAATTTTTATCCGGGATTTACTTCATCTATCGTTCCATAATAGAATTGAGTCTCAATTTAGGGATCCATTAGTCTAGCCTGACCCTATCGAGTCCCGTGGGTTAGCCAACCGCCCAACCACTCTAGTGATGTGATCCAATTAAGAATTTGGTTAGGTTTTGTCCCGGGTACCAGGGAAAAGAGTTCCCAGGCTCCCTAGCCGGATATTCATGCAACTTAAAACTAGTCACACTACTTACACACCCAATATGAAATTGCCTTTTTCACAGAATTAGCTATCTTTAAAACAATCATTTAATGAAACCATAGTGTCAGTGATCATAATCCTCGAAATCTTCGGTTGAATCCTAATTTCCAATCATTCCTTAATCGGTGTACCTATGGCATCATTGGCACAACCAAAACGCTCAGCACACCTGTCGACTCAGGGGCCTTTTTGATGGCTCCTAGCTCATAGTACTCGACAATATATTCACATATCAAAATGGAATCTCCATTGAAGATCATCAAGATCAACCAACAGATCCATATAAAAGAGCCATGGACTCATCCGTTGAGGACCAACAAAGTCAATCAACCAGATCCATGCCCGAATTCAAAAAACAACTCTTACTCCTTGTTCCAATATCTTCCTCGACGCATGCGTGGGTATCGTAGGCGACCCAGAGCCTGAGCACCGTATGGTCAGCACCCTCTAGGATCCTTTGCAGGTGACCTAGCGCTTCACTCATAGGCCGCTTCCTTGGTCCCTCATCCACCGTACCGGAAGCTCACCATTTTAATCGAATCGAGGTTGGTCAAGACCTCGGCCGAGGTTGGTCAAGACCTCGACCTTGCTATGTGAGACGTCCTCCAGTGACTCTCCATCAGCTGTTGCAACCTTAACAGTTAGGTCTCCATGATCTCATTCACAAGATGGTCAAAATGCTTCCCCAACATTCTTGACATAAAACAGTCATTTATAAAAATAGTCATACATACAGTTTCTATAAGGAACTCTCGTCTTTCCACATTGTTCCATCATCAATCCACATTATTTACTTCCACAACCATTTCATAAGTATTTCTATTCTCATCCAGTCACATCATTTTCATCTGATCACATCTTTCCTCAATTTAACCTCATCAGATCTCATCCACTCCCACATCTACCCATATCCACATCTCATCACATCACATTCATTCACATCTCATCCATTCAGACCACATCACATTCACTCACATCACATCTCATTCATTTTACCTCACATCTCATTCATTCATATCTATCCCGATTCACATCCCATCACATCACATTCATTCATATCCATCACATTCATTCTCATCACCTATCACATCACTTCTATCCACATCATATCTCATTCATCTACATCCATCCAATCGTTCACATGTACGACTACTCACATCTACCCATACATTCATATATCTATTACTTCGCATCCACATATATTTATGTCACATCACATCATATTCTTTCACATACACATCTATATCCATTCTTTCACATACATCAACATCCATTCTCTCACATACTCATTCACATCCATTCTTCACATACATATTCACATCCATTCTTCACATACACATACACATCCATTCTTCACATACACATCCACATCCATTCTTCACATACACATCCACATCCATTATCATCACATACATTCACATCCCATATCATTCATTTACATCCTGATTCACATGACATCACATCTCATCTATTCATTCACATTTATCTGATTCACATCACATCTATTCACCTCACATCTCGTCACCTCTATTCACATCATATCCATCCATCCATTCATTCCCATCTATCTGATTCACATCACATCTCATCACTTCTATTCACCTTACATCTCATCACCTCTATTCACATCACATCCATCCATCCATTCATTCACATCTATCTAATTCACATCACATCTCATCACCTCACATCTAATCACCTCTATTCACATCACCTCACATCTAATCACCTCTATTCACATCTCATCACCTCACATCTAATCACCTCTATTCACATCACATCCATCCATCCATTCACATCTATCTGATTCACGTCACATCTCATCACATCTAATGACCTCTATTCACCTCACATCTCATCACATCTATTAACCTTTTAATGACACCCCTTACACCCTTCATAAAATGACCCCCAAAATGGACAAATTGACAACTCCTGAGCATCTACTCATTGAATGCTCATTAGCCTTAATGAGTTATGCAAAAAAGAGATTAAGGATTAATTCTTTTCCTAATCTTTCTCTCTTTTACACTAATCAAGGATTTTAATTAACCACTAATCTCTAATTAATTCACACAATTGAGCACATCATTGGATAGAGCAAAGGAAATGTGTAAATTAATCTAAAATACAGGATTAATTAGACTCTTAATTATGGTCTCCTCTTTTAAGGCAAAATTAAGCAAAGAGAGTCAAATTTCTTCAATGATTTTAAAAATCCTTTATTTTGACCACGTTTCCCCTGCAAGATAGAACTAGGTCATACCTACTAATCGTATCCTTGTATCTTATATGGTCAAGTTGTCACATGCTGTCGTGACGTGTGCGGTACAGCCAGGAAAGTACGAAACTTCTAGCTGTGAGAGTGAATGTCAAATCCAACAAGGAATTTCACGCACAAATTTTCCCAAGGAGTATTGAACATCATTATTTCCAATGACAAATACATGTGTCAACTTGCCTCAATACATCCTTGAAATCATCCAGATGATTGCACAGAATTGCATGAAATCCTTTGAACCATTCACATGTGTGCATAGCAAAGCTTTCCAATTTTCCCAATATTCATGTGGCCAGCTACATCCATTACATCCAGTGCCCTCAAAACCTTTATTTCGAGATGTATTTTTATCACCTGAAAACCTGCCTTAACTTCCTAACATCTCACAAGCAAAATATAGCATAACATGCTCATGGCTTCCAGAATTCAATCAAGCAGAAGATAGACCAAAATCCCGTGATTTGAATGTGTTAAAAGGATATCTTTTTCCACAAAACTTCAAGTTCTAAATTAAACAACCATTAGCTTGTTCACCAAGCTTTCTCAACTTTGAATCCTTTAAGGGATCATGGGTCTTACCCTTTTCTCAAGTCCAATAAAGTAAGAAAAAAAAAACTTATCTGCACACGTGGATTTACACATTGTTTTTCTTTTATTTAAGCTTGTCTCCAAAGTCGCTTCGATGTTGACTAATTGAAGAAGAAACGCGGCGCTGCTCCCGCTTCACTATTGATTTTTTTGAAAATGGATTTTCACATGATTATATCATTATGTAATACAAGATTTACTCTCTAAATCTAATACCTACAAAGCGTACACAGACTATGTATATTTGAAATAAAACTATCTGGTCGTTTTGACGCTGTTCTTCAACGCTGCAGAAAATCTCTATCCACTCTGGTTTTCGCCGTGAGCCTCCGGTCGTTTTCTCTCTTTCCCGCGGCGAACTCGGCGCCCCCCCCCACCACCTTCTGCCAGCTATACATGCCATTAAAAAAAAGCTGCGCGTTTTCTAGAAAATCCCCAAATGTGCTTTGTTAACCTTAGCACTAAGGTTACAAAGCATAACCTTAGCATTAAGGTTAAAGTCCTCAATGCACCTATTTTTAATTCCCCAACATTCAATAAGTTTCTCGACACTGCAATGTCCATTGAATCTCCATTACTTTTTGATGCCTCCATAGTGTATAAATCATCATATTGGCCATGTGATTTATAGACTCCCAAATTATTTATTCAAGTATTTTCCCATATCTTCATAAATACATCCCTTTGTGCATTGAGATACCCTCATGCTTGCATTCCATAAGATTCACTGATTTGACCCAATCGATACCATTTAGCAAAACCATCACCCTCCACACTCATATGCAAAAACTCCTAGATTTGACTCAGCCTCAGCTTGTCTTATTGAACCTTATATACAATTTGAACATATGTACATGTCATCATATAATGACTCGTCATGGCACATAACCTCATGCATCTGGATGTGTATTTTACGGCCTCACATGCACGGTTCCACATCATAGACGTGCCATGGCACGACATCCACCCCCTCTAAACCTGCACATCCTCTGGTATGTGCCAAATCATCATCAAGGTCTACATATAACTGGATGTCGTCTTCATCTTCTGCAGTTCCAGGAAGATCATCCTCTTCCTCTTCAATCATATCCATACTTCCACTGTCAGGCTTCTTATCCTGAATTTCTTGTGAATCAAAAGGATCACCATCATGTCTTCTTTTAAATATCTTGATTCTTTTGCCAGCCACAAGATTCTTTACTTCTGTTCCATCAAGCTCACACAGAGTATACGTGGCATTTCCATGCACATGCTTGACAATGTAAGGGCCAAACCATCTTTTTGCAAATTTTCTTTGAACAGTGAATTGGTTGTCAAGGCTACTATCATACATTAGAACCCAATCACCTTCTTCAATAGGTTTTGGCCAGAGTCTGTGTCTACTATCGAATCTTTCTTTATTTTTCAGCCTTGCATCTTTCAAGCGAGCTTTAGCAAGCTCTATATCTTCAGGCCTCCTCTCCAACTGTCTTATTCGCAATGCAAGGAGGTCATCTCTGCTCAATCCTTCTTCCCAGGGCAATACATTCCAAGTTAGAATTACTTCTTCAACTGGCATCACTGGCTTCTGACCATACATTAATTCTGCAGGCATGTATCCTGTCACTGAGCTATGAGTTGTACGGTCAGCCCACAAGGCATATGGTAGCAGCTTTGGCCACTCTCTCATCCTTTCTCTGCATGCCTTAGCCAAAGCTTTAATGATTGGAGGATGTCCTCGTTCACTTTTCCCATTGCCCTCAGGATTGTAAGCACATGTTAGAGACAGTTTGATACCAATTCTAGAGAAGAATTCCTTTGCTTCTCCAACATCTAGCTCACCTCTATCAGCTGTTATTTTCCCAACACAACCATATCGGCAGATCACATCTTCTAAGAGAAATTTGCATACTGTTTCCGTACTCTTTGTTCTAAGAGCACGCCCTTCTACCTGATTTGTCAAATCTTCTCTTGCAAGTGCTATATACCGCATCTGCCAAATTCCCAAAGGCATTGTAACTAGATTTCTTATCCATTTGTAGTGCATGGCAGGTGGGTAGGTTGGTTGCAAGCCATCACGATGCCTCACATTTGAGTACATTTGGCATACTATGCATGTTTCCACATATTGGGAAATATCCTTGTACATTCCTCTCCACCAATATTTCTCCTTTATTTTGGTAAAGGTGGCCCACACACTTCTATGCCCAGCCCAGAGACTCTCATGGAATTCTTTCACAAGCTTTCCTTGAGTCTCTTTATCACATATGACTCTCTGTGGCATAGCATTCCTCTGTTTAGGATGCTTCCAGAGATACCCATCCTTTAGAAAGTAACCATATGCTTTTCTGCGGATCCTCTTAAATTCTGAGTCAGACCAATTTTCTTGCCTTGTTAGAGTGCTCAAATATTGACCAATAAGCAACCAATCTCCTTCATATATTTCCTCAATAAAAGACTCAAGTGCATTTGATAGGCAAATATGATCCCCCTTTGCATATGCTGTAGTATAGAACTTTGTACCCACATCATCAATGTCACTAATCATCTCTTCCTCATCTTCATACCTGGCTCGTGATAGCATATCTGCAACTGGATTATCTTTTCCCGCAATATGCTCAAACTCAGGATTTAGTGACTTGATATAAGCAATCCACCTAAGCATAGCAATATCTGGAGTGGTACAACTTGCTATCATCCCAAGAAGTGGCAAGCAATCAGTCTCCACAAGTACAGATGCCCCAATAAGATATTCTTTTTCACATTTTAGAGCAGTGACTATCCCCCATAATTCTCTCTTGATCTGTGGATACTTTCGCTGCCGAAAGCTTAATACCTTTGCTCCAAATCTAATTACATACCTATGATCATCCTCATCATCTTGCCCTACTGCCCATCCTATCCCAGTAGGACTAGTATCAACTGTAACAATTACAGGCCTGCCACACTCATAATCTGCCTTTCTCAAAATGGGTGATGATTGGAGCAAATATTTCAGCTTCCGCATAGCTTTAACATGTACTGCACTCCACAAAAATTTTTGATTTTTCCTCAAAAGCTGATAAAGAGGATCTGCTACATGTGCATAATGTGGGATCCAAATAACATAAAAGACGCATGCTCCAAGAAATCTCCTCAGCTCTGTAACATTAATGCATATTTCCTTCATTCTTTGTATTGCATCTATCTTGGCTGGACAAGGACGGCGTCCACTAGTACTACAAAGATGTCCCACTATTAGCACTTCACCAACCCCAAACACTGATTTCTGCCCAGATAAAGTAAGATTCACCTCTTCAAGCCTGGATAGAATCATGTCACAATCCTTTATATGATTTGTCACAAACTTGCGGCACCCCTTTGAATCTAAATCCTCATCTTTATCTTTCTCATCACAGCCCTTTATTGGCACATCATCCAAAAACGGCATAGTTTTTTGTGGTATGAAGTCTCGTAAGACTTTATTCATTCCATTCATCATATGTGCCACCGAGTTAGTGGCTCCCTGTGGTGGTAAGGTACACATCCTTACTAATCCCAAAGGAGTTTTTTGTGGTATGAAGTCTCGTAAGACTTTATTCATTCCATTCATCATATGTGCCACCGAGTTAGTGGCTCCCTGTGGTAAGGTACACATCCTTACTAATCCCAAAGGAGTTCTCATTGTGGTCAAGTCCCTGCTTTGTATATCCAGCTGGAACTGATCATATCCCGAATACAGATCACCCATAGAATATATAGCTTTCCCTGCAAATGCTTCTGCAAACTCATCCACAATTGGACCTGCTCCCACATTCCTGATTGTGACTTTGTTTACAGGTTGCATGTCTTGAATAAAGCGCAATGTCCCATTTTTCTTTGGTACAGTAAACCATCTGTTGGAATATGGGGCACATGAAGGCTCCAAGATTCCCATCCTGATCTTTTCCTTTAGTAATTCCATCAACTTTGGCAAGAGAGCCTTTGGTACTGGAATTGGCCGCAGGTTCCAGGGTACATGTGGAACAGTAAAGATCACCATTGGTGCTGTTACACTTGGATCAACACATCCTATCTCATGCGGCTGAAAGGCAAAAGCTTTCCCATGTTTTACAAGCATCTCCTCAAAGCATTCCCTTTCAACTGGCAACAGAAAATCCCTCTCACCAATCTTCAGCTCTTTCAGAGTTTCTTGAGTAAATTTATGCCCAATTTTCTTCGGATCTCTAAGATTTGGCTGCATAGAAGCTTCATCTATCTTCTCCTTGCTTCCTGGTGGCAAGGGCAAGGAAACTGGTTTCACCTTCTTTGCAACCGTTTTGTATTTTGTATCCACATGAGCATCCATCTCACAATTCATGTTTTTACATTCCACCCCCTCAAATTCCTGGATTATATCATACATCTCCACAGATGACACCTTTATCATTTCTTCCACCCTGTAAGCATGCTCTTCCCATATCAAAAAGCACATCCATAGTATCTATAAATAACACCTCATCAAGCACCCCTGAAATAAACTCATTCTTCTCCAAAAGACCACACTGCTCAAAACTTTTTTGTTCTTTTTGTATATGTTTTTGCATACCACGCTTCAAATCCTTGCTTTTTATAAAAACCAATGACCCATAGCTGGAGAATCCTTGAAAATTTGCTGAAAAACTATTTACATTGATTGAGTCCTGCGAGAACTCATTTCCCCTTGTACCATTGGAATCCCGCTTTACAATGGCACCTGGCCAAAATCCCTCATCTCCCTGTAATTCATGAACTCTCTGTTTATCTTTGGAAGTGACTGTGCCCGAAGAGACTCACGATTTCTTTCATGATTAATGCATACTGTCAAAAACTGAACAGCTTTTTTGCCATCTTTACTTCTTATTCTTGCATAGGCTAAACCATCATCCAAAACCTTTGTTTCCATCCTTACGGCTGTAATGTAGGGTTGCCCAAGAATGAGGGGATACGATGACATCTCCTGAACAAAGAAATTCTGATCATCCTTCACATCCCCTATAGTTACCCTTACATTTGGACATGCTGCATAAAGCTCTCTAGATGAATTATTAGCTGCTTTAATCATCCACCCATGATCCACATCCATTGGCCACTTACATTTGTTGTAGAGATTTTTAGCCATAAGATTTATTTCAGACCCATGATCAATTAGAGCGACATACGGCTCTTCCAAATCACCTATATTGACAAGGGTTTCAGTGGTTGCTCTTGCCCAATGACTCCTGGAGTAATGACTCTTTGTAAGAACTTCTTTTTCATCATCCTCTTCCACAAAACGCACTTGTCGTGCCCCATCAGCAGAGTGATTACATTCCACCACATTTTCTCTCTCTTCCTTTTTCTGTACCTGAACTCCATGAGTCTTGGAAGTGCTTGCCTCCCCTTGTGATGGAATAGATTCAATTATGGACTGCCTTTTTCTTCGTATAATATCAATTATCTCATCATGAAATTCTTTCTTTGCAATCCCCAAGACTTCCCCTAGTGTGAATTCCACCCTGCTATTTAGAATTCTCTCTTCAAGCACCTTTTTGAGATCTGTTGCAACTTCAATATCAGATTGAAGCTTGTAGAGTGGACTTTTCCCTTTACCCTTCTCCTTCATTTTTGCTGGCACTTCTTCCATTGAAACATCATGTGGAGGCCTGCTATGCTGTGGAGGCATATGTGATGGCCCAGGATCCTTCTTTTCACTTCCACGTGTAACTCTTTTTGATGGCCCTCCTTCCTCATTTTCCCTTTTACGTTTCTCCTCTACCTGTGCCTCATTATTTTGGCATTTGGCAATATAGGCATGAATGGATAAAGAATCCACAGGCTCCTCCCAGCCAGTCTCAAGACGTATACAATCACCTGCCTCATGCAAAGCTTGCTTTGACACTTTCTTTGATGCAATTAATTCCATTGTTGACGGCCAAAAATTCTCATTCTCATAATCCTCATCATTCTCAAATTCCTGCTTTTGTTGACCAATCTTTAATCCATAGGTTGCTGCCTCAACCATAGAAATGGCATGACTAGCAGCCATATCCTCTACCAGCTTTTTCATCCCTCCTTTCCCAAAGTTTGTACTCAATGGAAGACCAGTCTCTGTAAGATGGATTTTCCCATCTTTGAAGAACACAAGTTGATTTTTAAGAGCTTCTTTATAGCTGGTACAATCCTTCTTTGCATGCTCTGGGTCATCACACCATATGCATCTATATGTAAACCCTTCTTTGATTTGAGGCCTTTGCATAGAAGCCTGCCCCAATGGTAGAACTTTTTCTTCAATCCTGGACATCTTCAATTTTAAATCACGCATACCCTTGATAAGCTCATCCATCGGCCCATCTATCTTAGGAATTGTGGCAGCTGGCTTGGATAAATTCTCAGGGGTAACAGCAGCTATGGGGGTTGCAGAGCCCATCACCATTTTATCCCTCCTCCGCTGCCGCTTTGCTAACATAGTGACTGCATCCTCAACATCATTCCAATCACTCTTTAATCCTTGCTCTGTATTTTTATCCTCAAGGAGGATTTCCAATTTCTCCTGGAGATCTTTCCCAGCTGCTTGCAAGAAGAGCTCTGTCTTTTCTCTGTCCAAAGTTGCACGCTCTATTCTTGACAACTGGGCATAACGCTTCTCAAACTCCCTTAGCAATTCTGTGGCAGAAATTCCCATTTTAGGTTTTGTGACCCATTCCAAAAAAGTTCGTTTGGTCACTCGCTCAGAATCCTCCATGAAGTATTCATCCTTTAAAGCAAGCTTGAACTCTTCCCAATTTCTGCCACCCTGTGCTGTCTGCAATCCTTTTATACGCTCTCTTATTTCAGGAACGCACACCAGCTCGAAACTTCGAACCATATCCTCTTCAGTCACCCTGTTTAGCTCCATCTCCTTTATATAATTGCGCAGATACTTTGTAATGTCCTTCCCATCAAATTGATCCACCTTTTTCACAATTGATTGTAAGGCTTTGGTCGTGGAAATCTGTCCCCTCTCAGCAGCTTGTTGCTGTTGCATGTATATGGTAAACATTTGGAACATCTGCATAACTCCGGGGTCAAAATGAACCCCCTGGCCCTCAGAATTCTCAGCCATAGCTTCCTTGTATATTTCACCACACTCTCACCCCAGCAGTTTCACGTCGGGTTCACCAAAGCTGTCGTGACGTGTGCGGTACAGCCAGGAAAGTACGAAACTTCTAGCTGTGAGAGTGAATGTCAAATCCAACAAGGAATTTCACGCACAAATTTTCCCAAGGAGTATTGAACATCATTATTTCCAATGACAAATACATGTGTCAACTTGCCTCAATACATCCTTGAAATCATCCAGATGATTGCACAGAATTGCATGAAATCCTTTGAACCATTCACATGTGTGCATAGCAAAGCTTTCCAATTTTTCCAATATTCATGTGGCCAGCTACATCCATTACATCCAGTGCCCTCAAAACCTTTATTTCGAGATGTATTTTTATCACCTGAAAACCTGCCTTAACTTCCTAACATCTCACAAGCAAAATATAGCATAACATGCTCATGGCTTCCAGAATTCAATCAAGCAGAAGATAGACCAAAATCCCGTGATTTGAATGTGTTAAAAGGATATCTTTTTCCACAAAACTTCAAGTTCTAAATTAAACAACCATTAGCTTGTTCACCAAGCTTTCTCAACTTCGAATCCTTTAAGGGATCATGGGTCTTACCCTTTTCTCAAGTCCAATAAAGTAAGAAAAAAAAAACTTATCTGCACACGTGGATTTACACATTGTTTTTCTTTTATTTAAGCTTGTCTCCAAAGTCGCTTCGATGTTGACTAATTGAAGAAGAAACGCGGCGCTGCTCCCGCTTCACTATTGATTTTTTTGAAAATGGATTTTCACATGATTATATCATTATGTAATACAAGATTTACTCTCTAAATCTAATACCTACAAAGCGTACACAGACTATGTATATTTGAAATAAAACTATCTGGTCGTTTTGACGCTGTTCTTCAACGCTGCAG
Organism: Cibotium barometz; assembly: GCF_041138505.1. Classification (NCBI taxonomy): domain Eukaryota; kingdom Viridiplantae; phylum Streptophyta; class Polypodiopsida; order Cyatheales; family Cibotiaceae; genus Cibotium; species Cibotium barometz. The sequence goes on from NC_141062.1 coordinate 52,873,584, forward strand.
AAAATCTCTATCCACTCTGGTTTTCGCCGTGAGCCTCCGGTCGTTTTCTCTCTTTCCCGCGGCGAACTCGGCGCCCCCCCCCACCACCTTCTGCCAGCTATACATGCCATTAAAAAAAAGCTGCGCGTTTTCTAGAAAATCCCCAAATGTGCTTTGTTAACCTTAGCACTAAGGTTACAAAGCATAACCTTAGCATTAAGGTTAAAGTCCTCAATGCACCTATTTTTAATTCCCCAACATTCAATAAGTTTCTCGACACTGCAATGTCCATTGAATCTCCATTACTTTTTGATGCCTCCATAGTGTATAAATCATCATATTGGCCATGTGATTTATAGACTCCCAAATTATTTATTCAAGTATTTTCCCATATCTTCATAAATACATCCCTTTGTGCATTGAGATACCCTCATGCTTGCATTCCATAAGATTCACTGATTTGACCCAATCGATACCATTTAGCAAAACCATCACCCTCCACACTCATATGCAAAAACTCCTAGATTTGACTCAGCCTCAGCTTGTCTTATTGAACCTTATATACAATTTGAACATATGTACATGTCATCATATAATGACTCGTCATGGCACATAACCTCATGCATCTGGATGTGTATTTTACGGCCTCACATGCACGGTTCCACATCATAGACGTGCCATGGCACGACAACGCGTGGGAAACTACTTAGTAGACTATCTTAAAGGTTTCCCCTATTTAGGAAGCGGGGGGGACCTTACATTCCAATCATTGAGATAGAGTCCTCACTTCCTCTTACAACTTGCAACACTTAACATGTATTAAGATTATTTTAAGAGAAATTCAAATATTGTTGTGCATTGTATAGCATAGCATGATACTGATGTGATGTAAAGAGTTATTTTCATGCAATCATTTGCAATAGCCCAATAATCCGCACTCACCAAGAAAGGTGACCAGTGATGGTAGAGTCCAAAATGGTGGACTCGTGTTGTGCAATTGATCATGTGGATATAAACTACCATCTACCTACAAATCAATGTTCTTCTTCTCTTATGCACAATATTGTGTAGCCCATTCATGAAACATTGATGGCTTGCTTAGCGTTTAAACCTTTACATGCTGTATACTCCTCATCAACATGGATGTTAATATTAGCCTTACATTTGCGATTTGTGATATTTGCAAGTGGTCCCATGCAATCAAACAAATGGAAAATAATTAGAAGTTAAACACTATAACAAAGGATACGAATGAGGCATAGATTATAAATGAAAAACAGAGGAATGTAAAGAAAATGAAGGATTTTATCATTTCAAAAGGACATCAAAAGAAGCTGTGGAAAAACACAAGTTGCTCGATTTAGTAAGGCAGATTGTTACAAATCTTGTAATGGTGTGATTTAGATGGTTCAAGTGGGGATTTTGAGATAAAAAATGAAATGTTAGATTTTCTATAGGTTTTTAGATGTTTTGGATCTTGTAGATTGAAAAGGGAGAAAAATTTTGAAGATGTAAAAGATTTGAGCATCTAGTGTGGATTATGAGGTGAAAAATGTGATTTTGGTTTATACATAGGTATTTAGGAGGTTTGTAGATGACATGTGCTACTTTTTGGTGGGGATTCATTTTTCAAAAAATGGGTTACTTTTTGGGCGCCCTGACAAGGTGGCATGGAGGATGGGACCCAATGGTGGGAGAGTGGGCACCCTGATAAGGTGGCATGGAAGACGAGACCCAATGGTGGGAAGGGGGAGAGAGAAGTGGTGAAATAGTAGGAGAGAGGTAGGAAAAAATAAAGGGGAAAGACTAGGGGTCCACTAGAAAGCTAGGGAAAAAAGTAGGGTTCTAATTTTTATAGCCATGGGCCCATTGGAACAAGATTGCCTTGAGTTGAAGCTCTCTTCATGGGGGGGACAAGATTGCCTTGAGTTAAAGCTCTCTTCATGGGTCCATCTCTACACTAATATCTTTTTTTAAAGTCCCTTAATCCATTCCTTATGGGACCCTTAATCTACACTAATCTCTAGTGTAGATAAAGTTTTCCATTACTCCCACTCTTTCTTTCTTGTTTTGGATGCACCACTGTGTACATGTGATAGCTGTTGTAGAGACAAAGGTTTTCTTTGCTCCCACTCTTTCACTCTCCTAACATCTAATATCAGAGGCCAGTCAACCTTACAACTAAAGTGTTGTTATAGCACAAGGCAATACTTTGTAGCAAATATGGTGAAACGGGTGGCTATCAAGGGAAGTAGCACTCACCAGGTAGTGTCAAAACGAGCAATAAATAGGTGAAGGTGGCACTCTGTGTACAAGTGTGATAGAGTGGTTGCTGCTAATGCGATGTTGTACCAACAACGCGGTGTCGTAAACACAGGCAACTAGCTTGGGTGTGGCAAAGCATTAGAAGGTGTTGTGATGTAGCATTACATGGGTGGTAGCATCAACATAAATCCTTGCAATTCATCGAGTATCCTTCATCATACAATGCATTTGAGCTATCTTTGTGCTACAATTTATTACACTTGTAGGCATATAGATCTATGTTGGGAATTTTTACCCTATCATTTGAGTTTACAGTAGTATTACTATGGGCTTGTTTGCATTGTTGAGGAAGTGATGACACACGCACAAGATGTATTTAGGGTGCTCACCCATGAGGACAAGTTGGATGGAACCAACTACTCATTATGGAGTTTTATGATTCAAAATGTCTTGGTAGCCAAAGGGCTATGGGATATCGTGTCTGGTGAAGACACACACCCACCAACACTTCCACCAACTTCACCTCCTAGAAATGTTACACAAAGGGTTGCATGTGTTGATGTAATGGTTGTGCAGACCCTCCTCCTCCTACGTAGGAAAAAAGGAGGTGGGACTCTTGTGATGTGCAAGCAATTGCCTTGTCTCAGTAAAGAGGTCAAACATTCCACAAATACGGTCATGTAAGGCAAAGAATGATTTGGATACACTAGATTGTATGTATCAACTCAAAATGAGGCTAGGGCTATCTCAAGAGGCAATTGGATATTTTGAAGATGTATGAGGGGGACTCTATGATGATAGAGCACCTCACAAAGGTCAAAGATTTGTGGGAATAATTGTTAAACATAGATGAGGTCATCCATGACAAGCACCTGGTCCAAATCACATTCAACTCATTACATCCATCTTATCTTGGGTTCATTACTTCTCTCAGACTCATGATGATGAGGGGTGGTGTAAACCCAATTCTTTTTTATGAACTAGTTGTGGTATTTCTCCTACAAGAAGAGAAAACAAGAGAAAATCTCTCTAGTTCTCATGGTGGAGAACATGCATTTGTTGGCAAGACATAAAGGCAAAGCTAAAGTGGACTCACAAAGGGCGATAATACTTCCAAAAGTGATGCATCCAAGAGCAAGAAGAAGAAGGATAAATGCAATTTCTGCCATAAGCACAAGGGCCCTACATCAATGAGTGCAGGAAGCAGATTGTATGAAAAGGACAAGAAAAAGGATATAGGCAAGGATTCGAGTAATATGGTGGATTCTTCTAGTGATAAAAAGGAGAATTCAACCAACCTCGTGGAAAATGATTGGGTGTTCTTAAACTTGGAAGAGTAGTTGAAAATGACTCCCTCTTTGCAAGTAGGTGAATTGTGGCATGCACATTTTGGGCATGTAAACTTTGGGAATTTGATGGTTCTACATAAACATAGCATGGTATAATGTATAGGTCATGTTGAGATACCATCAAATCATGTATGTGAGGGTTGTATTCTGGGAAAAATGCATCAAAAGCCTTCCCTCAAGATGGTGTGTGGTGAGAGCTCAATGTAAATTATAGCTCATGCATAGCGATGTTTGTGGTTAAATGAGGACACCATCCATGGGAGGACACATGCATTTTGTCACATTCATATATGACTACTCAACATTCACATGGGTATATCCCCGATGAAAGAAAAATATGAGGTGTTCTTGCATTTTTAGCACTTCCCCAATGGTTTAAAATGTTGCGGGGTGTAAAATTCACACCATTTGTACAGATAGAGGAGGTGAATACATGTCAAATGCTTTCAAGGCATATTTACAGAGGGAAGGTATTAAGTATCAATGTATAGTGCCATTTACACCACAACAAAATGGGGCAACAGAGAGAAAGAATAGATCTTTGATGGAAATGGCAAGATGCATAATAAAAGGTAAAGAGTTGCCATATAAGTTTTGGCTTAAGGTCATTTTTTGCACAACTGATGTAATTAATAGATGCCCCATGAAGGCCTAGAAGAACATCACACCGCTTGAGGCTTGGCATGAGCACAAGCCCAAAATTGACTACTTTTATGTGTTTGATAGCTTGGCAATATGCTCGTGTACCCCATATCATGCGTTAGTAAAAACCAACCTATAGTGGTAACTTCTTCATGTGAATCGAGTACAAAGCAATCTTCATAGCCATGGTTGAGTGCATATGGCTGAGGAGGTTGCTTGTATGTATGCCATCAAAAGGATGCTACTCCCCTTCTTATAGGATAATCTGTATAGACAAAGGTTTTTTCCATTGCTCCCACTCTTTCACTCTCCTAACAATGATGTATCATCACTCGTTTCTACATAACCGAGATTTTCCAAAATCCTCATTTCTCTAAATCACTCACCATGGATAGTCATGTGATTAGAGGCATCAAAATAAACATATCATACATCTAAATTTGGTGCATGTATAGTTGTGAAACTAAGCATGTGCTGCATCACAAATAACTGCCCACTTCTATCTTTGGCCTCTGTTTACTTAAAGATACATAGTTCCCTTCTTGCAACTTCCCACTTTTTTATATCATTGATTTTTATAATAATCCTTTGTTATATGCCATGGTTTGCACAATAATAGCATTCTATATTATTTCCACTTTGATTTCTCTACCATTCACCTCGGCCACTTTGGCTCCCCCTACCTCTAGAGTGGCCTCTTTTTCCACCTATTTGTAATTAAGAGTCCTTGTTGTTGTTGTTGTCCATAATTCATGTTTCCATACAAACCTACACTTTAGCTATAGATGATGATATGCATGTACCTCTACATGTGTATAAGTAGAAGGCTTGCTCCTGTGTATTCCCAAAAAGATGATATCTCACTAATCAAAAGGGCTATAAGGTCCTAAAAGTTAGAGAGATTTTCACAAGTTTTGATAGAAGTTAAAAATTTCTCATAATGGTTTCCTAGCCCATTCAATGTGCCTCACACCAAAGTCAGCATCATCACTAGTGCTCCAATAGAGCCAAGGACATCAACAAGCCCCCTTTAATACCTTCAATGAATAATTATTGATAAATAGCTTTCCCTTTATCACATTATGCAACTCCTGCTTAACTGCATCTTTCTAGCCTTGGCACCTTATGCATCTTTCTAGCCTTGGCACCTTATGCTATCCCACTTATCATTAGGTGTCGCTACATCTTGTATATGATAGAGTCCGACAAACTAATAGAGAGCCAATACATGACCTTAATGGCCCTCTCATGCCATTCTTTAAAAGCATGTACTTATTTTGGAGTGGGATATATTTCACTCCTACCTTCTTCTCATCACCTGTATAATGAACTCCCAATATCCTTTAAAAGCATGTACTTATTTTGGAGTGGGATATATTTCACTCTTACCTTCTTCTCATCACCTGTATAATGAACTCCCAATATCCTTTTCCCAGTAGAACATTTATCATCATGAACTTCCACGCTTGGAAGTTATTCTTGTCCAACTTCTTACTCATAATGTTGCATAGAATTTCAGCCATAGTTACCTATATTAACTTTCACCTACAGGTAGGAATGGTAATCTGCTACCCAAATGACACTTGCAAAAACACTCATAGCCATCTGACAAGCTTGAGTAATTTGTCTTACATACACAATTACCTTCAGTAATGTAAAAATCGATTATATAGTCACATCAACATGCATGTGCCATATATATTTAGTCACATCAACATACATGTGCCATATACATGCACATCTAAAAATCAGCAAGCACTTTACATCAACCAGAATGCCCAACTATTTATGTGTAACAAGCACAAAAACATTGGAGATATTGTGAAAGACATAATGTGATGCACTTAGGATTTACACTTGGGCTTTTTTTGGCCTTTTGCAACCCGAATCTTGACTCTTATTCCCTTGTGGACTCTAGTAACTTGACATTGTGATGAGTCACACACACTTGCCTTTCCCATTTGCTTTGTGTTGCTATAGGTGAGCAATAACTTCTTATGTTCTATGACTCAACATGTAGTTGAAAGTAATCTCTTTACCAATAAGGTTTCTACCCATGTAAAAAATGAAGACTTGAGGGTCTTAGGGCTTCCCTGGAATGTTGTTTTCTTATCAATAGGATGTTTTTCTCCTACTATTAGTGTGGAAGTAGCAGTTATTGGGATTTGGTCCAAAGGAATCTCCTTTAGGCTAGAGGTTGATGAAAGTTCTTGGATTTTCTTTTGGAGTTGTTCCCTTTTTCCCTCAGTCCATGACTCCTCTACTTTGGCCTTGTCCTTTGTTAATTTGTTTAGGTACCCATACTTGTTTTGGTGAGGCACATTGGTGTATCATCTTTGAGCATGATGATAATTTTTGATACATTGTGGTTCTTGTACTCTATTGGTGGAACCCTTGAGCTAGCTTCATCTTTGGTACCCAAATTCGTAAAAAAAAAATCATTGCATGGTTCTCATATGCTATTGGTGGAACCCTTAAGCTAGCTTCATCTTTGGTACCCAAATTTGTAATTGTCCTTGGTAGTTTTTTTATGAACTTAGCTTACAAATTTGATTTTTATGAAATAAGCCTACTTGGGTATGGACTTTTATGAAATAGGCCTATGACACTATGTTACTATCATCATAGAAGTCTCACATGTGTGGAGACCATAGCAACAACAAACAAACCACAAGAACCGTCTTCCAAAAAATGGAGGAACCAAAAGAACCTATGCATACTCAACAAGGGAAACCAACTAGTAAATTTGCTTACCACCTCACCACTTGATGGGGGGAAACTCCAAGCTTCAACATCCTTGCCTATTCCATCCATATAATCAAGTTGACTGAGCACAGAATGTACCCACTTTTTAATCCTGCTATAGAAGCTTAGTAAGACATAAGAAAAACCCACTCTCTCAAAAAGGAGGGTAGTCATAAGAACACAAAGCTGACCTTCATGAGATTTTCACACTATGAAAATCATTTAGTTTTTTACAGTCATGAAAAGCTAACCTCTAGTTTTTTACTGCCATGAAAAACTAACCTCATTTTTCAAGCCATCAAGAAAGACATAAAAATGATGATTAACAAAATATATGGGTTAGGGGATAATTCCACATCTCAATTAACCATTTTCTAAGAACTTAGCACCATAAAAAACCCTTGTTTTTCATGTTGTGAAAAATTACCCTAGTTTTTCATGTTGTGAAAAATTATTTTGGTTTTTCACATCAACATCAATCATGAAGAAACACGTTATAGGTATATATTTTATCATATTTTTTATGCTTAATAATCATAGAAAAATATGCTTGATTTAATATGTGCAAAAATGAAACATGAATAATTTTGACAATTGTGGATCTGATCACTTTTGTGATTATAGACATAGGGACTTTAGCAAGAGGACTTGTTGTTTATGAGGTCACCGTGATAGCTTTTCCTTGTCATCGTGCAGTGATAAGCTTGGTGGCTATGGTCAAGGGTTGTGGTGGAGGTGGCAATAGGGGGGCTTTTGAGGATGGGTTCCCTTGGTGAGAGGCTTTTTTTTCCTTGGTGATATCGATCGAGGATTTTTCCTTGTAGTAGAACATTCATCCTTGGGTTCTTTGTTAGACATAGATTTAACCATTGATACCATTGTTAGTGATTGGAAATTATTTCTAGTAGTGGCTTTTGTAGACGAGGTTTGGTGCTTTAGATCTTGCTACTTTGTTGGTGACACTTGTAGAAGAGGTTCTTTAGACATATTGGGGTGACATTTCCTTCAAAATATGTGGCCTTTATTCTGAGTTTTTAAGAAACAGAATGGTCATCTTCATGGAGATCTGCAAGTAGATTTGGGACTCATTCCTTGTTAGGGGATATGGCCGATTTAGAGAGTTCATCACAAAGGATCCTCGATGGGTCTTCACCAAAAGTGGTTTCTAATGGAGATTTGCAAGTAGATTTGGGACTCATTCCTTGTTAGGGGATATGGCCGATTTAGAGAGTTCATCACAAAGGATCCTCGATGGGTCTTCACCAAAAGTGGTTTCTAATGGAGAGGCTAATTTCCACTTTTGGACAAGTTTATAAAGAGCATTGAGTGTTATTTCATCCTTGTCATAGAATGGCACCACACGATCTCTTTTAGAAATCTTCATGGCACATGTCTGGCTAATGAAGTTTGGTGTAGCTTGCACCAAGGTAGCCCAATCCCTTCCTACTTGATAAAATCCACTTCCAACACATAGTTTAACACACAAATCTTAGACTCCACATACACTATGCATTCAAAAGTTCTTGGACATGGCATGCCTCGAGTGTCAGCCCGCAAAATCCATTTATGAGCCTTTAAGCTTGGCTCACCTAGACAATGCCATAACTCACATGTCATGAGATTGTGTTGCCTATTATAGGATAGATTTGAGATTGGATAGTTTGGGCTCCCAAGCTCATTTCAACAAATTTCTATTCTAGGAATCCATTGGAATGGTTCAGATTATGAAGTCTTAGGTTCTGAACCTTTAATAAGTGTTTACCTTCAATTTCACATAAGAGGAATCATCTCCTCCAAGAAGTTATTGAGCTTTGTTTGTCCTATCTCTCCTTTATTATCATTTACAAAGGATTCTACCAGTAGTTGTTGTGCAACACCAATCATCTGAATTCTCCTAGGGGCCCACCACTTCTATCCACCCTAATCACTATATGAACCAATTTTCTAATTCTTTCAATAGCTCCCCGTGATGTACTAGCTTGGATTTCATGCTTATGTTCTGCCATGTACAGCAGAGCAGTTTGGTCATGGTTGGGTCCTCTGGTAAAATATAGTAGACCATACAAGTGCAAGGATCTACATAGAAAACCTTTTTTTTTTGGTAGTAGTGACATGTAATACTTGTCCTTTCCTCCTCTACAAGAAGACCCTTGCTAGCTTGTTTATCCAAATAACCATGGAAGAAAGAATCATTATACTTCTTATCGTTTAAAAAGTATGGACATGTTATCTGATGACATTGCATTGAATCCAAGCAACTACTAAAATACACAATGCAATTAATAGACATATTGGTCCTATGTGGCCTTGTTCACATATGACCATAAAATTTTTCCTCCATTCTCTCCATCTTTTTACAGCGGTTGAATGTTAGAGGAAGTTCAAAAATGATATCTCCATTGTAAGTCCAAGGCAACTCATTCAATTGATAAAATCCAGAAAAATTCTTTATCAAACTCTTCTAGCAAGTAGAACCTACACTCTCTAGAATCCAAGGAAGAATGTGTTTTGTGTGATTCCTTTCCTTTTCATCTAGTATCTAGATTCACATAAGCCCCCTAGCCTTGATTCCAACAAAACTTCCTTTTTTAAACAAACCTATCTGTATGTTTTTTGGAGTCTTGTCAAGGTCAATAACCTCATTATTGATGTCCTCTGAAACTATCCACATCCTCATCAACTAAATCTTCTTTCTTTTCTTCATTATCAAAAATATACAAAGTAGTCTCATAATGCACCAGAACATACCTCGTTGACAAAGTGGAATCCAACATGAAATGATCTTGATTCTCAAAATCCCATTATGAAGGAGTTTTGACTTCTATGAACTCTGTGTACCAACTAGATAATAGCATTTAGAGTGACAAAATTTTGACTCGAAGGTAGAAGGCTTTGCAAGTAGTATTGGCTTAGAAGAAGTTTGTTATTTTTTTAGCTGAACCTATCTAGTTGATGTCTTGTTATCAAATGTCCAAGATATAGGGGCCTCACAATTAGCCATTCAGACCATATTGGGGAATTTGGGAAAAATTCATTGCTTTGGGAATTTTCTTTTCAACTTACTTTTTGGTATATCTTGAGCATACTAATTCCAAACTTGAGAATATGGATTTAGAACCTACTCTTCAAGAGCTTTCCAATGATATGTCACATGAGGGTGTTTTGAAAAAAATCTTAAAAGTGTTCACCATGCCCCCAATTTTTTATCTTGCAAAATAGAAATTGGGATTTTCCCAAGCTCCCTAATATGGTCTTCATTGGTTTCTATCACCACACAGAACAAAGACTCCATGGCAAGCTGTCCATTCTTAGTTCTAAAGGATCTCACTCATTAATTTTTAATAAATTCAGTAATTAACTATCCTTATTTAAATGATATTTATTTAATTTAATGTTGAGTATCATTTATTTTTAATTTAGAAACATATATTTTAAAGAATCCATCATTTTTTTGAACATAAGTTTTATAATTTGTATGTTAGAGAAAAAAAATATATAAAAAAACTCTATAACCAACCAATAAATATTTTTCTATATTTTACCATTAAGGAAGAAAATCTGTTTATAAAATATTCTCTTCAATAACTATGCTAACTTCTTGATCGTGGACATAATTTTAAATAACTATTCCACTTCTTTAACATAATATGATTCGGGGCTCACTGCTTGAGGTGTCAAAATTTTAAACAAATTGTCAATCTCTATAACTAACCAATAAATGTTTTTTAAATATTTTACCATTAAGGAAGAAAATCTGTTTACAAAATATTCTCTTCAATAACTATCCTTAACTCCTAGAGCGTGATGGAATTTTAAATAAATACCCCACATCCTTAACAAGATATGATTTAGGGCTTACTGCTAGACGTCAAAATTTTTAACAAATTCAATGTTTGGGATATGGATATTAATTTGACTCTCTCTCTCTCTCTCTCTCTCTCTCTCTCTCTCTCTGTGGGAGATGGAAAAGAGTCCTGTTAAAAATTCTCAAGTTTTAGTTATATTTTATACAATTTAGAAATACCTTATCAAAATGGTCAATTTCCTCTCAAATTACAATGAGAAGGTCCAGCTCAATAAAATGTATTGTCTTGTTCTATTTCTTTATCTCTCTATATCTTTCCTCTCTCTCTTTCCTTTTATCTTTCTCTATCTCTATGAATGTCTGCCAAGGTTTGGGAAAAGAAAGGGTAGATTTAGCCTAGAACTTGTTCGAATTTGTGGAACTAGCTTGCTCAAATTTGTGGGAGATGGAAATGAGTCCTCTTAAAAAGTCTCAAGTTTTAGTTATACTTTGCAAAAATTATATAGAAATATCTTCCATTATCTCTCTATCTCTCTCTATTTTTCCCTAGGTCTCTCTCTATCTCTCCTTCTCTTATTCCTCCTCTCCTCTTCTCCTTCTCATGTTCCTTCTCTGCCATCTCTCTCTCCATCGGGTTCCATCACTCGTCGAGCCGGACCAAAGGTTAATAGGAGGACTTTGGCACTTCTCTCAAACATGTTAAGTTCGTGTTTAGTGATACTAAACCTACTCATCTACTTTGTATTTTAGATCTTGGCAATGTGCTTGTGAGTGGCATGTGCATTACTAATGCATTGTTTTGGAAAAATCCATCATGTGTAATGGTCAAGAAGAGTGCGTGATAACCAATCAATCTTGTTCATGTTAGATTTCAACCCTTATTGGTGTATGCATTCTACATGGTCAAATGACATGAGATGAAATTTCAAAAGTCTTATAAAATTTTGATCTTCATTCAAAATTTCAAATGCTAAATTTGACAAATTCCTGTAAGATTCCTCCCCAGCAGCCTTCGAGGTATACAGGAGTAAGATCTCCCTTTCTGATCTTATAATTATTCCCTCTCTAAAATAAAAGAAAGTTTCTGTTTAATAAAGGAAGACCCTTTCCCTAGAATACTTCTCAGGAGTCCCACTTGTTTTAAGGATTTAGAACAATGAGTTCAGAAGTGAGAATCGGTGTTTTGGATACCAAGGTTTTGGTTTTCATTCGAGTACGGCCCAAAAGAAGTTCTTTATCTCTTGGGGAGTATAAGAAGTTATCCCCCAGATATTATGACCCTTATATCTGAATTCAATATGAAAGTAGGTGACTTAGCCTACAAGCTTCTTTTATCTCCTCATCTCAAAATTCTTAATGCCTTCTATAGAAAAATGTGTCAAACACAAATCATGGAAAGACGGTAAAACTTCAGTGGTGGCAAGTTACCGTTGGCTTCTAGGTTACGCTAGCTCCTTCCTTTATATAAGTCATAACTTTTACTTGTCGCTCACAGTAATCTTACTCCCATCAATCTCCTTTCTTTCTTAATCTCCTTCATGGCTTGGCAACAGGAATTAGTTTTATCCATGATGATTTCTCACCTTCAAGACGCAAGAGAGTCTGTGAAGAAAGATTTTATAGAACAGTATGAGCGCTCACTTTTCCCTCACTTGGGAACTTCTCTAGCGCAGACCAAATGGCGGACCTATCAAGACATAACTAGGGTAACACCCTGGGGTCAGCAGCACTTTCGTAACAATGTCCGCTTGGCCATGGTTATTGAAGCCTTGGGTTTGGGTCCCCGATACTACTGCGTCATGAGATCAAGACATCTTGGGTTTTCTGAGCGGGTCTTCTTACTGGCGTGTTTTCTTCCTCATCAGAAGATATGTCTTTACCCCGTTTTTGGCTTGCCTCTCAGAGGTCCTTTTGTTAGAACACCTCATACCACTGAGATAGGTGCGGCAATAACCAACAGAATTATTCCCATAGATGAGTTACCTTATACGTGCGCAGCTTGTGAGTGCTGCTTTTGTGATCATATGATGGACGGGCTTATGGAAGTGTAAAGAGTTCTTCTATCTTTACTGTATAAGTTTCGAGAATGAATAAAGTTTAAATCTTGTTCTTATCTTGAATCTTGCTCTCTTGAGACTTTTTTTAATTGGTGGTTAATCTTAATTAAAAAAATTTCTCTCAGTCTCATACTTGTGCATCTTGCGAAATTACCCCCAGTTTGCGAGATGAGGGCATCTCGCGTTTTTCAAGTGCCGGGAGAGAATGTAAGATTCCTCCCCAGCCTCTCAAAATGTCTAGCATCTTCTCCTGTAATCAATCCCTCTTCAGAAATATAAAAGACTTGTTCCTAACTGTTTTAATCTAGAGAGAGAAAATATTCTAGAGAGAGAATATTCAGAATTTTAATATTTTTGGATAAAAAATTATCTCATCTTATTAAAATAAATTCCCCTGAAACAGAAATTCAAAAAGAATTTTCAAATGTGCAATTGGAATTAATTGGAAATAGGTATAAAGAACCTTAGTCTAAGGGTCTAGATTTTCAGAAATCTTTAGACTATGGTCCAATTAAGGTCCCTATGGGCCAATAGCATCAATACATGTGTAGGGAGGAGATAAATCCAATTTGTAAAAAGAAGATACCCAAAAATGAGTAAATGCTCACATAAGGTGAAGAGTTGAAAATGTACAAGGTTTATTAGTAAAAAACTATGAGCAATATTAAAAATATGAGATATTTTGGGTATCCAAAAATGAGTAAATGCTCACATAAGATGAAGAGTTGAAAATGTACTGCTTGAGGTCAAATTAATGGCTTTTTTCTATGCTTTTAGTTTATGTATATTGATGATTCAATCCATTATGGATTGATGATCCAATTAGAGACCATTCTAATTATTTTCTTAATGATCCAATTAGAGACCATTATGGATTGATGATCCAATTAGAGACCATTCTAATTATTTTCTTAATGATCCAATTAGAGACCATTATGGATTGATGATCCAATTAGAGACCATTCTAATTATTTCTTTAATAATGAGCCTTATCCCTTAGAAAAAAATTGAGATTTATCAGTCATAGTAGCGGAGCTATGGTAAAATTTTTATAGAAATTACGCATAAAATAATTTCATTCAAAGCATAAAAAGAGGACTTCCTACCATATTCTAGGAACTATCATCCTAGATTAATTAAAAGAATATTATTATGCATGGAGATATGGATGTTTGCATGTAGATGTAGAGGTATGGATGTGAGTGTGAATGTGGAGGTGGATGTATGCATGGAGATGTGGATGTATGCATGTAGAAATAGATGTGTAGATGAGGATGTAAATGGAGATGTGGATGGATGCATGTAGAAGTAGATGTATAGATGTAGATGTGAATGGAGATGTGGATGTATACATGTAGATGTAGATGTATAGATGTAGATGTGGATGTGGAGGTGGATGGATGCATGTAGATGTAGGTGTATAGATGTAGATGTGGATGTGGAGGTGGATGGATGCATGTAGAAGTAGATGTATAGATGTAGATGTGAATGGAGATGTGGATGTATACATGTAGATGTAGATGTGGTGTAGATGTGGATGTATACATGTAGATGTAGATGTGGAGGTGGATGGATGCATGTAGATGTAGGTGTATAAATGTAGATGTGGATGTGGAGGTGGATGGATGCATGTAGATGTAGATGTATAGATGTAGATGGGAATGGAGATATGGATGTATGCATGTAGATGTAGATGTATAGATGTAGATGTGGATGTGGAGGTGGATGGATGCATGTAAATGTAGATGTAAAGATGTAGATGTGAATGGAGATCTGGATGTATGCATGTAGATGTAGATGTATAGATGTAGATGTGGATATAGAGGTGGATGTATGCATGTAGATGTAGATGTATAGATGTGGATGTGAATGTGGAGGTGGATGTATGCATGTAGATGTAGATGTATGGAGGTGAATGTGAATGTGGATGTGGATGTATGCATAGAGATGTGGATGTATGCATGTAGATGTGAATGTACGCATATAGATGTGGATGTATGGATGTGAATGTGCATGTAGATGTGGATGTATGGATGTGGATGTGCATGTAGATGTGGATGTATGGATGTGGATGCATGAATGTGCATGTAGATGTGGATGTGAAAATAGATGTATGGATGTAGATGTGGATGTATGGATGTGAATGTGGATGTGGATGTAGATATATGTATGGATGTGAATATATGATATGTGATGTGAAGGAATCTGAAGTGATGAGATGGAAAATGATGTGATGGGATGAGTACACATATAACTGGAATGTGGAATAAGCAATGTGGATTGATGAGGGATAATGTGGAAAAATGAGAGTTAATATAGAAACTGTATTTTGTGACTGTTTGTAAATGCTGTTTGTAAATGACTATTTTATGTCAAGATTGCTGGGAAAGCATTGTGACCATCTTGTGATTAAGGTCGTGGAGACCTAACTGAAAAAGTTGCAACTGCTGACGGAGAGTCAATGAAGGATGTCTCGCGTAGCAAGGTCGGCCGAGGTCTTGACCAGCCTCGGTGCGATTAAAATGGTGAGCTTCCGGTACGGTGGATGAGGGGCCAAGGAAGCGGCCTATGAGTGAAGCGCTAGGTCACCTGCGAAGGATCCTAGAGGGTGCTGACCATACGGTGCTCGGGCTCTGGGTCGCCTAGGATACCCACGCGTGCGTCGAGGAAGATATTGGAACAGAGTTGGAGTTGTTTTCTGAAATCGGGCATGGATCTGGTTGATTGACCTTGCTGGTCTTCAATGGATGAGTCCATGGCTCTTTATATGGATCTGTTGGTTGACCTTGCTGATCTTCAACGAGAGTCCATCTTGATAAGAGATTATATTGCCGAGTATTATGGGCTAGGGATTAGGAAACGGCCCCTGTGTGTGGACAGGTGGTGAGCGTCCTAGTTGCCAATGATGCCATAGATACTCTGATGAAGGAATGATGGGAAAATTTAAGAATCAACTGGATAACTTGGAAGATTGTGATCAGTGATACTATGGTTTTATTAAAGGATTGTTTTAAACTGGTTGAATCTGTGAAAAGGCAATTTCATATTGGGTGTGTGAGTGGTGTGACTAGTTTTATTTTGCATGAACATCTGGCTAGGGGGCCTTGGAACTCTTTTCCTTGGTACCCGGGACAAAACCTAACCAAATTCTTAATTGGATCCCATCACTACAGTGGTTGGGTGGTTGGCTAACCCATGGGACTGGATGGGGTAGGCTGGACTGATGGATCCGTAAATCGAGACTCAAACTTTTATTTTTACGATAGATAAAATAAATCCCGGACAGTAACTGTTCTATGGATAGGAATCAATGGCTGTGCCTCTTGAATGGGGAAAAAAGCGTTGATCCCAATGATCCAAGTGCAAGTTTCTCCCTTGATCTGACCAAGTATCTTATAGATGTAATTGGATCAGCTCGATCAGAAATGATCTTGACTACGTTAAGTAAAAAGTTATCCTGGTGGAATCGCCCGTGCTTTCCGGTAAAGGAAGTTTTTTCGGGTTCGGTTTTTGAAACAACCGACGGATTAATCTCTTATCCGGATATCCGTGGGTGAGGCCCCGAATGTGGGACCCCTGTCCCGCGCGAGAAGTGCTACTTCCGCTGCTAATATCCCGAATCTGTTGCTCGGTGGGAACAGGGATCTTACAATTCCAGAGATTGATGGTTATTCTCTTGTATGAATAGAGTTCTTGCTCAAAAATATAACTTATCAGTCAATCCAAAAACATTGTGACACTATGCTTTGCATACATGATGTATGACATATTGGATTTATGTGTGGTGGGAGATTACCCATGTTATGTATTTGGCATTTGTGGTTTGAGGGAGGGCGTGTGTCCTCCTAGTTTGTTATAGTTAGGGAGGCAAGGGTTTTCCCACATTAGAGGTTTGGGGGAGAACCATGGGTGCAATAGAGGTTTGGGGGAGTCTAAGCTCTTTTCCAATGGGGTGCACCCATGGTTCTCCCTAAGAGCTTATAGAGCACCTGTGCACCCCATGCCCCATGTGTGCGTATATAGCCGTTAGGCATTATTAGTGGGCATTCACATGGGCTATTTGACAGGGATTTTGAAGATGGTTGAGACACAGGTAAGGTCATGTGAACTGCAAGCAGAGTTCAAGTGCAAAGTAGTCATTCTGGGAGTGGATGGTCTGGACATATTCCAAGGCACCAGCTTGAAGCTACTTGCTATATGAAACAACTCCTACGACAACATCCTGAATGGAAAGGCAAGATAGTGATGGTGTAGATTTTGAATCCTTCAAACAGCCATGAGACATCAGCTATAGAGAAAGAGATTTACAACACAATGAAGAAAATAATTGAATAATTTGGGTCAGATGACTACAACCCTGTTCTATGGATCGAGTCACTACAAGGGATCGGGCTCGTACCCGCGCTCCTAGCCGTGAAAAATGACTTGTGGAAAAAAAGTAGCGGGCTCGTGTATTAGCGCGTGTATCATCGCGGCGGCCAGAGACATGCGTGTAAAAGCGCATGTATCATCGCGGCCAGAGACATGCGTGTAAAAGCGCGTGTATAGATGCAGTCAAACGCGCTGATACAAGGGCTTATACACGCGTTTTGTCAGTTTAGCTGCGCTTATACACGTGCATTTCACAGAGTATCCACGTATATACACGTGACTTTTACAGAGTTGATGCGTCTATACACGCGAACAGAGAGGAAAAAAAAAATCCAGAGAGTGCTATTTGGTACCTGAATGCTGTTCCAGCATTCCAGCACCCAATAGCACTCTCTTTTTGGGTGCATTACACCATCCACGAGGAAGATTTAGTGCATTGTCATTACACGATTCAAGAACGACATGAATGCATACATTGTCAATACACGATTCAAGACACACATGAATGCAATACTATCAATTCACGATTCAATATTACTATCAAAATTTTATGTGTACACATATATACAAGGGAGTCCATATGTCGAAGTAGCCCATGGCTTCAATTATAAACAAATATATACAAAATCAAATTGGTTTGTCTAAAAAAGCCCATGGCTTCAGTTACAAAAATATATATACAACCACATCCTCAATATGGAATGTGATACTATAAGTCTGAGTACTACTTAGACCCAGATGATGACCCGCTGCTCCCTCCATGATCAGATGAGCTCACATCGGTATACATGTCTGATGAGTAGTGCTCACGTCCAGTAGGAGGCAGTGGCGGCGGGTGGATCATCAGTGCAGGAGCATCAACAGGTGCAGCAGACAGCTTGTGCCTGTTCAAGTAATATATTGTATAGTATATTTATATGTAATTCAATAAACCAAAATCATTCGTTTAGAGTTTTCAAGTACCTGTCGACCACCGTATGGTCTCATGGCCATCTCAAAATGCGCGTCCGTAATACGTCCCTCGATTCTGAAGAGGGCCCACGTGTCACGTCTGCTATGCCTGCGCGAGCGATGAGCATACCCAGTATCGTGGGCTGTGGGCTTCCTCCCCATAACCCGTCGCTCTGTAACATAATCAACACAATTTGTAAGATTAAAACAATCATAGAATCAATGAATTAAGTAAACAATCACTACAAGACAATGCTGCCATACACGCGTTTCATACACGCGATAAATTACGAATGCGTGTATGGTCGCGCATGTATTTGAATAGAATCGGGCACGTGTATTTTGGCATTTAAATTCGCGTGTATATTTACATTTATCAGCACGTGTATAAGCGCGTTTATATACACGCAATAATACACGCATCAATACACGCTGCTATACACGCATTAATACACGCTTGGTAAAGAAAAACTGAAGAAAAACTGAATTCCTTTACAAAATTAAAAACTATTTTGTTTAAACCATCTCATAGTACACTACAGTATATATCATTACACAATCCCACTACATGCATTTACAACAATGAAATATATTCAAAAATAAATCATGCATATGAGATGATAATTAAAAGACAACACATACAATAGAAATGTCATCAATTTAGAACGATACAGTGACGGATTGGTTAGGGTTTGATCTCATCTTCAATAAGATCCATCCTTGCCAAACGATCAACATCAATATCCATTTGATCAATTTGTAAGGCTACGATTAAATTTATTCCACTATCGATATTCTGTACTCCATTGATAATGGTATCGATGTCCTGATCATCCTCATCAACATCACCATCATCCTCAATGGTAGGGTCATTCTCATGATCATGAGAAATGGCACGCTCATCCTCATTATCATGATCATCTCTTATTTCTTGATCATCGATCACAACATCTTCATTGGCATGTTCGACATCATCTTCATTGCGGCTTGTTACATCCTCCATATGCTCCATATCAGTGAATGTATTATACATCACTTTGGAACGTGGTGCAATAGGGATGACGTACCACCATTTAATGTCATGCACCATTGGTAGATAGATAACCTACTCAAATACACATACTACAGTAATTAATTAGCATATCAAAAGTCAAGGGGTACGCGAGCTTAGATATATATGTACATGAAACACATTAGTAAAAAAATGCATACCTGCTCACATTGTTGTGGCAATATGTGAGATCCCTGTTCCCACCGCGCAATGGATTCGGGGTACTAGCAGCGGAAGTAGCACTTCTTGCGCGAGGCAGGGTCCCACACTCGGGGCCTCGTCCACGGATATCCGAACAAAAGACTAATCCGTCGGTTTTTCCAAAACCAGACCCGGAAAAACTTCCCTTATCCGGAAAGCACGGGCGATTCCACCAGGATAATTTTTACTCTAACGTAGTCAAAACCCTTACTGATCAAACAGATCCGACTGCATCTATAAAGATACTTGGTCAGATCAAGGAAGAAACTTGCACTTGGATCATTGGGATCAACGCTTTTTTCCCCACCAAGGAGGCACAGCCGTTGATTCCTATCCATAGAACAATTACTATCCGGGATTTACTTTATCTATCGTAATAACAGAAATTGAGTCTCGATTTACGGATCCATCATTCCAGCCTAACCCCATCCGATCCCATGGGTTAGCCAACCGCCCAACCACTGTAGTGATGGGATCCAATTTGGAATTTGGTTAGGTTTTGTCCCGGGTACCAAGGAAAAGAATTCCAAGGCCCCCTAGCCGGAATTTCATGCAAACATAAAACTAGCCACACCACTTACACACCCAATATGAAAATTGCCTTTTTCTTAGCATCAGCTAACTTTAAAACAATCCTTTAATGAAACCATAGTACCACTGATCACAATCTCCCAATTTATCCAGTTGATTCATAATTTCCCATCATTCCTTCATCAGAGTATCTATGGCATCATTGGCAACTAGAACGCTCACCACCTGTCCACACAGGGGCCGTTTCAATAGTTCCTAGCCCATAATACTCAACAATATAATCACTTATCAAGATGGACTCTCGTTGAAGATCAGCAAGATCAACCAACAGATCCATATAAAAGAGCCATGGACTCATCCGTTGAGGACCAGCAAGGTCAGTCAACCAGATCCATGCCCGGTTCCAGAAAACAACTCTTACTCCTTGTTCCAATATCTTCCTCGACGCACGCGTGGGTATCCTAGGCGACCCAGAGCCCGAGCACCGTATGGTCAGCACCCTCTAGGATCCTTCGCAGGTGACCTAGCGCTTCACTCATAGGCCGCTTCCTTGGTCCCTCATCCACCGTACCGGAAGCTCACCATTTTAATCGAACCGAGGCTGGTCAAGACCTCGGTCGACCTTGCTACGCGAGACGTCCTCCATTGACTCTCCGTCAGCAGTTGCAACTTTATCAGTTAGGTCTCCATGACCTTAATCACAAGACGGTCAAAATGCTTTCCCAGCATTCTTGACATAAAACAGCCATTTACAAACAGTTTACAAATACAATTTCTATATTAACTCTCATTTTTCCACATTATCCCTCATACAATCCACATTACTTATTCCTCATTTCATTTATATGTGTACTCATCCAATCATATCATTTTCCATCTCTTCACTTCAGATTCCTTCACATCACATATCATATATTCACATCCATATCCACATCCATACATCCACATCCACATCCACATTCACATCCATACATCCACATCTACATGCTTAACTCCATTTTCACATCCTCATTTATACATCCACATCCCATATCCACATTCATACATACACATCCATATCCACATCCATATCCGCATTCATACATACACATCCATATCCACATCCACATGCATACATTCATTATCACGTCCTCATTCATACATCCACATCCACATACATACATACATACATCCACATCCACATCCACATTCCCATTCACATCTATACATCTATATCTACATGCACATTTCATCCATACATCCACATCTATATCCTCATTCACATCCATACATCCACATTCATGCATCCACATCTACATGCTTATCTCCATTTTCACATCCTCATTTATACATCCACATCCCATATCCACATTCATACATACGCATCCATATCCACATCCACATGCATACATATATCCACATCCACATCCACATTCATGCATCCACATCTACATGCTTATCTCCATTTTCACATCCTCATTTATACATCCACATCCACATCCACATTCCCATTCACATATATACATCCATATCTACATGCACATTCACATCCATACATCCACATCTATATGCTCATTCACATCCATACATCCACATCTATATGCTCATTCACATCCATACATCCACATTCATGCATCCACATCTACATGCATACATCCATACATCCACATCCACATTTACATCCATGCATCCACATCTACATGCTTAACTCCATTTTCACATCCTCATTTATACATCCACATCCCATATCCACATTCATATATACGCATCCATATCCACATCCACATGCATACATATATCCACATCCACATTCCCATTCACATATATACATTCATATCTACATGCACATTCACATCCATACATCCACATCTATATGCTCATTCACATCCATACATCCACATTCATGCATCCACATCTACATGCATACATCCATACATACACATCCACATTTACATCCATGCATCCACATCTACATCCTCATTCACATCCATACATCCACATTCATGCATCCACATCTACATGCTTATCTCCATTTTCACATCCTCATTTATACATCCACATCCCATATCCACATTCATACATACGCATCCATATCCACATCCACATGCATACATATATCCACATCCACATTCCCATTCACATATATACATCCATATCTACATGCACATTCACATCCATACATCCACATCTATATGCTCATTCACATCCATACATCCACATTCATGCATCCACATCTACATGCATACATCCATACATTCACATCCACATTTACATCCATGCATCCACATCTACATGCTTAACTCCATTTTCACATCCTCATTTATACATCCACATCCCATATCCACATTCATATATACGCATCCATATCCACATCCACATGCATACATATATCCACATCCACATTTCCATTCACATATATACATCCATATCTACATGCACATTCACATCCATACATCCACATCTATATGCTCATTCACATCCATACATCCACATTCATGCATCCACATCTACATGCATACATCCATACATACACATCCACATTTACATCCATGCATCCACATCTACATCCTCATTCACATCCACACATCCACATTCATACATCCATACATCCACATTCATACATCCACATCCACATCCACATTCACATCCATACATCCACATTCATACATCCACATCCACATCCACATTCACATCCATACATCCACATTCATACATCCACATCCACATCCACATTCACATCCATACATCCACATCTACAAGCTTATCTCCATTTTCACATCCTCATTTATACATCCACATCCCATATCCACATTCATACATACACATCCATATCCACATCCACATGCATCTTATCATATTTTATCACTTCCCATATCTTTTATGCATACCTCTATGCATGAAATTCAATTATGCTAAAAGTAACACTTTTATAATAAAATATTCAACTTTTATGCATACCTCTATGCATGAAATCCAATATGATAAAAGTAACACTTTTGATATAAAAAAAACTATCCTTTATGCATACTTCTATGCATGAAAATGAAAAATGATAAAAGTAACACTTTTGATGTAAAAAAAATTATCCTTTATGCATGATATTAAAATTCAATTTCTCCATGATTATAATGAAATTCTTTCAATTAATCTAGGATGATAATTCCTAGAATATGGTAGGAAGTCCTCTTTTTATGCTTTGATTGAAATTATTTTATGCATAATTTTTATAAAAATTTTGCCATAGCTCCGCTGCTATGACTGATAAATCTCAATTTTTTCTAAGGGATAAAGCTTATCATTAAGGAAATAATTAAAATGATCTCTAATTGGATCATTAATCTATAATGGATTGAATCATCAATATGCATAAAAGCATAGAAAAAAGCCATTAATTTGGCCTCAAGCATAGCGTAATCTTGGATTAAGAAAAAGCTTTATGAAAAGCTTCATTTGGATTGAGAATGGGTCATGAGTATGACCATTTCTTGAGTGAGAGAGAGAAATTACATAAAAACCATTAGAATTTAAACATAAATAAAAATTAACTTCAATAGCATAATTTGTTAAATTACGTAACTCTTCACTACTATTCACCAATTAACTTTAATAGCATTTAAAAAACCATACCAATTAAGCTTCTCAAGCTTGAGAGGGGTTGAGAAGAGAGAAACATTGAGAAATTATAGAAAAGATCAATATTCACTAATTACCTTACAAATTGCTTGATTCTTTGTTCACGGTAGAGGCCCCCAACCAATCAATTGGTTAAGTATGTTGATGGAGCCACTAATGGGGATTGAAGAAAGAGGGAAGATCCAAAAACTAGTGAATTATTAAATGAATTCACAGTTCTTGGCTTAGGTGGAGTAGAGTAACGATGCATAAACACTATCTATTTTTCAACAAGAGGGAGGCTTCTATTTATAGGAAAAATTGAGCTCCTAACCAAACAAACTGATTCTAGAATTTTCTAAATCAGTTTGGTCAATAATTGACCATTTTTAGGTCAGTTAAGCTAACTTTTTGGAACTAGACTTGAATGAGGAGAGAGGAGAGATGAAATATCTCAATTTTTATGAGTTTAAAACTCATTCAAGCATGTGAAATATGCACCTCCTTTAAAGAACTCCCCTTCCTTACATATGTGTCATAATGGAATCATTTTAATATTGCTCATAGTTTTTTTACTAATAAACCTTGTACATTTTCAACTCTTCATCTTATGTGAAATATGCACCTCCTTTAAAGAACTCCCCTTCCTTACATATGTGTCATAATGGAATCATTTTAATATTGCTCATAGTTTTTTACTAATAAACCTTGTACATTTTCAACTCTTCATCTTATGTGAGCATTTACTCATTTTTGGATACCCAAAATATCTCATATTTTTAATATTGCTCATAGTTTTTTACTAATAAACCTTGTACATTTTCAACTCTTCATCTTATGTGAGCATTTAAGGGACTCCCCTTCCTTACATATGTGTCATAATAAAATCATTATACCCAAAATATCTCATATTTTTAATATTGCACATAGTTTTTTACTAATAAACCTTGTACATTTTCAACTCTTCACCTCATGTGAGCATTTACTCATTTTTGGGTATTTTCCTTTTACAAGTTGGATTTATCTCCTCCCTACACATGGATTGATGCTATTGGTCCATAGGAACCTTAATTGGACCATAGTCTAAAGATTTCTGAAAATCTAGACCCTTAGGCTAAGGTTCTTTATACCTATTTTCAATTAATTCCAATTGCACATTGGAAAATTCTTTTTGAATTTCTGTTTCAGGGGAACTCATCTGAATTAGAAGAGATATTTTTCTATCCAAAAATATTCAAAATCTGAATATTCTCTCTCTAGAATATTTTTCTCTCTCTAGGCTAAAACAGATAGAAACAAGGTCTTTATATTTCTGAAGAGGGATTGATTACAGGGAAAGATACTAGACATCAAAAAGGGGGTGGGGGAGGAATCTTACATTCTACCCCACTTAAAAAAATGCGAGATGTCCTCATCTCGCAAACTGGGATAATTTCGCAAGATGCACGAATATGAGACTTAGAGAAAAATTTTAATCAAGATTAACCACCAAGATAAGTCTTAAAGAGAGCAAGATTCAAAATACGAACAAGATTTAAACTTTATTCATTCTCGGAACTTATACAGTAAAGATAGAGGAACTCTTTACACTTCCATAAGCCCGTCCATCATATGGTCACAAAAGCAGTCCTCACAAGCTGCACAAGTATAAGGTAACTCAACTATGGGAATGATTCTGTGGGTTATTGCTGCGCCTATCTCAGTGGTATGAAGTGTTCTAAGAAAAGGACCTCTGAGAGGCAAGCCAAAAACGGGGTAAAGGCATATCTTCTCATGAGGAAGAAAACACGCCAGTAAGAAGACCCGCTCAGAAAACCCAGGATGCCTTGATCTCATGACGCAGTAGTATCGGGGACCCAAACCCAAAGCTTCAATAACCATGGCCAAGCGGACATTGTTACGAAAGTGCTACTGACCCCAGGGTGTTACCCTAGTTATGTCTTGATAGGTCCGCCATTTTGTCTGCGCTACAGAAGTTCCCAAGTGAGGGAAAAGTGAGCGCTCATACTGCTCTATAAAATCTTTCTTCACAGACTCCCTTGCGTCTTGAAGGTGAGAAATCATCATGGATAAAACTAATTCTTGTTGCCAAGCCATGAAGGAGATTAAGAAAGAAAGGAGATCGATGGAAGTAAGATTACTGTGAACGACAAGTAAAAGTTACGACTTATATAAAGGAAGGAGCTAGCGTAACTTAGAAGCCAACGGTAACTTGCCACTGAAGTTTTACCGTCTTTCCATGATTTGGGTTTGGCACATTTTTCTATAGAAGGCATTCAAACTTTGAGATGAGGAGATAAAAGAAGCTCGTAAGCTAAATCACCTACTTTCTTTGGTCCACAATATCTGGGAGATAACTTCTTCCCAAGAGATAAAGAACTTCTTTTGGGCCGTACTCGAATGAAGACCAAAACCTTGATATCCAAAACATCGATTCTCACTTCTGAACTCATTGTTCTGAATCCTTAAAACAGGTGGGACTCTTGAGAAGTATTCTAGGAAAAGGGTCTTCCTTTGTTAAACAGAACTTTCTTTTATTTTAGAGAGGGAATAATTATAAGATCAGAAAGGGAGATTCTTACTCCTGTATACCTCGAAGGCTGGGGAGGAATCTTACATTCTACCCCACTTATAAAAAGTGCGAGATGTCCTCATCTCGCAAGGTAGAGGACAACTCTTTTTCTTAACATCCAATTTTATTTTGGGGTTCCTTATATTCTGGTCAACCCAACAGAACACTGGGATAAATATCCCTTATATAGAACTCATCATTAATATTCAGATCATATCATTCATATCTTTAACATAATAATGGTCCATTAGACCGAAAAATTTCCTTCTGAACATTTCTCCACGGGAATTTCAGTCAAGCAAGTTCTCAATTTGTCATCCCTTAACTTGATCTACTGATCAAGTGTTAATAGTAACAATTTGACAGCACAACCCACTAATCTCATAGTGATTTGCTGAATTCATTATCATCATTCCAGTTATGAATATCATCACTGGGACTCGTCCCATTCATCCTCATTGTGGTTCTGTTCAGATTTTTATATTTCAACTAATTTCAGAAATCATCATTTTTCAATCAGAATTTTCAATCAGAATCCAATTCAATTCATCAATTCTCAAACAGAATTAAAAATCATATCAACCACATTCGAATTCATCATCTGGATAGCATTAACGCTTATAATTTCAAGTCTTAGATTTACGCGTATATACTGTCAGTAAAGAGCTGTAGTATACTCTCGGTATATACGGGTAGTCGTGGCTCTTGGAATTATAAGGTAAATACCATCATGTCTAGGCCTCAAGCAAGTCAGGGATTCTATATAATTGCGGTACTTCTATCTGAAGACCCAATTACCAAATTACGAATTTCAGTTTGAATATCAAATTGTATGAATTATATCACACAATTACAACCTTTTTGTGTTTCTACATAAATTTTTGACATATTTGTCTTCTCAGTTGATCTTTATTAACCAATTCGCTCTGATACCAACTGTGAGATCCCTGTTCCCACCGCGCAACGGATTCGGGGTACTAGCAGCGGAAGTAGCACTTCTTGCGCGAGGCAGGGTCCCACACTCGGGGCCTCGTCCACGGATATCCGGACAAAAGACTAATCCGTCGGTTTTTCCAAAACCAGACCCGGAAAAACTTCCCTTATCCGGAAAGCACGGGCGATTCCACCAGGATAATTTTTACTCTAACGTAGTCAAAACCCTTACTGATCAAACAGATCCGACTGCATCTATAAAGATACTTGGTCAGATCAAGGAAGAAACTTGCACTTGGATCATTGGGATCAACGCTTTTTTCCCCACCAAGGAGGCACAGCCGTTGATTCCTATCCATAGAACAATTACTATCCGGGATTTACTTTATCTATCGTAATAACAGAAATTGAGTCTCGATTTACGGATCCATCATTCCAGCCTAACCCCATCCGATCCCATGGGTTAGCCAACCGCCCAACCACTGTAGTGATGGGATCCAATTTGGAATTTGGTTAGGTTTTGTCCCGAGTACCAAGAAAAAGAATTCCAAGGCCCCCTAGCCGGAATTTCATGCAAACATAAAACTAGCCACACCACTTACACACCCAATATGAAAATTGCCTTTTTCTTAGCATCAGCTAACTTTAAAACAATCCTTTAATGAAACCATAGTACCACTGATCACAATCTCCCAATTTATCCAGTTGATTCATAATTTCCCATCATTCCTTCATCAGAGTATCTATGGCATCATTGGCAACTAGAACGCTCACCACCTGTCCACACAGGGGCCGTTTCAATAGTTCCTAGCCCATAATACTCAACAATATAATCACTTATCAAGATGGACTCTCGTTGAAGATCAGCAAGATCAACCAACAGATCCATAAAAAAGAGCCATGGACTCATCCGTTGAGGACCAGCAAGGTCAGTCAACCAGATCCATGCCCGGTTCCAGAAAACAACTCTTACTCCTTGTTCCAATATCTTCCTCGACGCACGCGTGGGTATCCTAGGCGACCCAGAGCCCGAGCACCGTATGGTCAGCACCCTCTAGGATCCTTCGCAGGTGACCTAGCGCTTCACTCATAGGCCGCTTCCTTGGTCCCTCATCCACCGTACCGGAAGCTCACCATTTTAATCGAACCGAGGCTGGTCAAGACCTCGGTCGACCTTGCTACGCGAGACGTCCTCCATTGACTCTCCGTCAGCAGTTGCAACTTTATCAGTTAGGTCTCCATGACCTTAATCACAAGACGGTCAAAATGCTTTCCCAGCATTCTTGACATAAAACAGCCATTTACAAACAGTTTACAAATACAATTTCTATATTAACTCTCATTTTTCCACATTATCCCTCATACAATCCACATTACTTATTCCTCATTTCATTTATATGTGTACTCATCCAATCATATCATTTTCCATCTCTTCACTTCAGATTCCTTCACATCACATATCATATATTCACATCCATATCCACATCCATACATCCACATCCACATCCACATTCACATCCATACATCCACATCTACATGCTTAACTCCATTTTCACATCCTCATTTATACATCCACATCCCATATCCACATTCATACATACACATCCATATCCACATCCATATCCGCATTCATACATACACATCCATATCCACATCCACATGCATACATTCATTATCACGTCCTCATTCATACATCCACATCCACATACATACATACATACATCCACATCCACATCCACATTCCCATTCACATCTATACATCTATATCTACATGCACATTTCATCCATACATCCACATCTATATCCTCATTCACATCCATACATCCACATTCATGCATCCACATCTACATGCTTATCTCCATTTTCACATCCTCATTTATACATCCACATCCCATATCCACATTCATACATACGCATCCATATCCACATCCACATGCATACATATATCCACATCCACATCCACATTCATGCATCCACATCTACATGCTTATCTCCATTTTCACATCCTCATTTATACATCCACATCCACATCCACATTCCCATTCACATATATACATCCATATCTACATGCACATTCACATCCATACATCCACATCTATATGCTCATTCACATCCATACATCCACATTCATGCATCCACATCTACATGCATACATCCATACATCCACATCCACATTTACATCCATGCATCCACATCTACATGCTTAACTCCATTTTCACATGCTCATTTATACATCCACATCCCATATCCACATTCATATATACGCATCCATATCCACATCCACATGCATACATATATCCACATCCACATTCCCATTCACATATATACATTCATATCTACATGCACATTCACATCCATACATCCACATCTATATGCTCATTCACATCCATACATCTACATTCATGCATCCACATCTACATGCATACATCCATACATACACATCCACATTTACATCCATGCATCCACATCTACATCCTCATTCACATCCATACATCCACATTCATGCATCCACATCTACATGCTTATCTCCATTTTCACATCCTCATTTATACATCCACATCCCATATCCACATTCATACATACGCATCCATATCCACATCCACATGCATACATATATCCACATGCATACATATATCCACATCCACATTCCCATTCACATATATACATCCATATCTACATGCACATTCATATCCATACATCCACATCTATATGCTCATTCACATCCATACATCCACATTCATGCATCCACATCTACATGCATACATCCATACATCCACATCCACATTTACATCCATGCATCCACATCTACATGCTTAACTCCATTTTCACATCCTCATTTATACATCCACATCCCATATCCACATTCATATATACGCATCCATATCCACATCCACATGCATACATATATCCACATCCACATTTCCATTCACATATATACATCCATATCTACATGCACATTCACATCCATCTATATGCTCATTCACATCCATACATCCACATTCATGCATCCACATCTACATGCATACATCCATACATACACATCCACATTTACATCCATGCATCCACATCTACATCGTCATTCACATCCACACATCCACATTCATACATCCATACATCCACATTCATACATCCACATCCACATCCACATTCACATCCATACATCCACATTCATACATCCACATCCACATCCACATTCACATCCATACATCCACATTCATACATCCACATCCACATCCACATTCACATCCATACATCCACATCTACAAGCTTATCTCCATTTTCACATCCTCATTTATACATCCACATCCCATATCCACATTCATACATACACATCCATATCCACATCCACATGCATCTTATCATATTTTATCACTTCCCATATCTTTTATGCATACCTCTATGCATGAAATTCAATTATGCTAAAAGTAACACTTTTATAATAAAATATTCAACTTTTATGCATACCTCTATGCATGAAATCCAATATGATAAAAGTAACACTTTTGATATAAAAAAAATTATCCTTTATGCATACTTCTATGCATGAAAATTAAAAATGATAAAAGTAACACTTTTGATGTAAAAAAAATTATCCTTTATGCATGATATTAAAATTCAATTTCTCCATGATTATAATGAAATTCTTTCAATTAATCTAGGATGATAATTCCTAGAATATGGTAGGAAGTCCTCTTTTTATGCTTTGATTGAAATTATTTTATGCATAATTTTTATAAAAATTTTACCATAGCTCCGCTGCTATGACTGATAAATCTCAATTTTTTCTAAGGGATAAAGCTTATCATTAAGGAAATAATTAAAATGATCTCTAATTGGATCATTAATCTATAATGGATTGAATCATCAATATACATAAAAGCATAGAAAAAAGCCATTAATTTGGCCTCAAGCATAGCTTAATCTTGGATTAAGAAAAAGCTTTATGAAAAGCTTCATTTGGATTGAGAATGGGTCATGAGTATGACCATTTCTTGAGTGAGAGAGAGAAATTACATAAAAACCATTAGAATTTAAACATAAATAAAAATTAACTTCAATAGCATAATTTGTTAAATTACGTAACTCTTCACTACTATTCACCAATTAACTTTAATAGCATTTAAAAAACCATACCAATTAAGCTTCTCAAGCTTGAGAGGGGTTGAGAAGAGAGAAACATTGAGAAATTATAGAAAAGATCAATATTCACTAATTACCTTACAAATTGCTTGATTCTTTGTTCACGGTAGAGGCCCCCAACCAATCAATTGGTTAAGTATGTTGATGGAGCCACTAATGGGGATTGAAGAAAGAGGGAAGATCCAAAAACTAGTGAATTATTAAATGAATTCACAGTTCTTGGCTTAGGTGGAGTAGAGTAACGATGCATAAACACTATCTATTTTTCAACAAGAGGGAGGCTTCTATTTATAGGAAAAATTGAGCTCCTAACCAAACAAACTGATTCTAGAATTTTCTAAATCAGTTTGGTCAATAATTGACCATTTTTAGGTCAGTTAAGCTAACTTTTTGGAACTAGACTTGAATGAGGAGAGAGGAGAGATGAAATATCTCAATTTTTATGAGTTTAAAACTCATTCAAGCATGTGAAATATGCACCTCCTTTAAAGAACTCCCCTTCCTTACATATGTGTCATAATGGAATCATTTTAATATTGCTCATAGTTTTTTTACTAATAAACCTTGTACATTTTCAACTCTTCATCTTATGTGAAATATGCACCTCCTTTAAAGAACTCCCCTTCCTTACATATGTGTCATAATGGAATCATTTTAATATTGCTCATAGTTTTTTACTAATAAACCTTGTACATTTTCAACTCTTCATCTTATGTGAGCATTTACTCATTTTTGGATACCCAAAATATCTCATATTTTTAATATTGCTCATAGTTTTTTACTAATAAACCTTGTACATTTTCAACTCTTCATCTTATGTGAGCATTTAAGGGACTCCCCTTCCTTACATATGTGTCATAATAAAATCATTATACCCAAAATATCTCATATTTTTAATATTGCACATAGTTTTTTACTAATAAACCTTGTACATTTTCAACTCTTCACCTCATGTGAGCATTTACTCATTTTTGGGTATTTTCTTTTTACAAGTTGGATTTATCTCCTCCCTACACATGGATTGATGCTATTGGTCCATAGGAACCTTAATTGGACCATAGTCTAAAGATTTCTGAAAATCTAGACCCTTAGGCTAAGGTTCTTTATACCTATTTTCAATTAATTCCAATTGCACATTGGAAAATTCTTTTTGAATTTCTGTTTCAGGGGAACTCATCTGAATTAGAAGAGATATTTTTCTATCCAAAAATATTCAAAATCTGAATATTCTCTCTCTAGAATATTTTTCTCTCTCTAGGCTAAAACAGATAGAAACAAGGTCTTTATATTTCTGAAGAGGAATTGATTACAGGGAAAGATACTAGACATCAAAAAGGGGGTGGGGGAGGAATCTTACACAATACGAGCCTATCTTTCTTTGTTTGCCAAAACTTTGTAGAGTCAATAGTTACAAAGCCACTTGCATGGCGTTTTATCGTTGCATCAGGCCCTTTTTCCACCACGTTCATTTGCCATTTGACATCCAAAACATACACAAAGAAGCGACGAAAGTCAAGCCTAAATATGTCTTGGATTGTGCCACAATAATCATCCATTTTTTCATTAGCTCCCTCAAAGCTACTAATGACACCGCAATCTTGTGTATTCCTCTTTTCATCAATTCTTTGTGTTCAAAAGTGCTTGCCTTCACACCATATAGCATTGAACATAGTGCACTGGACCAAAATAGAAGCAATATTTGTGTAAGCAATGTGAATAAATATTAAAAGCACATTAGTTCTATGTACCTTTAACATGCATCCTCGTGCATACTCCCATTCTTCCGCCCGTGATATGCAGCCCCTCGTCCCTCTCTGCTCTCTCCATTTCCTCATGCAACCAATCAACATGGATATCATTCGGAAGTGTTGCTAGATGCTTAGGGTACGCCTTACGAGAGCCATGTTGCCTCCGAAAGAGAGCTCTTTCTGCTTGCCTTTTTGTCTTTGCATCCTCATATCTTGTAACCCATCTGCTCATCACATCACTATTAAGGATGCAAGTGAAATTGAGATCATCAATCAATGTTCTGTTAATTATTTTACTCTATCCTTTTCCTTGAGGCACAATAGAGGTCATCCTCAAGTCCTCTTCATTGCTCCATAGTGGTGGCAAAGAGCTGTCCACCTGACCAAGAAATTCTGAAATATATACAAGAGACTCTTGTATCAACCAACCCTCGGCCACGCTTCCTTCAGGCCTTGCACTTTGCCTCACAAAGTCTTTTAAGGTCTTCATGAAGCGCTCTAGGAAGAACATCCAACGTGCATGCACAGTACCACATAAAGCGATTTCGTCCACTAAATGCACAATGAGATGTAGTTGACTTGTGAGAATGGTTCGCGGAAAAGTCTCCTCTACCAAACAAACCACCTCCACTGCCCATAACACACGCATCATCCAACGTGGCTGGATCAATTGCTTTGGAACTAACATATCTGAAAAATAAATAAATAGTACGTTATACCTCATGCAAGGTATAATGAAGGGTGATCTGACATGGGTTTTACATACCTCACAAGCTTGCCCATCTTATAAATACATTTTTTCAAACTCTTATTTGCACAATGGTCGATGCTAGTAGGTAGTATGAACTGCGCACATAAGAGCACATGTATGTATGGTTTATGGCATTACAAAATTTAATTTCAACGTACAAGACTTGGAAAACACTTACTTGAAGCATCTTGTGCCAATCGTGGGACTTCAACCCATATAGTTGCTCAACGCCTCTTTTCTTAGTGGTTGTAAAGGCTCCCTTCAATGATCTCATGCATCCAGTGGGAGTACGCAAAGTGGTGATGGCCTGCTTTACCTGCTTCTCCTCTTTCTTTGATATAATCCATGGTGCAGGTGGAAGACAAACGTGCCCACCCACCTTGGCCAAGCTTGACGCATACGTCCTGTGACCCGCAAGTCCTCACGTACGCTAACATTGTCTCGTTTACCAATAATATGTTCCCAAATACCAGATCCCACATTCTTGAAGATGTGCATGGGATCAAGAAGATGGTTGATCTTACGATGGGTCCAATATGGTAGTCGAAAAAAAATGGAGTACCTACACAAGGGATTGCTCTATGTGACCTTTAATCCAATTAGAGACTACACAAAATAGGATTGAAAAAACATTACTATACCTGTTCATGCCATCTGGAGGAAGAATATTTGTAGACTCCCAAATACACTTCCAATCTTTTGCACGAAGTGTTTGTGGAGGAATGTTACTCTTACTAGCAACATATTTAGGATGATCTGAGGGGAGAAATCGATGATAATTATCGAATATGGTCTTACACAAACCGTCAGCATACTCATGTACTAATGAAGGGCCACAAACAGGACATGCATGTTTACCCGATGTTTTCAAACCTGTTAAAATATAAATAAAAGTTAGAATAATAAAGTCAATATTTATAATTAATATATATAGCCAATAGTATTAGAGTAGGGAGGTAATTAGAATTCTTACCAGAACAATCGTTGTATCCTGGAAAGTCATGCATTGTCCACATCAACACTACTTTTAAGTCAAAGTGTCGAGAGGAGGGAGGCCTACTAATGTCCACCACCGCAACACCTCTCCATAGTTCCTCCAACTCATCAATCAATGGTTCAAGATAAACATCCATATGCTTAACTTTATGTTTCCCGGGAATTAGAAGGGATAACATAAGATGTCCCTTCTTGATCGCCATTGATGGTGGAAGGTTGTAATTCACCAACACAACTGGCCACACGCTGTATGCGGTGCTTTTGAAACCAAATGAATTCACTCCATCCATACCTAGGCCAAGTCTCAAGTTTCTGGGCTCTGTTTTAAAGCTGGGCCACTCATCTTCAATATGCTTCCAAGCAGGAGTGTCTGCGGGAATTCTCCACATGCCATCATCCGATCGATGTGAGGAATGCCATGACATGAGCTCTGCTATGGATTTGCACTTGAACATGTGTTTGATGCGAGGAATTATAGGAAAGTGTTGCAAGACTTTACGAGGTACATCAAAACTCTTCATATCTGTTCTATACCTTGCTTCACCACAAGTGGGACAATGTCGAGCCTCCTTATGCGTCGCAAGACTTTACGAGGTACATCAAAACTCTTCATATCTATTCTATACCTTGTTTCACCACAAGTGGGACAATGTCGAGCCTCCTTATGTGTCCCACGAAAGAGAATGCAATCATTGACGCATGCATGTATGCGATCATAATCCAATCCTCCAAGAGATGTCACATAGCGCCTCGCTATGTCTCTTGAGGTGGGTAGTCTATTTCCCTTTGGAAGCATGTTTGATAATAGCCTGCATCCAATATCATCAATTATAATTAGTCTTAAATCCTAAACCTTAAACCACTAATTCAAATTTGTAAGTTAGAATGCTTACTTCAATAATGCGTCAAGACTTGCATTGCTCCATCCATAAACTGTTTGTATATTGAGTAGTTCAAGTGAAGCACGTAAAATAGAGAATGTGCACCCTTCAAAAATCAGTGTCGATGAAGCCTTGTAAAGATGCTCTTGTTCCATATCATTGTCATCCATACCTTTGGGATCATCCTTAAAAAGATTCCGCACCATATCATCAAACACTTCCTCTTCCACAACTTTGTGGGGTGCAGGGCTATTGTCATCCCTTTCCCACTCATCTCTGACAATAGATCCCGAAGCTCCAGCATCATCTCGTCTCAACGCTTTGTGTGCTCTCGTCTCGCGTAGGGCACCATGTTAGGGTGTGGTACTGCATCCTGCTTCAATTAGAGTTTATATATTACAACTCTATTAATTTAATTTGGATACCATGAGTTATTTGAATACCATCAATTTACATCTACTCACCTCTAAACCTGTTTGATTCCATTCTCCATACATGGAGATGTGATTCAAGGTAATTCGACGTGCTCGTACAATGCATCCTTGACATCGATTACACATACATTTGATCCGTTGTCCCAACCACACATCGTGATTACGATGACGCATTGTCTCATCTTCCCCAGAACTGCTTGAGGAGGTTGATGACATCCTCTGTACAAACCAGAAAACACAAAATCATAATATGTTTTTAATGAAAGTATAAAAATCGCGTGTATTAACGCAGCTATTTCCTAAAAATTGTGTATTATTTCCTAAAAATCGCGTGTATTAACGCGGGTAATTCCTGTAAAACGCGTGTATAAACGCAGCTAAATTATCATACACGCGAACATACACGCGTTTATAAACACGACGATCTGTTTAAACTAAAAATAGCCCGCCTTCCCCAAATAAAGATTTTGAACTAACATATCTGTTCTTTTTCGTTTTCGCCTCTTCCAACAGAAACGAAACCTAAGTGCAAGGAGGGACCAGAGAAGGAGCACACACGGGAGGAAGCCGACCAATAAAGAAGACTCACTTTTTTAGAGGTGAGTTAGTTTGTCCTTTGCCTTGTCTCCTTCCTCAGATTTGTTTATGCTATTTTCTCTTTGCTTTTTGGGTTTGTCTCCGTCCTTTTGCTTCTGTGCACACGATTTTGGGTGAACGATTCTGACAGGGGCAACAGTGGGCCTTTTATAAGGACACATTGTCGGAGGTCGATCCCTTTCAAATTTTTTTTTGCGCAGGTCGCGTGTAGAAACGCGTGTAAAAGCGCGTGTATCCTGTCTGCACAGACTGTTCACGCGGATATACACGCGTTTCTGGACGGGTGTGTACACGTATTTTTTGACGGGTGTATACACGCGTTTCTGGACGGGTGTATACACGAGACTGTGTTTCTTGTTTCTATGGTTTGCAAGCTGATAGGTGACTTGAATGATGATATTTGTGTGAGTCAAGAGACAGCCCATGATGTACATGAGGATTATTTTTGCAGATTCTTTATGGATATTCGAGGTTCTTCATCCGATCCATTTGCGTATAGCAATTGGCTGATGGAGATGCTAAATCATTTTGGGCGCCATCCTCGTCCAGTTGAGCTTACAGAGTACATGTATGCCCATCCCCCTCCTTCCATGCCTGGTGTCTATACCCCTACCGCGAGTATCCAGGGCACTCCAGTGCCGTCTATGCCTACGAGTCCGACGAGACGGCATGCAGCTTCTCCTCTTCCACGTCCACCGAGGAGATATACCTCATCCCAGACACACTCACGCACACCCTCCCAAGCACCATCAGGGGCGGGATAGTGATGGATGCGAGGGGGAGGGAGGTAATGGAGTACATGCGTGGGGTAGTATCAAACTTGTATAGAAATTGTTTGATTAAATTTAAAGATCAAAATAGCCGATTAGTTGGGGAGGTGATAGAGGCTGTACATAGTCGGTACCCCAATCCCCCACATGCTACATTCTCGGATGTATGGGGAAGGACGCGAATAAGGGAGATCTTAAGTAATAAAAGATATCACCTTAAAAAACTCGCGTACGATGATGGACTAAATGTAGCTGCGGGTGGCTATCCTGCCGAGAAACCTGCCACCACTGTGCACAAACGCGAGTGGAAGGAGGCAAAGAAACGAGCAGAGGGTGGCGTGAAGAGCAGGCAGCATGTGGAGGCACGACGGATCCAGATGGAGACCATTGGATCTTCGCATTTTGGATCTGGCGGCGTCGAGTCATGGGAGGCAGAGCTCGTAAGTATCTTGCCACTTTATTTGATTGTTTACTTAATTCATTGATTCTATGATTGTTTTAATCTTACAAATTGTGTTGATTATGATACAGCGACGAGTTACGGGGAGGAAGCCCACAACCCACGATACTGCGTATGCTCGTCGGCATAGCAGACATGACACGTGGGCCATCTTCAGAGCCGAGGGACGTATTACGGACGCGCAGTTTGAGATGGCCATGAGACCATACGGTCGACAGGTACTTGAAAACTCTAAACGAATGATTTTGGTTTATTGAATTACATATATATATACTTATATACTATATACTACTTAAACAGGCACAAGCTGGTGATGATTCACCTGCCGCCACTGCAGAGGGTGGACGTGACTACTCATCGGACATTCCGGCCGATGTGAGCTCATCTGAGCATGGAGGGAGCACCGAGTCATCATCTGGGTCTGAGTAGTACTCAGACTAATAGTATCTCATTCCATATTGAGGATGTGGTTGTATATATTTTTTTGTAAAGTGAAGCCATGGGCTACTTCGAGATATGGACTCCCTTGTATATATATGTGAAATTTTGATAGTAATATTGAATCGTGAATCGATAGTATTACATTCATGTCTGTCTTGAATCGTGTATTGACAATGTATGCATTCATGTCGTTCTTGTCTTAATCTTCCTCGTGGATATGTTCTTCGTGGTGGTCTAATGCACCAAAAAAAAATAATCCAGAGAGTGTTATTGGGTGCTGGAATGCTGGAACAGCATTCAGGCACCAAATAGCACTCTCTGGATTTTTTTTTGGCTCTCTGTTCGCGTGTATAAACGTGTCAAAACTGCTAAAAGTCGTGTGTATATACGCGGAAAATCTGTAAAACACGCGTGTATAAACGCATCAAATCTGAGAAATATGCGTGTATAGGCGCATCTAAAGTAACAAAACGCGTGTATAGACGCTTGTATCAATGCATCTAAATGCATCTGAACTGACAAAATGCGTGTATATGCCCGTGTATGAGCGCGTTTGAGAAGTCCTATACACGCGCTTTTACATGCATGTCTCTGGCCGCGATGATACACGCGCAAA
This sequence comes from Cibotium barometz, assembly GCF_041138505.1. NCBI lineage: Eukaryota > Viridiplantae > Streptophyta > Polypodiopsida > Cyatheales > Cibotiaceae > Cibotium > Cibotium barometz. The sequence continues at coordinate 52,912,461 of NC_141062.1, forward strand.
TACACGGGCCCGCTACTTTTTTTCACGTCATGCCGTCTCACCGGACTCGCAGGCATAGATGGCAGTGGAGTGACATGGATACTCGGGGGCGGGGTGATTTAGCATCTCCATCATCCAAGTGCCGTACGCAAATGGATCGGATGAAGAACCTGGATCCATGAAGAATCTGCAAAAATAAAACTATATACATGAAGGATCCATGAAGGGGATGGCGATAAGAGCTACTATGAGAGGCGATAAAGGGGATGGCGATGCCCGGAAACACTCTATGTATCAAAGCACAGTCGCCATGAAGGGAATCACTCTATGTATCAAAGCACGAAGATGAAGATTGAAAGCACAAACTTTATGCAGCATCTTGATCAAGGTTATTTCTATACATGCTTGATGATTCCCCATGATAACTATGGATTGGCTTGGAAACTGCTTACAAGATGATTCCTCATGTGCGATGCTAGGTGGCCGAATTAGTAACAAAATGCTACAAAACTGATGCATCCTCCTACATGATTAATGCCCATAGGTAGGTAGTAACAAAATGCTAGGTAGTGGATCGTCTCTTTCTTGATTGGATCGGCAATCTCTATGCTTTGGAGGACCAAACATGCAAGCTAGCACATATGATTTTGTGAAGGCAAGCCATATGCAGATGGGATCATCTCTCTCTTGAGCTGGATCGACAAGCAAGACACGCAAGCATGGGTGACCTTTAAGGACAAACACAGTCGCGTGTAAAAATTCATTCAAAAATGCGTGTATCTGTGCGTGAACAATTTGTGTAAACAGGGTACACGCAGACATACACGTGCTCGTACACGCGGCTTGCGCAAAAACTTTTTCGAAAATGACAGACCACCGACAAATCTTTCTTAAAAAGAAAGCCCAGACTGTCACTATCATTCACAAAAATACTGAAGCAGACACGACCAGAGAAGGACGGAGACAATCGCATAAGGAAAAGAGACAATCACATAAACAAATGGAAGGAAAGAGACAGGACAAAGGACAAACTGACTCACCTCTGGAAAAGTGAGTCTTCTTTTTGGCTGGTTTCCTTCACCCGTGTCTGCTCCTTACACCCGTGTTTGCTCCTTGCACTTGGCTTTAGTTCTCTATTGGAAGAGGGAAGATTTGGCGACGGCGAAGGAGAGGAAAGATGGAGTTTGAAAATGGTTTTTGGAGAAGGCGGCGGGTTATGTGTTAGGTATAGATAGGTGGTCGCGTGTAGGAGCATGTGTATATTTGCATGTATAATAAAGATGGAGTTTGAAAATGGTTTTTGGAGAAGGCGGCGGGTTATGTGTTAGGTATAGATAGGTGGTCGCGTGTAGGAGCGTGTGTATATTTGCATGTATAATAAACAGTCGCGTTCATACACGCAATTTTACACAACTAGACACGCTGTTACATGCGATTTAAAACAGTGAGATGTGCTATTACACGCGATCAACACAGGATATAGAGACTTTTTATACTTTCATTAAAAACTGATTATGATTATGTGTTTGCTCTTTTGTACATAGGATGTCATCAACCTCCTCAAGCAGTTCTGGTGAGGATGAGAATGCGTCATTGTAAAATCGTGATGTGTGGTTTGGGAAAAAGGATCAAGTGTATGTGTAATCGATTTCAAGGATGCATTGTACAAGCACGTCAAATTACCTTGAATCACATCTCCATGTATGGAGAATGGAATCAAACAGGTTTAGAGGTGAGTAGATGTAAATTGATAGCATTCAAATGACTCATGGTGTCCAAATTAATGGAGTTATAATATATATACTCTAATTGAAGCAGGATGCAGTACCACACCCTAACATGGTGCCCTACGCGCGGCGAGAGCACGCAAAGCGTCGACGAGATGATGCTGGAGCTTTAGGATCTATTATCAGAGATGAGTGGGAAAGGGATGACAATAGCCCTGCACCCCACGAAGTTGTGGAAGAGGAAGTGTTTGATGATATGGTGCGGTATCTTTTTAGGGACAATCCCAAAGGTATGGATGACAATGATATGGAACAAGAGCATCTTTACAAGGCTTCATCGACACTGGTTTATGAAGGGTGCACATTCTCTATTTTACGTGCTTCACTTGAACTACTCAATATACAAACAGTTTATGGATGGAGCAATGCAAGTCTTGACACATTATTGTAAGCATTCTAACTTGCAAATTTGAATGTGGTTAAGGGTTTAGGGTTTAGGGTTTAGGGCTAATTGATGATATTGGATGCAAGCTATTATCAAACAAAGGGGAATAGACTACCCACATCAAGAGACATAGCGAGGCGCTATGTGACATCTCTTGGAGGATTGGATTATGATCGCATACATGCATGCATCAATGATTGCATTCTCTTTCATGGGACGCATAAGGAGGCTCGACATTGTCCCACTTGTGGTGAAGCAAGGTATAGAATAGATGTGAAGAGTTTTGATGTACCTCGTAAAGTCTTGCACGTAAAGTCTTGCGACACTTTTCTATAATTCCTTGCATCAAACACATGTTCAAGTGCAAATCCATAGCAGAGCTCATGTCATGGCATTCCTCACATCGATCGGATGATGGCATGTGGAGAATTCCCACACACACTCCTGCTTGGAAGCATATTGGAAGATGAGTGGCCCAGCTTTAAAACAGAGCCCAGAAACTTGAGACTTGGCCTAGGTATGGATGGAGTGAATCCATTTGGTTTCAAAAGCACCGCATACAGCGTGTGGCTAGTTGTGTTAGTGAATTACAACCTTCCACCATCAATGGCGATCAAGAAGGGACATCTTATGTTATCCCTTCTAATTCCAGGGAAACATAAAGTCAAGCATATGGATGTTTATCTCGAACCGTTGATTGATGAGCTGGAGGAACTATGGAGAGGTGTTGCGGTGGTGGACATTAGTAGGCCTCCCTCCTCTTCGACTTAAAAGTAGTGTTGATGTGGACAATGCATGACTTTCCAGGATACAGCGATTGTTCTGGTAAGAATTCTAATTACCTCCCTACTCTAATACTATTGGCTATATTAATTATAACTATTGACTTTATTATTATAACTTTTATTTATATTTTAACAGATTTGAAAATATTGGGTAAACATGCATGTCCTATTTGTGGCCCTTCCTTTTAGTACATGAGTATGCTGACGGTTTGTGTAAGACCATATTCGATAATCATCATCGATTTCTCCCGTCAGATCATCCTAAATATGTTGCTAGGAAGAGTAACATTCCTCCACAAACACTTCGTGTGCAAAAGATTGAAAGCGTATTTCGGAGTCTACAAATGTTCTTCCTCGAGATGGCATGAACAGGTACAATAATGTTTTTCAATCTTGTTTTGTGTAGTCTCTAATTGGATTAAAGATCACATAGAGCAATCCCTTGTGTAGGTACTCCATTTTTTTCGGCTACCATATTGGACCCATCTTAAGATCAACCATCTTCTTGATCCCATGCACATCTTCAAGAATGTGGGATCTGGTATTTGGGAACATGTTATTGGTAAACGAGACAATGTTAGCGTACGGGAGGACTTGTGGGTGTCGCAGGACGTATGCATCAAGCTTGGCCACGAGAGGAGGGTGGGCACGTTCGTCTTCCGCCTGTACCATGGATTATATCAAAGAAAGAGGAGAAGCAGGTAAATCAGGCCATCACCACTTTGCGTACTCACACTAGATGCATGAGATCATTGAAGGGAGCCTTTACAACCACTACTAAGAAAAGAGGCGTTGAGCAACTATATGGGTTGAAGTCCCACGATTGGCACAAGATGCTCCAAGTAAGTGTTTTCCAAGTCTTGTACATTGAAATTAAATTTTGTAATGCCATAAACCATACATACATGTGCTCTTATGTGCACAGTACATACTACCCTACTAGCATCGACCATTGTGCAAACAAGAGTTTGAAAAAATGTATTTATAAGATGGGCGAGCTTGTGAGGTATGTAAAACCCATGTCAGATCACCCTTCATTATACCTTGCAAAATGAACGTGCATGAGGTATAACGTACTATTCATTTATTTTTTAGATATGTTAGTTCCAAAGCAATTGATCCAGCCACGTTGGATGATGCGCGTGTTATGGCAGTGGACGTGGTTTGTTTGGTAGAGGAGACTTTTTCACGAACCATTCTCACAAGTCAACTACATCTCATTGTGCATTTAGTGGACGAAATTGCTTTATGTGGCACTGTGCATGCACATTGGATGTTCTTCCTAGAGCGCTTCATGAAGATCTTAAAAGACTTTGTGAGGCAAAGTGCAAGGCCTGAAGGAAGCATGGCCGAGGGTTGGTTGATACAAGAGTCTCTTGTATATATTTCAGAATTTCTTGGTCAAGTGGACATCTCTTTGCCGCGACTATGGAGCAATGAAGAGGATTTGAGGATGACCTCTATTGTGCCTCAAGGAAAAGGACAGAGTAAAGTTGACAAAACATTGATTGTTGATCTCAATTTCACTTGCATCCTTAATAGTGATGTGATGAGCAGATGGGTTACAAGATATGAGGATGCAAAGACAAAAAGGCAAGCAGAAAGAGCTCTCTTTCGGAGGTAACATGGCTCTCGTAAGGCGTACCCTAGGCATCTAGCAACACTTCCGAATGATATCCATGTTGATTGGTTGCATGAGGAAATGGAGAGAGCAGAGAGCGACTAGGGACTGCATATCACGGCGGAAGAATGGGAGTATGCACGAGGATGCATGTTAAAGGTACATAGAACTAATGTTTTGCATTAGTTGTGTAAGTGATTTGCTTTTAATATTTATTCACATTGCTTACACAAATATTGCTTCTATTTTGGTCCAGTGCACTATGTTCAATGCTATATGGTTGAAGGCAAGCATTTTCGAACACAAATAAAATATGAAAAAGGAATACACAAGATTGCGCTGTCATTAGTAGCTTTGAGGGAGCCAATGGAAAAATGGATGATTATTGTGGTACAATCCAAGACATATTTAGGCTTGAATTTCGTCGCTTCTTTGTGTATGTTTTGGATGTCAAATGGCAAATGAACATGGTAGAAAAAGGACCTAATGCAACGATAAAATGCCATGCAAGTGGCTATATAACTATTGACTCTACAAAGTTTTGGCAAACAAAGAAAGATAGGCTCATATTGCCACAACAATGTGAGCAGGTATGCATTTTTTTACTAATGTGTTTCATGTACATATATATCTAAGCTCGCGTACCCCTTGACTTTTGATATGCTAATTAATTACTGCAGTATGTGTATTTGAGTAGGTTATCTATCTGCCAATGGTGCATGACATTAAATGGTGGTACGTCATTCCTATTGCACCACGTTCCAAAAAGTGATGTATAATACATTCACTGATATGGAGCATATGGAGGATGTAGCAAGCCCCCCAATGAAGATGATGTCGAACATGCCAATGAAGATGTTGTGATCGATGAGATCAAGAAATAAGAGATGATCATGATAATGAGGATGAGCGTGCCCTAGTGGAATAAATTTAATCGTAGCCTTACGAATTGATCAAATGGATATTGATGTTGATCGTTTGGCAAGGATGGATCTTATTGAAGATGAGATCAAACCCTAACCAATCCATCACTACTGTAAGATTCCTCCCCACCCTCTCAAGATGTCCAGCATCTTCCCCTGTAATCAAATCCCTCTTCAGAAATATAAAAGATCTTGTTTCTACCAGTTTTGGCCTAGAGAGAGAAAATCTTCTAGAGAGTGGTAATTCAGTTTTTAAATATTTTTAGATAGAAAAATATGTCATCGTATTAAAATAAGTTCCCCTCAAATAGAAGTTCAAAAATATTTCCAGAAGGTGCATTAGATATTAAGTATAATCTATTCAAGAGGCATTATCCTCGGGGTGAAGATTTTTTCGAAATTTTAAATTAAGGTTCCTATGGACCAATAAGATTAATTCAAATGCAGGGAGGAGATAAATAGAAGAATAAAAGAAAAATCTCCCAAAAATGAGTAAATACTCACATAAGATGAAGAGTTGAAGAGTTGACTAAGGGGACAAGGATAATAGTTAAAAAAAAGAGAGATATTTAGGTGAAAGGTCCTCTGCATGGGAAAATTTCCCTCATGAAGGAGGCGCCTATTTCACATGCTTGAATGAGTTTTAAACTCCCAAATAATGGGATATTTTTATCTCTCCTCTCTCCTGTTTCAGTTAGATCCAAAAAGTGACCAAAACTGACCCAAAAATGGTCAAAAATTGACCAAACTGATCTAGAAAATTCTAGAATCAGTTGGCTTGGTTAGAAGCTCACTTTCTCCTATAAATAGAAGCCCTCCCCTTTGTTGAAACTCAATAGTGTTATGCACTGTTACCCTGCCTCTCCCAAGTACCAAAAACAGTGAATTTAATTCATAATTCATTAGTTTTTGACCTTCCCTCTTCCAAAAAGATTGGTGGCCACTCTTGTCTCAAACAAGAGTTGAACCCTCAAACCATCAAGCCAAAGGAAAGCTCTCAACGTCATTAGTAAGTTGGTAATTCTTCTCTTTTTATACTTATTTTATGATTTTTATGATTTTAAATGGTTTTTTATGCTTTATGTCTTCTCTAAAATTGCAAATAATGTTATGCCTCATTGTAAAAGGCATTCCCCTCTCTTCTCAAGTAAATCAACCCTTCTTTATCCTAGCTAAGTGATAATTGATAGAATTAAACTTTTTATAATGTTTTCTCTTGTATAAGTGAATTTTGATTAGTATAGATTATTTTAAATCAATTAGAGTTAATTTCTATGACTAAATCAAGTAGGAAAAATTGAAAAATGGTAAGCCATACAAAGGAGGTTATGGCAAAATTTTTTGGAAATAAGAATTACCTTTTTTTATGCTAAAAGAGTAATTCCTATCAATTCTATAATCTAAGAGTGTCATTTTCATGCATAGAAAATGCTTATTGATTATTTTCTTTTATTATGAAAGTGTTACTTTCATCAAAATAGATTTTTATGCACAAAGGAATAATTTTCTTATGAAAGTGTTACTTTCATCAGAATGGAATTTTTAGGCATAAAAGATTATGTTTTATAAAAGTGTTACTTTTATCATAATTGATTTTCATGCATAAAAGTATGCATAAAAGATATTTTTTAATTATAAAAGTGTTACTTCTATCATATTTCATTCTCATGCATAGAAGTATGCATAAAAGATTATTTTTTATTATAAAAGTGTTACTTTTATCAAAATTGATTTTCATGCATAAAAGATATTTTTTTAGTAAAAGTGTTACTTCTATTATAATTGATTTTCATGCATAGAAGTATGCATAAAAGATAATTTTTTAAATTATAAAAGTGTTACTTCTATCATATTTGATTTTCATGCATAGAAGTATGCATAAAAGATTTTTTTAATTATAAAAGTGTTACTTTTATCATATTTGATATTTATGCATAGAAGTATGCATAAAAGATTATTTTTTTATTATAAAAGTGTTACTTTTATCATATTTGATATTTATGCATAGAAGTATGCATAAAAGATTATTTTTTTATTATAGAAGTGTTACTTTTATCATATTTGAATTTCATGCATATAGAAGTATACATAAAAGATTATTTTTTTATTATAAAAGTGTTACTTTCATCATAAATGGTTTTTATGCATAAATGGGTGCATAAAAGATATTTTTTAATATTAAAAGTGTGATTTTTATCATAAATAGTTTTTATGCATAAATGGGTGCATAAAAGATATTTTTTAAAAAAAGAGTGATTTTCATCATAAATGATTTTTTTAATGATGATAAAAGTGTGACTTTCATTAGAATCGGATTTTATGCATAATTAGATGCATATAGAGTCTTTATAATTAAATAAGGGTTCTCCTTAATCCTCTATTTAATTTATATAAAAATTGGAAAAATGAATAAGTAGATTATTTGTGAGAAGAAATGCTACCGTTTCATATTCACTAAGATGGTAATGAGAAAATTCAATAAAACTATCGAAGTCAGAGATCGAGATAAATGGCTATCTTATTGCTCATAAGAAATTCATATTTTAGAGACCTGTAAGCAAATATTCGTCGAGCGAAATTTAGAAAAAGAGAAATTGAAATAGTACCTTCGAGAGAGATAGTTTAAGAAGAACCTTTCCAGACCCAAACTCAGATTCAGACTATTGACCAAGACCTAATTCCTTCGTCAGATTCAACCAATGACGATGTGCCCAGTTCAGGAAAATTGTACTCAAATCTCCCACCGAATCTAAAACTAAGTTAAGATTTTTGATTTTGATCTGAGGATCAAGTTAATAGAATTCGAGGAATTCTGTTTGGAACTCAGACCAGGATCTAGAAGTATTGAGATACGAATTTAAGATTATTCATGGATTTCAAACAAAAATCAAAACAAAACTTGCATAGAAACCCTGTTTTCTTAAAAGACTGTCTTACGCCAGAATGCTGGAGGGAGCATTTGGCATATATGTTTATCTAAGGGAAGTTCGGTTGCAACAGCTGGCGGGGAGTGTTCGAGGGACAGCTCACGCAGCAAAGCCTACCGAGGTCTTGACCAGCCTCGGTATGGTTAAAATGGTGCGCTTCCGGTACGATAGGCGAGGGCTGACGAAGCGGTCCCTGAGTGAAGTGCCAGGACACCTAAGGAGGATCCTGGAGGGTTCTGACTAGGCGATGCGTACGGGATAGCGGTGCCGAGGACACCCATTCGTAAGTCGAGGAAGATATTGTATGATAGACCAATGTTATTGTAATCTTTCATTGGATCTCGTTGTTGACTCGCTGGTCTCAACGGAGAGTCTAGAGTGATACTGTTTTGTGATAAACAAAGACTCAATGGAAATTTTGAAGTATGGCATGTGAAACCAGTAAATTGTTTTGTCAATGGATTATTTTTATATTAAAGTTTTAAAGAGGAGTGTGTGCGTATCTGTTTTCTAAAGCTAAAGTTAAGAAAGGCATTTCAATTATGGGTGGGTGAGTACTTGTTTGGTTCCATCGATTCCAGTGGGTAGGGTGGTGGCTAACCCATGGGCCGGATAGGGTTAGGCTCGAATCATGGAGTTTTAATAATCAAACTGAAAAAAAATCTTAGGATTATGCTAGGCTTCGAGTAGATAGTTAATGCCCTGATAAATTCTCGATTGAGTGGATCAACGGCTGTGCCTAATCTTGATTAGGAAAAAAGCGTTGAATTACTTAGATGATCAAATTATATCAGTGATAGTTTCCCTCTATCTGTTTATTCAGGTAGACGATAGTTTATATTTTGATCTCGTTAGAAAACTCGTTAAGGAAAAATTCAAAAAGGTGGAATCGTCCCCGCTTTCCGGGCATGGGAAATTTTCCCGGTTTCGGTTTTCGGAGTGACCACCAGCCTAGTCTCGTGCCCGGACATTCGAGGGCGAGGCCCCGAGTGAGATACCCTGCCCTGCGCATGAGGGGGCTGCTTCCGCTGTCAGCTCTACTGTGAATCCGGTGCGCGGAGGGGACAGTGGGATCTCACAGTTGGTATCAGAGCAGAAATTACCTAAATTTTAATGAAAATCTGGGAAATAATGTTTTTCACTTGCTAATATTATGTTGAATAAACTTCAAAAAAATTAAAAACTTATAAATTGAATTGGAAATTTGAGATGGAAGTTCCATACTTATTCGGCATTCCCGACCTCACCCAGTCTCAAGATATGACTGCGTTCGCCTTCGAGCATCTCATCTCGTCTGCTTCAACTGGAACAAGCCGCGCAAGACTCGCAAGCCATTTCGAGGATTTATATTTTCCTGACCCAGCGGAGAGACGACAGCATAAGTGGTTTGCAAGGCAGTATGCCCACGCCTCTTGCGACCACGGTGCAATGCTGTGGTAGAACCTCTCATTGTGGCTATAATTCTGTTAAAGCTGAAAATGGTGCGTGGCGTCATTCTATATCATTCGACGCCTCGAAATTTTAGACTTTCATGCCAAGTCTACAGACTCCTTAGTTGTTTTATTCCTAAGGAGAAAATAATAGCTCCCTTGTTAGTAAGTGAACGTTTGTATCGGGGCATGTCTATGGCGCAGTACCGTCATCTTCTGCAACTCCTGAGGAGATTTTGAATTTTGGAGCCAAGCTGCTCTATGTACATATTGCAACTTTTATATAAATAAAGAAATGTTTTCCGGAGAAAAAAATTCCCTGTTGTATAAGTGATTGTTTATGGACGATCGGATAAAGAAAAATATGTTATCGGACATATGTCATAGATCTCCAATAAGATCATTGTCTTGTTTAAGAAAATTATTTTCCGACCTCTTAAGTCTTAGGATCTCGTGAATAATATCAAAATAAAAATTTAATAATATATAAATTTTTGGCATAATCATGAGACGAGGAAACCGTGGCCGTCAGCCAGACCCTGTCTTTGAAGATGACGAGCTTGATCCTGATGTTCGCAAGGCTCTTCATAGGACTCAGCCATGACCCTTCAAAGGAGAAGGGGAGAACCTGGGCGAGGCTGTGGAGAAATGGGTGGAGGCCATGGAAGAGTAATTTGACGTCACAGGCTACAATGAGCAGAGCAAAATGGCTTTTGCTCGGCTGAAAATAGTGGAAACAGCCAGGGTAGCATGGAGGAACCACTGTGACACCAACCGTCTCGACAGAAATACTCAGTCCTAGAATGATCTAAAAACCTATCTAAGAAAGAGATTTTGTCCTCCTGGATTTTTGGAAACCAAAATGAACGAATTCTTAGAGCTAAAGCAGGAGAGCAAAACCATCGAGGAATATCACCAGGCCTTTGCTCTTCTACTCAAATATTCACCACCTCTAGACGAAGAACAACTCATGGCTAGGTTCATTCGGGGAATGAACGAACCCTTGGACACACTGGTCAAAAATGCCAAGCCAGTGTCCATGGCTGAAGCAGTAAGAATGGCAAAGGATTTTGCCAAGGCGTTTGTAGTAAAGGTTCCACCGAAGCCTGCACCCTCTAACTTTAAGAGATTCCAGCCCAGGGAAGTACTTCAAACTTTCCACCCCCCGAAGAGGCAGCAAGGCCCGAATCAAAATCAAGATTCAGGAAGATTTCGAAGTGAAGGAAGACCCTTCCCCCAGAGTACTTTCTTAGGAGCCCCACCTCTTTCAAGAAATCAGAGGGATGAGCTCAGAACTGAAAACTGATGTTTTGGATGCCAGGGTTTTGGTCACCAGTTAAAAGACTGCCCGACTCCTGCCATGTCAAGGGGATAGGGAAGTCAAGGACCCCGAATTCAGAGACCAACCCCTTAATACCAGTCTAATCAGGGTCCGTCTCGCCCAAGCTAGGGAAACCCTAGAAGAACTCCAGCTCAACCATCTGCCTCTGTCCAGAGTAATCTCAGAACTCCTTCCCAAAACTGGGGCAACCAAAGAGAAAGAGTTCCACCTCAGACTGCAGCAGCCAAAGTAGTCACAATTTCAGACGTAGTAGAAGAGGAAGAAGGGCAGATCTATGCTGCAATTGAAAATCAAGGGCCTAACCAGCAGTTCGTCATCCATACCCCCCAGCAGAGTATCAGGGTAAGCCTTTTAAGCTTTTGATTGATTCAGGTAGTTCTCATTCATTCATTTCCCCTGGATGCTTGCGTAAGCTAGTCTTAGAACAGAAATCAGGGAAACCTATGCAAGTTGAATTGGCCAGTGGGAAGACTCTTTTCACTCACCATGAGACAGAGCTTATCCAGTTCAAACTAGATGGTAATGTGACCGACTGTCAGTTCAAAGTCTTACCTCTGGGAGTTTTTGACGGGATCCTTGGAATGGATTGGCTCCACAAAAATCAAGCTGACATACACTATCACAATGGAACCATATCCTTCCATGACCTTCACGGGAACAAAGTTCAAGGAACTGGAGTTTCCAAATCCCCATACCTTCAATTAGTAAAAGCTTCCAGTGAAAGGACTTAGGAAGAAGCAGCAAATTTATGTTGTCAAAATGAACCCATTAGACTCAAAGCTTAAGACTAAAGAACCAGAATGGTTAAGTGAATTTGATGACCTATTCCCAGCACTGAAATGCCTCCGATTCGGGATGTAGATCATGTGATTGAATTGACCCCCCGGAGCAGTAGCCCTGCGCACGTACAAAATGCCAGCTCTCCTCAAGCCATCGAACTCAAGGAACAGCTTAGGAAGCTGTTAGAACAAGGGTTTGTAAGACCCAGTGTTTCACCTTGGGGAGCGCCAGTTCTCTTTCAGGAAAAGAAAGATGGAACGCTTAGACTCTGTGTGGACTACAGAGGTCTAAATCATCTGTGATGACAGTTAAGAATAAGTATCCTATCCCGAATTGATGAGCTTCTAGACAGGCTAAATGGAGCCCAGATCTTCACAAAGATAGATCTCAAATCTGGGTATTACCAGATCAGGATCAATGATCAAGATATACCGAAAACAGCCATCAATACTCGCTATGGGCATTATGAATTTACTGTCATGCCGTTCGGATTAACTAATGCCCCAGCTACATTCAATCCCCTAATGCAGGACATCCTCAGAGAATACTTGGATGATTTTGTTCTAGTTTTCTTTGATGACATTCTGATTTACTCAAAGAATGCAACTGACCATGAGACTCATGTCCGAAAAGTTCTTGAGATTCTAAGGAAGCATCAACTCTTTGCCAAAAAGAGCAAATGCACTTTCTCTACCGACCACGTTGAATACTTGGGCTTTCTGGTATCCAAAGATGAAATTTCTCCAGATTTTGCAAAAGTCCAAGCAGTCATAGATTGGCTAGAACCAAAGACAGTGAAAGAAGTCAGAGGATTCTTGGGATTGACTGGTTGGTATAGAATTTTTATACCAAAGTATGCTCTCACATCGCTTCCTCCCTGACTAACCTTCTCAAAAAGAATACCCCATTTCAATGGTCTACCAGGTGCCAGAGTGCTTTTAACAAGCTGAAGACCGGCCTTGGTAAAACCAGTCCCGTTCTGAAGCTGCCAGATTTCTCTCTACCCTTTGAGGTAGTAACTGATGCAAGTGGTTTTGCCCTGGGAGGTGCACTCATGCAGGAAGGTCATGGAGTAGCCTATGAATCCCGAAAGCTCAGAACGCATGAGAGGAATTTATGCTGTCCGACCTGGAATTACTTTTAGTAGTCTATGCCTTAAAGTTGTGGAGACATTACCTACTGGGAAAAAGATTCACTTTGATGAGAGATCATCAGAGCTTAAAGTGGATCTTCACTCAGAAGGATCTCAACATGCGCCAAAGAAGGTGGATGCAGACCCTGCAGGAATTTGATTTGAAATCAAGTACCGCCCCGGCAAAGAGAATGTGGTAGCAGATGCCCTCAGCAGAAAAGCCTCCTTGCTTGCAATTACTATAATATTAAATCCCTTGATTATTGAAGCAAGAGAGAAGCTCATGTAGGACAGATTCTTTGGCCCTATTGCTACCCTACTTATGCAGGAAAGCAAAACTCCTCAGGAGTTGAACAGAGTTCAAGGGTACAGCCTGGATGATGGCATTATGTATTATAATTACAGGCTATGCATTCCCAATGATGAGGAAACCAAGGGACAAATCCTGAATGAAGCCCATGACAGCCTTATAGTAGGACATCTAGGTTTCATCAAAACCTACATGTCTGTAAAGAAAAGCTTCTTTTGGCCTGGTCTGAAAAAGGATGTACTGAATCATGTACGTCAATGTCTAACATGCCAGAAAGTCAAAGCTGAAAGAGTAAAAATACCTGGGAAGTTACATCCATTGGACATCCCCTAGATGAAGTGGGAATGTATCAGTATGGATTTTATTAGTGGATTACCTTCAGTGCAATCAGGTTACAACTCCATCTTCGTGGTAGTTGACAGACTAACCAAAGTTGCCCATCTGATCCCAGTAGAAGAAACCTACACTGCAGTTGATGTGGCCAGAGTGTTCCTCAAAGAAATCTTCAGATTGCATGGCCTACCCAGGAGAATAGTAAGTGACCGAGATCCCAAATTTACTTCAAGGTTCTGGACTACATTTTTGGAAGCAGTGGGAACTTTCTAGGATCTCAGCACAGCTTATCACCCTGAGACCGATGGTCAAACTGAAAGGGTAAATCAAGTAATCGAAGATATACTTCGGTCATGCTGTGGCAGAGAACCCAAGAAATGGCTAAGCTAGCTGCACCTAGTCGAGTTCGCCTACAATGCTTCTTATCATAGAAGTATTGGGATGAGCCCTTTCAAAGCTTTGTATGGACAAGATTGCTTAACTCCATTAACTTGGTCTGACCCATTGATTAGGGTCGAGATGTCCAGACAAATGCTTGATGATATGGAGCAATAGATGCAGGCAATTCGTAAAGACATTAAAGCTGTCCAGGATCGACAGAAGTAGTATGCAGATAAGAAGAGGACAGACAGAGAATTCAAAGAAGCAGATATGGTCTTCATTCGAGTACAGCCCAAAAGAAGTTCTTTATCTCTTGGGAAGTACAAGAAGTTATCGCCCAGATATTGTGGGCCATATGTGATTACAAAGAAAGTAGGGGACTTAGCCTATGAGCTTCTTCTGCCTCCTCATCTCAAAGTTCATAATGTATTTCATGTAAGCCTTCTAAAGAAATATGTGCCAAGCCCAAATCATGTGCTTGATGATGAAATCTTAACCTCTTCAACCCAAGGGCAGATGGAACTCCAACCTGAAGAAATTCTTCATGTTCGAGAAAAGATTCTCAGGAACAGAATTCTCAGAGAATTATTGATAAAATGGAAGTTCTATCCTTTTGAAGATGCCACCTGGGAGAATGAAGCCGATCTGTCGGGATTACCCCCAGTTTGTGAGATGAGGACATCTCGCGTTTTTCAAGTGTGGGAGAGAATGTAAGATTCCTCCCCAGCCTCTCAAGATGTCCAGCATCTTCCCCTGTAATCAAATCCCTCTTCAGAAATATAAAAGATCTTGTTTCTACCAGCCTAGAGAGAGAAAATCTTCTAGAGAGTGGTAAATATTTTTAGATAGAAAAATATCTCATCATATTAAAATAAGTTCCCCTGAAACAGAAGTTTAAAAATATTTCCAGAAGGTGCATTAGATATTAAGTATAATCTGTTCAAGAGGCATTATCTTGGGGGTGAAGATTTTTTTGAAATTTTAAATTAAGGTTCCTATGGACCAATAAGATTCATCCAAATGTAGGGAGGAGATAAATAGAAGAATAAAAGAAAAATCCCCCAAAAATGAGTAAATACTCACATAAGATGAAGAGTTGACTAAGGACAAGGGTAATAGTTAAAAAAGAGAGATATTTAGGTGAATTGTTTGACACCTCTGCATGGGGGAATTCCCCTCATGAAGGAGGCACCTATTTCACATGCTTGAATGAGTTTTAAACTCCCAAATAATGGGATATTTTTATCTCTCCTCTCTCCTATTTCAGTTAGATCCAAAAAGTGACCAAAACTGACCCAAAAATGGTCAAAATTGACCAAACTGATCTGAAAAATTCTAGAATCAATTGGCTTGGTTAGAAGCCCACTTTTTCCTATATATAGAAGCCCTCACCTTTGTTGAAACTCAATAGTGTTATGCACTGTTACCCTGCCTCTCCCAAGTGCCAAAAACAGTGAATTAATTCATAATTCATTAGTTTTTGACCTTCCCTCTTCCAAAACGATTGGTGGCCACTCTTGTCTCAAACAAGAGTTGAACCCTCAAACCATCAAGCCAAAGAAAAGCTCTCAAAGTCAATAGTAAGTTGATAATTCTTCTCTTTTTACACTTATTTTATGGTTTGTATGATTGTAAATGGTTTTTTATGCTTTATGTCTTCTCTAAAATTGCAAATAATGTTATGCCTCATTTTGTAAAAGCCATTCCCCTCTCTTCTCTAGTAAATCAACCCTTCTTTATCCTAGCTAAGTGATAATTGATAGAATTAAACTTTTTATAATGTTTTCTCTTGTATAAGTGAGTTTTGATTAGTATAGATTACTTTAAATCAATTAGAGTTAATTTCTATGACTAAATCCAGTAGGAAAATTTGAAAAATGGTCAGCCATACAAAGGAGGTTATGGCAAATTTTTTTGGGAAATAAGAATTACCTTTTTTAATGCTAAAAGAGTAATTCCTATCAATTCTATACTCTAAGAGTGTCATTTTCATGCATAGAAAATGCTTATTGATTATTATTATTTTTATGCATAAAGGAATAATTTTTTTTTATTATGAAAGTGTTACTTTCATCAAAATAGATTTTTATGCATAAAGGAATAATTTTCTTTTATTTATGAAAGTGTTACTTTCATCAAAATAGATTTTTATGCACAAAGGAATAATTTTCTTATGAAAGTGTTACTTTCATCAGAATGAAATTTTTAGGCATAAAAGATTATGTTTTATAAAAGTGTTACTTTTATCATAATTGATTTTCATGCATAAAAGTATGCATAAAAGATATTTTTTTAATTATAAAAGTGTTACTTCTCTCATATTTGATTCTCATGCATAGAAGTATGCATAAAAGATTATTTTTTTATTATAAAAGTGTTACTTTTATCATAATTGATTTTCATGCATAAAAGTATGCAGAAAAGATATTTTTTTTATAAAAGTGTTACTTCTATCATAATTGATTTTCATGCATAGAAGTATGCATAAAAGATAATTTTTTTAATTATAAAAGTGTTACTTTTATCATATTTGATTTTCATGCATAGAAGTATGCATAAAAGATTTTTTTTAATTATAAAAGTGTTACTTTTATCGTATTTGATATTTATGCATAGAAGTATGCATAAAAGATTATTTTTTTATTATAAAATTTATCATATTTGATATTTATGCATAGAAGTATGCATAAAAGATTATTTTTTTATTATAAAAGTGTTACTTTTATCATATTTGAATTTCATGCATAGAAGTATGCATACAAGATTATTTTTTTATTATAAAAGTGTTACTTTCATCATAAATGGTTTTTATGCATAAATGGGTGCATAAAAGATATTTTTTATATTAAAAGTGTGATTTTTATCATAAATAGTTTTTATGCATAAATGGGTGCATAAGAGATATTTTTTTTAAAAAGAGTGATTTTTATCATAAATGATTTTTTTATGATGATAAAAGTGTGACTTTCATCAGAATCGGATTTTATGCATAATTAGATAGAATCTTTATAATTAAATAAGGGTTCTCCTTAATCCCCTATTTAATTTTCATAAAAATTGGCAAAATGAATAAGTAGATAATCTGTGAGAAGAAAAGCTACCGTTTCATATTCACTAAGATGGTAATGAGAAAATTCAATAAAACTATCGAAGTCAGAGATCGAGATAAATGACTATCTTATTCCTTATAAGAAATTCATGTTTTAGAGACCTGTAAAAAGCAAATATTCGTCGAGCAAAATTTAGAAAAAGAGAAATTGAAATAGTACCTTCGAGAGAGATAGTTTAAGAAGAACCTTTCCAGACCCAAACTCAGATTCAGACTAATGACCAAGACCTAATTCCTTCGTCAAATTCAACCAATGATGATGTGCCCAGTTCAGGGAAATTGTACTCAAATCCCCCACCGAATCTGAAACTAAGTTAAGACTTTTGATTTTGATTTGAGGATCAAGTTAATAGAATTCGAGGAATTGTGTTTGGAGTTCAGACCTGGATCTAGAAGTATTGAGATACGAATTTAAGATTATTCATGGTTTTCAAACAAAAATCAAAACAAAACTTGCATAGAAACCGTGTTTTCTTAAAAGACTGTCTTACGCCAGAATGGTGGAGGGAGCATTTGGCATATATGTTTATCTAAGGGAAGTTCGGTTGCAACAGCTGGCGGGGAGTGTTCGAGGGACAGCTCACGTGCGGCAAAGCCTGCCGAGGTCTTGACCAGCCTCGGTATGGTGCGCTTCCGGTACGATGGGCGAGGGCCGACGAAGCGGTCCCTGAGTGAAGTGCCAGGACACCTAAGGAGGATCGTGGAGGGTTCTGACCAGGTGATGCACGTGCTCGCGGTGCCGAGGACACCCATTCGTATGTCGAGGAAGATATTGTATGACAGACCAATGTTATTGTAATCTATCATTGGATCTCATTGTTGACTCGCTGGTCTCAACGTAGAGTCTAGAGTGATACTGTTTTGTGATAAACAAAGACTCAATGGAAATTTTGAAGTATGGCATGTGAAACCAGTAAATTGTTTTGTCAATGGATTATTTTTATATTAAAGTTTTAAAGAGGAGTGTGTGCGTATCTGTTTTCTAAAGCTAAAGTTAAGAAAGGCATTTCAATTATGGGTGGGTGAGTACTTGTTTGGTTCCACCGATTCCAGTGGTGGTAGGGTGGTGACTAACCCATGGGCCGGATGGGGTTAGGCTGCAATCATGGAGTTTTATTAATCAAACTGAAAAAAATCTTAGGATTACGCTAGGCTTCAAGTAGATAGTTAATGCCCTGATAAATTCTCGATTGAGTGGATCAACAGCTATGCCTAATCTTGATTAGGAAAAAAGCGTTGAATTGCTCAGATGATCAAATTATATCAGTGATAGTTTCCCTCTATCTGTTTATTCAGGTAGAGGATAGTTTAGATTTTGATCTCGTTAGAAAACTCGTTAAGAAAAAATTCAAAAAGGTGGAATCATCCCCACTTTTCGGGCATGGAAAATTTTCCCGATTTCGGTTTTCGGAGTGACCACCAGCCTAGTCTCGTGCCCGGACATTCGTGGGCGAGGCCCCGAGTGAGAGACCCTGCCCCGCGCATGAGGGGGCTACTTCCGCTGTCAGCTACCGTGAATCCAGTGTGCGGAGGGGGCAGTGGGATCTCACAACTACTGTATCATTCAAAATTGATGACATTTCTATTGTATATGTTGTCTTTTAATTATCATCTCATGATTTATTTTTGAATATATTACATTGTT
The DNA here is from genome assembly GCF_041138505.1 of Cibotium barometz. Taxonomy (NCBI): domain Eukaryota; kingdom Viridiplantae; phylum Streptophyta; class Polypodiopsida; order Cyatheales; family Cibotiaceae; genus Cibotium; species Cibotium barometz. The sequence continues at coordinate 52,931,330 of NC_141062.1, forward strand.
GTAAATGCATGTAGTGGGATTGTGTAATGATATATACTCTAATGTACTATGAGATGGTTTAAAGAAAATGGTTTTCAATTTTGTAAAAGAATGGAGTTTTTCTTAATAAAGTTCTCTGTTATCGCATGTAATGAAGCGTGTATAATTGCGCGTATATACACGCGCTGGTACACGCGTTTATGAAACCAGTATACACGCAAACGTAGATGCCAATATACACGTGCCCAATACTACTCATATACATGCGCAACCATACATGCGCCCATAACTTATTGCGTGTATCGAACGCGTGTATGGCAGCAGTGTCTTGTAGTGAGTGTTCGGTCTCTCTATGTGAAAGGATTGCATACTACATGATTGCAGAGTGTTGTGTTGTCATGGATATTATAAGAGATGGATTGAAAGAGAAGGTCTTTAGTATACACACACATGGGGCATGGGGTGCACTCATGGTGCTCCCCAAGAGCCCATAGAGCACTCGTGCGCATGGGTGCTCTAGGGGAGCCCCCCATGCCCCATGTGTGTGTGTGTGGATTATTTTGCTTGAGTCTTATTATGGTTCAACTGTGCAAGTTGCATGTAGATGCACCTTTTATAATCCTAAATAGCTGCTTTCCAAGACTCTAGCATTCATGTCAGGTTGTTACTCAGCTTTTTACTGATTTGTAATCAATATGTTGGTGTTAGAAACCTGTTGTTAAATTTAAGTTTGACCTAAAAAATCTGTCAACTCTGTTGTATAATTGTAAGGACATAAATGATCTCTTAATTGAATGCTTTGTTATCATGTAGTATAGCTATGCTCTGTTTTCAATCTCTTAAAGTGCTTAAGAAGATGCAGATGTAGATGCTAACATTTCCTCTTCTAGGGGTTGAGTTTGAACTAGCTTTTCAAATTTTTAAGAATACATACAAGGAGGGTCCTAAAACTACCCCCCCAATAGTAGATTAACGTATGAAGGGTTTTTTGTAGAAGAAGGTCGGATGGCAACAAGCTAGTTATGGTGCACATTTTGAATCCTTCAAATAGCCATACGACATTAAATATAGAGGAATAAATTTACAGCACAATGAAGAGAATCAATGAATAATTTGGGTCGGATGACTACACCCCTGTTGTGTGGATCGAGCGTCTAGTCTCTGTGTGTGAAAGGATTGCATACTACACCATTGTAAAGTGTTGTGTTGTCACACTGTAAGAGATGGATTGAAAGAGAAGGGCTTTAGTATACACACACATGGGGCATGGGGTGCACCCATGGTGCTCCCCGAGAGCTCACAAAGCACCCGCACAAAGCACCCGCACACGAGGGTGCTCTTGGGGAGCACCATGGGTGCACCCCATGCCCCATGTATGTGTGGATATTTTTGGTTGAGTCTTATTATGGAACTGCTGCTTTCTAGGACTCTAGAATCCATGTCAGGTTGTTACTCAAATTTTTACCGATTTGTAATCAATGTTGTGTGGTTGAGCGCCCGGTATCTGTGTGAAAGGATTGCATACTACTTCATTGTAGAGTGTTGGGTCATCATGGCTATAAGAGATGGATTGAAAGAGAAGGGCTTTAGTATATACACACATGGGGCATGGGGTGCACCCATGGTGCTTCTCAAGAGCCCACAGAGCACCTGCATGCATGCGGGTGCTCTGTGGGCTCTTAGGGAGCACCATAGGTGCACCCCATGCCCCATCTGTGTGTGTGGATAGGCAAAGAAATTGAGGTTAGAAATTGATCTCGATATAGGCTCATCCTTCAATGTATTAATTTCTTGCCACGGTAATGCATTGCATGAGTGCCCAAGATACTAGAATTGTGGCAAAGCATCTATAGAGAAACCATGTGATGCCATGTACTTCATTGCTATACTGACAACTCTCAGGCCCTTGCCAAGCAAGATGCATGGATCAGGACATGGCTAGCCATGGGAGTTGTTGTCTACCATGTGTCTTTGTTCCAAGCTTATATACCCTCTATATGTAAATAACCGATGGAAATACGATGCTTATATGGAGAGGGATGGCGAGTAACAAACTATGGTAGAATCATGTCAGTATGGTAAGGAATAATGGTTTTTCTATCTATAAGTCATGAGAGCATAATGACTTGTAGACTCTTTAATCAAGTGATATAAAATCTACAACCCAAAATGGTTCTCCATATATGGCTATTGGTCTAATTAGTGAGCTAAAGAGAATGGATTTTGTTTGGACCTATTGAAATTGTGCTTGGAATTATACTTTCCAAGTGTGTTAGTGATACATATCCATGGCTAATCTTGCCTATGTTGCTGGTTTCATAAGGATTTTGGGGCTTTAGTATACACACACATGGGGCATGGGGTTATCTTATTTGGTTTTCTCACAGCGGTTATGACTCCTAAAGCGTGCTCCAAAAAAATGTCATCTTCGCTAGGTTTCAAAGTGTGGAAAGGGTGATTAAAGCCTCCTTTTTATGATATGTCTCAACGAGAGTTAAGGTTCGTGAAGAAAATTGTGATGTTTTTCTGATGTGACTATAATGTAGGAAGTGGAATGAAATTAAGGTCTAGGCCTATCTCCGAGAGACATTTTGGAGACCAAGTGGCCTCTTCTCGCATTATGGTGAATATTTCTCTCAAGAAACAAGGGGTGCAGGCTAGGCATTGTCCGTTTATTGATGATGAGGCAGAAGTGCAAGGAGATTCAAATGTGCTCTTTGGGTCTCCTAGTGCGGCAATGGCACTGACCCATGACATTGGTTCTCCTAGCCATACTGTCATCACCATGGATTCGAGGAGTCTAGCCACTACACTAGATGTCGGCTTTGATGAGTGGTGATATAGAGCCCGATGGAGATATGAAGCACTGTTGTGAGATGGGTAAAAAAGTCCCTTATGCGAGATGTGTTGGGACAATTCTATGTGAGGTAGACCACTGAGCCTCCCTTGGTGCCTCTTTGTCGTTTGGTTGCCAACAAAGCTATCAGACTAGTAGTTAGTGATACCGCATGGCTCATCCCCTTATTTGATGTGGTGGGCTATGTGGAAACGACGAGGTTTTTAATTGTGTTATTTAAATGTCCATATGGTGAATCAATGCCTATCTCTCTGGAGACTATTGATGGATGGGATCTAATTTGGAGGAGGCTTAATGAAGCATTCGAGAGAGAGCTCATAGATGAATGGGCAGAATTGCATGGGAGGAAGTTTTTTATGTGGCATGACAACCATCGTTTGAAGACATGGATGGAGAGGATTGGAGATTGTAAGTATCTACTTTAATTCTTTATTTTTTTTGCCAAGTATACGTGGTGTAGCAATGTGTTTTTGTTAAAAGAGGACACTCGTCTCTTAGAGCGCTTCGGTATGTGGAAGATGAGTTAAAGAAACAATTAGAAGAGTCAACCAAGATTGAGGAGGAAAAAATGAAAGATCGAGGCTACAAATACCTATGCATTACCAATTTGAATAATGGTGAAGACTTTTTCTCTATCCTCTACAAGAGAAAGCAATAAAACAATGGTGGGTCTTACTAAAGTCAAGCTTTATTGCTTGTACTTGGCAAAAGTGGCTAATTGAGAGGTTTGTATTGTTGTTCATGAAGCATGGATATTGATTAATATTTTATTATTTTTGCATGCAATATACTATTGTGGTGGTTCTAAATTTTTAATGTAAAAAAGAAAATTATGGGTAGTGCATTAATAGAGTCAACTAATAGCCTGTGCATTATGGTTTATAGGAAAAACTAAATATTACATATGATGACAAAGGCCAAAGACCCTTAGGGTTCTCATTTTGTAGACTAATTTCTTTTAAGAAACTACATGAGGAAGGAGGTCTATTGGGCCTATATGTATTGAGAGTCTTGCATACCTATGGGATTATTGAGGTGGAGGGACTAGCATTGCTATCCAAAAGCTTTGAGCCTTTCTTTAAATCTCAAAGAAGGATGCATGTTATACAAGCTTTCTCTCACCTCTTGGGTGAGATTAACAGTGCTTCGGATAGTGTGTGCATATGCCAGAGTTAGTGCCCTCGAGCAAGAGGCTAGTATATAGGTATAAATTTGGATATATTTAAACTTTTGTTGCCTATACGGTTTACTATGTTGATCATTTGGTTGTTGTGGGTTTGCTTTATTGTAGATGGATTTTGATTGTTTGGGACAAAAAATAATTTGTGAGATGCCTGCTGCGACGATCATTAGAGAGTGGGGTGGTTGCAAGATCAGGGTGCCCAGTTTTGTCCACTCAGGCACCTTGTAAACAGTAAAAAAATAGGCATTTGTTTACCTTTAGTGGCTAATCTCTCCTAGTAAATGAAGGAATTTCGTTTCAAGTTCTTTTGTTGGAACATCATATTCAAAGTTGGAAATATAGTTGCATAATTTGATTAAGCATTAGATAGTCAAAAGTCCTCATTTTCTTAGGTACAAAGTCTATGTATACACCCTGTCCCAAATTTGAACTAATTCCATAAAATACTAATATCTTTTGCATATAAACTCATATGAGATTCCCACTTTGTACCTTAGATCTTCACATAATATGGAGCTTAACTTGATTTTTTGAGAAAATTTTAAGATATTTGTCTATTTTCTTTAAATATTTCAAAGTCTTTAAAGTGTTATAATATACACCACTTTTTGTACCCACAATAGCTACCACTTAAAATCCTCAATCTTGTAGATCAAAAGAGTGGGTAGATACTGAGACATTAGTATAATGTGGTGGTTAGTAAAAATTACAAATCCAATGGTTGGATTTTTAATGATCTCTTTTTTAATATTCTTCCAGACTATCAGAAGGCCTGCAAATATTAATAATCTAATTAGTAAAATTACATTTTTGATGTGAATCATCTAAAACCTATAGGGACTAGTGTACTTGTAATGGTGCATCTATGGAAAAATAAATTGGATCACTCTAAGTATGGAAAGATCATTTGTTTATCATTTTATCATATTTTTGACTAATTTTGATTAATTAGACTAATTTATATTAATTTAAGTTATACTGGGTTAATTTAAGTGCAAGCCTATTTTCTATTATTTGCTTGATCTCATTTTAAGTACCTTGCCCCCCAAAATTTGCTCTCCAAGCATTGTCCTAGTCCAGCATAAAATGGATAAAACTGGACACCCTGATCTTGCAACAACCCAGTGGTAGGATATTTTGGGTGAGAACACTACGTTCTCTACCGCATTGGTGGAAAGGGGTATTACCCCATGGGAGTGTAGCCATTGTCCATGGTGGATAGAGTACCCTATAGGGGTAATCCTTATGCAAGAACAGGAGCTACATGATGCTAGTAAGTAAACTTTAAGTGATATTTTGTGTGAAGGTGTGTGTGAAAGAGGACATGAAGGAAAGAGAGGGGGAAAGGAAATTTAAGTGATTTATGTGGTGCTTATGTGATTTGTGTGTTTGTTTTGTAAGGGTTTATTGAAGAAAAACCATAAGTAAATTTGAATGTGAGCATCACCTTGCCACCCACACAAAATGAATGTAAGGGTTTATTGAAGAAAACCCATAAGTAAATTTGAATGTGAGCATCACCTCGCCACCCACACAAAATGAGACAATGAAATGGTGGGGAAAGAAGTCACAAAGAGAAAGAGTATGAGGAAGGGAAAGGGGAAGCCTTCATACGATGACACCTTGGAGGCATCTAAAGGAAATGAAGGAGAGAAAGAAACCTCAAAGGATAAAGAAAAGAGAAAAAAGTAATAGGATGATCTGTGGGAGAGTGAGCGACAACATACACATAAGGAGGGAAACAAATCTCTTGGGCCATAACAAATAAGAGCTTGTCATCCGTGGGGCTGAGGGCCTGTCAACGGCCGGCTTCAGAGAGATGCCCTATCTTTAATTAGATAGGTCGGGATACTTATATTTTATTGTTATGCAATATGAGTGATAATGTAACAAGATTTTTTGTTGTCTTTTCTTATCGTTGGCTTCACTTTCATAAAGGTTTTCAATTGTGCATGAGAGTAGTGATGACTTTGTCGAGGTGAGACCTCGTAGGAGAGGCATGACTATGCACATTGATCAGATCTTCAGTGGACATATGATTTAGATTCACACTATGGTTGTGAGGATGAGCTTGTTGTGGTTGTGAGGAAGAGCTTGTTGTGGTTGTGAGGAAGAGCTAGTTAGTTTTTCCTTTGACCTAGGAGTCATTGTTAGATTAGATGATCGAACATTGCTTTATCATTACCATCCGAGCGGACATTTGGGTCATGGATTTGATGACCTCTAGTGGCCATTTTGCCTTGGATGAGGAGTATGCGTGTGACTATCTTTTTGATCCAGGTGGTCATACATTTGCTCCATGGATGGGTGATATGTACTACGGATATCCATTTGACCCAGGAGGATCTATGTCTAGCCTCATCGTCGACATTGATTTCCCACATTGAACATTTGTCCCATGTGGTTGGATAAAGAGAATGTAGGGAGAGCTTAAGTTCCTTATAAGAAAACACACACACACACACACAAGAAAGAGAAAGACAATGTTTACAAACTACATGGTTTTGTGGCATAGCCAACTATTCTCATAATTACAACATTTAGAGTGCCGTTACATGACACTTATTATGATATCTCTTATGTGTAATGGAGAGGTACTACATTAATCCCAAAATAGGGTGAGAATGGGGTTAATAGACTAGGAGATAGTTTCATCCATCACATTTCATAAAAAATGATAACTCTAAAGGAGCATGGAATGATTTAGATAAGATATTGGTGCCAAACAATAGAACTCCAAAATTATCCTAAAAATTTAGTTATTTTTGGGTTGGACATCAAAGAGAGTGAGTCACTCTAAGCACATTTAAATAAAATGAAAAGTGCTATGTATTTGGGTCTCCAAGTGGAAGAGAAGGATGCCATAGCAATCCTTCTCAAGAGCATGACCTTGGAAGGATTCAACATGTTGGTGTTGGTGGCTACCTTGAAGAATCTACCTAACCCAACTTTTAGTGGCATTGAAGCAGCTTTGATTGAAGAAGAAAAGAGACTTAAAGTCAAAGTAGGTGGATCTTCATCACACTATGAGGAGAAAGCATTCTTCACCAGCCATAGTGAAGAGTGAAGTGCAACTTTTGTGGTAAGACATGCCATATAGAGAGAGATTGTTGGAGCAAGGAGAAGACTCCAAACAACACTCAAGAGAAAACATCATGAAAGAAGAGCCAACTAAAGGGGATTCCCAACAAGAAGAAGGCCAATCATCGAAAAGACTCTTCTAGTTGATAAAAGAGGGCACCCCTCTCACCTTGTGTTTAAACCTACTCATTCTACGCCTAACTTGTGTGTAAATTGTTAGGCTCTAATCTAACATTGTAGCCTATGAGGCACCTATGATCACTCTAGCAAATGACTAAGAGTGTAGGTATGGTGGTAGTAGTTCATTACTAAGCGAGAGTGTTGAAATAACAAGTGATGTTGTGGGTATTGTTTAGAGAAAGGGGGAGTTGGTATGTGAGCTTCAAACATTTATATGAGTTTCATAAGTCATAAACTATGGTTCAAAAGTCAAAGGGATCTTAAAGATGGAAGAATATATGGAATGGCAAGCACATGTAGAGGCCAAAAGTAGGCACCTAGAAGAAGTGGGAAAAGATGCCAAGTGGATGCTCACTTCAACTTTAGTGTCCAAATCTAAGAGAGATTAGGGAGGACTTATCAAGCTTATGGTTTATGATTAATGGCTAATGGAGATGTATTAAAAAGGCACTATATGTAATGGATCAAACACATGAGATTTTATGCTAAACCTCTTGCCTTATTATTATGCCTCATATTTTTCATTAGCATTGTCATTAATGTTAATCCTCGGGGGGTTCACCTAAAAATATGTAAGTTTAGCACGTGAGTTCATAAAGAGGGTATATTAATTCAAAACATTTATAGAATTACATTTACAGGAGGGGTTTTTAAAACCAATTTTGGAAAAAAACAAAAGTTTATGAAGAAAAAGGGGTCATTTTATTCATAAAAGTATGTAAGTGTAAGGGGTTTTTAAAATACCCCTTGAATGCACATGATATATTAAAATTTCTTAGAGGTGAAACCCCTAAGTGTTAATCTCTCTCTTACATTTCTAGCATGGTAAGATGTTGATTCTAATCCATTTCTACACACCCTAATCTTCTCTAGATGCAAATCTCAAGTAATTCTCATTCTGTTTAGGCCCCACACATGAGGTTTAGGCCACACTTGTTAAAGTTGAATCTTGAAGATTGTCCCTACTTGCAAGCATGTCCAAGTGTCACCAATATATGATGCTTCCACAAGGAATCTCCAACATTTTTAAAAAGTGCATAGGATCCAACAAATGTTGCACACTATTTAACTCCAACACTCTAGTCTATAAAAGACAAACCTTTTTAGCTTCATTTCTATGAGTGTTTTTCATTGGATTCTTTATTCTTTGATTTTCAAACTATGCTTGGGTGAAAAAAAGGCAAGGTGGTAAACTTTTAGTGCTTTTTTTGTGTGCTTAATAGGTGGTCAAAAAGCACTCTCACAAGAACCTATAAATCGAGATGGAAAAAAAGAAAAAACTTAGTCACATTAAACTCAAATGGGCCATCATTTTCTTAAGGCCATCAAGAGAATTGGAATGGTTTTGATTGGTTTTCATAGCTTACAGATATTTAAAACTACCTGTTTAATTGCTTTTCATAGTTTGACTTCTTTTCACAATTTAAATGTATTTCAAAGTAATAGTACTATATGTTACATGTCTTGTATAGTGTATGTAGTGAATGACTTACTATTTGACTGCTTTTCATAGCTTGAATGCATTTCAAAGTAGTATTACTTTATGTTTCATGTCCTACACACACTGTATGTAGTGAATGACCTACTACTTTATACTGATTACAAAGCAATAGACTTATCATAGCTGGGTACTACTACTTTGAATGCATTTCAAAGTAGTAGTACTTTATGTTTCATGTCCTGCGCACTGTATGTAGTGAATGACCTACTATTTTATACTGATTACAAAGCAGTAGACTTATCATAGCTGGGTTTTCCTCTCTCCATGAGCCTTGATTTATTTTAATCATAGATTAAAATGTTATTTATTTTGATGATGACATGTCACAAGTGGGTTATTCAATGAAGACCTTGGCACACAAGCAGGCTTCTAAGCCTCCTAATAATTTATGTGGATAGCATGCAGCTAAGTCATAATCCCCTTAATCACATTTTGGTGGGAAATGTGCTAAGTCTTATTTCCCTTGATATTGGAAAAGGTTCTATTTCAAGTGGATTAAATTGCAAAGTAGGTTTGAAATGTATTGTTATTACATGTATGTATTCTACTTAACCTTTCTCTTATCTTATAGGGAGAGTGCATCCATGTGTACTAGACTTTTAATATCCTAAGTCCAATAGCTTTTGTTTTTTCACAAAAGAGGAGTTCAATGCTAAGTACATACTTAGCTTGGATGGTGATAATGCTAAGTACATACTTAGCTTGGATGGTGATAATGCACAAGACTTGACTAAGGAAGAAGTTATGGACAAAGAATGGCTATTGGTGTTCATTGAGGTCCACAAGAAAAATACAAAGATGCATTTGGTTGACGAGTGTGCCCTTTTATACCATAAAGTGTACCAAGATCTCCCCTCCAACAATGAAATTGGAATTGCATTTGCTTAAGGGTTCATATATGAAAGATGTAAGAAGGCCCAAAATCCCTCAAAGAAGATGAAGCACAAGGTGTCATGGGTTGCTAAACAATCAATTAGGATAATCAAAGGGCAGCCCACAACCAGGAGCATTACAAAGGAATATGGATCATTGGTGGAGAAGTAAGAATGGCTCATGCAATGCATAGACCTCCAAGTCAACCCCATTCTCTAAGAAGATGGCTGAAATGGAGGCTAAAGAAGGTGGGTGCTCATCATCTCAAAAAGAGGCTCATGGATGTGGGTGCATTGCACCAAATGAATATGCAACCACCCTCTCTGTGGAGTATGTTGGGTTGCTAGAAGCCATCGCTTCTCGAGACATGGTAAAAGTGGATGTGAAGAAGGGTTTATTAGCAAAAACAAAAGCAACATTAGATCAAAATAAAGAGAAGATGTTGCCTACCACCTCTAGTGTTACATTCCATTTACGATAGTGATTAGAAAGTACCAAGTAACGATTAGAAGATTTGAAGCATAACCTTGTGCCTTGAGAAGAGTAAGTAATGAAACTTGAAGCTGTATACTGATTTTCTTAATTTGCAAGTATGGAGTAGACAATGAGACATTGAATTTAAAGCCACTTGTGGAGTCATTATAGGTATGTTTCCTACCAATAATAGTTTCTTTATAGTGTTTCTATTCTTTATTTTCCATGATTTTCATAGCTTGTCACAACTTAAATGGTTTGAGTGATTGTAAGATCTTTCAACTGATTTTAATAACTAGTACAATGACTACTTTGTGATGCTTTTCACTGCTTGAAAGAAGCACTTTCACTGCTTGTCTCAAGACTAGAAAAGTGTTGGCTTTTGGGTACTTGTCAATACTTTGTACTGTTTCATAAGTGATTGCTTTTAGGTGCTTTCAACAAGTAGAAAGTACCTCAAAATTTTATGGTCTTAGGTGCTTTGTCAATACTTGTACTGCTTCATAAGTGATTGCAATTTTAGGTGCTTTCAACAAGTAGAAAGTACCTCAAAATTTTATGGTCTTAGGTGCTTTTCATCTCACTGCCTAAGCAAATCATTACTTAAAGGTGCATATGAATGCTTTAAGGTACTTTTTGGAAGTTCTTTAAAACACTTATGTGGAGTTAGGTGCTTTTTACTACTTGAGCAAGTCACTACTTTTATGTGCTTTTAGTGCTGAGCTACTTTAGAGTACTTGAGAAAGTCACTCCTTTTATGTGCTTTTGTTTGCTTTAGAGGGCTTAAGTAAGTCATTGATTTTATGTGCTTTTGACTTCTTTAGAGTACTTGAACAAGTCGCCTTACAAGTTCTTATATGCTTTAGAATACTTTAGAGTACTTGAGCAAGTCACTGCTTTTATGTGTTTTTTTTTTGGATTTAGAGTGCTTGAGCAAGTCACCACATTTATGTTCTTTTGACTGCTTTTAGGTGCTTTTAAATGCTTCATGATACTTAAACAAGTCACTACTTTTAGGTGCTTCTTAATACTTCAAGGTACTTGAACAAGTCACTACTTTTAGGTGCTTTTAAAAGCTATAAGATATTTTTAGGTGCTTTTGACTAGTTGGAAGTGCTTCAAAGCACTTGAGAAGTGCCTAGGTTTGGATGGCTTTGACAAATTTTCACTACTTGCTGGAAGCAACAGTAAGTGACTTTCTTTTGGTGCTTTAAAGCACTCGATAGTGTAGCTCATGAGAGTACAAAACTTAATGGTTAATTCAATGTCTTCATGTATTGCTTACCTATTTTTTGCAGGAACAAAATGCCAAACTTGAGGAAGCGTAATCTCACTACTTATTTGTTGGTGGTTTTATTTCATAAAAATAGAAAGGGCACTACTTGGTTTCTCAGGCTCCGAAAGCACCACCAACTGAAATGGGTAAAGTTTAATTTTTAAGAGATTGTGCAACATGTGAATTCTCTATGCATTAAACACATGATGTTCTTGGGGTGTACTTCCTACTATGTACACACCAGTACCACCCTCTTTGCTTTGCAAGCATATGCAACACAAGAATCTTGTGTGCATATCTTGATTTCTCTCATTTATCTATCCTACAGAAAAGAGAATGATGTCTGGACATGGTGCTACATAGGAATGCCTTTTTGAGTCACTTACAAGGGAATATCTGAGTGAAACCAAATTGTAGCAAGAGTTTGAAGGAACACACTATTTCAATGATGAGACATATAGCAATGTCTTCTTGTTAAACCCATGTTGAGTGCATGCTATTGCTTGAAGAATTTTTCATGGGTTTGAAATTTCTTTGCATAAGTAATCAAGAGATCTCCCAAAAGTAGGCTCTTGCCCCACAAGTCATAGGTGCATTTTAGCCCCACTATGTGATGGTGGTGGTAAACCTATAAGGGACTTGACTAGTGGTGGTGGATAGGATTTGGAGAAGAATTTCTCAGGGGTGATGTGGACATCATTGATGTCAATGATCAGGAATAGAATACTAAAGAGGAGGTATAGGCAGAGAAGGTTGGATGAAGGTCGGTGAAAACATGAGTAGTAGTCTCAATACTGGTATGTATGAGCCATGTTCCAAACTATTTCCCCCTAAGAAAGGAAGGTGGAGTAATATTTCCGTTGCTTTTTTGTAGGTTCACAACAAATGAAAAGGAGATGGAATGCTAGAGTAACATGGAGTGCTAGCATTGAAGATAGAAGGAAAAGCCTAGCCAAAAGTACTCCACTCTTGTCCACATTATTACTCCCTAAGAAAGGAAGGTGGAGTAATATTTCTATTTTGCAAGTTCACAAACAAAGGAAAGGGAGATGAAACATCAGAGTAACATGCAGTGCTAGCACTGAAGAGAGAAGGAAAAGCCTAGTGCTAAAAGTATGCTACTGTCCACACTCCCGCCACCTCCAACCTCGCTAAGCCCCAAGCATGCAAAAAGTTATAATTTTATGTGTGCTAAGTCCCAAGCATGCAAAAAGTTATAATTTTATGTGTGCTAAGCCCCATATATGCATCATCCCATAATTTCTCATGTGCTAAGCCCCATACATGCATCACCCTATAACTTTATGTGTGTTAAGCCCCATGCATGCAAAAATTTACAATTTCATGTATTCATTATATTATGTTGCCATGTCCCTTATTTGTATGGAGGACCCTTTTGTGTGTGCTAAGCCCCATGCATGCAAAAGACGTTATAATTTTGTGAATTTATTGTATTATGTTGCTATGTCACTTTGTTCATATGGAGGACTCTTATGTAACATGATGGTGACTTTGTTCATATGGAGGACTCTTATGTAACATGATGGTGACTATAATGAAAACTTAGTTTTGTCAAAGTTTAAACTATTTGATTTCATGTTGATTCCCATGTCGCCTTGTGTGTTCTAATACGCATGATATTATACTTGTTGTTCACGAGTATGTTTCTCTTATAATGCAGCAAACCCCAATGATGTGGCAAATCCCATTAAGGTGCCTACGGTCGATGACAACGTAAAGCCCAAGGATGTGCCCAAGGAGTTGCCACCACAACTTGACAAGGTAGTGATGCATGATGTGACCAAGCTATGCCCAGTGAGGTGCCAAAGCTTGATGAGCACTCAAAACCTGATGGTGTGCCCCATGAGGTGCCAAATATAGATGAGCACTCAAAGCCCAATGATCTGCCCAATGAGATGCCAATGTGCTTGATGAGTAGTCAAAGCCAGATGATGTACCTAATGAGTTGCCAATGCTTGATGTGCATAATGAGGATGTGCCAACAATGTATGTGCTGCACTCAAAGCTTGATGCCAAGCAAAAAAAAATATGTGTAAAGACGTGCATAATGTTTGGCGATCCTGATCCCTATATACACTTGCAATCCCACTTCACACTTCTCTACATGTTACCTTGCTTTATCTCCCAGAAGACTCTGCAGCTTACCTCCCTTTTATTAGTTGAGCTTGCAACACGAAACTTATCATAGAAATGGGCCCTGAAAAATTCCACCATGTTAGTTGCACACTTTAAAGGAGCATTATTTGGCTTTAACTGCTCATGTGTGAGTGCCCTCTTAATTACTGCACCGGCCTCATTATGCTCACCCCATCCTATGTGTAACATACCCATCCTCACTAATAAAGAAATGTCCATGTAATAGATGAATTTATGAGTTTTTATGGTATAAAAATCAATGATTTTATTAAATGAGCTGTTTCTACTTAGAATCTTCAAATTTCAAGCCCAAACTTGGAATCTGCACATGATTTTACCCTGGTATAAGATTTTACAGCATCCAAAATAGACACCGGATAAAGCTTATACGTAAATTTTGGTTATTTTTTAGTTAAAAAGTGACGACCTTTAAACCTTAATAAATGCACGACCGAGCGTCCGATTGACAAACGGTCTGCACCCCAACGACCAGGGGAACATCCCTGACAAAAAAATATTTCGCTCCCCCGGGCGGTGTGGCACGCAAATCGAGGCTAACGCCCTAAATTTGGAGACCTCGCCCCAAAAAAGGGACCGTACACACTCACCAGGGTGCCCGTAAAATGGCCGCACAAGAACCAAAGGTCGGCCACCCACTGTGTGGTCCACATGCACCGCTACGTGGACACCCATGCTGCCTCTGACCAGATAAGGTACATGTGTACCACTCCTTTCCCTGTTAACCGCGTCATCGTACCTTTTCCCTAGAGCCATGCAGGCTACTGATCCACAGCCTTTGCTGGCACACCGTCCTTTTGACCGTACTTTGCGCAGTGCCCACACCTGTACCCCACAGCTATATAAACCCCTCTGGGGTGCTCCATGGGGAGCACACATTTCTGTGTAGCCTACACTCTATCGTGTCGTCGTCTGTACTGCCCTCTGTCCCTGTGTAGTGTACTTGCTGCAGTGCAGTCGCCCCTCTCAACACCCCCTCATCTGCCACTTTTCAGATAAGGTACCTTTCCTCTACTCCCCCCTTGTTAGGCAGTGTCCTTAGCTCGTCTCCCCCACCAACCCCCCCATTTGCGTGGACTTTAGCAAGAGGTTTTGAGAGGGTTCATGCGCTGTGGTCTTTTGCTCATAGAGTGAGCAAAGGATCTCAGAATTGAGATCTGATTAGAGCATTACAACCGTGACAAAGAGCACTACAAGAGGCGACGTCCAAGATGGCCCCATCCCAAAAATGCTAGAATATTTCCTTGGGAGGAGCACACAACAATGAGATTGGAGAAGATGCTCCTAATGCGGCTCCATCTCCCGTTACAAGCTCCTCAAGGAAATGGTGGCCAGGTTAGCTTGGGTATCTTTTAAAGAAGAGTTTTTTCTTTTCTTTAATATTAATGTTAATAAATGTGTATCTTTTCCTTTAAAAAAATAAATAATAAAATTGTATGAAGCTACGATTTGAAGTGATGCTGTATTCAATGAATTGTATTAAAATTGTTATCTTTAAGAGAAAGAGTGCAAGTTTTTCATGGCTTTGATGCTAACTCCGTTCCGTGCTGCTTGTGTAGTCGTGCGGTGTCGTTTTAGCAAAGCCTAGGAATGGCCCAAGGTATCCCGCATACCATTGGGAGAATAAGGTTCACCGATTGAGGCCAGAGATGATGCTGTCTAATTCTGAGGGCCGAGGCTAGTGCCGTGAATAAGCCCACTCCTACTAAAAACAAGTTGAATTGATGTTTGAATGATTGTAGGAAGAGGAAGATGCCTACTCGAAGTTTCTAGTTTTCCAATGCATCTTCGATAGTCACTCCTCAATTTCGAGTTCTGTGACACCATGGTGCAGATACTAGAGAAGATGTCCCTCCCCTATTTCTCTTGTATATCGAAAGAGGATGGGGTAGAGATTTCTTGAGTCACGGGCGGCCGAGATATTTCTTCTCATCCGAGCAGATCGAATTGCGAACCTTACCATTGACCTAAAGCGGATTCGTTGGATTGAAAAGTTGATGATCCGTTTATTTTGGTTCGTCCGTACTCGAAGGGCCAACACCTCTGTGACTATAGATGGGATTCGTATACCTCAGGATCGCTGGGTGTATGACCGAGTGATGCAGATCTTACCTGCTGACAGAGTAGCTGTGTTGGGACCTACCCCAATCCAGAGTCTACCACCCTTACCATCAGTTTTTCGAGTCTTAGAAACTATAGCGGAACCCCCACCTATGTGGACCGCTCTACCCTTATGTCATAGTCAAGCTTAGGAATTTCCCTTGATGGCAAATAAGACTAATTATATTAGTCTCAGATCTTTGTAATAAAACTCATCCTTGTAAATATTTGGAAATAAAATAATTTCAATGTTTTACTCTCCAAAATAAGCGTTGTGCAAGTATGAATCTTGTAATCTTAAAATTGTTTTTACAATGTTGGCCAGGACGATCAGCCTCCACTTCCCAATGCGCTTTACATTGATATCTAGGAGAAGAAGCTTCTGCTCAAGCAAATGCAACCTCCCTCCTTTAAAGGACAAATATTGAGAAGGATACTGAAGTCTGGATTGAAGTGATGGACGATTATTTCTCTGCTGCCAGTATTGGAGTAGCAAATTAGTCTATGCTTGCACAGTTTCGCCTCATCGGAGAGATGCTAAACTCTAGTGGAAACAGTGGTGCTGTGACAAGGGAGCCACCAAGCATTTTCAAACATGGGAAGACATCAAGTAGGCCGTGAAGGAAAGATATCTTCCCCCATCCCATGAATCCATAAAGATGAATGAGTTTTTTAGTCTTAGACAGTACAGCTTAGCTCTTGAGGACTACTATTCCAAATTTATCACTCTTCGGAAGTATGCCCCACCTATGACTACTTCCCAGCAAGTGGCTCGTTTCTGCCAATGAACCCTTAGATTCCCGCCTTGAAGCAATGAGACCAAGCACATTACAAGATGCTCTCATACGAGCAAAGCCCCTTGTGAAAGAAATGAGGACTGACAAAGCTAAGCCTCAAAAGAGATCTTACCCTGAGGCAAATCCTAAAGATCAACCCTACAAGAAACCCCAACAGAATTTCCCCTACTACAATAGAGGGCGGCAAAGCAACTCTTTTGTCCCCTGCTTGTATGTTGCTTCTTCCAGAGAAGGCCCTTTGTGTTTTGAATGCAATGAGCCGGGACACTTTAGGGCCAACTATCCCAATATGGCAACATCATTTCCCCAAGGTGGTAGAGGAAATCAAGGCCGTGGAACCCCTATCCACCAAGGTGCAAGAGGCGGTGGATGTGGCAGAGGCCGTGGAGGAGCAGTTGCTAGGACCACCTATATTATAAGTGAAGAACCGACCTTGGAAATGGCTGAAGAAGAGCGCGCCACCGTCCACCAAGGTGCAAGAGGCGGTGGACGTGGTAGAGGCCGTGGAGGAGCAATTGCTAGGACCACCTATATTATAAGTGAAGAACCGACCTTGAAATGGCTGAACAAGAGCGTGCCACCGTCCATGCGGCAGTAGAACACCAAGGTCCGAATAAACAATTTGGTGTAATCTAAACCCCAGCCACTCATCAATCACGATAAGCCCTTCCAGCTTTTGATTGATTGTGGCAGTACCCATTCATTTCTTTCTCCTATGTGTTTGCAAAAATTAAACCTGGGTCAAAAAATAGCTAGAAGAATGATTGTAGAGTTAGCTAGTGGAAAAGTAGTATCTTGCTACTCTGTAGGAAACCTTGATTTTGAGTTGGGTAATGAGCAAACTCATGGCCACTTTAGAGTCTTGCCATTAGGAATTTATGATGGAATCCTTAGGATGGATTGGTTAATTGCAAACAAAGCTAGCATTCGCTGTAACCAAGGGAGGGGAAAACAGGAAAACCTAAATGTAGGATAGTCAAGGCAAAACATCTTCTCAAGGGAGCACGTAAGGGTCAGCAAGTTTTCTTAGTCAAGCTCAACAAAACCATTGAACCTAGTAAGGAGACAGAACCTTCTTGGCTCCAAGAATTGTCTGACATCTTCCCTGATGAGCTTACAGGGCTACCACCCTCGAGAAATCGATCATGAAATCGAGGTGACTGGAGCTCAACCTATCTCAAAAACGCCCTATAAAATGTCCCTTCCTGAAGCCATTGAACTTAAAGAGCAACTTTCCCAACTCATTGAGCAAGGATTCCTACACCCCAGTAGCTCTCCTTGGGGGGCACCTATTCTTTTCCAAAAAAAGAAGGACGAAACTCTCCGCCTTTGCATAGATTATCGAGGGCTAAATCAAGTCACTGTCAAGAATAAGTATCCTATCCCTCGCATCGAGGAACTTCTTAACAGGCTTCATGGGGCCAAAGTTTTCTCAAAAATAGATTTGAGGTCTCGTTACTATCAGATCAGAGTCAAGGAAGCAGATATACCCAAGACAACCTTCAATACCCGTTATGGCCACTATGAGTTTACTGATGTCATTCGGGTTAACCAATGCTCCTGCAACCTTCAACCGCCTAATGCAAGATATATTTTGTCCTTACTTGGATAAATTTGTGCTTGTTTTTTTTAATGACATCTTAATCTACTCCAAATCAATGGAAGAGCATGAGGAGCATGTGCGTAGAGTTCTGCAATTACTACGTAGACAAATTCTATGCCTAGAAGAGCAAATGTACTTTCTTTACTCATCAAATTGAGTATCTTGGGTTCATCGTCTCCAAAGATGGCATCTTAGTAGACCCCGCCAAGGTCAAAGATATTCTGGAGTGGCCACCCCCAAAATCAATTTGTGAAGTTCATGGGTTTTGGGGAATCACAGGATGGTATAGGATTTTTATCAAAGATTATGACTTGGTAGCTGCACCTTCTTGATGGATATTCTTAAGAAGGATTGCAAAATAGTGTGGCTTCCAATCCATCAAAACAGTTTAGATCAGCTCAAGGTCATTATTACTTCTGCCCCAGTCCTGAAACTTCTTGATTTCACCAAGGAATTTGAAGTGGTTTACTGATGCCAATAGTCTAGCACTTGGTGGTGTCTTAGGCCAAGAAGGAAGACCAGTCGCTTATACTTCCCGCAAGCTGAAGCAATATGAAGCAAATTATGCCACCCATGATTTGGAGCTCTTAGCAGTTGTTCACTGCCTCAAATTATGGAGACATTATCTCTTGGGGGATGAATTCCAGCTTGTAACTGACCACAAAAGTCTGAAGTGGATCTTCACCCAGCCTAACCTCAACATGCGGCAAATGAGATGGATTGAAATTCTACAAGAATATGACTTTGACATCAAATTTTGCCTTGAGAAAGATAATGTGGTAGCAGATGCACTTAGCCAAAAATCTTTCTTAAGTGCAATTTCAATGCCAAATAATCCCATACTGGTCAAGGTGGAAGAAGTCTTATCTCATGATCCAGATTATCAGAGGATGGTGAAGTTAGTAGAAGAAGGGGGAAATTCAGAGAAAGAGAAGAATCTAATCAAGGGATACTCCACTCATGAAGGAAGCCTCTACTTCAATCTCACAGGCTATGTATCCCTAAGGATCCTGCTTTAAAGAAACTAATCCTCCATGAAGCTCATGATAGTCCTGCTCTGCAAGACACCTAGGCTATGTAAAAACATTAAATGCCGTAAGAAGAAGCTTTCATTGGGCAGGCTTGAAAAATGATGTCCTTCGGTACTTGAAGCAATGTCTCTCATGCCAAAGGATCAAAGCTGAAAGGGTCAAGATGCCTGGGAAACTTCAACCCTTGGATATTCCCCAAATGAAGTGGGAGTGCATTAGTATGGATTTTGTCACAAGTCTCCCCACTGTACAAGGAGGATATGACTCCATTCTGGTAGTAGTGGACTTACTTACCAAAGTAGCTCACCTTATACCAGAAAAGAAGACCTTCAAAGCTTCCGATGTTGCTCGATTATTCTTAAAGGAAGTCTTCAAACTTCATGGTCTCCCAAAAAGGATAGTAAGTGACCGGGATTCTGACTTCACTTCAAAGTTATCGCAGTCCTTATTTCAAGCCCTGGGCACTCAACTTTGCTTTAGCACAACCTATCATCCAAAGACTGATGGCCAGACTATGAGAGTCAATTAGGTAATTGAAGACATTCTCAAAGCATATTGTGGACGGGAACCAAGAAGATGGATTCAATACCTTCCTCTGGTAGAATTTGCCTACAATACATCTTATCATCAGAGCATAGGAATATCACCATTCAAAGCACTCTATGGGCAAGAATGCTTATCTCCTCTAAATTTCTCTGATCCGACCATAAGAGTTGAGGCATCTAGGAAAATGCGCGAAGAGATGGAGGAACAAACCAAGGCAATCCAAAAGGATATTGAAGCTGCTCAAGATCGGCAAAAGCATTATGCTGGAAGGAGACAAAGTTCTTCTACGAGTGTGACCCAAATGAAGTTCTCTATCACTTAGGAAATATAAGAAGCTCAGCCCTAGGTATTGTGGTCCCTATACAGTTATCAAGTGTCTAGGTAAAAGTGCCTATAAACTCCAGCTCCTAGTCCATATCAAAGTCCACAATGTATTTCATGTAAGTTTGTTAAAACCTTATGTACCCAGTCTCGATCATATTCTTGATGATGAACAAGTTGTAATCCCTACTCAAGGAGTCCTTGAATTACAGCCCAGTAGGATCATAGTTTCTAAGGAAAGGCAACTCCGAAATAGAACTCTTGTAGAACATCTAGTATAGTGGAAAGATTACCCTCCTGAAGAGGATGCAACTTGGGAAGATGAAGCTACACTCGTAAAGGATTATCCCCAATTCATGAGACCAGATGAGGACATCTCGATTTCTTTAAGGGGAGAACGATGTAACATACCCATCTTCACTAATAAAGAAATATCCATGTAATAGATGAATTTATGAGTGTTTATGGTATAAAAATCAATGTTTTTATTAAATGAGCCACTTCTACTTAGAATCTTCAAATTTCGAGCCCAAATTTAGAATCTGCATGCGATTTTACCCTAGTATAGGATTTTTCAGCATCCAAAACGGACACCGGATCAAGCTTATACGCAAAGCGACGACCTTTAAACCTTAATAAATGCACGATCGGGTGTCCATTGATGAACGATCTGCACCCCAATGACTAGGGGAACATCTCGGACAAAAACTTTTTTCATCCCCCCGGGCAGTCCGACATGCAAATCGAGACTGACGCCCCAAATTTGGAGACCTCGTCCCAAAAAATGGACTGTACACAGTGCACACTCACCAGGGTGCCCGTACAATGGCCGCACAAGAACCAAAGGTCAGCCACCCACTGTGTGGTCCACACGCATCGCTACGTGGACACCCATGTTGCCTCTGACCAAATAAGGTACATGCGTACCACTCCTTTCATTGTTAACCGCCACCACCTACCTTTCCCCCAGAGCCATGTAGGCCACTGATCCACAGCCTTTGTCGGCACACCGTCCTTTCGACCGTACTTTGTGCAGCGCCCACACCCGTACCCCACAGCTATATAAACCCCTGGGGTGCTCCATGGGCAGCACGTATTTCTGCGTAGCCTATACTCTACCATGTTGCCATATGTACCCCCCTCTGTCCCTCCGCAGTGTACTTGCTGCAGTGCAGCCGTCCCTCTCAACACCCCCTCATCTGCCACTTTTCAGATAAGGGAACTTTCCTCTACTCCCCCCTTGTTAGAAGGCAGTGTCCTTAGCTCTTCACCCCGCACCCCCCCTCCCCCCCGCCCCCCGTGTGAAGAGACTTACAGTAGCACCCCTCTCCCCTTCAGCAAAACGTTTTTGTTAAGGACATCTCACAAATTTCCCCCCCCCATTTGCGTGGACTTTAGCAAGAGGTTTTGACCTTAGAGAGGGTTCATGCGTTGTGGTCTTTTGCTCATGCGGTGAGCAAGAAAATCTCGGAATTGAGATTTGACTGGAGCAAATTTGACCGCGACAACGAGCACTACAAGGCGACGTCCAAGATGGCCCCATCCCAAAAATGCCAAAATATTGCCTCGGGAGGAGCACGCAACAATGAGATTGGAGAAGATGCTCCTAATGCGGCTCCAACCCTCCCGTTACAAGCTCCTCAAGGAAATGGTGGCCAGGTTAGCTTGGTTATCTTTTAATGAAGAGTTTTTTTTCTTTAATATTAATGTTAATAAATGTGTATCTTTTCCTTTAAAAAAAATCAAATTGTATGAAGCTACGATTTGAAGTGATGCTATATTCAATGAATTGTATTGAAATTGTAAGCTTTAAGAGAAAGAGTGTAAGTTTTTCCTGGCTTCGACGCTAACTCCGTTTTGTGCTTGTGTAGCTGGGCGGCGTCGTTAGCAAAGCCCGGGAATGGCCCAAGGTATCCCTTATACCGTTGGGAGAATAAGGTTCGCCGATTGAGGCGAGAGATTATGATGCTGTCTAGTTCTGAGGGTTCAGGCTAGTGCGGTGAATAAGCCCACCCTAGTGCGTAGACATCCCTTTGAGGGGCAGGAGGATCGAGCGACGGAGCCTGGGAGGGCGACAGGCCGGCTTGAGTCCTCGCCACCAATGGCAGCCGACGATGAGGTGTATGGTCTGGTAGGGTTTTGCCCAGCATGTAGAGGCTGGAAGGCTGAATTCTAGATCATCAACAGTATAAAGGAAAAGAATAAGAGAGCCGGTTTGGCTTGTATGGGATTGATTTATGTATAAACCTTTTTTTATAAATCTTATCTTTATTGTACTATGGCAAAGGGCTATTTAACAAACCTTGTGAAAAGGGCCTTAATTAAGGAACATGTTTATTTATGTCAAACAGTGTGGTAGAATTAATTAGAAAACAAAATTGACACGTGAGTAGGGTGGGAAGTGGGAGGATGGAATGCCCCGATGGCACCATCCTACGGCGGACGGGTGGACCCGATCAGTCAGGTAGCTTTCCAACAGATTAAAGTGAAAGCCCTATGCTAAATTGGTTCTCGAGCAATTCTATTCTAGAAGACTAGGCTAGCGGCTGTGCCTTGCATGGATGAGGAAAAAAGCATTGTCTCTAGGAATCAAGACTAGTAGTTGCCCAAATTATGATCAATTACCCTATGGGTGATTTGATTTTTAGAAGATCACGCTCCCCTTGTGGGATAGGACTAGGTCTTACCTATGAATCGTATCCTTGCATCTTTACATGGTCAAGGTGTCGATGAATAGGAAATTTTCTCCAAGTTAAGACTTAGTGGACTATCTTAAGTGTTTCCCCTATTTTGGAAGGGGGGAACCTTACACTATGGCCTTAACCAAAAAAATTCCACTCCATCTCTATCCTTGTGAGTTCATAATATATCACAAACAAAGTAAAAAGGTCTCTTTGCTTTGAATTGTATAGCACCATCGAGGACCACACCTAATGTTGTTCCTATTTGATCCCTTGACCTTTCTTTAGCCACCTATCATGTAAGGAGAAACCAATATTGGACAAATAGAGTAGATCATGTACCTTATCATTCAATACATAGGAATGGATAGTCTTCTTCACATCACCCAACACCGCTCTAGAAATATGAAATGTGAACCAATATGGTGACTTGGTTGAATACTAGTGCATTATTTGGCTCTCATTTTTCTCTTTAAACGAATAATTCTCCATGAAGTTAATGACCAAGACCACAATATCGCTTGAAAAAATTGACAAACATTCCTTAAATTTTTGAGCTTTCCACTTATAGATGAAGTTATACTTGATAAAGCTGTTGATGTGTGCTTTGAACAAGGAAAGTAGATCAATGCATGCCAACTTCTTCACAACAACAAGATCCTTTGTTTTCTTGTTGTTCCCCTCATCAATATCAACCTTGCCAGTCTTGATGTCCTCAAAAACCTTGATATAGAACTGTAAATCCTTCTTGTCATTCTCTCTTGGAAACAACACCAGCCATTCAATGCCAATGGCCACAGTTTTCCATCAAACATTTATGTGCATGAAACATGGACATATAACGCTTGGTACATAGTACGGATTCCCAAATGTTTGTGACACTCTTATATACAGCTGTGCAGCCAATTGACCCTAACTCCCCACATACAGAATAAGTATATGTGCATGCTGGCCCATGGCTACCAAAGCACCGACTAATTGACTGCATCCTTGAGAAAAATCATCTAGCACATGTGCAACATAGTAACAAGTATATTGATCTCGTAACTTGTGCACAAAATATGCCGTTAGGCTCTAAAAGCATCTTACAAAGATCTTTAGGCTCTCAAAGCATCTTACAAAAATCTTTAGGATCTCAAAACATCGTACAAAGATCTTAGCTCTGGATAACGCTCTTGGAATCTTCTATAGATTTAACCTACCAAAATAATAGAACGAACGGTTAAGGTTAATTTGTATGAGAGCTTCAAAGTAGTTAAAACTCATTAACAAAACTAGTGAAGCACTCTTAAACACTTAGAAGCAATATACTGCTTTAAAATAGTTAAAAGCATAACCAGTGAAGCACTGTCAACAAGCGAACGCTTAGAAGTAATATATTGATTTAAAGCAATGAAAAGCACAAAAAGTGAAGCACTGTCAAGCACTTAGAAGCAATATATTGCCTCTATATTGCTTTAAAACAATTAAAAACAGTTAAAATTTATTAACAACCAATGAAGCACTATCAAACACTTAGAAGTAATATACTGCCTCTTAAAGTAGTTCAAAGCACAACCAAGCACTTAGAAGAAATATATTTCTTTGAAGAAATTAAAAGTGATGATACCAATTAAAGCTCTTAGATGCAATATATACTGCTTTAAAGCAGTTAAAATCACTAATAACTAGTGCAGTAAGTAATATATAGCTTTAAAGTAGTTAAAAGCATTGATAGCCAATGAGAATACTACTTTAAAGTAGTTAAAAGCACCAACAAGTGAATACTGCTTTAAATTAGTTAAAAGCATTGACAAGTGAATACTACTTTAAAGCAATTAAAAGCATTGACAACTAGTAAGTACTACTTTAATGTAGTTAAAACTATTGACAAATCAGTGGAATACTACTTTAAATTAGTTAAAAGCACTAACAAGTGAAATACTACTTTAAAGTAGTTAAAAGCACTAACAAGTGAATACTACTTTAAAGTAGTTAAAAGCACTAACAAGTGAATACTACTTTAAAGCAATTAAAAGCATTGACAACTTGTAAGTACTACTTTAATGTAGTTACAAATATTGATATTTAGTGAATGCTACTTCAAAGTAGTTAAAAGCACTGACAACTGAATACTACTTTAAAGTAGTTAAAAGCACTGACAAGTGAATACTGCTCTAAAGTAGTTAAAAGCACTGAAAAGTGAATACTGCTCTAAAGTAGTTAAAAGCATTGAAAAGTGAATACTACTTTTAAAGTAATTAAAAGCATTGAAAACCTGTAAATACTACTTTAAAGTAAGTAAAAAACTTTGGCAACTACTAGTGAATATTGCGTAGCCATCTGTCCAATAGAAACCAAGTTCTTCGCGTACATAATGTTTGGAACATGAAGTACATCTACCAAGTACTTCATTTTTCTATCATCTTGCATAGATAATGGCACTTTACTAACATGTAGAACGGGGTGCATAATATCGTCACATGTTTCTATGTAACCTATTTTTCTTTTTCTACATGTCTCTAAAATACTTTCCATGACTGATCATGTGGTTAGAGGTGCCAGAATCCATATACAAAGCATCTCTAGATTCTAACATGTATCTCTTATTGTAGAACTGAGAGCATATGATGCCACATCACAAACAACTGCCCACTTTTGTCATCACCCTCTTTCCTTGATAAAGCATAATTACCTTGGTCCAACTTTCCACTCTTGGTATCATTCTTCTTTTTATAGCAGTCCTTTACCATGTACCTTGGTTTGCCACAGTAATAGCACTCTATATTATTTGCATTTTGATTTCGTTCCCAACCACCTCCGCCTCTCTAGCTCTTTCTACCTCTAGAGTGGCCTCTTCCACCTAGTATTTGCACATATGATTCTTGTTATTGTTCAGCCATACTTTTGATTCTTCGTTCCCAACCACCTCCGCCTCTCTAGCTCTTTCTACCTCTAGAGTGGCCTCTTCCACCTAGTATTTGCACATATGATTCTTGTTACTGTTCAGCCATACTTTTTATTTTCAAAATAGCCTCGACCTCGGCCTCTAGATGATGATTTCCCTATACCTCTATCTGTATTTGAGTAGAAGGCCTTATTATCTAAATTTGTATAAGATGAACCTCCCCCAATATTCATCTACTGGATGAGAATAGCAATTATTCCTAAAAATTAAGAAAGTTCTCTTGAACTCCAATAGAGGTTTAAAACTGGTTCTATTCCTTGCCAAGACCATTCAAGGTCATTAAAACCATATCATGATTATCTACTAGTGATCCAATATAAGCAAGGGCATCTGTAAGTCCTTTAGCCTTTATTGAGTAATTATTTATAATAATCAACTTTCCTCTGGTCACATTATGCAACTCTTACTTTAGTTGTATCTTCCAAGTTTGGGTGTTTATGTTGTACATCTTCACCAAGGTATCCCAAGCCTCCTTAGGTATTTGTCTGTCCTATATATGCACAATCATAGAATTTGTCACACTAACAAACAAATAGTACAACACCTTTCTTACTCTTTCATGCGATGCTTTATATGGTCACACCTATTGTGGGGTCATATTTTCTTCAACAATCTTTGACTCCTTTTTATTACTTGTGATGATGATCCAATATCCTTTTCTCATAACCAATATCCAATATCCAAAAATTGGTTATCTCAAACTCTCATGCTTAGAAGTTATTTTTGTCTAGCTTCTTTCTCACAATCTATGATAGACTGTTAGAGATATTTGCTTGTAGCTCTTTACCAAATAGTTCTTACAAAAAAAACCTTGTGCACTTGTAACAAATCTATAACCTTCAATAGTAATGGTACTGTTAACCTGTTATAATGCCATTGTTTCTTCCAGTCACATAAACATACATCCACCAACACCTTATATAACACTTAGATTCTCTACATAGGCTAAAATTCTGTAGCAACTTTGCTTTGATAGAAAATTGGGCAAACACAATCAAAATCGACACTTTCATAGAGTGGTTATGAAAATCTTGTAGAGCTAAAATGGGACATGTGCAATATAGTCTTATTCCTTCACCCAAGAGGATACTTCAATCTGAGACAATGACTTCCCTATTTGCCTATAGCTGTCGCAACTACCGAAGGTGTTGCTCTAAAATCAAAGAGAGAAACAGATAGAAATACCCTTATTTATGTACCACTTTCTTACTTGCCTAGTTCTTGAGTCATGCTTACGTCCTTAGCTCTCACACAAATCGAAGCTTTGATACCGTAAAAATAATGCATGGGAGAGGGAGCGCTTGATTTCCTTGCAAAAGCAAACACACACACACATGCACAAGAGAGAGCAAGACACAAGAGAGAGATGGATGGTTGAATTTTTCTTCTACCTTCTTCTCTTCTCTACAACCATAATGTAAAGAGATAAGAGTATATAATACAAGAGAGAAAATACTCTCCTACTATAACTTATAATGGTCAATCCATAGTGTAAACCTAACTATATGAGCTCCTGCTATAACTATACCATACTCTAGTAATCCAAGTATGGCATGCCTGTTGTCATACTCTAGTAATCCAAATCTGACATGTTGTTGTCACACAACCTATCATCCACTGGTAGCATACCATAATCTCACTAACCATGCGAGTGGCAGAAGTTCATAAGCTGTCACCCAAGTGGGTCATTAATGTCAGCAGCACTAGTTGAGCTCGATATCTCAACAAACACAAGATCCTTATCCTCAAGTATGATTTCGCTAGTACATGGTTGTCTTTGATTTGTGGATAAGGGATAGACACGATTTTTCTCAATAGAAGTTTCTTTGATGAATCCCCAATACCTTTGTAGCTTTGGCAACATTGATATCTTTTGATTCATATCATGAGAATCATCAACTAGTATCATGAAAAGCCGATCTCTTCAGGAAGAGTCATCAATGGCCTTGGGATGATCTTCACTTGTGTTAAAGTGTTATGGATGTTCGAAACCATAATTGCTTCAATGATGTAGGCTATAAATCCTTAAATGTAGGATGGAGGAGTTGCTAAAAGATCTCCTTTTTAGCATTTAAGTCCATCCCCTTTATTTGTCGTTCAAAACAATTTGCTAATACTTTGTAAACCTAGCCTCTTTTCTTGGCATCCATAGTAGTAATCACTTTAGGAGCACGCTCTAAGCGTTGCAATGACTTGGCTCTTATTCGTGACCCTTTTTTTTGAAGTCCAATACTCCCTTCTGTTGATCTTTGCTTTACGATGAGAATCACTATCTCCAAAGGATTATGCATCCACAACTTCTACTCTTGACCATTAGTAACAAACAATTAAGGATGTGAAAAATCATTCTTTAAGGAAAGTAAATAAAAAATGATAATAATTACAAACAACCCTCAAATATATATCAAACTAAGGGAGAAAGTGAGGATACCAAAAAAGGATTCAAATACGTTACCAACTAAATAAGTCAAAGTCAATCATAAGCTAACAAAATAGGTCTAGCTTACAAAACATAGCTCTCATCCCAATCATCGAAATGACCATAATTTGCACTTAGGAAAAAGAAAAAGAAGGGACCAGAGATCAAATTTTTTGCACTCTTCAGAAGAAGAGTGCACTCTTCAGAAGAAGAAGAAGTGATGAGGATGTAATTATGATCATTTTGATGATTGAGATGAGAGCTATGTTTTATGAGCTTGACCTATTTTGTTATATACCTGGGGGTTTCTTGTATCTATTTTCTTTTTTTATTTACTATCGATACTTCACAAAAAAAAAAAGAGATGAAAAAAAAGAAAAAGAAGAAGTGAGCAGAGATCAAATCTTCCACACTCTTTAGGTGAAGAAGTGAACAGGAAGTGTAACAAAACTTATCAGCACTTTCATTCATGTTTTGCTAACCTATGTTGCATGCATGGATCTCCACATTTGTGTGTGTGTGTGAGAGGGAGATGCTCTCTCTCTCTCTTTCTCTCTAGAGAGAGAGAGAGAGAGAGAGAGAGAGAGAGAGAGAGACGACTTTAATAAAAAAGATAGAGAGATGACTGTAAAAAAAACAAATAGCTCATCAAAGCAAAACCAAAAAGCCTGCAATCGAGAGCATATACATTTAAAGAATGATTTGCTCCATGCTATGCATTCCATGATGGACTTACAAAAGGATGTCTTACCACCATGCCATTATGTAGGGTTTTTACTAAAAATAATAACTATACTTACATAGATAATAAATGCTATAATGAAAACATATATCTACACCAAATCTAAAATTTTCAAAATAAAAATGCAAAATTTAACTTCCACCCTTGGATCACTTGATGATTAACTTTTTCCTATAATCAATAGCTATACTTATACAAATAATAAATGCTAGTTAAAACATATCTATGCCAAATCTGAAAATTTTAAAAACAAAAATTGTGAAATAAACCTCCACCCTTAGATAACGATTAGTCTCCAATTACTTTGGCTAGGCAAGTTTCCCCATTCCTCATAATGTCTTGTGCATAAGGCAAGGTCTTGTTTTCAAGTAATATTGGTTAGGGGTTGAATGTGAGTGTGCATGTGCACGTGTGTGTGTGTGTGTGTGTGTGTGTGTGTGTGTGTGTGGGTTTTTGTGTGTGTGTGTGTGTGTGTGAGAGAGAGAGAGAGAGAGAGAGAGAGAAGAGAGAGAAGAGAGAGAATTTCTAAAATGTAAAGTGATGATTTGCCAATTCAATTAGAGGACAACTCATGGATGCAATGCACGGGTGTGTAATGTGTGTGTGTGAGAGTGAGAGAATTTACACTCACTAGTATTATTTTTGAAAATGTAAAGTGGTGAAGTGTACAACTAATGGGACGTGGCCCTGTATATGGCGTGTCATAGAGTAGGACCAACATGGTTATGAACAATGCTCGAAAAAAACCATTTTCCTAAAAAAAACTTACAAAACCTTCACCTATAACAAATAAAAACCTTCACCTATAACACAAATCTGAGAAATTATTAATAAGGATTTTTTAAAAAAAAATTGGAAGGTGTTTTGTTAGTTTTGGGAAAAACTTACAAAACCTGAACAGAAAGGGTTTATCAACAGGTTTTCTCAAATTCAATCATGAGAAATACACTGAAGGAACTAACACGGATAAAGACCTTTGGACTTTAATGCCATGGGCACTCAGAGGAGGAGGAGGATGATGGGAACAGGCCAGTCTTTTCCTCCACCGTCCAAGAAAAATATCTGAGCGCGGTGACTGGGTGAGGAACCCACGTTCTCAGACATTTGGTGGCCAACTGTGTTAAAGAGACGACGGGGAGAAGCCACCCTGTGCAGGCAAAGCCCACCGTCTTCTGCCAGAACACAACTAAAAAGAAACATGTGCAAACACTGTGTACAGGCTTGTTTCCTCTTTTCCAGCTGTACTGCCTACCAGCCGCGTCTCAGCTTGCCGCCGACATGTTGGCTCATATATATATAACATGGCCTTCGGTTTAATCCAATTTCCCACAGCTTGCAGTAATTAGGCTAGGCACCCACCTACCTGATCTCTAGATTAGAAGAGTGCAAAATCGTTCATGATATCTGTAGTTGCAAGAGCTCAACACATAAGATTATCTTTGGAGAGATAATTAGCGTTGGAGAGCGAATTAAAATAAGAAGAGAACAAAATCACCCACAGTTTGTGTAGGTACGAGCCCAACATATAAAATTAGATTGGCTTCTTGATCCTTTGTAATACCTTGTTGTTGCCACCCACGCCAAAGAAAACTGCCGTGCGTACTGGATCAAACTGCAGGTCCACATATATATATGTATATGGATCTGCAACCAAAGCCCAGCTCTGATCCTTGCAGCCTCTGCACCGATCGTATTCATGTTGATGATAATGAAGGTGTGCAGCCCCTGCATTTCCTGTGCCCCATCTCTCTGGAGGTCATGGAAGATCCCGTTATTCTCTGCACAGGCATCACCTACGACCGCTCCAGCATCAACACCTGGCTCCACACTACTGGTCACAACACTTGCCCCCTCACCAATCAGGTCCTTGCCAACAAGGACCTCCTGCCCAACCTTGTCCTCCGCAAGCTCATCCACAAATGGCACTGCAGCAGTCGCGCATGTCAACACAATGGTTGCTCTTCTTACAGTAACTGCGCCTCTTCTGCACCCTCTCCAGTAGTCCTTGAGCTCCAAGTGCAGCAGCAGCTGCTTACCGGCGGCCCTTCCACGCCAACATTGCGAGCTCTCCAACGCCTTAAAGCTAATTACAATCGCTCCAATCTTTCGCCAACTCAATTCACCGCACTCATCACCACGCTCGCACAGCTTCTGCAAATCACAGAAGATGAGACAACATGCGAGACAGCTCTTGAGCTTTTGGAGATGCTGCTGCTGTCCTCCTCTTCATCAGATCAGGGTTATATTAACAGAGAAGTTGCTACCGATTACGATTATCTCAAGCTGATCCCAATCATCACCGCGACGATACTGGGGGTCTCGTTGCGTGCTACTGAATACTCCGTTCGCATCCTATGCCGGTTGTGCGTGGATGATGGATGTTGCCGTGAAGCTGTTGAGAGGGGTGCAGTAGCCGAGGTGCTCATGGTGCTCCAACTAGCTCAGGCCTACACTGCGAGCACATGGAAGAAGAAAGCCGTGGTGCTCCTCAGGCTTCTCTGTAGGAAAGGATGCCGAGTTCCTCGAATTTACCTGCAGCCTACACGTAAAATCCCTGGCAATGGAGTCCAGACAGCCGCGTCAAGGGACACTATTTAAAAGTTCACGTAGGCGTTGAACAGATTTTCGGACTCAAAACAGGCAAAATGGGCATGACAAGACATAAATTCTTTCAACGCCCAAATACATAGTTAAAAAATTCCCGTAAGTTGAAACAATTGCAAAAGCACAATAACTTAACCTATGAACCAATGTGAACTAATCCTCAACAAATAGCTTTTGAACTTGGGGTCTATACTTCTGTACAGTTACCTATTCTTTTGACAATAATATATTGATTTAGTAAAAAAAGAAGAAGCTTTTAAACAACTAAGCTTTCACATTACAATGGGTACCTAATACTACTTGAAAAGATATAATAGATATCCATAGTCTCACACTAGCCTATCGTGATGCATTAATTAATGCGGGTTACCACCCATGATTAATTAAACTACGATTATAAACCTTAGTCCAAAAAACCTTACTTAAACTAAGGTCATGGACCCCACCCTTAATGCACCTATTACTATACAACAAAAGTCATAGCGCCTTACTCGACCTTAGTCCATTAAACCTTACTCAAACTAAGCTTATAAACCTTAGTCCATGTCATGGACCCCACTCTAATTCAGTGCACTTGTTACTATGCAGCACTAGTCCTCGACCTCACCTCCTAATTTAGCCCCACCACAGCTCCCCAATTTGCACATCTTCAAAGCTCCCACTGGCCCCCTCGACGTGCCCCCGCAAAAGAAACCCCACAATAGAATCCCCCTAATTTAGTCCCACCATAGCTCCCCAATTTGCACATCTTCAAAGCCCCCCCGCCCCCTCGGCGTGCCCCCACAAAAAAATCCCCCTAATTTACTAGCCCCACCGTAGCTCCCCAATTTGCACATCTTCATCAAGCTTCCTCCCTCTCCATTGCTGCAGAAACTCTACCCCTCTTTAGTTTACTCTAGGTTCAGGAAGCCTATTCTCAAACTCTTACCCTCTTTGAAGGTTTCCATTGCTACACTGAAAACCCTCAACTTTCTCTCCTCTCCACTCCTCTGTTGTAAAACAAGCTTTTCTTTTCCCTTCAGATTCTCTTTTCTTACCACCATGGCCTCTTCCAGTAATGTGAGAAGACCTAGGGAGAAGGTGGAAGAGCTTGTGCTGCATAACACAAGAGATGAGAATGGAGTTTGGGCTCCAACAAGATTCAAGGTTGGGGCTTGGGTCTACATGCAGCCAAGCTCTAAGGGACCACATTGAGTGCGTCAACTGGGGAATATGCTACATCATTGGAAGGGGCGGCTACAAGGCTTCAAGCATACTAAGAAGGAAGGACTAGTTGCCATAGTGCAACATGTGTATACCCTTGGAGACCTGTACATTCAAGGCCAACGACCAAGGTTTCCTTCAAATTGTCAGTGTAACATAAACATAGCTTTAACAACATGCTAATATTGGATTTTTTGTTTCAAATTTTCTTATGATCCTCCATTTTCTTATGTCTCTCTGCAAATACTTTCCCCTCTAATTATGTTGAGGAACAACCACTCCAAAGCCTCACTGGAGTTTTCTATGCTATGCATGCATCCATTGGAGAGGCAATGTTTGTATCTCAAAGCCCAAGTGATCTTGTACAGAACAATATCTTTTTCTTTTCTCACTCATATTTTGTAGATACAAAACCAGGTTTATTTGGCAAGCTAGAAGAGATCCCCAACCCCCCTCTTAACAATCCCGAATGGCCCAAACTAGATGCTTGGACCATCTTATGCTTAAAGTTTAAGATGGTAAGTGATATCAAGACATCACTCAAGTTTTCAAAGGCATCTAGGTCAGTAGGGCTAAATTGGTTTTGTCCTTTACATAATTTTGTGCACATGTTCAATTCCATGATGCCAATGCACCAACAAACAAAAACAATGTATATTTGTAAGGAGATACGGTCTCACCAAATTCAAGGATTTCT
Organism: Cibotium barometz; assembly: GCF_041138505.1. Taxonomy (NCBI): domain Eukaryota; kingdom Viridiplantae; phylum Streptophyta; class Polypodiopsida; order Cyatheales; family Cibotiaceae; genus Cibotium; species Cibotium barometz. The sequence continues at coordinate 52,964,600 of NC_141062.1, forward strand.
AGGAGAGGGTTGGGAGGTTAATGAGGGGTCACATCAAGGTGATGTGTACATATGCCATGTAGTAGATTCTACAGTGTCTTGCAGGTTCTTGAAGGCACGCTCTATTTTGTACATGCGTCTACACTACCAAAGATGGATGCAAAAGCACGGGACATGGATCCCACTTCAAGCCTCAGAAGAAGAAATTATGCTTATTGAGGTAGCTGTGATGATGCAAAATGGATGGATTGAGCGAGTGGCAGCAAGCAAGCATTGGAGCCTAACAGACCTACGTCAACACTTTAGCATCATGGGCTTTGACAATGTGGAAGAGTCAAGTTTCAAGTTGATGAGAAGAAAGGTATATCTGATTCCACTACATGTCTAGAATTAACCCTTACACTTTCTAGTAATTGTGTCACTTTCTGGTTATTGTGTCACTTTCTATATTTTTACAGATTGGGAAGTGTAAGGAGGGGACAACCATGGGAATTATGTATAGGACAATATTTTGATTTTTCCATTGGTTTCAGAGGGTGGTTGAAATTGACGCATTTGCAGGGAGAGGCGGTGGGAGACCAGGCCAAGGTCCATGGACATGATACTGCGTTGGTGCACTATCTTGGTCGGCTTCTTGTGGATGGCATCGCCATTATCCACAGGGACTACACCCCTCAACCTGCCTTCACTCTCTTCTTTTTGAAAGCCCTCTCTAAGGTGCTCTGTGTAGCCTCTAATGGCACAAAGCACCAAATGTATAGTTCTGATTAAAAAATCTCTTGTCTTAGATGTTTTTGGTTCTGGATTTAGGGGTAAGCTTCTTGCTCGTATAGGTTTAGCCAAAAGCATAGGCATAGAGGATCCTCAAGAAATAGCCCAATCACTCCTTGAGTACGTGAAGCTGACTACTTGAAAATCTTGACTCATGCACATGCAGGTGTTGGGGGTGGACACTTTTCGGGCAATACCATAGCTAAGTTGATTAGGTGGTCTGGGCTTTGGTGGCCAACCTTACAAATGGATGCCAAAGAATATGTGAAACGTTGTGACGATTGTCAAAGGACCAAACCTCCCATCACAAAGGACAATATGCCATTGCGGCCTATGTTAAGCACACGTGCGTTTGCCAAATGGGGTATTGATTTTGTCGGTCCCATTAAACCTCTAGCTCGTCACACGCATGCCGAATATATTATAGTCGCAACAACTGACTATTTGACCAAATGGGTAGAAGCAAAGGCTACAGTCAAAAATGATGCTAGAACCACAGCCAAGTTCTTGTATGAGTACATGTTTACACGCTATGGCTTACCTATTGAAATCGTTAGTGATCAAGGTGTGCACTTTGTGAATGAGGTCATAGATTTTTTACTTCAAAAATTTTTGGTAATTCACAAGCGTTCTGCACCATATCATCCCCAGACCAATGGTCAAGCTGAGAGTACTAACAAGATTCTCTGCACAGCACTCACAAAGATTGTTGAGGGACATAGGACTGATTGGGAGCAAAAGTTGCACTCAGTTCTTTGGGCATATAGAACAGCCTATAAAACATCTGTGGGGCACAACCCCATTTGAGCTTGCCTTTGGGCTAGATGCAATTCTTCCCATTGAATTTCTTGTACCTACTCTACGAGTTGCTAAACAATTGGACTCGACTGGTCATGAGCTTTCTCAACGCATTGATGAATTGGAAAATCTTGATGAGACCCGCTTATTGGCGGTAATGGAGATGTATGCCGAGAAGAGGAGACAAAAGCAATGGTATGATCGAAATGTAACAACTGGCCGATTCAAAAAGGGGGACCTTGTGCCCTTGTACACACTTAAGAAGCATAAGCGAAAGCTCAAGAAACGTGGCCTAGGACCATTTGTGATTAATGAGCTTACTCCTAGTGGTGCAGTGCGTTTAGAGACACTAGAAGGTGAGCAAATGCCTAACTTCATTAATGGAAGTCGTCTCAAGAAATACAATGAACCACTAACTGAAGCCATGCTTCAACAAATGCATGCTGCCAACACACGGAAAGAAGCACATGACCTACTTACACGTCAGGCTCAAGAAGAGGCTAAAGCTAGAGTTGCAAAAGCCAAGGAACGTTGCAAGGCTTCTGTGTTGACCTTACAGTTGGCTATTGATGAACAATATGTCGATCCTTTCAATATTCAAGTGTGTCTTCATCTTCATGAGACTACCTACTTTGTCTCTGCCTTAATTGACTCTGGTGCACATTATAATGTTCTCTCATTTGACACATGGGTAACCTACACTTGTGCACATTCCTATTGACTTATGAAGCTTCTCAGGTGAAGATAACCCTATAGAGGGAAAATGTGTCATTTATGATGACCATTCAGGATTATTTTAAGCTGGGTAATGAGCAAACTCATGGCCACTTTAGAGGCTTGCCATTAGGAATTTATGATGGAATCCTTGGGATGGACTGGTTAATTGCAAACAAGGCTAGAATTCATTGTAACCAGGGGAGTATCACTTTTGAAAATGAGCATGGCCAAGTAATATCCGTTCACGGGAAAATAGAAAAACCTAAATCTAGGATAGTCAAGGCAAAACATCTTCTCAAGGGAGCACGTAAGGGTCAACAAGTTTTCTTAGTCAAGCTCAACAAAACCATTGAACCTAGTAAGGAGACAGAACCCTCTTGGCTCCAAGAATTCTCTGACTCCCTGATGAGCTTACAGGGCTACCGCCCTCGAGAAGTCGATCATGAAATCGAGGTGATCCCTGGAGCTCAACCTGTCTCAAAAACACCTTATAAAATGTCTCTTCGTGAAGCCATTGAACTTAAAGAGCAACTTTCCCAACTCATTGAGCAAGGATTCGTACACCCCAGTAGCTCTCCTTGGGGGGCACTCATTCTTTTCCAAAAAAAGAAGGACGGAACTCTCCGCCTTTGCATAGATTATCGAGGGCTTATAAATCAAGTCACTGTCAAGAATAAGTATCCTATCCCTCGCATCGAGGAACTTCTTTTGAGAGGCTTCATGGGGCCAAAGTTTTCTCAAAAATAGATTTGAGGTTTGGTTGCTACTATAAAATCAAAGTCAAGGAAGCAGATATACCCAAGATAGCCCCTTCAATACCCATTATGGCCACCACTATGAGTTTATTATAATGTCATTCGGGTTAACCAATGCTCCTCCAACCTTCAACCGTATAATGCAAGATATATCCTGTCCTTACTTGGATGAATTTGTACTTGTTTTTTTTTATGACATCTTAATCTAGTCCAAATCAATGGAAGAGCATGAGGAGCATGTGTGTAGAGTTCTGCAATTGCTCCGCACGCACTCGGGGGGGTCACTCTATGTAGAATATCCCTATCGCGTGCGTTCAAGGCCTATATTTTAAATCCCTTATCTGTGAATTTTTTAATCCATATAATATCCCCTTTTCTTTATGAATCTGTAAATTTTTTTGAAAAAAATTTAAATCATACCCTTATGTAAATATATTTCTATAAGTTTCATAAATTAAAAATATGCTTCTGTTGAACTCACATGATATTCACATTTTTTTGTGAGCGACCCCCCCGAGCGCACGCAGACACAAGCTCTATGCCTAGAAGAGCAAATGTACTTTCTTTACTCATCAAATTGAGTATCTTGGGTTCATTGTCTCCAAAGATGGCATCTTAGTAGACCCCACTAAGGTCAAAGATATTCTGGAGTGGCCACACCCAAAATCAGTTCGTGAAGTTCGTGGGTTTTTGGGAATCATGGGATGGTATAGGATTTTTATCAAAGATTATGCCTTGGTAGCTGCACCTTTAACGGATCTTCTTAAGAAGGATTGCAAAATAGTGTGGCTGCCAATCCATCAAAACAGTTCTGATCAGCTCAAGGTCATTATTACTTCTGTGCCCCAGTCTTAAAACTTCCTGATTTCAGTGGTTACTGATGCCAGTAGTCTAGCACTTGGTGGTGTCTTAGGCCAAGAAGGAAGACTAGTCGCTTATACTTCCTGCGAGCTGAAGCAATATGAAGCAAATTATGGCACCCATGATTTGGAGCAATTAGCAGTTGTTCATTGCCTCAAATTATGGAGACATTATCTCTTGGGGGGCAAATTCCAGCTTGTAAAACTGACCACAAAAGTCAGAAGTGGATCTTCACCTAGCCTAACCTCAACATGCGGCAAATGAGATGGATTAAAATTCTACAAGAATATGACTTTGACATCCAATTCCGCCCTGGGAAAGATAATGTGGTAGTAGATGCACTTAGCATGAAATCTTTCTTAAGTGCAATTTCAATGCCAAATAATCCCATACTAGTCAAGGTGGAAGAAGTCTCATCTCATGATCCAAATTATCAGAGGATGGTGAAGTTAGTAGAAGAAGGGGGAAATTCAGAGAAAGAGAAGAATCTAATCAAGGGATACTCCACTCATGAAGGAAGCCTCTACTTCAATCTCACAGGCTATGTATCCCTAAGGATCCTGCTTTAAAGAAACTAATCCTCCATGAAGCTCATGATAGTCCTGCTACAAGACACCCAGGCTATGTAAAAGCATTAAATGCCGTAAGAAGAAGCTTTCATTGGGCAGGCTTAAAAAATGATGTCCTTCGGTACTTGAAGCAATGTCTCTCATTGCCAAAGGATCAAAGCTGAAAGGGTCAAGATGCCTGGGAAACTTCAACCCTTGGATATTCCCCAAATGAAGTGGGAGTGCATTAGTATGGATTTTGTCACAAGTCTCCCCACTCTACAAGGAGGATATGACTCCATTTTGGTAGTAGTGGACTACCAAAGTAGCTCACCTTATACCAGAAAAGAAGACCTTCAAAGCTTCTGATGTTGCTCGAATATTCTTAAAGGAAGTCTTCAAACTTCATGGTCTCCCAAAAAGGATAGTAAGTGACCGGGATTCTGACTTCACTTCAAAGTTCTGGCAGTCCTTATTTCAAGCCGTGGGCACTCAACTTTGCTTTAGCACAGCTTATCATCCAGAGACTGATGGCCAGACTACGAGAGTCAATCAGGTAATTGAAGACATTCTGAGAGCATATTGTGTGGACAGGAACCAAGAAGATGGATTCAATACCTAATTCCTCTGGTAGAATTTGCCTACAATACATCTTACCATGAGAGTATAGAAATGTCACCATTCTCAAAGCACTCTATGGGGGCAAGAATGCTTATCTCCTCTAAATTTCTCTGATCCGACCATAAGAGTTGAGGCATCTAGGAAAATGCTCGAAGAGATGGAGGAACAAACCAAGGCAATCCAAAAGGATATTGAAGCTGCTCAAGATCGGCAAAAGCATAATGCTAACACCAAGAGGTCTGAAAGGATCTTCAAGGAAGGAGACAAAGTTCTTCTACGAGTGCGAACCAAATGAAGTTCTCTATCACTTGAGAAATATAAGAAGCTCAGCCCTAGGTATTATGGTCCCTATACAGTTATCAAGTGTCTAGATAAAAGTGCCTATAAACTCCAGCTCCCAGCTCATATCAAAGTCCACAATGTATTTCATGTAAGTTTGTTTAAAACCTTATGTACCCAGTCTCGATCATATTCTTGATGATGAACAAGTTGTAATCCCTACTCAAGGAGTCCTTGCATTACAGCCCACTAGGATCATAGATTCTAAGGAAAGGCAACTCCGAAATAGAACTCTTGTAGAACATCTAGTACAGTGGAAAGATTACCCTGAAGAGGATGCAACTTGGGAAGATGAAGCTACACTCTTAAAGGATTATCCGAGATGAGGACATCTTGATTTCTTTAAGGGGGGAACGATGTAACATACCCATCTTCACTAATAAATAAATATCCATGTAATAGATGAATTTATGAGTTTTATGGTATAAAAATCAATGATTTTATTAAATGAGCCATTTCTACTTAGAATCTTTAAATTTCGAGTCCAAATTTGGAATCTGCACGTGTTTTTACCCTAATATAGCATTTTACAGCATCCAAAACGGACACCGGATCAAGCTTATATGCAAATTTTGGTTATTTTTAGTTAAAAAGCGACGACCTTTAAACCTTAATAAATGCACGACCGGGTGTCTGATTGATGAACGGTCTGCACCCCAATGACTAGGGAACATCTCGGACAAAAAAGAAAATTGTCCCCCTGGGCAGTTCGGTACGCAAATCGAGACTGGTGTCCCAAATTTGGAGGCCCCGCCCCAAAAAAGAGACGGTACACTCACCAGGGTGCTCGTACAATGGCCGCACAAGAACCAAAGGTCGGCCACCTACTCTATGGTCCACACGCACCGCTATGTGGACATCCATGCTGCCTCTTACCAGCAGATAAGGTACATGCGTACCACTCCTTTCCTTGTTAATCGCCACCGTACCTTTCCCCCAGAGCCATGCAGGCCACTGATCCACAGCCTTTGCCGGCACACTGTCCTTTCGACCGTGCTTTGCGTAGCGCCCACACCCGTACCCCACAGCTATATAAACCCCTGGGGTGCTCCATGGGCAACACGCATTTCTGCGTAGCCTATACTCTGTCGTGTTGCCGTCTGTACCGCCCTGTGTCCCTCCGTAGTGTACTTGCTGCAGTGCAGCCATCCCTCTCAACACCCCCTCATCTGCCACTTTTCAGATAAGGGAACTTTCCTCTACTCCCCCCTTGTTAGAAGGCAGTGTCCTTAGCTCTTCTCCCCCCCTCCCTCCCCTGTGTGAAGAGACTTACAGTAGCACCCCTCTCCCCTTCAGCAAAACGTTTTTGTTAAGGACATCTCACAAATTCCCCCCCCATTTGCATGGACTTTAGCAAGAGGTTTTGACCTTAGAGAGGGTTCATGTGTTGTGGTCTTTTGCTCATACGGTGAGCAAACGATCTCGGAATTGAGATCTGACTGGAGGATTACGACCACGACAGCGAGCACTACAAGGCGACGTCCAAGATGGCCCCATCCTAAAAACGCTAGAATATTACCTCGGGAGGAGCACACAACAATGAGATTGGAGAAGATGCTCCTAATGCGGCTCCAACCCTCCCGTTACAAGCTCCTCAACAAGGAAATGGTGGCCAAGTTAGCTTGGTTATCTTTTAAAAAAGAGTTTTTTCTTTTCTTTAATATTAATGTTAATAAATGTGTATCTTTTTCTTTAAAAAAAATAAAATAAAATTGTATGAAGCTACAATTTGAAGTGATGCTGTATTCAATGAATTGTATTGAAATTGTTATCTTTAAGAGAAAGAGTGCAAGTTTTTCTTGGCTAGACGCTAACTCCGTTCTGTGCTTGTGTAGTCGGGCGGCGTCGTTAGCAAAGCCTAGGAATGGCCTAAGGTATCCTTCATACCATTGGGAGAATAAGGTTCGTCGATTGAGGCGAGAGATTATGATGATGTCTCGTTCTGAGGGCCTAGGCTAGTGCGGTGAATAAGTCCACCCTAGTGCGTAGACATCCCTGTGAGGGGCAAGAGGATCGAGCGACGGAGCCTGAGAGGGCGATAGGATGGATTGAGTCCTTGCCAGCAGCCGATGAGGTGTATGGTCTCGTAGGGTTTTGCCCATGTAGAGGCTGGAAGGCGAAATTCTAGATCATCGGCAGTATAAAGGAAAAGAATAAGAGAGCCGGTTTAGCTTGTATGGGATTGATTCATGTATAAACTTTTTTTTATAAATCTTGTCTTTGGCATTATTGTACTATGGCAAAGGGCTGTTTAACAAACCTTGTGAAAAGGGCCTTAATTAAGGAACATGTTTATTTATGTCAAACACTGTGGTAGAATTAATTAGAAAACAAAATTGACGCGTGAGTAGGGTGGAAAGCGGGAGGATGGAATGCCCCGATGGCACCATCCTACGAACGGGTGAACCCGATTAGTTGGGTAGCTTTCCAACAGAATAAGTGAAAGCCCTATGCTAGATAAATAGGTTCTCGAGCATTTCTATTCTAGAAGACTTGGCCAACGGCTGTGCCTTGCATGGATGAGGAAAAAAGCGTTGTCTCTAGGAATCAAGACTAGTAGTTGCCCAAATTATGATCAATTACTGTATGGGTGATTTGATTTTTAGAAGATCACGCTCCCCTTGCGGGATAGGACTAGGTCTTACCTATGAATTGTATCCTTGAATCTCTGCATGGTCAAGGTGTCGATGAATAGGAAATTTTCTCCAAGTTAAGACTTAGTGGACTATCTTACATGTTTCTCCTATTTTGGAAGGGGAAAACCTTACACTATGGACTTAACCAAAAAACTTCCACTCTATCTCTATCCTTGTGAGTTCATAATATATCACAAACAAAGTAAAAAGGTCTCTTTGCTTTGAATTGTAATATAGCACCATCGAGGACCACACCTAATGTTGTTCCTATTTGATCCCTTGACCTTTCTTCAGCCACCTATCATGTCAGGAGAAACCAATATTGGACAAATAGAGTAGATCATGTACCTTATCATTCAATACATAAGAATGGATAGTCTTCTTCACATCACCCAACACCGCTCTAGAAATATGAAATGTGAACCAATACGGTGACTTGGTTGAATACTAGTGCATTGATTGGCTCTCATTTTTCTCTTTAAACGAATAATTCTCCATGAAGTTAATGACCAAGACCACAATATCGCTTGGAAAAATTGACAGACATTCCTTAAATTTTTGAGCTTTTCACTTATAGATAAAGATATACTTGATAAAGTTGTTGATGTGTGCTTTGAAACAAGGAAAGTAGATCCATGCATGCCAACTTCTTCACAACCAGATCCTTTGTTTTCTTGTTGTTCCCCTCATCAATATCAACCTTGCTATAAGATTCCTGTTGTTTTTACCAGTTTTGGCCTAGAGAGAGAAAATCTTTTAGAGAGTGGTAATTCAATTTTTAAATATTTTAGATAGAAAAATATCTCATCTTATTAAAATAAGCTTCCCTGAAACAAAAGTTCAAAAAGATTTTCAGAAGGTGCATTAGAAATTAAGTATAATCTGTTCAAGAGGCATTATCCTGGGGGTGAAGATTTTTTCGAAATTTTAAATTAAGGTTCCTATGGACCAATAAGATTCATCCAAATGTATGGAGGAGATAAATAGAAGAATCAAAGGAAAATCCCCCAAAAATGAGTAAATACTCACATAAGATGAAGAGTTGACTAAGGACAAGGTTAATAGTTAAAAAAGAGAGATATTTAGGTGAAATGATGCATTTTTGACACCTCAGTATGGGGGAATTCTCCTCATGAAGGAGGCACCTATTTCACATGCTTGAATGAGTTTTAAACTCCCAAATAATGAGATATTTTTATCTCTCCTCTCTCCTGTTTCAACTAGATCCAGAAAGTGAGCAAAACTGACCTAAAAATGGTCAAAAATTGACCAAACTGATCTGGAAAATTCTAGAATCAGTTGGCTTGGTTAGAAGCTCAAATTTTCCTATAAATAGAAGCCTTCTCCTTTGTTGAAACTCAATAGTGTTTTGCACTGTTACCCTGCCTCTCCCAAGTGCCAAAAACAGGGAATTTTACTCATAATTCATTAGTTTTTGACCTTCCCTCTTCCAAAAGATTGGTGGCCACTCTTGTCTCAAACAAGAGTTGAACCCTCAAACCATCAAGCCAAAGGAAAGCACTCAAATTATCTATGTAAGTTGGAGATTCTTCTCTTTCCCATTCATTTTATGGTTTTTTTTAATGATTTTGTCTTCTCTGCATTACAAATGATGTTATGCCTCGCAAAGGGCATTCCCCTCTCTTCTCTAGTAAATCCAACCATTCTTTATCCTAGGTGAATTATTAATGAATAAAATCAAGTTTTTCATAATGATTCTCTTAAATAAGTAGAAAAATGTTACTTTAGAATGATTTAAATACTCTTGATGCATTTCTAATTAATTTTAGAGACTTAAAATTGAAAAATGGTCAGCCATACAAAGGAGGTTATGGTGAAATTTTTCAAAAATTTAGAAATAAGTATTATCTATCATTATTCTAAAAGAGTAATCCTTATGATTTCTATATTCTAAAGTGTCATTTTCATGCATAGAAGATGCATTTTGATTATTTGTATAAAAGAAATTTAGTCTTATTATAAAAGTATTACTTTCATTATAATTGATTTTCATGCATAAAAGATTATTTTTTAATTATAAAAGTGTTACTTTTATCATAATTGATTTTCATGCATAAAGTATGCATAAAAGATTATTATTTTTATTATAAAAGTGTGATTTTCATCATAAAATATTTTTATGCATAAACATATGCATAGAAGATATATTTTTTATATTAAATGTGTGATTTTCATCATAAAAGATTTTTATGCATAAGCATATGCATAAAAGATATTTTTTTTAATATTAAAAGTGTGATTTTCATCATAAACGATTTTTATGCATAAACATGCATAGAAGATATTTTTTAATATTAAAAGTGTGATTTTCATCATAAATGATTTTTATGCATAAATGGGTGCATAGAAGATATTTTTTTATATTAAAAGTGTGATTTTCATCATAAAAGATTTTTTTGCATAAACATATGCATAGAAGATATTTTTTAATATTAAAAGTGTGATTTTCATCATAAATTATTTTTATGCATAAATGGGTGCATAGAAGATTTTTTTTATATTAAAAGTGTGATTTTCATCATAAAAGATTTTTATGCATAAACATATGCATAGAAGATATTTTTTATATATTAAAAGTGTGATTTTTATCATAAAAGATTTTTATGCATAAACATATGCATAGAAGATTTTTTATATTAAAAGTGTGATTTTTATCATAAATGATTTTTATGCATAAATGGGTGCATAGAAGATTTTTTTTATATTGAAAGTGTGATTTTCATCATAAAAGATTTTTATGCATAAAAGATATTTTTTTATATTAAAAGTGTGATTTTCATCATAAATGATTTTTATACATAAATGGGTGCATAGAAGATATTTTTTTATCTTAAAAGTGTGATTTTCATCCATAAAAGATTTTTATGCATAAACATATGCATAGAAGATTTTTTTATATATTAAAAGTGTGATTTTCATCATAAATGATTTTTATGCATAAATGGGTGCATAGAAGTTATTTTTTTATATTAAAAGTGTGATTTTCATCATAAAAAGATTTTTATGCATAGAAGATAATTTTTTATATTAAAAGTGTGATTTTCATCATAAATGATTTTATGCATAAATGGGTGCATAGAAGATATTTTTTATATATTAAAAGTGTGATTTTCATCATAAAAGATTTTTATGCATAAACATATGCATAGAAGTTATTTTTTATATATTAAAAGTGTGATTTTCATTATAAATGATTTTTATGCATAAATGGGTGCATAGAAGATATTTTTTAATATATTAAAAGTGTGATTTTCATCATAAATGGATTTTATGCATAAATTAGATGCATAAGAGAAATTCTTTTATTCTAAAAATGTAATTCCTACTAAATTGGATTTATGCATGGAAAGATGCATAAAGAATTTATTTTAATCCAAAAGTGTCATTCTCATTTAAAATGAATTTATGCATAGGAAGATGCATAAAAGATTGATTTTTATTTCGAAAGTGTTATTCTCCTTAAAATGGAATTTATGCATAAATAGATGCGTAAAGAAATCTTATATCAAAAATAAGAATTCTCTTGTATTCTATAAATAGATATGAGGATGTGAAATGAATCAGATAGATGAAAATGAACGAGGAATAGATGGTGATGTATGGATGTGAATGTGGATGTGGATGTGGATGTATGGATGTGGATGTATGAATGTGAACGCGGATGTGAATGTATGATATAGATGTATGGATGTGAATGTGGATGTGGATGTGGATGTATGGATGTAGATGCGGATGTGGATGTATGAATGAAGATGTGAAAATGGATGTATGAATGTGAATGTGGATGTGGATGTATGAATGTGGAATGTGGATATGGATGTATGAATGTGAATGTGGATGTGGATGTGTGAATGTGGAATGTGGATATGGATGTATGAATGTGGAATATGGGTGTGAATGTGAATGTGGAATATGGATGTATGAATGTGGAATATGGGTGTGAATGTGAATGTGGAATATGGGTGTGAATGTGAATGTGGATGCATGGATGTAGATGTGAATGTGGATGTACGAATGTGGATGTGTAGGTGGAATAATGAATATAAATATGAATGTGAATGGATATGAAGTCGATATGAGCGAATGAATGAATAATATAAGATCTGAACGAATGAGACGTAATGTAAATTAAGAAAGATAGGAATGGATGTTATGTGAAGTGAATGAATCCGATGTGATGGGATGGAAAATGATGTATCTGGTCAAGAATGGATACACATATGATTTGGATTTGGATTAAGTAATATGGATTGATGAGGAACAATCTGGAAAGATGTGAGTTCATTATAGAAACTGTATTTGTGAACCTTTTGTAAATGATTGTTTTATGTCAAGAATGTTGGGGAAGCATTTTGACTGTCTTGAGAATGTGGTCGTGGAGACCTACCTGTTAAAGTTGCAACAGCTGACAGAGAGTCAACGGAGGACGTCTCGCGTAGCAAGGTCGGCCGAGATCTTGACCAGCCTCGGTTGGATTTAAATGGTGAGCTTCCGGTACGGTGGATGAGGGACCAAGGAAGCGGCCTATGAGTGAAGCGCTAGGTGACCTGCGAAGGATCCTAGAGGGTGCTGACCATACGGTGCTCGGGCTCTGGGTCGCCGAAGATACCCACACGTGCGTCATGGAAGATATTGAAACTAGGAGTAAGAGTTGTTTTCTGAAACCGAGTATGGATCTAGTTGATTGACCTTGCTGGTCCTCAACAACTGATGAGTCCATAGCTCTCTTATATGGATCTGTTAGTTGATCTTGCTGATCTTCAACGAGGATTCCATCTTGATTTTTATAAGTGATTATTTGTCGGGTACTATGTGCTAGGAACTATAAAAAAGGCCCATGAGTGAACAGGTGGTGAGCGTTCTGGTTGCCAATGATGCCATAGATACTCCGATGAAGGAATGATTGGAAATTAAGATTCAACCGGATACTTGGAAGCTATGATCAGTAACAATATGAATTCATTAAATGACTGAATTAAATACATTTGAATCTAGGAAAAAGGCAATTTCATATTGGGTGTGTAAGTGGTGTGACTGGAGTTAAATTTGCTTGAAAATCTGGCTAGGGGGCATGGGAACTCTTTTCCCTGGTACTGGGACAAAACCTAACCAAATTCTAAATTGGATCCCATCACTACAGTGGTTGGGTGGTTGGCTAACCCATGGGACTAGATGGGGTTAGGCTGGACTGATGGATCCGTAAAATGAGACTCTTTTCTGTTATTACGATAGATGAAGTAAATCTCGGATAGTAATTATTCTATGGATAGAAATCAACGGCTGTGCCTCTTGATGGGGAAAAAAGCGTTGATCTCTATGATCCAAGTGCAAGTTTCTTCCTTGATCTGGCCGAGTATCTTTATAGGTGCGGTCGGATCAGTTTGATCAGTAATGATCTTGACTACGTTAGAGTAAAATTTTATCATGGAGGAATCGCTTGTGCTTTCCGGGTAAGAGAAGTTTTTCCAAGTTCGTTTTGGAAGAACCGAGGAATTAGTCACCTATCCGGATATCCGTGGGCAAGGCCCCGAGTAGTGTGGGAACCTGCTCTGCGCAAGATGTGCTACTTTCGCTGCTAGCACCCCGATCCGTTGCGTGGTGGGGACAGGGATCTTACAGTTGGTATCAAAGCGAATTCGGCTAATGAGGATCAACCGAGAAGCCAAATATGTCAAAAATTTATCAAGAAGCACTAAAAGGTTGTAATTGTGTGATAAAATTCATACAATTTGATATTCAAACTGAAATTCGTAAATTGGTAATTGGGTCTTCAGATGGAAGTACCGCAATTGTATGGAATCCCTGACTTGCTTGAGGCCTAGACATGATGGTATTTACCTTATAGTTCCAAGAACCATGACTACCCGTATATACCGAGGGTATAACTGCAGCACTTTACTAGCTGTATATACGAGTAAATCTAAGACTTGAAATTATAAGCATTGATGCTATCCAGTTGATGAATTCGAATGTGATTGATATGATTTTTAAATTTTGGTTGAGAACTGATGAGTTGAATTAGGTTCTGATTGAAAAATGATGATCCCTGAAATTTGCTTGAAATATAATAAGCTGAGCGAAACCACAATGAGGATGAATCGGACGAGTCCCTCTGATGATGTTCTTAACTGGAATGATGACGTTAATGACTTCAACCAATCACTATAAGATTAGTGGATTGTGCTGGCAGATTGCTACTGTTAACTTTTGATCAGTGGATCAAGTTAAGGGTTGATAAATTAAAAATTTAAAAAAATGAAATCCCCATGGAGGACTATTCAGATGGAAAAAAAAATTTAGTTCGATGGACCATTATTGTGTTAAAGATATGAATGAGATATTCTGAATGAATTGTTGACTGATAATGCGTTCTATATGAGTATCTTTATCCCTTGATTCTGTGGGGAGCCGACCTATTTAGAGAACCCCGGAATCAGTTGAATCAAAAATCGGATTGAATCATAAATAAAGAGACTTAACAAAGCCATAGAGCCTCGGGCTCACATCAACGGGCTCACATCAAATAAAGAGTCTTGGGGATTATTATTGAGTGAAGCCTATGACTGTTTGGCCATAGGGGTCTCCTCAAGCCACGAAGTATTGGGGATAATTATGAGGGAAGCCATATCTTTGTAAAAAGCTATGGAAGCTAACAATTATTCTTCCAAAGAAAGTAGTCATGGTGGGGATCACTAGTGAGTGAGGCCTATGGCCGTTTGGTCATAGGGTTTCGCCAATCTTTTTGATCCAGGTGGTCACACATTTGTTCCATGGATGGGTGATATGTACTACGGATATCCATTTGACCCAGGAGGATCTATGTCTAGCCTCATCATCGACATTGATTTCCCACATTAAACATTTGACCCAGGTGGTTGGATAAAGAGAATGCAGGGAGAGCTTAAGTTCCTTATAAGAAAACACACATACACACAAGAAAGAGAAAGATAATGTTTACAAATTACATGGTTTTGTGGCATAGCCAACTATTCTCATAATTACAACATTTAGAGTGCCGTTACATGACACTTATTATGATATCTCTTATATGTAATGGAGAGGTACTACGTTAATCCCAAACTGGGGTGAGAATGGGGTTAACAGACTAGAAGATAGTTTCATCCATCACATTTCATAAAAAATGATAACTCTAAAGGAGCATGGAATGATTTAGAGAAGATATTGGTGCCAAACAATAGAACTCCAAAATTATCCTAAAAATTTAGTTATTTTTGGGTTGGACATATGTATTTGGGTCTCCAAGTGGAAGAGAAGGATGCCATAGCAATCCTTCTCAAGAGCATGACCTTGGAAGGATTCAACATGTTGGTGTTGGTGGCTACCTTGAAGAATCTACCTGACCCAACTTTTAGTGGCATTGAAACTTGATTGAAGAAAAAAAAAGACTCAAAGTCAAAGTAGGTAGATCTTCATTCTCCTCATCACACTATGAGGAGAAAGCATTCTTCACCAGCCATAGTGAAGAGTGAAGTGCAGCTTTTGGGGTAAGACATGCCATATAGAGAGAGATTGTTGGAGCAAGAAGAAGACTCCAAACAACACTCAAGAAAACATCATGAAAGAAGAGCCAACTAAAGGGGATTCCCAAGAAGAAGGCCAATCATCGAAAAGACTCTTCTAGTTGATAAAAGAGGGCACCCCTCTCACCTTGTGTTTAAACCTACTTATTCTACTCCTAACTTGTGTAAATTGTTAGGCTCTAATCTAACATTGTAGGCTATGAGGCACCTATGATCACTCTAGCAAATGACTAAGAGTGTAGGCATGGTGGTAGTAGTTCATCACTAAGCGGGAGTGTTGAAATAACAAGTGATGTTGTGGGTATTGTTTAGAGAAAGGGGGAGTTGGTATGTGAGCTTCAAACATTTATATGAGTTTCATAAGTCATAAACTATGGTTCAAAAGTCAAAGGGAGCCCAAAGATGGAAGAATATATGGAATGGCCAGCACATGTAGAGGCCAAAAGTAGGCACCTGGAAGAAGTGGGAAAAGATGCCAAGTGGATGCTCACTTCAACTTTAGTGCCCAAATCTAAGAGAGATTAGGGAGGACTTATCAAGCTTATGGTTTATGATTAATGGCTAATGGAGATGTATTAAAAATATATGTAATGGATCAAACACATGAGCTTTTATGCTAAACCTCTTGCCTTATTATTATGCCTCACATTTTTCATTAGCATTGTCATTAATGTTAATCCTCGGGGGGTTCACCTAAAAATATGTAAGTTTAGCACGTGAGTTCATAAAGAAGGGTATATTAATTCAAAACATTTATAGAATTACATTTACAGGAGGGGTTTTTAAAACCAATTTTGGAAAAAAACAAAAGTTTATGAAGAAAAAGGGGTCATTTTATTCATAAAAGTATGTAAGTGTAATGGGTTTTTAAAATACCCCTTGAATGCACATGATATATTAAAATTTCTTAGAGGTGAACCCCCTAAATGTTAATCTCTCTCTTACATTTCTAGCATGGTAAGATGTTGATTCTAATCCATTTCTACACACCCTAATCTTCTCTAGATACAAATCTCAAGTAATTCTCATTCTGTTTAGGCCACACATGAGGTTTAGGCCATACTTGTTAAAGTTGAATCTTGAAGATTGTCCCTACTTGAAGATTGTCCCTACTTGCAAGCATGTCCAAGTGTCACCAATATATGATGCTTCCACAAGGAATCTCCAACATTTTTAAAAAAGTGCATAGGATCCAACAAATGTTGCACACTGTTTAACTTTCTCCAACACTCTAGTCTATAAAAGACAAACCTTTTTTAGCTTCATTTCTATGAGCGTTTTTTATTGGATTCTTTATTCTTTGATTTTCAAACTATGCTTGGGTGAAAATAAGGCAAGGTGGTACACTTTTAGTGCTTTTTTGTGTGCTTAATGGGCGGTCAAAAAGCACTCTCACAAGAACCTATAAATTGAGATGGAAAAAAAGAAAAAACTTAGTCGTATTAAACTCAAATGGGCCATCATTTTCTTATGGCCATCAAGAATGATTGCTTTTCATAGCTTACATATATTTAAAACTACCTGTTTAATTGCTTTTCATAGTTTGACTTCTTTTCACAATTTGAATGTATTTCAAAGTAATAGTACTATATGTTACATGTCTTGTATAGTGTATGTAGTGAATGACTTACTATTTGACTGCTTTTCATAGCTTGAATGCATTTCAAAGTAGTAGTACTATATGTTTCATGTCCTACATACTGTATCCACACACTGTAGTGAATGACTTACTATTTTATACTGATTACGAAGTAGTAGACTTATCATAGCTGGGTTTTCCTCTCTCCATGAGCCTTGATTTATTTTAATCATAGATTAAAATGTTATTTATTTTGATGATGACAGGTCACAAGTGGGTTATTCAATGAAGGCCTTGGCGCACAAGTAGGCTTCTAAACCTCCTAATAGTTTAGGTGGATAACATGCAGCTAAGTCATAATCCCCTTAATCACATTTTGGTGGGAAATGTGCTAAGTCTTATTACCCCTGATATTGGAAAAGGTGCTATTTCAAGTGGATTAAATTACAAAGTAGGTATGAAATGTATTGTTAAATTACATGTATGTATTCTACTTAACCTTTCTCTTATCTTATAGGAAGAGTGCATCCATGTGTACTAGACTTTTAATATCCTAAGTCCACTAGTTTTTTTTTTGTTTCACAAAAGAGGAGTTCAATGCTAAGTACATACTTAGCTTGGATGGTGATAATGAACAAGACTTGACTAAGGAAGAAGTTATGGACAAAGAATGGCTATTGGTGTTCATTGAGGTCCACAAGAAAAATACAAAGATGCATTAAAGTATTGTTTGCCCATATTTGGTTGAGGAGTGTGTCCTTTTATACCATAAAGTGTACCAAGATCTCCCCTCCAACAATGAAATTGGAATTGCATTTGCTTAAGGGTTCATATATGAAAGATGTAAGAAGGCCCAAAAGATGAAGCACAAGGTGTCATGGGTTGCTAAACAATCAATTAGGATAATCAAAGGGCAGCCCACAACCAGGAGCATTACAAAGGAATATGGATCATTGGAAAAGTAAGAATGGCTCATGCAATGCATAGACCTCCAAGTCAACCCCATTGTCTAAGAAGATGGCTGAAATGGAGGCTAAAGAAGGTGGGTGCTCATCATCTCAACAAGAGTCTCATGGATGTGGGTGCATTGCACCAAATGAATATGCAACCACCCTCTCTGCGGAGTATGTTGGGTTGCTAGAAGCCATCGCTTCTCGAGACATGGTAAAAGTGGATGTGAAGAAGGGTTTATTAGCAAAAACAAAAGCAACATTAGATCAAAATAAAGAGAAGATGTTGCCTACCACAAGTGCCTCTAGTGTTACATTCCATTTACGACAGTGATTAGAAAGTACCAAGTAACGATTAGAAGATTTGAAGCATAACCTTGTGCCTTGAGAAGAGTAAGTAATGAAACTTGAAGCTGAAATCAATGCATTATACTGATTTTCTTTGTAAGTATGGAGTAGACAATGAGACATTGAATTTAAAGCCACTTGTGGAGTCATTATAGGTATGTTTCCTACCAATAATAGTTTCTTTATAGTGTTTCTATTCTTTATTTTCCATGATTTTCATAGCTTGTCACAACTTAAATGGTTTGAGTGATTGTAAGAGCTTTCAACTGATTTTAATAACTAGTACCATGACTATTTTGTGATGCTTTTCACTGCTTGAATGAAAGATGCACTTTCACTGCTTGTCAAGACTAGAAAAGTGTTGGCTTTTGGGTACTTTTGTCAATACTTTGTACTGTTTCATAAGTGATTGCTTTTAGGTGCTTTCAACAAGTAGAAAGTACCTCAAAATTGTATGGTCTTAGGTGCTTGTCAATACTTTGTACTGCTTCATAAGTGATTGCTTTTAGGTGCTTTCAACAAGTAGAAATTACCTCAAAATTTTATGGTCTTAGGTGCTTTTCACTGTTTAAGCAAGTCATTACTTTAAGGTGCATATGAATGCTTTAAGGTACTTTTTGGAAGTTCTTTAAAACACTTATGTGGACTTAGGTGCTTTTTACTACTTAAGTCACTACTTTTATGTGCTTTTAGTGTTGAGCTACTTTAGAGTACTTGAGAAAGTCGCTCCTTTTATATGTGCTTTTGTCTACTTTAGAGGGCTTAAGTAAGTCATTGATTTTATGTGCTTTTGACTTCTTTAGAGTACTTGAACAAGTCCCCTTACGACTTCTTATATGCTTTAGAATACTTTAGAGTACTTGATCAAGTCACTGCTTTTATGTGTTTTTTTTTTGGATTTAGAGTGCTTGAGCAAGTCACCACATTTATGTTCTTTTGACTGCTTTTAGGTGCTTCTTAATGCTTCATGATACTTAAACAAGTCACTACTTTTAGGTGCTTCTTAATACTTCAAGGTACTTGAACAAGTCACTACTTATAGGTGCTTTTAAAAGCTATAAGATATTTTTAGGTGCTTTTGCCCCATTCATGCAAGATATTATAATTTTGTGTATTTATTGTATTATGTTGCTATGTCACTTTGTTCATATGGTTTTGTTCATATGGAGGACTCTTATGTAACATGATGGTGACTATAATGAAAACTTAGTTTTGTCAAAGTTTAAACTATTTGATTTCATGTTGATTCCCATGTTGCCTTGTGTGTTCTAATACGCATGATATTATACTTGTTGTTCAGGAGTATGTTTCTCTTATAATGCAGCAAACCCCAATGATGTGGCAAATCCCATTAAGGTGCCTACGGTCGATGACAACGTAAAGCCCAAGGATGTGCTCGAGGAGTTGCCACCACAACTTGACAAGGTAGTGATGCATGATGTGACCAAGCTATGCCCAATGAGGTGCCAAAGCTTGATGAGCACACAAAACCTGATGGTGTGCCCCATGAGGTGCCAAATCTAGATGAGCACTCAAAGCCCAATGATGTGCCCAATGAGATACCAATGCTCGATGAGTAGTCAAAGCCAGATGATGTACCTAATGAGTTGCCGATGCTTGATGTGCCTAATGAGGATGTGCCAATGTATGTGCCTAATGAGGATGTGCCAATGTATGTGCTACACTCAAAGCTTGATGTCAAGCAACAAAAAAGATGTCTAAAGACGTGCATAATGTTTGGCGATCGTGATCCCTATATACACTTGCAATCCCACTTCACACTTCTCTAAATGTTACCTTGCTTTATCTCCCAGAAGACTCTGCTTACCTCCCTTTTATTAGATGAGCTTGCAACATGAAAATTATCATAGAAATGGGCCCTGAAAAATTCCACCATGTTAGTTGCACACTTTAACTACTCATCTGTGAGTGCCCTCTTAATTACTGCACCGGCCCCATTATGCTCCCCCCATCCTATGTGTAACATACCCATCCTCACTAATAAAGAAATGTCCATGTACTAGATGAATTTATGAGGTTTTTATGGTATAAAAATCAATGATTTTAATAAATGAGCTGTTTCTACTTAGAATCTTCAAATTTCGAGCCCAAATTTGGAATTTGCGCACGATTTTACCCTAGTATAAGATTTTACAGCATCCAAAACGGACACCGGATAAAGCTTATACACAAATTTTGGTTATTTTTTAGTTAACAAGCGACGACCTTTAAACCTTAATAAATGCACGACCGAGCGTCTGATTGATGAACGGTGTGCACCCAAATGACCAGGGGAACATCCCGGACAAAAAATATTTCGCTCCCCTGGGCGGTCTGGCATGCAAATCGAGGCTAGCGCCCCAAATTTGGAGACCTCGCCCCAAAAAAGGGACCGTACACACTCACCAAGGTGCTCGTACAATGGCCGCACAAGAACCAAAGGTCGACCACCCACTGTGTGGTCCACACGCACCGCTACGTGGACACCCATGCTGCCTCTGACCAGATAAGGTACATGTGTACCACTCCTTTCCCTGTTAACCCCGCCACCGTACCTTTCCCCTAGAGCCATGTAGGCTATTGATCCATAGTCTTTGCCAGCACACCGTCCTTTCGACCGTACTTTGCACAGCGCCCACACCCGTACCCCACAGCTATGTAAACCCCTAGGGTGCTCCATGGGTAGCACACATTTTTGCGTAGCCTATACTCTGTCGTGTCGTCGTCTGTAGTACCGCCCTCCTCTCTCCCTGTGTAGTGTACTCGTGCAGCCGCCTCTCTCAACACCCCCTCATCTGCCATTTTTCAGATAAGGCAACGTTCCTCTACTCCCCCCTTGTTTAGAAGGTAGTGTCTTTAGCTCTTCTCCCCCACCACCCCCCCGAACCCCCCCCTCCGCATGTGAAGAGACTTACAATAGAACCCCTCTCCCCTTCAGCAAAACGTTTTTGTTAAGGACGTCTCACAAATTTCTCTCTCCCCCATTTGCGTGTACTTTAGCAAGAGGTTTTGAGAGGGTTCATGCGCTGTGGTCTTTTGCTCATACGGTGAGCAAACGATCTCGGAATTGAGATCTGACTGGAGCATTACAACCGCGACAGTGAGCACTACAAGGCGACGTCCAAGATGGCCCCATCCCGAAAACGTTAGAATATTACCTCGAAGGAGGAGCACACAACAATGAGATTGGAGAAGATGCTCCTAATGCGGCTCCAACCCTCCCGTTACAAGCTCCTCAAGGAAATGGTGGCCAGGTTAGCTTGGTTATCTTTTAAAAAAGAGTTTTTTCTTTTCTTTAATATTAATGTTAATAAATGTGTATCTTTTCCTTTAGAAAAAAATAAAATAAAATTGTATGAAGCTAAGATTTGAAGTGATGTTGTATTTAATGAATTGTATTGAAATTAGTGGGGCGGCGTCCTTAGCAAGGCCTAGGAATGGCCCAAGGTATCCCTCATACCATTGGGAGAATAAGGTTCACCGATTGAGGTGAGAGATTACGATGCTGTCTAGTTCTGAGGGCCCAGGCTAGTGCGGTGAATAAGCCCACCCTAGTGCGTAGACATCCCTCTGAGGGACAGGAGGATCAAGCGATGGAGCCTGAGAGGGCGATAGGTTGGCTTGAGTCCTCGCACCAGCGGCGGCAGCCGACGATGAGGTGTATGGTCCCGTAGGGTTTTGCCCAGCATGTAGAGGCTGGAAGGCCGAATTCTAGATCATCGGCAGTATAAAGGAAAAGAATAAGAGAGCCGGTTTGGCTTGTATGGGATTGATTCATGTATAAACTTTTTTTTATAAATCTTGTCTTTGGTATTATTGTACTATGGTAAAGGGCTGCTTTAACAAACCTTGTGAAAAGGGCCTTAATTAAGGAACATGTTTATTTATGTCAAACACTGTGGTAGAATTAATTAGAAAACAAAATTGATATGTGAGTAGGGTGGAAAGTGGGAGGATAGAATGCCCCGATGGCACCATCCTACGCATGGGTGGACCCGATTAGTCGGGTAGCTTTCCAACAGATTAAGTGAAAGCCCTACGCTAGATAAATAGGTTCTCGGGCAATTCTATTCTAGAAGACTAGGCTAGCGGCTATGCCTTGCATGGATGAGGAAAAAGCGTTGTCTCTAGGAATCAAGACTAGTAGTTGCCTAAATTATGATCAATTACCCTATGGGTGATTTGATTTTTAGAAGATCACGCTCCCCCTGCAGGATAGGACTAGGTCTTACCTATGAATCATATCCTTGAGTCTTTGCATGGTCAAGGTGTCGATGAATAGGAAATTTTCTCAAAGTTAAGACTTAGTGGACTATCTTCTCCAAGTTAAGACTTAGTGGACTATCTTAAGTGTTTTCCCTATTTTGGAAGGGGGAAACCTTACAATTGGTATTAGAGCCAATCTTAGCTCCTAGGACTTGCCATTTAAGGACTGCTTTGTAATGTATGTTTTACCTGACACAATGCTATAATTAATAAAAACATCTTACTAAAAACAAGTTGAATTGATGTTTGAATGATTGTAGGAAGAGGAAGATGCCTACTCAAAGTTTCTAGCTTTCCAATGCATCTTCGAGACTGCTAGTCACTCAAATTTCGAGTTCCGTGACACCATGATGTAGATACTAGAGAAGATGTCCCTCCTCCATTTCTCTCGTATCGAAAGAGGACGGGGTAGAGATTTTTTGGAGTCGCGGGCCGAGATATTTCTTCATCCGAGCGGATCGAATTGGAAACCTTACCATCGACCTAAAGCGGATTCGTTGGATTGAAAAGTTGAAGATGATCCATTTATTTTGGTTGGTTGGGCCAACACCTCTGTGACTCTAGATGGGATTCGCATACCTAAGGATCGCTGGGTGTATGACCGAGTGATGCAGAACTTACCTGCTGACAGCGTAGCTGTGTTGGGACCTACCCCAATCCAGAGTCTACCACCCTTACCATCAGTTTTTCGAGTCTTAGAAACTACAACGGAATCCCCATACTTCACCTATGTGGACCGCTCTACCCTTATGTCATAGTCAAGCTTAGGAATTTTCCTTGATGGTGGCAAATAAGACTAATTATATTAATCTCAGATCTTTGTAATAAAACTCATCCTTATAAATATTTGGAAATAAAATGATTTCAATGTTTTACTCTCCAAAATAAGCGTTGTGCAAGTATAAATCTTGTAATCTTAAATTTTTTTTTACAATGATGGCCAGGACAATCAGCCTTCACTTCCCAATGCGCTTTACATTGATATCCAGGAGAAGAAGCTCGTGCTCAAGCAAATGCAACCTCCCTCCTTCAAAGGAGAAGGTTCAAAGATTGAGAAGGATACTGAAGTCTAGATTGAAGTGATGGACGATTATTTCTCTACTGCCGGTATTGGAGTAGCAAATTAGTCTATGCTTGCACGATTTTGCCTCATCGGAGATGCTAAACTCTAGTGGAAACAATGGTGCCGTGACAAGGGAGTCACCGAGCATTCTCAAACGTGGGAAGACATCAAGCAGGCCGTGCAGGAAAGATATCTTCCCCCATCCCATGAATCCATAAAGATGAATGAGTTTTTTAGTCTTAGGCAGTACAGCTTAACTCTTGAGGACTACTATTCCAAATTTATCACTCTTCGAAAGTATGCCCTAGCTATGACTACTTCCCAGCAAGTGGCTCATTTCTGCCAAGGGTTAAATGAACCCTTAGATTCCCGCCTTGAAGCAATGAGACCAAGCACATTACAGGATGCTCTCATACGAGCAAAGCCCCTTGTGAAAGAAATGAGGACTGACAAAGCTAAGCCTCAAAAGAGATCTTACCCTGACGCAAATCCTAAAGATCAACCCTACAAGAAACCCCAACAGAATTTCCCATACTACAACAAAGGGCAGCAAAGCAACTTTTTTGTCCCCTGCTCATATGCTGCTTCTTCCAGAGAAGGCCCTCTGTGTTTTAAATGCAATGAGCCGGGACACTTTAGGGCCAACTGTCCCAAGATGGCAACATCATTTCCCCAAGGTGGCAGAGGAAATCAAGGCCGTGGAACCTCTATCCACCAAGGTGCAAGAGGCGGTGGACGTGGCAGAGGCCGTGTGGAGGAGCAGTTGCTACTAGGACCGCCTGTAATATAGGTGAAGAACCGACCTTGGAAATGGCTGAAGAAGAGCGTGCCACCGTCCATGCGACAGTAGAACACCAAGGTCCGAATAAACAATTTGGTGTAATCCAAACCCCAGCCACTCATCACGGTGAGCCATTCCAGCTTTTGATTGATTGTGGCGATACCCATTCATTTCTTTCTCCTAGGTGTTTGCAAAAATTAAACTTGGGTCAAAAAATATATTGAAGAATGATTATAGAGTTAGCCAGTGGGAAAGAAGTAGTATCTCGCCACTCTGTAGGAAACCTTGATTTTGAGCTGGGTAATGAGCAAACTCATGGCCACTTTAGAGTCTTGCCATTAGGAATTTATGATGGAATCCTTGGGATGGACTGGTTAATTGCAAACAAAGCTAGAACTCATTGTAACCAGGGGAGTATCACTTTTGAAAATGAGCATGGCCAAGTAATATCCGTTCGTACAGCCCAGTAGCTCTCCTTGGGGGGCACTCGTTCTTTTCCAAAAAAAGGACGGAACTCTCCGCCTTTGCATAGATTATCGAGGGCTTATAAATCAAGTCACTGTCAAGAATAAGTATCCTATCCCTCGCAGGAACTTCTTTTGACAGGCTTCATGGGGCCAAAGTTTTCTCAAAAATAGATTTGAGGTTTGGTTGCTATCAAATCAAAGTCAAGGAAGCAGATATACCCAAGATAGCCTTCAATACCCATTATGGCCACCACTATGAGTTTATTATAATGTCATTCGGGTTAACCAATGCTCCTCCAACCTTCAACCCTATAATGCAAGATATATTCTGTCCTTACTTGGATGAATTTGTACTTGTTTTTTTTATGACATCTTAATCTACTCCAAATCAATGGAAGAGAATGAGGAGCATGTGCGTAAAGTTCTGCGATTGCTGCGCGCGCAGACACAAGCTCTATGCCTAAAAGAGCAAATGTACTTTCTTTACTCATCAAATTGAGTATCTTGGGTTCATTGTCTCCAAAGATGGCATCTTAGTAGACCCCACTAAGGTCAAAGATATTCTGGAGTAGCCACACCCAAAATCAGTTCGTGAAGTTCGTGGGTTTTTGGGAATCATGGGATGGTATAGGATTTTTATCAAAGATTATGCCTTGGTAGCTGCACCTTTAAGAAGGATTGCAAAATAGTGTGGCTGCCAATTCATCAAAACAGTTCTGATCAGCTCAAGGTCATTATTACTTCTGTGCCCCAATCCTGAAACTTCCTGATTTCAGTGGTTACTGATGCCAGTAGTCTAGCATTGGTGGTGTCTTAGGCCAAGAAGGAAGACTAGTCGCTTATACTTCCCGCAAGCTGAAGCAATATGAAGCAAATTATGCCACCCATGATTTGGAGCTCTTAGCAGTTGTTCATTGCCTCAAATTATGGAGACATTATCTCTTGGGGGGCAAATTCCAGCTTGTAACTGACCACAAAAGTCGGAAGTGGATCTTCACCTAGCCTAACCTCAACATGAAGCAAATGAGATGGATTGAAATTCTACAAGAATATGACTTTGACATCCAATTCCGCCCTGGGAAAGATAATGTGGTAGTAGATGCACTTAGTGTGAAATCTTTCTTAAGTGCAATTTCAATGCCAAATAATCCCATACTAGTCAAGGTGGAAGAAGTCTCCTCATGATCCAGATTATCAGAGGATGGTGAAGTTAGTAGAAGAAGGGGGAAATTCAGAGAAAGACAAGAATCTAATCAAGGGATACTCCACTCATGAAGGAAGCCTCTACTTCAATCACAGGCTATGTATCCCTAAGGATCATGCTTTAAAGAAACTAATCCTCCATGAAGCTCATGATAGTCCTGCTAGAAGACACCCAGGCTATGTAAAAACATTAAATGCCATAAGAAGAAGCTTTCATTGGACAGGCTTGAAAAATGATGTCCTTCGATACTTGAAGCAATGTCTCTCATGCCAAAGGATCAAAGCTGAAAGGGTCAAGATGCCTGGGAAACTTCAACCCTTGGATATTCCCCAAATGAAGTGGGAGTGCATTAGTATGGATTTTGTCACAAGTCTCCCCACTGTACAAGGAGGATATGACTCCATTCTGGTAGTAGCGGACTACCAAAGTAGCTCACCTTATACCAGAAAAGAAGACCTTCAAAGCTTCTGATGTTGCTCGAATATTCTTAAAGGAAGTCTTCAAACTTCATGGTCTCCCAAAAAGGATAGTAAGTGACCGGGATTCTGACTTCACTTCAAAGTTTTGGTAGTCCTTATTTCAAGCCCTGGGCACTCAACTTTGCTTTAGCACAACTTATCATCCAGAGACTGATGGCCAGACTATGAGAGTCAATTAGGTAATTGAAGACATTCTGAGAGCATATTGTGTGGACGGGAACCAAGAAGACGGATTCAATACCTTCCTCTGGTAGAATTTGCCTACGATACATCTTATCATCAGAGCATAGAAATGTCACCATTCAAAGCATCTATGGGCAAGAATGCTTATCTCCTCTAAATTTCTCTAATCCGACCATAAGAGTTGAGGCATCTAGGAAAATGCTCAAAGAGATGGAGGAACAAACCAAGGCAATCCAAAAGGATATTGAAGCTGCTCAAGATCGGCAAAAGCATAATGCTGACACCAAGAGGTCTGAAAGGATCTTCAAGGAAGGAGACAAAGTTCTTCTACGAGTGCAACCCAAACAAAGTTCTCTATCACTTGGGAAATATAAGAAGCTCAGCCCTAGGTATTGTGGTCCCTATACAGTTATCAAGTGTCTAGGTAAAAGTGCCTATAAACTCCAGCTCCCAGCTCATATCAAAGTCCACAATGTATTTCATGTAAGTTTGTTTAAAACCTTATGTACCCAGTCTCGATCATATTCTTGATGATGAATAAGTTGTAATCCCTACTCAAGGAGTCCTTGCATTACAGCCTAGTAGGATCATAGATTCTAAGGAAAGGCAACTCCGAAATAGAACTCTTGTAGAACATCTAGTACAGTGGAAAGATTACCCTGAAGAGGATGCAACTTGGGAAGATGAAGCTACACTATTAAAGGATTATCCGAGATGAGGACATCTCGATTTCTTTAAGGGGGGAACGATGTAACATACCCATCTTCACTAATAAAGAAATGCCCATGTAATAGATGAATTTATGAGTTTTCATGGTATAAAAATCAATGATTTTATTAAATGAGACATTTCTACTTAGAATCTTCAAATTTCAAGCCTAAATTTGGAATCTGCACGCGATTTTACCCTATATAGGATTTTATAGCATCCAAAACGGACACCGGATCAAGCTTATATGCAAATTTTGGTTATTTTTAGTTAAAAAGCGACGACCTTTAAACCTTAATAAATGCACGACCGGGCGTCCGATTGATGAACGGTCTGCACCCCAAGGACTAGGAAACATCTCGGACAAAAAAAAAATTCGTCCCCCTGGGCAGTTCGGTACGCAAATTCGAGGCTGGCGCCCCAAATTTGGAGACCCCACCCCAAAAAAGGGACGGTACACACTCACCAGGGTGCTCATACAATGGCTGCACAAGAACTAAAGGTCGGCCACCTACTCTGTGGTCTACATGCACCGCTACGTGGGCATCCATGCTGCCTCTGACCAGATAAGGTACATGCGTACCACTCCTTTCCTTGTTAATCGCCACCGTACCTTTCCCCCAAAGCCATGCAGGCCACTGATCCACAGACTTTGTCGGCACACCGTCCTTTTGATCGTACTTTGCGTAGAGCCCACACCCGTACCCCACAGCTATATAAACCCCTGGGGTGCTCCATGGGCAACACGCATTTCTGCGTAGCCTATACAATGCCGTGTTGCCGTCTGTACTGCCCTGTGTCCCTCCGTAGTGTACTTGCTGCAGTGCAGCCATCCCTCTCAACACCCCCTGATCATCTGCCACTTTTCAGATAAGGGAACTTTCCTCTACTCCCTCCTTGTTTAGAAGGCAGTGTCCTTAGCTCTTCTCCCCCCCCTCCCCTGTGTGAAGAGACTTACAGTAGCACCCCTCTCCCCTTCAGCAAAACGTTTTTGTTAAGGACATCTCACAAATTCTCCCCATTTGCATGGACTTTAGCAAGAGGTTTTGACCTTAGAGAGGGTTCATGCGTTGTGGTCTTTTGCTCATACGGTGAGCAAACGATCTCGAAATTGAGATCTGACTGGAGCATTACGACCGCGACAGCGAGCACTACAAGGCGACGTCCAAGATGGCCCCATCCCAAAAACGCTAGAATATTACCTCGCAAGGAGCACACAACAATGAGATTGGAGAAGATCCTCCTAATGTGGCTCCAACCCTCCCGTTACAAGCTCCTCAACAAGGAAATGGTGGCCAGGTTAGCTTGGTTATCTTTTAAAAGAGTTTTTTCTTTTCTTTAATATTAATGTTAATAAATGTGTATCTTTTCCTTTTAAAAAAATAAAATAAAATTATATGAAGCTACGATTTGAAGTGGTGCTGTATTCAATGAATTGTATTGAAATTGTTATCTTTAAGAGAAAGAGTGTAAGTTTTTTCTGGCTAGATGCTAACTCCGTTCCGTGCTTGTGTAGCCAAGCGGCGTCGTTAGCAAAGCCTAGGAATGGCCCAAGGTATCCTTCATACCATTGGGAGAATAAGGTTTGCCGATTGAGGCGAGAGATTATGATGCTGTCTAGTTCTAAGGGCCGAGGCTTGTGCGGTGAATAAGCCCACCCTAATGCGTAGACATCCCTGTGAGGGGCAAGAGGATCGAGCGACGGAGCCTGAGAGGGCGACAGGCCGGATTGAGTCCTTGCCAGCGGCGGTCGACGATGAGGTGTATGGTCTCGTAGGGTTTTGCCCAGCATGTAGAGGTTGGAAGGCCAAATTCTAGATCATCAGCAGTATAAAGGAAAAGAATAAGAGAGCCGGTTTAGCTTGCATGGGATTGTTTCATGTATAAACTTTTTTTTATAAATCTTGTCTTTGGCATTATTGTACTATGGCAAAGGGCTGTTTAACAAACCTTGTGAAAAGGGCCTTAATTAAAGAACATGTTTATTTATGTCAAACACTGTGGTAGAATTAATTAGAAAACAAAATTTCCACTCTATCTCTATCCTTGTGAGTTCATAATATATCACAAACAAAGTAAAAAGGTCTCTTTGCTTTGAATTGTAGTATAGCACCATCGAGGACCACACCTAATGTTGTTCCTATTTGATCCCTTGACCTTTCTTCAGCCACCTATCATGTCAGGAGAAACCAATATTGGACAAATCGAGTAGATCATGTACCTTATCATTCAATACATAGGAATGGATAGTGTTCTTCACATCACCCAACACCGCTCTAGAAATATGAAATGTGAACCAATACGGTGACTTGGTTGAATACTAGTGCATTGATTGGCTCTCATTTTTCTCTTTAAACGAATAATTCTCCATGAAGTTAATGACCAAGACCACAATATCGCTTGGAAAAATTGACAAACATTCCTTAAATTTTTGAACTTTCCACTTATAGATGAAGTTATACTTGATAAAGTTGTTGATGTGTGCTTTGAACAAGAAAAGTAGATCCATGCATGCCAACTTCTTCACAACAAGATCCTTTGTTTTCTTGTTGTTCCCCTCATCAATATCAACCTTGCCAATCTTGAGGTCCTCAAAAACCTTGATATAGAATTGTAAATCCTTCTTGTCATTCTCTCTTGGAAACAACACCAGCCATTCAATGCCAATGGCCACAGTTTCCCATCAAACATTTATGTGCATGAAACATGGACATATAATGCTTATAGTACGGATTCCCAAATGTTTGTGACACTCTTATATAGAGTTGTGCAGCCAATTGACCCTAACTCCCCACATACAGAATAAGTATATGTGCATGCTCGCCCATGGATACCAAAGCACCGACTAATTTACTGCATCCTTGAGAAAAATCATCTAGCACATATGCAACATAGTAACAAGTATATTGATCTTGTAACTTGTGCACAAAATATGCCTTTAGGCTCTCAAAGCATCTTACAAAGATCTTTAGGATCTCAAAACATTGTACAAAGATCTTAGGTCTGGATAACGCTCTTGGAATCTTCTATAGAGCACAACCTACCAAAATAATAGAAAGCACGGTTAAGGTCAATTTGTATGAGAGCTTCAAAGTAGTTAAAACTCATTAACAAAACCAGTGAAGCACTCTTAAACACTTAGAAGCAATATACTCCTTTAAAATAGTTAAAAGCATAACTAGTGAAGCACTGTCAACAAGCGAACACTTAGAAGTAATATATTGATTTAAAGCAATGAAAAGCACAACAAGTGAAGCACTGTCAAGCACTTAGAAGCAATATATTGCCTCTATATTGCTTTAAAGCAATTAAAAACAGTTAAAATTTATTAACAACCAATGAAGCACTATCAAACACTTAGAAGTAATATACTGCCTTAAAGTAGTTCAAAGCACAACCAAGCACTTAGAAGAAATATATTTCTTTGAAGAAATCAAAAGTGATGATACCAATTAAAGCTCTTAGAAGCAATATATACTCCTTTAAAGCAGTTAAAATCACCAACTAGTGCAACATAGCTAAGCAGTTATAAGTAATATATAGCTTTAAAGTAGTTAAAAGCATTGATAACCAATGAGAATACTACTTTAAAGTAGTTAAAAGCACTAACAAGTGAATACTGCTTTGAATTAGTTAAAAACATTGATAAGTGAATACTACTTTAAAGCAATTAAAAGCATTGACAACTAGTAAGTACTACTTTAATGTAGTTAAAGTAGTACCACTTTAATGTAGTTAAAACTATTGACAAGTGAATACTACTTTAAAGTAATTAAAAGCATTGACAACCTATAAATACTACTTTAAAGTAAGTAAAAAACTTTGGCAACAACTAGTGAATATTGCGCAGCCATCTGTCCAATAGAAACCAAGTTCTTCATACATAATGTTAAGAACATGAAGTACATCTACCAATACTTCATTTTTCCATCTTGCATAGATAATGACACTTTACTAACATGTAGAACGGGGTGTATAATATCGTCACATGTTTCTACGTAACCTATTTTTCATTTTCTACATGTCTCTAAAATACTTTCCATGATTGGTCATGTGGTTAGAGGTGCCAGAATCCATATACAAAGCATCTCTAGATTCTAACACGTATCTCTTATTGTAGAACTGAGAGCATATGATGCCACAT
The DNA here is from genome assembly GCF_041138505.1 of Cibotium barometz. NCBI lineage: Eukaryota > Viridiplantae > Streptophyta > Polypodiopsida > Cyatheales > Cibotiaceae > Cibotium > Cibotium barometz. The sequence continues at coordinate 52,996,359 of NC_141062.1, forward strand.
CACAAACAACTGCCCACTTTTGTCATCACCCTCTTTCCCACATAAAGCATAATTACCTTGGTCCAACTTTCCACTCTTGGTAGCATTCTTCTTTTTATAGCAGTCCTTTACCATGTACCTTGGTTTGCCACACACAGTAATAGCACTCTATATTATTTGCATTTTGATTTCTTTCCCAACCACCTCCGCCTCTCTGGCTCTTTCTACCTCTAGAGTGGCCTCTATTTGTATTTGTGATTATCTAAATTTGTATAAGATGAACCTCCCCCAATATTCATCTCCTAGATGAGAATAGCAATTATTCCTAAAAATTAAGAAAGTTCTCTTGAACTTTCTTAAAATTATTCCTAAAAATTAAGAAAGTTCTCTTGAACTTTCTTAAAATTATTCCTAAAAATTAAGAAAGCTCTCTTGAACTCCAATGGAGGTTAAAAACTGGTTGTATTCCTTGCCAAGACCATTCAAGGTCATTAAAACCATATCATGATTATCTACTAGTGATCCAATATAAGCAAGGGCATCTGTAAGTCCTTTAGCCTTTACTAAGTAATTATTTATAATCAACTTTCCTCTGGTCACATTATGCAACTCTTAATTTAGTTGTATCTTCCAAGCTTGGGTGTTTATGTTGTATATCTTCACCAAGGTATCTCAAGCCTCCTTAGGTATTTGTGTGTCCTATATATGCACAATCATAGAATTTGTCACACTAACAAACAAATAGTACAACACCTTTTTGACTCTTTCATGCGATGCTTTATATGGTCACACCTATTGTGGGGTCATATTTTCTTCAACAATCTTTGACTCCTTTTTATTACCTGTGATAATGATCCAATATCCTTTTCTCATAAGAAAATTGGTTATCTCAAACTTTCATGCCTAGAAGTTATTTTTGTCTAGCTTCTTTCTCACAATCTATGATAGACTGTTAGAGATATTTGCTTGTAGCTCTTTACCAAATAGTTCTTACAAAAAAAACCTTGTGCACTTGTAACAAATCTATAACCTTCAATAGTAATGATATTGTTAACCTATTATAATGCCATTGTTTCTTCCAGTCACATAAACATACATCCACCAACACCTATAACACTTAGATTCTCTACATAGGCTAAAATTTTGTAGCAACTTTGCTTTGATAGAAAATTGGGCAAACACAATCAAAATCGACACTTTCATAGAGTGGTTATGAAAATCTTGTAGAGGTAAAATGGGACATGTGCAATATAGTCTTCTTCCTTCACCTAAGAGGATGCTTGAATCTGAGACAATGACTTCCCTATTTGCCTATAGCTCTCGCAACTACCGAAGGTGTTGCTCTAAAATCAAAGAGAGAAACATATAGAAATACCCTTATTTATGTACCACTTTCTTACTTGCCTAGTTCTTGACTCATGCTTACGTCCTTAGCTCTCACACAAATCGAAGCTCTGATACAGTAAAAATAATGCATGGGAGAGGGAGCGCTTGATTTCCTTGCAAAAGCAAACACACATATACATGCACAAGAGAGAGCAAGACACAAGAGAGAGATGGATGGTTGAATTTTCTTCTATCTTCTTCTCTTCTCTACAACCATAATGTAAAGCGATAAGAGTATATAATATAAGAGAGTACTCTCCTACTATAACTTATAATGGTCAATCCATAGTGTAAACCAAACTATATGAGCTCCTGCTATAACTATACCATACTCTAGTAATCCAAATATGGCATGCCTGCTGTCATACTCTAGTAATCCAAATCTGACATGTTGTTGTCACACAACCTATCATCCACTGATAGCATATCAACCATAATCTCACTAACCATGCCAGTGGCATAAGTGCAGAAGCTATCACCCAAGTGGGTCATTAATGTCAGCAGCACTAGTTGAGCTCGATATCTCAACAAACACAAGATCCTTATCCTCAAGTATGATTTCGCTAGCACATGGTTGTCTTTGATTTGTGGATAAGGGATAGACATGATTTTTCTCAATAGAAGTTTCTTTGATGAATCCCCAATACCTTTGTAGCTTTGGCAACATTGATATCTTTTGATTCATACCATGAGAATCATCAACTAGTATCATGAAAAGCCGATCGCTTCAGGAAGAGTCATCAATGTCCTTGGGATGATCTTCACTTGTGTTAAAGTGTTATGGATGTTCGAAACCATAGTCGCTTCAATGATGTAGGCTATAAATCCTTGAATGTAGGATGGAGGAGTTTCTAAAAGATCTCCTTTTTAGTATTTAAGTCCATCCCCTTTGTCTGTCGTTCAAAACAATTTGCTAATACTTTGTAAACCTAGCCTCTTTTCTTGGAATCCATAGTAGTAATCACTTTAGGAGCACGCTCTAAGCATTGCAAATGACTTGGCTCTTATTCGCGTGACGCTTTTTTTTTTAAGTCCAATACTCCCTTCTGTTGATCTTTGCTTTTATGATGAGAATCACTATCTTCAAAGGATTATGCATCCACAACTTCTACTCTTGACCATTAGTAACAAACAATTAAGGATGTGAAAAATCATTCTTTAAGGAAAGTAAATAAAAAATGAGAATAATTACAAACAACCCTCAAATATATATCAAACTAAGGGAGAAAGTACTGAGGATACCAAAAAAAGCATTCAAATACGTTACCAACTAAATAAGTTAAAGTCAATCATAAGCTAACAAAATAGGTCTAGCTTACAAAACATAGCTCTCATCCCAATCATCAAAATGACCATAATTTGCACTTAGGAAAAAGAAAAAGAAGGGTTTATCAACAGGTTTTCTCAAATTCAATCATGAGAAATACACTGAAGGAACTAACACGGATAAAGACCTTTGGACTTTAATGCCATGGGCACTCAGAGGAGGAGCAGGATGATGGGAACAGGCCAGTCTTTTCCTCCACCGGCCAAGAAAAATATCTGAGCGCGGTGACTGGGTGAGGAACCGACGTTCTCAGACATTTGGTGGCCAACTGTGTTACAGAGACGACGGGGAGAAGCCACCCTCTGCAGGCAAAGCCCACCGTCTTCTGCCAGAACACAACTAAAAAGAAACATGTGGAAACACTGTGTACAGGCTTGTTTCCTCTTTTCCAGCTGTACTGCCTCTCAGACGCGCATCAGCTTGCCGCCGACATGTTGGCTCATATATATATATATAACATGGCCTTCGGTTTAATCCAATTTCCCACAGCTTGCAGTAATTAGGCTAGGCACCCACCTACCTGATCTCTAGATTAGAAGAGTGCAAAATCGTTCATGATATCTGTAGTTGCAAGAGCTCAACACATAAGATTATCTTTGGAGAGATAATTAGCGTATTAGAGCGAGAAGAGAACAAAATCACCCACAGTTTGTGTAGGTACGAGCCCAACATATAAAATTAGATTGGCTTCTTGATCCTTTGTAATACCTTGTTGTTGCCACCCACGCCAAAGAAAACTGCCGTGCGTACTGGATCAAATAATTGCAGGTCCACATATATATATATATATGTATATGGATCTGCAACCAAAGCCCAGCTCTGATCCTTGCAGCCTCTGCACCGATCGTATTCATGTTGATGATAATGAAGGTGTGCAGCCCCTGCATTTCCTGTGCCCCATCTCTCTGGAGGTCATGGAAGATCCCGTTATTCTCTGCACAGGCATCACCTACGACCGCTCCAGCATCAACACCTGGCTCCACACTACTGGTCACAACACTTGCCCCCTCACCAATCAGGTCCTTGCCAACAAGGACCTCCTGCCCAACCTTGTCCTCCGCAAGCTCATCCACAAATGGAACTGCAGCAATCGCCCATGTCCACACAATGGTTGCTCTTCTTACAGTAACTGCGCCTCTTCTGCACCCTCTCCAGCAGTCCTTGAGCTCCAAGTGCAGCAGCAGCTGCTTACCGGCGGCCCTTAAAGCTAATTACAATCGCTCCAATCTTTCGCCAACTCAATTCACCGCACTCATCACCACGCTCGCACAGCTTCTGCAAATCACAGAAGATGAGACAACATGCGAGACAGCTCTTGAGCTTTTGGAGATGCTGCTGCTGTCCTCCTCTTCATCAGATCAGGGTTATATTAACAGAGAAGTTGCTACCGATTATGATTATCGCAAGCTGATCCCAACCATCACCGCGACGATACTGGGGGTCTCGTTGCGGGCTACTGAATACTCCGTTCGCATCCTATGCCGGTTGTGCGTGGATGATGGATGTTGCCGTGAAGCTGTTGAGAGGGGTGCAGTAGCCGAGGTGCTCATGGTGCTCCAACTAGCTCAGGCCTACACTGCGAGCACATGGAAGAAGAAAGCCGTGGTGCTCCTCAGGCTTCTCTGTAGGAAAGGATGCCGAGTTCCTCGAATTTACCTGCAGCCTACACGTAAAATCCCTGGCAATGGAGTCCAGACAGCCGCGTCAAGGGACACTATTTAAAAGTTCACGTAGGCGTTGAACAGATTTTCGGACTCAAAACAGGCAAAATGGGCATGACAAGACATAAATTCTTTCAACGCCCAAATACATAGTTAAAAAATTCCCGTAAGTTGAAACAATTGCAAAAGCACAATAACTTAACCTATGAACCAAGGTGAACTAATGCTCAACAAATAGCTTTTGAACTTGGGGTCTATACTTCTGTACAGTTACCTATTCTTTTGACAATAATATATTGATTTAGTAAAAAAAGAAGAAGCTTTTAAACAACTAAGCTTTCACATTACAATGGGTACCTAATACTACTTGAAAAGATATAATAGATATCCATAGTCTCACACTAGCCTATCGTGATGCATTAATTAATGCGGGTTACCACCCATGATTAATTAAACTACGGTTATAAACCTTAGTCCAAAAACCTTACTTAAACTAAGGTCATGGACCTCACCCTTAATGCACCTATTACTGTATAACAAAAGTCATAGCGCCTTACTCGACCTTAGTCCATTAAACCTTACTCAAACTAAGCTTATAAACCTTAGTCCATGTCATGGACCCCACTCTAATTCAGTGCACTTGTTACTATGCAGCACTAGTCCTCAACCTCACCTCCTAATTTAGCCCCACCACAGCTCCCCAATTTGTACATCTTCAAAGCCCGCACTTGCCCCCTCGGCTATGTGTGTCGGTTTGCATCGATATGTATAGCGGTATATGAGGACAAATTTACTTATTGCATTCTATCAAAAATATTAGTAAATACATTTGATTTGAGAATATAAAGAGATTTTATGATTGTTCATCATGTACAAGGTTCATGGCTGCAAAAAGAGGTCAATTTTATGATTGTCTATCAATTGATTCTCGATGAGACAACATCGTCCACAACATTTACATCTTTATTTTCAAATATGTGTTTGCTTCGAGGTGTAACTTGTATTACATATCAGCATTTGGTTTGGATAAAGCTAGTTGGAAGATTGCCTGCTCTATATTATAAGATCTATTGTGTTTTTTCCATTCTATAACAACAAAATGCTGATATCTAAAAGAAAAGTAGTACACATTTTCTTAAAGTTATTACCTACCCACAATGTTATGGTAGTACAAATGTATTACGTGTGAATTTCTATCCATAAATTTGTTGAGGATAGCAAAGAATCCACTTTTATCTCTTCCAATTGTTGCATTTGGACTGTTGTAGATCACTTTGAACCATTGAACGTTAAGAATAAATATGTCAAATTGCCCATAATTTACATTTGTGATATCTTGTAAGATTCCACAATAATCAAGTTTAGAGGTGAGAAGATTTGTATCATGTGCATTTGTTTGACTCCCTTGGAGAGAGTTAGCCATCCAGAATCAAAGGTCTTTCTTCTCTGATCTATACGCTCCACGTGAAAGTGACGACCATGGGACCCTCTTAATTTATGATATTAAAATAAACACTTAAGCAAAAAACTATCAATAATATGAGAAAAATAATTAAATAGGGTTATGTATATGCATCAACTTACTTACATGCTAGTCACATCCTGTTTGCAAACTCCATGTCTCGCTCATTGATCCTTTCACTCTGTTATCCCTTGCTTGCCTAAGATACTATCTAATGACATATCAATGGGAAGAAGTGTAAGCCTAGGTGGGTATGGAAGATATCTAGGTCTCCTGAAAAGTCTTCTAGCATTTGTTCTTTCAATGTGTGCCTCTTTATACCTATTAATCCACTTTTATATTTCTAGAGAATTCAAGATACAAAAATTTATTGATTTTATGTTGTAAGGATTCACCCATCTTACAAGTGATCCCATTTATTTATGGTGCCTCTCTAATTATATGCTCATTATATTTGTTATGCCAAAGTGGAGTTGATGCAAATTAATTTAACTAAGAAACTCTAAGATATATACCAGTGATTCTTGAACTAGCCAACGTTCTGACATGCTCCCTTCAAGCCTTTCCCTTTGTATCACAAAAACCTTTAAGGTCTTACTGAATCTTTTCAAAAAGAACATGAACAGTACCTACTATTGTAACCTCATCTACTACGTGTCATTAGGGAAAAAGGGAGCTCATTTTGGGGCCTTTTACGGTTTGGAATAATAAGCTCTCAACCAATGAACAGAGGGCCAACGTAACGTTGGAAATTCACAAAAATAAGAGAAAATAGATAAAAGAAACAATATTTTATGTAGGTACAAGCGTGCTACATTAATGTGGAGATTGGTTTTTTATTCTCACAAGATCTTTGGACATGAAGATAGAATCTAGTCTGACATTTTCTCTGACAAGGGCCTTCCCGCTTCCACCTTCCTTTAAACTTTGAAATGTTGTGCTGCCTTTCCTTCGAAAGATCTACCATTCTACACCACTGTCTCATTGTGCAACAGCCTCTTCTTTTCCAAAACTGTTCCCTTGATCGTGTTTGGCTTAGAATAAGATGTTTCTTGTCAACTGTCTGTCTGCCCACTTTCTCTTTCTTGAAACTTCACTTTGTTATCTTGTTTACATTACTTTGCTGTGGTTACAGATTCACAAGGTCTCCATGGTGAATAGAAACTATGGCCGTTCTTGTGGAAGACGCTCTGTGGATGATAATGCTATGAAGGCAGAATTATACCACACATCCTTACCCCGTCGACCTGCTTCTTCTATTTCTTCGGTAGAGAATTCAAGTACAGTCAAAACGGAAGGAACTTGGGAAAGGTTTAGTGTTTCGAAAGGAGCATGGGTGCTCATGAAACCTAGCAAAAGAAAGAGACCCCAGACAAAAAACATTTTCTTGGCATCATGGAAGGGAAGAGTTCGAGATTTTAAAATCACCAGAGGGAAGATATCGGTGAAAGAAGTTTTGATTCAGCATGTGTACATGCATAAAGAACTTGTCTTGCGAGACTATCCAAATGATCTTCCGCAACACAGGCCTAATTGTATATTTTTCTATTGTGGTTTTGTTCTTTATGAGGTGTATGGATTTTTAAGATAAAGCTATCTTTCTTTGCTTATTGACATTCTTGTGTTATTTTACTTCAGATTTATACCCTTCATTGTATGAGACATGGCAAAACATCGATTGTATTCTGGGATTTATAGATGTTTTGCATGGATCGATAGGAGAACAACAATACCAAGGTCGATGGTGCAACAGAGCTAGCTCAATCCGGTATATTTTTTACTGATCATTTTTATCAGTTGTTGCTGGACAATGCAAACACACATGGTGTGTTAAGAAAACAAGACCTTCCGGCATGGAATTCAGTGGATTGGCCTCTCCCACATTTTAGTGTTACAGAGGCATATAGGGCCAAGCTTTTCAAAGAAGTACAGAAAGCTCTGAGGCCCAATATTGCCACAAGGATAATAAAAATTTCTTTATGCATGCCTCTCACAGTTTTTGTAGACTTGTTTAATACCCTTCCAGTGAAGGTTTCAAAAACATTGTTCACAGTTAAGGCAACAAGTCTAGCATGCATGCCACAATTTTTGGATAAAGGTTGGGATAAGAAGACATGTAGTTCAGTTTTTTGTGAGGTTGTCCAACCTTCTATGCAACTGAAGTACATGGTTGCATCACATAATTTCATTTTTTCTTTTTATTATAAGCGCAGTCGAATGCTAGGTACAAAACTAGTCCCAATGGATCAAGATGAAGATTCTTTTGGTGCAGAAAATAAACTTCTTGATATTGATGTTGTTGAGAATGGTGATGTGCTAGTCAATATCTCATTAAGACAATGTTGCTCCCTAGCTCAATTGCGCAATGACACTATATTTGAGACAGAAGGTTCTATTTCAAAGGACTTTTTATTTATCTATAACAATAAGAAGGTATACCATGAGACTTATCCTAGTCTCATTAAGCACTGCTATTAGTTTACTTTACCCTATTGTTTCATATTGCTTTTTTGCAGGTGCTCAAAAGAAGAGAGAGTTCAATAAAATGCAGACATTGAAAATTTGAAAATTGAGATAACACAGACTCCATAAACAAAGGTATTATATTCAATAAAGTAAAATTCTATACAGAAGTGTTTAATTATATATGTAGAACATATTCTTGACAACAATTTTCTATTTATCTATAGGCTGATCTAGAGGCTGCTCTACATGGTCCAAGCTCACCGTATCATCTTTATTTGGAGAATCTATTTTCTGCTGCTCCATCCTGTCGTGTATAGTCTCTTGGTGTTGCTCCATTGTCTCCTCTACTGTCCCTGGAGCATCTGTTTGCTGCTGCTCCATCATCTCCTCAATAACATCAGCAGCAGCAGCAGGTCCTTGTTCTTGTGGCTTCTCCTCATCAGCACTAGGTCCTTGTTCCTGTGGCACCACATCCGCATCATCTGTGTCATCAAGGTGTATGACACCTTCTCGGACTTTAGAGCTCTCACCCAACTCGACAGTAGCTGGTACAATAGGTTTGGGGGAGGCATACTTCAAAAACTTCCAAATTATATCAGCTCTGAAACTATATACATAGTTTGAGCTGAAGCTATCTTCTCTCATCTGCAATGAGATATGATGATTTAGAACACTTTGTACAAATATCAAATTTTTTGAAGCTAAATGAAAATTATTTCTTCTTACAAGCTCTGGCTGTCCTATCTCAAAATAGCTTGAAAGTATATATTTGGTACTAATCAGCACTCTCCAGCCCGCAGCTACTTGAATCATCTTGTTGTTGGAAGATATGTTAGAAAACTGTTAATATCTGAACAAAATAAAATTATTCAATAAGTTCAAAGGCATAGCATGAAATAGACATCAGTAGAGGAAACGACTTTCTACCTCTAAGTCTATTGGCTCTATTGAATCCAAAAGATTGACATTAGGAGGATAGTGATCCAATGCATCTAGAAGTCTTCTAATACAACTGCAATACATATAATTCAGTTAGTGTGCATTAAATCCAAATAATGAAGTTTAAAGTTAAAAATAGCACACAAACCACTTACAATTTCACCTCTCTGTGTGTGTTTCTAAGAGAGTTGAATAAAAAGCATTGCTTCTACTGGATGTCAATAGAAGCAAAGCTCCAATGGTCACTGCATAAGGAAAAAAGCATTAAGAAATCAAAGGCTACAAGCAAAGATTTAATATTCACGTGATCACAAGATTTTTTGTGATAATAACACATGTGAACAAGTTATTCACATGTTCTCATGTTACCGTTCACAAAATAACATGTCACTTGCCATTTGGGAACCCCTTAAAAGCTTGGCTACACATGGGAATAAGCTATTCACATGTTCTCATGTTACCTTCTTCACATAATAGCAGGTCAGTGGCCACCCAAGAAGATTTTTTATGCTCGACAAAGATAATTTTTTTAGGCCCTTGTGAAAGCTTTGTGAATATAACATGTGATCACAAGATTTTTTGTGTTATTAACATGTTCACATGTTCTCGTTTACGTCAGTGAAATCCCTGGCTACAAGAGTTCTCAATCTTGAAGAAAAATCCCAAAAGAAGCAGTCACCCACATACTTGTTATGGTATGGAAGTAGCAAAAGATCGACATGATCAAAATCACAGTGTCTGAACCAATTGGAAATATCCATGGGAGTTTCCTTTGGATCTCTTAACTTGAAGGAAATTGCAGGATCAATAATATGAACTGTATGCTGTACAGCATGGTTCAGCCAGCTTCTCATCATGCTACATTGGACAAAACAATAATTAGGGTAAGGTGTAAAGGAGGAGGTACAATAAGGATTGTTTTGCAAATAAATGTAAAATAAAAGACACTTACTAGAGCATTGCAAGAATGATAGTATCCGAGCAATACTCATTCTTATGAGCCAATGCTGCCAAGCATGGTTTTGTCAAGTCAAAATTATTCTCTGAAGTTTCATCTTCAATATAGACAACTATGTTAGGGCCCAGCTCCTGCAACCTTCTCTGTATCCGCAGCTCCATCTGTATAGTCTCCACATCTATAGCAGATTTGGATTCTTCTATTTGCTGCTTCAATGACTCCTCATAAGCAGCTTTCCCTCTGGTGCTCTTTGAGTGGGTTACTTCAACAACCTTCACCTTATCTACCTTCAATTTCCTTGTAGGTGGAATTAATAATATGTCTCTCATTTTTATGTCCTGCCATTCCATAGGATGGACCAGCTTGTCATACCTCCATCTCACTCTGGACAAAGTGTTAAAGTCTTTGGCCATCAGAGTTACCCTGTGAGCATGGGCTGCTTCTACAAGCATTGCATCTTCAAAGTATTTCTCCAAGTAATCCTCTGCCATTTCCTGTAAGGAAAGAATGGCAGTCCTGTTCCACCTGAAACCAAGGTGCCAACTATCACATATTTCTCTCACTAGTCTCTGAAAAGGTGCCTTGGGGATTGCAAAGCCTATAGCTTTTTGTTGCTTCCTGATCTCCTTTAGCACACCTGCAGAATGTTTCAATCTCTTGGACTTTTGCTGGAGCATGCTCATTGGCTTCCCCTTCCTGCCATGTGCAACTCTTCCCTTTGGAGGCACACTAGATTCCTTGATATCTGCCCCAGCTGCTGCTGCTGCTGCTGCAAGCCCTGGCCCCTTGCCAGCCCTCCTTGCAGTTGCCTTGGTTCTTGCCATCACTCTGAAAAGCTGCATACAAAGCAATGGAAAAAGATTACAACCATGGAGAACATGGAATGATACAAGAAGGCAATGACAAGGTGGATAAAGCAACATTTAATAATTTGTAACAAAACGCGATTTTGATAATTTGAAATTCCTAACAGCTCACCATCGCGTTTTCCTGCAAAAACTTGAAACAACATGCTATTACATTCCTACAGTGAATTCTCTGTCTTTACAACTACAAACAATATGGATTGAGTTTATGCAAAGAGTATACAGCCTTGAATAGCCTAGAAAGACACAAAATCACAATGATAGGGGTGGGTGAAGCAGCAGTTTCAAATTTGCAACAAAATGCGATTTGGGCTGTTTGAGATTCCTAAAGCCCCCTCCTCGTGTTTTACTGCAAATTCTTGAGGCAGCATGCTGGAGCATGCCTTCAGTCATTTCAGTGTGTTTCCAACTTGGTGCAAGATGGATTAAGTCTATAGAAGGCAAGAAGTGATCAAGCTCTCACTCAACAAGCCCAATTCAAAAGTCTTCCTGCTTCTCCTTGGAGTGGAAAAAGCTAAGGAATGCATATAATATTTATCATAATATCTAAGCTACATCACATCAATCAGTACCTTACCCTAATATACTATTAAACTCCTGGAAGCTATCTGTAGGTGTGCTATGCTGGTGATGAGTACCCTGTGCTGGGGATGAACCTGTGCTGCTGGTCAGGATGCTGATGGTGTAGAGTAGGGAGGTAGAGAGGCAAGAGAGCTGAGTTAGGAGAGATTAAACAGGAGTGAATAGATTATTGCAAAATACAAATAAAGTAGCTAATAAATACCACACGTGTGGAATGTAGTCGTTTTTTCACACGTGTGGGTCCCACCCAGATCTTTTGGAATTTGAAATTTGACGTGTGAAAGTCACTTTTTGCCTTGGAAATTGTGCCAATCATGATTTCATAATCAGATCCATTAACACTCTTCCCTCCTCGTCTTCCATCCCTGCCAGCACCCTCCCATCATCCTTTTCCTTCCCCCTCTGATCACTTCCTACACACTCCATCCACTCTGCAACCTGTCTGAAGACTACTACCACTGCCAGATCTCCAGGTTACCTAGGCTGCAGCTCAAGTTTGGAAGAGAGCAAGAGAATCACCAGGGCAACTCCAAGGAAGAGGAAAAGAAAGGTCAGAGATCTATATTCTTTTCAATGTTTTCTGATATATATTTCTTCCATCTATAGAATTCTTGAGTCTTACTGCCTAGGAATCTGGTACATCACCCTAGGATTTGATTAGAGATGGATATGAATAGGACTTAGAAGTTTGCAACAAAATGCGAGGAGAGTGCTTTACATTTTCCAAATGGTCCAAATCGCGTTTTCCTACAAATTCTTATATTAGTTTTAGTTTTCATTTCTTCCTCTTTGTTTTGCTCTCTTTTGCCTTGGGGAATTCCTCTTAGTATCAATTACCAGAACATTGTAAGATGTTCCTAGCATTTGATTGGAGATGGATGTCAATAGAAATGGAGAATTTGCAACAAAATGCGAGGAGAGTACTTGACATTTTCCAAATGGCCCTGCATCGCGTTTTCTTGCAAATTCTTGTGTCCCTTTTGGTTTTCACTTCTTCCTCATTGTTTTGCTCTCTATGTCCCTGAGGATTTCTTTCTTGATGATGAGAAAAGTTTTTGCTTTGGAACAGTTGATTCTCAGGCCCCTCCTTTCAAGAGGAAGCTGGACTTTTCTGCTGCTATATTCAGACCACAGCAATCACCAGGTGATTCATTTGTGAAGAGTTGTTTGGTGATATCCTATACATTCCCTGATTGCATATGTCAGCATATAGAATTCATGATATATAAATTTTTGTTCAGGCAAAAGCAAGAGACTGGAGCAGAAAGGTGAGTCTTCCCTTTCAAAACAAAGGGAACCAAAAGAGGACAAATCTCTAGATTTGCTCCTATTTGACTTTCTTCACAAGTGCAAGGCTCAGAGGAACTTCCACATATACCACAGTATTTTCAACAGGGAGTTCACTATGAGCTTTGTATTGGAGCATCACAGAGATTTTCTTTTAGACCATTGGGATACCTTCAAACAACTGATAGAGGCAGGAAGAATTGTGGAAGGTGAAAAGGTTTTTGTGCATATAAATCATATTGTCTCCATTGACAGGCTGAGGTACCATGTGAATAGAAGATTTGACAGCCTGCCTGAGGAATATAAATTCAGCTGTAACTTGCACACCAGAAAGTGTAGAGTGCTTGAGGAAACCATGGTATTCCTTATGTACATTGTCTTCCATCAGCAATCTCTAGAAGAGCAAGGGCAGGAGGCTGAAGAAGAAGATATATCTGTAGCGGAGGTAAAAGAGGATATTCCTGTGACAACAGATATGGCCCAGAGCAGGAAGAAGATATCAACCTCGAGGATGAGGGGCTGCAAGTGGCTGCTCTTGACCTTGTTCAAATGAGGACTGAAACTCTTAGGGCAGCACAGCCAGTTGAAGATTTTGATGTTCAGAGCAGCAACTATGCAGTGCCCATGCTTCCAGGTGTCTTGATTGGTGGTAAAGATTATGTTTTCCTCCATGATATAGAGTGTATGTTCAATTTGAGGGAGGACTATGCCATTTTCCTTATTGCCTAGGCTTCAAGTCTTGACAAGGAGGTTGGCATAGAGGATGACCATTCACTACTGGCTTTGGAAACAACTTTTGATCCTGCAGAGGCCCTTACTATTTGTTTCAAAGAGGCTGAAAATTTCCAAGAGCCAGATGAAGCTGCCTTCCAGCTCACCCAGGAAGCTATGAATCTCTCAGCACTTCATAAGGAAAAGCTTAAAGAAGAGGCTGGATTGGAGGGGAGAGGAATAAATCTTTGGAAAGATAAACTTCTTGTTGCTGATGAAAATGAGAAGGTATGATCTTATTACTTCAAATCAAATACTTTATCTTGTGTTTAAATGTTTTGTAGTTATGTATTATTGTCTCACTCCAATCTTTTGATACGTGGCAGCTACAAATTGAGGATGACACATTCCTCCAGAGAACAAGTGGAAGCAGGCCGGCTGGGTTTGGCAAAATGTCAAGCCTAGGTCATTATATTCATGATCTAGGCAGTGCTAAGATCTTGATTTACCATAGGCAGTTGAGCAACAATGGAGAAGCCATTGTTTACTTCTTTAAATGTTTGTCTAGGGTTTTAGGTGGACATGATCTTCCATGGCAAAAGGAAAAGATCATTTTAATAGAGAGGTTGTCCACCATAGATATATTTGGAGATTATGTGAATAAGCAGGCCTCTAGGGCCTCTTACTTTGCACTTCTTATGCATTAGCATGTGGTGTTAAGGAGCCCAAATGTCTAGAGGGCTATGGAAAACACAAGCTCATAAGGTTTTGAGAGCCACCCATGATTGCATCAGGCCACACAATCCAAGAAGAAGAACACGTGGAGATAGCTGAAGACAAGGATACCCCTCTCAGACAAGCAACAGAGGCAAGCATTGATAAACAAACAGTCGACATCAAGCCAACAAGGAAGAAAAAGAGTCCAATCAAGTTCAAAAAGAGAGTTCCGACTGGCAGGCCTTGGGAGTAATAGGATTTAGTCATCAAATATAGCACAAACATTATGTTGAAGTTGAACTGATTTGTACAAAGTCTTTGATCCTCATCAGTTCCTTGTCCGTACGGACGATCAGTACCCTTTTGCATTTGTCCCATCACCGTACGACACTTCAGTACTCTTCCCACACTCTGTAGCTTCTAAAAGCGTTTGGCACTCAGTACCTTATTGGTAAGGATCAATAGTGTGTCTAGCATAATTAAGTAGTATTGATTGAATTTTTTGTGTGTAGCTCATGGATGTATTGATGCTTGTTAATATAGATCACATGTTTCACAAAAGAAATACTTTTGATGGAGTCTCAAAACATATAGGCATAACACCAAGAGTCACTTGTTCCACAGAATAAAAATCTATTGATTGAGTTTGAAAACATGTGGACATAACACCAATAAGTTACAAACTGCTATTCATGTTTACTTGTCCATTTATGGTTTCTAAATATCTTCGAATCCCTCCATTGTCTATGTCTCTCTGCTGCCATTGAATTGTCCAAAGTTTGTCTTCGTCTTTGCTTTTGGGCTAGAATAAAAGCAAGCTTGACTTTGGAACTAGCAACTTTTCTTTTAGCATGCAGCCTTTGTAGAATGCCTCGGTAAAACCATTGGAAGACTTCCTTTAGACTATTTGCCTTTTGACTCCCTCCATAGTGTTGTGTGTGTCTGAAAAATGCATTACGTGCCATGTAGTGAGACTTCTCCATGCCTTGGGTAGACCAAATTGCTGGGCATCCATACTTTTTGACAAAATAGGGAAGGTGGTTGTAGATGATATGCTGTTTTCACAGAGACATAAGAGTGCATAGTAAGTTATAAAAGAAAAAAGGATCACACTTAAGTAAAAGAAGAAGGTCCATCACTTTACCATGTAGTGAGTTATATTGCAGGCTGTCACGCGTCTTTCATTGACTTCCCAAAATGTTTAATTGCCTCTTCAAAGTTCTTGTAATCACTCTTTGTCCATGTTACATTGTCACAGAACATGAAGAGTTGATCAAGAGACCTCCACACCTCTGCCTTCACATTTCGTGCTTCCCCATCTGCCTCATGATCTTTCACGGCAATATGGACTTGCTTCCACAATCCATAACTAATCCTTGAAACTGTTCTACCTTGCCTTACTTGCTTACTACTGTGTTTGGGTTGAGACAAGAATATTCTTGCCTTAACACCACCAATAGAGGGCTTGATTGGTACCTCCTTGCCATTGGTAGACTTTTTAAAATCCTTTGTGATATGAACATCACCTCCATGCAGACCTATATCGGATAACACTTTTTCCAATGCATGAAGAGCATCCTTTCTATTTCTTTCGGGATGGAGTTTCCAAGCAAATCCAATATACAAAAATACCAATTTCTTAATAATTCGACATAGAGCATGCAATGTGCATATGTGAACATTACATAGTGGAATGTCAAGAATGGCCTTGAAGTCAGGGTCAACTTTTTCTCTATTCGGTGCTCTCTTCCACCATTTGGAATCCATTACTTGAGCTGATTCTTTGTAGTAAAGACAAGGAGACTTTGAGTTACCTCCTTTAATAACATTATACATGCACTGAAGTGTTTTAAGATCCCCCGCCATGTGCCACTCTACTTGAAAATCACCTTTTCCTGCAACATGGAGATTCTCTCCTTGCACTTGTCTTTTAATTATTCTTGGTATTTCCGTGTGGTGAAACACCCAATCTAGTGTTTCATGGTCTTCTGTCTTCACCTGTGATTATACAAAACAAAAGTCTTACTATAAAAGATTTGAAAACATTGACTAAAATCAAGTACGAAATAAAAAATGATCATACCTGGAACGAGCCTAACCACCATATGTGTTTCTCCGACTGCACACTAAAATACTTCGAACTCGCTTCAGTCAATGATGTATCAAGTGCTCCATTCATCAATGTAATAGTAATCCTTTCCATTTTCTTTTCCTTTATAACCTCACACTCATCCAGTTTGATAACAAATTTCAAAATACCTTTGCACTCTTCAAATGTTATTCCATAAAACTCGACCATTCTTCTTTAAAGTTATTGTAGATCTACAAATATATTGTTCCAAGGGTCATACACAGTGGTTCCTTTACCACCATGAAATATTTCTTCAATATGGATATATTGTCCAATAAACTCATCTATACTTTCATTCAAATGACCTCTTATCTTCCACACGGTTGCTGGATTTGGTAGTAAAACTCGTTTAATCCTTTGATCTCTCAAAGTTGAGGATATCGCATGGAAAATCGAACTATATCCCTTCCTGCTAACTCCACTAACATCAAGAGCCTCTTGGATTGTAGTACCATCAACTTGATTATTGGATATAAAGTCCTCTACAACATTGCGTTTGATTGTTTTGTATTTTTTTTCTTCAATCAAACCTTTTGCTACACCACAAGAAAGCAATCCTTTCATATGTTTAACTGGAAGAAGGTTGGGATCCATATTTTCTTTTGCAGGCTCCAATAGTTTCCTATAGTAACAACACAATATGCCTATATTATTCAACACTTCCAATCCTGTTTTGCGTTAATGGACAAAATAGATATAGTCATTTGAGAGCATTTTTGAGTATAAAAAATGAAAAATTACAAACTAGCCTTGCTTCCTGAATTCTTCGCTTGCATCCACCAGTCCCAGCCTTCAAATTTGCAATGTTTTTAATCTTCCTGCTTCGTTGTCTGTCTCCAAGCACGGTTCTCTTCCTTCTTGATCTTGTCAACTCTTTTTTACTCTTTGAATGCTCCTCAATTTCATTCTGCAACAACTACTGCTCCAATTTTGCACGAATAGCTATCTCTTGAATCCTTGCCCCCTTTTCTTGTAGGTACATTGTTTTATATGTTTTTGCAAATGCAGACTGTGCTGAAATATAACCAAGAAGTCCATTTTGTCCATCGCCCGCAAACCTCAGTGTAGTGTGGTTGGATTGACAAATGGAGGTGTAAAGTTTTTTACTAGACATTTTGGATATATGCTTCCATCACACCATAAGTCAATATGTTGGAGCCCTTCTCTTCTCATATTTTCCCGTTGTTGAGCATTCAACACCGTATCCTTTCGTCTTTTTTGTGCTGGAGCATATTGTTCTTCTAAGCCGATGTGAAGATGGTGTAATCGCTTCTTCTGAGATTGTGACTCACTAGTATCGGCCATTTTTTGTGCTTCAGAGGTTGCAAAGTTTGCTTGTCAATCTCATAGTCTTTTTATAACATGAATCGTGGAAGTGTGGTGGTATCCATACAATCATTAAGTTCAGTGATGGATTCTTTATGAGAGGCGTGCACACGTCGTCAAAAGAGATGCGAAATCTTCGGGAAACAAAAAAAAACTAAGGAGATATTTAATGCAAAATCGTGTTAGTTAGACAAAAGATTATCTTATTCTTTTTTGAACTGACAGTTCGGTAGTCCTTACTGACAGTTCTGAGCCACGTTTCCATATTTTATTATTTTTGAGGTCTTTTAGGAGAGAAATAAATCGAAAAATAGTGAATTTCTTACAGGGCCCCTAATGACTAGCTCAATAGATTGTAAGTTGATCTCCTTTGAAGAAATCCATCTGACTAATCCATTGATCTTATAAATGGTAATCCTAATGTCTTCGATTATATAGTATTTGATTGCAATAGGAAGAACAAACTACAAAGTAATACCATCCACAAACATACATTAGTGAGTTAAGAAACTTGTGACCAATGATGATAAATGAAGTCTCAAATAAAAGAGGTTGAAAGCCTATACAACTATAAGAACTTGTGCCAATCATGAGAATTCAAGCCACTGAACTTATTATTTTTTGTGAAGGGACCCTTGAGACAATGCATATGATCTATTGGTGTGAAAAGAATTAGGCAAAATTTGGACTCAAAATGGGTCCCTCCAAGAAATGTCATGTCAACTTTTTTTGTAAAAACAGGGCTAATGTTTACATTTTTACAAATATTTTTTTTAAAGTATTGTAGATTGGGAATCTACTCTTTGAGATCTTTTCCATGATATATAGCATGATGGCCAATTTTTCATATTCAAGAAGTTCCCAAATTGGTGATGTCTCTCAAGCTTCCTCCCTCTCCATTGCTGCAGAAACTCTACCCCTCTTTAGTTTACTCTAGGTTTAGGAAGCCTATTCTCAAACTCTTACCCTCTTTGAAGCTTTCCATTGCTGCACTGAAAACCCTGAACTTTCTCTCCTCTCCACTCCTTTGTTGTAAAACAAGCTTTTCTTTTCCCTTCTTCTCTTTTCTTACCACCATGGCCTCTTCCAGTAATGTGAGAAGACCTAGGGAGAAGGTGGAAGAGCTTGTGCTGCATAACACAAGAGATGAGAATGGAGTTTGGGATCCAACACGATTCAGGGTTGGGGCTTGGGTCTACATGCAGCCAAGCTCTAAGGGACCACATCGAGTGCGTCAACTGGGAAACCTACATCATTGGAAGGGGCGGCTACAAGGCTCCAAGCATACTAAGAAGGAAGGACTAGTTGCCATAGTGCAACATGTGTATACCCTTGGAGACCTGTACATTCAAGGCCAACGACCAAGGTTTCCTTCAAATTGTCAGTGTAACACAAACACAGCTTTAACAACATGCTAATATTGAATTTTTTGTTTCAAATTTTCTTATGATCCTCCATTTTCTTATGTCTCTCTACAGATACTTTCCCCTCTAATTATGTTGAGGAACAACCACTCCAAAGCCTCACTGGAGTTTTCTATGCTATGCATGCATCCATTGGAGAGGCAATGTTTGTATCTCAAAGCCCAACTGATCTTGTACAGAACAATATCTTTTTCTTTTCTCACTCATATTTTGTAGATAAAAAACCAGGTTTATTTGGCAAGCTAGAAGAGATCCCCAACCCCCCTCTTAACAATCCCGAATGGCCCAAACTAGATGCTTGGACCATCTTATGCTTAAAGTTTAAGATGGTGAGTGATATCAAGACATCACTCAAGTTTTCAAAGGCATCTAGGTCAGTAGGGCTAAATTGGTTTTGTCCTTTACATAATTTTGTGCACATGTTCAATTCCATGATGCCAATGCACCAACAAACAAAAATAATGTATATTTGTAAGGAGGTACGGTTTGACCAAATTCAAGGATTACTAGGAGAGGGTTGAGAGGTTAATGAGGGGTCACATCAAGGTGATGTGTACAAGTGCAATGTAGTAGATTCTACAGTGTCTTGCAGGTTCTTGAAGGCATGCTCTATTTTGTACATGTGTCTACACTACCAAAGATGGATGCAAAAGCATGGGACATGGATCCCACTTCAAGCCTCAGAAGAAGAAATTATGCTTATTGAGGTAGCTGTGATGATGCAAAATGGATGGATTGAGCGAGTGGCAGCAAGCAAGCATTGGAGCCTAACGGACCTACGTCAACACTTTAGCATCATGGGCTTTGACAATGTGGAAGAGTCAAGTTTCAAGTTGATGAGAAGAAAGGTATATCTGATTCCACTACATGTCTAGAATTAAAACTTTCTAGTTATTGTGTCACTTTCTAGTAATTGTGTCACTTTCTGGTTATTGTGTCACTTTCTATATTTTTACAGATTGGGAAGTGTAAGGAGGGGACAACCATGGGAATTATGTATAGGACAATATTTTGATTTTTCCTTTGGTTGTAGAGGGTGGTTGAAATTGACGCATTTGCAGGGAGAGGCGGCGGCAGCAGAGACCAGGCCAAGGTCCATGGACATGATACTGCATTGGTGCACTATCTTGGTCGGCTTCTTGTGGATGGCATCGCCATTATCCATAGGGACTACACCCCTCAACCTGCCTTCATTCTCTTCTTTTTGAAAGCCCTCTCTAAGGTGCTCTGTGTAGCCTCTAATGGCACAAAGCACCAAATGTATAGTTCTGATTAAAAAATCTCTTGCCTTCGATGTTTTTGGTTCTGTATTTAGGGATAAGCTTCTTGCTCGTATAGGTATAGCCAAAAGCATAGGCATAGAGGATCCTCAAGAAATAGCCCAATCACTCCTTGAGCACACTTTGCCCAATAATAAGAGAAGGAAGCTCAATATTGTAAGAAAGCTTTTGTAAAGATGATGTATCACTTCTTATTATGAATATAATATAGTTTTTGGAAACTTATTTTCATCAAGTATATCATTGTTTTTTCTAGTTTGTACCATCAATGTTTTTGTGAATGCATCAGAAATAACCCTGGGAGCCTAGGGGAGAGTGCCAGAACAATGCGAATTTTGAGCCTACACCGCTGCTGTAGAGCCCAAATTCGCACTATTTCGGCACAACTTCCTCAGCTCTTCAGGAGCAATTCTGATGCATTGGATGACAAATAATGTATTTTTACACATGATTAAAGGTATTTTTATCTTGTAAATTACTATTTTTCATAATTAATGTACTCAACTTCATTATAAATGCATCAGAAATGATTCTGAGTGGCTGGGGGAGCAGTGCTAGAACAGTGGGAATTTTGAGCCTGCACCGCTGTTGTAGAGCCCAAATTTGCAATGTTCTGGCATAGCTTCCCTAGCCCTCCAGGAGCAATTCTGATGCATTGTGGATGACAAATAATGTATTTTTACACGTGATTAAAGGTATTTTTATCTTGTAAATTACTATTTTTTATAATTAATGTACTCAAGATCCTGAGTGGCTGGGGGAGCACTGCCAAAATAGTGTGAATTTTGAGCCTGCAGCGCCGCTGCAAAGCCTAAATTCGCACTATTCTGGCATAGCTTCCCCAGCCCTTCAGGAGCAATTCTGATGCATTGGATGACAAATAATGTAATTTTACACATGATTAAAGCTATTTTTATCTTATAAACTATTGTTTCTCACAAATATTAGTGTACTCAACTTCATTATAAATGCATCAAAAATGATTCTGAGTGGCTGGGGGAGCAGTGCCAGAACAGTGCAAATTTTGAGCCTGCACCGCTGCTGTAGAGCCTGAATTCGCACTGTTCTGGCATAGCTTCCCCAGCCCTCTAGGAGCAATTCTGATGCATTGGATGACAAATAATGTATTTTTACACATGATTAAAGGTATTTTTATCTTATTAATGACTGTTTTTCATAATTAATGTACTCAACTTCATTTATAAATGCATCAGAAATGATCTTGAGTGGCTAGGGGAGCAATGCCAGAACAATGCAAATTTTGAGCTTGCAGCGCCGCTGTGCAGAGCCTAAATTCGCACTGTTCTGGCATAGCTTCCCCAGTCCTCCACGAGCAATTCTGATGCATTGGATGATAAATAATGTAATTTTACACATGATTAAAGCAGTTTTTATCTTATAAACTATTGTTTCTCACAATTAGTGTACTCAACTTCATTATAAATGCATCGAAAATGATTCTGAGTGGCTAGGGGAGCAATGCCAAAACAGTGCCAATTTTGAGCCTGCATCGCCGCTGCAAAGTCTAAATTTGCATTGTTCTGGCATAGCTTCCCCAGTCCTCCAGGAGCATATTTGATGCATTGGATGATAAACACTATATTTTCACACATGATTAAAGGTGTTTTTATCTTGTAAACTACTGTTTCTCATAATTAGTGTGCTCAACTTCATTATAAATGCATCAGAAATGATCCTGAGTGGCTAGGGGAGAAGTGCCAGAAATGATCCTGAGTGGCTAGGGGAGAAGTGCCAGAACAGTGCAAATTTTGAGCCTACATCATCGTTTGCAGAGGTCAAATTTGCACTGTTCTAGCACAGCTTTCTCTATCCTCCAGGATCATTTCTGATGCCTTGGGTGACAAACTGGCACATGATAGACACTCCATGTTAAACAAACATGATGACACCGCCAAAGAAATCAGAGTGCAAATAGCATAGAGTTCTATTATTACTATGGTAAATCAAAGCACATGGCAAAGGACTACTATAAAAAGTGAAATGATGTCAAAAGTGAAAAGTTACAACAAGGCAACCATGCATCATCAAGTAAATAGGGTGGTGATAATGACAGAAGTGAGTAGCTGTTTGTGATACAACACATGCTAAGTTCTATGAGGAGACGTATTAGGATCTAGGGATATTTGGTGTGTGGATTTTGGTGCCTCTAACCATATGACTAGTCATGGTGAGTGGCTTAGAGATATGCGTAAAATGAAAAAACTAGGATATGTTAAAACATGCGATGATATTGTGTATTACTGTGCATGTTGATAAAGTTCCATTATCCATTCAAAATTTACTTCAAAGTTTGAGAGCAGGTGAATTTAATTAGTAAATTAATCATAAAAATTCATTTTATGTGACTATGCAATAATTTTATGTGAGAAAGTAGTGCGAATGATGATGAATCTATGGAAAACAAATTGGCTCAATTCGAGGAAGAAAAGGTATATTTTCATCCATTTTATACGAAAATAGCTCTTCCCTTCCAACCAAGCCTATACCCAAGTCTAACTAGGCTTGGTAAAAAAGTAGGTTAGGTAATGTACCAAACCTATGTGGAGACCCCTAGGTGGCGATGCATGTGGCCACGTGTCTGATATGTCACCTACACATGGAATCATTCCACCTCAATGTGCTATCTCAATGTGCCACCTCACTATGCCACCTTGTCATTGGACATGGAATTCCACCTCATTTGATGCCACATCACATGCATTAACACATCATCAAGGAAGGAGAGCTGCCACCTCACTCAAATTACCACATTATTAGTCTATGCCATCAAAACATCCACCATGGATATATCACATCATCTTGAGTTGGTGCCACTTGTCACACATGTGTATGCCATGTTAGCATTCACAAATGGCACTACATCAGTTTGCGCATGTCAACACAATGGTTGCTCTTCTTATAGTAACTGCGTCTCTTCTGCACCCTCTCTAGCAATCCTTGAGCTCTCCAACTGTAGAAGCTGGCAGCCCTTCCATGACAACATTGCGAGCTCTTCAATGCTTTAAAGCTAATTACAATCGCTCCAATCTTTCACCAAACTCAGTTCACCGCACTCAGTTCACCACGTACGTACAGCTTCTTCAAAGAGTTATGCTTGATAAAGCTATTGATGTGAGCTTTCCACTTATAGATGAAGTTATTCTTGATAAAGCTGTTGATGTGTGCTTTGAACAAGGAAAGTAGATCCATGCATGCCAACTTCTTCACAATAAGATCCTTTGTTTTCTTATTGTTCCCGTCATCAGTATCAGCCTTGCTAGTCTTGATGTCTTCAAAAACCTTGACATAGAATTGCAAATGCTTCTTGTCATTCTCACTTGGAAACAACACAAGCCTTTCAATGCCAGTGGCCATAGTTTCCCATCAAACATTTATACGCATGGAACATGGATACATAACGCTTGGTACATAGTACAGATTCCCAAATGTTTGCGACACTCTTATATGCAGCTGTGCAGCAAAGTGACCCTTACTCCCCACATATAGAACAAGTATTTGTGCATGCTGGCCCATGGATACCAAAGCACCAATGGCACATCTAATTGACTATATCCTTGAGAAACATCATCTAGCACATGTGCAACATAGTAACAAGTATACTGATCTCTTAACTTGTGCATAGAATATGCCTTTAGGCTCTAAAAGCATCATACAAAGATCTTAAGGCTCTCAAAAGATCATACAAAATATGCCTTTAGGCTCTCAAAACATCGTACACAGATCTTTAGCTCTGGATAATGCTCTTGGAATCTTCTATAGAGCTAAACCTACCAAAATAACAGGAAGCACGGTGAAGGTCAAATTTTTTGAGAGATTTAAAGTACTTAAAACTCATTAACAAAACCACTGAAGCACTCTCAAACACTTAGAAGTAATATACTACTTTAAAATAATTAAAAGCATAACCAGTGAAGCACGGTGAAGGTCAAATTTTTTGAGAGATTTAAAGTACTTAAAACTCATTAAGAAAACCACTGAAGCACTTTCAAACACTTAGAAGTAATATATTGCTTTAAAATAATTAAAAGCATAACTAGTGAAGCATTGTTAATCAAACACTTAAAGTAATATATTGATTTAAAGCAGTTAAAAGCACAACAAGTGAAGCACTGTCTAGCACTTAGAAGCAATTTTTTGCCTCTATATTTCTTTAATGCAATTAAAAACAGTTAAAATTTATTAACAACCAATGAAGCACTATCAAACACTTAGAAGTAATATACTACCTTAAAGTAGTTCAAAGCACAACCAAGCACTTAGAATCAATATATTGCTTTAAAGCAATTAAGAGCGCTGATATACCAGTTAAGCTCTTAGAAGTAATATACTGCTTTAAAATAGTTAAAATCACGGATAACTAGTGCAACACTATTAAGTAGTTATAATTAAGTAATATACAACTTTAAAGCAGTTAAAAGCATTGATAACCAGTGGGAATACTACTTTAAAGTAGTTAAAAGCATTGATAACCAGTGGGAATACTGCTTTAAAGTAGTTAAAAGCATTAACAAGGGAATACTGCTTTAAAGTAGTTAAAAGAATTGACAAGTGAATACTACTTTAAAGCAATTAAAAGCATTGACAACTAGTAAGTACTACTTTAATGTAGTTAAAACTATTGACCAATCAATGGAATACTACTTTAAAGTAGTTAAAAGAACTGACAAGTGAATACGCAATTAAAAGCATTGACAACTAGTAAGTACTACTTTAATGTAGTTAAAAGTATAGACAATTAGTGAATACTACTTTAAAGTAGTTAAAAGCACTCACAAGTGAATACTGCTTTAAAGTAGTTAAAAGCACTGACAAGTGAATACTTTAATGTAGTTAAAAGTATTGACAATTAGTGAATACTACTTTAAAGTAGTTAAAAGCACTCACAAGTGAATACTGCTTTAAAGTAGTTAAAAGCACTGACAAGTGAATACTTCTTTAAAGTAGTTATAAAGAAATGACAAGTGAATACTGCTTTAAAGTAATTAAAAAACTTGATAACCTGTATACTACTTTAAAGTAATTAAAAAACTTTGGGCAACTAGTGAATACTGCTTTAAAGTAATTAAAAGCATTGATAACCTGTATACTACTTTAAAGTAATTAAAAAACTTTGGCAACTAGTGAATATTGCTCAACCATCTATCCAATAGAAGCCAAGTTCTTCGTAATGTTTGGAACATGGAGTACATCTGCCAAGTACTTCATTTTTCCATCTTGCATAGATAATGGCACTTTACTGACATGCAGAACGGGGTACATAATATCGTCACATGTTTCTACGTAACCTATTTTTCATTTTCTACATGTCTCTAAACCATTCTCCATGACTGGTCATGTGGTTAGAGGTGCCAAAATCCACATACCAAGTATATCTAGATCCTAATATGTATCTCTTATTGTAGAACTGAGAGCATATGATGCCACATCACAAACAACTGCCCACTTCTGTCTCATCACCCTCTTTCCTTGATAATGCATAATTACCTTGGTGTCCAACTTTCCACTTTTAGTATCATTCTGCTTTTTATAGTAGTTCTTTACCATGTACCTTAGTTTACCACAATAATAGCACTCTAAATTATTTGCATTTTGATTTCTTTACCAACCACCTCTGCCTCCCTCTCGGGCTCTTTCTACCTCTAGAGTGGCCTCTTCCACCTATTTGTACATATGATTCTTGTTATATACTGTTCAATCCATAATTTTTATTTTCAAAATAGCCTCCACCTTGGCCTCTAGATGATGATCTCCCTCTACCTCTACCTGTATTTGAGTAGAAGGCCTCCTTATCTAAATTTCCAGAAGATGAACCTCCCCCAATATTCAACTCCTGGATGAGAAGAGCAATTAGTTCCTAAAAATTAAGCAAGTCCTCTTGAACTCCAATGGAGGTTTAAAATTGGTTGTATTCCTTGCCAAGACCATTCAAGGTCATTAAAACCATATCATCATCATCTATTAGTGATCCAATATAAGCAAGGGCATTTGTAAGTCCTTTAGCCTTTACTATGAGTAATTATTTATAATCAACTTTCCTCTGGTCAAATTATGCAGCTCTTACTTTGGCTATATCTTCCAAGCTTGGGTGTTTATGTTGTACATCTTCACCAAGGTATCCCAAGCCTCTTTAGGTATTTGTGTGTCCTATATTTGGACAATCATAGAATCTGTCACACTAACAAACAAATAGCACAACATCTTTCTAACTCTTTCATGCGATGGTTTAAATGGTTTCACCTTCTCTGGGGTCATATTTTCTTCAACAATCTCTGACTCCTTTTTATTACCTGTGATGATGATCCAATATCCTTTTCTCATAAGAAAATTGGTTATATCAAACTTCCATGCCTAGAAGTTATTTTTGTCTATTTTCTTTCTCATAATCTATGATAGACTGTTAGAGATATTTACTTGTAGCCCTTTACCAAATAGTTCTTACAAAAAAACCTTTTGCACTTGTAACAACTTTGTAACCTTTAATAGAAATGGTATTGTTAACTTGTTATAATGCCATTGTATGTGAACCAGTCACATAAACATACATCCACCAACACTTATAACACTTAGATTCTCTGCATACGCTAATTTTCTGTAGCAACTTTGCTTTGATAAAAAATTGGGCATACACAATCAAAATTGACACTTTCATATAGTGCTTATATGAAAATCTTGTGGAGCTAAAACGGGACACAATATGGTCTTCTTCCTTCACCTAAGAGGATGCCTCAATCTGGGATAATGACTTCCCTGTTTGCCTATAGCTCTCACAGCTACCGAAGGTGTTGCTCTAAAATCAAAGAGAGAAAGACATAGAAATACCCTTATCTATGTACCACTTTCTTACTTGCCTAGTTCTTTAATCATGCTTACCTCCTTTTCTCTCACACGAATCAGAGCTCTGATACCGTAAAAAGAATGGATGGGAGAGGGAGAGCTTGAGTCCCTTGCAAGCAAAAAACACACACACACACACACACAAACGCATAAGAGAGAGCAAGCCACAAGAGAGAGATGGATGGCTGAATTTTCTTATATCTTATTCTCTTCTCTACAACCATAATATAAAGAGATAAGAGTATATACTATAAGAGAAATCACTCTCCTACTATAACTTATAATGGTTATTGGTCAATCCATAGTGTAAACCTAACTATATGAGCTGGTGCTATAACTATACCATACTTTAGTAATCCAAATATGGCCTGCCTGCTGTCCTACTCAAGTAATCCAAATGTGACATGCTATTGTCACACAACCGAACATTCATTGGTAGCATATCAACCATAGTCTCACTAACCATGCTAGTGGCATAAGTGCAGAAGCTATCACCCAAGTGGGTCATTAATGTCAGCGGCACTAGTTGAGCTCGATATCTCAACAAACACAAGATCCTTATCCGCAAGTATGATTTCGCTAGTACATGGTTTTCTTTGATTTGTGGGATAAGGGATAGACATGATTTTTCTCAAAAGAAGTTTCTTTGATGAATCCCCAATACCTTTGTAGCTTTGGCAACATTAATATCTTTTGATTCATACCATGAAAATAAACTAGTATCATGAAAAGGTGATCTCTTTAGGAAGAGTCATTCAATGGCCTTGGGATGATCTTCACTTGTGTTAAAGTGTAATGGATGTTTGAAACCATAACTGCCTCAATGACGTAGGTTACAAATCCTTAAATGTAGGATGGAGGAGGAGTTGCTAAAAGATCTCCTTTTTAGTATTTAAGTCCATCCCCTTTGTATATCATTTAAAACAATTTGCTAACACTTTATAAACCTAGCCTCTTTTCTTGGCATCCATAGTAGTTATATATATATATATATATATATCGCTCTCTCTCTCTCTCTCTCTCTCTCTCATACACTTGAGAGAGAGAGAGAGAGAGAGAGAGAGAGAGAGAGAGAGAGAGAGCAAGAGAGAGAATATCTCTCTCACACATTGTTATATGCACATTATGTGTGCACATACTAGGAGGCTAGCCCACATTAGGCTTGTGGGCATGGGAGCATGGGAACAAGCTCTAGTGGATCATGGGTTAGGAATAACCTTAAGGGTTAAGGTTAGGGTCAGGCATCCAAGGGTCACACATGGGAAATGGAGAGTCAAGAGTCACTTGAGGGCCCTCCTATATATAATAGGGGCATGGGGCACACTCAAGGGATGGCATCTTAATGTGATCTTGATGTTATCTTGAGGCTAGGTTATGATATGATGTTCTCTTGTGTAGAGAATTATATCTACTCACCTATCATTTCACACTACAGCTACATGCTGCTGGATTGGAGTCATGCCTCTTGATGGTATGGGACATCAAGGTAAAGGTATGATGTACTTCACTATAATTCATGTGTGCATCCCTTGGGCTCGGGGACGGATGGATGAGTTTATGCATGCTTATGCATAACAATTATCTAGAGAGATCTTTAGGGTTTTAACAGTGGTATCAGAGCAATCTCTAGTTAATTTTTGTTATTTTTTCTTTCTTATTCTAATTTCTTATATTTTTTAAAGTAAATTTTAATATTTACTAAATAAAAATATTATTTTATTGATTTGTGTTTATTATTATCATGTGGATCATTGATGTGGTGGTTGGAATGCGTGTTTCTTCTATTCAATGGATGAATCGACGTTGCGGAAAAATTCTATGAGTTTAATGCTATTTTTTTAAAAAAATTTATGGTTTAAAATAAGCATTTATGGATTTTTTTGCCAAAATACCGCACATTTTATGGTGGATATTTGTGGTAGAGTGAATTCCCTAAATTTCTATATTTTTTAGGATTTTTTTCTAATTTTTAAGAACTTTTTAGAGCATTTTTATGTTTTATATATATATATATATATATATATATATATTTATGCATTTTGGCGGGTTTTCCGCGGTGATGCTATCGATTTTTTGCCAAATTTCTGCTAAAATGCAGAGTGGGGCAGCCAATTGATGCATGTAATGCTCTCCCGAGCATGGAATTCTCTTCTCTACTCAAATCCGAATTTCACTTCTATTTTCCTCTCCCGCGCGTGAATGCCTCTTACTAGGCATAGTTTGATTAAGCCTTAATTATAAATTATAATTATGATTAGCAAAGGTTTAATTAAGTTTTAATCTTCTTTCTCTCAGTTATCACAGAAGAGAAGAAGGGGGTGATATGAAAATGTAGAATGGAGAAGAAGGATGGAGAAGAAGGGGAGGAGAGTGGAGAGAGCTACAAGCTCTCTCTCTTTTTTGGTGCACGTGGGCGGGGGAGGGTTTTGCTGCAGGCGGGCGAAAATAGCCACCTCCCCCCAAAAAAAAATCATTTTTAAAAGGTTTTTAAAACCTTAGTTATAAAAAGCTTTTATTTTTTAGCTTTTAAAAAAATATAAAAAAAAGAGTTTTTTTAAATTAAAAAAAAGCTTTTCAAAGCTTGGAAAAAAGCTAAAAAAAGGAGAAAATAAGTGAAGAACCGACCTTGGAACTGGCTAAACAAGAGCGTGCCATCGTCCATGCGGTAGTAGAACACCAAGGTCCGAATAAACAATTTGGTGTAATCCATACCCCTGCTACATCACGGTAAGCCACTCGAGCTTTTGATTGATTGTGGCAATACCCATTCATTTCTTTCTCCTAGGTGTTTGCAAAAATTAAACTTGGGTCAAAAAATAGCTAGAAGAATGATTGTAGAGTTAGCCAATGGGAAAGAAGAAGTATCTCGCCACTCTGTAGGAAACCTTGATTTTGAGCTGGGTAATGAACAAAATCATGGCCACTTTAGAGTCTTGCCATTAGGAATTTATGATGAAATCCTTGGGATTGACTGGTTAATTGCAAACAAAGCTCGCATTCACTGTAACCAGGGGAGTATCACTTTTGAAAATGAGCATGGCCAAGTAATATCCGTTCAGGGGAAAACAGGAAAACCTAAATCGTGGATAGTCAAGGCAAAACATCTTCTCAAGGGAGCACGTAAGGGTCAGCAAGTTTCTTAGTCAAGCTCAACAAAACCATTGAACCTAGTAAGGAGACAGAACCCTCTTGGCTCCAAGACTCTCTTCCGTGATGAGCTTATAGGGCTACCACCCTCCTCGAGAAGTCGATCATGAAATCGAGGTGATCCCTGGAGCTCAACCTGTCTCAAAATTGCCCTATAAAATGTCCCTTCCTGAAGCCATTGAACTTAAAGAGCAACTTTCCCAACTCATTGAGCAAGGATTCGTACACCCCAGCAGCTCTCCTTGTTGGGGGGCACCCGTTCTTTTCCAACAAAAAAAAGAAGGATGGAACTCTCCGCCTTTGCATAGATTATTGAGGGCTAAATCAAGTCACTTTCAAGAATAAGTATCCTATCCCTTGCATCGAGGAACTTCTTGACAGGCTTCATGGGACCAAAGTTTTCTCAAAAATAGATTTGTGGTCTGGTCACTATCAGATTAGAGTCAAGGAAGCAGATATACCCAAGACAGCCTTCAATACCCGTTATGGCCACTATGAGTTTACTGTAATGTCATTCGGGTTTACCAATGCTCTTGCAACCTTCAACCGCCTAATGCAAGATATATTCTATCCTTACTTGGATGAATTTGTGCTTGTTTTTTTTATGACATCTTAGTCTACTCCAAATCAATGGAAGAGCATGAGGAGCATGTGCGTAGAGTTCTGCAATTGCTGCGTACATACAAACTCTATGCCTAGAAGAGCAAATGTACTTTCTTTACTCATCAAATTGAGTATCTTGGATTCATCATCTCTCCAAAGATGGCATCTTAGTAGACCTTGCCAAGGTCAAAGATATTCTGGAGTGGCCACCCCCAAAATCAGTTCGTGAAGTTCGTGGGTTTTTGGGAATCACGGGATGGTATAGGATTTTTATCAAAGATTATGCCTTGGTAGCTGCACCTTTGAAGAAGGATTGCAAAATAGTGTGGCTGCCAATCCATCAAAACAGTTTTGATCAGCTCAAGGTCATTATTACTTCTGCCCCAGTCCTGAAACTTCCTGATTTCACCAAGGAATTTGAAGTGGTTATTGATGCCAGTAGTCTAGCACTTGGTGGTGTCTTAGGCCAAGAAGAAAGAACAGTCGCTTATACTTCCCGCAAGCTGAAGCAAATTATGCCACCCATGATTTGGAGCTCTTAGCAGCAGTTGTTCATTGCCTCAAATTATGGAGATTATCTCTTGGGGAGTAAATTTCAGCTTGTAAACTGACCAAAGCCTGAAGTGGATCTTCACCCAGCCTAACCTCAACATACGGCAAATGAGATGGATTGAAGTTCTACAAGAATATGACTTTGACATCAAATTCCACCCTAGGAAAGATAATGTGGTAGCAGATGCACTTAGCCGAAAATCTTTCTTAAGTGCAATTTCTGTAAGATTCCTCCCCAGCCTCTCAAAATGTCCAGCATCTTCCCCTATCATCAATCCCTCTTCAGAAATATAAAAGACCTTGTTTCTAACTGTTTTAACCTAGAGAGAGAAAATATTCTAGAGAGAGAATATTCAGATTTTCAATATTTTTGGATAGAAAATTATCTCATCTTATTAAAATAAGTTCCCCTGAAACAGAAATTCAAAAAGAACTTTCCAATGTGCAATTGGAATTAATTGGAAATGGGTATAAAGGACCTTAGCCT
Source organism: Cibotium barometz (assembly GCF_041138505.1). Taxonomy (NCBI): domain Eukaryota; kingdom Viridiplantae; phylum Streptophyta; class Polypodiopsida; order Cyatheales; family Cibotiaceae; genus Cibotium; species Cibotium barometz. Next base: position 53,028,505 of record NC_141062.1, read on the forward strand.
AAGGGTCTAGATTTTCAGAAATTTTTGGATTATGGTCTAATTAAGGTTCCTATGGGCCAATAGCATCAATCCATGTGTAGGGAGGAGAAAAATCCAATTTGTAAAAGAAGATACCCAAAAATGAGTAAATGCTCACATAAGATGAAGAGTTGAAAATGTACAAGGTTTATTAGTAAAAAACTATGAGCAATATTAAAAATATGAGATATTTGGGTATAATGATTCCATTTTGACACATATGTAAGGAAGGGGAGTTATTTAAAGGAGATGCATATTTCACATAAGATGAAGAGTTGAAAATGTACAAGGTTTATTAGTAAAAAACTATGAGCAATATTAAAAATATGAGATATTTGGGTATAATGATTCCATTTTGACACATATGTAAGGAAGGGGAGTTTTTTAAAGGAGGTGCATATTTCACATGCTTGAATGAGTTTTAAACTCATAAAAATTGAGATATTTCATCTCTCCTCTCTCCTCATTCAAGTCTAGTTCCAAAAAGTTAGCTTAACTGACCTAAAAATGGTCAAAAATTGACCAAACTGATTTGGAAAATTCTAGAATCAGTTTGTTTGGTTAGGAGCTCAATTTTTCCTATAAAAAGAATCCTCCCCCTTGTTAAAAAATATATAGTGTTTATGTATCGTTACTCTACTCCACCTAAGCCAAGAACTGTGAATTCATTAATAATTCACTAGTTTTTGGAGCTTCCCTCTTTCTTCAATCCCCATTAGTGGCTCCATCAACATACTTAACCAATTGATTGGTTGGGGGCCTCTACCGTGAACAAAGAATCAAACAATTTGTAAGGTAAATGGTGAATTTTGATCTTTTCTATAATTCCTCAATGTTTCTCTCTTCTCAACCCCTCTCAAGCTTGAGAAGCTTAATTGGAATGGTTTTTGAATGCTATTGAAGTTAATTGATGAATGTTAGTGAAGAGTTACATAATTTGATGAATGCTATTGAAGTTAATTGATTAATGATAGTTAAGAATTACATAAATTTTCATTTATGCTTAATTCTAATGGTTTTTATGTAATTTCTCTCTCTCACTCAAAAAATGGTCATACTCATGACCCATTCTCAATCCAAATGAAGCTTTTCATAAAGCTTTTCCTTAATCCAAGATTAAGCTATGCTTGAGGCCAAATTAATGGCTTATTTCTATGCTTTTAGTTTATGTATATTGATGATTCAATCCATTATGGATTGATGATCCAATTAGAGACCATTCTAATTATTTCCTTAATGATAAGCTTTATCCCTTAGAAAAATTGAGACTTATCAGTCATAGCAGCGGAGCTATGGCAAAATTTTTATAAAAATTACGCATAAAATAATTTCATTCAAAGCATAAAAAGAGGACTTCCTACCATATTCTAGGAATTATCATCCTAGATTAATTGAAAGAATTTCATTGTAATCATGGAGAAATTGAATTTTTATATTATGCATAAAGGATAAGTTTTTATATCAAAAGTGTTACTTTTATCATTTTTATTTTCATGCATAATAGAAGTATGCATAATGGATAAATTTTTATATCAAAAGTGTTACTTTTATCATTTTTATTTACATGCATAGAAGTATGCATAATGGATAAATTTTTATATCAAAAGTGTTACTTTTATCATTTTTTTTTCATGCATAGAAGTATGCATAATGGATAAATTTTTATATCAAAAGTGTTACTTTTATCATTTTTATTTTCATGCATAGAAGTATGCATAATGGATAAATTTTTATATCAAAAATGTTACTTTTATCATTTTTATTTTCATGCATAGAAGTATGCATAATGGATAAATTTTTATATCAAAAGTGTTACTTTTATCATTTTTATTTTCATGCATAGAAGTATGCATAATGGATAAATTTTTTATATCAAAAGTGTTACTTTTATCATTTTTATTTACATGCATAGAAGTATGCATAATGGATAAATTTTTATATCAAAAGTGTTACTTTTATCATTTTTATTTTCATGCATAGAAGTATGCATAATGGATAAAATTTTATATCAAAAGTGTTACTTTTAGCATATTGAATTTCATGCATAGGGATATGAAAAAAAAAGATGATTATTTTATTATAAAAATATTTTTTTTAATGATTATTTTATTGTAAAAGTGTTACTTTTATCACATTTGAAATTCTTGCATAGAGGTATGCATAAAAGATGATTATTATATTGTAAAAATGTTACTTTTATCATAATTGGATTTCATGCATAGAGTTATGCATAAAAGATATTTTTATACTAAAAGTGTGATTTTCATCATAAATATATTTTATGCATAAATTAGATGCATAAGAGAAATTCTTTTATTCTAAAAGTGTAATTCCTACTAAATTGAATTTATGCATAAGAAGATGCATAAAAGATTGATTTTAATTCAAAAATGTCATTCTCATCTAAATTGAATTTATGCATAAGAAGATGCATAAAAGATTGATTTTAATTCAAAAGTGTCATTCTCATCTAAAATGAATTTATGCATAGGAAGATGCATAAAAGATTGAATTTTAATTCAAAGTGTCATTCTCACTTAAAATGAATTTATGCATAGGAAGATGCATAAAAGATTGATCTTTATTTCGAAAGTGTTAGTATCCTTAAATGGAATTTATGCATAATTAGATGCGTAAGGAAATTTATATCAAATATAAAAATTCCCTTATATTCTATAAATAGAGACCTATGGGATGAGTTAGGATGTGATAAGATGAGTTAAGATGTGATAAGAGACCTATGGGGGGATGAGTTAGGATGTGATAAGATGAGTTAGGATGTGATAAGATAAGTTAAGATGTGATAAGAGACCTATGGGATGAGTTAGGATGTGATAAGATGAGTTAAGATGTGATAAGATGTGTATGGGATGAGATAAGAAGTGTATGAGATGAGATAAGATGTATATGGGTTGTGATAGGGCGAGAATGGATGTAATGCAAAAGAATAGATGTGAAGGCATATGAGGCTATATGAATGGAAATGTAGAAATGGATGAATGTATGTGGATGTAAGAATGTGAAAACGGATGTATACATGTAGATGTAGATGTATGGATGTGAATGTGATTATGGATGTGGATGTATGCATGGAGATGTGGATGTATGGTTATGTATGTGGATGTGGATGTATGAATGAGGATGTGAAAATGGATGTATGCATGGATGTGTATGTAGAATAATGAACGTGAATGTGTATGGAAAATAATGTGTCGTCGATATGAGTAAATGGATGAAAATGAATACACATTGAATGGAATGTGGATTAAGTAAAGTGGATTGTGGAGGGATAATGTAGAAAGACGAGAGTTCAATATAGAAACTGTATTTTATGACTGTTTGTAAATGATTGTTTTATGTCAAGAATGCTAGGGAAGCATTTTGACCGTCTTGTGGATTAAGGTCATGGAGACCTAACTGATAAAGTTGCAACTGCTGACGGAGAGTCAATGGAGGACGTCTCGTGTAGCAAGTTCAGTCGAGGTCTTGACCAGTCTCGGTTCGATTTAAATGGTGAGCTTCCAGTACGGTGGATTAGGGACAAAGGAAGCGGCCTATGAGTGAAGCGCTAGGTCACCTGCGAAGGATCCTAGAGGGTGCTGACCATACGGTGCTCGGGCTCTGGGTCACCGAAGATACCCACACGTGCGTCGTGGAAGATATTAGAACAAGGAGTAAGAGTTGTTTTCTGAAACCGGGCATGGATCTGGTTGATTGACCTTGCTGGTCCTCAACGGATGAGTCCATGGCTCTTTTATATGGATCTGTGGGTTGATCTTGCTGATCTTCCACGGAGATTCCATTCTATTATATGAATATATTGCCGATTACTATGAGCTAGGAACTATGGAAGAGGCCCTTGAGTGAACAGGTGGTGAGCGTTCTGGTTGCCAATGATGCCATAAGTATACCGATGAATGAATGACTGGAAATAAGGATTCAACCAGAGACTGAGGATTGTCATCAGTGACATAATGGTTTCATTAAAGGATTGTTTTAAAGTTAGCTGATGCTAAGAAAAAGGCAATTTCATATTGGGTGTGTAAGTGGTGTGACTAGTTTTATGTTTGCATGAACTTCCGGCTAGGGGGCCTTGGAACTCTTTTCCTTGGTACCCGGGACAAAACCTAACCAAATTCCTAATTGGATCCCATCACTACAGTGGTTGGGAGGTTGGCTAACCCATGGGACTGGATGGGGTTAGGCTGGACTGATGGATCCGTAAATTGAGACTCAATTTCTGTTATTACGATAGATAAAGTAAATCCCGGATAGTAATTGTTCTATGGATAGGAATCAACGGCTGTGCCTCTTGATGGGGAAAAAAGCGTTGATCCCAATGATCCAAGTGCAAGTTTCTTCCTTGATCCGACCGAGTATCTTTATAGGTGCAGTCGGATCAGCGTGATCAGTAATGATCTTGACTACGTTAGAGTAAAAAGTTATCCTGGTGGAATCGCCCGTGCTTTCCGGGTAAGGGAAGTTTTTTCGGGTTCGATTTTGGAAAAATCGACGGATTAGTCTCTTGTCCGGATATCCATGAACGAGGCCCCGAGTGTGGGTCCCTGCCCCGCGCATAAAGTGCTACTTCCGCTACTAGTACCCCGAATCCGTTGCTTGGTGGGAATAGGGATCTCACAGTTGGTATCAGAGCAAAATTGAAAGCTAATAAAGATAATTAAATTCTTATCTGAAACTGGTAATAAGAATTCAGAAACAGCATTTTCATAATGTATTTTCATTCCGTAAGCTTCTTTAATGAAGAAATTTTAATCAAAGAAATTGTTTTTATAGATGGAAGTTTCCCATTTATCTGGTATTCCCGATCTCACCCAGTCTCAAGATATGATTGCATTTGCCTTCGAGCATCTCATATCTTCCGCTTCGACTCGAACAAGCCGAACAAGACTCGCACGCCATTTCGAGGAATTATATTTTCCTAACCTAGTGGAGAGACAACAGCATAAGTGGTTTGCAGGGCTATATATCCACGCCTCTTGCAACCGACAACAATGCTGAGGCAGAACCTCTCATTGGCCATGATTTTGATAAAGCTGAAAATGACGCGTGGTGTCATTCTATATCTTTCAACACCTCAAAATTTCAGACTTGCTTGCCGAGTTTATAGACTCTTTAGTCGATTTATCCCTAAAGAGAAAATAATAGCTCCCTTTGCAATTAGAGAAATTATATAGCAGGGCATGACTATGGCCCAGTACCGTCGTCTTATGCGTCTCTCGAGGAGATTTTGAATTTTGGAGCCGACCAACTCTATGTACTTATTGCCACTTGTATATAAATATACAAATGTTTTTTTTTATTGTTTACGGACGATCGGATAAAGAAAAATTTGTTTATCAGACTTATGTCACAGATCTCCAATAAGATCAACTGAGGAGCCAATTATGTCAAAATTTTATCAAGACGCACAAAAAGGTTGTAATTGTGTGATATAATTCATACAAATTATTAATTCAAATTGAAATTCGTAAATTAGTAATTGGGTCTTCAATTGGAAGTACCGCAATTGTATGGAACCCTGACTTGCTTGAGGCCTAGACATGATGGTATTTACCTTATAGTTTCGAGTTTCATGACTATCCGTATATACCGAGGGTATAACTGCAGCTCTTTACCGGCAGTATATACGAGTAAATCCAAGACTTGAAATTATAAGCATTAATGCTATCCAGATGATGATTTCGAATGTGGTTGATATGATTTTTTAATTCTGTTTGAGAACTGATGAGTTGATTTGGATTCTGATTGAAAAATAATGATCCCTGAAAAATGATTGAAATGTAATAATCTGAGTGAAAACACAATGTGGATGATTGGGACGAGTCCCTGTGATGATATTCATAACTAGAATGATGATAATGAATTCAGCAAATCACTATGAGATTAGTGGATTGTGCTGTCAAATTGCTACTGTTAACACTTTTCACGGTAGATCAAGTTAAGGGATGATAAATTGAGAACTTACTTAACTGAAGTTCCCGTGGTGGAGGAATGTTCAGAAGGAAATTTTTTTGGTCTAATGGACCATTATCGTATGAATGATATGATCTAAATGAATTATTATTTAATGATGAGTTCTATATAAGGAATATTTATCCCAGTATTCTGTTGGGTTGACCAGAATATAAGGAACCCAGAATAAATTGGAAAAAGAGTTGTCCTCTACTTTGCGAGATGAGGACATCTCGCACCTTTTTAAGTGGGGTAGAAGTTTGTAAGATTCCTCCCCCCAACCTTCAAGGTATATAGGAGTAAGAATCTCCTTTTCTGATCTTATAATTATTCCTTCTCTAAATAAAAGAAAGATTCTGTTTAAAAAGGGAAGACACTTTACCCAGAATACCTTCTCAGGAGCCCACCTGTTTTAAAGATTCAGAACGATGAGTTCAGAAGTGAGAACCAGTGTTTTGGATGCCAAGGTTTTGACCATCAGTTAAAAGATTGCCCGACTCCTACCATGAAAAGGGCTCAGGGAAGTCTAGAACCCAAATTCAGAGGCCAATTCCTTTATACCAATCTAATCAGGGTCCGTCTCGGACAAGATTGCTTAACTCCATTAACTAGGTCCGACCCATTGATTAGGGTCGAGATGACCAGTCAAATGCTTGGCGACTTAGAGCAACAGATGCAGGCAATTCATAAAGATATAAACGCTGCCCAGGATCGACAGAGACAATATACAAATAAGAAGAGGACAGTCAGAGAATTCAAAGAAGCAGTTATAGTCTTCATTTGAATACGAACCAAAAGAATTTCTTTATCTCTAGGGGAGTATAAGTAGTTATCCCCCAGATATTGTGGACCAAAGAAAGTAAGTGACTTAGCCTACGAACTTCTTTTATCTCCTCATCTCAAAGTTCTTAATGCCTTCTATAGAAATATGTGCCAAACCCAAATCATGGAAAGACGGTAAAACTTCAGTGGCAAGATACCGTTGGCTTCTAGGTTACGCTAACTCCTTCCTTTATATAAGTCGTAACTTTTACTTATCGCTCACAGTAATCTTACTTCCATCGATCTCCCTTCTTCTTAATCTCCTTCATGGCTTGGCAACAGGAATTAGTTTTATCCATGATGATTTCTCACCTTCAAGATGCAAGCGATTCTGTGAAGAAGGATTTTATAGAACAGTATGAGCGCTTACTTTTTTCTCACTTGGGAACGTCTATAGCTCAGACCAAATGGCGGACCTATCAAGACATAACTAGGGTAACACCCTGGGGTCAGCAGCACTTTTGTAACAATGTCCGCTTGGCCATGGTTATCGAAGCCTTGGGTTTGGGTCCTCGATACTACTGCATCATGAGATCAAGACATCTTGGGTTTTCTGAGCGGGTCTTCTTACTGGCGTGTTTTCTTCCTCATCAAAAGATATGCCTTTACCTCGTTTTTGGTTTGCCTCTCAGAGGTCCTTTTTTTAGAACACCTCATACCACTGAGATAGGCGCGGTAATAACCAACAAAATTATTCCTATAGATGAGTTACCTTATACGTGCGCAGCTTGTGAGTGCTGCTTTTGTGATCATATGATGGACGGGCTTATGGAAGTGTAAAGAGTTCTTCTATCTTTACTGTATATGTTCCATGAATGAATAAAGTTTAAATCTTGTTCTTGTCTTGATCCTTACTCTCTTTGAGACTTTTTTAATTAGTGATTAATCTTAATTAATTTTTTCTCTGTCTCATGTTCGTGCATTTTGCGGAATTATCCCAAGTTTGCGAGATAAGGACATCTCGCGTTTTTCAAGTGGGAGAGAATGTAAGATTCCTCCCCAGCCTCTCAAAATGTCCAGCATCTTCCCCTATCATCAATCCCTCTTCAGAAATATAAAAGACCTTGTTTCTAACTGTTTTAACCTAGAGAGAGAAAATATTCTAGAGAGAGAATATTCAGATTTTCAATATTTTTGGATAGAAAATTATCTCATCTTATTAAAATAAGTTCCCCTGAAACAGAAATTCAAAAAGAACTTTCCAATGTGCAATTGGAATTAATTGGAAATGGGTATAAAGGACCTTAGCCTAAGGGTCTAGATTTTCAGAAATTTTTGGATTATGGTCTAATTAAGGTTCCTATGGGCCAATAGCATCAATCCATGTGTAGGGAGGAGATAAATCCAATTTGTAAAAGAAGATACCCAAAAATGAGTAAATACTCACATAAGATGAAGAGTTGAAAATGTACAAGGTTTATTAGTAAAAAACTATGAGCAATATAAAAAATATGAGATATTTGGGTATAATGATTCCATTTTGACACATATGTAAGGAAGGGGAGTTATTCAAAGGAGGTGCATATTGCACATAAGATGAAGAGTTGAAAATGTACAAGGTTTATTAGTAAAAAACTATGAGCAATATAAAAAATATGAGATATTTGGGTATAATGATTCCATTTTGACACATATGTAAGGAAGGGGAGTTATTCAAAGGAGGTGCATATTGCACATAAGATGAAGAGTTGAAAATGTACAAGGTTTATTAGTAAAAAACTATGAGCAATATTAAAAATATGAGATATTTGGGTATAATGATTCTATTTTGACACATATGTAAGGAAGGGGAGTTCTTTAAAGGAGGTGCATATTTCACATGCTTGAATGAGTTTTAAACTCATAAAAATTGAGATATTTCATCTCTCCTCTCTCCTCATTCAAGTCTAGTTCCAAAAAGTTAGCTTAACTGACCTAAAAATGGTCAAAAATTGACCAAACTGATTTGGAAAATTCTAGAATCAGTTTGTTTGGTTAGGAGCTCAATTTTTCCTATAAAAAGAAGCCTCTCCCTTGTTGAAAAATATATAGTGTTTATGCATCGTTACTCTACTCCACCTAAGCCAAGAACTGTGAATTCATTAATAATTCACTAGTTTTTGGAGCTTCCCTCTTTCTTCAATCCCCATTAGTGGCTCCATCAACATACTTAACCAATTGATTGGTTGGGGACCTCTACCGTGAACAAAGAATCAAACAATTTGTAAGGTAAATGGTGAATTTTGATCTTTTCTATAATTCCTCAATGTTTCTCTCTTCTCAACCCCTCTCAAGCTTGAGAAGCTTAATTGGAATGGTTTTTGAATGCTATTGAAGTTAATTGATGAATGTTAGTGAAGAGTTACATAATTTGATGAATGCTATTGAAGTTAATTGATTAATGATAGTTAAGAATTACATAAATTTCTATTTATGCTTAATTCTAATGATTTTTATGTAATTTCTCTCTCTCACTCAAGAAATGGTCATACTCATGACCCATTCTCAATCCAAATGAAGCTTTTCATAGAGCTTTTCCTTAATCCAAGATTAAGCTATGCTTGAGGCCAAATTAATGGCTTATTTCTATGCTTTTAGTTTATGTATATTGATGATTCAATCCATTATGGATTGATGATCCAATTAGAGACCATTCTAATTATTTTCTTAATGATAAGCTTTATCCCTTAGAAAATTTGAGATTTATCAGTCATAGCAGCGGAGCTATGGCAAAATTTTTATAAAAATTACGCATAAAATAATTTCATTCAAAGCATAAAAAGAGGACTTCCTACCATATTCTAGGAATTATCATCCTTGATTAATTGAAAGAATTTCATTGTAATCATGGAGAAATTGAATTTTTATATTATGCATAAAGGATAAGTTTTTATATCAAAAGTGTTACTTTTATCATTTTTATTTTCATGCATAATAGAAGTATGCATAATGGATAAATTTTTATATCAAAAGTGTTACTTTTATCATTTTTATTTTCATGCATAGAAGTATGCATAATGGATAAATTTTTATATCAAAAGTGTTACTTTTATCATTTTTATTTTCATGCATAGAAGTATGCATAATGGATAAATTTTTATATCAAAAGTGTTACTTTTATCATTTTTATTTTCATGCATAGAAGTATGCATAATGGATAAATTCTATATCAAAAGTGTTACTTTTATCATTTTTATTTTCATGCATAAAAATATGCATAATGGATAAATTTTTTATATTAAAAGTGTTACTTTTATCATTTTTATTTACATGCATAGAAGTATGCATAATGGATAAATTTTTATATCAAAAGTGTTACTTTTATCATTTTTATTTTCATGCATAGAAGTATGCATAATGGATAAATTTTTATATCAAAAGTGTTACTTTTAGCATATTGAATTTCAGGCATAGGGATATGAAAAAAAAAGATGATTATTTTATTATAAAAATGTTTTTTTAAATGATTATTTTATTGTAAAAGTGTTACTTTTATCACATTTAAAATTCTTGCATAGAGGTATGCATAAAAGATGATTATTATATTGTAAAAATGTTACTTTTATCATTATTGGATTTCATGCATAGAGTTCTGCATAAAAGATATTTTTATACTAAAAGTGTGATTTTCATCATAAATAGATTTTATGCATAAATTAGATGCATAAGAGAAATTCTTTTATTCTGTGTAACTCCTACTAAATTCTTTTATTCTGTGTAACTCCTACTAAATTGAATTTATGCATAAGAAGATGCATAAAAGAATGATTTTAATTCAAAAGTGTCATTCTCATCTAAATTGAATTTATGCATAAGAAGATGCATAAAAGATTGATTTTAATTCAAAAGTGTCATTCTCATCTAAAATGAATTTATGCATAGGAAGATGCATAAAAGATTGAATTTTAATTCAAAGTGTCATTCTCATTTAAAATGAATTTATGCATAGGAAGATGCATAAAAGATTGATCTTTATTTCGAAAGTGTTAGTATCCTTAAATGGAATTTATGCATAATTAGATGCGTAAAGAAATTTATATCAAATATAAGAATTTCCTTATATTCTATAAATAGAGACCTATGGGATGAGTTAGGATGTGATAAGATGAGTTAAGATGTGATAAGAGACCTATGGGATGAGTTAAGATGTGATAAGATGAGTTAGGATGTGATAAGATAAGTTAAGATGTGATAAGAGACCTATGGGATGAGTTAGGATGTGATAAGATGAGTTAAGATGTGATAAGATGTGTATGGGATGAGATAAGAAGTGTATGAGATGAGATAAGATGTATATGGGTTGTGATAGGGCGAGAATGGATGTAATGCAAAAGAATAGATGTGAAGGCATATGAGGCTATATGAATGGAAATGTAGAAATGGATGAATGTATGTGGATGTAAGAATGTGAAAACGGATGTATACATGTAGATGTAGATGTATGGATGTGAATGTGATTATGGATGTGGATGTATGCATGGAGATGTGGACGTATGGTTATGTATGTGGATGTGGATGTATGAATGAGGATGTGAAAATGGATGTATGCATGGATGTGTATGTAGAATAATGAACGTGAATGTGTATGGAAAATAATGTGTCGTCGATATGAGTAAATGGATGAAAATGAATACACATTGAATGGAATGTGGATTAAGTAAAGTGGATTGTGGAGGGATAATGTAGAAAGACGAGAGTTCAATATAGAAACTGTCTTTTATGACTGTTTGTAAATGATTGTTTTATGTCAAGAATGCTAGGGAAGCATTTTGACCGTCTTGTGGATTAAGGTCATGGAGACCTAACTGATAAAGTTGCAACTGCTGACGGAGAGTCAATGGAGGACGTCTCGCGTAGCAAGGTCGGCCGAGGTCTTGACCAGCCTCGGTTCAATTTAAATGGTGAGCTTCCGGTACGGTGGATTAGGGACCAAGGAAGCGGCCTATGAGTGAAGCGGCCTATGAGTGAAGCGCTAGATCACCTGCGAAGGATCCTAGAGGGTGCTGACCATACGGTGCTCGGGCTCTGGGTCGCCGAAGATACCCACACGTGCGTCGTGGAAGATATTAGAACAAGGAGTAAGAGTTGTTTTCTGAAACCGGGCATGGATCTGGTTGATTGACCTTGCTGGTCCTCAACGGATGAGTCCATGGCTCTTTTATATGGATCTGTGGGTTGATCTTGCTGATCTTCCACAGAGATTCCATTCTATTATATGAATATATTTCCGGTTACTACTATGAGCTAGGAACTATGGAAGAGGCCCCTGAGCGAACAGGTGGTGAGCGTTCTGGTTGCCAATGATGCCATAAGTATACCGATGAATGAATGACTGGAAATAAGGATTCAACCAGAGAATGAGGATTGTCATCAGTGACATAATGGTTTCATTAAAGGATTGTTTTAAAGTTAGCTGATGCTAAGAAAAAGGCAATTTCATATTGGGTGTGTAAGTGGTGTGACTAGTTTTATGTTTGCATGAACTTCCGGCTAGTGTTGAAATTTGAGCATAATGATGAGCTATGGTGGATCAAACACTAGAATCAACATCATTAACAAAGTGATTAGCAAATGATTAAGACGTAATTAGTGAATAATTAGCAAATAGATTAATGTAGGCATGGATACTCAAAAACCAGCAAATTCTCATTAGGGCTATGCCTCAATTTATAGAGTTTACATCAAGCATCAAATCCCATTAATTTCTCCATGATTCACTCCCAGAATATCTCCACCTTTTGCCTGATTCTCTCCACCTCTTCTCTTTTCCCTGAATATCTCCCAGAATAACTCCACACTCCTAAATTCCCTCATGCTACCCATTATTCTCTCCCAGTAGATTCTTCTAACCTTTTCACAGGTTCTTTCACAATTACATCTCCTCTTTTACAGCCTCTATCCAAGAGCTTGTTATCGCACACACCCTATTCACTTGTATATTTCAACACCTCCCCTCAAGTGAATACTCCTAGTACACCTAGACCCTATACCAAGTTTGCCACCCTTTACTTGATAGCCCGCGACTAGTAGACGCATAATGATGAGCTATGGTGGATCAAACACTAGAATCAATATCATTAACAAAGTGATTAGCAAATGATTAAGACATAATTAGTGAATAATTAGCAAATAGATTAATGTAGGCATGGATACTCAAAAACCAGCAAATTCTCATTAGGGCTATGCCTCAATTTATAGAGTTTACATCAAGCATCAAATCCCATTGATTTCTCCATGATTCACTCCCAAAATATCTCCACCTTTTGCCTGATTCTCTCCACCTCTTCTCTTTTCCCTGAATATCTCCCAGAATAACTCCACACTCCTAAATTCCCTCATGCTACCCATTATTCTCTCCCAGTAGATTCTTCTAACCTTTTCACAGGTTCTTTCACAATTACATCTCCTCTTTTACAGCCTCTATCCAAGAGCTTGTTCCCGCACACATTCTATTCACTTGTATATTTCAACACCTCCCCTCAAGTGAATACTCCTAGTACACCTAGACCCTATACCAAGTTTGCCACCCTTTACTTGATAGCCCGCGACTAGTGTCTACTCCTCCCCTCAAGTTATCTCAGCACACCTGGACCCTATATCAAGTTTCTCTCTTACTTGATAGCCTGCGACCAGTGCCTCAGATCCCTAAACCCATAGTCCTTGACACTCTCTCTCTCTATGTGTCCATGGCTTACTATAGTTGCCCGCGACCTTGACTAAAGTGCTCACACATACACCTCTCTACCACGTGGCCTACATCATCGGTGGCTCAGAGGTGGTTTTACTTTGTTGGGGTAGGTTACATTGGGTTGTGGGGTCTCTCTCTCTCTCTCTCTCTCTCTCTCTCTCTCTCTCTCTCTCTCTCTCTCTGAGATTTTCACATGGCTCCTCACTCTTTGGAGCCTCACATCTTCTCTTCTCTTCAGTCTTCTTGTCGTAGCAGCTTCTCTCCACGCGTCCGTCTCTTCTTTCAGTCTTCTCTGGGCAGCTTCTCTTCTTGTGGTGGGGCAGCTTCTCTTCTCGTGTCCATGTCTTCCTTCAGGTCTTCTTCTCGGTGTGGATCCTCTTCTTGGGAAGAGATATTCTTCTTCTTTCATGGCTGGGGCCATGAGCTCGTCCGTCAGGTCATTTTGCTCCATGTGAGCAACATGTTTCAATGTTTTGCTGACAATTCCTTTGGGCTTTTTATGTTTATCTTTTATCATTATGCAATGCAAACCCAAATTTATGCCGGAGGTCTTACCTCTTGCCTTAATCTGGACAAGGGCAGTGTCTGTTCCCATTTTTACACTGATGCAATGTGCCCAATACATAATGCATACAGCATTCATTCTCATGCACATTCCAAATGAAACTCTGGCTGTGAATAATCTTGAATTTGAGTGAGATTTACAGGCATTAACCAAGGGTTAAATGCAAAATGATGATTTTCACAATTTTATCAGCACAATTTTACCAGAAATTACATTAAATTAAGGGTTACCAATTTGTACGGGATGGTTGGAGTATCAAACCAACTCCGATTTGCAATCTGCAGGTATAGGGATCTGTATCAGATACCTAATGGTTAATTTGAACCCTCAATTGTACCAAAATACAGTGATTAGTATTGATTAATCACGGATTAGCAAATTAATGCTCTGGTTTGTGTGCAGAAAACAGAGTATGCGGGGAGTCCAGATCTGGTGCCTTTCACTTCAAATGAGCTCAAATGCTTTCAAAGGCATCAATAGCAATGAGTCTAGTAGAGGATTAAGCCAAGAAACACAAGATTTGACCAAATAATGAAAGCTCAATCTCTGTTTTACCAAAGTCACCTGCAGATTTGATGAAGAGCTTGGATCTCTCTGTAGACTTGATGAAATTGATTTCTGTCTTCACCAGCTTGTAGAGCATGCTTGATTACCCCTTGGGCTAAGAGGAATTAGACACCTTTGATCTGTGGAAGTAGAAATCACCAAATCATCTCAGAAAAACGTAGCTTTTTAATCAGCAAAAATCGGGAGCTTCCGTGGGCGGTTTGCGCTTCTGATTCGATGGGCTGGAGCTCCTATGGGTTAGCTAGCTTGTGTTAGAAGCTTTTGCCCTAATTCTATGTGTGCAAGGTGCTAGAGATCCTCCACTGGCTGGGGGTGAAGGGGAGAAGTGAAAACTCACTAAAAATTTGATTTTTTGCTAATTTTTTTACTAATCCTAATTAATTCACTAATGGGCTCATAAATTTGATTGATTCTAGGCATGGCTCTGATACCATGTTGAAATTTGAGCATAATGATGAGCTATGGTGGATCAAACACTAGAATCAACATCATTAACAAAGTGATTAGCAAATGATTAAGACGTAATTAGTGAATAATTAGCAAATAGATTAATGTAGGCATGGATACTCAAAAACCAGCAAATTCTCATTAGGGCTATGCCTCAATTTATAGAGTTTACATCAAGCATCAAATCCCATTGATTTCTCCATGATTCACTCCCAGAATATCTCCACCTTTTGCCTGATTCTCTCCACCTCTTCTCTTTTCCCTGAATATCTCCCAGAATAACTCCACACTCCTAAATTCCCTCATGCTACCCATTATTCTCTCCTAGTAGATTCTTCTAACCTTTTCACAGGTTCTTTCACAATTACATCTCCTCTTTTACAGCCTCTATCCAAGAGCTTGTTCCCGCACACACCCTATTCACTTGTATATTTCAACAGCTAGGGGGCCTTGGAACTCTTTTCCTTGGTACCCGGGACAAAAACTAACCAAATTCCTAATTGGATCCCATCACTACAGTGGTTGGGAGGTTGGCTAACCCATGGGACTGGATGGGGTTAGGCTGGACTGATGGATCCGTAAATTGAGACTCAATTTCTATTATTACGATAGATAAAGTAAATCCCGGATAGTAATTGTTCTATGGATAGGAATCAACAGCTATGCCTCTTGATGGGGAAAAAAGCATTGATCCCAATGATCCAAGTGCAAGTTTCTTCCTTGATCCGACCGAGTATCTTTATAGGTGCAGTCGGATCAGCGTGATCAGTAATGATCTTAACTACGTTAGAGTAAAAAGTTATCCTGGTGGAATCGCCCGTGCTTTCCGGGTAAGGGAAGTTTTTCCGGGTTCGATTTTGGAAAAACCGACGGATTAGTCTCTTGTCCGGATATCCGTGGACGAGGCCCCGAGTGTGGGTCCCTGCCCCGCGCATAAAGTGCTACTTCCGCTGCTAGTACCCCGAATCCGTTGCTCGGTGGGAACAGGGATCTCACAATTTCAATGCCAAAGAATCCCATACTGGTCAAGGTGAAAGAAGTCTCATCTCATGATCTAGATTATCAGAGGATGGTGAAGTTAGTAGAAGAAGGGGAAAAATTAGAGAGAGAGAAGAATCTAATTAAGAGATACTCCACTCATGAAGGAAGCCTCTACTTTAACACACAGGCTAAGTATCCCTAAGGATCTTGCTTTTAAGAAACTAATCCTCCATGAATCTCATGATAGTCCTGCACACCTATGCTATGTAAAAATATTAAATGCCGTAAGAAGAAGCTTTCATTGGGCAGGCTTGAAAAATGATGTCCTTCGGTACTTGAAGCAATGTCTCTCATGCCAAAGGATCAAAGCTGAAAGGGTCAAGATGCCTTGGAAACTTTAACCCTTGGATATTCACCAAATGAAGTGGGAGTGCATTAGTATGGATTTTGTCACAAGTCTCCCCACTTTACAAGGATGATATGACTCCATTCTGGTAGTAGTGGACTTACTTACCAAAGTAGCTCACCTTATACAAGAAAAGAAGACCTTCAAAGCTTTTGAAGTTGCTCGAATATTCTTAAAGGAAGTCTTCAAACTTCATGGTCTCCCAAAAAGGATAGTAAGTGACCGGGATTCTTACTTCACTTCAAAGTTTTGGCTTTTCTTATTTCAAGCCTTGGACACTCAACTTTGCCTTAGCACAGCTTATCATCTAGAGAGACTGATGGCCAGACTACAAGAGTCGATCGCGTAATTGAAGGCATTCTCAGAGCATATTGTGGATGGGAACCAAGAAGATGGATTCAATACCATCCTGTGTGGTAGAATTTGCCTACAATACATCTTATCATGAGAGCATAGAAATGTCACCATTCAAAGCACTCTATGGGCAAGAATGCTTGTCTCCTCTAAATTTCTCTGATCCGACCATAAGAGTTGAGGCATCTAGGAAAATGCTCGAAGAGATGGAGGAACAAACCAAGGCAATCCAAAAGGATATTGAAGCTGCTCAAGATTGGCAAAAGCATTATGCTGACACCAAGAGGTCTGAAAGGATCTTCAAGGAAGGAGACAAAGTTCTTCTACGAGTGCGACCCAAACGAAGTTCTCTATCACTTAGGAAATATAAGAAGCTCAGCCCTAGGTATTGTTGTCCCTATACAGTTATCAAGTGTCTTAGGTAAAAGTGCCTATAAACTCCAGCTCCTAGCCCATATCAAAGTCCACAATGTATTTCATGTAAGTTTGTTAAAACCTTATGTACCCAGTCTCGATCATATTCTTGATGTTGAACAAGTTGTAATCCCTACTCAAGGAGTCCTTGAATTACAGCCCACTAGGATCATAGATTCTAAGGAAAGGCAACTCCAAAATAGAACTCTTGTAGAACATCTACTATAGTGGAAAGATTACCCTGAAGAGGATGCAACTTAGGAAGATGAAGCGACACTCTTAAAGGATTATCCCCAATTCATGACGAGATGAGGACATCTCGATTTCTTTAAGGGGAGAACGATGTAACATACCCATCTTCACTAATAAAGAAATGTCCATGTAATAGATGAATTTATGAGTTTTTATGGTATAAAAATCAATGATTTTATTAAATGAGCCATTTCTACTTAGAATCTTCAAATTCCGAGCCTCATCTGCCACTTTTGAGATAAGGAAACTTTCCTCTACTCCCCCCTTGTTAGAAGAAGGCAGTGTCCTTAGTTCTCCCATCCCTCCCCCCACCTCCCCCGTGTGAAGAGACTTACAGTAGCACCCCTCTCCCCTTCAGCAAAACGTTTTTGTTAAGGACATCTCACAAATTCCCCCCTCCCCCCCATTTGCGTGGACTTTAGCAAGAGGTTTTGACCTTAGAGAGGGTTCATGTGTTGTGGTCTTTTTCTCATACGGTGAGCAAACGATCTCATAATTGAGATATGACTGGAGCATTATGACCGCGCGATAGTAAGCACTACAAGGCAACGTCCAAGATGGCCCCATCCAGAAAATGCTAGAATATTGCCTCGGGAGGAGCATGCAACAATGAGATTGGAGAAGATGCTCCTAATGCGGCTCCAACCCTCCCGTTACAAGCTCCTCAAGGAAATGGTGGCCAAGTTAGCTTGGTTATCTTTTAATGAAGAGATTTTTTTTCTTTAATATTAATGTTAATAAATTTGTATCTTTTCCTTAAAAAAATAAATAAATTGTAAAGCTACGATTTGAAGTGATGCTGTATTCAATGAATTGTATTAAAATTGTTAGCTTTAAGAGAAAGAGTGTAAGTTTTTCCTAGCTTCGACGCTAACTCCATTCTGTGCTTGTGTAGCTGGGCGGCGTCCATAGTAGCAAAGCCCGAGAATGGCCCAAGGTATCCCTCATACCGTTGGGAGAATAAGGTTTGCGGATTGAGGCGAGAGATTATGATGCTGTCTAGTTGTGAGGGCCCACACTAGTGCGGTGAATAAGCCCACCCTAGTGCGTAGACATCCCTCTGAGGGGGGGCAGGAGAATTGAGCGACGGAGCCTGAGAGGGCGACAGGCTGGCTTGAGTCCTCGCCAACGGCGGATGATGAGGTGTATGGTCTCGTAGGGTTTTGCCCAGCATGTAGAGGCTAGAAGGCCGAATTCTAGATCATTGGCAGTATAAAGGAAAAGAATAAGAGAGCCGGTTTGGCTTGTATGGGATTGATTCATGTATAAACTTTTTTTATAAATCTTGTCTTCGGCATTATTTTACTATGGCAAAGGGGTGTTTAACAAACCTTGTGAAAAGGGCCTTCATTAAGGAACATGTTTATTTATGTCAAACAATGTGGTAGAATTAATTAGAAAACAAAATTGATGCGTGAGTAGGGTGGAAAGTGGGAGGATGGAATGCACCGATGGCACCATCCTACGGATGGGTGGACCCGATTAGTCAGGTAGCTTTCCAACAGATTAAGTGAAAGCCCTATGCTAGATAAATTGGTTCTCGACGGCCGGGAAATTCTATTCTCTGGAAGACTAGGCCAGCGGGTTGTGCCTTGCATGGATGAGGAAAAAAGCATTGTCTCTAGGAATCAAGACTAGTAGTTGCCCAAATTATGATCAATTACCCTATGGGTGATTTGATTTTTAGAAGATCACGCTCCCCTTGCGGGATAGGACTAGGTCTTACCTATGAATCGTATCTTTGAATCCATTCATGGTCGATGAATTGGAAATTTTCTCCAAGTTAAGACTTAGTGGACTATCTTAAGTGTTTCCCCTATTTTGGAAGGGGGGAACCTTACACTATGGCCTTAACCAAAAAAATTACATTCCATCTCTATCCTTGTGAGTTCATAATATATTACAAACAAAGTAAAAAGGTCTCTTTGCTTTGAATTGTAATATAGCACCATCGAGGACCACACCTAATGTTGTTCCTATTTGATAGGCTTGACCTTTCTTTAGCCACCTATCATGTCAGGAGAAACCAATACTGGACAAATAGAGTAGATCATGTACCTTATCATTCAATACATAGGAATGGATAGTCTTCTTCACATCACCCAACACCGCTCTAGAAATATGAAATGTGAACCAATACGGTGACTTGGTTGAATACTAGTGCATTGATTGGCTCTCATTTTTCTCTTTAAATGAATAATTCTCCATGAAGTTAATGACCAAGACCACAATATCGCTTGGAAAAATTGACAAACATTCCTTTTGATGATATGTCTCAATGAGAGTTAAGGACCTTAAGGTTCGTGAAGAATAATGTGATGTGATTTTGTGATGTTTTTCTGATGTGACTATAATGTAGGAAGTGGAATGAACTTAAGGTCTAGGCCTATCTCCTAGAGACATTTTGGAGACCAAGTGGCCTCTTCTCGCATTATGGTGAATATTTCTCTCAAGAAACAAGGGGTGCAGGCTAGGCGTTGTCCGTTTATTGATGATGAGGCAGAAGTGCAAGCAGATTCAAATGTTAGATTTGGGTCTCCTAGTGCGGCAATGGCACTGACCCATGGCATTGGTTCTGCTAGCCATACTGTCATCACCATGGATTCGAGGAGTCTAGCCACTACACTAGATGTCGGCTTTGATGAGACCAGTGGTGATATAGAGCCTAATGGAGATATGAAGCACTGTTGTCAGATGGGTAAAAAAGTCCCTTATGTGAGATGTGTTGGGACAATTCTATGTGAGGTAGACCACTGAGCCTCCCTTGGTGCCTCTTTGTCGTTTGGTTGCTAACAAAGCTGTCAGACTAGTAGTTAATGATACCGCATGGCTCATCCCTTTATTTGATGTGGTGGGCTATGTGGAAATGATGAGGTTTTTAATTGTGTTATTTAAATGTCCATATGGTAAATCAATGCCTATCTCTCTGGAGACTATTGATGGATGGGATCTAATTTGGAGGAGGCTTAATGAAGCATTCGAGAGAGAGCTCATAGATGAATGGGCAGAATTGCAATGGAGGAAGCTTTTTATGTGGCATGACAACCATCGTTTGAAGACATGGATGGAGAGGATTGCAGATTGTAAGTATCTACTTTAATTCTTTAATTTTTCTGCCAAGTATATGTGGTGTAGCAATGTGTTTGTCATCATAATTTTTTGATTATGTTTGTGGTGCATAAGTGTACTTGGACCAAGACTCGGGGGGTGCACCTCAAAAAATGTAAGTCTACCACGTGCGATCATTAGGTGGGGTTTTTTTAATCCAAAATATTGGGTAAATTTACAGAAATACAATTACAAGAGGGGTATTTTAATTGTACTTTGGAAAAAAACCCGTAAGTCTATAAAGAAAAAGGGGTAGTTTTATCAGCTCAAAATTCACAGATAAGGGGTTTTTTAAATACCCCTTGAACGCACGTCGTAGGAGGGGCTTCCATATAGTGCACCCCCCGAGGACCAAGAAGATTACCATGTTTGTGTGCATTGCCATTTTATAGAGGTGGAGAAAAAAGAAGGAGAACTTATCCTTGCATTGGATATCACTAATGATTAGGCATTCTTTTTATGCTTGAGTATTTTATTTTCATGTGATAAAAACCTTATTTTATATATTTCATACTCTATGCTCAGTATATCAAGGGCAACTGCAAAGCCAAACCTTGGCCATAAAATCTTTATGTTCCAAAAGTTTGGTGTTGCAACAAACAAGGATAGTATCATGGAGAGATTGACTCGTGAGCAAAGAAAGTGGGTGGAGGTTGTGGTTAAATTTGAGACTCGATAGGTACATTCGGTTACACCATGCCTTGCATTCTAATTGCTCAGTTAGTTTGGAAGGTAGATTTTTATTCTTTAATATTTTTGGTTGTTTGTAATGTATTTAGAAAGTCTATTCTCTATTTAGTGTTTCCATTTAGAAAAATATTTTTTGTTTGTATTATTTCTATAAGATGATTTTAATCAATTTTTGTTGAAAGATGACACTCGTCTTAGAGCGCTTCGGTATGTGGAAGATGAGTTAAAGAAACAATTAGAAGAGTCAACCAAGATTGAGGAGGAAAAAATGAAAGATCGAGGCTACAAATACCTATGCATTACCAATTTGAATAATGGTGAAGACTTTTTCTCTATCCTCTACAAGAGAAAGCAATAAAACAATGGTGGGTCTTACTAAAGTGAAGCTTTATTGCTTGTACTTGGCAAAAGTGGCTAATTGAGAGGTTCGTATTGTTGTTCATGAAGCATGGTTATCGATTAATATTTTATTATTTTTGCATGCAAAATACTATTGTGGTGGTTCTAAATTTTTAATGTAAAAAAGAAAATTATGGGTAGTGCATTAATAGAGTCAACTAATAGCCTATGCATTATGGTTTATAGGAAAAACTAAATATTACATATGATGATAAAGGCCAAAGACCCTTAGGGTTCTCATTTTGTAGACTAATTTTTTTTTAGAAACTACATGAGGAAGGAGGTCTATTGGGCCCATATGTATTGAGAGTCTTGCATACCTATGGGATTATTGAGGTGGAGGGACTAGCATTGCTATCCAAAAAGCTTTGAGCCTTTCTTTAAATCTCAAAGAAGGATGCATGTTATACAAGCTTTCTCTCACCTCTTGGGTGAGATTAACAGTGCTTCGGATAGTGTGCATATGCCAGAGTTAGTGTCCTCGAGCAGCAAGAGGCTAGTATATAGGTATAAATTTGGATATATTTAAACTTTTGTTGCCTATACGGTTAACTATGTTGATCATTTGGTTGTTGTGGGTTTGCTTTATTGTAGATGGATTTTGATTGTTTGGGACAAAAAACAATTTGTGAGATGCCTAGAGAGTGGTAGGATATTTTGGGTGAGAACACTACATTCTCTACCGCATTGGTGGAAAGGGGTATTACCCCATGGGAGTGTAGCCATTGTCCATGGTGGATAGAGTACCCTATAGGGGTAATCCCTAAGCAAGAACAGGAGCTACATGATGCTAGTAAGTAAACTTTAAGTGATATTTTGTGTGAAGGTGTGTGTGAAAGAGGACATGAAGGAAAGAGAGGGGGAAAGGACATTTAAGTGATTTATGTGGTGCTTATGTGATTTATGTGTTTGTTTTGTAAGGGTTTATTGAAGAAAAACCATAAGTAAATTTGAATGTGAGCATCACCTTGCCACCCACACAAAATGAATGATGTAAGAGTTTATTGAAGAAAACCCATAAGTAAATTTGAATGTGAGCATCACCTCTCCACCCACACAAAATGAATGTAAGAGTTTATTGAAGAAAACCCATAAGTAAATTTGAATGTGAGCATCACCTCGCCACCCACACAAAATGAGACAATGAAATGGTGGGGAAAGAAGTCACAAAGAGAAAGAGTATAAGGAAAGGAAAGGGGGAGCCTTCATACGATGACACCTTGGAGGCATCTAAAGGAAATGAAGGAGAGAAAGAAACCTCAAAGGATAAAGAGAAGAGAAAAAAAGTAATAGGATGATCCGTGGCGACAACATACACATAAGGAGGGAAACAAATCTCTTGGGCCATAACAAACAAGATCTTGTCATCCGTGGGAGAGTGAGCGACAACATACACATAAGGAGGGAAACAAATCTCTTGGGCCATAACAAACAAGAGCTTGTCATCTGTGGGCTGAGTCCTGTCAACGGCGGTCGGCTTTAGAGAGAAGCCGTATCTTTCATCAGACAGGTAGGGATACTTATATTTTATTGTTATGCAATATGAGTGATAATGTAACAAGATTTTTTGTTTTCTTTTCTTTTCGTTGGCTTCACTTTCATAAAGGTTTTCAATATGTGACTATTGTGGATACTCTTTTGGTTGATATTACAACCATTGATGAGTTCCCACAAGCAAGGTGAGAATTTGACTTCTAGTTACAATGTATTCTAGTTAGTGCATTTAATAATTGTCTTCAATCTATTTGCAGTATTAAAGAGTTTTTGCAAAGAAACTCTACATCTATTTACCACTAGCACGATGCACCCTCCAAGGAGGTAGCTCGGCTCATTTTTGTCGATTTTCCCATTTCTATGTTGGTCCAAGGGTTCCATGTAGTGTCATGAGGTAAACTTTAGGTTACTAGTTTAAAATGTTGAGAAATCTACATGATTATTTAGTTTATGTATTTGAGTAGTCAAGCATAGTGCATGAGAGTAGTGATGACTTTGTCGAGGTGAGACCTCATAGGAGAGGCATGACTATACACATTGATCAGATCTTCAGTGGACATATGATCTAGATTCATACTATGGTTGTGAGGAAGAGCTTGTTCTGGTTGTGAGGAAGAGCTAGTAGTTAGTTTTTCCTTCGACCTAGGAGTCATTGTTAGATTAGATGATCGAACATCGCTTTATCATTACCATCCGAGCAGACATTTGGGTCATGGATTTGATGACATCTCTAGTGGCCATTTTGCCTTGGATGAGGAGTATGGGTGACTATCTTTTTGATCCAGGTGGTCACACATTTTTTCCATGGATGGGTGATATGTACTACGGATATCCATTCGACCCAGGAGGATCTATGTCTAGCCTCATCATCGACATTGATTTCCCACATTAAACATTTGACCCAGGTGGTTGGATAAAGAGAATGCAGGGAGAGCTTAAGTTCCTTATAAGAAAACACACATACACACAAGAAAGAGAAAGATAATGTTTACAAATTACATGGTTTTGTGGCATAGCCAACTATTCTCATAAATTACAACATTTAGAGTGCCGTTACATGACACTTATTATGATATCTCTTATATGTAATGGAGAGGTACTACGTTAATCCCAAACTTGGGTGAGAATGGGGTTAATAGACTAGGAGATAGTTTCATCCATCACATTTCATAAAAAATGATAACTCTAAAGGAGCATGGAATTATTTAGAGAAGATATTGGTGCCAAACAATAGAACTCCAAAATTATCCTAAAAATTTAGTTATTTTTGGGTTGGACATCAAAGAGAGTGTCACTCTAAGCACATTTAAATAAAATGAAAAGTGCTATGTATTTGGGTCTCCAAGTGGAAGAGAAGGATGCCATAGCAATCCTTCTCAAGAGCATGACCTTGGAAGGATTCAACATGTTGGTGTTGGTGGCTACCTTGAAGAATCTACCTGACCCAACTTTTAGTGGCATTGAAGCAGTCTTGATTGAAGAAAAAAAAGACTCAAAGTCAAAGTAGGTGGATCTTCATCACACTATGAGGAGAAATCATTCTTCACCAGCCATAGTGAAGAGTGAAGTGTAACTTTTGGGGTAAATATAGAGAGAGATTGTTGGAGCAAGAAGAATACTCCAAACAACATTTTCATTAGCATTGTCATTAATGTTAATCCTCGGGGGGTTCACCTAAAAATATGTAAGTTTAGCACGTGAGTTCATAAAGAAGGGTATATTAATTCAAAACATTTATAGAATTACATTTACATGAGGGGTTTTTAAAACCAATTTTGGAAAAAAACAAAAGTTTATGAAGAAAAAGGGGTCATTTTATTCATAAAAGTATGTAAGTGTAAGGGGTTTTTAAAATACCCCTTGAATGCACATGATATATTAAAATTCCTTAGAGGTGAACCCCCTAAGTGTTAATCTCTCTCTTACATTTCTAGCACTGTTGATTCTAATCCATTTCTACACACCCTAATCGTCTCTAGATGCAAGTCTCAAATAATTCTCATTCTGTTTAGGCCACACATGAGGTTTAGGCCACACTTGTTAAAGTTGAATCTTGAAGATTGTCCCTACTTGCAAGCATGTACAAGTGTCACCAATATATGATGCTTCCACAAGGAATCTCCAACATTTTTAAAAAAGTGCATAGGATCTAACAAATGTTGCACACTGTTTAACTTTCTCCAACACTCTAGTCTATAAAAGACAAACCTTTTTTAGCTTCATTTCTATGAGCGTTTTTTATTGGATTCTTTATTCTTTGATTTTCAAACTATGCTTGGGTGAAAACAAGGCAAGGTGGTACACTTTTAGTGCTTTTTTGTGTGCTTAATAGGTGGTCAAAAAGCACTCTCACAAGAACCTATAAATTGAGATGGAAAAAAAGAAAAAACTTAGTCACATTAAACTCAAATGGGCCATCATTTTCTTATGGCCATCAAGAATGATTGCTTTTCATAGCTTACATATATTTAAAACTACCTGTTTAATTGCTTTTCATAGTTTGACTTCTTTTCACAATTTGAATGTGTTTGTGTAATGTGTTAACCCGTTAAATAACATCCCTAGTGCGGTTTGCATGCTTATCTTATTTTATACTATATGTTACATGTCTTGTATAGTGTATGTAGTGAATGACTTACTATTTGACTGCTTTTCATAGCTTGAATGCATTTCAAAGTAGTAGCACTATATGTTTCATGTCCTACACACTGTATCCACACACTGTAGTGAATGACTTACTATTTTATACTGATTACGAAAGTAGTAGACTTATCATAGCTGGGTTTTCCTCTCTCCATGAGCCTTGATTTATTTTAATCATAGATTAAAATGTTATTTATTTTGATGATGACAGGTCACAAATTGGTTATTCAATGAAGACCTTGGCTTTGTCTACTTTAGAGGGCTTAAGTAAGTCATTGATTTTATGTGCTTTTGACTTCTTTAGAGTACTTGAACAAGTCCCCTTACGAGTTCTTATATGCTTTAGAATACTTTAGAGTACTTGATCAAGTCACTGCTTTTATGTGTTTTTTTTTTGGATTTAGAGTGCTTGAGCAAGTCACCACATTTATGTTCTTTTGATTGCTTTTAGGTGCTTTTAAATGCTTCATGATACTTAAACAAGTCACTACTTTTAGGTGCTTCTTAATACTTCAAGGTACTTGAACAAGTCACTACTACTTATAGGTGCTTTTAAAAGCTATAAGATATTTTTAGGTGCTTTTGCCCCATGCATGCAAGATATTATAATTTTGTGTATTTATTGTATTATGTTGCTATGTCACTTTGTTCATATGGAGGACTCTTATGTAACATGATGGTGACTAATAGTATAATGAAAACTTAGTTTTGTCAAAGTTTAGACTATTTGATTTCATGTTGATTCCCATGTTGCCTTGTGTGTTCTAATACGCATGATATTATACTTGTTGTTTAGGAGTATGTTTCTTTTATAATGCAGCAAACCCCAATGATGTGGCAAATCCCATTAAGGTGCCTACGGTCGATGACAACGTAAAGCCCAAGGATGTGCTCGAGGAGTTGCCACCACAACTTGACAAGTGTAAGATTCCTCCCCAGCCTCTCAAAATGTCCAGCATCTTCCCCTGTAATCAATCCCTCTTCAGAAATATAAAAGACTTGTTTCTAACTGTTTTAACCTAGAGAGAGAAAATATTCTAGAGAGAGAATATTCAAATTTTTTAATATTTTTGGATAGAATATTATCTCATCTTATTAAAATAAGTTTCCCTGAAACAGAAATTCAAAAAGAACTTTCCAATGTGCAATTGGAATTAATTGGAAATGGGTATAAAGGACCTTAGAATTAGGGTCTAGATTTTCAGAAATTTTTGGATTATGGTCCAATTAAGGTTCCTATGGGCCAATAGCATCAATCCATGTGTAGGGAGGAGATAAATCCAATTTGAAAAAGAAGATACCCAAAAAAGAGTAAATGCTCACATAAGATGAAGAGTTGAAAATGTACAAGGTTTATTAGTAAAAAACTATGAGCAATATTAAAAATATGAGATATTTTGGGTATAATGATTCCATTTTGACACATATGTAAGGAAGGGGATTTCTTTAAAGGAGGTGCATATTTCACATAAGATGAAGAGTTGAAAATGTACAAGGTTTATTAGTAAAAAACTATGAGCAATATTAAAAATATGAGATATTTTGGGTATAATGATTCCATTTTGACACATACGTAAGGAAGGGGAGTTCTTTAAAGGAGGTGCATATTTCACATGCTTGAATGAGTTTTAAACTCATAAAAATTGAGATATTTCATCTCTCCTCTCTCCTAATTCAAGTCTAGTTACAAAAAGTTAGCTCAACTGACCTAAAAATGGTCAAAAATTGACCAAACTGAGTTGGAAAATTCTAGAATCAGTTTGTTTGGTTAGGAGCTTAATTTTTCCTATAAATAGAAGCCTCCCTTGTTGAAAAAAAATATATAGTGTTTATGCATCGTTACTCTACTCCACCTAAGCCAAGAACTGTGAATTCATTAATAATTCACTAGTTTTTGGAGCTTCCCTCTTTCTTCAATCCCCATTGGTGGCTCCATCAACATACTTAACCAATTGATTGGTTGGGGGCCTCTACCATGAACAAAGAATCAAGCAATTTGTAAGGTAATTAGTGAATATTGATCTTTTCTATAATTTCTCAATGTTTCTCTCTTCTCAACCCCTCTCAAGCTTGAGAAGCTTAATTGGTATGGTTTTTAAATGCTATTGAAGTTAATTGATGAATAGTAGTGAAGAGTTACATAATTTGATGAATGCTATTGAAGTTACTTGATTAATGATAGTAAAGAATTACATAAATTTCTATTTATGTTTAAATTCTAATGGTTTTTATGTAATTTCTCTCTCTCACTCAAGAAATGGTCATACTCATGACCCATTCTCAATCCAAATGAAGCTTTTCATAAAGCTTTTCCTTAATCCGAGATTAAGCTATGCTTGAGGCCAAATTAATGGCTTTTTTCTATGCTTTTAGTTTATGTATATTGATGATTCAATCCATTATGGATTAATGATCCAATTAGAGATCATTTTAAATATTTCCTTAATGATAAGCTTTATCCCTTAGAAAAATTGAGATTTATCAGTCATAGCAGCGGAGCTATGGCAAAAATTTTATAAAAATTATGCATAAAATAATTTCATTCAAAGCATAAAAAGAGGACTTCCTATCATATTCTAGGAATTATCATCCTAGATTAATTGAAAGAATTTCATTATAATCATGGAGAAATTGAATTTTTATATTATGCATAAAGGATAAGTTTTTATATCAAAAGTGTTATTTTTAACATTTTTATTTTCATGCATAGAAGTATGCATAATGGATAAATTTTTATATCAAAAGTGTTACTTTTATCTCATTTTTACTTTCATGCATAGAAGTATGCATAATGGATAATTTTTTATATCAAAAGTGTTATTTTTACCATTTTTATTTTCATGCATAGAAGTATGCATAATGGATAAATTTTTATATCAAAAGTGTTATTTTTACCATTTTTATTTTCATGCATAGAAGTATGCATAATGGATAAATTTTTATATCAAAAGTGTTACTTTTATCATTTTATTTTCATGCATAGAAGTATGCATAAAGGATAAATTTTTATATCAAAAGTGTTACTTTTATCAATTTTTATTTTCATGCATAGAAGTATGCATAAAGGATAAGTTTTTATATCAAAAGTGTTATTTTTATCATTTTTATTTTCTTGCATAGAAGTATGCATAAAGGATAAATTTTTATATCAAAAGTGTTACTTTTGACATTTTTATTTCATGCATAGAAGTATGCATAATGGATAAATTTTTATATCAAAAGTGTTACTTTTATCATATTTGAATTTCATGCATAAAGGTATGCATAAAAGTTGATTATTTTATTATAAAAGTGTAACTTTTATTATAATTGAATTTCATGCATAAAGGTATGCATAAAAGCTAATTATTTTATTATAAAAGTGTGTCTTTTATTATATTGAATTTCATGCATAGAGATATGCATAAAAGTTGATTATTTTATTATAAAAGTGTGACTTTTATGATAATTGAATTTCATGCATAGAGGTATGCATAAAAGTTGATTATTTTATTGTAAGAGTGTTACTTTTATCATATTGGATTTCATGCATAGAGGTATGCATAAAAGATATTCTTTTTATACTAAAAGTGTGATTTTCATCATAAATGGATTTTATGCATAACTTAGATGCATAAGAGAAATTCTTTTATTCTAAAAGTGTAATTCCTACCAAATTGAATTTATGCATAAGAAGATGCATAAAAGTTTGATTTTTAATTCAAAGTGTCATTCTCATCTAAATTGAATTTATGCATAGGAACATGCATAAAAGAATAAGATTTCAATTCAAAAGCGTTATTCTCATCCAAATTGAATTTATGCATAGGAAGATGCATAAAAGATGGATTTTTAATTCAAAAATGTCAATTCTCATCCAAATTGAATTTATGCATAGGAAGATGCATAAAAGATTGAATTTTAATTCAAAAGTGTCATTTTCATTTAAAATGAAATTATGCATAGGAAGATGCATAAAAGATTGATTTTTAATTCGAAAGTGTTAGTCTCCTTAAATGGAATTTATGCATAAATAAAAATGTAGAGAAATCTTATATCAAATATAAGAATTCTCTTGTATTCTATAAAAAGATATGAAATGTGATAAGACGTGATAAGAGGTGTATAGATGTGATAATATGTGATAAGATGCGTATGGGAAGTGATAAGATGTGATAAGAGGTGTATGAGATGTGATAAGATGTGTATGAGATGTGATAGGATATGATAAGATGTATATGGAATGTGTAGGGCGAGAATGGATGAAATATGGATGTATGGATGTAGATACGGATATGTATGTATGAATGTGAATGTGGATGTGGATGTGTATGTATGAATGTGAATGTGGATGTGGATGTGGATGTATGGATATGAATGTAGATGTGGATGTGGATGTATAGATGTAGATACGGATGTGGATGTATGTATGTGGAAGTGGATGTATGAATGAGGATGTGAAAATGGATGTATGCATGGATGTGTATGTAGAATAATAAATGTGAATGTGTATGGAAAATAATGTGTCGTCGATATGAGTGAATGGATGATGATGAATACATATGAATGGGATGTGTAATGTGGACTAAGGAGGATAAAATAGAAAACACGAGAGTTCGATATAGAAACTGTATTTTGTGAACTGTTTGTAAATGAATGTTTTATGTTAGGAATGGTGGGGAAGCATTTTGAACGTCTTGTGGATTAAGGTCAAGGAGACCTAACTAATAAAGTTGCAACTGCTGCTGACGGAGAGTCAATGGAGGACGTCTCGCGTAGCAAGGTCGGTCGAGGTCTTGACCAGCCTCGGTTCAATTTAAATGGTGAGCTTCCGGTACGGTGGATTAGGGACCAAGGAAGCGGCCTATGAGTGAAGCGCTAGGTCACCTGCGAAGGATCCTAGAGGGTGCTGACCATACGGTGCTGCTTGGGCTCTGGGTCGCCGAAGATACCCACACGTGCGTCGTGGAAGATATTGGAACAAGAAGTAAGAGTTGTTTTCTGAAATCGGGCATGGATCTGGTTGATTGACCTTGCTGGTCCTCAACGGATGAGTCCATGGCTCTTTTATATGGATCTGTGGGTTGATCTTGCTGATCTTCCACGGAGATTCCATTTTATTATATGAATATATTGCCGATTACTATGAGCTAGGAACTATGGAAAAGGCCCCTGAGGGCGTTCTCGTTTGCCAATGAGGCCATAAGTATACCGATGAATGAATGACTGGAAATAAGGATTCAGCCAGAGACTCAGGATTGTCATCAGTGACACAATGGTTTCATTAAAGGATTGTTTTAAAGTTAGCTGATGCTAAGAAAAAGGCAATTTCATATTGGGTGTGTAAGTGGTGTTACTAGTTTTATGTTTGCATGAACTTCCGGCTAGGGGGCCTTGGAACTCTTTTCCTTGGTACCCGGGACAAAACCTAACCAAATTCTTAATTGGATCCCATCACTACAGTGGTTGGGTGGTTGGCTAACCCGTGGGACTGGATGGGGTTAGCTGGACTGATGGATCCGTAAATCGAGATTTAAATTCTATTATTATGATAGATGAAGTAAATCCCGGATAGTAATTGTTCTATGGATAGGAGTCAACGGCTGTGCCTCTTGATGGGGAAAAAAGCGTTGATCCCAATGATCCAAGTGCAAGTGTCTTCCTTGATCTGACCAAGTACCGTTAGAGGTGCAGTCGGATCAGTTTGATCAGTAATGATCTTGACTACGTTAGAGTAAAGAGTTATCCTGGTGGAATCGCCCGTGCTTTTCGGGTAAAGGAAGTTTTTCTGGTTTCGATTTTGGATAAATCGACGGATTAGTCTCTTGTCCGGATATCCGTGGGCGAGGCCCCGAGTGTGGGTCCCTGCCCCGCGCATGAAGTGCTACTTCCGCTGCTAGTACCCCGAATGTGTTGCATGGTGGGGGACAGGGATCTTACAGTTGGTATCAGAGCCAAATTGAAAGCTAATAAAGATAATTAAATTCTTATCTGAAATTAGTAATAAGAATTCAGAAACAGCATTTTCATAATGTATTGTCATTCTGTAAGCTTCTTTAATGAAGAAATTTTAATCAAAGAAATTATTTTTTATAGATGGAAGTTCCCCATTTATCTGGTATTCCCGACCTCACCCAGTCTCAAGATATGATTGTAATTGCCTTCGAGCATCTCATCTTTTCCGCTTCAACACGAACAAGCCGAGCAAGACTCGCACGCCAATTCGAGGAATTATATTTTTCCTAACCTAGTGGAGAGACAACAGCATAAGTGGTTTGCAGGGCTATATATCCACGCCTCTTGCAACCCCGGCATGCAATGCTGAGGTAGAACCTCTCATTGGCCATGATTTTGATAAAGCTGAAAATGACACGTGGTGTCATTCTATATCATTTAACGCCTCGAAATTTCAGACTTGCTTGCCGAGTTTATAGACTCTTTAGTCGATTTATCCCTAAGGAGAAAATAATAGCTCCCTTCGCAATTAGAGAAATTATGTAACAGGGCATGACTATGGCCCAATACCGTCATCTTATGCGTCTCTCGTGGAGATTTTGAATTTTGGAGCCGAGCCACTCTATGTACTTATTGCAACTTATATATAAATATACATCTAGTGATTGTTTACGGACGATCGGATAAAGAAAAATCTGTTTATCAGACTTATGTCATAGATCTCCAATAAGATCAACTAAGGAGCCAATTATGTCAAAAGTTATCAAGACGCACAAAAAGGTTGTAATTGTGTGATATAATTCATACAAATTGTTAATTCAAATTGAAATTCGTAAATTAGTAATTGGGTCTTCAATTGGAAGTACCGCAATTGTATGGAACCTTGACTTGCTTGAGGCCTAGACATGATGGTATTTACCTTATAGTTTCGAGTATCATGACTATCCGTATATACCGAGGGTATAACTGCAGCTCTTTACCGGTAGTATATACGAGTAAATCCAAGACTTGAAATTATAAGCATTAATGCTATCCAGATAATGAATTCGAATGTGGTTGATATGATTTTTTAATTCTGTTTGAGAACTGATGAGTTGATTTGGATTCTGATTGAAAAATGATGATCCCTGATAATGGATTGAAATGTAATAAACTGAGCGAAACCACAATATGGATGATTGGGACGAATCCCTGTGATGATAAGGATTTCAGCAAATCACTATGAGATTAGTGGATTGTGCTATCAAATTACTACTGTTAACACTTGACTCATTAGATCAAGTTAAGAAATAATAAATTGAGAACTTACTTGTCTGAAATTTTCGTGGGGAAATGTTCATAAAGAAATTTTTCGGTCTAATGGACCATTATCGTGTTAAAGATATGAATGATATGATTGAAAGAATTGTTATGATGAGTTCTATTTAAGGGATAATTATCCCCGTATTCTGCTGGGTTGACCAGAATATAAGGAACCCCAGAATAAATTGGATCTTAAGAAAACGAGTTGCCCTCTACTTTGCGAGATAAGGACATCTCGCACTTTTTAAGTGGGGTAGAATGTAAGAAATTCTCCCCCAGCCTTCGAGGTATACAGGAGTAAGAATCTCCTTTTCTAATCTTATAATTATTCCCTCTCTAAATAAAAGAAAGATTCTGTTTAAAAAGGGAAGACACTTTACCCAGAATACCTTCTCAGGAGCCCACCTGTTTTAAAGATTCAGAACGATGAGTTCAGAAGTGAGAACTAGTGTTTTGGATGTCAAGGTTTTGACCATCAGTTAAAAGACTGCCTGACTTCTACCATAAAAAGGGCACAGGGAAGTCTAGAATCCAAATTCAGAGACCAATTCCTTCATACCAATCTAATCAGGGTCCGTCTCTCTCGGACAAGATTGCTTAACTCCATTAACTAGGTCCGACCCATTGATTAGGGTCGAGATGACCAGTCAAATGCTTGGCGACTTAGAGCAACAGATGCAGGCAATTCATAAAGATATAAACGCTGCCCAAGATCGACAGAGACAATATACAGATAAGAAGAGGATAGTCAGAGAATTCAAAGAAGCAGTTATAGTCTTCATTTGAATACGGACCAAAAGAATTTCTTTATCTCTAGGGGAGTATAAGTAGTTATCCCCCAGATATTGTGGACCAAAGAAAGTAAGTGACTTAGCCTACGAACTTCTTTTATCCCCTCATCTCAAAGTTCTTAATGCCTTCTATAGAAATTTGTGCCAAACCCAAATCATGGAAAGACGGTAAAACTTTAGTGGCAAGATACCGTTGGCTTCTAGGTTACGCTAACTCCTTCCTTTATATAAGTCGTAACTTTTACTTATCCCTCACAGTAATCTTACTTCCATCGATCTCCCTTCTTCTTAATCTCCTTCATGGCTTGGCAACAGGAATTAGTTTTATCCATGAGGATTTCTCACCTTCAAGACGCAAGTGAGTCTGTGATGAAGAAGGATTTTATAGAACAGTATGAGCGCTCACTTTTTCCTCACTTGGGAACGTCTGTAGCTCAGACCAAATGGCGGACCTATCAAGACATAACTAGGGTAACACCTTGGGGTCAGCAGCACTTTCGTAACAATGTCCGCTTGGCCATGGTTATTGAAGCCTTGGGTTTGGGTCCCCAATACTACTGCGTCATGAGATCAAGACATCTTGGGTTTTCTGAGTGGGTCTTCTTACTGGCGTGTTTTCTTCCTCATCAGAAGATATGCCTTTACCCCGTTTTTGGCTTGCCTCTCAGAGGTCCTTTTGTGAGATCACCTCATACCACTGAGATAGATGCGGCAATAACCAACAGAATTATTCCCATAGATGAGTTACCTTATACGTGCGCAGCTTGTGAGTGCTGCTTTTGTATGATGGACGGACTTATGGAAGTGTAAAGAGTTCTTCTATCTTTACTGTATATGTTCCAAGAATGAATAAAGTTTAAATCTTGTTCTTGTCTTGACCCTTTTTCTCTTTGAGACTTTTCTTGGTGGTTAATCTTAATTAAAAATTTTCTCTCAGTCTCATACTTGTGCATCTTGCGAAATTACCCCCAGTTTGCGAGATGAGGGCATCTCGCGTTTTTCAAGTGGGAGAGAATGTAAGATTCCTCCCCAGCCTCTCAAAATGTCCAGCATCTTCCCCTGTAATCAATCCCTCTTCAGAAACATAAAAGACTTGTTTCTAACTGTTTTAACCTAGAGAGAGAAAATATTCTAGAGAGAGAATATTCAGATTTTTTAATATTTTTGGATAGAATATTATCTAATCTTATTAAAATAAGTTTCCCTGAAACAGAAATTCAAAAAGAACTTTCCAATGTGCAATTCGAATTAATTGGAAATGGGTATAACGGACCTTAGAATTAGGGTCTAGATTTTCAGAAATTTTTGGATTATGGTCCAATTAAGGTTCCTATGGGCCAATAGCATCAATCCATGTGTAGGGAGGAGATAAATCCAATTTGAAAAAGAAGATACCCAAAAATGAGTAAATGCTCACATAAGATGAAGAGTTGAAAATGTACAAGGTTTATTAGTAAAAAACTATGAGCAATATTAAAAATATGAGATATTTTGGGTATAATGATTCCATTTTGACACATATGTAAGGAAGGGGAGTTCTTTAAAGGAGGTGCATATTTCACATAAGATGAAGAGTTGAAAATGTACAAGGTTTATTAGTAAAAAACTATGAGCAATATTAAAAATATGAGATATTTTGGGTATAATGATTCCATTTTGACACATACGTAAGGAAGGAGAGTTCTTTAAAGGAGGTGCATATTTCACATGCTTGAATGAGTTTTAAACTCATAAAAATTGAGATATTTCATCTCTCCTCTCTCCTAATTCAAGTCTAGTTACAAAAAGTTAGCTCAACTGACCTAAAAATGGTCAAAAATTGACCAAACTGAGTTGGAAAATTCTAGAATCAGTTTGTTTGGTTAGGAGCTCAATTTTTCCTATAAATAGAAGCCTCCCTTGTTGAAAAAAAATATATAGTGTTTATGCATCGTTACTCTACTCCACCTAAGCCAAGAACTGTGAATTCATTAATTCACTAGTTTTTGGAGCTTCCCTCTTTCTTCAATCCCCATTGGTGGCTCCATCAACATACTTAACCAATTGATTGGTTGGGGGCCTCTACCATGAACAAAGAATCAAGCAATTTGTAAGGTAATTAGTGAATATTGATCTTTTCTATAATTTCTCAATGTTTCTCTCTTCTCAATCCCTCTCAAGCTTGAGAAGCTTAATTGGTATGGTTTTTAAATGCTATTGAAGTTAATTGATGAATAGTAGTGAAGAGTTACATAATTTGATGAATGCTATTGAAGTTAATTGATTAATGATAGTAAAGAATTACATAAATTTCTATTTATGTTTAAATTCTAATGGTTTTTATGTAATTTCTCTCTCTCACTCAAGAAATGGTCATACTCATGACCCATTCTCAATCCAAATGAAGCTTTTCATAAAGCTTTTCCTTAATCCAAGATTAAGCTATGCTTGAGGTCAAATTAATGGCTTTTTTCTATGCTTTTAGTTTATGTATATTGATGATTCAATCCATTATGGATTAATGATCCAATTAGAGATCATTTTAATTATTTCCTTAATGATAAGCTTTATCCCTTAGAAAAATTGAGATTTATCAGTCATAGCACAGCGGAGCTATGGCAAAAATTTTATAAAAATTATGCATAAAATAATTTCATTCAAAGCATAAAAAGAGGACTTCCTATCATATTCTAGGAATTATCATCCTAGATTAATTGAAAGAATTTCATTATAATCATGGAGAAATTGAATTTTTATATTATGCATAAAGGATAAGTTTTTATATCAAAAGTGTTATTTTTAACATTTTTATTTTCATGCATAGAAGTATGCATAATGGATAAATTTTTATATCAAAAGTGTTACTTTTATCATTTTTACTTTCATGCATAGAAGTATGCATAATGGATAAATTTTTATATCAAAAGTGTTATTTTTACCATTTTTATTTTCATGCATAGAAGTATGCATAATGGATAAATTTTTATATCAAAAGTGTTATTTTTACCATTTTTATTTTCATGCATAGAAGTATGCATAATGGATAAGTTTTATATCAAAAGTGTTACTTTTATCATTTTATTTTCATGCATAGAAGTATGCATAAAGGATAAATTTTTATATCAAAAGTGTTACTTTTATCAATTTTTATTTTCATGCATAGAAGTATGCATAAAGGATAAGTTTTTATATCAAAAGTGTTATTTTTATCATTTTTATTTTCCTGCATAGAAGTATGCATAAAGGATAAATTTTTATATCAAAAGTGTTACTTTTATTATTTTTATTTCATGCATAGAAGTATGCATAATGGATAAATTTTTATATCAAAAGTGTTACTTTTATCATATTTGAATTTCATGCATAAAGGTATGCATAAAAGTTGATTATTTTATTATAAAAGTGTGACTTTTATTATAATTGAATTTCATGCATAAAGGTATGCATAAAAGCTAATTATTTTATTATAAAAGTGTGTCTTTTATTATATTGAATTTCATGCATAGAGGTATGCATAAAAGTTGATTATTTTATTATAAAAGTGTGACTTTTATGATAATTGAATTTCATGCATAGAGGTATGCATAAAAGTTGATTATTTTATTGTAAGAGTGTTACTTTTATCATATTGGATTTCATGCATAGAGGTATGCATAAAAGATATTCTTTTTATACTAAAAGTGTGATTTTCATCATAAATGGATTTTATGCATAACTTAGATGCATAAGAGAAATTCTTTTATTCTAAAAGTGTAATTCCTACCAAATTGAATTTATGCATAAGAAGATGCATAAAAGTTTGATTTTTAATTCAAA
This sequence comes from Cibotium barometz, assembly GCF_041138505.1. Taxonomy (NCBI): domain Eukaryota; kingdom Viridiplantae; phylum Streptophyta; class Polypodiopsida; order Cyatheales; family Cibotiaceae; genus Cibotium; species Cibotium barometz. The sequence goes on from NC_141062.1 coordinate 53,066,127, forward strand.
GTGTCATTCTCATCTAAATTGAATTTATGCATAGGAACATGCATAAAAGAATAAGATTTCAATTTAAAAGCGTTATTCTCATCCAAATTGAATTTATGCATAGGAAGATGCATAAAAGATGGATTTTTAATTCAAAAATGTCAATTCTCATCCAAATTGAATTTATGCATAGGAAGATGCATAAAAGATTGAATTTTAATTCAAAAGTGTCATTTTCATTTAAAATGAAATAGGAAGATGCATAAAAGATTGATTTTTAATTCGAAAGTGTTAGTCTCCTTAAATGGAATTTATGCATAAATAAAAATGTAGAGAAATCTTATATCAAATATAAGAATTCTCTTGTATTCTATAAAAAGATATGAAATGTGATAAGACGTGATAAGAGGTGTATAGATGTGATAATATGTGATAAGATGCGTATGGGAAGTGATAAGATGTGATAAGAGGTGTATGAGATGTGATAAGATGTGTATGAGATGTGATAGGATATGATAAGATGTATATGGAATGTGTAGGGCGAGAATGGATGAAATATGGATGTATGGATGTAGATACGGATATGTATGTATGAATGTGAATGTGGATGTGGATGTGTATATATGAATGTGAATGTGGATGTGGATGTGGATGTATGGATATGAATGTAGATGTGGATGTGGATGTATAGATGTAGATACGGATGTGGATGTATGTATGTGGAAGTGGATGTATGAATGAGGATGTGAAAATGGATGTATGCATGGATGTGTATGTAGAATAATAAATGTGAATGTGTATGGAAAATAATGTGTCGTCGATATAAGTGAATGGATGATGATGAATACATATGAATGGGATGTGTAATGTGGACTAAGGAGGATAAAATAGAAAACACGAGAGTTCGATATAGAAACTGTATTTTGTGAACTGTTTGTAAATGAATGTTTTATGTTAGGAATGGTGGGGAAGCATTTTGACCGTCTTGTGGATTAAGGTCAAGGAGACCTAACTAATAAAGTTGCAACTGCTGACGGAGAGTCAATGGAGGACGTCTCGCGTAGCAAGGTCGGTCGACCAGCCTCGGTTCGATTTAAATGGTGAGCTTCCGGTAGGGTGGATTAGGGACCAAGGAAGCGGCCTATGAGTGAAGCGCTAGGTCACCTGCGAAGGATCCTAGAGGGTGCTGACCATACGGTGCTGCTCGGGCTCTGTGTCGCCGAAGATACCCACACGTGCGTCGTGGAAGATATTGGAACAAGAAGTAAGAGTTGTTTTCTGAAACCGGGCATGGATCTGGTTGATTGACCTTGCTGGTCCTCAACGGATGAGTCCATGGCTCTTTTATATGGATCTGTGGGTTGATCTTGCTGATCTTCCACGAAGATTCCATTCTATTATATGAATATATTGCCGATTACTATGAGCTAGGAACTATGGAAAAGGCCCCTGAGCGAACAGGTGGTGCGCGTTCTAGTTGCCAATGAGGCCATAAGTATACCGATGAATGAATGACTGGAAATAAGGATTCAACCAGAGACTGAGGATTGTCATCAGTGACATAATGGTTTCATTAAAGGATTGTTTTAAAGTTAGCTGATGCTAAGAAAAAGGCAATTTCATATTGGGTGTGTAAGTGGTGTTACTAGTTTTATGTTTGCATAAACTTCCGGCTAGGGGGCCTTGGAACTCTTTTCCTTGGTACCCGGGACAAAACCTAACCAAATTCTTAATTGGATCCCATCACTACAGTGGTTGGGTGGTTGGCTAACCCGTGGGACTGGATGGGGTTAGCTGGACTGATGGATCCGTAAATCGAGATTTAAATTCTATTATTATGATAGATGAAGTAAATCCCGGATAGTAATTGTTCTATGGATAGGAATCAACGGCTGTGCCTCTTGATGGGAAAAAAAGCGTTGATCCCAATGATCCAAGTGCAAGTTTCTTCCTTGATCTGACCAAGTACCGTTAGAGGTGCAGTCGGATCAGTTTGATCAGTAATGATCTTGACTACGTTAGAGTAAAGAGTTATCCTGGTGGAATCGCCTGTGCTTTTCGGGTAAAGGAAGTTTTTCCGTGGTGGGCGAGGCCCCGAGTGTGGGTCCCTGCCCCGTGCATGAAGTGCTACTTCTACTGCTAGTACCCCGAATTTGTTGCATGGTGGGGATAGGGATCTTACAACAAGGTAGAGATGCATGATGTGACCAAGCTATGCCCAGTGAGGTGCCAAAGCTTGATGAGCACACAAAACCTGATGGTGTGCCCCATGAGGTGCCAAATCTAGATGAGCACTCAAAGCCCAATAAAGTGCCCAATGAGATACCAATGCTCGATGTTATGACTAATGTTATTTGAATAATAATCATGGTCATTTAAATTTGTATATTTTTTTTATGATGCCTATTTCTCATCATGAACCCGTTAGGATTGATTGATGTGATGTCAATTGATTGTTACTACTGACGTGGTTTATGTTTATGAGTTTAGGTGATGAGGTGTGCAAGGGTACCGATTTAGGTGTTGCACAGTGCGAGGGTACCGATTTAGGTGTCGCACGGATGGTGGATTGAGTCATGGCGTGTGGACCGATCTCACAATATTTTGTGGCTGTATTATGGCGATTGATATTATTTTGACATCAGTGTGATGTGTGTGTGTGCACGCGTTAATTTATTGTACATTGTGCGTACGAGCATTAGTTGATTTATTTTGTAATGTGCATATGTGTACAAGTTAGATTATTGTATTAGAAAAATAGTGCAAACCTTAGAAGGTTTGAGGATAAAGGTTAATTGAGGACAAAGGCTAATTGAGGACAAAGGCTAATTAAATGGCAAAGTCCAAATATGGATGTATACTTTATTTTTGGCTGAAAGCCTACTTTTTGGAATATATAAAAATACCCACGCGAGAAGAAGCCACTCACGTTGGGGGAGGAAGATTGCACCCAGTCTTGTGTTGCCTTGTGTTGATGGTGATGTATTTCTTACTCTTGCTCTATGTTTTGATATGTGCTTTAATTTTCAATTTAATTTAAGTAGTTGTTTTGATATTTGATATAATTTTTATGAGCTTTTGATTATTCCTTTCAAGAAAATTAAAGGTCCGGTTGGAGTAGCTTAAATTAGCTAAAAGCTTTATGAGTTTAAACGTTTACTTTTATTTTTATATTTTGATGCGGTGGTGGGCTACTTTTTCTCTAGCTTTTGGCATTGGCCAAACTTACAAGTTTTATAATAAAGCTTTCATAAGCTTTTTAATAAGCTTAATAAGTTTAATATTAAAAGCTTTATGAGATAAAGCTTTGATATAAGCTTAGTATTAAAAAAAATAAAGAAAGAAAGAAAGAAAGAAAGAAAAGAGACCATATATATAAATATACCACCTCTTCTCTAAATTTAGGCTAGCTGAGTTGACAGTTTCAGGCCGAGAAATGCTTGAAAAAGCTTTTATTATAAAGCTTTGTTAAGTTTTTCAAATAAGCTTTCAAATAAGCTTAAAAGCTTTACAAATGAGAGTAGTAAAATGTTTTACAAAAGAAAATATTTTTGACTATTCCCATCATATTTTATGGAAAAGAATCTCATGTGTATATAGTGAGTTTGGATTTCTTCTACAGATTTTTAAAATTTACCTCAAGGAAATTTTGAGAGTTGTCAAATTCTTGTGAATAATGTTGTTTTCTAAATCCTCATGAAGTACGAATAATATAAACAGCTTGTTAGTGAAGATATCATTCAAATGTTGCTTTAACTTATGGGTAGTTTTCTAATTTTAAAGAGTACATGGATTATTTCTTTAAAAATTATGCATTTGTGTATTGAGCTAACTTGGCAGGATTCACATCTAGCTCGACATTCCATATGAGATAAGAAACCCTACCTTTTCTCTTGTTTTAAATTTTTCCTATTCTTTTAATTATCATGAAATGGGTGAATATCCGCACCATCGTACTATTCATCGTACTATTCAGGAACAGCTTGACACTGAAGAGGTTAACGCACTCGACACATTAACCAAAGGTGGAGGTATGTGTAAAAAAATTATTTATTGTATACAATTTCTTGTTTGCTTTTGTATCTGTCTTCTGAATATTCTTTTCTTCTAGACCTAGTTAGAAAACTTTAGCTCCTGAAGAGAATTTTAGATACAGTGACCTAACTTGAAAGATCGAGACAAGATTAGCAAAAGTTATCTTCAAGATCTAGTTGCCCCAATTCAAGTAAAAGTGATCTCATACAAGATTAAGACCAATTTGAAGATTCAAGAACCAAGCAAGTTTCTCCAGTCCTTGATTCAAGTTATCAATTGTTTTACCATCGAATTTAGTGATGATGAGAAAAGTAAAGAAATAGCTCTCAAGTGACTAGAAACCAAGTTTAAGTTGTATACCAATCACAATTACGAAGTTTATACCAATTCAAGTAAAGTTTTATCTAAATTTTTAAGTATTTAAGTTTAAAGATCTATCCAAGTACAAGATGACCAAGAATTGCTCTAAGTCAAAGATATATTCAACCAAGAATTGCTCTAAGTCAAAGATATATTCAACCAAGAATTGCTCTAAGTCAAAGATATATTCAACCACAAGATTTAAACCCCTTAAGAACAAGATTTATTCAAGAATTACAATTATGATTAATTAAAGACTAATCTCTCAATTTTCGTCCATTCAAGTATTTTTAATCTAAGCCAAGATTCATTACTAGTACATCAAGTTCTTGCTATCAACTAGGGCACAAGATGTCTAATTTTATTCAAGTTTTGATTTCAAGTTTAAGATTAAGTTTAAGATCAAGATCCCCTTTAGATTTCATTGTTTACAAGTAAGATACACAAAATTCAAGAATTATATACCTATTCAAAGATTATAATTTTTGAAATTTAGTTACACAAGTATGAGATTAAGATCAAAGACAAATCTCAAGAATTTATCAAGATTAAGACCAAAAACAAATCCTGAGAATTTAGTGAGACAATTACAAGATGAAGATCAAGAACAAATCCCCAGAATTCATCAAGTTATTGACAGTAATGTAAGTGATTATTTTTCAATTCTAAGTTGATAAGAATTTTCATTTTGACCTAATTCATTTTTGGAATAAGACTTGTAGTTTAATTTTGAGGATAGAGAAAAGTTATGTCGGAATGAAAGTTTCAGAGGGAATTAGCTACTCCGTCTCAAACTTCTATTCTTAAGGTAGTGTCGTGTGGAATTAATCTATGGTATGGGACATTAGATTGGTTTTACATACCTACCCCAGACGTATCTATGTCTTCTATCTTTCACCAGCGAGTGTTTGTATGTGGAAGGTACCTATGTGGTATGGGACACTTAGATCCTTTTCACTTGCATTCACTTGTTTGGTTTTATTTTCAGAAATTGTTTGATGTGATGATCTTGTCCTCCACTTGTGCCATGAAGCCATCCACTCATTGATTCCGCAACTGAGGACAGTTGATTCCCAACAGGGAGGACTGTTATGACCCATGTTATTTGAATAATAATCATGGTCATTTAAATTTGTATATATATTTTTTTATGATGCCTATTTCTCATCATGAACACGTTAGGATTGATTGATGTGATGTCAATTGATTGTTACTACTGACGTGGTTTATGTTTATGAGTTTAGGTGATGAGTTTAGGTGATGAGGTGTGCAAGGGTACCGATTTAGGTGTTGCACAGTGCGAGGATACCGATTTATGTTTATGTTTATGAGTTTAGGTGATGAGGTGTGCAAGGGTACCGATTTAGGTGTTGCACAGTGCGAGGGTACCGATTTAGGTGTCGCACGGATGGTGGATTGAGTCATGGCGTGTGGACCGATCTCACAATATTTTGTGGCTGTATTATGGCGATTGATATTATTTTGACATCAGTGTGATGTGTGTGTGTGTGTGCACACGTTAATTTATTGTACAGTGTGCGTACGAGCATTAGTTGATTTATTTTGTAATGTGCATATGTGTACAAGTTAGATTATTGTATTAGAAAAATAGTGCAAACCTTAGAAGGTTTGAGGATAAAGGTTAATTGAGGACAAAGGCTAATTAAATGGCAAAGTCCAAATATGGATGTATACTTTATTTTTGGCTGAAAGCCTACTTTTTGGAATATATAAAAATACCCACGCGAGAAGAAGCCACTCACGTTGGGGGGGGAAGATTGCACCCAGTCTTGTGTTGCCTTGTGTTGATGGTGATGTATTTCTTACTCTTGCTCTATGTTTTGATATGTGCTTTAATTTTCAATTTAATTTAAGTAGTTGTTTTGATATTTGATATAATTTTTATGAGCTTTTGATTATTCCTTTCAAGAAAATTAAAGGTCCGGTTGCACTCGATGAGTAGTCAAAGCCAGATGATGTACCTAATGAGTTGCCGATGCTTGATGTGCCTAATGAGGATGTGCCAATGTATGTGCTACACTCAAAGCTTGATGTCAAGCAACAAAAAAGATGTCTAAAGACGTGCATAATGTTTGGCGATCATGATCCCTATATACACTTGCAATCCCACTTCACACTTCTCTAAATGTTACCTTGCTTTATCTCCCAGAAGACTCTGCTTACCTCCCTTTTATTAGATGAGCTTGCAACATGAAACTTATCATAGAAATGGGCCCTGAAAAATTACACCATGTTAGTTGCACACTTTAACTGCTCATCTGTGAGTGCCCTCTTAATTACTGCACCGGCCCCATTATGCTCCCCCCATCCTATGTGTAACATACCCATCCTCACTAATAAAGAAATGTCCATGTAATAGATGAATTTATGAGTTTTTATGGTATAAAAATCAATGATTTTAATAAATGAGCTGTTTCTACTTAGAATCTTCAAATTTCAAGCCCAATTTGAAATTTGCGCATGATTTTACCCTAGTATAAGATTTTACAGCATCCAAAACGGACACCGGATAAAGCTTATACGCAAATTTTGGTTATTTTTTAGTTAACAAGCGACGATCTTTAAACCTTAATAAATGCACGACTGAGCGTCCGATTGACGAACGGTCTACACCCCAATGACCAGGGGAACATCTCGGACAAAAAATATTTCGCTCCCCGGGCGATCTGGCACGCAAATCGAGGCTAGCGTCCCAAATTTGGAGACCTCACCCCAAAAAAGGGACCGTACACACTCACCAGGGTGCCCGTACAATGGTCGCACAAGAACCAAAGGTCGACCACCCACTGTGTGGTCCACACGCACCGTACGTGGACACCCATGCTGCCTCTGACCAGATAAGGTATATATGTACCACTCCTTTCCCTGTTAACCCCGCCACCGTACCTTTCCCCTAGAGCCATGTAGGCTGTAGATCCATAGCCTTTGCCAGCACACCGTCCTTTCGACCGTACGTTGCACAACGCACACCCGTACCCCACAGCTATGTAAACCCCTAGGGTGCTCCATGGGCAGCACACATTTCTGCATAGCCTATACTCTATCGTGTCGCCGTCTGTACCGCCCTCCTCTCTCCCTGTGTAGTGTACTGGCAGTGCAGCCGCCCCTCTCAACACCCCCTCATCTGCCACTTTTCAAATAAGGCAACGTTCCTCTACTCCCCCCTTGTTTAGAAGGTAGTGTCTTTAGCTCTTCTCCCCCACCAACACCCCCCCGAACCCCCCCCCCCCCCGCCCCCCCCCCCGGCGCGTGTGAAGAGACTTACAATAGAACCCCTCTCCCCTTCAGCAAAACGTTTTTGTTAAGGACGTCTCACAAATTCCTCTCCCCCCCATTTGAGAGGGTTCATGCGCTGTGGTCTTTTGCTCATACGGTGAGAAAACGATCTCGGAATTAAGATCTGACTGGAGCATTACAACCGCGACAGTGAGCACTACAAGGCGACGTCCAAGATGGCCCCATCCCGAAAACATTAGAATATTACCTCGAAGGAGGAGCACACAACAATGAGATTGGAGAAGATGCTCCTAATGCGGCTCCAACCCTCCCGTTACATGCTCCTCAAGGAAATGGTGGCCAGGTTAGCTTGGTTATCTTTTAAAAAAGAGTTTTTTCTTTTCTTTAATATTAATGTTAATAAATGTGTATCTTTTCCTTTTAAAAAATAAAATAAAATTGTATGAAGCTACGATTTGAAGTGATGCTGTATTTAATGAATTGTATTGAAATTGTTATCTTTAAGAGAAAGAGTGTAAGTTTTTCCTGGCTTTGATGCTAACTCCGTTCCGTGCTTGTGTAGTCGGGTGGTGTCCTTAGCAAGGCCTAGGAATGGCCCAAGGTATCCCTCATACCATTGGGAGAATAAGGTTCACCGATTGAGGTGAGAGATTATGATGTTGTCTAGTTCTGAGGGCCTAGGCTAGTGCGGTGAATAAGCCCACCCTAGTGCATAGACATCCCTCTGAGGGGCAGGAGGATCAAGCGATGGAGCCTGAGAGGGCGACAGGTTGGCTTGAGTCCTCGCGCCAGCGACGGTCGACGATGAGGTGTATAGTCCCGTAGGGTTTTGCCCAGCATGTGGAGGTTGGAAGGCCGAATTCTAGATCATCGGCAGTATAAAGGAAAAGAATAAGAGAGCCGGTTTGGCTTGTATGGGATTGATTCATGTATAAACTTTTTTTTATAAATCTTGTCTTTGGTATTATTGTACTATGGTAAAGGGCTGCTTTAACCAACCTTGTGAAAAGGGCCTTAATTAAGGAACATGTTTATTTATGTCAAACACTGTGGTAGAATTAATTAGAAAACAAAATTGATGCGTGAGTAGGGTGGAAAGTGGGAGGATGGAATGCCCCGATGGCACCATCCTACGCATGGGTGGACCCGATTAGTCGGGTAGCTTTCCAAAAGATTCAGTGAAAGCCCTACGCTAGATAAATAGGTTCTCGGGCAATTCTATTCTAGAAGACTAGGCTAGCGGCTGTGCCTTGTATGGATGAGGAAAAAGCGTTGTCTCTAGGAATCAAGACTAGTAGTTGCCTAAATTATGATCAATTACCCTATGGGTGATTTGATTTTTAGAAGATCATGCTCCCCCTGCACGATAGGACTAGGTCTTACCTATGAATCGTATCCTTGAGTCTTTGCATGGTCAAGGTGTCGATGAATATGAAATTTTCTCAAAGTTAAGACTTAGTGGACTATCTTCTCCAAGTTAAGACTTAGTGGACTATCTTAAGTGTTTTCCCTATTTTGGAAGGGGAAAACCTTACAATTGGTATTAGAGCCGATCTTAGCTCCTAGGACTTGCCATTTAAGGGCCGCTTTGTAATATATGTTTTACCTGACATAATGCTATAATTAATAAAAACATCTTACTAAAAACAAGTTGAATTGATGTTTGATTGATTGTAGGAAGAGGAAGATGCCTACTCGAAGTTTCTAGCTTTCCAATGCATCTTCAAGTTGAATTGATGTTTGAATGATTGTAGGAAGAGGAATGATTGTAGGAAGAGGAAGATGCCTACTCGAAGTTTCTAGCTTTCCAATGCATCTTCGAGACTGCTAGTCACTCAAATTTTGAGTTCCGTGACACCATGGTGCAGATACTAGAAAAGATGTCCCTCCTCCATTTCTCTCGTATCGAAAGAGGATGGGGTAGAGATTTCTGGAGTCGTGGGCCGAGATATTTCTTCATCCGAGCGGATCAAATTGGGAACCTTACCACCGACCTAAAGCGGATTCGTTGGATTGAAAAGTTGAAGATGGTCCATTTATTTTGGTTGGTCGGGCCAACACCTCTATGACTCTAGATGGGATTCGCATACCTAAGGATCGCTGGGTGTATGACCGAGTGATGCAAATCTTACCTTTGCTGACAGCGTAGCTGTGTTGGGACCTACCCCAATCCAGAGTCTACCACCCTTACCATTCGAGTCTTAGAAACTACAACGGAATCCCCGTGAGTGACAAGGGAGTCACCGAGCATTCTCAAACATGGGAAGACATCAAGCAGGCTGTGAAGGAAAGATATCTTCCCCCATCCCATGAATCCATAAAGATGAATGAGTTTTTTAGTCTTAGGCAGTATAGCTTAACTCTTGAGGACTACTATTCCAAATTTATCACTCTTCGAAAGTATGCCCCAGCTATGATTACTTCCCAACAAGTGGCTCATTTCTGCCAAGGGTTAAATGAACCCTTAGATTCCCGCCTTGAAGCAACGAGACTAAGCACATTATAGGATGCTCTCATACGAGCAAAGCCCCTTGTGAAAGAAATGAGGACTGACAAAGCTAAGCCTCAAAAGAGATCTTACCCTGAGGCAAATCCTAAAGATCAACCCTACAAGAAACCCCAACAGAATTTCCCATACTACAACAAAGGGCAGCAAAGCAACTTTTTTGTCCCCTGATCATATGCTGCTTCTTCCAGAGAAGGCCCTCTGTGTTTTGAATGCAATGAGCCGGGACACTTTAGGGCCAACTATCCCAAGATGGCAACATCATTTTCCCAAGGTGGCAGAGGAAATCAAGGCCGTGGAACGGCCGCGGAGGAGCAGTTGCTAGGACCGCCTGTATTATAGGTGAAGAACCGACCTTGGAAATGGCTGAAGAAGAGCGTGCCACCGTCCATGCGACAGTAGAACACCAAGGTCCGAATAAACAATTTAGTGTAATCCAAACCCCAACCACTCATCACGGTAAGCCATTCCAGCTTTTGATTGATTGTGGCAGTACCCATTCATTTCTTTCTCCTAGGTGTTTGCAAAAATTAAACTTGGGTCAAAAAATATCTTGAAGAATGATTGTAGAGTTAGCCAGTGGTGGGAAAGAAGTAGTATCTCGCCACTCTGTAGGAAACCTTGATTTTGAGCTAGGTAATGAGCAAACTCATGGCCACTTTAGAGTCTTGCCATTAGGAATTTATGATGGAATCCTTGGGATGAACTGGTTAATTGCAAACAAAGCTAGAATTCACTATAACCAGGGGAGTATCACTTTTGAAAATGAGCATGGCCAAGTAATATCCGTTTGTACACCCCAGTAGCTCTCCTTGGGGGGCACTCGTTCTTTTCCAAAAAAAGAAGGACGGAACTCTCCGCATGTGCATAGATTATCGAGGGCTTATAAATCAAGTCACTGTCAAGAATAAGTATTCTATCCCTCCCCTCGCATCGAGGAACTTCTTTTGACAGGCTTCATGGGGCCAAAGTTTTCTCAAAAATAGATTTGAGGTTTGGTTGCTATCAAATCAAAGTCAAGGAAGCAGATATACCCAAGATAGCCTTCAATACCCATTATGGCCACCACTATGAGTTTATTATAATGTCATTCGTCGGGTTAACCAATGCTCCTCCAACCTTCAACCCTATAATGCAAGATATATTCTGTCCTTACTTGGATGAATTTGTACTTGTTTTTTTTAATGACATCTTAATCTACTCCAAATCAATGGAAGAGCATGAGGAGCATGTGCGTAAAGTTCTGCAATTGCTGCGCGCACAGACACAAGCTCTATGCCTAGAAGAGCAAATGTACTTTCTTTACTCATCAAATTGAGTATCTTGGGTTCATTGTCTCCAAAGATGGCATCTTAGTAGACCCCACGAAGGTCAAAGATATTCTGGAGTGGCCACACCCAAAATCAGTTCGTGAAGTTCGTGGGTTTTTGGGAATCATGGGATGGTATAGGATTTTTATCAAAGATTATGCCTTGGTAGCTGCACCTTTAACGGATCTTCTTAAGAAGGATTGCAATAGTGTGGCTGCCAATCCATCAAAACAGTTCTGATCAACTCAAGGTCATTATTACTTCTGTGCCCCAGTCCTGAAACTTCCTGATTTCAGTGGTTATACTGATGCCAGTAGTCTAGCACTTGGTGGTGTCTTAGGCCAAGAAGGAAGACTAGTCGCTTATACTTCCCGTAAGCTGAAGCAATATGAAGCAAATTATGCCACCCATGATTTGGAGCTCTTAGCAGTTGTTCATTGCCTCAAATTATGGAGACATTATCTCTTGGGGGGCAAATTCCAGCTTGTAACTGACCACAAAAGTCGGAAGTGGATCTTCACCTAGCCTAACCTCAACATGCGGCAAATGAGATGATTGAAATTCTACAAGAATATGACTTTGACATCCAATTCCGCCCTGGGAAAGATAATGTGGTAGTAGATGCACTTAGCGTGAAATCTTTCTTAAGTGCAATTTCAATGCCAAATAATCCCATACTAGTCAAGGTGGAAGAAGTCTCATCTCATGATCCAGATTATAAGAGGATGGTAAAGTTAGTAGAAGAAGGGGGAAATTCAGAGAAAGAGAAGAATCTAATCAAGGGATACTCCACTCATGAAGGAAGCCTCTACTTCAATCACAGGCTATGTATCCCTAAGGAGCTTGCTTTAAAGAAACTAATCCTCCATGAAGCTCATGATAGTCCTGCTACAAGACACCCAGGCTATGTGAGATCCCTGTTCCCACCGCGCAACGGATTCGGGGTACTAGCAGCGGAAGTAGCACTTCTTGCGCGAGGCAGGGTCCACACTTGGGCCTCGTCCACGGATATCCGGACAAAAGACTAATCCGTCGGTTTTTCCAAAACCGAACCCGAAAAAACTTCCCTTATCCGGAAAGCACGGGCGATTCCTCCAGGATAACTTTTTACTCTAACGTAGTCAAGACCATTAGTGATCAAACTAATCCGACTGCACCTATAAAGATACTCGGTCAGATCAAGGAAGAAACTTGCACTTGGATCATTGGGATCAACGCTTTTTTTCCCATCAAGAGGCACAGTCGTTGATTCCTATCCATAGAACAATTACTATCCGGGACTTGCTTCATCTATCGTAATAAGAGAAATTGAGTCTCGATTTACGGATCCATCAGTCCAGCTTAACCCCATCCGATCCCACGGGTTAGCCAACCGCCCAACCACTGTAGTGATGGGATCCAATTAAGAATTTGGTTATGTTTTGTCCCGGGTACCAAGGAAAAGAGTTCTTCCAAGGCCCCTTAGTCGGAAGTTCATGCAAACATAAAACTAGTCACACCACTTACACCAATATGAAATTGCCTTTTTCTTAGCATCAGCTAACTTTAAAACAATCCTTTAATGAAACCATTATGTCACTGATGACAATCCTCAAAGTCTCTGGTTGAATCCTTATTTCTAGTCATTCATTCATCGGTATACTTATGGCATCATTGGCAACCAGAACGCTCACCACCTGTTCACTCAGGGGCCTTTTCCATAGTTCCTAGCTCATAGTAACCGGCGATATATTCATGTAATAGAATGGAATCTCCGTTGAAGATCAGCAAGATCAACCCACAGATCCATATAAAAGAGCCATGGACTCATCCGTTGAGGACCAGCAAGGTCAGTCAACCAGATCCATGCCCGATTTCAGAAAACAACTCTTACTCCTTGTCCCAATATCTTCCACGACGCACCATTAGGACCTCAATGGAAGGCTTCTTGGGCCCTTTTATTTGGCAGTTTAAGGAGTCAAACCTTTTCTCTTAAGAAGAAACATTTTCTAATTAGAAGCTTCAAAACGGCTACTTTATTCGAATTTGAATTTTAGGGGGAAAATGGAATTTAAAATCCAACGGACAAAACCATATCATGTAACATATCTATGGAAAGCTCTTGATGCGTAGATCACGGATCTATAATCTCCGCTCAAATCGGAGCTTGTATGTAGAAGTTATGGAGGTCCGAAAATTGTAAAATTGCCTCCCCCCTTTTTGGGGGGAAAAGTGCACCCTTTGACCACTCTTACACCTCTCTTACAAACCCAACATTTCAGTCCACATGGCAACCCCCCATTTGGCTATTCCTTAATCACCTTGATTAGGCTTGGGCAAATTAAAGGGCCCAAGAAGACCCCATTCACTTCCTAATGGTGTGGGTATCTTCGGCGACCCAGAGCCCGAGCACCGTATGGTCAGCACCCTCTAGGATCCTTCGCAGGTGACCTAGCGCTTCACTCATAGGCCGCTTCCTTGGTCCCTCATCCACCGTACCGGAAGCTCACCATTTAAATCGAATCGAGGCTGGTCAAGACCTCGATCGACCTTGCTACGCGAGACGTCCTCCATTGACTCTCCGTCGTCTTAGTAGTTGCAACTTTATCAGTTCGGTCTTCATGACCTTAATCCTCAAGACGGTCAAAATGATTCCCCAGCATTCTTGACATAAAACAGTCATTTACAAACAGTCACAAAATACAGTTTCTATAACGAACTCTCGTCTTTCCACATTATCCACTCTCTGACCACATTACTTACTCCACATTCCATTCAATGTGTACTCATTCTCATCCATTCACTCATATAGACTACACATTATTTCACATACACCTTCACATTCATTATTCTACATACATATCCATGTTCGTACGTCCACATCATACTTCCAATTTCACATTCATTATTCTACATACATATCCATGTTCGTACGTCCACATTATACTTCCAATTTCACATTCATACATACGCATCTACATGCATACATCCACATCCACATTCATACATCCATACTTCCATTTCCACTTCCACACATCCACATTCACATACATACATCCACATCCGTATCTACAGCCATACATCCACATCCACATCTTCATTCACATTCACATCCATACATCCACATCTACATACATACATCCATTTTCACATCCTCATTCATAAATCCACATCCACATACATACATACACATCCGTATCTACATCCATACATCCACATCCACATCTTCATTCACATTCACATCCATACATCCACATCTACATACATACATACATCCATTTTCACATCCTCATTCATACATCCACATACATCCATACACATCCGTATCTACATCCATACATCCACATCCACATCCACATTCACATTCATACATACACATCTACATGCATACATCAACATCCACATTCATACATACACATCTACATGCATACATCCACATCCACATTCATACATCCACACTTCCATTTTCACATCCACACATCCACATTCACATTCATACATCCATATCTACATTCATACATCCATATTACATCCATTCTCGCCCTAACACATCCCATATACATCTTATCCCATCAGATACACTCTCTACCTCATCCCATACACATCTTAACACATCCTAACTCATCTTAACACATTCTATCACATCTCATACAGGTCTTATCACATCCTATCACTTACCATACGCATCTTATCACATATTATCACATCTCATACACCTCTTATCACATCTTATCACATTTCATATCTAAGTATCTTTTTATAGAATACAAGAGAATCCTTATATTTGATATAAGATTTCTCTACACATTTATTTATGCATAAATTCCATTTAAGGAGACTAACACTTTCGAAATAAAAATCAATCTTTTATGCAGCTTCCTATGCATAAATTCATTTTAAATGAAAATGACACTTTTGAATTAAAATTCAATCTTTTATGCATCTTCCTATGCATAAACTCAATTTAGATGAGAATTGACACTTTTGAATTAAAAATCCATCTTTAATGCATCTTCCTATGCATAAATTCAATTTGGATGAGAATAACACTTTTGAATTGAAATTCCATTCTTTTATGCATCTTCCTATGCATAAATTCAATTTAGATGAGAATGACACTTTGAATTAAAAATCAATCTTTTATGCATCTTCTTATGCATAAATTCAATTTGGTAGGAATTACACTTTTAGAATAAAAGAATTTCTCTTATGCATCTAAGTTATGCATAAAATCCATTTATGAATGAAAATCACACTTTTAGTATAAAAAGAATATCTTTTATGCATACCTCTATGCATGAAATCCAATATGATAAAAGTAACACTTTTACAATAAAATAATCAACTTTTATTCATACCTCTATGCATGAAGTTCAAATATGATAAAAGTCACACTTTTATAATAAAATAATCAACTTTTATGCATACCTCTATGCATGAAATTCAAATATGATAAAAGTAACACTTTTATGATAAAATAATCAACTCTTATGCATACTTCTATGCATGAAATTCAATTGTGATAAAAGTAACACTTTTTTAATAAAATAATCAACTTTTATGTATACCTCTATGCATGAAATCCAAATATGATAAAAGTAACACTTTTATAATAAAATAATCAACTCTTATGCATACTTCTATGCATGAAATTCAATTGTGATAAAAGTAACACTTTTATAATAAAATAATCAACTTTTATGCATACCTCTATGAATGAAATTCAAATATGATAAAAGTAACACTTTTATAACAAAATAATCAACTTTTATGCATGCCTCTATGCATGAAATTCAATTGTGATAAAAGTAACACTTTTATAATAAAATAATCAACTTTTATGCATACATCTATGCATGAAATCCAAATATGATAAAAGTAACACTTTTACAATAAAATAATCAACTCTTATGCATACTTCTATGCATGAAATTCAATTGTGATAAAAGTAACACTTTTATAATAAAATAATCAACTTTTATGCATACCTCTATGCATGAAATTCAAATATGATAAAAGTAACACTTTTATAATAAAATAATCGACTTTTATGCATACCTCTATGCATGAAATTCAATTGTGATAAAAGTAACACTTTTATAATAAAATAATCAACTTTTATGCATACCTCTATGCATGAAATTCAAATATGATAAAAGTAACACTTTTGTAATAAAATAATCATCTTTTTTGCATACCTCTATGTATGAAATTTAATTATGCTAAAAGTAACACTTTTGTAATAAAATAATCATCTTTTATGCATACCTCTATGCATGAAATTCAATTATGCTAAAAGTAACACTTTTGTAATAAAATAATCATCTTTTATGCATACCTCTGCATGAAATTCAATTATGCTAAAAGTAACACTTTTATAATAAAATAATTATTATTTAAAAAAAACTTAACATTAATCAATTAACCATTCACCTAGGATAGAGAATGGTTGGTTTTGTTAGGGAAGAGAGGGGAATGCCTTTTGTAATGAGGCCTAACATTATAGAGAAGACATAAAGCATAAAAATCATTTGAAACCATAAACATCCATAAAATAAGTGCAAGAAAAGAAGAATCACCAACTTACTAATGACTTTGATAGCTTTCCTTTGGCTTGATGGTTTGAGGGTTCAGCTCTTGTTTGAACAAGAGTGGCCACCAATCTTTGGAAGAGGGAAATGTCAAAAACTAATGAATTATTAATAAATTCATAGTTCTTGGCTTGGGTGAAGTAGAGTAACAATGCATTAAACATTGTTCAGTTTCAACAAAGGGGAAGGCCTCTATTTATAGGAAAAAGTGAGCTCCTAACCAAACAAACTGATTCTAGAATTTTCCAACTCAGTTTGGTCAATTTTTTACCATTTTTAGGTTAGTTGAGCTAACTTTTTGCAACTAGACTTGAATTAGGAGAGAGGAGAGATGAAATATCTCAATTTTTATGAGTTTAAAACTCATTCAAGCATGTGAAATATGCACCTCCTTTAATGGACTCCCCTTCCTTACATATGTGTCAAAATGGAATCATTATACCCAAAATATCTCATATTTTTAATAGTGCTTATAGTTTTTTACTAATAAACCTTGTACATTTTCAACTCTTCATCTTATGTGAGCATTTACTCATTTTTGGATACCCAAAATATCTCATATTTTTAATATTGCTCATAGTTTTTAACTAATAAACCTTGTACATTTTCAACTCTTCATCTTATGTGAGCATTTACTCATTTTTGGATACCCAAAATATCTCATATTTTTGATATTACTCATAGTTTCTTACTAATAAACCTTGTACATAGTCAACTCTTCATTTTATGTGAGTATTTACTCATTTTTGGGTATCTTCTTTTACAAATTGGATTTATCTCCTCCCTACACATGGATTGATGCTATTGGCCCATAGGAACCTTAATTGGACCATAATCCAAAAATTTCTGAAAATTTACACCCTTAGGCTAAGGTCCTTTATACCCATTTCCAATAAATTCCAATTGCACATTGGAAAGTTCTTTTTGAATTTCTATTTCAGGGGAATTCATTTTAATAATATGAGAAATTTTTCTATCTAAAAATATTCAAAATCTGAATATTCTCTCTCTAGAATATTTTCTCTCTCTATGTCAAAATAGCCAGAGACAAGATCTCTTACATTTCTGAAGAGGGAATTGATTACAGGGAAATATGCTGGATATTTTGAGAGGCTGGGGAGGAATCTTACATTCTCTCCCACTTGAAAAACGCGAGATGTCCTCATCTCGTAAACTTGGGATAATTTCGCAAGATGCACGAATATGAGACTAAAAGAAAAAAATTAATTAAGATTAACCACCAAGAAAAGTCTCAAAGAGAGCAAGATTCAAGACAAGAACAAGATTTCAACTTTATTCATTCTTGGAACATATACAGTAAAGATAGAAGAACTCTTTATACTTCCATAAGCCCATCCATCATATGGTCACAAAAGCAGCACTCACAAGCTGCGCACGTATAAGGTAACTCATCTATGGGAATAATTCGGCTGGTTATTGCCGCACCTACCTCAGTGGTATGAGGTGATCTAACAAAAGGACCTCTGAGAGGCAAGCCAAAAACGGGGTAAAGGCATATCTTCTGATGAGGAAGAAAACACGCTAGTAAGAAGACCCACTCAGAAAACCCAACATGTCTTGATCTCATCACGCAATAGTATCGGGGACCCAAACCCAAAGCTTCAATAACCATAGCCAAGCGGACATTGTTACGAAAGTGCTGTCGCCCCCATGGTGTTACCCTAGTTATATCTTGATAGGTCCGCCCCATTTGGTCTGAGCTACAGAAGTTCCCAAGTGAGGGAAAAGTGAGCGCTCATACAGTTCTATAAAATCCTTCTTCACAGACTCACTTGCGTCTTGAAGGTGAGAAATCATCATGGATAAAACCAATTCCTGCTGCCAAGCCATAAAGGAGATTAAGAAAGAAGGAGATCGATGGAAGTAAGATTACTGCGAGCGGCAAGTAAAAGTTACGACTTATATAAAGGAAGGAGCTAGCGTAACTTAAAAGCCAACGGTATCTTGCCACTGAAGTTTTACCATCTTTCCATGATTTGGTTTTGGCACATTTTTCTATAGAAGGCATTAAGAACTTTGAGATGAGGAGATAAAAGAAGTTTGTAGGCTAAGTCACCTACTTTCTTTGGTCCACAATATCTGGGAGA
The DNA here is from genome assembly GCF_041138505.1 of Cibotium barometz. Lineage (NCBI taxonomy): Eukaryota > Viridiplantae > Streptophyta > Polypodiopsida > Cyatheales > Cibotiaceae > Cibotium > Cibotium barometz. Next base: position 53,085,253 of record NC_141062.1, read on the forward strand.
TAACTACTTATACTCTCCAAGAACTTCTTTTGGTCCATACTCAAATGAAGACCATATCTGCTTCTTTGAATTCTCTGACTGTCCTCTTCTTATCTGTATACTGTTTCTGTCGATCCTGGGCAGCTTTAATATCTTTATGAACTACCTGCATCTGTTGCTCTATGTCGTCAAGCATTTGACTCGTTATCTCGACCCTAATCAATGGGTCGGACCTAGTTAATGGAGTTAAGCAATCTTATCCGGACCATGATTAGATTGGTATGAAGGAATTGGTCTCTGAATTTGGGTTCTTGACTTCCCTGTGCCCTTGTGTAAGGTTCCCCCCTTCCACAAATAGGGGAAACGCTTAAGATAGTCCACTAAGTCTAAACTTGGAGAAAATTTTCTACTCATCGACACCTTGACCATGCAGAGATTCAAGGATACGATTCATAGGTAAGACCTAGTTCTATCCCGCAGGGGGAGCGTGGTCTCCTAAAAATCAAATCACCCATAGGGTAATCGATCATAATTTGGGTAACTACTGGTCTTGATTCCTAGGGACAACGCTTTTTTCCTCATCCATGCAAGGCACAGCCGTTGGCCTAGTCTTCTAGAATAGAATTGCTCGAGAATCTATTTATCTAACGTAGGGCTTTCACTTAATATGTTGGAAAGCTACCCGACTAATCGGGTCCACCCGTCCGTAGGATGGTGCCGTCGGGGCATTCCATCCTCCCACTTTCCACCCTACTCACGCATCAATTTGTTTTCTAATTAATCCTACCACACTGTTTGACATAAACAAACATGTTCCTTAATTAAGGCCCTTTCACACAAGATTTATTAAAACAGCCTTTGTCTTTTTCCACAATACAATAATGCCAAAGATAAGATTTATAAAAACAAAGTTTAAACATGAATCAATTTCATACAAGCCAAACTGGCTCTCTTATTCTTTTCCTTTATACCGCCGATGATCTAGAATTCGGCCTTCCAGCCTCCACATGCTGGGCAAAACCCTACGGGACCATACACCTCATCGTCGGCTGCTGGCGAGGACTCAAGCCGGCCTGTCGCCCTCTCAGGCTCCATCGCTCGATCCTCCCGCCCCTCAGAGGGATGTCTGCGCACTAGGGTGGGCTAATTTACCGCACTAGCCTGGGCCCTCAGAACTAGGCAGCATTATCACAATCACTTGCCTCAATCGGCAAACCTCATTCTCCCGATGGTATGAGGGATACCATGGGCCAACTCCGGGCCTTACTAACGTCTCCGCCGTCCGGCTACACAAGCACAAGAACGGGGCAGCGTCAAGGCAGGGAGAAGTTGTACCTGTACCTTAATTTAACCAAGATAACAATCCATTTACTCACTAAACCATATGACTAGAATCCATGTTACCTTCTTAAGAAAACAATCCTTTTCTCACACAGATTTTAGCATTTCAACTTGAGATTGCGATAAGACATTCTTTATTAAGACATATGCTGTTGTTAATTAAAAGAATACCAACTTTAAATCAATCAAATAGATCACTGTAACAATCAATAGAGAAGCCGGGGCCATACCTCAACCCCTAGGAATGATATATAAATAAAAAACAAAATATGTATATACCTTATAGAAATTTGTCGTTTATCTCGTTGTCCTTGCTTGTTAACAAGAGCTTTAGAACTTGACATATGAGAATAGAGTCTTCTAATACCTTGTCCTTTGATTGAAATCATCCAATAATCTCCAAGCTTTATCTCCTCTTACTCATATTGTGATTCTTCTCTCTTTCTAAGATCTATGGCAAAATAACCTTCTCTAACAGGACTACGGTCTACTATTCTTTCTCTACAAGAAAAGCTATGGAGTTTTGGTCTCTTCCTCCGAAAGACTATAGCAATCTAAGCTTCTTTTCTGAGATATTAGATAAGAATGAAGGGATATATACATCTCAAACTTCTAGGATTACCTTGAGGCTACTTGCTGCCTTCTCACAGTTTTCTCTATGTAGAGACCCTGACAGAAACAGCAAACTGTTTCGGCCATAACTCTCTGATCAAAACTCAGAATATGGTCATGTAACCAGTCAAAAGAACGGGAAGGCATTTGGTCTACAAGCCAGCGCGGGCAAAATAGGCAAAAACGTCTGTATATAGCCGCAAACGCACCATCTTTAGAAACGCGTTGTTTTTCCACATTTTTAGTATGCATGGACTCTAAATGTGTAAAAGTACTCTAAATATGACCTCTTATTACCTAAAATCGAAATTCTATTTTTTGGGGATACTTATCTCTTAATAGAACTATTCTTATGTTCTTATTTCTCTTAGGATTTTTGAAGCTAATATTTTTATTCTAACACTTTTCTAATGTTTCTAGCCTTATTGTCTCACTCTTTCTAATTACACTCTCTTTTCTTATTGAAATCTATATTAAAAGAGACACATACGTACATGGCTTGGGAGGGACGTTACAATCTCCCCCACTGAAAAGATTCGAGATGTCCTCATCTCGCAAGCTAGGGTAGCATCTAAGTAAATCCTCCTGTCTCTTTCAAAGTGGTGTCCCCACTAGGTAGAAATCTTCTTTTATCTAAACATTGTTCTTAAAGAGTCTTTTATTTCATGTGCTTGGCTCGTTTTGTTGTGCCTCTAAAAGGTCTATTATTCTAAAGTTAATTGGCCTTATTATCCTAAGTTCATGCATCCATATACCTCTCATATGATATGAACCTTCGAATTCCTTATTCTATACCCCCATGTAATATGGTACTTAACAAATTATCATGGAGAAAAAACGTAAGGGAATCAATTCTTTACGCAATCTAACCTATGATAGTAACTTCATAATTTTAGTATCGTCTTGTAGAATACCTCTATTCATCATGCACATTACTTCACATAAATCTTGCACCAATCCTCTTCTATTTACTCATAGAAATACTTGTTGAATTTGATTATCTTTAACCCTGCTATCTCTATTTCTTGACCTATATTTTGCTCTAGCTCATGATTCCTTGTAGCCAAGGGTGGGCTTGACGTTTCTCTTGAATTAGGAGACCTCTTCTTGATTAACATGAAAGGACTCGTGTCCTTCTTCTTGACACTTTCTATAAAAATAAAAAAATAAAATAAAAAACTTTATCACAGTCTCTGGCTATAATTATGGCTTCTGAAATAGAGGATGGTTTCACATTCTTGATAAGGTTATTAAAAGGTAGATTAAGCTTCCAAATGAATCGATGGAGAAGAGTTACCTCATCCATCTCTAGAGCAAATCGGAGAAGTTTAACAAATGTTTGGTGGTATTCTTTTAGGGTCTTTCCTTCTTGGGTTAGCTCCAAAAATTCGTTCATTTTATCCTCTCGAAATCCTAGAGGACAAAACCTTTCACGAAGGTGTACTTTCATGGCATCTCATATAACTGATTTTAGCTCCAGTGGTTAGATTGACAACAATGCTTCTAACTTTTTAGCTCCAATGGTTAGATTGACAACAATGCTTCCAACTAATTTGGCATTTCTTACGATTTTTAGACACGAGCAAGGGTGAGCTTGCTTCTTTCATTATATCCATTAAAAGTTCAAAACTATCAAATACTTATCATAGCACCACATTTGAAGGCAGTCAGGATTAATACATCTGAGATCTTCATTTTTTTGAGAATTACACATCTGGTGCCTTGGGATTAACACATCCAAAGATTATCAGGATTGACACATCTAAGATGATTAGTTTTCTGAAAATTACACATCTAGTATCTTGGGATTAACACATCTAAGAGCATGATCCTCTGGGAATTACACATCCGAAGTTATAGACCCATGTTCGTCTGAGATGGGTTCTAGATCTTGGATGATCGTCCTAGTGTAAAGCATCGAATGGATGACATTCACACGTCAACTATTCAAACCTTAATGGAGTTATAATCTTAATAATTTATAATATGCGAACTAATGAGATATATCCTGAAAATTTCTCTAAACAAAGTTTTGGTCTATCCTTCTATTCAGTCTCTCACTAGATTCTTAATTTGATCACCCTATGTTTTCCTCACAAAAGGTTTTCTCCCCAATCTCATTTCTCAAATTTATTGTACAAATATCTTGCGTGTGCACCCCCAAGATACAAGCACAATTTCAAGATGATTGTCTCAACATGTGAGGATATTCAAATCACTTCTATGGCCAGTAGATATGATTGATTCGTCCTCATATGATAAACAATCACTTGTTTTAATCCCTTGACAGTTAACCTTTGAAAAACAAATCCTAGGAACTAAGATCGGCTCTGATACCACTTGTAAGGTTCCCCCCTTCCACAAATAGGGGAAACGCTTAAGATAGTCCACTAAGTCTAAACTTGGAGAAAATTTCCTACTCATCGACACCTTGACCATGCAGAGATTCAAGGATACGATTCATAGGTAAGACCTAGTTCTATCCCGCAGGGGGAGCGTGGTCTCCTAAAAATCAAATCACCCATAGGGTAATCGATCATAATTTGGGTAACTAATAGTCTTGATTCCTAGGGACAACGCTTTTTTCCTCATCCATGCAAGGCACAGCCGTTGGCCTAGTCTTCTAGAATAGAATTGCTCGAGAATCTATTTATCTAACGTAGGGCTTTCACTTAATATGTTGGAAAGCTACCCGACTAATCGGGTCCACCCGTCCGTAGGATGGTGCCGTCGGGGCATTCCATCCTCCCACTTTCCACCCTACTCACGCATCAATTTGTTTTCTAATTAATCCTACCACACTGTTTGACATAAACAAACATGTTCCTTAATTAAGGCCCTTTCACACAAGATTTATTAAAACAGCCTTTGTCTTTTTCCACAATACAATAATGCCAAAGATAAGATTTATAAAAACAAAGTTTAAACATTAATCAATCATGGCTTGGGAGGGACGTTACACCTTGTCATGGCAGGAGTCGGGCAGTCTTTTAACTGATGACCAAAACCTTGGCATCCAAAACACCGGTTCTCACTTCTGAACTCATTGTTCTGAATCCTTAAAACAGGTGGGCTCCTGATAAGGTATTCTGGGGAAAGTGTCTTCCCTTTTTAAACAGAATCTTTCTTTTATTTTAGAGAGGGAATAATTTTAATATCAGAAAGGGAGATTCTTACTCCTGTATACCTCGAAGGTTGGTGGGGGAGGAATCTTACATTCTACCCCACTTAAAAAGGTTCGAGATGTCCTCATCTCGCAAAGTAGAGGACAACTCTTTTTCTTAAGATCCAATTTATTCTGGGGTTCCTTATATTCTCGTGGTCAACCCAACAGAATACTGGGATAAATATTCCTTATATAGAACTCATCATTAAATAACAATTCATTTAGATCATATCATTCATACGATAATGGTCCATTAGAGCGAAAAATTTCCTTCTGAACATTTCTCCACGGGAATTTCAGTTAAATAAGTTCTCAATTTATCATCCCTTAACTTGATCCACCATGTCAAGTGTTAACAGTAGCAATTTGACAGCACAATCCACTAATCTCATAGTGATTTGCTGAATTCATTATCATCATTCTAGTTATGAATATCATCATAGGGACTCGTCCCAATCATCCACATTGTGGTTTCGCTCAGTTTATTACATTTCAATCCATTTTCAAGGATCATCATTTTTCAATCAGAATCCAAATCAATTCATCAGTTCTCAAACAGAATTAAAAATCATATCAACCACATTCAAAATCATCATCTGGATAACATTAACGCTTATAATTTCAAGTCTTAGATTTACTCGTATATACTGCCGGTAAAGAGCTACAGTTATACCCTCGGTATATACGGGTAGTCATGATACTTGGAACTATAAGGTAAATACCATCATGTCTAGGTCTCAAGCAAGTCAGGGTTCCATACAATTGTGGTACTTCCATCTGAAGACCCAATTACCAATTTACGAATTTTCAGTTTGAATATCAAATTGTATGAATTATATCACACAATTACAACCTTTTTGTGTTTCTTGATAAAATTTTGACATATTTTGTAAGATTCCTTCCTAGCCTCTCAAGATGTCCAGCATCTTCCCTTGTAATCAATCCCCTCTTCAGAAATATAAAAGATCTTGTCTCTGCCTATTTTAACATAGAGAGAGAAAATATTCTAGAGAGAGAATATTCAGATTTTGAATATTTTTAGATAGAAAAATTTCTCATATTATTAAAATGAATTCCCCTGAAACAGAAATTCAAAAAGAACTTTCCAATGTGCAATTGGAATTTATTGGAAATGGGTATAAAGGACCTTAGCCTAAGGGTCTAGATTTTCAGAAATTTTTGGATTATGGTCCAATTAAGGTTCCTATGGGCCAATAGCATCAATCCATGTGTAGGGAGGAGATAAATCCAATTTGTAAAAGAAGATACCCAAAAATGAGTAAATGCTCACATAAGATGAAGAGTTGACTATGTACAAGGTTTATTAGTAAGAAACTATGAGCAATATCAAAAATATGAGATATTTTGGGTATCCAAAAATGAGTAAATGCTCACACAAGATGAAGAGTTAAAAATGTACAAGATTTATTAGTAAAAAACTATGAGCAATATTAAAGACATTTTGGGTATCCAAAAATGAGTAAATGCTTACACAAGATGAAGAGTTGAAAATGTACAAGGTTTATTAGTAAAAAAACTATGAGCAATATTAAAAATATGAGATATTTTGGGTATCCAAAAATGAGTAAATGCTCACACAAGATGAAGAGTTGAAAATGTACAAGGTTTATTAGTAAAAAACTATGAGCAATATTAAAAATATGAGATATTTTGGGTATAATGATTCCATTTTGACACATATGTAAGGAAGGGGAGTCCATTAAAGGAGGTGCATATTTCACATGCTTGAATGAGTTTTAAACTCAAAAATAATGTGATATTTTTATCTCTCCTCTCTCTTGAACCAAACCAAATCAAAATGGAACCAAACCGAATCAAAAAGTAACCAAACTAGGTCCAAATCTAGTCCAAATTCAACCAAACTGAATTTGGAAAGTTCTAGAATTCAGTTAGCTTTGGTTAGAGCTTCCCTCTTCTATAAATAGAACATGAGTCCTTTGAAAAAAATAGAAGAATTTTACTATACTAGAGTTATGCTGAAATAATGCTAATTTCTACTATTCTCTAAAATTCTCTCCAAATTGAAGAAATTGGAGCTTCCCTCTTTCTTCAATCCCCATTGGTGGCTCCATCAACATACTTAACCAATTGATTGGTTGGGGGACTCTACCGTGAACAAAGAATCAAGCAATTTATTTTGATCTTTTCTATAATTTCTCAATGTTTCTCTCTTCTCAACCCCTCTTAAGCTTGAAAAGCTTAATTGGAATGGTTTTTGAATGCTATTGAAGTTCAATCCCCATTGGTGGCTCCATCAACATACTTAACCAATTGATTGGTTGGGGGACTCTACCGTGAACAAAGAATCAAGCAATTTGTTTTGATCTTTTCTATAATTTCTCAATGTTTCTCTCTTCTCAACCCCTCTTAAGCTTGAAAAGCTTAATTGGAATGGTTTTTGAATGCTATTGAAGTTAATTGATGAATGGTAGTGAAGAGTTACTTAATTTGATGAATGCTATTGAAGTTAATTGATTAATGATAGTTAAGAATTACATAAATTTTCATTTATGCTTAATTCTAATGGGTTTTATGTAATTTCTCTCTCTCACTCAAGAAATGGTCATACTCATGACCCATTCTCAATCCAAATGAAGCTTTTCATAAAGCTTTTCCTTAATCCAAGATTAATCTATGCTTGAGGCCAAATTAATGGCTTTTTTCTATGCTTTTAGTTTATGTATTTCATGAATATTGATGATTCAATCCATTATGGATTAATGATCCAATTAGGGATCATTCTATTTATTTCCTTAATGATAAGATTTATCCCTTAGAAAATTTGAGATTTATCAGTCATAGCAGCGGAGCTATGGCAAAATTTTTATAAAAATTATGCATAAAATAATTTCATTCAAAGCATGAAAAGAGGACTTCCTACCATATTCTAGGAATTATCATCCTAGATTAATTGAAAGATATTCATTGTAATCATAGAGAAATTGATTTTTATATTATGCATAATTGATTTTCATGCATAGAGGTATGCATAAAAGATTATTATTTTAACATAAAAGTGTTACCTTTATCATATTTGGATTTCATGCATAGAGGTATACATAAAAGATTATTACTTTAATGTAAAAGTGTTACTTTTATCATAATTGGATTTCATGCATAGAGGTATGCATAAAAGATTATTATTTTAATGTAATAGTGTTACTTTTATCATAATTGGATTTCATGCATAGAGGTATGCATAAAAGATTATTATTTTAATGTAAAAGTGTTACTTTTATCATAATTGGATTTCATGCATAGAGGTATGCATAAAAGATTATTATTTTATTATAAAAGTGTTACTTTTATCATATTTGAATTTCATGCATAGAGGTATGCATAAAAGTTGATTATTTTAATTCAAAAGTGTCATTTTCATTTAAAATGAATTTATGCATAGGAAGATGCATAAAAGATTGATTTTTACTTCGAAAGTATTAATCTCCTTAAATGGAATTTATGCATAAATAAATGTGTAAAGAAATCTTATATCAAATATAAGAGTTCTCTTGTATTCTATAAATAGATATGAGATGTGATAGGATGTGATAAGAGGTGTATAAGATGTGATAAGAGGTGATAAGATGCTTATGAAATAAGTTAGCAGGTGATAAGATAAATTAAGATGTGATAAGATGTGTATGAGATGAGGTAAGAAGTGTATGTGATAGGATAAGATGTATATGGGTCGTGATAGGGCAAGAATGGATGTGATGTAAAAGATTAGATGTGAAGGCATATGGGGATATATGAATGGGAATGTGGAAATGGATGTATGTATGTGGATGTGTGAATGTGGAGATGGGAGTGTGGATGTATGAATGTGAAAATGGATGTATGCATGAAGATGTATATGCGTAGATGTGAATGTGGATGTAGATGTGGATGTATGTATGTGTGTGGATGTATAGATGTGAATGGGAATGCGGATGTGGATGTATGTATGTATGTGGATGTAGATGTGAATGTATAGATGGGAATGTGAATGTGGATGTGGATGTATGTATGTATGTGGATGTGGATATATGAATGAGGACGTGATAATGGATGCATGCATGTAGATGTGGATATATGGATGTGAATGTGAATATGGATGTGGATGTGGATGTATGGATGTAGATACGGATGTGGATGTATGTATGTATGTGGATGTATATATGTGAATGGGAATGTGGATGTGGATGTATGAATGTGAATGTGGATGTGGATGTGGATGTGGATGTGGATGTATGGATGTGGATATGGATGTGTATGTATGAATGTGGATATGGGATGTGGATGTATAAATGAGGATGTGAAAATGGATGTATGCATGTGGATGTGGATGTATGGATGTGAATGTTAATATTAATGTGTATGTGAATTAATGTGTCATCGATATGAGGAAATGGATGAGAATGAGTACACATTGAATGGAATGTGGAATAAGTAATGTGGACTAAGGAGGGATAATGTGGAAAGACGAGAGTTCGATTTAGAAACTGTATTTTGTGACTGTTTGTAAATGACTGTTTTATGTCAAGAATGCTGGGGAAGCCTTTTGACCGTCTTGTGGATTAAGGTCATGAAGACCTAACTGTTAAAGTTGCAACTGCTGACGGAGAGTCAATGGAGGACGTCTCGCGTAGCAAGGTCGACCGAGGTCTTGACCAGCCTCGGTTCGATTTAAATGGTGAGCTTCCGGTACGGTGGATGAGGGACCAAGGAAGCAGCCTATGAGTGAAGCGCTAGGTCACCTGCGAAGGATCCTAGAGGGTGCTGACCATACGGTGCTCGGGCTCTGGGTCGCCTAGGATACCCACACGTGCGTCGAGGAAGATATTGGAACAAGGAGTAAGAGTTGTTTTCTGAAACCGGGCATGGATCTGATTGATTGACCTTGCTGGTCTTCAATGGATGAGTCCATGGCTCTTTATATGGATCTGTTGGTTGATCTTGCTGATCTTCAACGGAGGGTCCATCTTGATAAGTGATTATATTGTCGAGTATTATGGGCTAGGAACTATTGAAAAGGCCCCTGAGTGGACAGGTGGTGAGCGTTCTGGTTGCCAATGATGCCATAGATACTCTGATGAAGGAATGATGGGAAGTTAAGAATCAACCGGATAATTTGGAAGATTGTGATAAATGATACTATGGTTCATTAAAGGATTGTTTTAAAACTGGTTGAATCTGTGAAAAAGGCAATTTCATATTGGGTGTGTAAGTGGTGTGACTAGTTTTATTTTTGCATGAACATTCGGCTAGGGGGCCTGGGAACTTTTTTCCTTCGTACCCGGGACAAAAATCAAATTTTAAATTGGATCCCATCACACTAGTGGTTGGGCGGTTGGCTAATCCATGGGACTCGATGGGGTTAGGCTGGTTTGATGGATCCGTAAATCGAGACTCAATTTCTGTTACTACGATAGATAAAGTAAATCCCGGATAGTAATTGTTCTATGGATAGGAATCAACGGCTGTGCCTCTTGATGGGGAAAAAAGCGTTGATCCCAATGATCCAAGTGCAAGTTTCTTCCTTGATCTGACCGAGTATCTTTATAGGTGCAGTCGGATCAGTTTGATCACTAATGGTCTTGACTACATTAGAGTAAAAAGTCATCCTGGAGAAATCGCCCGTGCTTTCCGGATAGAGAAGTTTTTCCGGGTTCCATTTTGAAAAAACCGACGGATTAGTTTTTTGTCCGGATATCCGTGGACGAGGCCCCGAGTGTGGGACCCTGCCTCGCGCATGAAGTGCTACTTCCGCTGCTAGTACCCCGAATCCGTTGCACGGTGGGAACAGGGATCTCACAGTTGGTATCAGAGCCAATTGGCTAATAAAGATTAACTGAGAAGCCAAATAAGTCAAAAATTTATCAAGAAGCACAAAAAGATTGTAATTGTGTGATATAATTCATACAATTTGATATTCAAACTGAAATTCGTAATTTGGTAATTGGGTCTTCAGATGGAAGTACCGCAATTATATAGAATCCCTGACTTGCTTGAGGCCTAGACATGATGGTATTTACCTTATAGTTCCAAGTATTATGACGACCCGTATATACCGAGGGTATAACTGTAGCTCTTTACCGGCAGTATATATGAGTAAATCTAAGACTTGAAATTATAAGTGTTAATGTTATCCAGATGATGATTTCGAATGTGGTTGATATGATTTTAATTTTGTTTGAGAACTGATGAATTGATTTGGATTCTGATTGAAAAATGATGATTTCTGAAATTTAGTTGAAATATAATAACCTGAGCAAAACCACAATGAGGATGAATGGGACGAGTCCCTGTGATGATAAATGATGATAATGATTTCAGCAAATCACTATGAGATTAGTGGATTGTGCTGTCAAATTGCTACTGTTAACACTTGACACAATAGATCAAGTTAAGGGATGACAAATTGAGAACTTACTTAACTGAAATTCCCATGGAGGAATGTTCAGAAGGAAATTTTTCGGTCTAATGGACCATTATCGTGTTAAAGATATGAATGATATGATCTGAATGAATTGTTATTTAATGATGAGTTCTATATAAGGGATATTTATATCCCCGTATTCTGTTGGGTTGACCTGAATATAAGGAACCCCAGAATAAATTGGATCTTAAGAAAATGAGTTGTCCTCTACTTGCGAGATGAGGACATCTCGCACTTTTTAAGTGGGGTAGAATGTAAGATTCCTCCCCCCAGCCTTCAAGGTATGCACGAGTAAGAATCTCCCTTTCTGATCTTTTGTCCCTTGTGCACAAAATATGCCTTTAGGCTCTCAAAGCAGTCCTTTAAAGACCATATTGGGGAATTTGGGAATTTCCTAAGTCCCACTTTGAGAAATAGACCTATTTTTATAGCAGATGATTTTTCTCAAGGATGCAGTAAATTAGATGTGCCATCGGTGCTTTGGTATCCATGGGCCAGCATGCACATATACTTATTCTATATGTGGGGAGTTAGGGTCAATTGGCTGCACAACTCTATATAAGAGTGTCACAAACATTTGGGAATCTGTACTATGTAAGTACCAAGCATTATATGTCCATGTTTCATGCACATAAAATGTTTGATGGGAAACTGTGGCCATTGGCATTGAATGGCTGGTGTTGTTTCCAAGAGAGAATGACAAGAAGGATTTACAGTTTTATGTCAAGGTTTTTGAGGACATCAAGATTGGCAAGGTTGATATTGATGAGGGGAACAACAAGAAAACAAAGGATCTTCTTGTGAAGAAGTTGGCATGCATGGATCTACTTTCCTTGTTCAAAGCACACATCAACAACTTTATCAAGTATAATGTTATTTTATTTTAAAGGAAAAGATACACATTTATTAACATTAATGTTAAAGAAAAGAAAAAACTCTTTTAAAAGATAACCAAGCTAACCTGGCCACCATTTCCTTATTGAGGAGCTTGTAACGGGAGGGTTGGAGCCCCATTAGGAGCATCTTCTCCAATCTCATTGTTGTGTGCTCCTCCCGAGGTAATATTCTAGCGTTTTTGGGATGGGGCCATCTTGGACGTCGCCTTGTAGTGCTCACTGTCGCAGTTGTAATGCTCCAGTCAGATCTCAATTCTGAGATCGTTTGCTCACCGTATGAGCAAAAGACTTCAACGCATGAACCCTCTCTAAGGTCAAAACCTCTTGCTAAAGTCCATGCAAATGGGGGGAATTTGTGAGATGTCCTTAACAAAAATGTTTTGCTGAAGGGGAGAGGGGTGCTACTGTAAGTCTCTTCACAGAGGGGAGGGGGGAGAAGAGCTAAGGACACTGCCTTCTAACAAGGGGGGAGTAGAGGAAAGTTCCCTTATCTAAAAAGTGGCAGATGAGGGGGTGTTGAGAGGGATGGCTGCACTGCAGCAGCAAGTACACTACGGAGGGACACAGGGCGGTACAGACGGCAACACGGCAGAGTATAGGCTACGCAAAAATGCGTGTTGCCCAAGGAGCACCCCAGGGGTTTATATAGCTGTGGGGTACGGGTGTGGGCTCTACGCAAAGTACGGTCGAAAGGACGGTGTGCCGGCAAAGTCTGTGGATCAGTGGCCTGCTGCATGGCTCTGGGGGAAAGGTACGGTGGCGATTAACAAGGAAAGGAGTGGTACGCATGTACCTTATCTGGTCCAGAGGCAGCATGGATGTCCATGTAGCGGTGCGTGTAGACCACAGAGTAGGTGGCCGACCTTTGGTTCTTGTGCAGCCATTGTATGAGCACCCTAGTGAGTGTGTACCATCCCTTTTTTGGGGTGGGGTCTCCAAATTTGGGGCGCCAGCCTCGAATTTGCGTACCAAACTGCCCAAGGGGACGAATCTTTTTTTTGTCCGAGATGTTCCCTGGTCCTTGGGGTGCAGACCGTTCATCAATCGGACGCCCGGTCGTGCATTTATTAAGGTTTAAAGGTCGTCGCTTTTTAACTAAAAATAACCAAAATTTGCATATAAGCTTGATCCGGTGTCCGTTTTGGATGCTGTAAAATCCTATATTAGGGTAAAATCGTGTGCAGATTCCAAATTTGGGCTCAAAATTTGAAGATTCTAAGTAGAAATGGCTCATTTAATAAAATCATTGATTTTTATACCATAAAAACTCATAAATTCATCTATTACATGGACATTTCTTTATTAGTGAAGATGGGTATGTTACATCGTTCCCCCCTAAAGAAATCAATATGTCCTCATCTCAGATAATCCTTTAAGAGTGTAGCTTCATCTTCCCAAGTTGCATCCTCTTCTGGGTAATCTTTCCACTGTACTAGATGTTCTACAAGAGTTCTATTTTGGAGTTGCCTTTCCTTAGAACCTATGATCCTACTAGGCTGTAATGCAAGGACTCCTTGAGTAGGGATTACAACTTGTTCATCACCAAGAATATGATCGAGACTCGGTACATAAGGTTTTAAACAAACTTACATGAAATACATTGTGGACTTTGATATGAGCTGGGAGCTGGAGTTTATAGGCACTTTTACCTAGACACTTGATAACTGTATAGGGACCACAATACAGGCTAGGGCTGAGCTTCTTATATTTCCCAAGTGATAGAGAACTTTGTCTCCTTCCTTGAAGATCCTTTCAGACCTCTTGGTGTCAGCATTATGCTTTTGCCGATCTTGAGCAGCTTCAATATCCTTTTGGATTGCCTTGGTTTGTTCCTCCATCTCTTTGAGAATTTTCCTAGATGCCTCAACTCTTATGGTCGGATCAGAGAAATTTAGAGGAGACAAGCATTCTTGCCCATAGAGTGCTTTGAGAATGGTGACATTTCTATGCTCTCATGATAAGATGTATTGTAGGCAAATTCTACCAAAGGAATGTATTGAATCCGTCTTCTTGGTTCCCGTCCACACAATATGCTCTCAGAATGTCTTCAATTATCTAATTGACTCTTGTAGTCTAGCCATCAGTCTCTGGATGATAAGCTGTGCTAAAGCAAAGTTGAGTGCCCAGGGCTTGAAATAAGGACTGCCAGAACTTTGAAGTGAAGTTAGAATCCCAGTCACTTACTATCCTTTTTGGGAGACCATGAAGTTTGAAGACTTCCTTTAAGAATATTCGAGCAACATCAGAAGCTTTGAAGGTCTTCTTTTCTGGTATAAGGTGAGCTACTTTGGTAAGTAAGTCCACTACTACCAGAATGGAGTCATATCCTCCTTGTACAATGGGGAGACTTGTGACAAAATCCATACTAATGCACTCCCACTTCATTTGGGGAATATCCAAGGGTTGAAGTTTCCCAGGCATTTTGACCCTTTCAGCTTTGATCCTTTGGCATGAGAGACATTGCTTCAAGTACCGAAGGACATCATTTTTCAAGCCTGCCCAATGAAAGCTTCTTCTTACGGCATTTAATGTTTTTACATAGCCTGTAAGATTCCTCCCCAGCCTCTCAAAATGTCCAGCATATTCCCCTGTAATCAATTCCCTCTTCAGAAATGTAAGAGATCTTGTCTCTGGCTATTTTGACATAGAGAGAGAAAATATTCTAGAGAGAGAATATTCAGATTTTGAATATTTTTAGATAGAAAAATTTCTCATATTATTAAAATGAATTCCCCTGAAACAAAAATTCAAAAAGAACTTTCCAATGTGCAATTGGAATTTATTGAAAATGGGTATAAAGGACCTTAGCCTAAGGGTCTAGATTTTTAGAAATTTTTGGATTATGGTCCAATTAAGGTTCCTATGGGCCAATAGCATCCATCCATGTGTAGGGAGGAGATAAATCCAATTTGTAAAAGAAGATACCCAAAAATGAGTAAATGCTCACATAAGATGAAGAGTTGACTATGTACAAGGTTTATTAGTAAGAAACTATGAGTAATATAAAAAATATGAGATATTTTGGGTATCCAAAAATGAGTAAATGCTCACATAAGATGAAGAGTTGAAAATGTACAAGGTTTATTAGTAAAAAACTATGAGCAATATTAAAAATATGAGATATTTTGGGTATCCAAAAATGAGTAAATGCTCACATAAGATGAAGAGTTGAAAATGTACAAGGTTTATTAGTAAAAAACTATGAGCAATATTAAAAATATGAGATATTTTGGGTATAATGATTCCATTTTGACACATATGTAAGGAAGGGGAGTCCATTAAAGGAGGTGCATATTTCACATGCTTGAATAAGTTTTAAACTCATAAAAATTGAGATATTTCATCTCTCCTCTCTCCTAATTCAAGTCTAGTTGTAAAAAGTTAGCTCAACTAACCTAAAAATGGTCAAAAATTGACCATACTCAGTTGGAAAATTCTAGAATTAGTTTGTTTGGTTAGGAGCTCACTTTTTCCTATAAATAGAGGCCTTCCCCTTTGTTGAAACTGAACAATGTTTAATGCATTGTTACTCTACTCCACCCAAGCCAAGAACTATGAATTTATTAATATTTCATTAGTTTTTGACATTTTCCTCTTCCAAAGATTGGTGGCCACTCTTGTTCAAACAAGAGTTGAACCCTCAAACCATCAAGCCAAAGGAAAGCTATCAAAGTCATTAGTAAGTTGGTGATTCTTCTTTTCTTGCACTTATTTTATGGATGTTGGATCTTTTGATGTTTTACCACGGTCAAATATATAGGAAGAATTTTTTTTGTATCATATAGCTATAATGCTTTTGCCAATTGCAATTGCACTGCTTTGATTGAAATATTGGTATGACTTATATTATCAAAGGTATCAAGTTGGTGTCTATTGATATTTGGCCACATGGTCGAATATTTTTCCTCTTAAAATATGTTTTTCTAAGTATGATCTACACATATGTCCTATATGCATATTAATGTGGGAAGTGTTGTAGCATGTGTGTATGGAAATATATTCTAAAATGTTCATTGCAACTATATGCATTTTCAATAGTCCTATAATATTGTCTTTTGTGATCTTTGGCCACACGGTCAGAAATATACTTTTATGAAGTATCTTGTGGTCATGTAGCTAGACACTTCATTAAAAAACTTTAGAATTTTACCTTCCGCAAAAATGATGTGACAAGGCAACAATACATTCATGTCTCTAACTTATACCTTGGTGTTTATAATTGGAGACTAGCTCAAGGTTTTTGGGTTGTGATTTCATAGAAGACTTGATTGTTTTGTAAACAAGATCATCGTGGAAGAGTGATATTCTAACTATATTTTGATGAAGAGAACGGGCTTTGATGAAAAAAGATACCAACTGTGCTTTGATATTAAATGACTGCAGTATGAATGCAAAGTATACTAGATATATTAAATCTCAAATTAGTCTCATTATTGTTGTTTTGATTTTTATTTTCAAGGGTAACGTAGATATCCTTTTTCCAACTTAGAAACATTCAGCACAAATATAGACAAAAAGAATATAGTGTGCTTTGATCTCAAATAATTCTAATTAATATTTTTTGGGATTTTCTTTTCAAGACTATTAACCACACATACATATTCTAACCAACTTACTAGAAAAAGCTAACCAGAATTATAACCATACTATTATATTGTATGGCGACTATGCATATGTAGTCAAAGGTCAAGGGTTGAAGAGAGAGAGAGAGAGAGAGAGAGAGAGAGAGAGAGAGAGAATGCATTGATGTCCAAGCATCATGTATTAATATAAAGTGAAGTAAAGAAGAAATTCCTTAGGAAAACACACATACTCTATAGTTTTCTAGTTATTTTTTCAACATTTAATTTGCTTTATTCTCATAGATAAGGTAAACTTTTAGGTTTGGCTATAAAAATACAAATATTTCTATATAAAATGCACAAAAAATAGGTCTATTTCTCAAAGTGGGACTTAGGAAATTCCCAAATTTTCCAATATGGTGTTTAAAGGACTGCTATAAAAAGAAGAATGCTACCAAGAGTGGAAAGTTGGACCAAGGTAATTATGCTTTATCAAGGAAAGAGGGTGATGACAAAAGTGGATAGTTGTTTGTGATGTGGCATCATATGCTCTCAGTTCTACAATAAGAGAAACGTGTTAGAATCTAGAGATGCTTTGTATATGGATTCTGGCACCTCTAACCATGACCAGTCAATCGAAAGTATTTTAGAGACATGTAGAAAATGAAAAACAGGTTACGTAGAAACATGTGACGATATTATGCACCCCGTTCTACATGTTAGTAAAGTGCCATTATCTATGCAAGATGGAAAAATGAAGTACTTGGTAGATGTACTTCATGTTCTTAACATTATGTACGAAGAACTTGGTTTCTATTGGACAGATGGCTGCGCAATATTCACTAGTTGCCAAAGTTTTTTACTTACTTTAAAGTAGTATTTACAGGTTGTCAATGCTTTTAATTACTTTAAAGCAGTATTCACTTGTCAATAGTTTTAACTACATTAAAGTGGTACTACTTTAACTACATTAAAGTAGTACTTACTAGTTGTCAATGCTTTTAATTGCTTTAAAGTAGTATTCACTTGTCAATGTTTTTAACTAATTTAAAGCAGTATTCACTTGTTAGTGCTTTTAACTACTTTAAAGTAGTATATTCACTTGTTAGTGCTTTTAACTACTTTAAAGTAGTATTCTCATTGGTTATCAATGCTTTTAACTACTTTAAAGCTATATATTACTTATAACTGCTTAGCTATGTTGCACTAGTGGAGAGACGGAAGAATCTCCACACTTGTAGCAAGAGTAGCATGATCCGTGTGTAGCTCAATCCAATGGGATTTGCATCCCTTTCGGAGCTAGGGATTCAACCCGTAGCGGTGCACGGAAGCTTATCCACGAATGGAGAGAATGCTATGAACACCACTACCTTGACATAGACTCTACACACACAAGCTCAATCTTGCCATAGCTCATTCACTCATCATCCAACTCATTCATGCATCCAATATACAAGAAGAAAGCTAAGCTAATGCATACACAAGCTCAAAGCATACTTCATTCTCAAGCACTTACTTCCCTAGCATACACACAAACCTTGAAGCTTAATGGAAAATAAACATGCATTCTCATTCACTACTCAAGCAATGCCTTGCCCATGGATAAGCTAAGATAATGCATACACAAGCTCAAAGCATACTTCATTCTCAAGCACTTACTTCCCTAGCATACACACAAACCTTGAAGCTTAATGGAACTTGAAATAAACATGTATTCTCATTCACTACTCAAGCAATGCCTTGCCCATGGATAAGCTACAAGCTATGGAGAAACTTAAGCTTGAATCCACTACCACACAAAGCCTAATAGAGAATCCACAAGCATCAACAAAGAAGCATGCACACTAGAGAATAGAAATGAGAAGAGAGACAAACATCATCTCATTGCATTGAATTAGAAGAGCATTGCTCATACAATAGTGTAGATGGGGAGAGAGAAGAGCTTGCACCTCTATGAACAAGAGGGAGAGCTAGTCTCAAGAGAGCTCAAACATGAGTTTAGCCCAATGTGTCCATAAGCTCTCAAATGAGCCACTTTTTATACTAAAACTCCCAAAACTTCCCATGTGGGATTATTCTCAAGCCCACTCCCACACTCACCTACAACTTGGAACTCTTGTCACCTACAACTTGGAACTCTTGTCACCTACAACTTAGAACTCTCCACAAGAGCCCTAAATAAGAATGTCCAGTCTCTTGTTTTCCTGCTTCCATCTTTGTGTTGCATCCTTGCATTGATCACCACTCGCAACTAGTTAGTGATTTTAATTGCTTTAAAGTAGTATATATTGCTTCTAAGAGCTTTAATTGGTATCATCACTTTTAATTTCTTCAAAGAAATATATTTCTTCTAAGTGCTTGGTTGTGCTTTGAACTACTTTAAGGCAGTATATTACTTCTAAGTGTTTGATAGTGCTTCATTGGTTGTTAATAAATTTTAACTGTTTTTATTTGCTCTAAAGCAATATAAGTCAATATTAGATAATTTGGGAAAAATCTCACATTTTGGGAATCAATTACTCCATATAGTTTTGGACATATCTTAAACATACTAACTCCAAATTTGTCGGAGATCATAGATTTAGATTCTACTCTTCAAGATCTTTCCGATGATATGTCACATGAGGGGGTTTTGACAAACTTTTGGACAAGTTCACCATGCTCCCATTTTTCAAATGGGAATGGGATTTTTTCCAAATTATCTAATATGGTGTTATATAGAGGCAATATATTGCTTCTAAGTGCTTGACAGTGCTTCACTTGTTGTGCTTTTCATTGCTTTAAATCAATATATTACTTCTAAGTGTTCGCTTGTTGACAGTGCTTCACTAGTTATGCTTTTAACTATTTTAAAGGAGTATATTGCTTCTAAGTGTTTAAGAGTGCTTCACTGGTTTTGTTAATGAGTTTTAACTACTTTGAAGCTCTCATACAAATTGACCTTAACCGTGCTTTCTATTATTTTGGTAGGTTGTGCTCTATAGAAGATTCCAAGAGCGTTATCCAGAGCTAAGATCTTTGTACGATGTTTTGAGATCCTAAAGATCTTTATAAGATGCTTTGAGAGCCTAAAGGCATATTTTGTGCACAAGTTACAAGATCAATATACTTGTTACTATGTCTAAAGTATAGCAGTCCTTTAAACACCATATTGGGGAATTTGGGAATTTCCTAAGTCCCACTTTGAGAAATAGACCTATTTTTTGTGCATTTTGTATAGAAATATTTGTATTTTTATAGCCAAACCTAAAAGTTTACCTTATCTATGAGAATAAAGCAAATTAAATGTTGAAAAAATAACTAGAAAACTATAGAGTATGTGTGTTTTCCTAAGGAATTTCTTCTTTACTTCACTTTATATTAATACATGATGCTTGGACATCAATGCATTCTCTCTCTCTCTCTCTCTCTCTCTCTCTCTCTCTCTCTCTCTCCAACCCTTGACCTTTGACTACATATGCATAGTCGCCATACAATATAATAGTATGGTTATAATTCTGGTTAGCTTTTTCTAGTAAGTTGGAAAGAATATGTATGTGTGGTTAATAGTCTCGAAAAGAAAATCCCAAAAAATATTACTTAGAATTATTTGAGATCAAAGCACACTATATTCTTTTTGTCTATATTTGTGCTGAATGTTTCTAAGTTGGAAAAAGGATATCTACGTTACCCTTGAAAATAAAAATCAAAACAACAATAATGAGACTAATTTGAGATTTAATATATCTAGTATACTTTGCCTTCATACTGCAGTCATTTAATATCAAAGCACAGTTGGTATATTTTTTCATCAAAGCCCGTTCTCTTCATCAAAATATAGTTAGAATATCACTCTTCCACGATGATCTTGTTTACAAAACAATCAAGTCTTCTATGAAATCACAACCCAAAAACCTTGGGCTAGTCTCCAATTATAAACACCAAGGTATAAGTTAGAGACATGAATGTATTGTTGCCTTGTCACATCATTTTTGCGGAAGGTAAAATTCTAAAGTTTTTTAATGAAGTGTCTAGCTACATGACCACAAGATACTTCATAAAAGTATATTTTTGACCGTGTGGCCAAAGATCACAAAAGACAATATTAAAGGACTATTGAATTAAGAAGCAACAATGCATATAGTTGCAATGAACATTTTAGAATATATTTCCATACACACATGCTACAACACTTCCCACATTAATATGCATATAGGACATATGTGTAGATCATACTTAGAAAAACATATTTTAAGAGGAAAAATATTCGACCATGTGGCCAAATATCAATAGACACCAACTTGATACCTTTGATAATATAAGTCATACCAATATTTCAATCAAAGCAGTGCAATTGCAATTGGCAAAAGCATTATAGCTATATGATACAAAAAAAATTCTTCCTATATATTTGACCATGTGGTAAAACATCAAAAGATCCAACATCAAGAGCCTCTCAAGAACGGAGAGTGATATTTCAATGGACGTAAACGAGTCATTTGGCATGAATAGACCATCCACACCCATTGGTATGGCAGATTCTGCTAATCCATTTGAAATCCCAGATGGGGAGTTGATTGACAACATGAGACTTCATTTATTGCATACAAACGCGCATGGCGGTGAGATCTACAAAGATCCAATTAGCCGGTTTGTTGTTAAAATTGCAGAAACGATTGATCCTACGAGGAGACCCGGGGCTATTAGAGAATCTAGGGGAGAAGAAAGACCACGAGCAAGTGGATATGTACCTCCAAGAGAACCCCATAGAAGACCAAGTGAACTGACATTTGAAGAGCCTAGAGTTAGAGGCCGAGACTCATATAGGAGACATGACGATGAATATTCTAGAATCCCGTGTATTGTAGTAAAGATCAAGGGAAAGAACATTGAATACAACCTGGATCCCTTATCTTTTCAATCTACACATATAAAAGAGGATGAAGTATACTCTTTGAGAGCAATGGGTTGGAGCCTCCCAGAGGAGATATCAGGCACACAGGACATAATAGCTACATTTTAGTCTATCAAAGCATAGTGAACTTCTTTTTCCTACAAAACATGGTGTTCGACCAAAGAAGAGGACAAAGATTCAAGATGCACAAGCACAATCAATAGCTTCAAACTCACAGGCTCTTGGTGTGAGTGTACCTCCTAACACTCCTCTAGACAACACAAACCAATCTTCAAAGGCACAAGTAATCCAAGCAACACCTTTGGTGTCACTTGAAGTCAAGGGTGTTGAAAGAACCTTTGACTTTCCAGACATGGTTAAGAAGAAGGGTAAAAAGGATGGTTCAGGATTTCACATGTTTGAAAAATACTTTCCATTTGGCTCAACCACACAGTTTCCTATTGATGTTGGTAGATGCTATGAGGCACCACCTTTATATGCCTATAGAACACTTTGTTGGGATTATGTGCAAAAGTTGACATCATCTTTTGTAAAGAATCCCATGAACCCAGCAACAGTAGCATACCTCATGCCCTTTTTGGAGGAGAGTGATGTGAAGCGACCCATGCATCGTGACGAGGTGGAAGTGGATAAGCTACATTCTTACTCCTATTGGATCATATTAGGTCTTCACTCAATCCATGCGGCAAAGATCTATATCCTAAGTAGCACTCATCGATGCCTAGAAACCAAACATCTATATGCCACAAGGAATGCCAGAATCTTGGTGGACTGTCCTGCTGAAATGTGCATTGAGCTTTCTAGGATGACAAATATGGAATCCCACAATGTTATGAAGAATGGTCCTTATCTTGAGCAACTTCAACAAGTAAGGGATCAATGGATAGCATTTGGGTCTCCACCAAAACCTCAACAAGGGCTTCCAAAGGATAGTCCTCAAAGAGTACCATGGGAGGTAATGATGTACAACCTTAGCTTGTCTTATTCAAGATGCATTTGGTGTTTTCTTTCTCATTTCATATTTTTATTTTTTATAGAGATTTATAGAATACATTGGAGAAAAGTGTGCATCACGTGATTGTCATATGATAGTGAGCACACAAGAGACATTTGATGGTTGGATTACCATCATGAAGAGATACTCAAAGGGGGAGCTTTCATCTCAAGAGGATACCACCACAAAGAAGGGAAGGCAGCCTTCTCCCGCAACTTTTCGTTGCCTTATGGGTCTAAAGGATGGGGACATCCTCACATTACAAAAGGAAGTTAATGACTCGGGGGGGTCACTCGTATAAATATGTAAGTATCACGTGGGTTCAACAGAAGGACATTTTAAATATTTAAAACTTACAGAAATATATTTACAGAGAGGATTTATTTATTGTATTTTAAAAAAAATTTACAGATTTGAATAGGAAAGGATACATTATATTCACTAAAAAATTCACAGATAAGGGGCTTTTTAAATAGGCCTTGAACGCACGTGATATAGAGGATTTACATATAGTGACCCCCCTGAGGTTAATGATGGACACATCGTCTTTCTTAGAAACAAATGGGACAAAGAGGATGTTGTTGACATGGAGACAAGGGCAAAGCAAATCAAGCAAGATAGGGTGCTCCATGAGGAGCTTGTGAGATCCCTGTCCCCACCGCGCAACGGATTCGTGGTGCTAGCAGTGGAAGTAGCATTTCTTGCGCGGGGCAGAGTCCCACATTCGGCGCCTCGTCCACGGATATCCGGATAAGAGACTAATCCGTCGGTTTTTCCAAAACCAAACCCGGAAAAACTTCCTTTATCCGGAAAGCATGGGTGATTCCACCAGGATAATTTTTTACTCTAACGTAGTCAAGACCATTACTGATCAAACTGATCCGACTGCACCTCTAAAGGTACTCGGTCAGCTCGAGGAAGAAACTTGCACTTGGATCATTGGAATCAATGCTTTTTTTCCCATCAAGAGGCACAGCCGTTGATTCCTATCCATAGAACAATTACTATCCGTGATTTACTTCATCTATCGTAATAACAGAATTTGAGTCTCGATTTACGGATCCATCAGTCCATCCTAACCCCATCCGATCCCATGGGTTAGTAGCCAACCGCCCAACCACTGTAGTGATGGGATCCAATTTGGAATTTGGTTAGGTTTTGTCCCGGGTACCAAGGAAAAGAGTTCCAAGGCCCCCTAGCCGGAAGTTCATGCAAACATAAAACTAGCCACACCACTTACACACCCAATATGAAATTGTCTTTTGCTTAGCATCAGCTAACTTTAAAACAATCCTTTAATGAACCATAGTACCACTGATCACAATCTTCCAATTTATCCGATTGATTCATAATTTCCCATCATTCCTTCATCAGATTTTCTATGGCATCATTGGCAACTAGAACGCTCACCACCTGTCCACTCAGGGGCCTTTTCAATAGTTCCTAGCCCATAATACTCGGAAATATAATCACTTATAAAAATCAAGATGGACTCTCATTGAAGATCAGTAAGATCAACCAACAGATCCATAAGAAGAGCCATGGACTCATCCATTGAAGACCAGCAAGGTCAATCAACCAGATCCATGCCCAGTTTCAGAAAACAACTCTTACTCCTTGTTCCAATATCTTCCTCGACGCACACGTGGGTATCCTAGGCGACCCAGAGCCCGAGCACCATATGGTCAGCACCCTCTAGGATCCTTCACAAGTGACCTAGCGCTTCACTCATAGGCCGCTTCCTTGGTCCCTCATCCACCGTACCGGAAGCTCACCATTTTAATCGAACCGAGGCTGGTCAAGACCTCGGTCGACCTTGCTACGCGAGACGTCCTCCATTGACTCTTCGTCAGCAGTTGCAACTTTAACAGTTAGGTCTTCATGACCTTAATCCACAAGACGGTCAAAATGCTTCCCCAGCATTCTTGACATAAAACTGTCATTTACAAACAGTCACAAAATACAGTTTCTAAATCGAACTCTCGTCTTTCCACATTATCCCTCCTTAGTCCACATTACTTATTCCACATTCCATTCAATGTGTACTCATTCAATCACATCATTTTCCATCTCTTCACTTCAGATTCCTTCACATCACATATCATATATTCACATCCATATCCACATCCATACATCCACATCCACATCCACATTCACATCCATACATCCACATCTACATGCTTACCTCCATTTTCACATCCTCATTTATACATCCACATCCCATATCCACATTCATACATACACATCCATACATCCACATCCACATGCATACATCCACTATCATGTCCTCATTCATACATCCACATCCACATACATACATACATCCACATCCACATTCCCATTCACATCTCATACACCTCTTATCACATCCTATCACATCTCATACACATCTTATCACCTCCTATCACATCTCATATGTGTCCCATACACATCTTATCACATCTTATCACATCTCATACACCTCTTATCACATCCTATCACTTCAAATATCTATTTATAGAATACAAGAGAATTCTTATATTTGATATAAGATTTCTCTACACATTTATTTATGCATAAATTCCATTTAAGGAGACTAACACTTTCGAAATAAAAATCAATCTTTTATGCATCTTCCTATGCATAAATTCATTTTAAATGAAAATGACACTTTTGAATTAATTCAATCTTTTATGCATCTTCCTATGCATAAACTCAATTTAGATGAGAATTGATACTTTTGAATTAAAAATCCATTATTTATGCATCTTCTTATGCATAAATTCAATTTGGATGAAAATAACACTTTTGAATTGAAATTCCATTCTTTTATGCATCTTCCTATACATAAATTCAATTTAGATGAGAATGACACTTTGAATTAAAAATCAATCTTTTATGCATCTTCTTATGCATAAATTCAATTTGGTAGGAATTACACTTTTAGAATAAAAGAATTTCTCTTATGCATCTAAGTTATGCATAAAATTCATTTATAATGAAAATCACACTTTTAGTATAAAAAGAATATCTTTTATGCATACCTCTTTGCATGAAATCCAATATGATAAAAGTAACACTTTTACAATAAAATAATCAACTTTTATGCATACCTCTATGCATGAAATCCAATTATAATAAAAGTAACACTTTTATAATAAAATAATCAACTTTTATGGATACCTCTATGCATGAAATCCAAATATGATAAAAGTAACACTTTTATAATAAAATAATCAACTTTTATGCATACCTCTATGCATGAAATCCAATTATGATAAAAGTAACACTTTTATATTAAAATAATCAACTTTTATGCATACCTCTATGCATGAAATCCAAATATGATAAAAGTAACACTTTTACATTAATATAATAATCTTTTATGCATACCTCTATGCATGAAATCCAATTATGATAAAAGTAACACTTTTACATTAAAATAATAATCTTTTATGCATACCTCTATGCATGAAATCCAAATATGATAAAAGTAACACTTTTACATTAATATAATAATCTTTTATGCATACCTCTATGCATGAAATCCAATTATGATAAAAGTAACACTTTTACATTAAAATAAAAATAATAATCTTTTATACATACCTCTATGCATGAAATCCAAATATGATAGAAGTAACACTTTTACATTAATATAATAATCTTTTATGCATAGCTCTATGCATGAAATCCAAATATGATAAAAGTAACACTTTTATATTAAAATAATAATCTTTTATGCATACCTCTATGCATGAAATCCAAATATGATAAAAGTAACACTTTTACATTAATATAATAAACTTTTATGCATACCTCTATGCATGAAATCCAAATATGATAAAGGTAACACTTTTACAAGAAAATAATCATCAATTATGCATAACAAAAAAATTAATTTCTCCATGATTACAATAAAATTATTTCAATTAATCTAGGATGATAATTCCTAGAATATGGTAGGAAGTTCTCTTTTCATGCTTTGAATGAAATTATTTTATGTGTAATTTTTATAAAAAATTTGCCATAGCTCCGCTACTATGATTGATAAATCTCAATTTATTTTGAAGGATAAATCTTATCATTAATGTTATGATTAGAATGATCCCTAATTGGATAAATCATCAATATTCATGAAATACATAAACTAAAAGCATAGAAAAAAACCATTAATTTGGCCTCAAGCATAGATTAATCTTAAATTAGGGAAAAGCTTTATGAAAAGCTTCACTTGGATTGAGAATAGGTCATGAGAATGACCATTCTTTGAGTGAGAGAGAGAAATTACATAAAAACCATTAGAATTAAGCATAAATAGAAATTTATGTAATTCTTTACTATCTTTTATCAATTAACTTCAATAGCATTCATCAATTTATGTAATTCTTACTACCATTCATCAATTAACTTCAATAGTATTCAAAAATCATTCCAATTAAGCTTCTCAAGCTTGAGAGGGGTTGAGAAGAGATTCATTGAGAAATTATAGAAAATGATCAAAATTCACTAATTACCTTACAAATTGCTTGATTCTTTGTTCACGGTAGAGGCCCCCAACCAATCAATTGGTTTAGTATGTTGAGGGAGTCACCAATGGGGATTGAAGAAAGAGGGAAGCTCCAATTTCTTCAATTTGGAAAGAATTTTAGAGAATAGTAGAAATTAGCATTATTTCAGCATAACTTTAGTATAGTAAAATTCTCCTATTTTTTTCAAAGGACTCATGTTCTATTTATAGGAGAGAGAAGCTCTAACCAAAGCTAACTGAATTCTAGAATTTTCTACATTCAGTTTGGTTAAATTTGGACTAGATTTGGACCTAGTTTGGTTACTTTTTGATTCGGTTTGGTTCCATTTTGATTTTGTTTGGTTCAAGAGAGAGGAGAGATAAAAATATCACATTAGTTTTGAGTTTAAAACTCATTCAAGCATGTGAAATATGCACCTCCTTTAAAGAACTCCCCTTCCTTACATATGTGTCAAAATGGAATCATTATACCCAAAATATCTCATATTTTTAATATTGCTCATAGTTTTTTACTAATAACCTTGTACATTTTCAACTCTTCATCTTATGTGAGCATTTACTCATTTTTGGATACCCAAAATATCTCATATTTTTAATATTGCACATAGTCTATTACTAATAACCTTGTACATTTTCAACTCTTCATCTTATGTGAGCATTTACTCATTTTTGGATACCCAAAATATCTCATATTTTTAATATTGCTCATAGTTTTTTACTAATAAACCTTGTACATTTTCAACTCTTCATCTTATGTGAGCATTTACTCATTTTTTAGTATCTTCTTTTTACAAATTGGATTTATCTCCTCCCTACACATGGATTGATGCTATTGGCCCATAGGAACCTTAATTGGACCATAATCCAAAAATTTCTGAAAATCTATACCGGCTAAGGTCCTTTATACTCATTTCCAATTAATTCCAATTGCACATTGGAAAGTTCTTTTTGAATTTCTATTTCAGGGGAACTTATTTTAATAAGATGAGATAATTTTCTATCCAAAAATATTAAAAATCTGAATATTCTCTCTCTAGAATATTTTCTCTCTCTAGGTTAAAACAGTTAGAAACAAGTCTTTTATATTTCTGAAGAGGGATTGATTACAAGGGAAGATGTTGGACATTTTGAGAGGCTGGGGAGGAATCTTACATTCTCTCCCACTTGAAAAACGCGAGATGCCCTCATCTCGCAAACTGGGGGTAATTTCGCAAGATGCACAAGTATGAGACTGAGAGAAAATTTTTAATTAAGATTAACCACCAAGAAAAGTCTCAAAGAGAGCAAGACTCAAGACAAGAACAAAGATTTCAACTTTATTCATTCTTGGAACATGTACAGTAAAGATAGAAGAACTTTTTACACTTCCATAAGCCCGTCCATCATATGGTCACAAAAGCAGCACTCACAAGCTGCACATGTATAAGGTAACTCATCTATGGGAATAATTCGGCTGGTTATTACCGCACCTACCTCAGTGGTATGAGGTGATCTAACAAAAGGGCCTCTCAGAGGTAAGCCAAAAACGGGGTAAAGGTATATCTTCTGATGAGGAAGAAAACACGCCAGTAAGAAGACCCGCTCAGAAAACCCAATATGCCTTGATCTCATCACACAATAGTATCGGGGACCCAAACCCAAAGCTTCAATAACCATAGCCAAGCGGACATTGTACGAAAGTGCTGCTGACCCCCCAGGGTGT
This sequence comes from Cibotium barometz, assembly GCF_041138505.1. Lineage (NCBI taxonomy): Eukaryota > Viridiplantae > Streptophyta > Polypodiopsida > Cyatheales > Cibotiaceae > Cibotium > Cibotium barometz. The sequence continues at coordinate 53,114,348 of NC_141062.1, forward strand.
TACCCTAGTTATGTCTTGATAGATTCGCCATTTGGTCTGAGCTACAGAAGTTTCCAAGTGAGGGAAAAGTGAGCGCTCATACAGTTCTATAAAATCCTTCTTCACAGACTCGCTTGCATCTTGAAGGTGAGAAATCATCATGGATAAAACTAATTCCTGTTGCCAAGCCATGAAGGAGATTAAGAAAGAAAGGCGATCGATGGAAGTAAGATTACTGTGAGCGACAAGTAAAAGTTACGACTTATATAAAGGAAGGAGCTAACGTAACTTAGAAGCCAACGGTATCTTGTCACTGAAGTTTTACCATCTTTCCATGATTTGGGTTTGACACATATTTCTATAGAAGTATCATATGAAATACATTATGAACTTTGAGATGATGAGGTAGAAAAAGCTCGTAGGCTAAGTCACCTACTTTCATTGAAATCCGATATGGCCCACAATATCTGGGGGATAACTTCTTATACTTCCTAAGAGATAAAGAACTTCTTTTGGGCCGTACTCGAATGAAGACCATATCTGCTTCTTTGAATTCTCTGACTGCCCTCTTTTTATCTACATACTGCTTCTGTCGATCTTGGGTAGTCTTTTAATTAAAGCACCGGTTCTCACTTGTGAACTCATCGTTCATAATCTTTAAAACAGGTGGGACTTTTGAGAAGTATTCTGGGAAAAGTGTCTTCCCTTTTTAAACAGAATCTTTCTTTTATTTTAGAGAGGGAATAATTTTAAGATCAGAAAGGGAGATTCTTACTCCTGTATACCTCAAAGGTTGGGGGAGGAATCTTACATTCTACCCCACTTAAAAAGGTGCGAGATGTCCTCATCTTGCAAAGTAGAGGACAACTCTTTTTCTTAAGATCCAATTTATTCTGGGGTTCCTTATATTCTGGTCAACCCAACAGAATACTGGGATAAATATTCCTTATATAGAACTCATCATTAAATAACAATTCATTTAGATCATATCATTCATACGATAATGGTCCATTAGACCGAAAATTTTCCTTCTGGACATTCCTCCACGGGAATTTCAGTTAAGTAAGTTCTCAATTTGTCATCCCTTAACTTGATCTATCGTGTCAAGTGTTAAGAGTAGCAATTTGACAGCACAATCCACTAATCTCATAGTGATTTGCTGAAATCATTAATCATCATTCTAGTTATGAATATCATCACAAGGACTCGTCCCATTCATCCTCATTGTGGTTTCGCTCAGGTTATTATATTTCAACTAAATTTCAGAAATCATCATTTTTCAATCAGAATCCAATTCAATTCATCAGTTCTCAAACAGAATTAAAAATCATATCAACCACATTCGAATTTATCAACTGGATAGCATTAATGCTTATAATTTCAAGTCTTAGATTTACTCGTATATACTACCGGTAAAGAGCTGCAGTTATACCCTCGGTATATACGGGTAGTCATGGTACTTGGAACTATAAGGTAAATACCATCATGTCTAGGCCTCCAGCAAGTCCAGGATTCCATATAATTGCGGTACTTCCATTTGAAGACCCAATTACTAATTTACGAATTTTTAGTTTGAATATCAATTTGTATGAATTATATCACACAATTACAACCTTTTTGTGATTCTTGATAAATTTTTGACATATTTGGCTTCTCGGTTGATCCTCATTAACCAAATGCTCTGATACCAACTGTGAGATCCCTGTCCCCACCGCGCAACGGATTCGGGGTGCTAGCAGTGGAAGTAGCATTTCTAGCGCGGGGCAGAGTCCCACACTCGGGGCCTCGTCCACCACGGATATCCGGATAAGAGACTAATCCGTCGGTTTTTCCAAAACCGAACTCGGAAAAACTTCCTTTATCCGGAAAGCACGGGTGATTCCACCAGGATAATTTTTTACTCTAACGTAGTCAAGACCATTACTGATCAAACTGATCCGACTGCACCTCTAAAGGTACTCGGTCAGTTTGAGGAAGAAACTTGCACTTGGATCATTGGAATCAACGCTTTTTTCCCCATCAAGAGGCACAGCTGTTGATTCCTATCCATAGAACAATTACTATCCGTGTGCATGCTTCTTTGTTGATGCTTGTGGATTCTCTATTAGGCTTTGTGTGGTAGTGGATTCAAGCTTAAGTTTCTCCATAGCTTGTAGCTTATCCATGGGCAAGGCATTGCTTGAGTAGTGAATGAGAATGTATGTTTATTTCAAGTTCCATTAAGCTTCAAGGTTTGTGTGTAGGCTAGGGAAGTAAGTGCTTGAGAATGAAGTATGCTTTGAGCTTGTGTATGCATTAGCTTAGCTTATCCATGGGCAAGGCATTGCTTGAGTAGTGAATGAGAATGCATGTTTATTTTCCATTAATCTTCAAGGTTTGTGTGTATGCTAGGGAAGTAAGTGCTTGAGAATGAAGTATGCTTTGAGCTTGTGTATGCATTAGCTTAGCTTTCTTCTTGTATATTGGATGCATGAATGAGTTGGATGATGAGTGAATGAGCTATGGCAAGATTGAGCTTGTGTGTGTAAAGTCTATGTCAAGGTAGTGGTGTTCATAGCATTCTCTCCATTCGTGGATAAGCTTCCGTGCACCGCTACTACGGGTTGAATCCCTAGCTCCGAAAGGGATGCAAATCCCATTGGATTGAGCTACACATGGATCATGCTACTCTTGCTACAAGTGTGGAGAGTCTTCCACTAGTGCAACATAGCTAAGCAGTTATAAGTAATATATAGCTTTAAAGTAGTTAAAAGCATTGATAACCAATGAGAATACTACTTTAAAGTAGTTAAAAGCACTAACAAGTGAATATACTACTTTAAAGTAGTTAAAAGCACTAACAAGTGAATACTGCTTTAAATTAGTTAAAAACATTGACAAGTGAATACTACTTTAAAGCAATTAAAAGCATTGACAACTAGTAAGTACTACTTTAATGTAGTTAAAGTAGTACCACTTTAATGTAGTTAAAACTATTGACAAGTGAATACTGCTTTAAAGTAATTAAAAGCATTGACAACCTGTAAATACTACTTTAAAGTAAGTAAAAAACTTTGGCAACTAGGTAATATTGCGCAGCCATCTGTCCAATAGAAACCAAGTTCTTCGTACATAATGTTAAGAACATGAAGTATATCTACCAAGTACTTCATTTTTCCATCTTGCATAGATAATGGCACTTTACTAACATGTAGAACGGGGTGCATAATATCGTCACATGTTTCTACGTAACCTGTTTTTCATTTTCTACATGTCTCTAAAATACTTTCGATTGACTGGTCATGGTTAGAGGTGCCATAATCCATATACAAAGCATCTCTAGATTCTAACACGTTTCTCTTATTGTAGAACTAAGAGCATATGATGCCACATCACAAACAACTATCCACTTTTGTCATCACCCTCTTTCCTTGATAAAGCATAATTACCTTGGTCCAACTTTCCACTCTTGGTAGCATTCTTCTTTTTATAGCAGTCCTTTAAACACCATATTGGGGAATTTGGGAATTTCCTAAGTCCCACTTTGAGAAATAGACCTATTTTTTGTGCATTTTGTATAGAAATATTTGTATTTTTATAGCCAAACCTAAAAGTTTACCTTATCTATGAGAATAAAGCAAATTAAATGTTGAAACTATAACTAGAAAACTATAGAGTATGTGTGTTTTCCTAAGGAATTTCTTCTTTACTTCACTTTATATTAATACATGATGCTTGGACATCAATGCATTCTCTCTCTCTCTCTCTCTCTCTCTCTCTCTCTCTCTCTCTCTCTCTCTCTCTCTCTCTCTCCAACCCTTGACCTTTGACTACATATGCATAGTCGCCATACACAATATAATAGTATGGTTATAATTCTGGTTAGCTTTTTCTAGTAAGTTGGAAAGAATATGTATGTGTGGTTAATAGTCTCGAAAAGAAAATCCCAAAAAATATTACTTAGAATTATTTGAGATCAAAGCACACTATATTCTTTTTGTCTATATTTGTGCTGAATGTTTCTAAGTTGGAAAAAGGATATCTACGTTACCCTTGAAAATAAAAATCAAAACAACAATAATGAGACTAATTTGAGATTTAATATATCTAGTATACTTTGCATTCATACTGCAGTCATTTAATATCAAAGCACAGTTGGTATATTTTTTCATCAAAGCCCGTTCTCTTCATCAAAATATAGTTATTCTCCTGTCCCCAAATCATGAAAAAAGGATATCTCCTTTTTGCATAGCTCTCCAAGCAATTGATTATTGCGATGACATTTTTGTGTGAAGCTGTAGACCAAACTCCCACTTGGAATCTTGCAAATGTAGCTTCAAGAAACTCAATGCATCCTGGTCGAAGAACAACCCATTGCTTGCCAACTCGAAAACTTTGGAACCTCTTTGATGTGGAAAAACAACGTTGTAAAAGAAGACCATTGAGATCAAGTATCACACATAGTTTGGTAGCACTTTTCGCCAAGGCCACATCACTTACTTTGTTTGCTCTGCTCAAATCTGCCAAATATGCAAATAGACTATTCTTAGTCAAATTTGAATCATTCTATCATACAACACAAAGGTTAAGAACAAAATAGACATCTAGTCTCTTACAAGTTTTTTTTTTCATTTTAGAGCTAGTAAGCTAAGATAAAAACATTATATATAGTTCAATAGGGCTAAGTTTATTGTACTATTCCATATGTACATTGTATAAGACATTAAATTTAATATGCAAATAGTATGCATGGATGGTAGATACTTCATCAAAATATGTTTTTGACCATGTGGCAAAAAAATCTCAAAAAGTAATATTATATGACTATTGAATTAAGATACAACAATGTATATAGTTGCAATGAACATTTTAGAATATTTTTCCATGCACACATGCTACAATATTCAACATTGATGTGCATGTAGGACATGCATGTTGAGCATACTTAGAAAAACATATTTCAAGAGAAAAAATATTAGATCATGTGGCCTAATATCAATAGACACCACATTGACACCTTTGATAATACAAGTCATACCAATGTTTCAATCAAAGCACTGCAATTGAAATTGAAAAACGCAATGTAGTTGTATGACACAAAAAATTTTCTTCTAATATATTTGACCACATGGCAAAATACTGAAGGACACAAAACTTTAGAGAAAACCAATACCAACATTTGGATCAAAGTAATGTAATAGCAATTGATTGAAGCATTCTAGCTATACCATACAAGAAAATATTTCTTCCAACATTATCATGTACTTCATACTTGTATTTTAATACAGAAGAACAAATTTTTTGCAACCAATTTTAGGTACAATATGATGAAAATATTTCTAGAAATAAGGACTCTTAAACAATAAACACAAAAATGAGAGAAATAGGCTTGTAAGGCTTGCTTTAGATAGCACCACAAAATGAGAAAATATGTAGGAAATGTTATGTCATGAAATCATCCTCCAAAACACAAGTTCAACCTTACACCATAGTGTTCTCATTGACAAAAGTTAGAGATAGAGAGGTTCAAACACCTGAAGTAGCCTTCAACCTCTCTTTCATAATAATATTTGCTATGTCTTGGCTTGATTCATCCACACCCTCCGGCGGTAGGTCAAGAGCTAGAGCACCAATGGGAGGAACCTCTTGAGCACTTGTAGGTGGGTTGGCGCTCTCATGGGCTCTCCAACATGCCGCTTCAATCTCTCTTTGCTCTTGACTATTGCACACCACTGCAATAGTCTTCATGTGATGTTCCAATGCGAGCGTTGATGCAACACCACATGAGAATATATCACATACAACCTCATGTGCATCATTGAATGCCTTGATTGTAGCCTTGATGACCTTCTTTTTCTTTCTAAATATGGCCTTTGCAATAGTTTGTTCTTCTTCAAGCTCTCCATCCTTTCCTTCTTTGTCAATGGCTTCAATGGATTCATTATCCAAAATGCATGGCTTGTTGGAATTTCCAACATATCGATCTAGATTGATGAAGCTTTTCTCCATGGTCACAAGTGTCAACACAACAAATGAATCCATGGCCCCAAAAGCAAGACTCTTGGCCATTGGTAGTAAGTCAACACTTCCAACTTGCATATGGTACTTGCATGAAAGATTCTCAAGGGCCTCCTCCATAGCTGCCATTTGTTTGCGGTTGAGAAATGACAACAAAATGAAATGTTTAGGCTCACATGTCATTTTTAACAATGTGCCACCTTTCCAAACATGATAGAATCCCATGTCATGTCCCCAACTCCATGTGCCGCTTCTAGGACAACCACACCAATGGTAATAGGATCTTTATACACATTGTATATAAGATCGAATGCCTCAAGGTTGCACCCCACAATATATACTTGCCAAGGTAAGCTAGTAGAAGAATGAAGAGGATCTTGCTTCTTCACAATAAGAAAGTTCACAATGTCTTTTGCACCATTTGGCAATGGTCCTGCATCAACCCCACGTGTGAGCTTTTTTGACACCCAATCACTGCAAACACCTAAAATCTTTGTTTATACATCGTTGGTGATGTCGTATTCAGCAACAAGATCTTCCCAACTCTTCATTATACTATTGCTAGCATGAGTTGAGGCATTGAAGAGAGAAACTAGCTTTGTAAGATTCCTCCCCAGCCTCTCAAAATGTCCAACATCTTCCCCTGTAATCAATCCCTCTTCAGAAATATAAAAGACTTATTTCTAACTGTTTTAACCTAGAGAGAGAAAATATTCTAGAGAGAGAATATTGAGATTTTTAATATTTTTGGATAGAAAATTATCTCATCTTATTAAAAAAAGTTCCCCTGAAACAGAAATTCAAAAAGAACTTTCTAATGTGCAATTGGAATTAATTTGAAATGAGTATAAAGGACCTTAGCCTAAGGGTATAGATTTTCAGAAATTTTTGGATTATGGTCCAATTAAGGTTCCTATGGGCCAATAGCATCAATCCATATGTAGGGAGGAGATAAATCCAATTTGCAAAAAGAAGATACCCAAAAATGAGTAAATGCTCACATAAGATGAAGAGTTGAAAATGTACAAGGTTTATTAGTAAAAAACTATGAGCAATATTAAAAATATGAGATATTTTGGGTATCCAAAAATGCATTGAATTAGAAGAGCATTGCTCATACAATAGTGTAGATGGGGAGAGAGAAGAGCTTGCACCTCTATGAACAAGAGGGAGAGCTAGTCTCAAGAGAGCTCAAACATGAGTTTAGCCCAATGTGTCCATAAGCTCTCAAATGAGCCACTTTTTATACTAAAACTCGTAAAACTCCCAACACTTCCCATGTGGGATTATTCTCAAGCCCACTCCCACACTCACCTACAACTTGGAACTCTTGTCACCTACAACTTAGAACTCTCTACAAGAGCCCTAAATAAGAATGTCTAGTCTCTTGTTTTCCTGCTTCCATCTTTGTGTTGCATCCTTGCATTGATCACCACTCGTCACGCAACATTCCCCCCTTCCTATTTTGCGCACGTCCTCGAGCGCGTAGATGCCAAGGAAGAGTAGAATCTCCAGTGTGTACCTGCAAGCAAAATGATAGGTGGTTTGTGTGTTCTTTTTTTTTCTTTTTTTGAAAGCAAAAGTACTGACAGACAATGACGAAACAAGCAATCTTACTGAATAAGACATGGCAATAAACGTCCAATTAGCTAGAGGAAGGAAACATTGAAGCAGTGTAGAGATTGAATAGGTTAGTTCAAGCCTTAATAATTACTACCTGCAGAGCTAACTAAAGTAAAGAATGTTTTATGCCAAATGTATTGTTCTTTTCCTAGAAGGCAAAAGACAACAGTTAATCGAGGGACTATCAAGTAGTATACCTAGCCTATGCTAAGTCAAAGATGTCGGTTCAACACTAATAAATCTAACATAATTATGTAGTGGCAAACTCTTGATATTGCTTAGTGTTAAGGTTTAATATTTTAAGCACAACGGCGACCATCCTGGATTAGACAAGTATTTCTCTTGGTGCCTTTCTGTACTTTTTTTTTTTTTTTTGGACAGGGCTCTCTTCAAGAGTATGTTTGCGCACCCGCGGTATGGCTATTCCTTGCTACACAAGGCATTGGTCTGGGAAAGGTATAGACCTCCCTCGCCTACCATGAATAACAAGGCAATAGGCCACAAACATATACACTTTTCTTTTATTTTTGTCATGCCAATTTTTGTTATGGAAGGTTTATTAGATTGTCCCTAAGCAATGTCCTAGTAAGGGCAAGATACCCACTGAATAGACCTCCCTCGCCTACCATGAATAACAAGGCAATAGGCCACAAACATATACACTTTTCTTTTATTTTTGTCATGCCAATTTTTGTTATGGAAGGTTTATTAGATTGTCCCTAAGCAATGTCCTAGTAAGGGCAAGATACCCACTGACAGTCCTATGATTAATTTAGTCTCTTTGTCCTAGGTCTCGAACTCTACCTTTAGCACAAAACACTAATTACTTTGTATTGCTAAACGGGTAAAAATAATTACGGTCAAACTTACACTATCAAGTCTAAAGCTACTAAAATGCTATCCCTACTCTAGACCAAAGGAGATGCATATTTCCATGCTTAGTAAAGTGAAATTTATAAACAATCAAGCAACAAGAAAAATACAGAAAACATTAGAGATTGGCATGAGTTTACCTGTTTCTGTTAAAGCGCTGGTTGGTGAAGAATTGATTGCACTTGATTGTATGACTGTCAGTTGTTGTGGAACTGAAGTAGAAGATGTAGTTTGGTACTTGTATCTGTTTTATTCCGACAAAACAAACTAAACAGAAAGAAAATTAAAAAGATAAAAAATAAAAAACATTGGTGCTAAACACCGGATTTGGCCGAGGGGAAAAACCCAATGGGAAAAAGTGCCCTGGCTTCTAGTTCTTATTAAGAGAGTACAAGTGCTAGTGCACTGGGGGTGGATGTATGTCTGCATTCTCAGGTGGGTGGACATTAATAGCTTCAGGATGTAATGATAACCTAGAACGTAATCCTACCCATGGAGAATATGGCAAGGGAAGAAGTGCATCTTCACTAACATATGGTATGGGCACAGTAGGAAGGCTAAAGAGGCACCTATGGTTTTGAAACCGTTCTAAAGACTCACTCACATTGAGCCAAAACTGACATGTAGATTCATGGGGAAGAAGAACCTGCAAAATGGGAGGGGTTAGCAAACGAAGGGTGTCCTCGCGCCATGTTTGAGCTCTTTCCTCTTCCGAGAGTCTTTGTTGGTTTGGTCCACGTTGCGGCATAATTGCCCAGAGATTATGTCGTTGAGGTGTGACCCCCATGATCTGCTGCATCATACCAGTGCCATAGCGACGGAAGTATGTGCGACACTGCCAACATATATGGGAAGCATTCCCCAATACCATACGAGCACAGTTGCGGGGCAGTGTGGAAAAGGATGATGTTGCTCTAGTAGTATAACTCCACAAATTGTCTTCCACAGCAATCCTCACCCACTGGGGCATAAAAATATCGGGAGTGCGTCTGAAAAGGTGCAATGCTGTGGCCCCCTTGATGGTCAGGGTGAGTGCTATCTAGGTCCAAAGACGGACTGCATGTGTCCAGTCAAGTCTCCATTTGGTTATTCTACACAACACATAAGGGAGTGTTCAGATTTTTTTTATTTAATGCCAGTTGAACGAAGAATGCTAGTATGTACAGGCATGACGGAAATAGAGCTAATAGATTTGATAGATGAATTGCCAAAAAGTAGCTATTGTAGCATGATAGCTCTTTCAAAAATGAGTTTTCTTTTGGATGTAACATTATGCAAATTGTTTTTGGGGTGTTGACGTATAGCACAGGTTCCTTTTTGTTGGACTCTTTTTGGTACCCCTTTCAGGGTACTTGCAAGAGATTGAAGTTTAGTCGGAGGTGAGATTTTAGCGATAGGCATAAGAAATGCATTGGGACAAATAGGAGGAGGTGTGAATGGAGATGTTTGAACACTTCTGAGATTTGGCAACCATATGGCAGCTGTGTTCTTGCCATCCCATTGGGCTTTCCAAATTTTCTTGGGTCTTCAGAGTGCCCAACTCTAACACCTATGCCTGTAGACTTATGGTGGCTGGTAATGTAATTTGATTAGGGAAAGAGTAGAATACCGAGATGACATTCCAAATAGTTGGAGTTGTAGGAAGAACGCTCTTTCCTTGATAGTCAGGGAGTCTACTTGTGTAGGAGCCTGATTGAAAGTTGTCGGCTTTGTAAGACAAACTTTGACATTGCTTGTGTTTTGAGGAATAGACTCTGAACTTGATTCAGTTGCAATATCCTCCTTTTGATGTGTTGCCTCTGAGATAGAAGTGAGTAAAGGTACCCACTTGCCTTTTTCTTCCCATGTCAGTTTGGAGTATCCCTTCCTGTTCAAGACCTTCTGATGATGTCCGATTGACACATCAGCTTGTGTTTCCACCTGGACTCTTTCAGGCTTGGTAAGGCGTGGTTTCCAGTATTGATTTGGTTTCTGTAAGTGAGGTGGTATTGACTGCTTTTGTTCTTGAGTAGATTCAGGAACATAATTATGTTTTGTTGTAGTAGTCCCTGCATTCTTTTTTGGTAGCCACAAGGTAGTAGCACCCTCGTAGTAGCCTTGTGCTTGCAGAAACTTCTTTGGGATCCACCGTTGTTGATTGGTCTTGTTGGAGGTGGAACTGCTGGTTTTGGTGAACCTCCTCTTTAGCTTTGTACTCCTTGGATGTTCCTTAGCAGCATTGGGTCTTGGCTTGCGAGCTGCTTTAGGCAACCAGATTTGAATTCTAAGTGCTTCCCCCCTTCCGTAGCAGCCTTGTGCATATAAGAGAGATGTTGGCACATGCCATCCTTGTGTATTGTCATTGTCATTATTCACCCAAATCATTGGATCTTTTGAGGATGTCTCTATCACAGTAGGGATGGTTTCCACCTTTTGAAAAGATGGGAGTGCCGAAGCACTTGATCCTGTAAGGTGAGTAGAATTTACCAACAAGGTGTATTGTCGTGAGTTCCAGTCTATACCGCATCTGGTGGTTCTAATCCATGATCTGCCTAGAACAACATCCACCACTGCTTGGCTCTTATTAGCCACATAAAAAGTCACGTGCATAGATTGATCTTGAATGGACATATTAATACAGCACTTTCCTAGGGCTGGGGTTTCATCACCAGAGAAACTCTAGAAGTTCAATGATGCATTGGTGAGCAAAGGTTGGCCTAATGATGTCCACGCTTCATAAGACAAAACATTGCAGTCGGCTCCCGAATCTATAAGTGCAGATGCTACAAAGATTGCTCTTTGAGTAGGGATCCTTACTTCAATATGAAAGGGATCTACAAAGTCTTCATCATCATTCAAGTGGATGGCCATGATAGCTGCCTTGCGGCGCTCTCGTGCTAGTGCTACTTGAGCCTTAGCTTCTTCTTTTGCTTGACTTTGTAACAAAGCTTGAGCTTTTTTAGTGTCTGACTAGCATGTATGCGTATCAGCATATCATCTGTTAGAGGTTCTTCATAGCGCTTCAAGCGGCTACCATTGATGAAGTTAGTCATTGGCTCTCCGTCTAAGGTTTCCAACCTTACTGCACCACTCGCACTAAGCTCGTTGATTACAAATGGACCAAGTCCTCGCATTTTCAGCTTGCATTTTTGTTTCTTCAATGTGTAAAGAAACACTAGATCACCTCTCTTGAAGCGACCTTTCTTTACATGCGTATCATGCCAACGCTTTTGGCGTCGTTTTTCAGCATACATGCCAATGACTGCCAATAGCCTGTCTTCATCTAGCCTCTCCAAGTCATCGATCCGTGAAGAGAATTCATGATCCGTCCACTCAAGTTGTTTCGCAACTCGAAGTGTAGGTACAATAAATTCTATCGGAAGGATAGCGTCCAATCTAAAAACTAGATTGAAAGGTGTCGTGCCTATGGACGTTTTGTAAGCAATTTGGTAAGCCCATAGAACTGAGTGAAGTTTCTGTTCCCAATCTGTTCTATGTCCCTCAACAATCTTTGTAAGCGCAGTGCAAAGAGTCTTGTTTGTGCTCTCAGCTTGACCATTTGCTTGCGGGTGATAAGGCGCTGACCTCTTATGGATGACCATAAAGTCTTCCAAAAGAAAGGTAATGACTTCATTGATAAAATGCACACCTTGGTCACTCACAATCTCAATAGGTAAACTGTAGCGTGTTCGTATAAAAACTTTGCAGTGGTCCTAGCATCGTTTTTTACTGTGGCTTTTGCTTCTACCCACTTCGTAAGATAATCTGTGGCTACAATGATATACTCAGCATGTGTATGGCCTGCTGGTGGTTTAATCAGTCCCACAAAATCAATTTTCCATTTGGCAAAAGCTCTAACCATAATTGGTCTCAATGGCATGTCCTCATACTTGGTAGGAGGTTTGGCTCTTTGACATTGATCACATCGTTTGACATACTCTGTTGCATCATGAAAAAGCGTAGGCCACCATAGTCCTGACCATAGTATAAGTTTGGCAGTTGTTTCTCCATAGAAATGTCCACCCCCAACTCCTGAATGTGCATGAGTCAATATGCTAAGGTAGTCACTCTCACAAACACAAGTCCGTAGGTTTCCATCTTTGCCCCTTTTGTACAGCTGGCCTTCAATAATCTGAAAACTCGTTGCTTCTACCTCTATGGCTCTCTTTCTATGCCTAGGCATCTTATCATCCGTATGACCCTGCGTCAAATACTTCACAGTGTACGAACTCCAATTGGGTGTTGTTGAAATATAAAATAGAGTCACATGAGGAATGGGTTTCCTTTGTTGACAAATTTTACAATTCCATACATACTCTTCTGTATCAGCATGAAGTGTTGGCCACCAATATCCTTCCCACACAAAATTCTTTTAACCGTATCCTTTCCAGAGACATTCTGCCTCCTAAGCTCACGTGGACATATGAGATAATCTCATCATATTGATCAAGGTCAGGGCGGCATAGACGAAGTATTCCATCTTTTCCTAATTTATACAATCGTCGAGAAAGAAGCTTATAAGGAGCACAATGCTCTAAGGTCATTATCTTTTCATTGGTGGGACTAATGGAGTTAACAAATCCTGTCGTTAAAACTTGAATGATGGGTTCTGCCCATCTTGGTGCTGTCTCAACCAAGAATAGAGTAGCATCAGGAATATCATCATCTATACCAATGGGTGCTTCTCCTGAAGTTATCCTGGAAAGATGATCAGCCCGCTGATGCATTTTTCCCTTCTTTACCGCTACTTCAAATTCAAATTCAAGTAGAATAACAAACCAGCGTACAATCCTTCCGGTTGCACATGGCTTGTTCACAAGGTAAAGCAAAGCTTGATGATCTACGAAGAATGTAAATTTGTTGGGGCCAAAAGGTAATGCCGAAACTTCTTCACAACATAGATCATAGCTAAGCCTTCTCTTTCCATGGTGGTGTAATTCTTTTCAGCACTATTCAACTGGCGGCTAGCATATGAGACTGGAAATTTCATTTTGTTCTTGCCTGGTTGAGCTAAAATATAGCCAATTGCAAAAGCCGAAGCATCTATATGTACGTGGAATAAATTATCCCAATCCGGCGACCTGAGAATAGGTGCCGTCACTAATGCTTTCTTCAGCTTTTCAAAGGCTTCTTCACAATCCTCTATCCATTCAAATACAACAAGGAGTGCGTACAATGGCCGTGCTATTTCAGCGTACATGTAGATAAATCTACGATAGTAGCCACAATGACCCATGAAAACTTGTACCCCTTTTGCATTGTAAGGTCTAGGTAGCTCAACAATAACAGCTATCTTTTCCGCATCCATGGATATACCATTCCTAGACACAATGTGGCCTAGAATCTTCCCTTGCCTAACCATAAACTTGCATTTATCAGGGTTAAGGCATATGCGATACACTTTGCATTTCTCAAAGATTTTTTTGAGATGCTCTATGTGTTCTTCTCTATTTATGAAATGCACACACAAGTCATCCATGAATATTTCAAGAAATAATCGTAGGTATTCTTTGAACGCATGGCTCATCAACCTTTGAAAGATGGCTGGAGCGTTAGTTAAACCAAAAGGCGTGACTCTATATGCAAACACTCCCCATTCTGTAGCAAATGCGGTTTTGTGTTGATCCTTGGGATCAATAGATACCTGGTTGTAGCCCGAAAATCCATCCAGAAAACTGTATGCCTTCTTACCAGCTACCCTCTCCAATACATCATCAGTGAGTGGAAGCGGATAATGGTCCCGGACAGTAGCAGCATTTACTTTCTTTAGATTGACACATACTCGTAGTTTTCCATTCTTCTTAGGTACTACCACAATCGGTGAAACCCATTCTGTATGTTCAATCTTATAAATGTTGAAATATACAAGTGAATAGGGTGTGTGTGGGAACAAGCTCTTGGATAGAGGCTGTAAAAGAGAAGATGTAATTGTGAAAGAACCTGTGAAAAGGTGAGAAGAATCTACTGGGAGAGAATAAAGGGTAGCATGAGAGAATTTAGGAGTGTGGAGTTATTCTGGGAGATATTCAGGGAAAAGAGAAGAGGTGGAGAGAATCAGGCAAGAGGTGGAGATATTCTGGGAGTGAATCATGGAGAAATCAATGGGATTTGATGCTTGATGTAAACTCTATAAATTGAGGCATAGTCCTAATGAGAATTTGCTGGTTTTTGAGTATCCATGCCTACATTAATCTATTTACTAATTATTCACTAATTACGTCTTAATTATTTTGCTAATCACTTTGTTAATGATGTTGATTCTAGTGTTTGATCCACCATAGCTCATCATTATGCTCAAATTTCAACATGGTATCAAAGCCATGCCTAGAATCAATTAGGTTTATGAGCCCATTAGTTAATTAATTAGGATTAGTAGATAATTAGCAAAAAAATCAAATTTTTAGTGAGTTTTTCACTTCCCTCTTCACCCCCAGCCAGTGGAGGACTCCATTCTCCTTGCATAGTCAAAATTAGGTCTTTTGCTTCTAACACAAGCTAGCTAACACACTTGGCTACAAGCCCATCCAAACGGCGCAGCAAACCGCCAAGCAATGAAGGAGCATTTTGCGTTTTTTCCAGCGCAGATTTTTCTGAGTGATTTGCAGATCTTGTGCTCATCAAGTCAAATCTTTCTAATTCCTCCTAGCCCAAGGTGTATTCAACCATGCTCTACAAGTTGGTGAAGACAGAATTCAATTTCATCAAGTCTACATTGAGATCTAAGCTCTTCATCAAATCTGCAGGTGACTTTGGTAAAACAGAGATTAAGCTTTCAATATTTGGTCAAATCTTGTGTTTCTTGGCTTAATCCTCTACTAGACTCATTGCTATTGATGCCTTTGAAAGCATTTAAGCTCATTTGAAGTGGAAGGCACCAGATCTGGACTCCCCGCATACTCTGTTTTCTACACACAAACAGAGCATTAATTTGCTAATCAGTGATTAATCAGTGCTAATCACTATACTTTGGTGCAATTGAGGGTTCAAATTAACCATTAGGTATCTGATACAGATCCTTATAACTTCAGATTGCAAATCGGAGTTGGTTTGATACTCCAACCATCCCGTACAAATTGGTTACCCTTGATTTAGTGTAATTTCTGGTGATTTTATGCTGATAAAATTTTTGTAAATCATCTATTAAACACCAGATTGAGTTGTAAAAGGGTAGACACTGCCCTTGAATCTTGAAATTGGATCAAGAGGTAAGACCCCCTTCACATCACCATGAGTTCAGCACAGGAAATAGCCAAATTTAATGGGGAACAGTTTTATACATGGTAGACAAAAACCATGTATTTGCTGATTTGAGAAAAAATCTGTGGGGATTAGTTGAAGGGAGAGATGAATGCCCAGAGAGAGGGGAAAATGAGTGGAAGAGCAGAAATGAAAAAGCATTGGGACTTATTGCACTCAGTTTAAATGATGAAATCATTCATCACATCATAGGGATACAGTGGGCAAAAGATGCATGGGATGAACTCAATAAATTATTTGGTACACAAGCAAAAAATTCCAAGATAAATTTGTTAATGCAATTCTACAAATTGGACATGAAGGAAAGTGAACCTTTAATCACACACTTGAACAAATATAAAAGCATTAAGCAACAGCTCGCAGCTATTGGCAAAAAGGTAGAAGATAATGAAGCATTAGCTGTACTTCTGAAGAGTGTGGACAAAGGAGATTATGAAAACATTGTAGTAACACTAAAGAATGTACCTGAATTGAAGATAGGGGTCGATAGGAAGGTCTGTAGTATTGCCCCATCTTTTTCAATACTATCTCGGTAATCTGATCTGGATTAACTAATGGCACACTAGAGTCAGAGCCCTTCCCAGAGCTACGTTTATCATCCGGATGACTATCTTGGTTTCCCATGCCAGTCATGTCAAAGTTGTCATCGTAATCCATGGCATCCATGCAACACTCATTGAAGATGACATGCTTCTTTGCGTACAAATGAGCGTGAAGTGTCTTGTTTCGTAAGCCTTCCAGAAAGATAGAAATTAATCTTCCTTGGCTTGGCTTCTCATCGTCAGGGCATCGATTGATGTACTGCTTTAGCCTATTTACACAATCTCGCACAGATTCTGGATCTTTTTGCTTAAAAGCGTAAATTTGAGCTACCGCATTGTGCTTAATTCCCATTTTTGAAAATGCAACTATAAAGCTCTTTTCTAGCCCATCGAAAGACCGCTTTGCCTCAGGCTCTAAAGTTTGAAACCATGATAAAGACTTACTCTCTAGCGTCAAGCCAAATCCTTCGATTTGCGTATGCATATCCGTGACTTGCTCCGCATGTATAGCTTGCTTAAAAGCTGCTATATGGTCATATGGGTCACCGGATCCGTCATACTTCTTAACAAGCTTTTGCAATGCAGATGGTCTCACTTTTCTCCTTCTCTGCCTATACCTCCTCTTCAGTATTCTATTCCTGATCATTGACATCAATGATGTCCACATCGCCCCTGAGAAATTCTTCTCCAAATCCTATCCACCACCACTAGTCAAGTCCCTTATAGGTTTACCACCATCACATGGTGGGGCTAAAATGCACCTACGACTTGTGGGGCAAGAGCCTACTTTTGGGAGATCTCTTGCAAAGGAATTTCAAACCCATGAAAAATTCTTCAAGCAATAGCATGCACTCAACATGGGTTTAACAAGAAGACATTGCTATATGTCCCATCATTGAAATAGTGTGTTCCTTCAAACTCTTGCTACAATTTGGTTTCACTCAGATATTCCTTCCCAGCACATCCATCCATCAACCCCTCAATGATCCCAACTTGACCATATGTTGAATCCTCAAGCTTTGAAGCATATAAAAGGACATTGTTTGCCCTTTTTCCTTCTTTGTCATAAACATCCATAAACCAAGGCCACACAAAATCCCCACTAACTCCATCAATGATTTGATTCTCCTTCCTTGCCGAAGTAGATTTCTTTGCCATTGAATAAACCTACATAAGTACAAAAAATAAGATATATTAGAAACAAATCTCAAGTTTTGACCACATGGCCAAAGCTTTACTCAATAGTGTTATGATTACCATATGCATGCATAGGATTTGACCAATGTATGTCCAAATATCATCATAGAAAGGGTTTAAGTTAGAATTTAACCATATGGCAAGATATTGCATAGAAATATTAGGTTTTGACCACATGGCCAAAACTTTATTCAATAGTGTTATGATTATAATATGCATGCATAGGATTTGACCATATGGCAAAAACTTTTCTCTTTCTAGTTTTACTCTGAGAAGGAATCTCTACCTAGCCTTGAGGCTTTTCCATATACAAGTGATCTTGATCCATATACAATTTCAGAACACAAAAAGAACCATCTTTGTAAGCTAGGTGCTCATAGATTTTAGCTATAATTTCATGCAACAATCAAACACAGGTGAGCATGGATTTTATCCATACTCTCATGCCACAATGAAAGGTTTATTTGTAATGCCAATTTTCATGTAGACATGGTCATAGGTTCATCATGGACCTATTATAGTGGAAGTGGCCAATTGATAATTTATATTCATGGGCTTTTGAAGAGATGTCTTCTATAGAATTTGACCATGTGGAAAAAACTTTGCTTTGTTTAGTTTTACTCTTAGAAGACACCTCTACTTGGCCAACTTCCTTGAGGCCTTTCAATATACAAGTGATCTTGTAATTAAGATGATTGAAAAAGAATTTTAGAACAGAAAAAGAAACGTCTTAGTAACCTAGGTGTCCATGGATTTTAACCATGATTCCATGCAACAATCAAACATAGGTGCTCGTGGATTTTAGCCATACTATTATGCAACATTGAAAGAATACATGATTTTCTTACTTTTTTTCCATAATATCAAATTTTGTTTGACATGAAATAGAGAGACAATGTGTTACATGTAACAATTGAGATACAAAGATTTGACCACAAGGCAAAAGCCTATGTGTCCAAAATGTTGAATGTAATAATTATAAGGTAGAATTTGACCATATGAACAAATCTTGACAATGGAGAGCACTAATGTTAGAGATCACTAATGGATATACAGAAGTGAGCATGGATTTTATCCATACTCCCATGCCACAATGTTTGGTTTTTTTGTAATACCAAATTTCATGTACACATCGTCATAGATTCATCGTGAACATATTGTCATGAAAGTGGCCATTTGATAATTTATATTCTATGTGTAGCATGGGTTTTTGAAGTATATGTCTTCTATAGAATTTGACCATATGGTAAAAACTTTGCTATGTTTGGTTTTACTCTTAGAAGACAGCTCTACTTGGCCAACTTCCTTAAATCCTTTCAATGTACAAGTGATCTTGGATATAAGATGATTAAAAAAATTTAGAACACAAAAAGAACCATCTTAATAACCTAGGTGTCCATGGATTTTAACCATAATTCCATGTAACAATCAAACATAGGTGCCCATGGATTTTAGCCATATTATTATGTGACATTGAAAGTATGCATGATTTTCTTACTTTCATCCGATTTTAGTCTGATATGCAATAGAGACACAACATGTTACGTCTAATAGTTGAGGTACAAAGATTTGACCACAAGGCAATATCCTATGGCTATTTCAGAAAGAAGCTTTCATATTGACCATGGCTTTTGGCCACACAGTCACTTTTGTTTGAAGCATCATATAACCAGAAGTATATTTTTGTTACCTCTTTTGTAAGCACAAGTATATGTGTGTCTTGAAAAAGTCATTTCATGTGAAATGCATACATATACAAAGAATTATTCTACAATGTCCAATTAGTCTCTATTGTGCTACATGGATAGATCACTATTTTCTGCATAGCGAGTGATTACACATATGTGCAAGTAGTATATAGAAGTACGCTTATACAAGCAAGGTCAACGCAGCATACAAGAAGAATCAGCAAGACAGAAGCATTCTCAAGGGACAAGGTCGCATCCTTGCCATAACAAGAGTGTTGAAAAACTGATCAAGGTTAGTTTCATACTTGTTTTCTTATTTCTGCATTGTTTGTTTTTTCAAGTAGGCTCTTAGTCAAGAAACATTCTCGATTTTAAGAAAACTGGGTGTGAAGTTAACCATATTTTTATTTTTATGTCATGAATGTACTATATGATCTCATTTATCTTACTAGGCTAATTATGATTAAGAAAGATTAATTATGTAATTAAGTATTATGAACCAAAAAATCAAGAAAACAAAGAACATGCATGAGGCAAAGAGCCTACCTTTAAATGGCTATGGTTACGATGCTTGCTGGCAAAGTTCTGATTAGCGTCAATATTGTGAATGACTGTTGTTGTTGTGAAGCTTGCTGGAAAAGTCACTTTTGATTAGCGTCTGATTAGCGTGTGAAGACAGAAACAAGAAGATGAAAAGAAGTAGATATGCAGATGAAACATACATGAAGGGTCAAAATCTTGCTTAAGCACAACTAAATCTTTTGATTAGAGAGCTTAGGTGAGGCGTAATGCAGAGAAAACATCACAGAGAGAGCAAGAACAAAAACCAGGGTCGAAAGTGCGAGCAAGAAGAAGAGTACGTTTTTAGGAGAAGAGGGAAATCGTAGAGAGAGAAGATAGAAAGAGAGGGCCAAATTCAAATTCTTAAAAAAAGTTCACATCAGTAAAGGATATCTTCTTTAATGAAGCATATATTCTCAAGAATATATCACATTTAATGAAGAACGTTTATAAAAAATAGACGTTTGACAATAAATGGAATTATTTAAAAAAATCAATTTTAGGTTCACATCATTAAAGGATATCTTCTTTAATGAAGCATATATTCTCAAGAATATATCACATTTAATGAGAACGTTTATAAAAAATGGACGTTTGACAATAAATGGAATTATCTTTAAAAAATCACTTTTATCAAAGTTCGTAATAAGAATTAAGCAATCGATTTTTTTTCATATCACACATAGGTCTTACCGTGGGGGCGTTGCCCCCCGGACCCCCTGGGGGCGTTGCCCCCACCAGGGCGCTGGGGTGTTGCCCCAAGGGTGTTACCTCTACACCCCCATTAGGGATCATTGCCCATAGCAACTAGTGCCTCAAATGTCGTTTAGAGTTTCCAAGAAATCCACCACTATAGTGAACAATATTATAATATTATTATATTCCAAAATATACTATTATAATATAATATTATTTTATATTATGATAATAAGTTATATTATTAAATATTATATTAAACAATAAATATTAAAATATTATGTTATTAAATATAATCTTAATTTATTGATATATTTTTTTATAAGACAACATAGAAAGTAATAAGTTCGTTACATAGGATTACTCATTTTGCATCATTTATTGCTTTGCTAAAAGAGTTCCTATGTCTACATAGATATTTCAAGAGGTGTTGAGGCTATTCTAATATTAATGCCATATAAAATAAGATTCATATCTTGCTATTCTATTTTCACGACCTTTACTTTTCATTATATGGATAAATCTACTCTTTTCAAATCTACTTTTTAATTTGACACAACTCATATTAGTTACTTCTTGATGTATATTACTGACAATGTGCACTACATTTAGGCCATAATACCAACTATTAGTATATGATTATTCAATTTTGCATCCAAAATTATTGCTTGTGCATGCACTAACATTTGTGCTTCCCAATATATTAATAACTATTCTACTTACCACATGGACATAAACTTTGCACCAACCAAATCTTATTCATACTATGCCTGCAATACATTAAACCTTGAGAGGATTTGACCATGCGGCTAAAACATTCTCTACACTAGCACACAATAAATTGTCTTCCTTGGAAAAGTTACATATGGCCTGTAAATATTTTAAGAACGATAAGCCTTGAGAGGATTCGACCATGTGGCTAAAACATTCTCTAAACTTGCACACCATAAATTGTCTTCCCATGGAAAAGTCACATATGATCTAAGTATATTTTAAGAATGATAATCCTTGAGAGGATTCAACCATGTGGCTAAAACATTCTCTACACTAGTTCACAATAAATTATCTTCCATGAAAAAGTAACATATGATCTATAGATATTATAAGAATGATAAGCCTTGAGAGGATCGGACCATGTAGCTAAAACATTCTCTACACTAGCACATAATAAAGTGTCCTCCGCAAAAAAGTAACATATGATCTACATATGTTTTAAGAATGATAATCCTTGAGAGGATTCAACCATGTGGCTAAAACATTCTTTACACTAGCACACAATATACTGTACATATTATAAGAACAAGAAGCTTTGATAGGATTTGATCATGTGGCTAAAACATTCTCTACACTAGCACACAATAAATTGTCTTCCCATGGAAAAGTAACAGATGATCTACCCATGTCTTAAGAATGATAAGCCGTGCGAGAATTTGTCCATGTGGCTAAAACATTATGTAGACCATCACACACACCATGAATACTTTTTATACTAAAGTAAGATATGATGTGCATATATACTAAAGTAAGATATGATGTGCATATATTATAGGCTATTGAAGTTTTGGCCATATGGTCAAAGCATCCATTTCAACTAAGCAATGATGACTACATAGACCTTTTTTATCTACTAACTCAAGTAATCTAGATCAAGGATATACTACCATGTTCATTGAGAAAACAAGTTTTGGCCATGTGGTCAAATTTATTCTCTCTCTTATGATGTTGGAAAATGGAATACTGCACTAATTTTGCAATGTATACTTCAGCTTGTCATCTATTAATCCATGTTTTCATTATCAATGCTATGTGATTACTTGATGAATATAAGATCACTCAATCTCTTATGATTAAATGTCTTATGATGAATATAAGATCACTCAATCGCTTATGATTAAATCTCAAATTTTTTCACTTACTCAGGCAACATGGACCAAGACTTTCATTGTGGGGATCGTGTCAATTTGATGATGGATCGAGATGTTGTTGCACTTGGAATAGTATGTGCAATACGTCCAACTGACACATGCCATGGGCAAGTCCTTGGAGATGGATTTTTGTCAGTTTCTATCGACAACTGCCTAAATGATGTAGCTTGCTTGCCATTTCCAAACAACAATGCAACAAAGGTCATTCAGGCAGTGGGTAGTTTTGTAAAGTGGGAAAAGAAAGATGTGGTGGTTGTTACAGGTGCCGTCATGATTGTTGATGATGATCATGCGGTGCCACCTTCTAATGATTTTAATGCTGTTGGAGATGAGGACACTCCAAGTATCCATGAAAGTTGGAAAGAGCGTAAAGTGATGCTCTGGACAGAAGGCAATGAGAAGTACGTTGGAACAGGGATTATTCTCTTAACATTTCCATATGATGTGATTAACTTTGATCTATTAGGAGAAGAAGATGTGGGTGTGGTGGTAGATCAGATCCTTGATCCAACTACAGGGACAGACACATGTGACATGCTTCAGTGTGTCAATTTGGTTAGGTGGCCTATCAAACAGGTCACCTTTGATGATGGTACACCACTGCTACATGAACAGGAAACACAAGCTTTCACATCTCCAAATGAGAGCATAAAAGATGTGTGTGAGGAAACTGAGGACTTTATTTCAGGTTCAAAATCCATTTTCTTACAGAAGAGATCATATTGTATGATCAATAGAAGGCCTAGAATTCT
Source organism: Cibotium barometz (assembly GCF_041138505.1). NCBI lineage: Eukaryota > Viridiplantae > Streptophyta > Polypodiopsida > Cyatheales > Cibotiaceae > Cibotium > Cibotium barometz. The sequence continues at coordinate 53,137,417 of NC_141062.1, forward strand.
TGCTCTCAAAGCTTCGAACTTGAGAACCTCAATGGAATCAGTTTTACTTGTTGCTACAATTGATTGTTGTCCTGCAAAGTGTTGTCAATATGCTGATAGAGATGCAGTACATTAATTGCGGGGGCACTTCTGGGGGTTATGTTTGGAAGAACGTACCAACTATGTTTATGATTTTTTGGAGTCATCATGCCGCATTGACAATATGGGTACACGAAAATATAGTTTTATATTCAATGGGAAAGTTGTATGCGGTAGGGCATGGTATGGGATGCATGGCATCCCCAAAACATCTTTCTATAGGTATAGGTTGCATTTTGAGAATGGTGTAAGGAGGGAAATGCATGGCAATAAAGGAGCAATTAGAGCAGCTTGGGATCACACACAAATGGGCAGGGCAATCTTGAGAGACTTTATTGAGAAGAATGCAGAGCAAATGCCACATAAAAGTAGAACCATGCAGGATGGTTCCAGAGAGACACAATTGGTCATCCCAGATGTTTATAAGCAAATAGACATATGGGGAGAAGTGAATGCCACATTAGATGCTATTGGATGTAAGCAAATGTCTTTGTCCACATTTAATCGAATTTGGAATACAGAGTTCAAGCATGTCACCTTAGCAAAGACAAGCGAGTTCTCCAAATGTAGTGTCTGCTCAGAGATCAAAGAACAACTTGCAGCAACCAAATGCCTTGAAGAACGCAACATACTATTGAGGAAGCGTCGAAGTCACATGCTGCAACAACAAAGTTGTCGAAACATATACTATGGATGGCATCTAGCATCAGTGCTAAATCCTGAAAAGAACTTGTGCATCATACATGACAAGATGGACCAACAAAAGACAGCTATCCCGAGGTTGAGAGTTCGATCAAAAGAGACAGATAGATCCACTCAACTACCAGTTTCCTTGACAGGCATGATCACACATGGGCATGGGGAAGGAAGATATGGGATTGATCTTTGGCCCCATGATCCTAACTTCACAGTTGCCTCATTGTCTCTGTGTTTCAAGAACTTGGAGCGACATGACAGGCATGAAGCTGGTGATCTACAACTAGATGGAATGCCAAGATCAAGCTCTTTGTTGCTAAATGCTTTAAACTCAAGGAAAGCACTAGACTACCATCAACAAGATTCTCATACTACTACACAAATGGAGGACATAATACTACAGGATGGACAACAAGGTTTTAGACGACTACCAGAGAACTTGTTGCTACAGCTAGATAATTGTGGATCAGAAAACAAAAACCGTTATCTCTTTGCCTATTTATCATTGCTTGTGGCACGAGGGACCTTCAAGATGATCCAAGTTGGGTTTCTCATTGTGGGTCACACACATGAAGACATTGATGCAATGTCAGAGAAGCTTAGAACAAGCATGACATTCACTTTTCCTCACCTTATGCGGCATTTTCAATTGTGCCAGTCAACAAGGCCTTCTCCTTTTTTGTTGACACATGTACCAGACTTCAAGAGTTACATTGAAGGATACTTATGTGACTCCAAGGATGCACTTGGAGTCTCAAAACCACTTCACTTTTGTTTCTACATGCAAGGGGATACACCTCTAATGCAATACAAGATCCATCCTAAGTCCGTAGAATGGTTGCCAAGAGAAGGCGGTATTGAACTATGGAAAAGAGACTCAACAACAGGAAAGCCTACCCTTCCAAAGGGTCTTCCAACCTTGCTACCCATGTCTGAGTATATTAAAGATCATCAAGAGGTGGTAAGTGGAATCAAAGACTATCTCAAGTATTGGGAAAGATGGTCAAGTGTACAAGGTCCTGAAGCGGAGTACACAAAGTTCATAACACCAGTGATTGATTATTGGAAAACCATGCTTGATGCACTTCAAGGTCCAAATGCCCAAGAAGCAAGAGTATTCATGGACTTTTGGCCAAGGACACAAGATGATACATTATTTCAAGACATAGATGATGTGGATGACTTTCTTGGGTTGGAGGAGTTGAATGACCACTACTGTGGTCCTCTCAGCAAGCGACCAAAAGATGCATTTCAACCAATGATAGATGTCAAGAAAGACGACTTTGTACTTGTTCGACCTTCAGATCCAATATATCCAGTATGGCTTGGTGTTGCACAAAGTGAGGTTGATACAAATAAAAAATCAAGCAACTATCAAAAGATCTGTATACAATATTGGGCACCAGTTTGTGGTCGACAAAATGCTACAGATGAGGAGGTATATCAGAATTGCTGGGATAAATACTGGATGTGCAACAAGAAAGACCCTCAACGTTGGGAGAGAGTGGATACAATTGTTTTCTCTTGGATAACAAAAGCTACCAAAGTTCCCAAAAAAATTAAAATCCCTCCAAAGGTTGTCTTGAAGGCTAAAGCCAATCTACAAGAATCATTGGGCTAAAGACTTCCATGCTGGAGAGGTTGCCAAAGATAAGGTGTTTATTAACACCACCTATTTAAGATTTTATCAATATCTTCTACATATACAATAAATATACTTCACCAATATTCAAGGTTCCAAATTAATGAAATTCCCAAATTCACGGGATTCATTTTGATTTGGAATTCCCAAACTATTGGGAGATTCCCAAATTCTCGAATATGGTGTTTTTACCATGTACCTTGGTTTGCCACACAGTAATAGCACTCTATATTATTTGCATTTTGATTTCTTTCCTAACCATCTCCGCCTCTTGGTTATATTCCTTGCCAAGACCATTCAAGGTCATTAAAACCATATCATGATTATCTACTAGTGATCCAATATAAGCAAGGGCATCTGTAAGTCCTTTAGCCTTTACTGAGAGTAATTATTTATAATCAACTTTCCTCTGGTCACATTATGCAACTCTTACTTTAGTTGTATCTTCCAAGCTTGGGTGTTTATGTTGTACATCTTCACCAAGGTATCTCAAGCCTCCTTAGGTATTTGTGTGTCCTATATATGCACAATCATAGAATTTGTCACACTAACAAACAAATAGTACAACACCTTTCTGACTCTTTCATGCGATGCTTTATATGGTCACACCTATTGTGGGGTCATATTTTCTTCAACAATCTTTGACTCCTTTTTATTACCTGTGATGATGATCCAATATCCTTTTCTCATAAGAAAATTGGTTATCTCAAACTTTCATGCCTAGAAGTTATTTTTGTCTAGCTTCTTTCTCACAATCTATGATAGACTGTTAGAGATATTTTCTTGTAGCTCTTTACCAAATAGTTCTTACAAAAGAAACCTTGTGCACTTGTAACTAACAAATCTATAACCTTCAATAGTAATGGTACTGTTAACTTGTTATAATGCCATTGTTTCTTCCAGTCACATAAACATACATCCACCAACACCTATAACATTTAGATTCTCTACATAGGCTAAAATTCTGTAGCAACTTTGCTTTGATAGAAAATTGGGCAAACACAATCAAAATCGACACTTTCATAGAGTGGTTATGAAAATCTTGTAGAGCTAAAATGGGACATGTGCAATATAGTCTTCTTCCTTCACCCAAGAGAATGCTTCAATCTGAGACAATGACTTCCCTATTTGCCTATAGCTCTCGCAACTACCGAAGGTGTTGCTCTAAAATCAAAGAGAGAAACAGATAGAAATACCCTTATTTATGTACCACTTTCTTACTTGCCTAGTTCTTGACTCATGCTTACGTCCTTAGCTCTCACACAAATCGAAGCTCTGATACCATAAAAATAATGCATGGGAGAGGGAGCGCCAGTGATTTCCTTGCAAAAGCAAACACACACACACATGCACAAGAGAGAGCAAGACACAAGAGAGAGATAGATGGTTGAATTTTCTTCTATCTTCTTCTCTTCTCTACAACCATAATGTAAAGAGATAAGAGTATATAATATAAGAGAGTACTCTCCTACTATAACTTTTAATGGTCAATCCATAGTGTAAACCTAACTATATGAGCTCCTGCTATAACTATACCATACTCTAGTTATCCAAATATGGCATGCCTGCTGTCATACTCTAGTTATCCAAATCTGACATGTTGTTGTCACACAACCTATCATCCGACCATAATCTCACTATAACCATGCCAGTGGCATAAGTGCAGAAGCTATCCTAAGTGGGTCATTAATGTCAGCAGCACTAGTTGAGCTCGATATCTCAACAAACACAAGATCTTTATCCTCAAGTATGATTTCGCTAGCACATGGTTGTCTTTGATTTGTGGATAAGGGATAGACATGATTTTTCTCAATAGAAGTTTCTTTGATGAATTCCCAATACCTTTGTAGCTTTGGCAACATTGATATCTTTTGATTCATACCATGAGAATCATCAACTAGTATCATGAAAAGCCGATCTCTTCAGGAAGAGTCATCAATGTCCTTGGGATGATCTTCACTTGTGTTAAAGTGTTATGGATGTTCGAAACCATAATCGCTTCAATGATGTAGGCTATAAATCCTTGAATGTAGGATGGAGGAGTTTCTAAAAGATCTCCTTTTTAGTATTTAAGTCCATCCCCTTTGTCTGTCGTTCAAAACAATTTGCTAATACTTTGTAAACCTAGCCTCTTTTCTTGGAATCCATAGTAGTAATCACTTTAGGAGCACGCTCTAAGCGTTGCAAATGACGGCTCTTATTCGGGTGACCCTTTTTTTTTGAAGTCCAATACTCCCTTCTGTTGATCTTTGCTTTATGATGAGAATCACTATCTTCAAAGGATTATGCATCCACAACTTCTACTCTTGACCATTAGTAACAAACAATTAAGGATGCGAAAAATCATTCTTTAAGGAAAGTAAATAACAAATGAGAATAATTACAAACAACCCTCAAATATATATCAAACTAAGGGAGAAAGTACCGAGGATACCAAAAAAGCATTCAAGTACGTTACCAACTAAATAAGTTAAAGTCAATCATAAGCTAACAAAATAGGTCTAGCTTACAAAACATAGCTCTCATCCCAATCATCAAAATGACCATAATTTGCACTTGGGAAAAAGAAAAAGAAGGGTTTATCAACAAGCTTTCTCGAATTCAATCATGAGAAATACACTAAGGAACTAACACGGATAAAGACCTTTGGACTTTAATGCCATGGGCACTCAGAGGAGGAGGAGGATGATGGGAACAGGCCAGTCTTTTCCTCCACCGGCCAAGAAAAATATCTGAGCGCGGTGACTGGGTGAGGAACCCACGTTCTCAGACATTTGGTGGCCAACTGTGTTAAAGAGACGACGGGGAGAAGCCACCCTGTGCAGGCAAAGCCCACCGTCTTCTGCCAGAACACAACTAAAAAGAAACATGTGCAAACACTGTGTACAGGCTTGTTTCCTCTTTTCCAGCTGTACTGCCTACCAGCCGCGCATCAGCTTGCCGCCGCCGACATGTTGGCTCATATATATATAACATGGCCTTCGGTTTAATCCAATTTCCCACAGCTTGCAGTAATTAGGCTAGGCACCCACCTATCTGTAGTTGCAAGAGCTCAACACATAAGATTATCTTTGGAGAGATAATTAGCGTTGGAGAGCGAATTAAAATAAGAAGAGAACAAAATCACCCACAGTTTGTGTAGGTACGAGCCCAACATATAAAATTAGATTGGCTTCTTGATCCTTTGTAATACCTTGTTGTTGCCACCCACGCCAAAGAAAACTGCCGTGCGTACTGGATCAAATAATTGCAGGTCCACATATATATATATATGTATATGGATCTGCAACCAAAGCCCAGCTCTGATCCTTGCAGCCTCTGCACCGATCGTATTCATGTTGATGATAATGAAGGTGTGCAGCCCCTGCATTTCCTGTGCCCCATCTCTCTGGAGGTCATGGAAGATCCCGTTATTCTCTGCACAGGCATCACCTACGACCGCTCCAGCATCAACACCTGGCTCCACACTACTGGTCACAACACTTGCCCCGTCACCAATCAGGTCCTTGCCAACAAGGACCTCCTGCCCAACCTTGTCCTCTGCAAGCTCATCCACAAATGGCACTGCAGCAGTCGCGCATGTCAACACAATGGTTGCTCTTCTTACAGCAGACCTTGAGCTCCAAGTGCAGCAGCAGCTGCTTACCGGCGGCCCTTCCACGCCAACATTGCGAGCTCTCCAACGCCTTAAAGCTAATTACAATCGCTCCAATCTTTCGCCAACTCAATTCACCGTACTCATCACCACGCTCGCACAGCTTCTGCAAATCACAGAAAATGAGACAACATGCGAGACAGCTCTTGAGCTTTTGGAGATGCTGCTGCTGTCCTCCTCTCCATCAGATCAGGGTTATATTAACAGAGAAGTTGCTACCGATTATGATTATCGCAAGCTGATCCCAACCATCACCGCGACGATACTGGGGGTCTCGTTGCGTGCTACTGAATACTCCGTTCGCATCCTATGCCGGTTGTGCGTGGATGATGGATGTTGCCATGAAGCTGTTGAGAGAGGTGCAGTAGCCGAGGTGCTCATGGTGCTCCAACTAGCTCAGGCCTACACTGCGAGCACATGGAAGAAGAAAGCCGTGGTGCTCCTCAGGCTTCTCTGTAGGAAAGGATGCCGAGTTCCTCGAATTTACCTGCAGCCTACACGTAAAATCCCTGGCAATGGAGTCCAGACAGCCGCGTCAAGGGACACTATTTAAAAGTTCAAGTAGGCGTTGAACAGATTTTTGGACTCAAAACAGGCAAAATGGGCATGACAAGACATAAATTCTTTCAACGCCCAAATACATAGTTAAAAAATTCCCGTAAGTTGAAACAATTGCAAAAGCACAATAACTTAACCTATGAACCAAGGTGAACTAATGCTCAACAAATAGCTTTTGAACTTGGGTCTATACTTCTGTACAGTTACCTATTCTTTTGACAATAATATATTGATTTAGTAAAAGAAGAAGAAGCTTTTAAACAACTAAGCTTTCACATTACAATGGGTACCTAATACTACTTGAAAAGATATAATAGATATCCATAGTCTCACACTAGCCTATCGTGATGCATTAATTAATGCGGGTTACCACCCATGATTAATTAAACTACGATTATAAACCTTAGTCCAAAAAACCTTACTTAAACTAAGGTCATGGACCCCACCCTTAATGCACCTATTACTGTACAACAAAAGTCATAGCGCCTTACTCGACCTTAGTCCATTAAACCTTACTCAAAACTAAGCTTATAAACCTTAGTCCATGTCATGGACCCCACTCTAATTCAGTGCACTTGTTACTATGCAGCACTAGTCCTTGACCTCACCTCCTAATTTAGCCCCACCACAGCTCCCCAATTTGTACATCTTCAAAGCCCGCACTTGCCCCCTCGGCGTGCCCCCGCAAAAGAAACCCCACAATAGATTAATCCCCCTAATTTAGTCCCACCATAGCTCCCCAATTTGCACATCTTCAAAGCCCCCCTGCCCCCTCGACGTGCCCCCGCAAAAAGAAACCCCACAAAAAAAATCCCCCTAATTTAGCCCCACCGTAGCTCCCCAATTTGCACATCTTCAAAGCCAACCCTGCCCCCTCGACGTGCGCAAAAAAAACCCCACAAAAAAATCCCACCACCACACCCCACAACATGCATACATGCACGCACGCCGCGCGCGTGCACGTGCACACGCACACGCACACGCACGCACACACACACACACACACACACACACACACATACAAGCATATTCATAACCTTCAATCCTACCACCCACCACCCCTTGTCCACTTTGAGACACATTGAACTTGAAACTCAATAGAAAGAGTGATATAAGTGTGGCCACACACACGCACACGCACACACACGCACACACACGCCTCCCGCATAGACAAAATCCTTCTACCCACCCCTCTTACATACACTTTGAAACACAAACTTGAAACTCAATAGAAAGAGTGATCTAAGTGTGGGCACACACACACACACACACACACACACACACATGCATGCCCCACGCACAAAATCCCACTTGAGAGAGAGAGAGAGAGAGAGAGAGAGAGAGAGAGAAGCATGTGTGCTAGACAAACCTTAAAGATGCACAAAGAAATCCCACTTGAGAGAGAGAGAGAGAGAGAGAGAGAAGCATGTGTGCTAGACAAACCTTAAAGATGCACAAAGAAATCCAAAATTTATTTGATTTCCTTTTTTCGCTTAAGAAATCTAAGGGTTACAAGAAACTTTAAAAAACCTTTGTTACATTGAGGTTTATAATGAAAATTTTCTCTCTTTATTTCAGCTCCACCCCTTTAATCATTGAGGGGAACATGTTTGAAGCACTAAATTTTTAATAAAATAGGTGTTTTTAGTTTATGCATGTGTCATATAGACCTTAAGCCTAAGATTGACATTGAGGATTCTATTTGCTTGTACCCCTTATGGTCCAACAACAATATTTAGATATCACAATAAGAGATCTACGTAGTACCAATGTTTTCTACAGACATTTTTAAGGAGATAGTTTCTTTCATGCATGTGATCTTACGCGCTTCAGTATTGTCCTCGATAAAATGTAATGGTGTTTTCGTTCAGCATTAGCGTTGAGCATTAGCGTCGCTACGTGTGTCTGTTTGCATCGATATGTATAGCGGTATATGAGGATAAATTTACTTATTGCAATCTATCAAAAATATTAGTAAATACATTTGATTTGAGAATATAAAGAGATTTTATGATTGTTCATCATGTACAACGTTCATGGTGGCTCCAAAGAGGTCAATTTCATGATTGTTTATGGTGTACAAGGTTCATGGCTCCAAAGAGATCAATTTCTAATGTGGCGTTTGTATCTCTTATATCTTCAAACACGGGATTAAAAGGAAGTTAATTACCATCCATAGAGAGATTTGAGGATGTAATATCAGTAAGTTCACTAGAGGTGATGTGCCCTCCTAATATTCTATCAATTGATTCTCAATGACATCATCGTCCACAACATTTACATCTTTATTTTCAAATATGTGTTTGCTTCGAGGTGTAACTTGTATTACATATCAGCATTTGGTTTGGATATAGCTAGTTGGAAGATTGCCTGCTCTAAATTATAAGATCTATTGTGTTTTTTCCATTCTATAACAATAAAATGCTAATATCTAAAAGAAAAGTAATACACGTTTTCTTAAAGTTATTACCTACCCACAATGTTATGGTAGTACAAATGTATTACATGTGACTTTCTATCCATAAATTTGTTGAGGATAGCAAAGAATCCACTTTTATCTCTTCTAATTGTTGCATTTGGACCATTGTAGATCACTTTGAACCATTGAACGTTAAGAATAAATATGTCAAATTGCCTATAATTTACATTTGTGATATCTTGTAAGATTCCACAATAATCAAGATTAGAGGTGAGAAGATTTGTATCATGTGCACTCGTTTGACTCCCTTGGAGAGAGTTAGCCATCTAGAATCAAAGGTCTTTCTTCTCTGATCTATACACTCCATGTGAAAGTGGCGACCATGGGACCCTCTTAATTTACGATATTAAAATAAACACTTAAGCAAAAAACTATCAATAATATGAGAAAAATAATTAAATAGGGTTATGTATATGCATCAACTTACTTACATGCTAGTCACATCCTGTTTGCAAACTCCATGTCTCGCTCATTGATCCTTTCACTCTGTTATCGCTTGCTTGCCTAAGATACTATCTAATGACATATCAATGGGAAGAAGTGTAAGCCTAGGTGGGTATGGAAGATATCTAGGTGGGTATGGAAGATATCTAGGTCTTCTCCTGAAAAGTCTTCTAGCATTTGTTCTTTCAATGTGTGCCTCTTTATACCTATCAATCCACTTTTATATTTCTAGAGAATTCAAGATACCAAAATTTATTGATCTTATGTTGTAAGGATTCACCCATCTTACAAGTGATCCCATTTATTTATGGTGCCTCTCTAATTATATGCTCATTATATTTGTTATGCCAAAGTGGAGTTGATGCAAATTAATTTAACTAAGAAACTCTAAGATATATACCAGTGATTCTTGAACTAGCCAACGTTCTCACATGCTCCCTTCAAGCCTTTCCCTTTGTATCACAAAACCCTTTAAGGTCTTACTGAATCTTTTCAAAAAGAACATGGACAATACCTACTATTGGTCTACTACGTGTACTAGCTTAATAGATTGTAAGTTGATCTCCTTTGAAGAAATCCATCTTACTAATCCATTGATCTTATAAATGGTAATCCTAATGTCTTCGGTTATATAGTATTTGATTGCAATAGGAAGAAGAAACTACAAAGTAGTACCATCCATAAACATTAGTGAGTTAAGAAACTTGTGACCAATGATGATAAATGAAGTCTCAAATAAAAGAGGTTGAAAGCCTATACAACTATAAGAACTTGTGCCAATCATGAGAATTCAAGCCAGTGAACTTATTGTTTTTTGTGAAGGCACCCTTGAGACAATGCATATGATCTATTGGTGTGAAAAGAATTAGGCAAAATTTGGACTCAAACTGGGTCCCTCTAAGAAATGTCATGTCAACTTTTTCTGTAAAAAAACGGGCTAATGTTTACATTTTTACAAATATTTTTTTTAAAGTATTGTAGATTGGGAATCTACTCTTTGAGATCTTTCCAATGATATATAGCATGATGGCCAATTTTTCATATTTAAGAAGTTCCCAAATTGGTGATGACACATAACGTCATCACCAATTTGGGATCTTCTTGAATATGAGAAATTGGCCATCATGCTATGTATCATTGCAAATATCTGTAAGAGTACATTCCAAATCTACAATCTCTGACAAATTTTGATTTGATTTGCAAAAATTCAACCATCAGGATGTTTTTTTTCGAAAAAGATAACATGACATTAATTATATTGAGATATCGAGCTCAACTAGTATTGTGAACATTGATGACCCTCCTCGGTGATAGATTCCACACTTATTCCACTGACATGGTTGGTGAGATTATGTTTGATATATCGCTAATGAATGACAAGCTATGTGATATAATATGTATTCTTATCTCTTTAGTTAATGGTAGTAGAGAAGGAAAGAAAATAAAATAAAATTTAGCCATCCATCCGTGTCTTGTGTCTTGTGTCTTGCTCTCTCTTGCGTGTGTGTGTGTTTGCTTATAATGAACTCAAGGTCTCTCTCTCCCTTGCATTCTCTTTAATATGGTATATCAGAGCTTTGCTTCGTGTGAGAGTTAAGGAGGAAAGGAAGAGGCAAGAACAAGGCAAGCAAGGAAGATGTACATGGGTAAGGGCATTCTTATCTCTTTCCCTCTTTGATTTTAGAGCAACTTCAGCAGCTATAAGAGCTATAGGCAGAGAGGGAAATCATTGTCTTAGATTGAGGCATTTTCTTGGATGAAGGAAGAAGAGCATATTGTGTGTAAATTTAGCATGTTTTAGTGCAATTTGGGAAGTGTTTTGGCTTTGCAAGTTTTTTGTAGTACTTTGTGAAGTGTTAATTTTGACTGTATATGCCCAATTTATGCTTTTGCGTAAAGTTACAATAGAAATTTGGTTACTAAATAGTCCATTCATAGAATATAAGTGTCACAAGTGTTGGTAGATGTATGTGTATGTGACTGGTTTACGTATAGTGGTATTATAACATGTCTACGGTACCACTTTGTTGAAGATTGTAGGCAAGTTTTTTACAAACATTATTTAGTAAGTTGCTACAGGTAATCATGTCTTCAAAAGTTTAGGATGGCCAATTCTTTTGAAAAGGATATTGGGAATTCATCATAGGTGATAAAAAAGAACCTCCAGAGAGATGCTGAAGAAAATCCTTCTCCACAACATATGCAATCATATAAACATGGCATGAAGAGCCATAAAGGAGCTATATTGGTTATCTATGAGTGTGCCAAACTCTATGATTATGCATATATAGGAGAATAATTGCCTGAGGAGGCTACAACACAAACACCCAAGCCCGGAAGTTATAGCTAAAGCAGGAGTTGCATAATGTGACAAGAGGATAAGTGAGTATAAATGATTACTAAGGGATTGCAAATACCCATGGTTCTATTGGATCACAAGTAGATGATGATGATATGGTGTCACTGACCTTGAATGGTCTTGGAAAAGAACACAATAAAATCTAGTCCTCCATTGGAGTTTGAGAACTTTCCTAATTTTTAGGAATTGATTGCCCTCCTCATCCGTGAAAAGATAAATATTAGGGGAGGATCGTCCTCTCATAATATAAATGGGCATGCGTTCTACTCAGATATACAGGTAGAGGCAAAGGTAGGTCGTTATCTCTCTAGAGGATGAGGTGGGTCAGTTTGGAATCGAAACTAGCAGCAGCAACAACAACAAGAAATCAATCTCATACATGTGGAAGAGGCCACTCTAGAGGAAGGGGAAGCCAAAGGGACCGATGTGGTTGGCAAAGAAATCAGAGTGCAAATAGCATAGAGTTCTATTACTGTGGTAAATCAAAGCACACGGCAAAGGACTACTATAAAAAGTGGAATGATGTTAAAAGTGGAAAGTTACAACAAGGCAACCATGCATCGTCAAGTAAATAGGGTGGTGATAATGACAGAAGTGAGTAGCTGTTTGTGATACAACACATGCTAAGTTCTATGAGGAGACGTGTTAGGATCTAGGGATATTTGGTGTGTGGATTATGGTGCCTCTAATCATATATATTGCTTTAAAGCAATTAAGAGCGCTGATATACCAGTTAAGCTCTTAGAAGTAATATACTGCTTTAAAATAGTTAAAATCACTGATAACTAGTGCAACACTATTAAGTAGTTATAAGTAATATACAACTTTAAAGCAGTTAAAAGCATTGATAACCAGTGGGAATACTACTTTAAAGTAGTTAAAAGCATTAACAAGGGAATACGGCTGTAAAGTAGTTAAAAGAATTGACAAGTGAATACTACTTTAAAGCAATTAAAAGCATTGACAACTAGTAAGTACTACTTTAATGTAGTTAAAACTATTGACCAATCAATGGAATACTACTTTAAAGTAGTTAAAAGAACTGACAAGTGAATACGCAATTAAAAGCATTGACAACTAGTAAGTACTACTTTAATGTAGTTAAAAGTATTGACAATTAGTGAATAAAGTAGTTAAAAGCACTCACAAGTGAATACTGCTTTAAAGTAGTTAAAAGCACTGACAAGTGAATACTTCTTTAAAGTAGTTATAAAGAAATGACAAGTGAATACTGCTTTAAAGTAATTAAAATTGACAATCTGTATACTACTTTAAAGTAATTAAAAAACTTTGGCAACTAGTGAATATTGCTCAACCATCTATCCAATAGAAGCCAAGTTCTTTGTAATGTTTGGAACATGGAGTACATCTGCCAAGTACTTCATTTTTCCATCTTGCATAGATAATGGCACTTTCTTGACATGCAGAACGGGGTACATAATATCGTCACATGTTTCTACGTAACCTATTTTTCATTTTCTACATGTCTCTTAACCACTTTCCATGTTCATGTGGTTAGAGGTGCCAAAATCCACATACCAAGCATCTCTAGATCCTAACATGTATCTCTTATTGTAGAACTGAGAGCATATGATGCCACATCACAAACAACTGCCCACTTCTGTCATCACCCTCTTTCCTTGATAATGCATAATTACCTTGGTCCAACTTTCCACTTTTAGTATCATTCTGCTTTTTATAGTAGTCCTTTACCATGTACCTTAGTTTGCCACAATAATAGCACTCTAAATTATTTGCATTTTGATTTCTTTACCAACCACCTCCGCCTCTTGGGCTCTTTCTACCTCTAGAGTGGCCTCTTCCACCTTTTTGTACATATGATTCTCGTTACTGTTCAATCCATAATTTTTATTTTCAAAATAGCCTCCACCTTGGCCTCTAGATGATGATCTCCCTCTACCTCTACCTGTATTTGAGTAGAAGGCCTACTTATCTAAATTTTCAGAAGATGAACCTCCCCGAATATTCAACTCTTGGATGAGAAGAGCAATTAGTACCTAAAAATTAAGCAAGTTCTCTTGAACTCCAATGGAGGTCTAAAATTGGTTGTATTCCTTGCCAAGACCATTCAGGGTCATTAAAACCATATCATCATCATCTATTAGTGATCCAATATAAGCAAGGGCATTTGTAAGTCCTTTAGCCTTTACTGAGTAATTATTTATAATCAACTTTCCTCTGGTCAAATTATGCAGCTCTTACTTTGGCTATATCTTCCAAGCTTGGGTGCTTATGTTGTACATCTTCACCAAGGTATCTCAAGCCTCTTTAGGTATTTGTGTGTCCTATATTTGGACACACAAACAATCATAGAATCTGTCACACTAACAAACAAATAGCACAACACCTTTCTGACTCTTTCATGCGATGGTTTATATTGTTGCACCTTTTGTGGGGTCATATTTTCTTCAACAATCTCAGACTCCTTTTTATTACCTTTGATGATGATCCAATATCTTTTTCTCATAAGAAAATTGGTTATTTCAAACTTCCATGCCTAGAAGTTATTTTTGTCTATTTTCTTTCTCATAATCTATAATAGACTGTTAGAGATATTTACTTGTAGCCCTTTACCAAATAGTTCTTACAAAAAAACCTTGTGCACTTGTAACAACTTTGTAATCTTTAATAGAAATGGTATTGTTAACTTGTTATAATGCCATTGTATGTGAACCAGTCACATAAACATACATCCACCAACACTTATAACACTTAGATTCTCTGCATACGCTAAATTTGTGTAGCAACTTTGCTTTGATAAAAAATTGGGCATACACAATCAAAATTGACACTTTCATAGAGTGCTTATATGAAAATCTTGTAGAGCCAAAACGGGACACAATATGGTCTTCTTCGTTCACCTAAGAGGATGCCTCAATCTGGGATAATGACTTCCCTGTTTGCCTATAGCTCTCATAGCTACCGAAGGTGTTGCTCTAAAATCAAAGAGAGAAAGACATAGAAATACCCTTATCTATGTACCACTTTCTTACTTGCCTAGTTCTTTAATCGTGCTTACCTCCTTTTCTCTCACACAAATCGGAGCTGTGATACCGTAAAAAGAATGCATGGGAGAGGGAGAGCTTGAGTTCCTTGCAAACAAGCAAAAACACACACACACACACACATGCATAAGAGAGAACAAGCCACAAGAGAGAGATGGATGGCTAAATTTTCTTATATCTTGTTCTCTTCTCTACAACCATAATATAAAGAGATAAGAGTATATACTATAAGAGAAATCACTCTCCTACTATAACTTATAATGGTCAATAATCCATAGTGTAAACCTAACTATATGAGCTGGTGCTATAACTATACCATACTTTAGTAATCCAAATATGGCCTGCCAGCTGTCCTACTCAAGTAATCCAAATGTGACATGCTATTGTCACACAACCTATCATTCATTGCATATCCATAATCTCACTAACCATGCTAGTGGCATAAGTGCAGAAGCTATCACCCAAGTGGGTCATTAATGTCAGCGGCACTAGTTGAGCTCGATATCTCAACAAACACAAGATCCTTATCCGCAAGTATGATTTCGCTAGTACATGGTTGTCTTTGATTTGTGGGATAAGGGATAGACATGATTTTTCTCAATAGAAGTTTCTTTGATGAATCCCCAATACCTTTGTAGCTTTGGCAACATTGATATCTTTTGATTCATACCATGAAAATAAACGAGTATCATGAAAAGGTGATCTCTTTTAGGAAGAGTCATTCAATGGCCTTGGGATGATCTTCACTTGTGTTAAAGTGTAATGGATGTTTGAAACCATAATTGCTTCAACGACGTAGGTTACAAATCGTTAAATGTAGGATGGAGGAGGAGTTGCTAAAAGATCTCCTTTTTAGTATTTAAGTCCATCCCCTTTGTATATCATTTAAAACAATTTGCTAACACTTTATAAACCTAGCCTCTTTTCTTGGCATCCATAGTAGTTTTATATATATATATATATATCGCTCTTTCTCTCTCTCTCTCTCTCATACACTTGAGAGCGAGAGAGAGAGAGAGAGAGAAAGAGAGAGAATATCTCTCTCACACATTGTTATATGCACATTATGTGTGCACATACTAGAAGGCTAGCCCACATTAGGCTTGTGGGCATGGGAGCATGGGAACACGCTCTAGTGGAGCATGGGTTAGGAATAACCTTAAGGGTTAAGGTTAGGGTCAGGCATCCAATGGTCACACATGGGACATGGAGAGGCAAGAGTCACACATGGGACATGGAGAGTCAAGAGTCACTTGAGGGCCCTCCTATATAATAGGGGCATGGGGCACACTCAAGGGATGGCATCTTAATGTGATCTTGAGGCTAGGTTATGATATGATGTTCTCTTGGAAATGGCTGAAGAAGAGCGTGCCACCGTCCATGCGCCAGTAGAACACCAAGGTCTGAACAAACAATTTGGTGTAATCCAAACCCCTGCCACTCATCATGGTAAGCCATTTGAGCTTTTGATTGATTGTGGCAGTACCCATTCATTTCTTTCTCCTAGGTGTTTTGCAAAAATTAAACTTGGGTCAAAAAATAGCTAGAAGAATGATTGTAGAGTTAGCCAATGGGAAAGAAGTAGTATCTCGCTACTCTGTAGGAAACCTTGATTTTGAGCTGGGTAATGAGTAAACTCATGGCCACTTTAGAGTCTTGCCATTAGGAATTTATGATGGAATCCTTGGGATGGACTGGTTAATTGCAAACAAAGCTAGCATTCACTGTAACTAGGGGAGTATCACTTTTGAAAATGAGCATGGCCAAGTAATATCCGTTCAGGGGAAAACAGGAAAACCTAAATCTAGGATAGTCAAGGCAAAACATCTTCTCAAGGGTGCATGTAAGGGTCAGCAAGTTTCTTAGTCAAGCTCAACAAAACCATTGAACCTAGTAAGGAGACATAACGCTCTTGGCTCCAAGAATTCTCTAACATCTTCCCTGATGAGCTTAGAGGGCTACCACCCTCGAGAAGTCGATCATGAAATCGAGGTGATCCCTAGAGCTCAACTTGTCTCAAAAATGCCCTATAAAATGTCCCTTCCTGAAGCCATTGAACTTAAAGAGCAACTTTCCCAACTCATTGAGCAAGGATTCGTACACCCCAGTAGCTCTCCTTGTTGGGGGGCACCCGTTCTTTTCCAAAAAAAGAAGGACGAAACTCTCCGCCTTTGCATAGATTATCCAGGGCTAAATCAAGTCACTGTCAAGAATAAGTATCCTACCCCTCGCATCGAGGAACTTCTTGACAGGCTTCATGGGACCAAAGTTTTCTCAAAAATAGATTTGAGGTCTGGTTACTATCAGATCAGAGTCAAGGAAGCAGATATACCCAAGACAGCCTTCAATACCCGTTATGGCCACTATGAGTTTACTGTAATGTCATTCGGGTTAACCAATGCTCCTGCAACCTTCAACCGCCTAATGCAAGATATATTCTGTCTCCTTACTTGGATGAATTTGTGCTTGTTTTTTTTATGACATCTTAATCTACTCCAAATCAATGGAAGAGCATGAGGAGCATGTGTGTAGAGTTCTACAATTGCTACGTAGACACAAACTCTATGCCTAGAAGAGCAAATGTACTTTCTTTACTCATCAAATTGAGTATCTTGGGTTCATCGTCTCCAAAGATGGCATCTTAGTAGACCCCTCCAAGGTCAAAGATATTCTAGAGTGGCCACTCCCAAAATCAGTTCGTGAAGTTCGTGGGTTTTTGGGAATCACGGGATGGTATAGGATTTTTTTGGTAGCTGCACCTTTGACGGATCTTCTTAAGAAGGATTGCAAAATAGTGTGGCTACCAATCCATCAAAACAATTCTGATCAGCTCAAGGTCATTATTACTTCTGCCCCAGTGTCCTGAAAGTTCCTGATTTCACCAAGGAATTTGAAGTGGTTACTGATGCCAGTAGTCTAGCACTTGGTGGTGTCTTAGGCCAAGAAGGAAGACTAGTCGCTTATACTTCCCGCAAGCTGAAGCAATATGAAGCAAATTATGCCCCCCATGATTTGGAGCTCTTAGCAGCAGTTGTTCATTGCCTCAAATTATGGAGATTATCTCTTGGGGGGCAAATTCTAGCTTTTGTAATTGACCACAAAAGTCTGAAGTGGATCTTCACCTAGCCTAACCTCAACATACGGCAAATGAGATGGATTGAACTTCTACAAGAATATGACTTTGACATCAAATTCCGCCCTGGGAAAGATAATGTGGTAGCAGATGCACCTAGCCGGAAATCTTTCTTAAGTGCAATTTCAATGCCAAATAATCCCATACTGGTCAAGGTGGAAGAAGTCTCATCTCATGATCCAGATTATCAGAGGATGGTGAAGTTAGTAGAAGAAGGGGGAAATTCAGAGAAAGAGAAGAATCTAATCAAGGGATACTCCACTCTCATGAAGGAAGCCTCTACTTTAATCACTCACAGGCTATGTATCCCTAAGGATCTTGCTTTAAAGAAACTAATCCTCCATGAAGCTCATGATAGCCCTGCTTTGCAAGACACCCAGGCTATGTAAAAACACTAAATGCCGTAAGAAGAAGCTTTCATTGGGCAGGCTTGAAAAATGATGTCCTTCAGTACTTGAAGCAATGTCTCTCGTGCCAAAGGATCAAAGCTGAAAGGGTCAAGATGCCTGGGAAACTTCAACCCAAATGAAGTGGGAGTGCATTAGTATGGATTTTGTCACAAGTCTCCCCACTGTACAAGGAGGATATGACTCCATTATGGTAGTAGTGGACTTACTTACCAAAGTAGATCACCTTATACCAGAAAAGAAGACCTTCAAAGCTTCTGTGATGTTGCTCGAATATTCTTAAAGGAAGTCTTCAAACTTCATGGTTTCCCAAAAAGGATAGTAAGTGACCGGGATTCTGACTTCACTTCAAAGTTTTGGCTGTCCTTATTTCAAGCCCTGGGCACTCAACTTTGCTTTAGCACAGCTTATCATCCAGAGACTGATGGCCAAACTACAAGAGTCAATCGGGTACTTGAAGGCATTCTCAGAGCATAATGTGGACGGGAACCAAGAAGATGGATTCAATACCTTCCTCTCGTAGAATTTGCCTACAGTACATCTTATCATCATCAGAGCATAGGAATGTCACCATTCAAAGCACTCTATGGGCAAGAATGCTTATCTCCTCTAAATTTCTTTGATCCGACCATAAGAGTTGAGGCATCTAGGAAAATGCTCGAAGAGATGGAGGAACAAACCAAGGCAATCCAAAAGGGTATTGAAGCTGCTCAAGATCGGCAAAATCATTATGCTAACACCAAGAGGTCTGAAAGGATCTTCAAGGAAGGAGACAAAGTTCTTCTACAAGTGCGACCCAAACGAAGTTCTCTATCACTTGGGAAATATAAGAAGCTTAGCCCTAGGTATTGTTGTCCCTATACAGTTAACAAGTGTCTAGGTAAAAGTGCCTATAAACTCCAACTCCCAGCCCATATCAAAGACCACAATGTATTTCATGTAAGTTTGTTAAAACCTTATGTACCCAGTCTCGATCATATTCTTGATGATGAACAAGTTTTAATCCCTACTCAAGGAGTCCTTGAATTACAGCCGAGTAGGATCATAGATTCTAAGGAAAGGCAACTCTGAAATAGAACTCTTGTAGAACATCTACTATAGTGGAAAGATTACCCTGAAGAGGATGCAAATTGGGAAGATGAAGCTACACTCTTAAAGGATTATCCCCAATTCATGATGAGATGAGGACATCTCGATTTCTTTAAGGGGGGAACGATGTAACAAACCCATCTTCACTAATAAAGAAATGTCCATGTAATAGATGAATTTATGAGTTTTTATGGTATAAAAATCAATGATTTTATTAAATGAGCCATTTCTACTTAGAATCTTTAAATTTTGAGCCCAAATTTAGAATCTACATTTGATTTTATCCTAGTATAGGATTTTACAGCATCCAAAACGGACCCCGGATCAAGCTTATACGTAAATTTTGGTTATTTTTAGTTAAAAAGCGATGACCTTTAAACCTTAAATGCACGACAGGGCATCCAATTGATGAATGGTCTGCTTCCTCTGACCAGATAAGGTACATGCGTACCACTCCTTTCCTTGTTAACTACCACTGTACCTTTTCCCCAGAGCCATGCAGGCCACCGATCCACAGCCTTTGCCGGCACACCGTCCTTTCGACTGTACTTTGCGCAGCGCCCACACCCGTACCCCACAGCTATATAAACCCCTGGGGTGCTCCATGGGTAGCACACATTTTTGTGTAGCCTATACTTTGCCGTGTTGCCGTCTATACCGCCCTCTGTCCCTCCGCAGTGTACTTGCTGCAGTGTAGCCATCCCTCTCAACACCCCCTCATCTGCCACTTTTGAGATAAGGGAACTTTCCTCTACTCCCCCCTTGTTAGAAGAAGGCAGTGTCCTTAGCTCTTCTCCCCCCCCCTCCCCCCCACCTCCCCCGTGTGAAGAGACTTACAGTAGCACCCCTCTCCCTTTCAGCAAAACGTTTTTGTTAAGGACATCTCACAAATTCCCCCCCATTTGCGTGGACTTTAGCAAGAGGTTTTGACCTTAGAGAGGGTTCATGCGTTATGGTCTTTTGCTCATACGGTGAGCAAACGATCTCGGAATTGAGATCTCACGAGACTAGAGCATTACGACCGCGACAGCGAGCACTACAAGGCGACATCCAAGATGGCCCCATCCCGAAAATGCTAGAATATTGCCTTGGGAGGAGCATGCAACAATGAGATTGGAGAAGATGCTTCTAATGCGGCTCCAACCCTCCCGTTACAAGCTCCTCAAGGAAATGGTGGCCAAGTTAGCTTGGTTATCTTTTAATGAAGATATTTTTTTTCTTTAATATTAATGTTAATAAATGTGTATCTTTTCCTTTAAAAAAAATTTAAATTGTATGAAGCTACGATTTGAAGTGATGCTGTATTCAATGAATTGTATTAAAATTGTTAGCTTTAAGAGAAAGAGTGTAAGTTTTTCCTGGCTTCGACGCTAACTCCATTCTGTGCTTGTGTAGCTGGGCGGCGTCGATAGCAAAGCCGGAGAATGGCCCAAGGTATCCCTCATACCGTTGGGAGAATAAGGTTTGCCGATTGAGGCGAGGGATTATGATGATGTCTAGTTGTGAGGACCCACGCTAGTGTGGTGAATAAGCCCACCCTAGTGCATAGGCATCCCTCTGAGGGATAGGAGAATCGAGCGACGAGCCTGAGAGGGTGACAGGCCGTCGCCAGCGGTTGACGATGAGGTGTAATGTCTCGTAGGGTTTTGCCCAGCATGTAGAGGTTGGAAGGCCGAATTCTAGATCATTGGCAGTATAAAGGAAAAGAATAAGAGAGCCGGTTTGGCTTGTATGGGATTGATTCATGTATAAACTTTTTTTTATAAATCTTGTCTTTGGCATTATTGTACTATGGCAAAGGGCTGTTTAACAAATCTTATGAAAAGGGCCTTAATTAAGGAACATGTTTATTTATGTCAAACAGTGTGGTAGAATTAATTAGAAAACAAAATTGACGCGTGAGTAGGGTGGAAAGTGGGAGGATGGAATGCCCCGATGGCACCATCCTACGGATGGGTGGACCCGATTAGTCAAGTAGCTTTCCAACAGATTAAGTGAAAGCCCTACGCTAGATAAATAGGTTCTCGGGCAATTCTATTCTAGAAGACTAGGCCACTGGGCCGTGCCTTGCATGGATAAGGAAAAAAGCGTTGTCTCTAGGAATCAAGACTAGTAGTTGCCCAAATTATGATCAATTACCCTATGGGTGATTTGATTTTTAGAAGGTCACGCTCACCTTGCGGGATAGGAATCGCATCTTTGAATCTCTTCATGGTCAAGGTGTCGATGAATAGAAAATTTTCTCCAAGTTAAGACTTAGTAGACTATCTTAAGTGTTTCCTCTATTTTGGAAGGGGGGAACCTTACACTATGGCCTTAACCAAAAAAATTACACTCCATGTCTATCCTTGTGAGTTCATAATATATCACAAACAAAGTAAAAAGGTCTCTTTGCTTTGAATTGTAATATAGCACCATCGAGGACCACACCTAATGTTGTTCCTATTTGATCCCTTGACCTTTCTTCAGCCACCTATCATGTCAGGAGAAACCAATATTGGACAAATAGAGTAGATCACGTACCTTATCATTCAATACATAGGAATGGATAGTCTTCTTCACATCACCCAACACCGCTCTAGAAATATGAAATGTGAACCAATATGGTGACTTGGTTGAATACTAGTGCATCGATTGGCTCTCATTTTTCTCTTTAAACGAATAATTCTCCATGAAGTTAATGACCAAGACCACAATATCGCTTGGAAAAATTGACAAACATTCCTTTTTATGATATGTCTAACGAGAGTTAAGGTTCGTGAAGAAAAATGTGATGTGATTTTGTGATGTTTTTCTGATGTGACTATAATGTAGGAAGTGGAATGAACTTAAGGTCTAGGCCTATCTCCTAGAGACATTTTGGAGACCAAGTGGCCTCTTCTCGCATTATGGTGATTGAATATTTCTCTCAAGAAAAAAGGGGTGCAGGCTAGGCGTTGTCCGTTTATTGATGATTAGGCAGAAGTGCAAGGAGATTCAAATGTTCTCTTTGGGTCTCCTAGTGCGGCAATGGCACTGACCCATGACATTGGTTCTCCTAGCCATACTGTCATCACCATGGATTTGAGGAGTCTAGCCACTACACTAGATGTCGGCTTTGATGAGACCAGTGGAGCCCGATGGAGATATGAAGCACTGTTGTCAGATGGGTAAAAAAGTCCCTTATGCAAGATGTGTTGGGACAATTCTATGTGAGGTAGACCACTGAGCCTCCCTTGGTGCCTCTTTGTCGTTTGGTTGCTAACAAAGCTGTCAAACTAGTAGTTAATGATACCGCATGGCTCATCCCCTTATTTGATGTGGTGGGCTATGTGGAAACAATGAGGTTTTTAATTGTGTTATTTAAATGTCCATATGGTGAATCAATGCCTATCTCTCTAGAGACTATTGATGGATGGGATCTAATTTGGAGGAGGCTTAATGAAGCATTCGAGAGAGAGCTCATAGATGAATGGGTAGAATTGCATGGGAGGAAGTTTTTTATGTGGCATGACAACCATCGTTTGAAGACATGGATGGAGAGAATTGCAGATTGTAAGTATCTACTTTAATTCTTTAATTTTTCTGCCAAGTATATGTGGTGTAGCAATGTGTTTGTCATCATAATTTTTTGATTATGTTTGTGGTGCATAAGTGTACTTCGACCAAGAAGATTACCATGTTTGTGTGCATTGCCAATTTATAGAGGTGGAGAAAAAAGAAGGAGAACTTATCCTTGCATTGGATATCACTAATGATTAGGCATTATTTTTATGCTCGAGTATTTTATTTTCATGTGATAAAAACCTTATTTTATATATTTCATACTTTATGCTCAGTATATCAAGGGCAACTGCAAAGCCAAACCTTGGCCATAAAATCTTTATGTTCCAAAAGTTTGGTGTTGCAACAAACAAGGATAGTATCATGGAGAGATTGACTCGTGAGCAAAGAAAGTGGGTGGAGGTTGTGGTTAAATTTGAGACTCGATAGGCACATTCGGTTACACAATGCATTGCATTCTAATTGCTCAGTTAGTTTGGAAGGTAGATTTTTATTCTTTAATATTTTTGGTTGTTTGTAATGAATTTAGAAAGTCTATTCTCTATTTAGTGTTTCCATTTAGAAAAATATTTTTTGTTTGTATTATTTCTATAAGATGATTTTAATCAATTTTTGTTGAAATAGGACACTCGTCTTAGAGCACTTCGGTATGTGGAAGATGAGTTAAAGAAACAATTACAAGAGTCAACCAAGATTGAGGAGGAAAAAATGAAAGATCGAGATACCTATGCATTACCAATTTGAATAATGGTGAAGACTTTTTCTCTATCCTCTACAAGAGAAAGCAATAAAACAATGGTGGGTCCTACTAAAGTCAAGCTTTATTGCTTGTACTTGGCAAAAGTGGCTAATTGAGAGGTTCGTATTGTTGTTCATGAAGCATGGTTATTGATTAATATTTTATTATTTTTTCATGCAAAATACTATTGTGGTGGTTCTAAATTTTTAATGTAAAAAAGAAAATTATGGGTAGTGCATTAATAGAGTCAACTAATAGCCTGTGCATTATGGTTTATAGGAAAAACTAAATATTACATATGATGACAAAGGCCAAAGACCCTTAGGGTTCTCATTTTGTAGACTAATTTTTTTTTAGAAACTACATGAGAAAGCAGGTCTATTGGGCCCATATGTATTGAGAGTCTTGCATACCTATGGGATTATTGAGGTGGAGGGACTAGCATTGCTATCCAAAAGCTTTGAGCCTTTCTTTAAATCTCAAAGAAGGATGCATGTTATACAAGCTTTCTCTCACCTCTTGGGTGAGATTAACAGTGCTTCGGATAGTGTGCATATGCCAGAGTTAGTGTCCGCGAGCACCAAGAGGCTAGTATATAGGTATAAATTTGGATATAACATCACCATGTTGCATCTCAATGGTCTTAAGTAAAACACCATTGAGTTCAAGTATCAATACTCTTCTTTGTTTCCTTATTGTATCTGGGGGTGGTGGAACTCTTTTGCTTCTAGGTACATGAGTCACCAATGATTGGTGCCACCTCAATAGTAAGTTTTCTATACACTTGAAATCAAAGCTATATGCTTCAACATATCCTGTTGAAAACAAAATGTATGGTTAATGGACATTCAAAATTTTAAATAAACATATTATGTGCCAACAACATAAATTCATCTATGATATGGATGGTCTTAAACCTTCATAGACAAATGCTCCAATACCTCAGAAGTTCAACCAAAAAAATAAAAGAGCGAGTATATTGTCAATGCTAAATTTCATCAAATTTATTGAATATGATGTATAAAAGATTTTCACTGTTGAGATAATTGAGTCTATCCAAATTAAATTATAATATTCATAGCCTTACACCTTGACAAGGCAATATCTTCAATAAAAAACAAACACACTGCAATCGAATTGTAAATATTGACAAAAGAGATAATTATATGAGATAATCGAATTGTAAATATTGACAAAAGAGATAATCAAATGACAGTACGTTTGGAGGCATTTGATTGCTTGATACAATAGTGTAAAGATTTGGCTCGTACAATCCAAAAATTAAACCCATCTAAGCACATTATTTTGGCCAAAGCCTAAGTCTATCTTATGGGCTTTTAATACAAAATGGCTCCAAACATTCTGCACCCAACATGTCTTGATATTTGCGCAGATCCCATACTTCAAACTGCACGTTTAGACCTCAGCAATGGTTTCCTTCGACCTGCAGCAACAACTAGTATGGGTTAGGTTGGAATCTAATTTTACTGTCACTCAATGTTTAATGAAACCAGACATTATCCTACCCATAAGCTCAAGTAAGCCTTTTGTAGCCTTGATATGTATGCTTTTGCTGCAACTCCACTTATGAGATGACCACGATCATATCCCAAGCGAGTAGCATAAGCAATAGCGTGTTGATCACTCTCAAAATCCTTATTTTGTAACACACTTTTAACAAGCTTAGCTGGTCTTTGGATACTAATGGTACTCCAGCTTTGGATGCCAACATTGCTAGATCCTTGCTTATGGATTCTACTTCTCTTTTTCCCCTCTTGATTGGACATACTTTAGCTTATCACCATACAATGGTAAGTGTGAAGATGCACAAGATGAGTTTTCCACTTCATCTGAATATTCGTTGAGCTGTTCTCGCATTGGGAGGTGAATTGGAGCCATTCTTCCAGTACATCTTGAAAATTGATAAATAAATTATGACCATGTGTGATAGGAGATTGACCTAGCCGATTAAGCAAAATAATAGACCTAATGTCATTTGTATTATTTAGATTTAAAAGGTAGGGTAGAAGGTCATTGCACAGTACGTAGTCGTACCATCCTCCTTGAAAACTTTCAGGGAAGAGACAGTTGTCTTTTGGATTAACACATCCCTTGAAAGGGCTATCATCAAAAGCAATGTATTCTTCTTATTGCAAATATCTTGGCACTGATTCCAAACCTTGAGTAAAGGTTTAAACATAGCCTCAACAGTAGGCTTATCTGGCCTATACACTTTTCGAAGATTATGGATATAACATTCTTCTTGTCCCCACACCATAAAGAAATGATATTTCTTATGTGCATACTGTTCAAGAGTGTTTACATAGGCACAAACATTCTTGTCCCCACACCATAAAGAAATGATATTTCTTATGTGCATACTGTTCAAGAGTGTTTACATAGGCACAAACATTCTTGTGTAGCATGGTGGACCAAATACCAACATGAAAGTACTGGCAAATCTCATCCAAAAATTCAAAACACCCGGGGCGAATAACAACTGTGGTGCGACCAATATCAATTCGAATACAATTTGTTTGTGGATGCCTCTTCTCTTCCTTGTTGAGTAAAACTCCATTAAGATCAAGTATAAGTGCATGATGTTTCTTTATGGTGATTGCACGAGGAATATTTTCTGCATACGATACAGAAGAATGATAACACTTTAATGTGTTTACATACTTAACAATGTTAAAACAAGTGATCCTATATTAACAATGAGAGCTAATTACTACAAAACATCCACAAGTTTACTTTCGTTTCATGCTCCCATACTCATCTATGATGATGGCTCCTAGACTTGATTGCATTTCCCTATTGATTGGTGAAGATTGGTGAAGATTGAAATACTAATCTATCTCCATCTCTCTGAAAAGAATATAAACTTCCTAGAGGCCTACTCTTTTGTGTATCGGAACGTATCTCCTCAACACGTTGCTCTATTTCTTGTGCACTTAACTTGTGATTGTTAGAAGCACCTATACCTGCAAAAACAACTCTCGCTGAGAAACATACTTTTTAACACACAAAATTGCTGAATAAATCATCTTAAATAACATCCTATTGAAAAAGATCTACCTTTAGTTTTCTTTGCACCCTCTGCCCGCAGAGTCCTTGATTTCAACTATTCTCTCTTTATTCGTAGCATATGTAGCCTCGTCAATTTCTTCAACACCCTCTGCCCAGAGTCCTTGATTTCAACTATTTTTCCTTTATTCATAGCATATGTAGCCTCATCAATTTGTTCAACAATCTCTTCTTGTCTCTCCTTGGTTGTTGCAAAAGTATCTTGAAGCTCTTCATTAACTTTATCTTTATTCTCACTAACCTCAACATTAACTTGCAAATCAGGAATGTTCTTAGTCTCTTTAGTCCTATCACTTGAAGGCCTTAAAGATGTTTGCAAAGCTGAATCATCGATGTGATCTACCTCCACCATGTTGTCTTCATTATTTCTAGCATTTGAATCATGAGAGTTGATCTCTCTAGTAGGGCTTTCATGATGATGTTCTAATTGAGCAATGTTATCTTCGTCTTTCCCTTCTTTGTATATATCTGTAAGATTAAAATAAAATGCTATTACTTTTAGGATTTAAATAATACACCAAGGCTAATACAATACTAGTCATTTTTATATCTACACATATACTTTGTATCCAAACTTAGATTACTCAACATTGAGTGATGTACCATAATGAATTAGGAACCATATTACCTGCCAAGACTTTCACATAAGGGTGAAACTTGAGTTTGAGCCTCACTTACAAGGGCAAAGTAAAGATCGCTCAACTTGAGATTGTGCCTTGTGTTGGAAGACATCCCCAAGGTTGGACATAAGTGGAGGTACGACTCAAACTTAAGTTTGAGCCGCTACACTAGGATATGGAGTAAGTGTAATTTCTTAATAGTAAGTGTGCGTCATCATTTGTATTAGGCTCAAACTTAATTTTGAGCCTCACTGCTACACTAGGATATGGAGTAATTTCTTAATAGTAAGTGTGCATCATCATTTGTACCAGACGTTGGCATGAAATCAAGGATAATTAGAATAGAAATATTCACTTTAATAGAAAAATGTTAAAAGTGAATCCAAAAAAGCCAATGTATTAATCAAAAGACTAATAATTATTTCAACAAATCCACACTTTGAACAAGACCTATGTTAATATTAGCTGTTGATAAGCTCCTTTCAATGATCACCATTTGTACATTCATAAGCACTATCAATGCACTTTTCTACCTTTCTTTGGTTGAGAGCTTGATGGGCTATGAGCATGGAAAGCCTTGTTGACATCTGTATCCCTAATCTTCTCAATGGCCATAGCAACCCCAACATTTGAAGCTTCCATGGCTTTTGCAGTATCCAATATATCATCACCATTCCCACCTTCATCATCATTTTTATGCCTTCCAATATCTTCAAAATTGTCTTTGGCATCCTCATTGAATAGAGTATCATTCCCTTGGTCCTCTTCATTCCTTTGCCCTGCATCTTCAAAGTCTATAGCATCCCCAACTTATTTATCATCATTTGTGTCATTTTTGTTGTCAATATCATCACCTTCGTCTTCCTCCTCTGTACTTGGCGGGTCGTCAATGTGAAGATTTTGAACGTTCTCTTTTTCTGCATCATCTAGTGTTTGCTTTTTTGTGCCGCCACTTGCACCACACCACTCTTTGCAAGGACAGGTGATCGTCTAAAAGAGCAGAGCACTTTGATTCTAATGCCATCTCTTCCAAATCATCTTTGCATAAAGCAATACATCGTCTCTTCTTTAGCAATCTCTCCTCTAGCACAACTCCACCACAATATATCTCTACAACATAGTTGTGTTCACAACAAAACCCTGTGATGAGACCGTCAATAAAGCCTTTGTCGAGATGAATTCTCTATTTTGGCCACTAGAGCCTGCGATGAATACATTTTTTGTGAGAACCTTATCAATGGCCTCAAACTTGTCAACCTTGCTGATGAAAAGAATAACAGTTGCAATCTCAACTGTTCCAGATGTCCAGGCATCATCTTTTTGTGTGTGGATCACGCCAAATTCATAGTGCACCTTTGTTGACCGGCCTAGAAATCCCTTCGCGATAAGCATTCCAATGGTGATGAAATCAACAAAACACACAAGAATATATTCATATTGTGAGTTTAGTGTGTTCAAAGCAAGTGCCAAATTAGAGAAAAATTTTGACGAGAGCTGCTCCTTTGTATACCATGTAGGTCCATGATTGCCAGTTGAAATGGTACATGCTCTTCACTCTACTACAGAAGGCTATAATCTTTGTCATATAAAAACCCACCCCCCTAATTGTCCAAGGAATAGACTCTTGTTGAGATACAATACTAGATGCTCTATATAGGTGATTGAGTAAAGTTACTACACTTTTTGGAATTGAAGGATTTTTTTTTGAACGATTGAGAGAGTCCCTAACAAAGGACTGGCTGTAGCTCCTCAATTGATTATACTCATACTCCCCTATATTATATGTCTCACACACCTATTCCCAAGTCATCTTTTTCCTTGTCAGATCAAAATAGAAGGCGGTTATTGCATCTTTGAGCACTCGATCTGTTTTTAGCTTCCAAGCCATCTCCTCTATATCCATTCCTTGATGGGTTTGGTTTCCCTTCTTAAGCAATATTCTCTTGTCAAGAAGTGCTATTTGAATGTCCAAAACTTCACTCTTTTGAAGGCCTAAAATGAACCTAAACAACGTTGGGCCTAGCGTGACTGTTCCTAGTGCCTGCTGAATGTGCCCACTCTTCAAAGTTGAAAGTTTGGGATTTCGATCAAGACCTTTAGTTTGAGTTTCGCCCTTTGTATTTGGTAGCAAGCCTTTTGCATATAGCCTCATGATCTTAACCCAATTCTTCCATACATCATTAGCACACATAGAAGCAAGTGTAAATCATTTTTGACAAAATTCTTATGTAGTGTGTGCTCCGTGGTCTCCACAAAGGCCTGCAAAGTTGCTAAGTAAGAAGTTAGCCCCCTTACTATAGATATCACAAAATATTAGGAGGAATCATGCATCTATGGATTTTCAATCATTTGGAGCTTATGCTCAAACTTGAGTTTGAGCCTCACTTGCCAGTGCTAAACTAGTATATAATGGTGATGCTCGATCTTAGGTTTGAGTGTCACCTCCGTATGCAAATCTAGAACTTGCAAGTGAGGCTCCAACTTAAGTTTGAGCCACAATTAGATATGCAAGTGCTACACCATCACAGAGAGGTGAGGCTTGAAGTTCAATTTCAAACCAAACTACTATTAAGTTTATGCAGTTTGAGAAGAAGCCTCACATGCATCTTTCTTATGCTACTGCTACACTTGAAACTATAGATCCGTAAAAGATATTATGAAAAGTAAAGAAGAAGTAATGAATGTCTATGATTTACCAAGATATAGCAAAGAATCAAAAGAGTACCTTCCAAGGCTCGTCCATCTTGGGTTGATTGACACCAGGCAAAGGTTTACTAGGACGACCGTTTGCATGCCATTGTGCTCGAGCTTGTAGAAGTTGATCGAGGAATGGCTCCTTTTGCATTGACTTTGCAACAGATAAATTTGCATCCTTGGAAATGTGACGAGAAATCTTGGGCGGGCAATTTACAATTATCTTTGATCTCTTGAACCTAAATTGCTGATGCAGTTGAGGGGTCACTTTAGCCATATTTAGAGCCTGCAAGCTTTTTACAGCACTAATGGAGTGTTGACCAGAGATAATTCAATATTCAACTTTATGAATATCTTCTTTTGCGAGTTTATCAAGGGGTTGTTTCGTAGCACAATTACAGGGCATCAAAATTGCATCTCCTCTTGCTTTGGGTCCTCGATAAATTATTGGGTCAAAATACAAACCCAATCCTTATTTAAGCTCCTATACACATAGTTTGAAGGAGCAGGATAACATTTCATCACATCAATGCTGAAGACCTCATTTAGACCAAAGGGATAATATCCCTTCTTTATTTCTAATGAGATCATTGCTTTGCTGTCCTTGTTTGGAGTCTCAACCTCCATTAGCTCGTCATCGGGCGCATTTATCTCCTTTGAACCACTTGTTGGTTTTGTCCTTTGCCTCTTTGAAGAGATTTCTTGAACCTTTGTAGAGTGCTTTGCCTTTCTCTTCTTTGCAAGTGCTTGCTCCTCTTCTTGCACCTGAGAGCCTGCCATGTCTTCAGTTGCTATTGTGCTTACATCAAGGACTTTTGTTTTGTCACCCTCCTTTTTATGTTTTGAAGAAGTTGCACCAGCATTTCTAGATGCTTCAAGTGCACTCTTCACTATGGCCCTCCCTTTTTTCTCCACATTTTTCCTAATTTGAGTGGTTGTTGTCTCCTTTTCAGGTATGGACTTTTTTCGTGAATCCAAAGCCTTCTTTGCCTGCCTCACTGCTTTCACTAGGTCCTCCACATTATCCACCCCTAAGTCTTCTTGATTGGAAAAGTCAGTGATCTTCAATCCTAGCTTTACAATAGAATTGTCCTTTCCTAGTTTACTGCCAGTCATGTCTGCAGGGTGAAAAGTGTCCAATGATAAGCAAAACTTATTTGCTTTTGTAGTTTCTCCTTCTGGCAATACATTGCATGTGAAGCATGGGTTTGCTCTTGCATCCACATCATCCTTTTTAGTGCCTGCCACAATCCCCATATCTCCATATGATGTATCACCTTGAGACAGAAATAAATGGAGGACTCCTTTGAAGTTTGCACTAGCATCATAGCTATCCACAAAGCATTTTACTCCTTCTTTGTTACTCAATTCGAAGGTTTTATCCACCTTAATTCTAGGAGTGACACTTTTAGCTTGAGTTGTTGTTTCGAGAGCATCTAGAGTAAAGATTGGTGCACCATGTGGTTGCGAGGTAGCAGGCGCTCTGCTAGCTTCCATTCCTGTGAAGCACAAAAAAAGTTTCAAAACCTTAGAAAAAAATGGATTTAAATGCTACATATCAAATCAAAACCTATCAACTTTAAGAAACTTAAGAGCATGCTACAATTATTGATGCTTCACTTAGTTTTCTTGAATAGCGGGGGGGCCTGACTTGCATTTACTTAATCCATACAGAAGCTCGACTTAAGCTAGAGCCTAGATCCAAGTTGTGCACTCATATACTAGGGGTACGCTAGCATAGAGAGGCAAGGCTCAAACTCAAGTTTGAGCCTTAAGGCGAAGTTCCATGTATGGGAGGCTTGAACTTAAGCTGGAGTCTAGATCCAAGTTGTGCACTCATATGCTAGGGGTACACTAGTATATTAGAGCCTTAAGGCCAAGTCCATTTAGGGGAAACCCGAACTTAAGCTAGAGCCTAGATCCAAGTTGTGCACTCATATGACAGGGGTACACCAGCATATAGAGACAAGGCTCAAGCTCAAGTTCGAGCCTTAAGGCCAAGTTTTATGTAGGAGAGGCTCGAACTTAAGCTGGAGCCTAGATCCAAGTTGTGCACTCATATGCTAGGGATATGCTAGCATAGATAGGCAAGGCTCGAACTCAAGCTGGAGCCTTAAGGCCAAGTTCCATGTAAAGTTAAGCATGGAGAATGAGCCTTAACACATAAGTTCCATGTAGGGGAGGTTAGATCTTCAGGTGGGGTCTATATCCAAGTTGTGCACTCAGATGCTAGGGGTGCACTAGCATGGAGAGCAAAGGCTCAAACTCAAGTTCGCGCCTTGACGGAGTACATTAGCATGGAGAACAAAGGCTCAATCTGAAGTTCGAGCCTTAAGGCCGATGTACACTAGCATCAAGAGCAAAGGCTCCAACTCAAGTTCGAGCCTTAAGGCCGGTGTACACTAGCATGGAGAATAAAGGCTCAATCTGAAGGTCGAGCCTTAACACACCAGGGTGTACTAGCATGGAGAGAAAAGGCTCAAACTCAAGTTTGAGCCTTAAGACACCGGGGTACACTAGCATGGAGAACGAAGGCTCAATCTGAAGATCGAGCCTTAAGACCGGGGTGCACTAGCATGGAGAGCAAAGGCTCAAACTCAAGTTCGAGCCTTAAGGCCGGGGTACACTAGCATGGAGAACGAAGGCTCGATCTGAAGATCGAGCCTTAAGGCCGGGGTGCACTAGCATGGAAAGCAAAGGCTCAAACTCAAGTTCGAGCCTTAAGGAGCAAAGGTTCAAACTCAAGTTCAAGCCTTAAGGCCGGGGTGCACTAGCATGGAGAGCAAAGGTTCAAACTCAAGTTCGAGCCTTAAGGTCGGGGTACACTAACATGGAGAACAAAGACTCAATCTAGGTCGAGCGTTAACACATAAGTTCTATGTAGGGGAGGCTCAAACTTAAGGTGGAGTCTATATCCAAGTTGTGCACTCAGATATGTGACACATAAACCATGTTTATATAGGGAACCCTTGTCATTTAGATTATATAATGTGCACAAAGATCAGTTTTACAGGTTCTCGACATATGTGAAGATACAAAAGAGAGCAGCAAGAAGTGCAAACAATCTACGACGAGCAATGATTGACAAATGGCACACTTAGAATGCAATCAAGTAAGCGTTTATATTGATTACTCTAATCAATTAAAGAAGGAATTACTTGTTGCGTAAAGTATTCAATTAGATGAGGGAACACACGAAACGCAGATGGGCGCACGAAAGTCTCCGATGTCGCACAGACGTGACGGATGCTTGAAGTCTCCGATAGCGTGTGGGCATGATGGTTTTGTAGGAAACAGAGGTCGGGAACCAATGCAGACGTGTCGATTGCAGGAGGAAAATGAACTATTTGAAATGCAGGAGGACGCAGGGCTGAGGGAGTACTTTAGAGACAGGAAACAGAGATGATTATTGCATACGATGGCGATTACAATGAGAAGCACTAGACGCTCACCACACAGAATGGCTTTGGGTGTAGAATCGCGTTTAGGGTTTGCAGGTCATTTGGTTTGGTTCAAACGCGAGGTCGGACACTTTGTTTCCTTTGTTTACATGGATGGGACGTGTCGGGAAATTTGAATTTCAAAGTTGGGGGGGGGAATTTGAATTTTGAATTTCAAACGAGAGGGGGGGTGGGTGAGGCGGTCGGGCAGGGCGAGCTTTGCTTCAGGAGGGAGCAGGCGAGATGGGGCGCGGGGGCATCGCGCTGCTCTGCTTTGCGGGAGGGAGCACCGAGGGGGTGCGGTCGGGAGCCGAGGGGCGATGCGCAGGGGCACCGCTCTCTCTACTTCACGGGAGGGAGCACCAAGGGGCGCGATCGGGAGGGCAGCCGTTTCCGAGAGAGACGGGCCGAGCGAGCTCTGCTTCGGGAGGGAGCACGAGCCACAGCCGAGAGAGACGGGGCGCTACGCAACGGGAGAGACGGGGCGGGCCGCAGGAGGGCCGCAGCAGCCAAGCTTGGGAGCGTGAGTGCAGAGACAAGTCAAGCTCTGCTTCGGGAGCGCGAGGGGAGGACGAGTGCGGGTATGGCATCGGGAGCACGAGGAGGACGAGTGCTGCAGAAAGAAGGTTTCGGTTTCGGTTTCTTCTCCCAATCCCAATCCCAATCCCAATTCCAAGCCCAAACCCAGGTCCCAAGTCTTTTTATTATAGTTAGTTTCACTTTTGTTTATATACCCTTCTTCACCCACACCCCACTTGTTCTCTGGGATTATCCTACACAATGGCTCAAACTTGAGTTTGAGCCTCACGAAGGAGAAGTGTCTCAAATCCAATGTCTATTTGCTCATTTCCATGTCACATTCTCTTCACTAGCATATTGTTTCTCTCTATTGCTTTCTCTTTGCCTTTGCTGCTGTTGTAACCACTCACCTTTGCCTTTTGTAGCTATGAAACATTGATGGCTAATTGACACCATACCTTGACTCAATATCCCAATGAAACGGTGTGGCCAGATGCAGAGGGTGATGAAGCCTACCTCTTGGGAAACTAGCATATACATGAGGCGAGGATTATCACTGGAAACTAGCATAAACATGAGGTGAGGATTATCAAGTCAATTGGGACCTCTTAATAGCAAACTAGCATATGAAGGTGAGGCTCAAACTTTACTTTCAGCTTTCTAGAAGCGAACTACCATCCGCGGGTGAGGCTCAAACTTTTGTTGGAGGAGCCTACCCTTCTAGCTAACATATGCAAACTAATATATTATGCAAGTGAAGAATTACATTTATAGTTTTGTGTACTACCGTAAAAACATCGCTTCAATCTTTCTTATTGAGATCTTGATTTTCTCAGGGATTGCAGGGTCTAAAACAAGGTGCTTCAGTGTTTCTCATTGATGGTTCTGCAAAGGAAGGCACGGGGGGTTATTCATTCCATTGATGCATCTCAAACATGTGGTTTTCAATTCATTGGTGAGACATGTGCAGCAATACATGTTCAACAAAGCTTTGATGACACATTTCTCATTCCATTTGCCACAATGGATGCAAGAACAATGTCTCAAGCAGTTGGAAGCATCATCAAATGGCCATTGGTCAACCTTGTTATGGACAAAGACATTACTAATACCAAAGAGGATAATTTTGCGGAACTTCTTGTTGATCAAGAAGATCACTTTATAGATAGGGAGAGTTGGAAAGAGAAAAGTGTCATCTCTGGGATGACAATAGATCTACAAAACTTGGCAATGGAGTAGTATTGTTGGTCCACCCATACGAGGCTATAAATTTTAGGAGAGTAGCTTGGGTGTCATTATAGAAGGATCTTTGCATCCAAGTTCAACTTGTGTTTCAGGTCTGAATTTGGTTAGTTGGCCAATCAGGCAACTCACATTTGAGAATGGTGAACCACTAGTGAAGGATACAGAATCTTATTCTATTGATAAGGGTATTCAAGATCACTTCATGCAAAAAAATATTGACAGCCTAAACAATTCAAGTGATGAAAAAGAGGATGATGATGTAGAGGGCAATGATGGCAATAGTTCTGATGATAGACACCATGCTGCCATGATCACTTACTATGATATCATTGAAGGGACAAATAAGAAAAGGAGCTATGTCCATAGGGTAAGGGTAATGAAAAATTACGATAAAACCCATAGAGCTAGCAAAAAATGTGATGTTGCAAACATTCACAACGTCGCAACCATTGATTGTTGCGAGAAGCGATGTTGTCAATTTGGAGATAGATCCAAAATCATGCAAAGCTAGGGTACACTTTTGGGAATAGAGCTATAGTACACGATACACATTTGTACTGGATTGCATGGGCATGGCCTATAGACAAGGTCAAGATGACGAGTGCTTTGAGTTCACATTTGATGGGAAGAAGGTTTGTAGTAAAGCATGGTAATGCATGGCATTGGTAAGTCAACATTCTATAGGCTCAGAAAGAAGTTCTTGAATGGTGTATGTAATGTCAGTCATGGCAACAGTGGGATAATACGGAAGGGCATGACACATGTTGAGATGGCAAAATCAATCATACAGGGCTTCATAGATAATAATGCCGATCAAATGCCACATAGGTCAAGGACAACTATGCATGGAGCCCACGAGACCCAACGTATTCTACTAGCAATGTACAAACAGGTGGACATATTAAGTGAAGTGAATGACACACTTGTCTCATTCGAATACTGGCCACTGTCACAACCATCATTCTCAAGATTATGGAACACAGAGTTCAAGACAATTAGTTTATCAAAAACTAGCA
The DNA here is from genome assembly GCF_041138505.1 of Cibotium barometz. Taxonomy (NCBI): domain Eukaryota; kingdom Viridiplantae; phylum Streptophyta; class Polypodiopsida; order Cyatheales; family Cibotiaceae; genus Cibotium; species Cibotium barometz. Next base: position 53,173,886 of record NC_141062.1, read on the forward strand.
GCTTCTCAAAATGCGACATTTGTACGGCAATCAAGGTCAAGTTGGAATCAACAAAAAATCAAGAGGAGCGTGCCAGACACATGGCACAAAGAAGGGCACACATGTTGCAGCAAATGAGTTGTAGAAATCTATACTATGCTTGGAGGAGCTCTTCCGAAATGAACCCAAAAAGGTATTTGTGTATTATACATGATAAGATGGACCAGAGCAAGACTACCATACCACAAATTAAACCAGTTCCTAAATCTGTCAATGGGGTTGAGAGGCTTCTAGTATCCTTAATAGGAATGCTCACTCATGGACATGGACAAACAGCTTATGGTCACTTTGCCTTGGGGTTATGGCCAAGTGATCCCAACTTCACAATTTCATCTCTCTCAAAATGTTTAAGAAACTTAGAAAGAGGAGAGCAACACATGTATGGTGACTTAAGCTCACAAAACTCAGATGCAGAACCACGAACAGATCTTTTTTATTGTGTTTTGTCTACTATGGCCCTGTATCAGCATATGGAAGTGCTGAAGGAGAGAAACGCATATTGCAAGCAGAGCATTGAGGATGCAGATGCAGATGCAGAGCATTGAGGATACAGATGCAGAGCATTGAGGATGCAGATGCAGAGACACATGTAGAAACAAATGTGGATACAGAGGGAAATTGTTCTTCACATATGCAGTCAGTCTTTCATACTAACACACATGTGCAGGATAGGGGCAATGGTAATGCTTCAAGTTTAATGCCATCAAATTCAAGGACATTTTTCAAGAGATTGCCAAGGATGTTGTTGTTGCAACTTGACAATTGTGGTTTTGAAAATAAGAATCGTTATGTATTTGCCTATCTATCCCTGGTTGCACGAGGAGTGTTTGGCATGGTGCAGCTTGGTTTTCTTATGGTTGGTCATACTCATGAAGATATTGTTGCATTGTTTAGTCGCTTCTTTGAGAAGTTGAGGAAACAAACCATTTTCACATTTCCACATTTGATGAAGATCTTTAATGAGTGTGTTAGCATGCATCCAGCACCCTTTCTCCTACAAAAGGTGTCAGACTACATGATGGAGCTGATAGCTTGATTGGACATTCAAAGCCATTGCAATTCAGGTTTTATATGAGTGATGGAATACCTTTGATGCAAAACAAAGTACACCCCAAAAATGTTGATTGGTTACCAAAAAGCGGTATAGAGTTATGGAAGAGAAATGACCAGGGAGGACCCAAGCTTCCTGAAGGTTTTCCAAAAGTATTGCCACCCTTTGAGTATGTTAAGGAAAATGAGAAGGTTGTGGAGGGCTTAAAAAAACATGTCAATTGGTGGAAAGAGAACTTGCAAGAGAAGTTTCTGTGTTTGATGGTCAACTGGAGGCTATGTGATATAAACAAACTTAATTCTTGGTGTGCATGTGTGTGTGTGTGTGTAGGCAAATTTACATCCCACCAACATCATATATACTTGTTACAAATGAACAATAGTACATAAATCATATCGCATTATTCAAATGCTTGTTGAGAACATCCAATAATAAATCTTGCATATCGCACAGTAAACATTGTATTGGATCTAACAAAGAATTGTCCCAAAATTGTACATATTTTCCAAAATTCCTAAATTTGAGTTATACGGTTTACTATGTTGATCATTTGGTTGTTGTGGGTTTGCTTTATTGTAGATAGATTTTGATTATTTGGGACAAAAAACAATTTGTGAGATGCCTGCGATCATTAGAGAGTGGTAGGATATTTTGGGTGAGAACACTACGTTCTCTACCGCATTGGTGGAAAGGGGTATTACCCCATGGGAGTGTAGCCATTGTCCATGGTGGATAGAGTACCCTATAGGGGTAATCCCTTAGCAAGAACAGGAGCTACATGATGCTAGTAAGTAAAATTTAAGTGATATTTTATGTGAAGGTGTGTGTGAAAGAGGACATGAAGGAAAGAGAGGGGGAAAGGACATTTAAGTGACTTATGTGGTGCTTATATGATTTGTGTGTTTGTTTTGTAAGGGTTTATTGAAGAAAAACCATAAGTAAATTTGAATGTGAGCATCACCTTGCCACCCACACAAAATGAATGTAAGGGTTTATTGAAGAAAACCCAGAAGTAAACTTGAATGTGAGCATCACCTCGCCACCCACACAAAATGAGACAATGAAATGGTGGGGAAAGAAGTCACAAAGAGAAAGAGTATGAGGAAGGGAAAGGGGGAGCCTTCATACAATGACACCTTGGAGGCATCTAAAGGAAATGAAGGAGAGAAAGAAACCTCAAAGGATAAAGAGAACAGAAAAAAAGTAATAGGATGATCCGTGGGAGAGTGAGCGACAACATACACATAAGGAGGGAAACAAATCTCTTGGGCCATAACAAACAAGAGCTTGTCATCTATGGGCTAAGTCTTGTCGAGAGATGCCCTATCTTTCATCAAACAGGTAGGGATACTTATATTTTATTGTTATGGAATATGAGTGATAATGTAACAAGATTTTTTGTTGTCTTTTCTTATCGTTGGCTTCACTTTCATAAAGGTTCTCAATATGTGACTATTGTGGATGCTCTTTTGGTTGATATTACAACCATTGATGAGTTCCCACAAGAAAGGTGAGAATTTGACTTCTACTTACAATGTATTCTAGTTAGTGCATTTAATAATTGTCTTCAATCTATTTGCAGTATTAAAGAGTTTTTGCAAAGAAACTCTACATCTATTTACCACTAGCACGATGCACCCTCCAAGGAGGTAGCTCGGCTCATTTTTTGCCGATTTTCCCACTTCTATGTTGGTCCAAGGGTTCCATGTAGTGTCATGAGGTAAACTTTAGGTTACTAGTTTAAAATGTTGAGAAATCTGCATGATTATTTAGTTTATGTATTTGAGTAGTCAAGCATAGTGCATGAGAGTAGTGATGACTTTGTCGAGGTGAGACCTCGTAGGAGAGGCATGACTATGCACATTGATCAGATCTTTAGTGGACATATGATTTAGATTCACACTATGGTTGTGAGAATGAGCTTGTTGTGGTTGTGAGGAAGAGCTAGTTAGTTTTTCCTTCAACCTAGGAGTCATTGTTAGATTAGATGATCGAACATCGCTTTATCATTACCATCCGAGCGGACATTTGGGTCATGGATTTGATGACATCTCTAGTGGCCATTTTTCCTTGGATGAAGAGTATGGGTGACTATCTTTTTGATCCAGGTGGTCACACATTTGTTCCATGGATGGGTGATATGTACTACGGATATCCATTTGACCCAAGAGGATCTATGTCTAGCCTCATCATCGACATTGATTTCCCACATTAAACATTTGACCCAGGTGGTTGGATAAAGAGAATGCAGGGAGAGATTAAGTTCCTTATAAGAAAACACACACACACACAAGAAAGAGAAAGATAATGTTTACAAATTACATGGTTTTGTGGCATAGCCAACTATTCTCATAATTACAACATTTAGAGTGCCGTTACATGACACTTATTATGATATCTCTTATATGTAATGGAGAGGTACTACATTAATCCCAAAATGGGGTGAGAATGGGGTTAATAGACAAGGAGATAGTTTCATCCATCACATTTCATAAAAAAATGATAACTCTAAAGGAGCATGGAATGATTTAGAGAAGATATTGGTGCCAAAATTATCCTAAAAATTTAGTTATTTTTGGGTTGGACATCAAAGAGAGTGAGTCACTCTAAGCACATTTAAATAAAATGAAAAGTGCTATGTATTTGGGTCTTCAAGTGGAAGAGAAGGATGCCATAGCAATCCTTTTCAAGAGCATGACCTTGGAAGGATTCAACATGTTGGTGTTGGTGGCTACCTTGAAGAATCTACCTGACCCAACTTTTAGTGGCATTGAAGCAGCCTTGATTGAAGAAGAAAAAAGACTCAAAGTCAAAGTGGGTGGATCTTCATCACACTATGAGGAGAAAGCATTCTTCACCAGTCATAGTGAAGAGTGAAGCGCAACTTTTGGGGTAAGACATGCCATATAGAGAGAGATTGTTGGAGCAAGAAGAAGACTCCAAACAACACTCAAGAAAACATCATGAAAGAAGAGCCAACTAAAGGGGATTCCCAAGAAGAAGGCCAATCATCAAAAAGACTCTTCTAGTTGATAAAAGAGGGCACCCCTCTCACCTTGTGTTTAAACCTACTCATGCTACTCCTAACTTATGTAAATTGTTAGGCTCTAATCTAACATTGTAGCCTATGAGGCACCTATGATCACTCTAGCAAATGACTAAGAGTGTAGGTATGGTGGTAGTAGCTCATCACTAAGCGGGAGTGTTAAAATAACAAGTGATGTTGTGGGTATTGTTTAGAGAAAGGGGGAGTTGGTATGTGAGCTTCAAACATATATATGAGTTTCAGAAGTCATAAACTATGGTTCAAAAGTCAAAGGGAGCCCAAAGATGGAAGAATATATGGAATGGCCAGCACATGTAGAGGCCAAAAGTAGGCACCTAAAGGAAGTGGGAAAAGATGCCAAGTGGATGCTCACTTCAACTTTAGTGCCCAAATCTAAGAGAGATTAGGGAGGACTTATCAAGCTTATGGTTTATGATTAATGGCTAATGGAGATGTATTAAAAAGGCACTATATGTAATGGATCAAACACATGAGCTTTTATGCTAAACCTCTTGCCCTATTATTATGCCTCACATTTTTCATTAGCATTGTCATTAATGTTAATCCTCCAGGGGTTCACCTAAAAATATGTAAGTTTAGCACGTGAGTTCATAAAGAAGGGTATATTAATTCAAAACATTTATAGAATTACATTTACAAGCGGGGTTTTTAAAACCAATTTTGGAAAGAAACAAAAGTTTATGAAGAAAAAGGGGTCATTTTATTCATAAAAGTATGTAAGTGTAAGGGGTTTTTAAAATACCCCTTGAATGCACATGATATATTAAAATTTCTTAGAGGTGAACCGCCTAAGTGTTAATCTCTCTGTTACATTTCTAGCATGGTAACATGTTGATTCTAATCCATTTCTACACACCCTAATCTTCTCTAGATACAAATCTCAAGTAATTCTCATTCTGTTTAGGCCACACTTGTTAAAGTTGAATCTTGAAGATTGTCCCTACTTCCAAGCATGTCCAAGTGTCACCAATATATGATGCTTCCACAAGGAATCTCCAAAATTTTTAAAAAAGTGCATAGGATCCAACAAATGTTGCACACTGTTTAACTTTCTCCAACACTCTAGTCTATAAAAGACAAACCTTTTTTAGCTTCATTTCTATGAGCGTTTTTTATTGGATTCTTTATTCTTTGATTTTCAAACTATGCTTGGGTGAAAACAAGACAAGGTGGTACACTTTTAGTGCTTTTTTTGTGTGCTTAATAGGTGGTCAAAAAGCACTCTCACAAGAACCTATAAATTGAGATGGAAAAAAAGAAAAAACTTAGTCACATTAAACTCAAATGGGCCACCAATTTCTTAAGGCCATCAAGAGAATTGGAATGGTTTTGATTGCTTTTCATAGCTTACAGATATTTAAAACTACCTGTTTAATTGCTTTTCATAGTTTGACTTCTTTTCACAATTTGAATGTATTTCAAAGTAATAGTACTATATGTTACCTGTCTTGTATAGTTTAATTAGTGAATGACTTACTATTTGACTGCTTTTCAGAGCTTGAATGCATTTCAAAGTAGTAGTACTATATGTTTCATGTCCTTCACACTGTATCTACACACTGTAGTGAATGACTTACTATTTTATACTGATTACAAAGTAGTAGACTTATCATAGCTGGGTTTTCCTCTCTCCATGATCCTTGATTTATTTTAATCATAGATTAAAATGTTATTTATTTTGATGATGACAGGTCACAAGTGAGTTATTCAATGAAGACCTTGGCACACAAGTAGGCTTCTAAACCTCTTAATAATTTACGTGGATAGCATGTAGCTAAGTCATAATCCCCTTAATCACATTTTGGTGGGAAATGTGCTAAGTCTTATTTTCCCTGATATTGGAAAAGGTGCTATTTCAAGTGGATTAAATTGCAAAGTAGGTTTGAAATGTATTGTTATTACATGTATATATTCTATTTAACCTTTCTCTTATCTTATAGGGAGAGTGCATCCATGTGTACTAGACTTTTAATATCCTAAGTCCAGTAGTTTTTGGTTTGTTTCACAAAAGAGGAGTTCAATGCTAAGTACATACTTAGCTTGGATGGTGATAATGCACAAGACTTGACTAAGGAAGAAGTTATGGACAAAGAATGGCTATTGGTGTTCATTGAGGTCCACAAGAAAAATACAAAGATGCATTAAAGTATTGTTTGCCCAGAATTGGTTGAGGAGTGTGTCCTTTTATACCATAAAGTGTACCAAGATCTCCCCTCCAACAATGAAATTGGAATTGCATTTGATTAAGGGTTCATACATGAAAGATGTAAGAAGGCCCAAAATCCCTCAAAGAAGATGAAGCACAAGGTGTCATGGGTTGCTAAACAATCAATTAGGATAATCAAAGTGCAGCCCACAACCAGGAGCATTACTACAAAGGAATATGGATCATTGGAGAAGTAAGAATGGCTCATGCAATGCATAGACCTCCAAGTCAACCCCATTCTCTAAGAAGATGGTTGAAATGGAGGCTAAAGAAGCTGGGTGCTCATCATCTCAACAAGAGGCTCATGGATGTGGGTGCATTGCACCAAATGAATATGCAACCACCCTCTCTGCGGAGTATGTTGGGTTGCTAGAAGCCATCGCTTCTCGATACATGGTAAATGGTCCCGTCCCGAAAACGCTAGAATATTACCTCGAAGGAGGAGCACACAACAATGAGATTGGAGAAGATGCTCCTAATGCGGCTCCAACCCTCCCGTTTTACAAGCTCCTCAAGGAAATGGTGGCCAGGTTAGCTTGGTTATCTTTTGAAAAAGAGTTTTTTCTTTTCTTTAATATTAATGTTAATAAATATGTATATTTTCCTTTGAAAAAATAAAATAAAATTGTATGAAGCTACGATTTGAAGTGATGCTGTATTCAATGAATTGTATTGAAATTGTTATCTTTAAGAGAAAGAGTGTAAGTTTTTCCTAGCTTTGACGTTAACTCCGTTCCGTGCTTCTGTAGTCGGGCGGCGTCGGTAGCAAAGCCTAGGAATGGCCCAAGGTATCCCTCATACCATTGGGAGAATAAGGTTCGCCGATTGAGGCGAGAGATTATGATGCTGTCTAGTTCTGAGGGCCCAGGCTAGTGTGGTGAATAAGCCCACCCTAGTGCGTAGACATCCCTCTGAGGGGGGGTAGGAGGATCGAGCGACGGAGCCTGAGAGGGCGACAAGCCGGCTTGAGTCCTCGCACCAGCCGACGATGAGGTGTATGGTCCCGTAGGGTTTTGCCCAGCATGTAGAGGCTGGAAGGCCGAATTCTAGATCATTGGCAGTATAAAGGAAAAGAATAAGAGAGCCGGTTTGGCTTGTATGGGATTGATTCATGTATAAACTTTTTTTATAAAGGCTGGAAGGCCGAATTCTAGATCATTGGCAGTATAAAGGAAAAGAATAAGAGAGCCGGTTTGGCTTGTATGGGATTGATTCATGTATAAACTTTTTTTATAAATCTTGTCTTTGGCATTATTGTACTATGGTAAAGGGCTGCTTTAACAAACCTTGTGAAAAGGGCCTTAATTAAGGAATATATTTATTTATGTCAAACAGTGTGGTAGAATTAATTAGAAAACAAAATTGACGCATGAGTAGGGTGGAAAGTGGGAGGATGGAATGCCTCGATGGCACCATCCTACGCATGGGTGGACCCGATTAGTCGGGTAGCTTTCCAACAGATTAAGTGAAAGCCCTACGCTAGATAAATAGGTTCTCGGGCAATTCTATTCTAGAAGACTAGGCTAGCGGCTGTGCCTTGCATGGATGAGGAAAAAGCGTTGTCTCTAGGAATCAAGACTAGTAGTTGCCTAAATTATGATCAATTACCCTATGGGTGATTTGATTTTTAGAAGATCATGCTCCCCCTGCGGAATAGGACTAGGTCTTACCTATGAATCGTATCCTTGAGTCTTTGCATGGTTAAGGTGTCGATGAATAGGAAATTTTCTCCAAGTTAAGACTTAGTGGACTATCTTCTCCAAGTAGTTGAATTGATGTTTGAATGATTATAGGAAAAGGAATATGCCTACTCGAAGTTTTTAGCTTTCCAGACTGCTAGTCACTCAAATTTCGAGTTCCGTGACACCATGGTGCATATACTAGAGAAGATGTCCCTCCCCCATTTCTCTCGTATCGAAAGAGGATGTGGTAGAGATTTCTGGAGTCGTGGGCCGAGATATTTCTTCATCCAAGCGGATCGAATTGGGAACCTTACCACCGACCTAAAGCAGATTCGTTGGATTGAAAAGTTGAAGATGATCCGTTTATTTTGGTTCGTCGGGCCAACACCTCTGTGACTATAGGTGGGATTCGCATACCTCAGGATTGCTGGGTGTATGACCGAGTGATGCAGATCCTGCTGATAGCGTAGCTGTGTTGGGACCTACCCCAACCCAGAGTCTACCACCCTTACCATCAGTTTTTCGAGTCTTAGAAACTACAGCGGAACCCCCATACTTCACCTATGTGGACCGCTCTACCCTTATGTCATAGTCAAGCTTAGGAATTTCCCTTGATGGTAAATAAGACTAATTATATTAATCTCAGATCTTTGTAATAAAACTTGTAAGATTCCTCCCCAGCCTCTCAAAATGTCCAGCATCTTCCCCTGTAATCAATCCCTCTTCAGAAATATAAAAGACTTGTTTCTAACCGTTTAACCTAGAGAGAGAAAATATTCTAGAGAGAGAATATTCAGATTTTGAATATTTTTGGATAGAAAAATATCTCATATTATTAAAATGAATTCCCCCGAAACAGAAATTCAAAAAGAACTTCCAATGTGCAATTAGAATTTATTGGAAATGGGTATAAAGGACCTTAGCCTAAGGGTCTAGATTTTCAAAAAAATTTGGATTATGGTCCAATTAAGGTTCCTATGGGCCAATAGCATCAATCCATGTGTAGGGAGGAGATAAATCCAATTTTGTAAAAGAAGATACCCAAAAATGAGTAAATGCTCACATAAGATGAAGAGTTGACTATTTACAAGGTTTATTAGTAAGAAACTATGAGCAATATTAAAAATATGAGATATTTTGGGTATAATGATCCCATTTTGACACATATGTAAGGAAGGGGAGTTCTTTAAAGGAGGTGCATATTTCACATAAGATGAAGAGTTGAAAATGTACAAGGTTTATTAGTAAAAAACTATGAGCAATATTAAAAATATGAGATATTTTGGGTATCCAAAAATGAGTAAATGCTCACACAAGATGAAGAGTTGAAAATGTACAAGTTTATTAGTAAAAAAACTATGAGCAATATTAAAAATATGAGATATTTTGGGTATAATGATTCCATTTTGACACATATGTAAGGAAGGGGAGTTCTTTAAAGGAGGTGCATATTTCACATGCTTGAATGAGTTTTAAACTCATAAAAATTGAGATATTTCATCTCTCCTCTCTCCCCATTCAAGTCTAGTTCCAAAAAGTTAGCTTAACTGACCTAAAAATGGTCAAAAATTGACCAAACTGGGATTAAGAAAAAGCTTTATGAAAAGCTTCATTTGGATTGAGAATGGGTCATGAGTATGACCATTTCTTGAGTGAGAGAGAGCATTTACATAAAAACCATTTGAATTAAGCATAAATGAAAATTTATATAATTCTTAACTATCATTAATCAATTAACTTCAATAGCATTCATCAATTTTATGTAATTCTTAACTATCATTAATCAATTAACCTCAATAGCATTCAAAAACCATTCCAATTAAGCTTCTCAAGCTTGAGAGGGGTTGAGAAGAGAGAAGCATTGAGAAATTATAGAAAAGATCAAAATTCACCATTTACCTTACAATTTGCTTGATTCTTTGTTCACGGTAGAGGCCCCCAACCAATCAATTGGTTTAGTATGTTGATGGAGCCACCAATGGGGATTGAAGAAAGAGGGAAGTGCCAAAAACTAATGAATTATTAATGAATTCACAGTTCTTGGCTTAGGTGGAGTAGAGTAACAATGCATAAACACTATATATTTTTCAACAAGGGGGAGGCTTCTATTTATAGGAAAAATTGAGTTCCTAACCAAACAAACTGATTCTAGATTTTTCTAAATCAGTTTGGTCAATTTTTGACCATTTTTAGGTCAGTTAAGCTAACTTTTTGGAACTAGACTTGAATGAGGAGAGAGGAGAGATGAAATATCTCAATTTTTATGAGTTTAAAACTCATGAAATATGCACCTCCTTTAAAGAACTCCCCTTCCTTACATATGTGTCAAAACACTACTACATATTAGCCTAATACCGGGGCTTGTACCGGCGCTATTTAACGGGGTCTAAAAAAGCCTCGTCATCGGTATAAGCGCCGGTATAAGCGCCGGTATCGCAGCGTCGGTATACCTGTCGGGTATTAATACCGGCGCATATAACGGCGCCTATACCGACACTAACCGGGGGTAATACCGACGCTTAAACCGGGGCAAATACCGATATATATACCGACGGATAAACCGGCCTCTATACCGGATTATGTACCGAGGCTGATACCGGGGCAAATACCGACGCTGATACTAGGGCAAATACCGACGCTGTAGCAGAAATTTTTTTTTGGGCAGAATAGTGCTGCCTGGCTGTTGCCTAGCTGCCTGCAATGAGCAGGATCAACAACAGCAAACAGACAGCACCATTCTGTCTACAATAGAGCACAAAAACAACCGTGCTCGTTTGCATATTTTCCTGATCGACAAACAAGAAATTAAATTAAACATCAATACTCAAGAATGTTTTGATCATATTTCATTAGTTTGAAGGTCATCTTACATCATGGTAATGCCTCCCAATTGACGGTCTCTCCTTCTTCTTCAAGCATCTCAAACAAGGCCACAAGGCCATGTTTGTGAGCGTACTTCTCCTCTCGCCTGCTTGGTGGGCGATTCATGGCCAACTCCTGCACACACGATTAACAATTATAACTTTTAAAAAATCAACATTTAGCCCACATACATACATTTAAATAAATAAAATTGCTACAAACACTTACGAATTCATGGCGCATGGTTTCGTAACCACCACTCCCGAGATGAGAAGCCCCTACTGTTTGGAGTCTTGCCCTTGCCGCCTCTCTTTGTTGTTGAAACCTGTCTGGTGTCTCGGTGAGCTCCTGAGCAATGGCTGCCCACTCCCTGTCATCTAGCCAAACAGGTTTCTCCTTCCCCTCTCTGAATGCGTCCCTCGCCTCTGACCTACGATGCCCCATCAAAATGCGAGCTGTATACTGTATCCACTCATTAGAGACGACATTCATAGGGTCAGATGGCTGAAACTCTTGCTTTATCTTTGTGTTTATATAATTTTTCTTCCCCTTGTCTTGCTGATCCCATTTAGTCATGACAGAGTCATGAAACTGTATAGTGCACAATTGTCGAATGCGTGTCTTCATTGCCTTCCCTGCACTATCCATTATTGGTGCCCCATCCCTAATTGTGTAAATCTTGCTGTTGTCATGGTCATGTGCACCCCAGGGAGTGGAAGGTGACCCTATGGGTGTGCTATCAACAGATGAGAGCGAAGGACGACGCTCACGTGGTGGTGGTGTCACAGCATCTGTGGCACTACCACCACAACAACCTCCCCCTGAAGACCTACTACGTGAGCGCCGTCTATGTGAAGAGGTGGTAGATCGAGCTGTAACAGGAGTGGAAGGCTGTGTGGTACGAGGTGTGGGAGCTGCTGTCGTACCCACGGGTGTGGGAACTGGCGTCGGGAATCCAGATGGTGAGGCAGATGTCCCTGCTCCAGAACCCCAATAACTCTGAGCCATGGCTCTCTGCTCTGGAGTCATGGACGAAAGAAAACCATATAACTGCTGGGGACTCATGCCCTGCGGTGTAGGATTAAATGAGAAATCTGGACTGTAGTCGTAGGGCGGTGAGTCACCCATGGCCTGTTGGACAAAAAACCATATGACAAACTTGTACGGAATGAAAATTACACGGTAAACAATGAATGAAAGAACCATAAGATAAACATTAACAATGATAAACAACATTGGTAAAACTATATCAACTTGCTCCTACAGTAGTGATTATGATGGTAAACATTAACAATGGTAAACAATGAATGGACCTTCAATGTCATAAAACCATTACAAATATGTCATAACTATTTGCATAATCATTAAGATACATCATTTTATAAATCATTATCTATTCTATCATCCTCATTAAGATCAGTAGCCCCAAAGAGATCTATGTCTATGCACATTTCAGCATCCTCATCATTAAAAGTCCCTTGATGAAGGATGTCTTCATCATCTATGTCTTCTTCCTCAACTTGTTTTTCAGCTTCCTTGGTTTGCACCTCTTCATTTGGATCTTGCTCTAGTTCCTTCTCTTCATTTGCTTGCTCCTCTTCATTGTTGATATCGTCTTGTTCTTGCTGCTCTCCATTACCCTGTGCATCCACATCACCTTGCTGTAGCTCAAATTCTTCAAAAATTTGCTTACTGTGGGGGGCGACTTGAACCACAAACAGCCAGCGTGGATCTTTTGGATCCGCTTTAAAGACAACCTGCTCACAATGCTCTGGGCGCACAAAAGTATCTTGCTGATCGGTCCATACCTTTGTGGAGTCCACTTGGATGAGGCCACTCTTGTCTCTACGTACAGTTGCATGTGGCCCATTCATGATTACCTTGAACCACTTCACATCAAAGATAAACAACTCAAAACTTCTGAAGCCAACCTTCAATATATCTTGAATGGTTCCAAAGTAATCAAGCATTCCAGTAATTGTGTTATCATCACTTGCACTTGCACGACTTTCTTGAACAAACTGTGCTGTGACACCACAATCAAAGGTTGCTCTTCTTTGGTCTATTCGTTCTACTCGAAAATGACGTCCATGTGACCAAAACGCCCCATATTTGTGATACTACAAATAGCACAAAAAGTTTGTTGATGGAGAATCAAACAGAGAGACATGTAGAGAAAAAAATGAGAGACATGTAGAACTTAAACACTTACATGCCAATCGCATCCTTTTGTAAGCTCCTCCTCCTCCTCTGTTATAGGTAAACCAGCACGTTTGGCTTCTAAAATTGTAGCTTCTAGCCATCTACCTGTGGGAAAGTCCGGAAGAGCTTGCATACCTTCTGGATATGGGAGATTTCTTGTAGTGCGATTCCTTCTGAAACTTAAACGATCTTGTACTCGCTGTCGCTTGAGAGCTTCATATGTCTCAATCCACTTCTCCATTACATGAGAGTTCAAGATGCAAAATTTGTTGATTTTTTCTCTCAAAGTGTTATCCATCTTTCTCTTAATGCCTTGGCCTTGAGGTTCCTCACCAATGACTCGCCTGTTGGACTCTTGAGACCATAGTCGAGGTATCTCTGGATCTGAGGAACTTAAATATTCAGTGATGTAAACAAGGGACTCTTGTATCAGCCACCCTTCTGACATACTACCCTCTGGGCGAGCCATTTGGCGAACAAATCCCTTTAATGTCTTCATAAACCTCTCCAAAAAGAACATCCATCTTGAATGGACTGTTCCAGCAACTGCAACCTCATCTACAACATGAACTAGCAGATGCATCTGGATTGTTAATAAACTTGTAGGGAAAAACTTCTCTACCATGCAGACTGCCTCTATGGAGTTTAAACGCGCTGTCTCCAAAGTGTCTCTCTTTATCTCTTTTGAAGAAATCCAGCGCACCAATGTGCCAATCTTATAGATAGTAGCTCTAATGTCTTCAGTGAGGCAATCTTTTATTGCTATGGGTAGCACAAATTGTAGAAACTTGTGCCAATCATGACTCTTGAGACCACTAAGATCATCATCCTTTGTAAATGCACTTTTCAAGCAATGCATACAACCTGTAGGAGTCCGAAACTCTGAAATTGTCCTCTTGACTTGTTGTTCCTCCATCTTGCTAAAAACCCATGGGGCTCTTGGAAGTAGCACCTTTCCATTGGGTCTAGTGCGAGCCCACAACTCTTGCATACAACCAATCTCTTCCAAGTCATCCCTTTGGCCTTTAGTATCCTTTTTTCCTGTCATTGTCTTCCACAGAATGTCAGCTACATTCTTGAAAATATGCATCGGATCAAGCAAATGGTTTATAAGGAGATCACCCCAATAGGGGAGTTGGTGAAAGATAGAGAGCCTCTTCATCCCAGGACATGCCAAGTTGCCACATTCCTCCCATTTGATCTTCCAATCGCTTGCCTTCAATGTACTTGGAGGAGGTCTTCCTAGATTACCATCCCGCAATTCATGATTTTCTGGCAGATACCTAACATGTCCTTGGTAGACATTCTTTCGTAATGCTTTTGAGTATCTTGAATCAAGTCGAGGACCACATACAGGACATGCATTGTAACCCGATATAGACAAACCTGAGCATTCTCCATAGCCAGGCCAATCATGCATTGTCCACATGAGAATACCTTGCACAGTTGTAAGTCTTTGGCCACTCTGCTGCTTTGACATGTCCTTCACTTCAATTCCATTCCACAATGTGCGTAACTCATCAATAAGTGGTGCCAAATATACATCCATGTTCTTCACCTTGTACTTTCCTGGAACTATTAATGAGAGCAACAGATGACCTTTCTTTATTGCTAACCATGGCGGAAGATTATAATTCACAAGGCAAACAGGCCATGTGCTCCATGAAGAGCTCCTTAAACCAAAAGGGTTTACACCATCCATTGCTAGGCCAAGACGGAGGTTTCTAGGTTCTTCCTTAAAAGCCGGCCATTTCTCTTCAATGTGTCTCCATGCGGGTGAGTCTGCAGGCACACGCATCACTTCATCTGTGGATCGAGTTGTGGCATGCCATGTCATCAAGCTTGCTATTGATTTGCACCTGAACATGCTTTTTATCCTTGGAATGATTGGAAAGTGCCTGAGAACCTTTACCGGGACAGCTTCCCCCTGAACATCTTCTCTATATCTGTTAGAGCCACAATGGGGACATTCCTGCAAATGCTCATATTCATGGCGGAAGAGGCAACAATCATTGCGACAAGCATGAATATTATTGTAATCCATGCCTATGGATTTCAATAACTTCTTCGCATCTGCACGAGATCATGGGGGCAATATTTGATCTTTCAAAAGCCTGCAAGTATGGCAATATCTGATCGTTACTATTAAGATTTTCTCAAATACAAGTTGATAATTTAACATTTCAACAGTAGGTGTAATCTCCAAAAAAGACCTTACTTGAATAGTTCAGTGACACTTGTATTAGACCATCCAAAAACTGACTGCAAATTTAGCATCGTAAGAGATGCACGCAATACAGATATGTTGGCACCATTGTATAATGGAAGGCGTGCAAGTTTACGCATGGCCTCTTCCTCTGGTTCATAATTTGACCGTTGAGAATGTCGTGGTTGATGATCTTCATGTTCATGCTCCTCGAAGAGAGCTTCTTGTTGCTCAATGAAGGCATCCAACATTTCTTCCATTGGACCTTCTTCCATTTCCCTGACCTTCTTCCATTCCCTCGGGTGCTGTTAATTGAGCTCCATCTGTCACTCCCTCCTGCGATATCCTCATCCTTTGTTGGGGACGAGAATTCACAGGCGCAATGTTATCAAGATGCGGCTGCACACTTGCTTGGTTGTACGATTGAAACTGTAAATTTTGCAAGCGCTCCATTGGAAATATTCCAGCGTCATGAACATGCTCGTTGCAAATCCTTCGTTTTCGAAAGATTTGGTACTTACATCGCATGCATGGACACGCTATTCTCTCTTCAAGATTGAGAGGCTCCATCTAGCAGGATAACATGTATATGCAGCTCGTTAAACACAAATCAGCTTATCTCCTCTCCATACAAAATTAAATAGAATTTGCACAAGGATGGAGAGAGAAGCTATCTCTATTCATAAATAGCTGTTTATATATAAAGGCCTTATGCAATAATCTAAATGCATATTATAAGTATGTGGATAATATCAAATGATAGAACAAGTTTGTTGGCTTACAAGTATTGAGCATGACTCATGCCCTTTTACAATTTAGAACTCAGCAATAAAGCATGGACTCATGCCTCAATCCATCATCCAAAAGCTCCAACACAAACCAACAATTCACAATGCCCTCACCATGGCATTTGCATAAGCATTTGTTAACCACAATCAAGGCATTTGCAATTGCATTTTAACAATCCCTTTCATATAAGCCATATGCATAAGTCTACCTGCGTACGCTCTATGCATAAGCCATATGCATAAGTCATATGCATAAGCCTTATGCATACGCTCTATGCATAAGTCTTATGCATATGCTCTATGCAAGACTTATGCATAAGCTCTATGCATAAGCTCTATGCTATATGCCTTATGCACTATTATGCTAACCCATAATCCCTTTCACATAAGCCTTATGCACACGCTCTATGCAATTACGCTCTATGCATAAGCCTTATGCACACGCTCTATGCATAAGCCTTATGCATAAGCTCTATGCATAAGTCATATGCATAAGTCTACCTGCGTACGCTCTATGCATAAGCCATATGCATAAGTCATATGCATAAGTCTTATGCATACGCTCTATGCATAAGTCTTATGCATACGCTCTATGCAAGACTTATGCATAAGCTCTATGCATAAGCTCTATGCTATATGCCTTATGCACTATTATGCTAACCCTTAATCCCTTTCACATAAGCCTTATGCACACGCTTTATGCAATTACGCTCTATGCATAAGCCTTATGCACACGCTCTATGCATAAGCCTTATGCATAAGCTCTATGCATAAGCCATATGCATAAGTCTTATGCATACGCTCTATGCATAAGCCATATGCATAAACTCTATGCATAAGTCATATGCATAAGTCTTATGCATACGCTCTATGCATAAGTCTCTTGCATACGCTCTATGCAAGACTTATGCATAAGCTCTATGCATAAGCTCTATGCTATATGCCTTATGCACTATGCTAACCCTTAATCCCATCACCCAATGGTGTAATAAACATGATCTTGTTTTACGTACATGGATAATAGAGATTGCAAGCTTATTATAGGTTTTATGCATAGATATTAAATTAATCCTATGTGTTGTAAGCTTACAAGAACCCAAAACTAACCCTAAACCATAAAACAAGGATGAAAAATTTCTTATAAAATAGCATAAACAAGAAAAATCAAAAGAGGATCTACCTCTTTTTTGCAAAGCTGAAGGAGAGCTCGAGGATTGGTGAAAGATTGGTGAGGTGAAAGAGCTGCAAAACAAAATATTAAACAAACTAATTAGTAAATTAAACACAAGAAAAAGAACTAATACAAAACCCTAAAATCTCTATGCATGCATTAGGAGATCTATGCATACATAGAGAGCTCTAGATCTCAACATGCATAGAGAGCCAAAAAAACACAAAACCCTAAAAATCTTAATTTTTCAATTAAAAACTAAAAGCAATTGCAATAACAAGTTAGGAGAAGGAGAAGAGGAGAAAAGAAGAATGAAGGAGAAAAGAGGAGAGAGGAAAAAAGAGGAGAGAGAGGGAGAGAAAGCACCTCTTTCGCTTGATTACTTGCGTAGCTTCTGAGAAAAACCAGAAAATAGGCTCTCGGCTGTGAAAAACTTACGAGCGCCGGTATAAGCGACGGAATATGTGTCGGAATATTCGTCGGTATATGCTACGGAATATGCGTCGGTATCGGCGTCGGTATAGGCGTCGGTATACGCGACGGGAAATGAAAATTTAAAAAAACCCCGCCATACTTGTCTCCTCCAACATGACGACGGACATACCGACGTTCGACATTTGCGTCGGTATTTTGGCGTCGGTATGTCCTCAACCTCTTGTAGTGAAATGGAATCATTATACCCAAAATATCTCATATTTTTAATATTGCTCATAGTTTTTTTACTAATAAACTTGTACATTTTCAACTCTTCATCTTGTGTGAGCATTTACTCATTTTTGGATACCCAAAATATCTCATATTTTTAATATTGCTCATAGTTTTTTACTAATAAACCTTGTACATTTTCAACTCTTCATCTTATGTGAAATATGCACCTCCTTTAAAGAACTCCCCTTCCTTACATATGTGTCAAAATGGGATCATTATACCCAAAATATCTCATATTTTTAATATTGCTCATAGTTTCTTACTAATAAACCTTGTACATAGTCAACTCTTCATCTTATGTGAGCATTTACTCATTTTTGGGTATCTTCTTTTACAAAATTGGATTTATCTCCTCCCTACACATGGATTGATGCTATTGGCCCATAGGAAACTTAATTGGACCATAATCCAAAAATTTTTGAAAATCTAGACCCTTAGGCTAAGGTCCTTTATACCCATTTCCAATAAATTCTAATTGCACATTGGAAGTTCTTTTTGAATTTTTGTTTCAAGGGAATTCATTTTAATAATATGAGATATTTTTCTATCCAAAAATATTCAAAATCTGAATATTCTCTCTCTAGAATATTTTCTCTCTCTAGGTTGAACGGTTAGAAACAAGTCTTTTATATTTCTGAAGAGGGATTGATTACAGGGGAAGATGCTGGACATTTTGAGAGGCTGGGGAGGAATCTTACATTCTCTCCCACTTGAAAAACGCGAGATGCCCTCATCTCGCAAACTGGGGGTAATTTTGCAAGATGCACAAGTATGAGACAGAGAGAAAATTTTTAATTAAGATTAATCACCAATTAAAAAAGTCTCAAAGAGAGTAAGGGTCAAGACAAGAACAAGATTTAAACTTTATTCATTCTTGGAACATATACAGTAAAGATAGAAGAACTCTTTACACTTCCATAAGCCCGTCCATCATATGATCACAAAAGCAGCACTCACAAGCTGCGCACGTATAAGGTAACTCATCTATAGGAATAATTCTGTTGGTTATTGCTGCACCTATCTCAGTGGTATGAGGTGATCTAACAAAAGGACCTCTGAGAGGCAAACCAAAAACGGGGTAAAGGCATATCTTCTGATGAGGAAGAAAACACGCCAGTAAGAAGACCCGCTCAGAAAACCCAAGATGTCTTGATCTCATGACGCAGTAGTATCGGGGACCCAAACCCAAGGCTTCAATAACCATGGCCAAGCGGACATTGTTACGAAAGTGCTGCTGACCCCAAGGTGTTACCCTAGTTATGTCTTGATAGGTCCGCCATTTGGTTTGAGCTACAGACGTTCCCAAGTGAGGAAAAAGTGAGCGCTCATACTGTTCTATAAAATCCTTCTTCACAGACTCACTTGCGTCTTGAAGGTGAGAAATCATCATGGATAAAACTAATTCCTTTTGCCAAGCCATGAAGGAGATTAAGAAGAAGGGAGATCGATGGAAGTAAGATTACTGTGAGCGATAAGTAAAAGCTACGACTTATATAAAGGAAGGAGTTAGCGTAACCTAGAAGCCAACGGTATCTTGCCACTGAAGTTTTACCGTCTTTCCATGATTTGGGTTTGGCACATATTTCTATAGAAGGCATTAAGAACTTTGAGATGAGGAGATAAAAGAAGTTCGTAGGCTAAGTCACTTACTTTCTTTGGTCCCCAATATCTGGGGGATAACTACTTATACTCCCCTAGAGAATAAAGAAATTCTTTTGGTCCGTATTCAATGAAGACTATAACTGCTTCTTTGAATTCTCTGACTGTCCTCTTCTTATTTGTATATTGTCTCTGTCCATCCTGGGCAGCGTTTATATCTTTATGAATTGCCTGCATCTGTTGCTCTAAGTCGCCAAGCATTTGACTGGTCATCTCGACCCTAATCAATGGGTCGGACCTAGTTAATGGAGTTAAGTAATCTTGTCCGAGACTGACCCTGATTAGATTGGTATGAAGGAATTGGTCTCTGAATTTGGGTTCTAGACTTCCCTGTGCCCTTTTCATGGTAGGAGTCGGGCAGTCTTTTAACTGATGGTCAAAACCTTGGCATCCAAAACATTGGTTCTCACTTCTGAACTCATCGTTCTGAATCTTTAAAACAGGTGGGCTCCTGAGAAGGTATTCTGGGTAAAGTGTCTTCCCTTTTTAAACAAAATCTTTCTTTTATTTAGAGAGAATAATTATAAGATCAGAAAAGGATATTCTTACTCCTGTATACCTCGAAGGTTGGGGGGAGGAATCTTACAAACTTCTACCCCACTTAAAAAGGTGCGAGATGTCCTCATCTCGCAAAGTAGAGGACAACTCTTTTTCTTAAGATCCAATTTATTCTGGGTTCCATATATTCTGGTCGACCCAACAGAATACTAGGATAAATATTCCTTACATAGAACTCATCATTAAATAATAATTCATTTAGATCATATCATTCATACGATAATGGTCCATTAGACCGAAAAATTTCCTTCTGAACATTCCTCCACGGGAATTTCAGTTAAGTAAGTTCTCAATTTATCATCTCTTAACTTGATCTACCGTCTCAAGTGTTAACAGTAGCAATTTGACAGCACAATCCACTAATCTCATAGTGATTTGCTGAATTCATTATCATCATTCTAGTTATGAATATCATCACAGGGACTCATCCCAATCATCCACATTGTGATTTCACTCAATTTATTACATTTCAATCCATTTTCAGGGATCATCCTTTTTCAATCAGAATCCAAATCAACTCATCAATTCTCAAACAGAATTAAAAAATCATATCAACCACATTCGAAATCATCATCTGGATAGCATTAATGCTTATAGTTTCAAGTCTTGGATTTACTTGTATATACTGCCGGTAAAGAGCTGCAGTTATACCCTCGGTATATATGGATAGTCATGATACTCGAAACTATAAGGTAAATACCATCATGTCTAGGCCTCAAGCAAGTAAGGGTTCCATACAATTGCGGTACTTCCAATTGAAGACCCAATTACTAATTTACGAATTTCAATTTGAATTAACAATTTGTATGAATTATATCACACAATTACAACCTTTTTGTGCATCTTGATAAACTTTTGACATAATTGGCTCCTTAGTTGATCTTATTGGAGATCTATGACATAAGTCTGGTAAACAGATTTTTCTTTATCCGATCGTCCGTAAACAATCACTTAAAAAAAACATTTGTATATTTATATACAAGTTGCAATAAGTACATAGAGTGGCTCGGCTCCAAATTTCAAAATCTCCTCGAGAGATGCATAAGACGACGGTACTGGGCCATAGTCATGCCCTGTTACATAATTTCTCTAATTGCGAAGGGAGCTATTAAATCGACTAAAGAGTTTATAAACTCGGCAAGCAAGTCTGAAATTTTGAGGCGTTGAATGATATAGAATGACACCACGCGTCATTTTTAGCTTTATCAAAATCATGGCCAATGAGAGGTTCTGCCTCAACATTGCATGCCGGTTGCAAGAGGCGTGGATATATAGCCCTGCAAACCACTTATGCTATTGTCTCTCCACTAGGTTAGGAAAATATAATTCCTCAAAATGGCGTGCGAGTCTTGTTCGGCTTGTTCGAGTTGAAGTGGAAGAGATGAGATGCTCGAAGGCAAATGCAATCATATCTTGAGACTAGGTGAGGTCGGGAATACCAAATAAATGGAGAACTTCCATCTATAAAAACAATTTCTTTGATTAAAATAACTTCATTAAAGAAGCTTACAGAATGAAAATACATTATGAAAATGCTGTTTCTGAAATCTTATTACCAATTTCAGATAAGAATTTAATTATCTTTATTAGCTTTCAATTTCGCTCTGATACCAACTGTGAGATCCCGGTCTCCACCGCTCAACGGATTCGGGGTACTAGCAGCGGAAGTAGCACATCGTGCGTGGGTAGGGGTCTCACACTCGGGGCCTCGCCCACGGATATCCGGACAAGAGACTAATCCGTCGGTTTGTCCAAAACCGAAACCGGAAAAACTTCCTTTACCTGGAAAGCACGGGTAATTCCACCAGGATAACTCTTTACTCTAACGTAGTCAAGATCATTACTGATCAAACTCATCCGACTGCACCTCTAACGGTACTTGGTCAGATCAAGGAAGAAACTTGCACTTGGATCATTGGGATCAACGCTTTTTTTCCCATCAAGAGGCACAGCCGTTGATTCCTATCCATAGAACAATTACTATCCGGGATTTACTTCATCTATCATAATAATAGAAATTAAATCTCGATTTACGGATCCATCAGTCCAGCCTAACCCCATCCAGTCCCATGGGTTAGCCAACCGCCCAACCACTGTAGTGATGGGATCCAATTAAGAATTTGGTTAGGTTTTGTCCCGGGTACCAAGGAAAAGAGTTCCAAGGCCCCCTAGCCGGAAGTTCATGCAAACATAAAACTAGTCACACCACTTACACACCCATTGCCTTTTTCTTAGCATCAGCTAACTTTAAAGGAGAATTCCTATATTTGATATAAGATTTCTCTACATTTTTATTTATGCATAAATTCCATTTAAGGAGACTAACACTTTCGAATTAAAAATCAATCTTTTATGCATCTTCCTATGCATAATTTCATTTTAAATGAAAATGATATTTTTGAATTAAAATTCAATCTTTTATGCATATTCCTATGCATAAATTTAATTTGGATGAGAATTGACATTTTTGAATTAAAAATCCATCTTTTATGCATCTTCCTATGCATAAATTCAATTTGGATGAGAATAACGCTTTTGAATTGAAATCTTATTCTTTTATGCATCTTCCTATGCATAAATTCAGTTTAGATGAGAATGACACTTTGAATCAAAAATCAAACTTTTATGCATCTTCTTATGCATAAATTCAATTTGGTAGGAATTACACTTTTAGAATAAAAGAATTTCTCTTATGCATCTAAGTTATGCATAAAATTCATTTAGGATGAAAATCACACTTTTAGTATAAAAAGAATATCTTTTATGCATACCTCTATGCATGAAATCAAATATGATAAAAGTAACACTCTTACAATAAAATAATCAACTTTTATGCATACCTCTATGCATGAAATTCAATTATGATAAAAGTCACACTTTTATAATAAAATAATCAACTTTTATGCATACCTCTATGCATGAAATTCAATATAATAAAAGACACACTTTTATAATAAAATAATTAGCTTTTATGCATACCTTTATGCATGAAATTCAATTATAATAAAAGTCACACTTTTATAATAAAATAATCAACTTTTATGCATACCTTTCTGCATGAAATTCAAATATGATAAAAGTAACACTTTTGATATAAAAATTTATCCATTGTGCATACTTCTATGCATGAAAATAAAAATGGTAAAAGTAACACTTTTGATATAAAAATTTATCCATTATGCATACTTCTATGCATGAAAGTAAAAATGATAAAAGTAACACTTTTGATATAAAAATTTATCCATTATGCATACTTCTATGCATGAAAATAAAAATGGTAAAAATAACACTTTTGATATAAAAACTTATCCTTTATGCATAATATAAAATTTTAATTTCTCCATGATTATAATGAAATTCTTTCAATTAATCTAGGATGATAATTCCTAGAATATGGTAGGAAGTCCTCTTTTTATGCTTTGAATGAAATTATTTTGCCATAGCTCCGCTGCTATGACTGATAAATCTCAATTTTTCTAAGGGATAAAGCTTATCATTAAGGAAATAATTAAAATGATCTCTAATTGGATCATTAATCCATAATGGATTGAATCATCAATATACATAAACTAAAAGGATAGAAAAAAGCCATTAATTTGGCCTCAAGCATAGCTTAATCTTGGATTAAGGAAAAGCTTTATGAAAAGCTTCATTTGGATTGAGAATGGGTCATGAGTATGACCATTTCTTGAGTGAGAGAGAGCATTTACATAAAAACCATTTGAATTAAGCATAAATAGAAATTTATATAATTCTTAACCTCAATAGCATTCAAAAACCATTCCAATTAAGCTTCTCAAGCTTGAGAGGGGTTGAGAAGAGAGAAGCATTGAGAAATTATAGAAAAGATCAAAATTCACCATTTACCTTACAATTTGCTTGATTCTTTGTTCACGGTAGAGGCCCCCAACCAATCAATTGGTTTAGTATGTTGATGGAGCCACCAATGGGGATTGAAGAAAGAGGGAAGTGCCAAAAACTAATGAATTATTAATGAATTCACAGTTCTTGGCTTAGGTGGAGTAGAGTAACAATGCATAAATACTATATATTTTTCAACAAGGGGAAGGCTTCTATTTATAAGAAAAATTGAGCTCCTAACCAAACAAACTCATTCTAGACAATTAAGCTATGCTTGAGGCCAAATTAATGGCTTTTTTCTATGCTTTTAGTTTATGTATATTGATGATTCAATCCATTATGGATTAATGATCCAATTAGAGATCATTTTAATTATTTCCTTAATGATAAGCTTTATCCCTTAGAAAAATTGAGATTTATCAGCAGCAGCGGAGCTATGGTAAAATTTTTATAAAAATTATGCATAAAATAATTTCATTCAAAGCATAAAAAGAGGACTTCCTACCATATTCTAGGAATTATCATCCTAGATTAATTGAAAGAATTTCATTATAATCATGGAGAAATTAAATTTTTATATTATGCATAAAGGATAAGTTTTTATATCAAAAGTGTTATTTTTACCATTTTTATTTTCATGCATAGAAGTATACATAATGGATAAATTTTTATATCAAAAGTGTTACTTTTATCATTTTTACTTTCATGCATAGAAGTATGCATAATGGATAAATTTTTATATCAAAAGTGTTACTTTTACCATTTTTATTTTCATGCATAGAAGTATGCATAATGGATAAATTTTTATATCAAAAGTGTTACTTTTATCATATTTGAATTTCATGCAGAAAGGTATGCATAAAAGTTGATTATTTTATTATAAAAGTGTGACTTTTATTATAATTGAATTTCATGCATAAAGGTATGCATAAAAGCTAATTATTTTATTATAAAAGTATGTCTTTTATTATATTGAATTTCATGCATAGAGGTATACATAAAAGTTGATTATTTTATTATAAAAGTGTGACTTTTATCATAATTGAATTTCATGCATAGAGGTATGCATAAAAGTTGATTATTTTATTGTAAGAGTGTTACTTTTATCATATTGGATTTCATGCATAGAGGTATGCATAAAAGATATTCTTTTTATACTAAAAGTGTGATTTTCATCATAAATGAATTTTATGCATAACTTAGATGCATAAGAGAAATTCTTTTATT
Source organism: Cibotium barometz (assembly GCF_041138505.1). Classification (NCBI taxonomy): domain Eukaryota; kingdom Viridiplantae; phylum Streptophyta; class Polypodiopsida; order Cyatheales; family Cibotiaceae; genus Cibotium; species Cibotium barometz. The sequence continues at coordinate 53,199,173 of NC_141062.1, forward strand.
CTAAAAGTGTAGTTCCTACCAAATTGAATTTATGCATAAGAAGATGCATAAAAGTTTGATTTTTAATTCAAAGTGTCATTCTCATCTAAACTGAATTTATGCATAGGAAGATGCATAAAAGAATAAGATTTCAATTCAAAAGCGTTATTCTCATCCAAATTGAATTTATGCATAGGAAGATGCATAAAAGATGGAATTTTTAATTCAAAAATGTCAATTCTCATCCAAATTAAATTTATGCATAGGAAGATGCATAAAAGATTGAATTTTAATTCAAAAGTGTCATTTTCATTTAAAATGAAATTATGCATAGGAAGATGCATAAAAGATTGATTTTTAATTCGAAAGTGTTAGTCTCCTTAAATGGAATTTATGCATAAATAAAAATGTAGAGAAATCTTATATCAAATATAAGAATTCTCTTGTATTCTATAAAAAGATATGAAATGTGATAAGACGTGATAAGAGGTGTATGAGATGTGATAATATGTGATAAGATGCATATGGGAAGTGATAAGATGTGATAAGAGGTGTATGAGATGTGATAAGATGTGTATGAGATGTGATAGGATATGATAAGATGTATATGGAATGTGTAGGGCGAGAATGGATGAAATATGGATGTATGGATGTAGATACGGATATGTTTGTATGAATGTGAATGTGGATGTGTATGTATGTGGATGTGTATGTATGAATGTGAATGTGGATGTGGATGTGGATGTGGATGTATGGATATGAATGTAGATGTGGATGTGTATGTATGAATGTGAATGTGGATGTGGATGTGGATGTATGGATATGAATGTAGATGTGGATGTGGATGTATGGATGTAGATACGGATGTGGATGTATGTATGTGGAAGTGGATTAATGAATGAGGATGTGAAAATGGATGTATGCATGGATGTGTATGTAGAATAATGAATGTGAATGTGTATGGAAAATAATGTGTCGTTGATATGAGTGAATGGATAATGATGAATACATATGAATGGGATCTGGAATAAGTAATGTGGACTAAGGAGGATAAAATGGAAAAGACGAGAGTTCGATATAGAAACTGTATTTTGTGAACTGTTTGTAAATGAATGTTTTATGTCAAGAATGCTGGGGAAGCATTTTGACCGTCTTGTGGATTAAGGTCAAGGAGACCTAACTAATAAAGTTGCAACTGCTGACGGAGAGTCAATGGAGGACGTCTCGCGTAGCAAGGTCGGCCGAGGTCTTGACCAGCCTCGGTTCGATTTAAATGGTGAGCTTCCGGTACGGTGGATTAGGGACCAAGGAAGCGGCCTATGATTGAAGCGCTAGGTCACCTACGAAGGATCCTAGAGGGTGCTGACCATACGGTGCTCGGGCTCTGGGTCGCCGAAGATACCCACATGTGCGTCGTGGAAGATATTGGAACAAGGAGTAAGAGTTGTTTTCTGAAACCGGGCATGGATCTGGTTGATTGACCTTGCTGATGAGTCCATGGCTCTTTTATATGGATCTGTGGGTTGATCTTGCTGATCTTCCACGGAGATTCCATTCTATTATATGAATATATTGCCGGTTACTATGAGCTAGGAACTATGGAAAAGGCTCCTGAGTGAACAGGTGGTGAGGCGTTCTGGTTTCCAATGATGCCATAAGTATACCGATGAATGAATGACTGGAAATAAGAATTCAACCAGAGACTTTGAGGATTGTCATCAGTGACATAATGGTTTCATTAAAGGATTGTTTTAAAGTTAGCTGATGTGCTAAGAAAAAGGCAATTTCATATTGGGTGTGTAAGTGGTGTGACTAGTTTTATGTTTGCATGAACTTCCGGCTAGGGGGCCTTGGAACTCTTTTCCTTGGTACCCGAGATAAAACCTAACCAAATTCTTAATTGGATCCCATCACTACAGTGGTTGGGCAGTTGGCTAACCCATGGGACTGGATGGGGTTAGGCTGGACTGATGGATCCGTAAATCGAGATTTAATTTCTATTATTACGATAGATGAAGTAAATCCCGGATAGTAATTGTTCTATGGATAGGAATCAACGGCTGTGCCTCTTGATGGGGAAAAAAGCGTTGATCCCAATGATCCAAGTGCAAGTTTCTTCCTTGATCTGACCAAGTACCGTTAGAGGTGCAGTCGGATCAGTTTGATCAATAATGATCTTGACTATGTTAGAGTAAAGAGTTATCCTGGTGGAATCGCCCGTGCTTTCTGGGTAAAGGAAGTTTTTCCGGTTTCGGTTTTGGACAAACCGACGGATTAGTCTCTTGTCCGGATATCCGTGGTTGGGCGAGGCCCCGAGTGTGAGACCCCTACCTGCGCCGCACGATGTGCTACTTCCGCTGCTAGTACCCCGAATCCGTTGCGCGGTGGAGATCGGGATCTCACAAAACTCATCCTTGTAAATATTTGGAAATAAAATGATTTCAATGTTTTACTCTCCACCAAAATAAGCATTGTGCAAGTATGATGAATTTTGTAATCTTAAAATTGTTTTTACAATGATGGCCCAGACGATCAGCCTCCACTTTCTTATGAGCTTTACATTGATATCCAGGAGAAGAAGCTCCTACACTCAAGCAAATGCAACCTCCCTCCTTTAAAGGAGAGGGTTCAAAGATTGAGAAGGATACTTATTAAGAGACTAAGGCTATGTAGAAGGGGTGAGAGAAGGGTGTGAGTGTGAATGGACTTGAGGTCCACTTGTTCACCTATTTAAAGGTGAGGCCATAAGGCATTTTGTATGAGAGCAAGGCCTAGTTGTATTCATAAGCAACTTAATAAGCAAGATATTATTCTTGTATTTTTTGAGACTCTCCTCTCCATACACTTGATCTAGCATGAGCACCACGTTTTCTCAACATGGTATCTAGAGCCTAGGTGATTTAAACCATTTGTGGTGTAGATTAGGTCAAAAATATCCGATTAGGTCAAAAATATCCGATTAGGTCAAGCTGAGTGTGAATGGACTTGAGGTCCACTTGTTCACCTATTTAAAGGTGAGGCCATGAGGCATTTTGTATGAGAGCAAGGCCTAGTTGTATTCATAAGCAACTTAACAAGCAAGATATTATTCTTGTACTTTTTGAGTTTCTCCTCTCCACACACTTGATCTAGCATGAGCACCACGTTTTCTCATCATGGTATCTAGAGCCTAGGTGATTTAAACCATTTGTGGTGTAGATTAGGTCAAAAATATCCATTTTTCCTCATCTTCTTTATGTGGAGCTCAACCCCCAGCACTTGGAGGCCTTCCACAAGCTTGTAGAGGGCGTATCACTCCACAAATTCTTCATGGGAGATGTAGAGAAGGAGTAGGCGCATCAATTCGTACAGGCGATTTCGTGTTTCCTCCCTACGGCACCGCGGCATTTCGACTGGAGTAACCCGCCTGCCTTTTCTGCCTGCTGCACTGGTCGTACAGCCATTGCTTGGCTGTAGACCACAATAAAGAAAGCCTCCTTAGGGCTTTGATAGCCCATTGTGTGGAGACCCTACAGCTCTAACTAGAGCTCCAATAGTTCACGAACGCGCCGGCTGGAAGCAAAAGTTCAGGCGCCTTTTTTCATCTTCACTCTCAAGCTTCCATTAAAGCTTGATTTTTGGAGGTTTTTCTTTTGCTCAATCATCTCCTCCCTTGCTTTAATCACTCAAATGGTGGTGTGAATGTTTTGTTGCTGAGTTCTTCTCTTGTCTTTGAAGAGTTCTCATTCACATGAGGTAGCCATAAGCCTCATGCCCGTCAAGCTTCAACATCAACATCAATTTTTAAGCTTTCAAAGTGATTAAGTGTGCTTCTAAGTACTAATTATGTTGTTTAACACTAATTAAGCTATTAATCCAACAAAGGGAGGTTACATTAGGAACTCAATGGAGTCTTCTTGGGCCCTTTTATTTGGCAGTTTAAGGGAGTCAAACCTTTTCTCTTAAGAAGAAACGTTTTCTAATTTGAAGCTTCAAAACGGCTACTTTATTCGAATTTGAATTTTGGGGGGAAAATGGAATTTAAAAACTAGCGGATAAAACCATATCATGTAACATATCTATGGAAAGCTCTTGATGCGTAGATCACGGATCTGTAATCTCCGCTCAAATCGGAGCTTGTATGTAGAAGTTATGGAGGTCCGAAAATTGTAAAATTGCCTCCCCCCCTTTTTGGGGAAAAAAGTGCACCCTTTGACCACTCTTACACCTCTCTTACAAACCCATGGTTTTTGCTTACATGGCGGGCTCCTATTTGTCAAAAAGTTAAACGTTTCCATAACCTCATGGCAAATTAAAGGGCCCAAAAAGACTCCATTGAGTTCCTAATGTTTTAAAGTGTTCTGAAACACTACTAGTGTTATTAAACACTAATGGTGATTTAATCACCAAAATAAGTGTTATTTTACACTAAAAATGTGCTTTTTAACACTAATTGTGTTTTATACACACTAATGGTGATATTAATCATCAACCAAAGTGTTGCTAAACACTAAGGTGGTCTTAACCATCAAAGGAGGAGGTCATTTACATTAAGAAGGCTCTTCTTCATCAACATGGAGGCCGGGCACACACCATAAGTGCCACATTCAAGTCTTCATCGACAAACCGCTTCTTCCAAAGAGAAATGATGCAACCATGAACCAATTGTCTTCATCTCATAAGCTAAAGAGGTGGAAGAATTTTGGTTTTTTCATCTCATCAAACTCAGATTTTTGAGTGGTTTTAAACTTGAACACATGTACACTAAGTGTTCATTTACAATGTTATTGTATATTACCCTTGAGGCCCTTGTTTGTAAGAGGCATAGGCATGCCATAAGCCGTATGTTCTCGTTTCCCAAGCCCAAGGCATTTCATTCCGCTGCATATTCTGATTTTTTATCGTATAAGATGAGTTGTAAGGTTGAGCATAGAATCCCTAAATGCTCTACCTTATTGGTTGTCATGATTTTAAGCATTTTTTGGCATTACTTTTGTAAGAGGCATTGGCAACATTATGAGCCATGTCCTCTCCTTCTTGAGCCAAAGATGATAATCCTTATTTGTTTGAGTATTTATCTCAACCAATTACTCATTAAGCTTGTAACTTCAAACCCTAAAGGGTATCATTTAACTAACATGCATAAAAGCTATTGTAATTGTGGAGTAGACACTGCCCTTGACCAATGCATAAGGCAAGTGGTAAGACCCTCCCTTTCCCTTCCCCATTTAAATCTACCTCATTACTCATGGAGGAGATATATTATTCAAAGAAGCATAAAGCATGTTGGAGGACCATCTAAAAGCAAACCACTTAAGCAATTGTGGCAGCCTGCTTATGATCATTGTGTGAGAATGGTCAAGGTGAAAAGCATATGGTGGAAGCAATGGCATGTATCTCCTAAGCATGTCATCTATAAGAAGCCAAGCGAACACAAAGAGTGGGGTGCACCATCATTGAGGTGTACATCTTCATCGACAACAAGGAAGTATCACTTTTGAAAATGAGAATGGCCAAGTAATATCTGTTCAGGGGAAAACAGGAAAACCTAAATCTAGGATAGTCAAGGCAAAACATCTTCTCAAGGGAGCACGTAAGGGTCAGCAAGTTTTCTTAGTCAAGCTCAACAAAACCATTGAACCTAGTAAGGAGACAGAACCCACCTGGCTCCAAGAATTTGCTGACATCTTCCCTGATGAGCTTATAGGGCTACCGCCCTCGAGAAGTCGATTATGAAATCGAGGTGATCCCTGGAGCTCAACCTGTCTCAAAAACGCCCTATAAAATATCTCTTCCTCAAGCCATTGAACTTAAAGAGCAATTTTTCCAACTCATTGAGCAAGGATTCGTACACCCCAGTAGCTCTCCTTGGGGGGCACCCGTTCTTTTCCAAAAAAAAAGGACGGAACTCTCCACCTTTGCATAGATTATGGAGGGCTAAATCAAGTCACTGTCAAGAATAAGTATCCTATCCCTCGCATCGAGGAACTTCTTGACAGGCTTCATGGGGTTAAAGTTTTCTCAAAAATAGAATTGAGGTCTAGTTACTATCAGATCAGAGTCAAGGAAGCAGATATACCCAAGACAGCCTTTAATACCCATTATGGCCACCACTATGAGTTTACTATAATGTCATTCGGGTTAATCAATGCTCCTGCAACCTTCAACCCCATAATCCAAGATATATTCTGTCCTTACTTGGATGAATTTGTGCTTGTTTTTTTATATATGACATCTTACTCTACTCCAAATCAATGGAAGAGCATGAGAGCATGTGGGTAGAGTTCTGCAATTGCTGCGCAGACACAAACTCTATGCCTAGAAGAGCAAATGTACTTTCTTTACTCATCAAATTGAGTATCTTGGGTTCATCGTCTCCAAAGATGGCATCTTAGTAGACCCCGCCAAGGTCAAAGATATTCTGGAGTGGCCACCCCCAAAATCAGTTCGTGAAGTTGGTGGGTTTTTGGGAATCACGAGATGGTATAGGATTTTTATCAAAGAGTATGCCTTGGTAGCTGCACCTTTAACAGATCTTCTTAAGAAGGATTGCAAAATAGTGTGGCCAATCCATCAAAACAGTTCTGATCAGCTCAAGGTCATTATTACTTTTGTCCCAGTCCTGAAACTTCCTGATTTCAGTGGTTACTGATGCCAGTAGTCTAGCACTTGGTGGTGTCTTAGGCCAAGAAGGAAGACCAGTCACGCTTATACTTCCCACAAGGTGAAGCAATATGAAGCAAATTATGCCACCCATGATTTGGAGCTCTTAGCAGTTGTTCATTGCCTCAAATTATGGAGACATTATCTCTTGGGGGGAAATTCCAGCTTGTAACTGACCACAAAAGTCTGAAGTGGATCTTCACCTAGCCTAACCTCAACATGCGGCAAATGAGATGGATTGAAATTCTACAAGAATATGACTTTGACATCCAATTCCACCCTGGGAAAAATAATGTGGTAGTAGATGCTCTTAGCCTGAAATCTTTCTTAAGTGCAATTTCAATGCCAAATAATCCCATACTAGTCAAGGTGGAAGAAGTCTCATCTCATGATCCAGATTATCAGAGGATGGTGAAGTTAGTAGAAGAAGGGGGAAATTCAGAGAAAGATAAGAATCTAATCAAGGGATACTCCACTCATGAAGGAAGCCTCTACTTCAATCACAGGCTATGTATCCCTAAGGATCCTGCTTTAAAGAAACTAATCCTCTCATGAAGCTCATGATAGTCCTGCTCTATAGGACACCTAGGCTATGTAAAAACATTAAATGCTGTAAGAAGAAGCTTTCATTGGGCAGGCTTGAAAAATGATGTCCTTCGGTACTTGAAACAATGTCCCTCATGCCAAAGGATCAAAGCTGAAAGGGTCATTCTGGTAGTAGTGGACTTACTTACCAAAGTAGCTCACCTTATACCAGAAAAGAAGATCTTCAAAGCTTCTGATGTTGTTCGAATATTCTTAAAGGAAGTCTTCAAACTTCATGGTCTCCCAAAAAGGATAGTAAGTGACTGGGATTCTAACTTCACTTCAAAGTTCTGGCAGTCCTTATTTCAAGCCTTGGGCACTCAACTTTGCTTTAGCACAGCTTATCATCCAGAGACTGATGATGGCCAGACTACGAGAGTCAATCAAATAATTGAAGACATTCTGAGAGCATATTGTGTGGACGGGAATGAAGAAGATGGATTCAATACCTTCCTTTGGTAGAATTTGCCTACAATACATCTTATCAGAGCATAGGAAATGTCACCATTCAAAGCACTCTATGGGCAAGAATGCTTATCTCCTCTAAATTTCTCTGATCCGACCATAAAATTTGAGGCATCTAGGAAAATGCTCGAAGAGATGGAGGAACAAACCAAGGCAATCCAAAAGGATATTGAAGCTGCTCAAGATCGACAAAAGCATTATGTTGACACCAAGAGGTCTGAAAGGATCTTCAAGGAAGAGACAAAGTTCTTCTACGAGTGCGACCCAAAAAGAAGTTCTCTATATCACTTGGGAAATATAAGAAGCTCAGCCCTAGGTATTGTGGTCCCTATACAGTTATCAAGTGTCTAGGTAAAAGTGCCTATAAACTCTAGCTCCCAGCTCATATCAAAGTCCACAATATATTTCATGTAAGTTTGTTAGAACCTTATGTACCTAGTCTTGATCATATTCTTGATGATGAGCAAGTTGTAATCCCTACTCAAGGAGTCCTTGAATTAGAGCCCAGTAGGATCATACATTCTAAGGTAGCTCGGCTCATTTTTGCCGATTTTCCCACTTCTATGTTGGTCCAAGGGTTCCATGTAGTGTCATGAGGTAAACTTTAGGTTACTAGTTTAAAATGTTGAGAAATCTACATGATTATTTAGTTTATGTATTTGAGTAGTCAAGCATAGTGCATGAGAGTAGTGATGACTTTGTCGAGATGAGACCTCATAGGAGAGGCATGACTATGCACATTGATCAGATATTTAGTGGACGTATGATTTAGATTCACACTATGGTTGTGAGAATGAGCTTGTTGTGGTTGTGAGGAAGAGCTTGTTGTGGTTGTGAGGAAGAGCTAGTTAGTTTTTCCTTCGACCTAGGAGTCATTGTTAGATTAGATGATCGAACATCGCTTTATCATTACCATCCGAGCGGACATTTGGGTCATGGATTTGATGACATCTCTAGTGGCCATTTTGCCTTGGATGAGGAGTATGGGTGACTATCTTTTTGATCCAGGTGGTCACACATTTGTTCCATGGATGGGTGATATGTACTACGGATATCAATTTGACCCAGGAGGATCTATGTCTAGCCTCATCATCGACATTGATTTCCCACATTAAACATTTGACCCAGGTGGTTGGATAAAGAGAATGCAGGGAGAGCTTAAGTTCCTTATAAGAAAACACACACACACACAAGAAAGAGAAAGACAATGTTTACAAATTACATGGTTTTGTGGCATAGCCAACTATTCTCATAATTACAACATTTAGAGTGCCGTTACATGATACTTATTATGATATCTCTTATATATAATGGAGAGGTACTACATTAATCCCAAAATGGGGTGAGAATGGGGTTAATAGACTAGGAGATAGTTTCATCCATCACATTTCATAAAAAATGATAACTCTAAAGGAGCATGGAATGATTTAGAGAAGATATTGGTGATCCTAAAAATTTAGTTATTTTTGGGTTGGACATCAAAGAGAGTGAGTCACTCTAAGAACATTTAAATAAAATGAAAAGTGCTATGTATTTGGGTCTCCAAGTGGAAGAGAAGGATGCCATAGCAATCCTTTTCAAGAGCATGACCTTGGAAGGATTCAACATGTTGGTGTTGGCGGCTACCTTGAAGAATCTACTTGACCCAACTTTTAGTGGCATTGAAGCAGCCTTGATTGAAGAAGAAAAAAGACTCAAAGTCAAAGTAGGTGGATCTTCATCACACTATGAGGAGAAAGCATTCTTCACCAGCCATAGTGAAGAGTGAAGCGCAACTTTTGGGGTAAGACATGCCATATAGAGAGAGATTGTTGGAGCAAGAAGAAGACTCCAAACAACACTCAAGAAAACATCATGAAAGAAGAGCCAACTAAAGGGGATTCCCAAGAGGAAGGCCAATCATCGAAAAGACTCTTCTAGTTGATAAAAGAGGGCACCCCTGTCACCTTGTGTTTAAACCTACTCATGCTACTCCTAACTTATGTAAATTGTTAGGCTCTAATCTAACATTGTAGCCTATGAGGCACCTATGATCACTCTAGCAAATGACTAAGAGTGTAGGTATGGTGGTAGTAGCTCATCACTAAGCGGGAGTGTTAAAATAACAAGTGATGTTGTGGGTATTGTTTAGAGAAAGGGGGAGTTGGTATGTGAGCTTCAAACATTTATATGAGTTTCAGAAGTCATAAACTATGGTTCAAAAGTCAAAGGGAGCCCAAAGATGGAAGAATATATGGAATGGCCAGCACATGTAGAGGCCAAAAGTAGGCACCTAGAAGAAGTGGGAAAAGATGCCAAGTGGATGCTCACTTCAACTTTAGTGCCCAAATCTAAGAGAGATTAGGGAGGACTTATCAAGCTTATGGTTTATGATTAATGGCTAATGGAGATGTATTAAAAAGGCACTATATGTAATGGATCAAACACATGAGCTTTTATGCTAAACCTCTTGCCTTATTATTATACCTCACATTTTTCATTAGCATTGTCATTAATGTTAATCCTCGAGGGGTTCACCTAAAAATATGTAAGTTTAGCACGTGAGTTCATAAAGAAGGGTATATTAATTCAAAACATTTATAGAATTACATTTACAAGAGGGGTTTTTAAAACCAATTTTGGAAAGAAACAAAAGTTTATGAAGAAAAAGGGGTCATTTTATTCATAAAAGTATGTAAGTGTAAGGGGTTTTTAAAATACCCCTTGAATGCACATGATATATTAAAATTTCTTAGAGGTGAACCCCCTAAGTGTTAATCTCTCTCTTACATTTCTAGCATGGTAAGATGTTGATTCTAATCCATTTCACACACCCTAATCTTCTCTAGATACAAATCTCAAGTAATTCTCATTCTATTTAGGCCACACATGAGGTTTAGGCCACACTTGTTAAAGTTGAATCTTGAAGATTGTCCCTACTTGCAAGCATGTCCAAGTGTCACCAATATATGATGCTTCCACAAGGAATCTCCAAAAATTTTAAAAAAGTGCATAGGATCCAACAAATGTTGCACACTGTTTATGTAAGATTCCTCCCCCAACCCCTTTTTGATGTCTAGTATCTTCCCCTGTAATCAACCCTCTTCAGAAATATAAAGACCCTGTTGCTAACTATTTTAGCCTAGAGAGAGAAAAATTATTCTAGAGAGAGAATATTCAGATTTTGAATATTTTTGGATAGAAAAATATCTCTTATAATTCAGATGAGTTCCCCTGAAACAGAAATTCAAAAAGAATTTTCCAATGTGCAATTGGAATTAATTGGAAATAGGTATAAAGAACCTTAGTCTAAGGGTCTAGATTTTCAGAAATCTTTACACTATGGTCCAATTAAGGTTCCTATGGACCAATAGCATCAATCCATGTGTAGGGAAGAGATAAATCCAAATTGTAAAAAGAAGATACCCAAAAATGAGTAAATGCTCACATAAGGTGAAGAGTTGAAAATGTACAAGGTTTATTAGTAAAAAACTATGAGCAATATTAAAAATATGAGATATTTTGGGTATCCAAAAATGAGTAAATGCTCACATAAGATGAAGAGTTGAAAATGTACAAGGTTTATTAGTAAAAAACTATGAGCAATATTAAAATGATGCCATTATGACACATATGTAAGGAAGGGGAATTCTTTAAAGGAGGTGCATATTTCACATAAGATGAAGAGTTGAAAATGTACAAGGTTTATTAGTAAAAAACTATGAGCAATATTAAAATGATGCCATTATGACACATATGTAAGGAAGGGAAATTCTTTAAAGGAGGTGCATATTTCACATAAGATGAAGAGTTGAAAATGTACAAGGTTTATTAGTAAAAAAACTATGAGCAATATTAAAATGATTCCATTATGACACATATGTAAGGAAGGAGAGTTCTTTAAAGGAGGTGCATATTTCACATGCTTGAATGAGTTTTAAACTCATAAAAATTGAGATATTTCATCTCTCCTCTCTCCTCATTCAAGTCTAGTTCCAAAAAGTTAGCTTAACTGACCTAAAAATGGTCAAATATTGACCAAACTGATTTAGAAAATTCTAGAATCAGTTTGTTTGGTTAGGAGCTCAATTTTTCCTATAAATAGAAGCCTCCCCCTTGTTGAAAAATAGATAGTGTTTATGCATCGTTACTCTACTCCACCTAAGCCAAGAACTGTGAATTCATTTAATAATTCACTAGTTTTTGGAGCTTCCCTCTTTCTTCAATCCCCATTAGTGGCTCCATCAACATACTTAACCAATTGATTGGTTGGGGGCCTCTACCGTGAACAAAGAATCAAGCAAGTTGTAAGGTAATTAGTGAATATTGATCTTTCTATAATTTCTCAATGTTTCTCTCTTCTCAACCCCTCTCAAGCTTGAGAAATTTAATTGGTATGGTTTTTTTTTAAATGCTATTGAAGTTTGAATAGTAGTGAAGAGTTACATAATGCTATTGAAGTTAATTTTCATTTACGTTTAAATTCTAATGATTTTTATGTAAATTCTCTCTCTCACTCAAGAAATGGTCATACTCATGACCCGTTCTCAATCCAAATCAAGCTTTTCATAAAGCTTTTCCTTAACCCAAGATTAAGCTATGCTTGAGGCCAAATTAATGGCTTTTTTCTATGCTTTTAGTTTATGTATATTAATGATTCAATCCATTATGGATTAATAATCCAATTAGAGATTATTTTAATTATTTCCTTAATGATAAGCATTATCCCTTAGAAAAATTGAGATTTATCAGTCATAGCAGCGGAGCTATGGCAAATTTTTTATAAAAATTATGCATAAAATAATCTCATTCAAAGCATAAAAAGAGGACTTCCTACCATATTCTAGGAATTATCATCCTAGATTAATTGAAAGAATTTCATTACAATCATGGAGAAAATGAATTTTAATGTCATGCATAAAGGATAAATTTTTATATCAAAAGTGTTATTTTTACCATTTTTATTTCATGCATAGAAGTATGCATAATGGATAAATTTTTATATCAAAAGTGTTATTTTTACCATTTTTATTTCATGCATAGAAGTATGCATAATGGATAAATTTTTATATCAAAAGTGTTATTTTTACCATTTTTATTTCATGCATAGAAGTATGCATAATGGATAAATTTTTATATCAAAAGTGTTATTTTTACCATTTTTATTTCATGCATAGAAGTATGCATAATGGATAAATTTTTATATCAAAAGTGTTATTTTTATCATTTTTAATTTTCATGCATAGAAGTATGCATAAAAGAAAATTTTTATATCAAAAGTGTTACTTTTATCATTTTTAATTTTCATGCATAGAAGTATGCATAAAAGAAAATTTTTTTATATCAAAAGTGTTACTTTTATTATTTTTAATTTTCATGCATAGAAGTATGCATAAAAGAAAATTTTTTATATCAAAAGTGTTACTTTTATCATTTTTAATTTTCATGCATAGAAGTATGCATAAAGGAAAATTTTTTATATCAAAAGTGTTACTTTTATCATTTTTAATTTTCATGCATAGAAGTATGCATAAAAGAAAAAAATTTTATATCAAAAGTGTTACTTTTATCATTTTTAATTTTCATGTATAGAAGTATGCATAAAAGAAATTTTTTTATATCAAAAGTGTTACTTTTATCATTTTTAATTTTCATGCATAGAAGTATGCATAAAGGAAAATTTTTTATATCAAAAGTGTTACTTTTATCATATTGGATTTCATGCATAGAGGTATGCATAAAAGTTGATTATTTTATTATAAAAGTGTGACTTTTATCATAATTGAATTTCATGCATAGAGGTATGCATAAAAGTTGATTATTTTATTGTAAGAGTGTTACTTTTATCATATTGGATTTCATGCATATAGGTATGCATAAAAGATATTCTTTTTATACTAAAAGTGTGATTTTCCTCATAAATGGGTTTTATGCTTAACTTAGATGCATAAGAGAAATTCTTTTATTCTAAAAGTGTAATTTCCTACCAAATTGAATTTATGCATAAGAAGATGCATAAAAGATTGATTTTAATTTCGAAAGTGTTAGTCTCCTTAAATGGAATTTATGTATAAATAAATGTGTAGAGAAATCTTATATCAAATATAAGAATTTTCTTTATAAAAAAAAAGATGCGTATGGAAAGTGATAGGATGTGATAAGAGGTGTATGAGATGTGATAAGAATTGATAAGATGCGTATGGAAAGTGATAGGATGTGATAAGAGGTGTATGAGATGTGATAAGAATTGATAAGATGCGTATGGAAAGTGATAGGATGTGATAAGAGGTGTATGAGATGTAAAAAGATGTGATAAGATGTGTATGAGATGTAATAAGAATTGATAAGATGCGTATGGAAAGTAATAGGATGTGATAAGAGGTGTATGAGATGTGATAAGAATTGATAAGATGCGTATGGAAAGTGATAGGATGTGATAAGAGGTGTATGAGATGTGATAAGAATTGATAAGATGCGTATGGAAAGTGATAGGATGTGATAAGAGGTGTATGAGATGTAAAAAGATGTGATAAGATATGTATGAGATGTGATAAGAATTGATAAGATGCGTATGGAAAGTGATAGGATGTGATAAGAGATGTATGAGATGTAAAAAGATGTGATAAGATGTGTATGAGATGTGATAAGAATTGATAAGATGCGTATGGAAAGTGATAGGATGTGATAAGAGATGTATGAGATGTAAAAAGATGTGATAAGATGTGTATGAGATGTGATAGAATGTGTTAAGATGAGTTAGGATGTGTTAAGATGTATATGGGATGTGTTAGGACGAGAATGAATGTAATATGGTTGTATGAATGTGATGTGGATGTATACATGTAGATGTATATGTATGAATGTGAATGTTGATGTGGATGTGGATGTATGGATGTAGATACGGATGTGTATGTATGTATATGGATATGGATGTATAAATGAGGATGTGAAAATGGAGGTATACATGTAGATATGGATGTATGGATGTGAATGTGGATGTATGGATGTGAATGTGGATGTGGATGTGGATGTATGGATGTGGATATGGATGTGTATGTATGAATGTGGATATGGGATGTGGATGTATAAATGAGGATGTGAAAATGGATGTATGCATGTAAATGTGGATGTATGGATGTGAATGTGAATGTGTATGTGAATTAATGTGTCGTCAATATGAGGAAATGGATGAGAATGAGTACACATTGAATGGAATGTGGAATAAGTAATGTGGACTAAGGAGGATAATGTGGAAAGACGAGAGTTCGATTTAGAAACTGTATTTTATGACTGTTTGTAAATGACTGTTTTATGTCAAGAATGCTGGGGAAGCATTTTGACCGTCTTGTGGATTAAGGTCATGAAGACCTAACTGTTAAAGTTGCAACTGCTGACGGAGAGTCAATGGAGGACGTCTCGCGTAGCAAGGTCGACCGAGGTCTTGACCAGCCTCGGTTCGATTTAAATGGTGAGCTTCCGGTACGGTGGATGAGGGACCAAGGAAGCGGCCTATGAGTGAAGCGCTAGGTCACCTGCGAAGGATCCTAGAGGGTGCTGACCATACGGTGCTCGGGCTCTGGGTCACCGAAGATACCCACACGTGCGTCGTGGAAGATATTGGAACAAGGAGTAAGAGTTGTTTTCTGAAACCGGGCATGGATCTGGTTGATTGACCTTGCTGGTCCTCAACAGATGAGTCCATGGCTCTTTTATATGGATCTGTGGGTTGATCTTGCTGATCTTCCACAGAGATTCCATTCTATTATATGAATATATTGCCGGTTACTATGAGCTAGGAACCATGGAAAAGGCCCCTGAGAGAACAGGTGGTGAGCGTTCTGGTTGCCAATGATGCCATAAGTATACTGATGAAAGAATGACTGGAAATAAGGATTCAACCAGAGACTTTGAGGTTTGTCATCAGTGACATAATGGTTTTATTAAAGGATTGTTTTAAAGCTAGTTGATGCTAAGAAAAAGGCAATTTCATATTGGGTGTGTAAGTGGTATGACTAGTTTTATGTTTGCATGAACTTCCGGCTAGGGGGCCTTGGAACTCTTTTCCTTGGTACCCGGGACAAAACCTAACCAAATTCCAAATTGGATCCCATCACTACAGTGGTTGGGCGGTTGACTAACCCATGGGATCGGATGGGGTTAGGCTGGATTGATGGATCCGTAAATCGAGATTTAATTTCTATTATTACCATAGATGAAGTAAATCCCGGATAGAAATTGTTCTATGGATAGGAATCAACGGCTGTGCCTCTTGATGGGGAAAAAAGCGTTGATCCCAATGATCCAAGTGCAAGTTCTTCCTTGATTGACCAAGTACCGTTAAAGGTGCAGTCAGATCAGTTTGATCAGTAATGATCTTGACTACGTTAGAGTAAAGAGTTATCCTGGTGGAATCGCCGTGCTTTCCGGGTAAAGGAAGTTTTTTTGGTTTTGGTTTTGGACAAACCGACGGATTAGTCTCTTGTCCGGATATCCGTGGGCGAGGCCCCGAGTGTGGGACCCCTGTCCCGCGCGAGAAGTGCTACTTCCGCTGCTAGTACCCCGAATCCGTTGCTCGGTGGGAACAGGGATCTCACAGTTGGTATCAGAGCGGCTTTTGAAAGCTAATAAAGATAATTAAATTCTTATCTGAAATTGGTAATAAGAATTCAGAAACAGCATTTTCATAATGTATTTTCATTCCGTAAGCTTCTTTAATGAAGAAATTTTAATCAAAGAAATTGTTTTTATAGATGGAAGTTCCCCATTTATCTGGTATTCCCGACCTCACCCAGTCTCAAGATATGATTGCATTTGCCTTCGAGCATCTCATCTCTTCCGCTTCAACACGAAAAGCCGAGCAAGACTCGCACGCCATTTCGAGGAATTATATTTTCCTAACCCAGTGGAGAGACAACAGCATAAGTGGGTTGCAGGGCTATATATCCACGCCTCTTATAACCGGCGTGCAATGCTGAGGCAGAACCTCTCATTGGCCATGATTTTGATAAAGCTGAAAATGACGCGTGGTGTCATTCTATATCTTTCAACGCCTCAAAATTTCAGACGTGCTTGCCGAGTTTATAGACTCCTTAGTCGATTTATCCCTAAGGAGAAAATAATAGCTCCCTTCGCAGTTAGAGAACTTATGTAACAGGGCATGACTATGGCCCAGTACCGTCGTCTTATACGTCTCTCGAAGAGATTTTGAATTTTGGAGCCGAGCCACTCTATGTAATTATTGCAACTTGTATATAAATATACAAATGTTTTTTTTAACGGACGATCGGATAAAGAAAAATCTATTTATCAGACTTAAGTCATAGATATCCAATAAGATCAACTGAGGAGCAAATTATGTCAAAAGTTTATCAAGACGCACAAAAAGGTTGTAATTGTTTGATATAATTCATACAAATTATTAATTCAAATTGAAATTCGTAAATTAGTAATTGGGTCTTCAATTGGAAGTACCGCAATTGTATGGAACCCTGACTTGCTTGAGACCTAGACATGATGGTATTTACCTTATAGTTTCGAGTATCATGACTATCCGTATATACCGAGGGTATAACTGCAGCTCTTTACCGACAGTATATACGAGTAAATCTAAGACTTGAAATTATAAGCGTTAATGCTATCCAGATGATGATTTTGAATGTGGTTGATATGATTTTTAATTCTGTTTGGGAACTGATGAATTGATTTGGATTCTGATTGAAAAATGATGATCCTTGAAAATGGGTTGAAATGTAATAAGCTGAGCGAAACCACAATGTGGATGATTGGGACGAGTCCCTGTAATGATAAATGATGAAAATGATTCAGCAAATCACTATGAGATTAGTGGATTATGTTGTCAAATTGCTACTGTTAATACTTGAGACGGTAGATCAAGTTAAGGAATGACAAATTGAGAACTTGCTTAACTTAAATTCCGTGGAGGAATGTTCAGAAGGAAATTTTCGGTCTAATGGACCATTATCGTGTTAAAGATATGAATGATATGATTTGAATGAATTGTTATTTAATGATGAATTCTATATAAGGGATATTTATCCCCATATTCTGTTGGGTTGACCGGAATATAAGGAACCCCAGAATAAATTGGATCTTAAGCAAAAAAGTTGTCCTCTACTTGCGAGATGAGGACATCTTGCACCTTTTAAGTGGGGTAGAATGTAAGATTCCTCCCCCAGCCTTAGAGGTATACAGGAGTAAGAATCTCCCTTTCTGATCTTATAATTATTCTCTCTCTAAAATAAAAGAAAGATTCTGTTTAAAAAAGGAAGAACCTTTTTCCTGAATACTTCTCAAGAGTCCCACCTGTTTTAAGGATTCAGAACAACGAGTTCAGAAGTGAGAATCGATGTTTTGGATATCAAGGTTTTGGTCTCGAGTACGGCCCAAAAGAAGTTCTTTATCTCTTGGGAAGTATAAGAAGTTATCTCCCAGATATTGTGGACCAAAGAAAGTAGGTGATTTAGCTTACGAACTTCTTTTATCTCCTCATCTCAAAGTTCTGAATGCCTTCTATAGAAAAATGTGCCAAACCCAAATCATGGAAAGACGGTAAAACTTCAGTGGCAAGTTACCGTTGGCTTCTAAGTTACGCTAGCTCCTTCCTTTATATAAGTCGTAACTTTTACTTGTCCTTCACAGTAATCTTACTTCCATCGATCTTCTTTCTTTCTTAATCTCCTTCATGGCTTGGCAACAAGAATTAGTTTTATCCATGATGATTTCTCACCTTCAAGACGCAAGGGAGTCTGTGAAGAAAGATTTTTTAGAGCAGTATGAGCGCTCACTTTTCCCTCACTTGGGAACTTCTGTAGCGCAGACAAAATGGCGGACCTATCAAGACATAACTAGGGTAACACCCTGGGGTCAGCAGCACTTTCGTAACAATGTCCGCTTGGCCATGGTTATTGAAGCTTTGGGTTTGGGTCCCCGATACTACTGCGTCATGAGATCAAGGCATCCTGGGTTTTCTGAGCGGGTCTTCTTACTGGCGTGTTTTCTTCCTCATGAGAAGATATGCCTTTACCCCATTTTTGGCTTGCCTCTCAGAGGTCCTTTTGTTAGAACACCTCATACCACTGAGATAGGCGCAGCAATAACCCACAGAATCATTCCCATAGATGAGTTACCTTATACTTGTGCAGCTTGTGAGGACTGCTTTTGTGACCATATGATGGACGGGCTTATGGAAGTGTAAAGAGTTCCTCTATCTTTACTGTATAAGTTCCGAGAATGAATAAAGTTTAAATCTTGTTCGTATTTTGAATCTTGCTCTCTTTAAGACTTATCTTGGTGGTTAATCTTGATTAAAATTTTTCTCTAAGTCTCATATTCGTGAATCTTGCGAAATTATCACAAGTTGCGAGATGAGGATATCTCGCGTTTTTTAAGTGGGGTAGAATGTAAGATTCCTCCCCCAACCCCTTTTTGATGTCTAGTATCTTCCCCTGTAATCAACCCTCTTCAGAAATATAAAGACCCTGTTGCTAACTATTTTAGCCTAGAGAGAGAAAAATTATTCTAGAGAGAGAATATTCAGATTTTGAATATTTTTGGATAGAAAAATATCTCTTATAATTCAGATGAGTTCCCCTGAAACAGAAATTCAAAAAGAATTTTCCAATGTGCAGTTGGAATTAATTGGAAATAGGTATAAAGAACCTTAGTCTAAGGGTCTAGATTTTCAGAAATCTTTAGACTATGGTCCAATTAAGGTTCCTATGGACCAATAGCATTAATCCATGTGTAGGGAAAAGATAAATCCAAATTGTAAAAAGAAGATACCCAAAAATGAGTAAATGCTCACATAAGGTGAAGAGTTGAAAATGTACAAGGTTTATTAGTAAAAAACTATGAGCAATATTAAAAATATGAGATATTTTGGGTATCCAAAAATGAGTAAATGCTCACATAAGATGAAGAGTTGAAAATGTACAAGGTTTATTAGTAAAAAACTATGAGCAATATTAAAATGATGCCATTATGACACATATGTAAGGAAGGGAAATTCTTTAAAGGAGGTGCATATTTCACATAAGATGAAGAGTTGAAAATGTACAAGGTTTATTAGTAAAAAACTATGAGCAATATTAAAATGATGCCATTATGACACATATGTAAGGAAGGGAAATTCTTTAAAGGAGGTGCATATTTCACATAAGATGAAGAGTTGAAAATGTACAAGGTTTATTAGTAAAAAAACTATGAGCAATATTAAAATGATTCCATTATGCCACATATGTAAGGAAGGGGAGTTCTTTAAAGGAGGTGCATATTTCACATGCTTGAATGAGTTTTAAACTCATAAAAATTGAGATATTTCATCTCTCCTCTCTCCTCATTCAAGTCTAGTTCCAAAAAGTTAGCTTAACTGACCTAAAAATGGTCAAATATTGACCAAACTGATTTAGAAAATTCTAGAATCAGTTTGTTTGGTTAGGAGCTCAATTTTTCCTATAAATAGAAGCCTCCCCCTTGTTGAAAAATAGATAGTGTTTATGCATCGTTACTCTACTCCACCTAAGCCAAGAACTGTGAATTCATTTAATAATTCACTAGTTTTTGGAGCTTCCCTCTTTCTTCAATCCCCATTAGTGGCTCCATCAACATACTTAACCAATTGATTGGTTGGGGGCCTCTACCGTGAACAAAGAATCAAGCAAGTTGTAAGGTAATTAGTGAATATTGATCTTTCTATAATTTCTCAATGTTTCTCTCTTCTCAACCCCTCTCAAGCTTGAGAAATTTAATTGGTATGGTTTTTTTTTAAATGCTATTGAAGTTTGAATAGTAGTGAAGAGTTACATAATGCTATTGAAGTTAATTTTCATTTATGTTTAAATTCTAATGATTTTTATGTAAATTCTCTCTCTCACTCAAGAAATGGTCATACTCATGACCCGTTCTCAATCCAAATCAAGCTTTTCATAAAGCTTTTCCTTAACCCAAGATTAAGCTATGCTTGAGGCCAAATTAATGGCTTTTTTCTATGCTTTTAGTTTATGTATATTAATGATTCAATCCATTATGGATTAATAATCCAATTAGAGATTATTTTAATTATTTCCTTAATGATAAGCATTATCCCTTAGAAAAATTGAGATTTATCAGTCATAGCAGCGGAGCTATGGTAAAATTTTTATAAAAATTATGCATAAAATAATCTCATTCAAAGCATAAAAAGAGGACTTCCTACCATATTCTAGGAATTATCATCCTAGATTAATTGAAAGAATTTCATTACAATCATGGAGAAATTGAATTTTAATGTCATGCATAAAGGATAAATTTTTATATCAAAAGTGTTATTTTTACCATTTTTATTTCATGCATAGAAGTATGCATAATGGATAAATTTTTATATCAAAAGTGTTATTTTTACCATTTTTATTTCATGCATAGAAGTATGCATAATGGATAAATTTTTATATCAAAAGTGTTATTTTTACCATTTTTATTTCATGCATAGAAGTATGCATAATGGATAAATTTTTATATCAAAAGTGTTATTTTTACCATTTTTATTTCATGCATAGAAGTATGCATAATGGATAAATTTTTATATCAAAAGTGTTATTTTTATCATTTTTAATTTTCATGCATAGAAGTATGCATAAAAGAAAAATTTTATATCAAAAGTGTTACTTTTATCATTTTTAATTTTCATGCATAGAAGTATGCATAAAAGAAAATTTTTTTATATCAAAAGTGTTACTTTTATCATTTTTAATTTTCATGCATAGAAGTATGCATAAAAGAAAATTTTTTATATCAAAAGTGTTACTTTTATCATTTTTAATTTTCATGCATAGAAGTATGCATAAAGGAAAATTTTTTATATCAAAAGTGTTACTTTTATCATTTTTAATTTTCATGCATAGAAGTATGCATAAAAGAAAAATTTTTTATATCAAAAGTGTTACTTTTATCATTTTTAATTTTCATGTATAGAAGTATGCATAAAAGAAAATTTTTTATATCAAAAGTGTTACTTTTATCATTTTTAATTTTCATGCATAGAAGTATGCATAAAGGAAAATTTTTTATATCAAAAGTGTTACTTTTATCATATTGGATTTCATGCATAGAGGTATGCATAAAAGTTGATTATTTTATTATAAAAGTGTGACTTTTATCATAATTGAATTTCATGCATAGAGGTATGCATAAAAGTTGATTATTTTATTGTAAGAGTGTTACTTTTATCATATTGGATTTCATGCATATAGGTATGCATAAAAGATATTCTTTTTATACTAAAAGTGTGATTTTCCTCATAAATGGATTTTATGCTTAACTTAGATGCATAAGAGAAATTCTTTTATTCTAAAAGTGTAATTTTCTACCAAATTGAATTTATGCATAAGAAGATGCATAAAAGATTGATTTTAATTTCGAAAGTGTTAGTCTCCTTAAATGGAATTTATGTATAAATAAATGTGTAGAGAAATCTTATATCAA
Organism: Cibotium barometz; assembly: GCF_041138505.1. Classification (NCBI taxonomy): domain Eukaryota; kingdom Viridiplantae; phylum Streptophyta; class Polypodiopsida; order Cyatheales; family Cibotiaceae; genus Cibotium; species Cibotium barometz. Next base: position 53,221,301 of record NC_141062.1, read on the forward strand.
ATATAAGAATTTTCTTTATAAAAAAAAAGATGCGTATGGAAAGTGATAGGATGTGATAAGAGGTGTATGAGATGTGATAAGAATTGATAAGATGCGTATGGAAAGTGATAGGATGTGATAAGAGGTGTATGAGATGTGATAAGAATTGATAAGATGCGTATGGAAAGTGATAAGATGTGATAAGAGGTGTATGAGATGTAAAAAGATGTGATAAGATGTGTATGAGATGTGATAAGAATTGATAAGATGCGTATGGAAAGTGATAGGATGTGATAAGAGGTGTATGAGATGTGATAAGAATTGATAAGATGCGTATGGAAAGTGATAGGATGTGATAAGAGGTGTATGAGATGTGATAAGAATTGATAAGATGCGTATGGAAAGTGATAGGATGTGATAAGAGGTGTATGAGATGTAAAAAGATGTGATAAGATATGTATGAGATGTGATAAGAATTGATAAGATGCGTATGGAAAGTGATAGGATGTGATAAGAGATGTATGAGATGTAAAAAGATGTGATAAGATGTGTATGAGATGTGATAGAATGTGTTAAGATGAGTTAGGATGTGTTAAGATGTATATGGGATGTGTTAGGACGAGAATGAATGTAATATGGTTGTATGAATGTGATGTGGATGTATACATGTAGATGTATATGTATGAATGTGAATGTTGATGTGGATGTGGATGTATGGATGTAGATACGGATGTGTATGTATGTATATGGATATGGATGTATAAATGAGGATGTGAAAATGGAGGTATACATGTAGATATGGATGTATGGATGTGAATGTGGATGTATGGATGTGAATGTGGATGTGGATGTGGATGTATGGATGTGGATATGGATGTGTATGTATGAATGTGGATATGGGATGTGGATGTATAAATGAGGATGTGAAAATGGATGTATGCATGTAAATGTGGATGTATGGATGTGAATGTGAATGTGTATGTGAATTAATGTGTCGTCAATATGAGGAAATGGATGAGAATGAGTACACATTGAATGGAATGTGGAATAAGTAATGTGGACTAAGGAGGATAATGTGGAAAGACGAGAGTTCGATTTAGAAACTGTATTTTATGACTGTTTGTAAATGACTGTTTTATGTCAAGAATGCTGGGGAAGCATTTTGACCGTCTTGTGGATTAAGGTCATGAAGACCTAACTGTTAAAGTTGCAACTGCTGACGGAGAGTCAATGGAGGACGTCTCGCGTAGCAAGGTCGACCGAGGTCTTGACCAGCCTCGGTTCGATTTAAATGGTGAGCTTCCGGTACGGTGGATGAGGGACCAAGGAAGCGGCCTATGAGTGAAGCGCTAGGTCACCTGCGAAGGATCCTAGAGGGTGCTGACCATACGGTGCTCGGGCTCTGGGTCACCGAAGATACCCACACGTGCGTCGTGGAAGATATTGGAACAAGGAGTAAGAGTTGTTTTCTGAAACCGGGCATGGATCTGGTTGATTGACCTTGCTGGTCCTCAACAGATGAGTCCATGGCTCTTTTATATGGATCTGTGGGTTGATCTTGCTGATCTTCCACGGAGATTCCATTCTATTATATGAATATATTGCCAGTTACTATGAGCTAGGAACCATGGAAAAGGCCCCTGAGAGAACAGGTGGTGAGCGTTCTGGTTGCCAATGATGCCATAAGTATACTGATGAAAGAATGACTGGAAATAAGGATTCAACCAGAGACTTTGAGGTTTGTCATCAGTGACATAATGGTTTTATTAAAGGATTGTTTTAAAGCTAGTTGATGCTAAGAAAAAGGCAATTTCATATTGGGTGTGTAAGTGGTATGACTAGTTTTATGTTTGCATGAACTTCCGGCTAGGGGGCCTTGGAACTCTTTTCCTTGGTACCCGGGACAAAACCTAACCAAATTCCAAATTGGATCCCATCACTACAGTGGTTGGGCGGTTGGCTAACCCATGGGATCGGATGGGGTTAGGCTGGATTGATGGATCCGTAAATCGAGATTTAATTTCTATTATTACGATAGATGAAGTAAATCCCGGATAGAAATTGTTCTATGGATAGGAATCAACGGCTGTGCCTCTTGATGGGGAAAAAAGCGTTGATCCCAATGATCCAAGTGCAAGTTCTTCCTTGATTGACCAAGTACCGTTAAAGGTGCAGTCAGATCAGTTTGATCAGTAATGATCTTGACTACGTTAGAGTAAAGAGTTATCCTGGTGGAATCGCCGTGCTTTCCGGGTAAAGGAAGTTTTTCCGGTTTCGGTTTTGGACAAACCGACGGATTAGTCTCTTGTCCGGATATTCGTGGGCGAGGCCCCGAGTGTGGGACCCCTGTCCCGCGCGAGACGTGCTACTTCTGCTGCTAGTACCCCGAATCCGTTGCTCGGTGGGAACAGGGATCTCACAGTTTAACTTTCTCCAACACTCTAGTCTATAATGCGGCTCCACCAACCCTCCCGTTACAAGCTCCTCAACAAGGAAATGGTGGCCAGGTTAGCTTGGCTATCTTTTAAAAAAGAGTTCTTTCTTTTCTTTAATATAAATGTTAATAAATGTGTATCTTTTCCTTTAAAAAAAATAAAATAAAATTGTATGAAGCTACGATTTGAAGTGATGCTGTATTCAATGAATTTGAAGTGATGCTGTATTCAATGAATTGTATTGATGAATTGTATTGAAATTGTTATCTTTAAGAGAAAGAGTGTAAGTTTTTCCTGGCTTTGACGCTAACTCCGTTCCGTGCTTGTGTAGTCGGGCGGCGTCGTTAGCAAAGCCTAGGAATGGCCCAAGGTATCCCTCATACCATTGGGAGAATAAGGTTCACCGATTGAGGCGAGAGATTATGATGTTGTCTAGTTCTGAGGGCCTAGGCTAGTGCGGTGAATAAGCCCACCCTAGTGCGTAGACATCCCTCTGAGGGGTAAGAGGATCGAGCGATGGATCCTGAGAGGGCGACAGGCTGGCTTGAGTCCTTGCCAACGGTCGACGATGAGGTGTATGGTCTCGTAGGGTTTTGCCCAGCATGTAGAGGCTAGAAGGCCAAATTCTAGATCATCGGCAGTATAAAGGAAAAGAATAAGAGAGCCGGTTTAGCTTGTATGGGATTGATTCATGTATAAACTTTTTTTTATAAATCTTTTCTTTGGCATTATTGTACTATGGCAAAGGGCTGTTTAACAAACCTTGTGAAAAGGGCCTTAATTAAGGAACATGTTTATTTATGTCAAACTGTGTGGTAGAATTAATTAGAAAACAAAATTGACGCGTGAGTAGGGTGGAAAGTGGGAGGATGGAATGCCCCGATGGCACCATCCTACGGACGGGTGGACCCGATTAGTCGGGTAGCCAACAGATTAAGTGAAACCCCTATGCTAGATAAATAGGTTCTCGAGCAATTCTATTCTAGAAGACTAGGCTAGCGGCTGTGCCTTGCATGGATGAGGAAAAAAGCGTTGTCTCTAGGAATCAAGACTAGTAGTTGCCCAAATTATGATCAATTACTCTATGGGTGATTTGATTTTTAGAAGATCACGCTCCCCTTGCGGGATAGGACTAGGTCTTACCTATGAATCGTATCCTTGAATCTCTGCATGGTCAAGGTGTCGATGAATAGGAAATTTTCTCCAAGTTAAGACTTAGTGGACTATCTTAAGTGTTTCCCCTATTTTGGAAGGGGGGAACCTTACACTATGGCCTTAACCAAAAAAACTTCCACTTCATCTCTATCCTTGTGAGTTCATAATATATCACAAACAAAGTAAAAAATTCTCTTTGCTTTGAATTGTAATATAGCACCATCGAGGACCACACTTAATGTTGTTCCTATTTGATCCCTTAACCTTTCTTCAGCCACCTATCATGTCAGGAGAAACCAATATTGGACAAATCGAGTAGATCATGTACCTTATCATTCAATACATAGGAATGGATAGTCTTCTTCACATCACCCAACACCGCTCTAGAAATATGAAATGTGAACCAATACGGTGACTTGGTTGAATACTAGTGCATTGATTGGCTCTCATTTTTCTCTTTAAACGAATAATTCTCCATGAAGTTAATGACCAAGACCACAATAACGCTTGGAAAAATTAATAAACATTCCTTAAATTTTTGAGCTTTCCACTTATAGATGAAGTTATACTCGATAAAGCTGTTGATGTGTGCTTTGAACAAGGAAAGTAGATCCATGCATGGCAACTTCTTCACAACAAGATCCTTTGTTTTCTTGTTGTTCCCCTCATCAATATCAACCTTGCCAGTCTTGATGTCCTCAAAAACCTTGATATAGAACTCTAAATCCTTCTTGTCATTCTCTCTTGGAAGAAACAGCACCAGCCATTCCAATGCCAATGGCTACAGTTTTCCATCAAACATTTATGTGCATGAAACATGGACATATAATGCTTGGTACATAGTATCGGATTCCCAAAATGTTTGTGACACTCTTATATATAGCTGTGCAGCCAATTGACCCTAACTCCCCACATACAGAATAAGTATATGTGCATGCTGGCCCATGGATACCAAAGCACCGATGGCACATCTAATGTCAGTGCTTTTAACTACTTTAAAGCAGTATTCAGTTTTGTCAGTGCTTTTAACTACTTTGAAGTAGCATTCACTAAATATCAATATTTGTAACTACATTAAAGTAGTACTTACAAGTTGTCAATGCTTTTAATTGCTTTAAAGTAGTATTCACTTGTTAGTGCTTTTAACTACTTTAAAGTAGTATTCACATGTTAGTGCTTTTAACTACTTTAAAGTAGTATTCCACTGATTTGTCAGTAGTTTTAACTACATTAAAGTAGTACTTACTAGTTGTCAATGCTTTTAATTGCTTTTTTAAAGTAGTATTCACTTGTCAATGCTTTTAACTAATTTAAAGCAGTCTTAACTTGTTAGTGCTTTTAACTACTTTAAAGTAGTATTCACTTGTTAGTGCTTTTAACTACTTTAAAGTAGTATTCTCATTGGTTATCAATGCTTTTAACTACTTTAAAGCTATATATTACTTATAACTGCTTAACTAGGTTGCACTAGTTAGTGATTTTAACTGCTTTAAAGCAGTATATATTGCTTCTAAGAGCTTTAATTGGTATCATCACTTTTAATTGGTATCATCACTAACTAGGTTGCACTAGTTAGTGATTTTAACTACTTTAAAGCATTATATATTGCTTCTAAGAGCTTTAATTGGTATCATCACTTTTAATTTCTTCAAAGAAATATATTTCTTCTAAGTGCTTGGTTGTGCTTTGAACTACTTTAAGGCAGTATATTACTTCTAAGTGTTTGATAGTGCTTCATTGGTTGTTAATAAATTTTAACTGTTTTTAATTGCTTTAAAGCAATATAGAGGCAATATATTGCTTCTAAGTGCTTGACAGTGCTTCACTTGTTGTGCTTTTCATTGCTTTAAATCAATATATTACTTCTAAGTGTTCGCTTGTTGGCAGTGCTTCACTGGTTATGCTTTTAACTATTTTAAAGCAGTATATTGCTTCTAAGTGTTTAAGAGTGCTTCACTGGTTTTGTTAATGAGTTCTAACTACTTTGAAGCTCTCATACAAATTGACCTTAACCGTGCTTTCTATTATTTTGGTAGGTTGTGCTCTATAGAAGATTCCAAGAGCGTTATCCATAGCTAAGATCTTTGTACGATGTTTTGAGATCCTAAAGATCTTTGTAAGATGCTTTGAGAGCCTAAAGGTATATTTTGTGCACAAGTTACAAGATCAATATACTTGTTACTATGTAATACTGACAAGTAGTTAAAAGCACTGACAAGTGAATACTGCTCTAAAGTAGTTAAAAGCACTGAAAAGTGAATACTGCTTCAAAGTAATTAAAAGCATTGACAACCTGTAAATACTACTTTAAAGTAAGTAAAAAACTTTGGCAACTAGTGAATATTGCGCAACCATCTGTCCAATAGAAACTAAGTTCTTCGTATATAATGTTGGAACATCAGGTACATCTACCAAGTACTTCATTTTTCGATCTTGCATAGATAATGGCACTTTACTAGCATGTAGAACGTAATATCATCACATGTTTCTACGTAACCTATTTTTCATTTTCTACATGTCTCTAAAATACTTTCCATGACTGGTCATGTGGTTTAGAGGTTCCAGAATCCATATACAAAGCATCTCTAGATTCTAACACGTATCTCTTATTGTAGAACTGAGAGCATATGATGCCACATCACAAACAACTGCCCACTTTTGTCATCACCCTCTTTCCTTGATAAAGCATAATTACCTTGGTCCAACTTTCCACTCTTGGTATCATTCTTCTTTTTATAGTAGTCCTTTACCATGTACCTTGGTTTGCCACAGTAATAGCACTCTATATTATTTGCATTTTGATTTCTTTCCCAACCACCTCCACCTCTCTGGCTCTTTCTACCTCTAGAGTGGCCTCTTCCACCTAGTATTTGCACATATGATTCTTGTTACTGTTCAGCCATACTTTTTATTTTCAAAATAGCCTCGACCTCGGCCTCTAGATGATGATTTCCCTTTACCTCTATCTGTATTTGAGTAGACGGCCTACTTATCTAAATTTGTATAAGATGAACCTCCCCCAATATTCATCTCCTAGATGAGAATAACAATTATTCCTAAAAATTAAGAAAGTTCTCTTGAACTCCAATGGAGGTTTAAAACTGGTTGTATTCCTTGCCAAGACCATTCAAGGTCATTAAAACCATATCATGATTATCTACTAGTGATCCAATATAAGCAAGGGCATCTGTAAGTCCTTTAGCCTTACCGAGTAATTATTTATAAAAATCAACTTTCCTCTCGTCACATTTTTTGGAGACAACATGCGAGACAACATGGGAGACAGCTCTAGAGCTTTTGGAGATGCTGCTGCTGTCCTCCTCTCCATCAGATCAGGGTTATATTAACAGAGAAGTTGCTACCGATTACGATTATCGCAAGCTGATCCCAACCATCACCGCGACGATACTGGGGGTCTCGTTGCGTGCTACTGAATACTCCGTTCGCATCCTATGCCGGTTGTGCGTGGATGATGGATGTTGCCGTGAAGCTGTTGAGAGGGGTGCAGTAGCCGAGGTGCTCATGGTGCTCCAACTAGCTCAGGCCTACACTGCGAGCACATGGAAGAAGAAAGCCGTGGTGCTCCTCAGGCTTCTCTGTAGGAAAGGATGCCGAGTTCCTCGAATTTACCTGCAGCCTACACGTAAAATCCCTGGCAATGGAGTCCAGACAGCTGCGTCAAGGGACACTATTTAAAAGTTCAAGTAGGCGTTGAACAGATTTTTGGACTCAAAACAGGCAAAATGGGCATGACATTGACAAGACATAAATTCTTTCAACGCCCAAATACATAGTTAAAAAATTCCCGTAAGTTGAAACAATTGCAAAAGCACAATAACTTAACCTATGAACCAAGGTGAACTAATGCTCAACAAATAGCTTTTGAACTTGGGGTCTATACTTCTGTACAGTTACCTATTCTTTTGACAATAATATATTGATTTAGTAAAAAAAGAAGAAGCTTTTAAACAACTAAGCTTTCACAATTACAATGGTACCTAATACTACTTGAAAAGATATAATAGATATCCATAGTCTCACACTAGCCTATCGTGATGCATTAATTAATGCGGGTTCCCACCCATGAATTAAACTACGGTTATAAACCTTAGTCCAAAAAACCTTACTTAAACTAAGGTCATGGACCCCACCCTTAATGCACCTATTACTGTACAACAAAAGTCATAGCGCCTTACTCGACCTTAGTCCATTAAACCTTACTCAAACTAAGCTTATAAACCTTAGTCCATGTCATGGACCCCACTCTAATTCAGTGCACTTGTTACTATGCAGCACTAGTCCTCGACCTCACCTCCTAATTTAGCCCCACCACAGCTCCCCAATTTGCACATCTTCAAAGCTCCCACTTGCCCCCTCGGCGTGCCCCCACAAAAGAAACCCCACAATAGAATCCCCCTAATTTAGTCCCACCATAGCTCCCCAATTTGCACATCTTCAAAGCCCCCCCGCCCCCTCGACGTGCCCCCACAAAAAAAACCCCCCTAATTTAGCCCCACCGTAGCTCCCCAATTTGCACATCTTCAAAGCCAACCCTGCCCCCTCGGCGTGCCCGCGCAAAAAAAACCCCACAAAAAAATCCCACCACCACACCCCACAACACACATACATGCACGCACGCGCACGCGCGCACGTACGCACACACACACACACACACACACACACAAGCATATTCATAGCCTTCAATCCTACCACCCACCACCCCTTGTCCACTTTGAGACACATTGAACTTGAAATTCAATAGAAAGAGTGATATAAGTGTGGGCACACACACACGCACACGCATGCCTCCCGCATGGACAAAATCCTACTACCCATCCCTCTTACATACACTTTGAAACACAAACTTGAAACTCAATAGAAAGAGTGATCTAAGTGTGGGCACACACACATACACACACACACACACACATGCATGCCCCACGCACAAAATCCCACTTGAGAGAGAGAGAGAGAGAGAGAGAGAGAGCAAGAGAGAGAGAGAGAAGCATGTGTGACAAACCTTAAAGATGCACAAAGAAATCCAAAATTTATTTGATTTCCTTTTTCGGCTTAAGAAATCTAAGGGTTACAAGAAACTTTAAAAAACCTTTGCTACATTGAGGTTTATAATTAAAATTTTCTCTCTTTCTTTCAGCTCCACCCCTTTAATCATGAGGGGAACATGTTTGAAGCACTAAATTTTTAATAAAATAAGTGTTTTTAGTCTATGCATGTGTCATATAGACCTTAAGCCTAAGATTGACATTGAGGATTCTATTTGCTTGTACCCTTTATGGTCCAACAACAATATTTAGATATCACAATAAGAGATCTACATTTTTCTACAGACATTTTTAAGGAGAGTTTCTTTCATGCATGTGATCTTACGTGCCTCAGTATTGTCGTCGATAAAATGTAATGGTGTTTTCGTCAGCATTAGCGTCGCTACGTGTGTCGGTTTGCATCGATATGTATAGCGGTATATGAGGATAAATTTACTTATTGCATTCTATCAAAAATATTAGTAAATACATTTGATTTGAGAATTTAAAGAGATTTTATGATTGTTCATCATGTACAAGGTTCATGGCTGCAAAGAGGTCAATTTTATGATTGTTTATCGTGTACAAGGTTCATGGCTCCAAAGAGATCAATTTCTAATGTGGCATTTGTATCTCTTATATCTTCAAACACGGGATTAAAAGGGAGTTAATTACCATCCATAGAAAGATTTGAGGATGTAATATCAGTAAGTTCACTAGAGGTGATGTGCCCTCCTAATATTCTATCAATTGATTCTCAATGACATCATCGTCCACAACATTTACATCTTTATTTTCAAATATGTGTTTGTCATCCACAACATTTACATCCACAACATTTACATCTTTATTTTCAAATATGTGTTTGCTTCGAGGTGTAGCTTGTATTACATATCAGCATTTGGTTTTGATAAAGCTAGTTGGAAGATTGCATGGTCTAAATTATAAGATCTATTGTGTTTTTTCCATTCTATAACAACAAAATGCTAATATCTAAAAGAAAAGTAATACACATTTTCTTAAAGTTATTACCTACCCACAATGTTATGGTAGTACAAATGTATTACGTGTGACTTTCTATCCATAAATTTGTTGAGGATAGCAAAGAATCCACTTTTACCTCGTCCAATTGTTGCATTTGGACCATTGTAGATCACTTTGAACCATTGAACATTAAGAATAAATATGTCAAATTGCCTATAATTTACATTTGTGATATCTTGTAAGATTCCACAATAATCAAGATTAGAGGTGAGAAGATTTGTATCATGTGCACTCGTTTGACTCCCTTGGAGAGAGTTAGCCATCCAGAATCAAAGGTCTTTCTTCTCTGATCTATACGCTCCACGTGAAAGTGACGACCATGGGACCCTCTTAATTTACGATATTACAATAAACATTTAAGCAAAAAGCTATCAATCATATGAGAAAAATAATTAAATAGGGTTATGTATATGCATCAACTTACTTACTCGGGGGGGTCACTCACAAAAAATGTAAATATCACGTGCGTTCAACAGAAGCATATTTTTAATTTATGAAACTTACAGAAATATATTTACATAAGGGTATGATTTAAAAAAATTTCAAAAAAATTTACAGATTCGTAAAGAAAAGGGGATATTATATGGATAAAAAAATTCACAGATAAAGGATTTAAAATATAGGCCTTGAACGCACGCGATAGGGGTATTCTACATATAGCGACCCCCCCGAGCTTACTTACATGCTCCTGTTTGCAAACTCCATGTCTCACTCATTGATCCTTTCACTCTGTTATCCCTTGCTTGCCTAAGATACTATCTAATGACATATCAATGGGAAGAAGTGTAAGCCTATGTGGGTATGGAAGATATCTAGGTTGTCTCCTGAAAAGTCTTCTAGCATTTGTTCTTTCAATGTGTGCCTCTTTATACCTATCAATCCACTTTTATATTTCTAGAGAATTCAAGATACCAAAATTTATTGATTTTATGTTGTAAGGATTCACCCATCTTACAAGTGATCCCATTTATTTATGGTGCCTCTCTAATTATATGCTCATTATATTTGTTATGCCAAAGTGGAGTTGATGCAAATTAATTTAACTAAGAAACTCTAAGATATATACCAGTGATTCTTGAACTAGCCAACATTCTGACATGCTCCCTTCAAGCCTTTCCCTTTGTATCACAAAAACCTTTAAGGTCTTACTGAATCTTTACCTACTATTGTAACCTCATCTACTACGTGTACTAATACATGTGCTTGGATAGTGAGAATAGATGTCGAAAATTGCTTCTAAGTTAAGCACACTGCTTGTATGGAGTTAATTCTTAGCTGCTCAATAGATTGTAAGTTGATCTCCTTTGAAGAAATCCATCTTACTAATCCATTGATCTTATAAATGGTAATCCTAATGTCTTCGGTTATATAGTATTTGATTGCAATAGGAAGAACAAACTACAAAGTAATACCATCCGCAAACATACATTAGTGAGTTAAGAAACTTGTGAACGAATGATGATAAATGAAGTCTCAAATAAAAGAGGTTGAAAGCCTATACAACTATAAGAACTTGTGCCAATCATGAGAATTCAAGCCACTGAAATTATTTTTGTGAAGGCACCCTCCTTGAGACAATGCATATGATCTATTGGTGTGAAAAGAATTAGGCAAAATTTGGACTCAAAATGGGTCCCTCTAAGAAATATCATGTCAACTTTTTCTGTAAAAAAACGGGCTAATGTTTACATTTTTACAAATATTTTTTTTAAAGTATTGTAGATTGGGAATCTACTCTTTGAGATCTTTTCAATGATATATAGCATGATGGCCAATTTTTCATATTCAAGAAGTTTCCAAATTGGTGATGACACATAACGTCATCACCAATTTGGGATCTTCTTAAATATGAGAAATTGGCCATCATGCTATGTATCATTGGAAATATCTCTAAGAGTATATTCCAAATCTAAAATCTCTTACAAATTTTGATTTGATTTGCAAAAAATCAACCATCAGGATGTTTTTTTTTTAAGATAACATGACATTAATTGTATTGAGATATCGAGCTCAACTAGTATTGTGAACATTGATGACCCTCCTCATGATAGATTCCACACTTATTCCACTGACATGGTTGGTGAGATTATGTTTGATACATCGCTAATGAATGACAGGCTATATGATAGACAAATTTAGATTAGTAGAGTATGGCATAGTTATAATGTCAGCTCATATGGACCGACCATTGTATGTCATAGTAGGCCAGTATTTTGCCTTATAATATGTATTGTTATCTCTTTAGTTAATGGTAGTAGAGAAGGAAAGAAAATAAAATAAATTTCAGCCATCCATCCGTGTCTTGTGTCAGTCCTGCTCTCTCTTGCGTGTGTGTGTGTTTGTTTATAAGGAACTCAAGGTCTCTCTCCCTTGCATTCTCTTTATGGTATATCAGAGCTTTGCTTCGTGTGAGAGTTAAGGAGGAAAGGAAGAGGCAAGAACAAGGCAAGCAAGGAAGTTATCTACGGGTAAGGGCATTCTTATCTCTTTCCCTCTTTGATTTTAGAGCAACTTCGGCAGCTATAAGAGCTATAGGCAGAGAGGGAAATCATTGTCTTAGATTGAGGCATTTTCTTGGATGAAGGAAGAAGAGCATATTGTGTGTAAATTTAGCATGTTTTAGTGCGATTTGGGAAGTGTTGTTATCTCTTTAGTTAATGGTAGTAGAGAAGGAAATAAAATAAAAAAAAATTCAGCCATCCATCCGTGTCTTGTGTCAGTCCTGCTCTCTCTTGCGTGTGTGTGTGTTTGTTTATAAGGAACTCAAGGTCTCTCTCTCCCTTGCATTCTCTTTATGGTATATCAGAGCTTTGCTTCGTGTGAGAGCTAAGGAGGAAAGGAAGAGGCAAGAACAAGGCAAGCAAGGAAGTTGTCTACGGGTAAGGGCATTCTTATCTCTTTCCCTCTTTGATTTTAGAGCAACTTCGGCAGCTATAAGAGCTATAGGCAGAGAGGGAAATCATTGTCTTAGATTGAGGCATTTTCTTGGATGAAGGAAGAAGAGCATATTGTGTGTAAATTTAGCATGTTTTAGTGCGATTTGGGAAGTGTTTTGGCTTTGCGAGTTTTTTGCAGTACTTTGTGAAGTGTTAATTTTGACTGTATATGCCCAATTTATGCTTCTGTGTAAAGTTACAATAGAAATTTGGTCACTAAATAGTCCATTCATAGAATATAAGTGTCACAAGTCTTGGTAGATGTATGTTATGTGATTGGTTCACATATAGTGGTATTATAACAGGTTTACGGTACCACTTTGTTGAAGATTGTAGGCAAGTTTTTTACAAACATTATTTAGTAAGTTGCTACAGGTAATCATGTCTTAAAAAGTTTAGGATGGCCAATTATTTTATGGAAAAAGGATATTGGGAATTCATCATAGGTGATAAAAAAGAACCTCCAGAGAGATGCTGAAGAAAATCCTACTCCACAACAGGTGCAATCATATAAACATGGCATGAAGAGCCATAAAGGAGCTATATTGGTTATCTATGAGTGTGCCAAACTCTATGATTGTGCATATATAGGAGAATAATTGCCTGAGGAGGCTACAACACAAATACCCAAGCTCGTAAGTTATAGCTAAAGCAGGAGTTGCATAATGTGACAAGAGGATAAGTGAGTATAAATGATTACTACTCGATGAAGGTTAAAGGGATTGCAAATACCCATGGTTCTATTGGATCACAAGTAGATGATGATGATATGGTGTCAGTGACCTTGAATGGTCTTGGAAAAGAACACAATAAAATCTAGACCTCCATTGGAGTTTGAGAGAGAATTTTCCTAATTTTCAAGAATTGATTGCCCTCCTCATCCGTGAAAAGATAAATATTAGGGGAGGATCGTCCTCTCATAATATAAATGGGCATGCGTTCTACTTAGATATACAGGTAGAGGCAAAGGCAGGTCGCTATCTAGAGGATAAGGTGGGTCAGTTTGGAATCGAAACTAGCAGCAGCAATAATAACAAGAAATCAATCTCATACATGTGGAAGAGGCCACTCTAGAGGAAGGGGAAGCTAGAGGTGCCGATGTGGTTGGCAAAGAAATCAGAGTGCAAATAGCATAGAGTTCTATTACTGTGGTAAATCAAAGCACATGGCAAAGGACTACTATAAAAAGTGGAATGATGTTAAAAGTGGAAAGTTACAACAAGGCAACCATGCATCGTCAAGTAAATAGGGTGGTGATAATGACAGAAGTGAGTAGCTGTTTGTGATACAACACATGCTAAGTTCTATGAGGAGACGTGTTAGGATCTAGGGATATTTGGTGTGTGGATTTTGGTGCCTCTAACCATATGACTAGTCATGGTGAGTGGTTTAGAGATATGCGTAAAATGAAAAAACTAGGATATGTTAAAACATGCGATAATATTGTGTATTACTGCGCATGTTGATAAAGTTCCATTGTCCATTCAAAATTTACTTCAAAGTTTAAGAGCAGGTGAATATAATTAGTAAATTAATTATAAAAATTCATTTTATGTGACTATGCAATATTTTTATGTGAGAAAGTAGTGCCAATGATGATGAATCTATGGAAAACAAATTGGCTCAATTCGAGGAAGAAAAGGTATATTTTCATCCATTTTATACGAAAATAGCTCTTCCCTTCCAACCAAGACTATACCCAAGTCTAACTAGGCTTGGTAAAAAAGTAGGTTAGGTAATGTACCAAACCTATGTGGAGACCCCTAAGGTGGCGATGCATGTGGCCACGTGTTTGATATGTCACCTACACATGGAATCATTCCACCTCAATGTGCTATCTCAATGTGCCAGGTCTCACTATGCCACCTTGTCATTGATGACATGGTATGCCACTCATTATTAATGACATGGAATTCCACCTCATTAGATGCCACGTCACATGCATTAACACATCATCAAGGAAGGAGAGCTGCCACCTCACTCAAATTACCACATTATTAGTCTATGCCCCATCAAAACATCCACCATGGATATATCACATCATCTTGAGTTGGTGCCACTTCAAGCCATTAGGGGGTCTAGCGAGGGGGTTTAAATTATCTTGCGTCGCTTATACGATGACGAATGTGTCGCTTAAGCGATGTCTAAAAATTTTTAAAAAAAAATTCGTCGCTTTCGAAGGCGTGGTTTAAGCGAATGTCTAAAACGACTGTTTTAGCGACGTTTGCATACTGATATACGTCGCTTAAGTGACGGCTAAAAAATTTATATCCCCGGCCCAGTCGCGGGAGAGAGATTTGTTTCTGCAAGGTGCGCACGGATAGAGGATCGAGCAAGGCGGACAGAGGATCGAGCGAGGCGCTTTAATACAACGTGATCGACTGCAGGCAGGTAAGAAGAGAGTGAGAGAGAGAACCCATTAGAGGAGAGCTCATACTCTCCTCTATTCTGATGCACATCCCTACTCCGATTTGCTTTGAAAGGGTCCAAAGCTTCCAGCCCAATGCTTGATTAATGTTTTGATCGTGGTTGATAAAACTTGGAGGCTTAGAGCATGTCCGCCGCAACCCAATGCCTTAAGTCTCCTCGAAAGGTTTCTTGACAGTAACTTGCGCTGCAAGATGTCGCATATTAGTTCAAACTGCCTTAGCTTATCAGGAGGACAGACTTGGTCGTGCCGTTCATGCATCATTGATGGACCCAACGAGAAATCTATAGAATGCAAGTAATTGCTGCGTGAATTAGACTTCATTCTCATCTTGACCACAAGACAACCCAAACTCTCTTTTATAGCCGCCTATGTTGGCATTGCACACAGGGAAATCTATGTCTCTGGCACAAGCAGATGATTGGAGTGGAACAAGAAGTCATCAGCATACGAAGGTTTTAAAACCCAGTCATACAAGCATCGGCAAACTGTTGGACTGCAGGCCATGAAAGAACGGCTTTTTGCGGTTTCAATAGCTGGGACGGTGTAGCATGACAAGCCGCATGTGATTCTGTTGCAGCATCCATGTTGATATGGGTGACTTGTTGACATGCGCAGCACAAGAAGTGTGTCATGTTCACAATCACATCCATATCTCGGGCATGTCCCCCATAAACAGATGAATGTAGAAGATGGAGTTCGAAGACACACGTAAGTAGATGGCATCTCACAAAAGAACATCTTGCAAGCCTTCATCCTCATCGAAAGGAACATTATATATGTTCTTTAATATTTCGCTCCTCACGTGCCCTAGATCCTTGAATCTGCGGAGAACTTTGTATCTTTGCAACCATCTTATGGATCAAGTGATCTTGCAGCTTCTCCATGTGAACTTGCGCAAAGAGATTAGTGATCTCCAATTGTAAGGTTTGCACCTCACACAATTTATCAATTTGAAACTGCATCAGGTAATGCCATCTGACAAGATTTAAGTCATCTACCGGAATGGAGAGGTGCCCAAGTTTGAAATTCCAATGAGTGCTCTTGGGCTTCCCCACAAATCTAAATGCACATGGGATTGCTCGCTGATTGATAAGACGTAACTGCCTTTGTCTCTCTGGAAATGATTGCTTATACTATCCTTGATGGCGTGCCCCATTTTCAAGCGTTTATAATGAATGTGGTTTCTTGATGGCCACATCCGGGTCTTCTGGCATTAGCTTAGGCTTCTTGAGCATCAAATGCATGCAATACCTTGATATCCCTATGTTCATAATCACATCCATATCCCGGGCATGTCCCCCATAAACAAATGAATGTAGAAGATATAGTTCGAAGACAACATAAGCAGATGGCATCTCACAAGAACATCTTGCAAGCCCTCATCCTCATCCTCATCGAAAGGAACATTATATACGTTCTTTAATATTTCGCTCCTCACGTGCCCTAAATCCTTGAATCCGCCGAGAACTTTGTATCTTGCAACCATCTTATGGATCAAGTGATCTTGCAGCTTCTCCATGTGAACTTGCACAAAGAGATTAGTGATCTCTAATTGTAACGTTTGCACCTCACAGAATTTATCAATTTGAAACTGCATCAGGTAATGCCATCTGACAAGATTCAAGGCATCTACCAAAATGGAGAGGTGCCCAAGTTTGAAATTCCAATGAGTGCTCTTGGGCTTCCCCACAAATCTAAATGCACATGGGATTGCTGATTGATAAGATGTAACTGCCTTCATCTCTTCTGGAAATGATTGCTTGTACTATCCTTGATGGCATGCCCCATTTTCAGGCGCTTATAATGAACGGCGTGCCGCATTTTCAGGCGCTTATAATGAACGTGGTTTCTTGATGGCCACATCCAGTGCCAGAACAGCTTCCCCAGTTCTTCAAGAGCAATTCTGATACATTGGATGATAAATAATGTATTTTTACACATGATTAAAGGTATTTTTATCTTGTAAATTATTGTTTCTCATAATCAATGTACTCAACTTGATTATAAATGCATCAAAAATGATTCTGAGTGGCTGGGGGAGCAGTGCCAGAACAGTGCGAATTTTGAGTCTGCACCGCTACTGCATAGCCTAAATTCGCACTGTTCTAGCATAGCTTCCTCAATCCTTCAGGAGCAATTCTGATGCATTCGATGATAAACAATGTAATTTTACATATGATTAAAGCTGTTTTTATCTTATAAACTATTGTTTTTCACAGTTAATGTACTCAACTTCATAATAAATGCATTTGAAATGATCCTGAGTGGCTGGGGGAGCAGTGCTAGAACAGTGCGAATTTTGAGCCTGCATTGCCGATGCTTGCAGAGCCTAAATTCGCACTGTTCTGGCACAGCTTCCTCAGTCCTCCAGGAGCAATTCTGATGCATTGGATGATAAACACTATATTTTTACACCTGATTAAAGGTGTTTTTATGTTATAAACTAATATTTCTCACAATTAGTGTGCTCAACTTCATTATAAATGCATTATAAATGCATTATAAATGATCCTGAGTGGCTGGGGGAGCAGTGCCAGAACAGTGCGAATTTTTAGCCTGCACCGCCGCTGTAGAGCATTAATTCGCGCTGTTCTGGCATAGCTTTCCCAGTCCTCCAAGAGCAATTCTGATGTATTAGATGATAAATACTATATTTTTGCACATGATTTAAGATATTTTTATCTTATAAACTGCTATTTCTCACAATTAGTGTGCTCAACTTTATTATAAATGCATCAGAAATGATCCTGAGTGGCTGGGAGAGTAGTGCCAGAACAGTGCAAATTTTCAGCCTGCACCGCTGTTGCAGAGCCTAAATTCGCACTGTTCTGGCATAGCTTCCTCAGTCCTCCAGGAGCAATTCTAATGCATTAGATGATAAATACTATATTTTTACACATGATTTAAGATGTTTTTATCTTATAAACTGCTATTTGTCACAATTAGTGTGCTCAAATTTATTATAAATGCATCAGAAATGATCCTGAGTGGCTGGGGGAGCAATGCCAGAACAGCGCAAATTTTGAGCCTGCACCGCTGTTGCAGAGCCTAAATTCGCACTGTTCTAGCATAGCTTCCCTGATCCTCCAGGAGCAATTTTGATGCATTAGATGATAAATACTATATTTTAACACATGATTTAAGATGTTTTTATCTTATAAACTGCTATGTCTCACAATTAATGTGCTCAACTTCATTATAAATGCATCATAAATGATCCTGAGTGGCTGGGGTAGCAGTGCCGTGTGAATTTTGAGCCTGCACTACCGTTGCAAAGCCTAAATTCGCACTGTTCTGGCATAGCTTCCCCAGTCCTCCAGGAGCAATTCTGATGCATTGGATGATAAACACTATATTTTTACACATGATTAAAGGTGTTTTTATCTTATAAACTACTATTTCTCATAATTAGTGTGCTCAACTTCATTATAAATGTATCAGAAATGATCCTGAGTGGCTAGGGGTGAAGTGCTAGAACAGTGCGAATTTTGAGCCTACATCATCGTTGCAGAGGCCAAATTCGCATTGTTTTGGCACAGCTTCCTCAGCCCTCCAAGAGTATTTTTGATGCCTTGGGTGACAAACTGGCACATGATAGACACTCCATGTTAAACAAACATGATGACACCGAGACATTGTAAGAGAAACTTAAAATTTTAATTATCAAAAGGTAACAAATGAAAGCCAGAAGGGGGGTTTGAAACAAAAGAGTTGCTTCAAAAAAAAGGTTAACATCTAAGATATCTAGATCGTGTCTCGCTCGAATGCGCCGAGCTAGTTGCATGTCCTTGGCAGATATGGTAATCCTCTTTGCATGTATTGCAAGGAGGTTGGTGTCTTCAAGAAGCCCAACAAGGTAAGCCTTGGAGGCTTCTTGCAATGCTTCAAGGGCAATCCCTTGCACACGGAACTCTGTTCTATATCGTTGGAGAATCTCCTTCACTGTGCGAGCAAAAGGGGCTCTTCTTATGAGCAACTCAGTGTTCCTCTAATAAAACTTGATTTCTTGTAGAGTCCTATGCCCTTGGCACATCCTTCTCCTTGGAGCTCTCTGTGTTGTGTTAGTGCGTTGGCGAGGTTGGGACTTCCTTGGCTTGAAGAGCTTGACCTTTCTACGCTTGCGTGCACTTGCAGGAACTTCCTCTTGGTCTCTCTCATAGTCTGAATCCTCCTCCTCCTGTTGCTGTGGTACCTATGTATCAAGCTCCTCACGAGTAGGTAGGGGACCGTGTCCTGGTAGTAGGGTCTTGCCACCTATGGTGCTGCGCAATGTAGGAATGTTTTCACCAACCCAGTCGAACTGCTCATCATTGGCCTCTCTGTCTTGATCTCTGGGGTGGCTGCATTGTGGGGTCTTCTTCACACGCTTCCTCCCACTAGAAGGGCCTGCATGTGTGTGCACTGGTGTTGCTGTGGGAGGAGGGTTGGACTCTGGTGATCCCATTGGGAGTGTCCTAGAATCCAAGGGATCACTCTCTTCGTGGTGTCGCTAGTATGTGGTTGTTGGGTGCCTTGCACTATGTTTTATGAAGGCATGGTAACACGTGCGGTGTTCTTGGTGCGTGCCATATCCATGTACGACTATGCTAACGTGGTGATGTGCTGGTGTCCTTACGTGGGTGTCTACGTAGATCTTGAGCTCAAGCTCAAGCTCTCTAAAAAAGTGAAATGAAAATGAAGTGAGAGAAGGAACTATTAATAGTTTTTTTAAGGGAAAAAAAAAACCTAACTAAACTTATTTTCTTAGCCTTATTACATCTAGATTTATGTTGGTGTGTGCACAACCCAATGCCTCCCTTGTCTCCTCATTCGTGCATGCCAAGCACCATGCTATGGGGAGCATTGGTCTGCAACCATTCAAGCTGAGCATGACTTTTTGCAGCCTTGCGTGCTTCTTGCGCAAGCTTAGATTGTTGGGCGCGCTCCCTAACCAATACCCTTCCAAAGGTTGTGCGATAAAACCAATTGAACATCTCTTGTAAATAGTTTGTACGTGTTCCTCCTACAAAAGCTCCACCTCCATGTCTTGTATTTTTTAAATAAACCCCTCTTGCTTTATGTTAGATATCCGTAACGCTGCTAACTACGGGCGTTACCACAAGAGGGGACGGCCTCTGACTCACCACCCAGCCATAGAGGAAGAATGAGGATTGCCCCTCATCCCCCAGGCTATATAGTGTGTGGCCTCCCGTCCACACTAGCCTGGCCGCCCATGACTCCCCTCTCCCACACTGAACCCCGGACATGGCCATCTGGTCTGCCGTCGGTCACACAGGCGTTACAGCCTACGTGACATTACCCCCCTCTTAAGAAGAGTTTTCGTCCTCGAAAACAAACTAGGGAAACCTTTTGGAAATTGCACTACGGCGTTCCCAGGTAGCTACCTCCTCATCCCTATCTGTCCATTTAACAAGTACCTTCTGGTACACTTTATGTCGGGTTTGTCGTCTCGATACCCAAGAATCCTTTCCGGTTCATGTGGTATCTTTGGTGGAGTGATCAATTCCACCCAAAATATCTAGAGAAACTGCGTTCTCTAACCCGTGAACTGATTTCTTCAGTTTACTGACATGGAAGACAGGATAGACTTGAGAACTCTCCGGTAACTCAAGTTTATATGCTACGTCCCCAATCTTCTTAAGGATTTTAAAAGGACCACAATATCTCTGAAAGTTTATCACACTTTCCCGTTTTCATGGTTTCTGACTGGGCAGGAACCTTGAGGAATACAAAGTCACCTTCTGCAAAGGTCACCTTTCTACGTCCTTTATCCGCATAAGTTTTAGCGCAATCTTGAGCGCTACGAATGCTCTCACGTGCGGCTCTGAGCATATCATTCATATCTTCAAGGAAATCCTTGACAGATTGAATCTTCTCCTTTTCTAGGCCTACAGCCATCGAAGATCTCAGTTGGAATCCATACATTAACATGAATGGTGTAAATCCAGTTCGCTGAGTGTTTAGAGCTGTTATAGGCAAACTCCAATAAGGGCAAGTTCTCTTCCCAATTAGATTACTTCTTACTAACATAAGAACACAACATATCCTTTAGAATTTGGTTAACTTTTTCAGTTTGACCATCAGACTTCGGATGATCTGCCGTACACATACTCAGAGTAGTATCCAACTTTTTGAAGATTTCCCTCCAAAAATGACTGTTGAACTTTCTATCTCTATCTGACACTATATCTGCGGGCAGGCCATATAGCTTGTAGAGATGTTCAATAAAGAGTTTTGCCAACTCTGGCGTTTGTACAGTTTTCTCGTGGTAATAAACTTTGCCAGTTTGGTTAACCTGTCCACTACCACCCACACCGAGTCATTCCCTCTACTCGTCTTGGGTAAACCGGTAATGAAATCCATGGAAATGCTTTCCCATTTCCCTTGAGGAATCTCCAGCGGATGGAGTAGTCCTTCAACTTTAAGACGTTCATGTTTATTGACCTGGCACTTACTGCATTTCAGCACATAAGTCTGGACGTTCTTAAACAAACTAGGCCAATAAAACTGTCTTTTTACTAGTGCATAGGTCTTCTGAATCCCAGGATGACCCGCACTTGGACTATCATGACTTTCTTTAAGAATTTGGGCCCGAAAGTCACCAATAGTTGGTACACATACTCTACCCTTGTAAAGTAAGTACCCATTCGTCAATGGCGTAATTAGCATATTTCTCCCCCCGACGAAGTTTAGCATCATCCTTTGAAACCGTGTCAGAAAACAAAGGTGATGAAGGGCCTACGTCCGAGCTCTCCAGCTCAAAACTATACCCCGAAGACTCGGCTAGCCTCTCCGGACTAACTCTCGCCTCGCTACCTGCCGCACCTATGGCCAGTCTCTATGAAACTAGCATTACGTGCTGGCGAGGAAGGTGGGCGCGGCTGTGACAAAGTTCGTACGCGTACAGCGCGCCAGACCTTTGTAAAGACAGGATCATGCTCACACAAGCCACGAAGTGATTCCAAGAACTCATTCTTGAAAACCGTAAAGCTTAACTCATTAATTTGTGGCATGCGACTAAGCGCACCCGCCACAACATTATATTTACCCCTTTGGTAGTGAATAAGGTCAAACTCCTGTAGGAGCTCCGCCCACCGAGCTTTCCGACCTTTCAACTTGTTTTGCCATGTCAGGCTTTCGTGATCCGTATGTACTTCAAAAGTGGCACCATATAAATAGTGTCTCCACTTTTTAAGTGCATGTACGATGGCCAGTAACTCCCGCTCGTAAGCCGAGTAAATGTAAGTTTTAAAAATTTCCCTTCAAATATAACAATCAAACTTCCTATCTCTTATGCCATACTATATTTGCGGGCAAACCATATAGTATGTGGAGATGTTTGATAAAGATTCTTGCACCACTACGGGTGTCTGGAGTTACATCCAATCACTTACAACTCTTTGCTGCTATTACCAGACACATCCCTTCAAGTATTGTCTGGACTCACACAACTATTCAAGTTTATGTGATATTTGAGGATATCCCTCCTTTCCCTCAAGAAAGGTTTTTTGTCCTCAAAAACTCTACTCTCAAGCGGACTACGCGCTAGTGTCATAGGTCCAAGAACAAATCTAGACCGTGTGTAATATCATATGTTATATTCTTGAGTCCTTCCAAGAAACTTTTAAACATCTTGCAACAAAGATGTGGTATAGTGTCTACGCACATACGGTGGTACTATTGATAAACTGCTTTGCAAAACAGATCAATGGTTTCACACTTGTAACAAAGTGCTTCATTGTTGCATATTATTACCCTTCATAAGCGGTTACACACTTATGAATCATTTGGGTGGGTTGTACTATCTATCAAGAAAAATTCCAAACTACTAATAATCACATTATCAATCCACAGATAATGACTGAGCTTGCTGCGAAGCCATAGGTTGCTAGATAATTGATGGTAATTACACAAGCCCAATGTCTCATTACATCATACATTCAATATAAATGCAAACATCACAGTACTTCGTGATGATGAACTTAGGAATATCATCCTATCCCTGTTTGGTGTTGGTATGAAGTATAACTATGAGAACATTATTTGCTGCCTCCTCATTATAGCGGCAAAGCTACCTACCCATCACAAGTGGCAATCTCTACCAAGCTATAACCAATGACAAGCAAATAAACGAGTACTCTTGTAAGAACTTCATAACCATATCTCACACCAAACTCATAATCACTACGGATTAAATGCCAGGGCTTGCAAAATTGAATGTTGTCTGATAGGTAGAGGGGATCACCAAACTACGGATGACCTTGACAACTCACTAGGACTAGTGATGTGTAACTTTTAAGTTACTCCACTCTCCTTGCTTATTCCATACCATCGAACAAATCGGTCCCTCGATTTGAGCAACGTCAACATATTTATGAGTACCTCGATACTCATGGATTGTGGTTCGGTAATTTAAAATGTTGATCTAGAGTATCTTTCACTCGAGGATCTTAATTTTATTAGCAGCTATGTATTAGTAGTGAGTAACTACGTACCCACTATCATCACACTAGTAGCTCCATACTAGTCTGTGAGTAACTCCGTACCCAATGGCGTACCTCCCCCGAGTGGGAGTACCATATACAACCATCTATAACAAGATGCTTAAGTCACTTGCTGCTAAGAAGTGACTACACAAATTGACATACCAGTCTAAGAGTAACTCCGTACCCAATGGCATACCTCCCCCGACGAGTGGGAGTACCATATACAGCCATCTATAACAAGATGCTTAAGTCACTTGCTGCTAAGAAGTGACTACACAAATTGACCCCTCCATTGCACATTGCAGTACCATTTCTGGTATTACAACACGAATTTTTGGACGTCGTTAGATCATAGAGGTCAACTTAAAAACTAGTGCATAGGTCTTGTGGAGTCTCGGCCGACCTAACCACACCACTAGTGACTTCCTACAAAAAATGTGGCGTCGAAGTCACCACCTATGTACTTTAACTCCGTAAAGTACATGGTCTTCATTTATCATCTATGGAAAGTTGTAAAACATTCCTGCAATGGATTTTTATCACCCTAAAATTATTGTGCACTATTTTAGTGTGAAGAGCTTTTTTCTTGGGTACCATGGTTCACCCCAAGCTCATCTATTGCTAAATTCTCCGATTTAACAAAAGATATGTCTGCCTCCGAACACTCCAGTTCAGCCCCAGACTTTGAGTTTACTTCTTAACACTCTGGTTAAGTCAAAACTCACCAGATACAGTAGGATTTACCGCTAAGCTCTCCGGCTTAGCCTCCTATCCTAACTCAGCCCGAGTTTATGTACACTACATATGTCGGATCCGATACTAACAACAACCAGGCTCATCTGGAGTGAGATACTACTCACTATTGCCATGTAAAACCTTATTAAATCCTAGAAATGCTCCACTCATTCCCCAGGGGTCATACGACTTATAGGGTTTACACGCACATGAACTTTGTAAGCAAAATAGCCTGTCATGCAATATTACAATTGCTTATGTAGGAAAGTAATATATTTCCCAAATTCATATGGTAGCAACTAAAATGTGCTCCACAATCGCACACTTATGTTGAACATAGGCAAGACTACGCTTGCAAAATGCTATAGGGTGTCCCCCATGCATGAAATTGTCCAACCAAACTAGTCTTACTGCTAACCTCTAGATTTAGATCACTCCGGAACTAAATCACTCTGTTAGCACTAGCACACCATCATGGTCTTGCTACCTAGAGCTTCTCCGAACTCTGTAACTGGGTTTTATCCCAACTTATGGCTATATTTGGTAATTTTCAAGGTTCAAATTTTATCTTGCACACTTTATCACTATAGACAAGTGTACATACAGACCTGCCAAAGAGTCAAGTTACATGCACAAGCCTTGGCGTCCCATTCCACCAAGACTACAATCTATTCCGTGAGAATTTGATGTCCCATACCATCAAATTACCACCAAACCAATTGATGTGACATATAAAAATGCTCTTTCCCCCCTCGAAAGATCACCACAAACTCTCGAGCAGTGGGATGTCGACGCATGGCCATAAAAAGAAGAGAAAACCATGCTAGTAAGTTTAAGAACAGTTCTCTTCGTCGATCAACTTCTATAAGGGCATTGAGCATTACATCTCAAGACTATACCCCTTCAGATTTACCTTTGATTTCTACAAATCAATCCTAAATCTGGTATTATTATCTAGGTGTATGCTAATCCCTCAGATTAGTACTCCTAGATAAACCATTCAATTGAGTACTGCTAGCAGCACTGCTAGCCCCTTTATGAGCCCTTTATCCCAAGTAATACACACTTTATGGATTACCTTTACAAGGTAATCTACGTGACTAAATCAAACTAGTCACTAATCTCTAGGCCCAAGTAGTGACACTATTTTGTTACTACCAACAAGGGCCAGCTTGCCTCTACGGGCCAAGGCTCTCTTGTTGCTACAAACAGTAAGCAACTTGTTTGGACACAAGGCATAACCACATCAAGACTACGCTTGTACATGGTTCTCATTTGCCAAAGTTTATCACAATCTTCTAGCAGCTGTTAAAAGATTGTGAAGGGTTATGAGCACTACGGCTCAATTAGGCTTACCTTGATTTCTTGTGATAAGCACTTCGTCTAATTTGGGCACACAACTGATGCCATTGCCGGTCCTCTTAGCCCAAGTAAAACACACCGCAGTTTTAGATTTACACTATAGCCAAACTACGTGACTTTGATGGTCAATATTAAGTCTATGCTCAGCTTAAATTTAGTCTCTCTGAACCAAATGTGTGATCACCACATGTGTTACCCTCAATTCACTTCGAACTAGGACCAAGTCACTCCGGACTAGACCTGAGTGGTGACATTGCAGAGAAGGTGTGTCTACAGAAGAACACATTTGTTTGTCACTACAAAACAAACACAAATTTGTCCGAACAAAACTTTGACTCTAGCAAGACGACGTTCGCAAAAGTGTAAATTGAAATCTGGTGAGGCTACGCTCCCAGAGTCTTCATAACAAAAATAAAAATGGTCGAGAGGTTGTGCCTTGCCGGGATTATCCCTTGTGGGGATTAACTTTCCTCCCCTTCCAAGAGAGGATTCGTTTGAAATTTTATCATTTTTAATTTCATAAAAATGAATAATGAAAATATATTTAAAAAATAAATGGTTTTTTAACCCCTTTTTTTTTCTTTTTTCTTTTTTCTTTTTTCTTTTTTCTGGCCGCCTGCAGCGCTGGTGGTTGGCCGTCTCTGTCTGTCGCTCGGCCGGCTGTCCGGTGGCCGTCGCGCCTGGCTGGCCGCCGCCGCCTGGCGTGGCTGGCCGTCGCGCTGGGCTGGCCGTCGCCGCCGCTGGCTGGCCTGGCTTGCTGGCCGCCTGGGCCCCCTCAGACGGCGCTCACGCTGAACACGCAGACTGCCTGGCTGGCTGGCTGCCTAGGCTTGGCTGGCCGCCTGGCCCCCCTCAGACGGCGCTCATGCTGAACACGCATACTTTCGTGAGGCTGGTTCCCCCCCCATCTCTACGCAGAGTTATTTGGCTCTTCGCCCCCCCACGCTAATGGTCCTGTGCTTTTCGCCCTGGGCTTGCTTCACCCCACACACACGCGTTTCAGTTTATTTCGTGGGGCTGTCTTCGCCGTTTTGTCTAGCATTATAGCTACGAGCTTGGGCTGGATTTCGCCGCCCTACCCCACACACAGTCGTGTGTTTCAAAGCTTGCGCCCCCCCCTTCCACACAGATTGAACGATTCCTTCGCAGCCATTCAACGCAGAAAAAAAACAAACAAAAATTGCTTTGCTTACCTGCGATGCTGCTTGCTGTGTGTGACGGGGAGAGAGAGAGAGAGAGTGAGAGAATTCTTCCCTTCCATTCTTCCTTGGCCGCCTCCCTCCACACACTCCATTGGAGATAAGGATAAGGAGATGAATGGTTGAAAACCATTGAGTGGGCTCTGGTCCCCCGGTCACTCACGGGTGGACTCTGACGATCCCATCGAACCACGCTCTGATACCAGTGTTAGATATCCGTAACGCCGCTACGGGCGTTACCACAAGAGGGGACGGCCTCTGGCTCACCACCCAGCCATAGAAGAGGAAGAATGAGGATTGCTCCTCATCCCCCAGGCTATATAGTGTGTGGCCTGCCATCCACACTAGCCTGGCCGCCCCCACGACTCCGCATGGGCGTCCTCTCCCACTGAACCCCGGACATGGCCATCCGGTCTACCGTCGGTCATAGGCGTTACAGCCTACGTGACACTTTATAATGTGATTTCTCCATCCCTTGGGTACTCCACATGTCGAGCGATCCATACTTGTTCATGAAATACGCACCATGCGCGTAAATTATGTGCTGTACACATGACAATAGAATTTAATTAGAAAAAGTCAAGGTTAAAACACTAGTTTATTTTTTTACTGTACAACTTACCATATAGTGTGTTACTTTACTCTCTCCCCAAGCACCTAGCACACTTTTGGTGAATTCTATGATATGTTGTTGGAATGATGCTCGTTCTTGGGCAGTTGTGCTACTTTGATTCATAATGCGAACCATGTTATTAAAATTTATCCAAAGCTGTTTGCGCATATTTACAAGAGCTAGCATTGGACAATCTACATTTGTGGTGATTGCACACAGGTCTCTCCAGAGTCTCCAAGTCTTCTTTGAATTCTCTATGTTTGCTGGCTTCTCCAAAAATGTCCTTGCCTTTGATCCAGTCATGGAGACCTTTTGAGCAACCTCGTATGACATACCAGAGGCCTGCTTATTCACTCCAATTTTCACGTTTCTGCCATGGCAGCCCAGAGAATTCAGAAGATGCTCTAATTTACCAAGGGCTGCAACTTTCCTCTCTTGTGTAGGCATTGTGAATGCATAATCGATATGGCACTTAAGCAATCGATCAAAGATTCTCATGAATGCATGAAGTGTGCAAAAGTGAATATTCTTTAGTGGAAAATTAATGATGGGGCTCTAATTTGAATTCATGTTTGGTTCTCCTAGCATATCACGAGACATGACACCTTCCACCCATCTTGCATTTGGTTGTTCCTCATCTTTATCATCAGTTGACTCTGTTGGATCTACTGCATCTTCTTGTTGCTTCTTCCCTTTCTTGGGACCTTTTGAGGCATCCTTCCCGACAGAACCAACCTTCTGTATACCTTTTCCATTTGTCTTTTTCTGCCTAGGAATATCAATATGAGCATTGCAATATGAACAAGGCCATCTTGATGTCGCGCCTTGAGCACAACCCAGGGTTGTTGCAAGATCAGGGTGTCCAGTTTTATTGGACTGGGACAATGCTTGGAGAGCAAATTTTAGGGGGCAAGGTAATTAAAATGAGATCAAGCAAATAATAGAAAATATGCTTGCCCTTGAATTAACCCAATATAACTTAAATTAATATAAATTAGTCTAATTAATTAAAATTAATTAAAAATATGATGAAATGATAAACAAATGATCTTTCCATACTTAGAGTGATCCAATTTATTTTTCCGTAGACGCACCATTACAAGTACACTAGTCCCTATAGGTTTTAGATGATTCATATCAAAAATGTAATTTTACTAATTAGATTATTAATATTTGCAGGCCTTCTGATAGTCTGGAAGAATTCTAAAAAAGAGATCATTAAAAATGCAACCATTGGATTTGCAATTTTCACTAACCACCACATTCTACTAATGTCTCAGTATCTACCCACTCTTTTGATCTACAAGATTGAGGATTTTAAGTGGTAGCTATTGTGGGTACAAAAAGTGGTGTATATTATAACACTTTAAAGACCTTGAAATATTTAAAGAAAATAGACAAATATCTTAAATTTTTCTCGAAAAATCAATTTAAGCTCCATATTATGTGAAGATCTAAGGTACAAAGTGGGAATCTCTTATGAGTTTATATGTAAAAGATATTAGCATTTTATGGAATCAGCTCAAATTTGGGACAAGGTGTATACATTGACTTTGTACCTAAGAAAATGAGGACTTTTTACTATCTAATGCTTAATCAAATTATGCAACTATATTTCCAACTTTGAATATGATGTTCCAACAAAAGAACTTGAAACGAAATTCCTTCATTTACTAGGAGAGATTAGCCACTAAAGGTAAACAAATGCCTGTTTTTTTACTATTTACAAGGTGCCTGAGTGGACAAAACTGGGCACCCTGATCTTGCAACCACCCCCCATCATGCATTTAATTGTCTTCAAATCTCCCCCAAGATGCCAATCCACCTTGAACTTTCCTATTTTTCTACATCTTGCATTTGGTTGTTCCTCATCTTTATCATCAGTTGACTCGGTTGGATCTACTGCATCTTCTTGTTGCTTCTTCCCTTTCTTGGGACCTTTTGAGGCATCCTTCCCGACAGAACCAACCTTCTGTATACCTTTTCCATTTATCTTTTTCTGCCTAGGAATATCAGTCTGAGCATTGCAATATGGACAAGGCCATCTTGATGTCGCGCCTTGAGCACAACCTATCATGCATTTAATTGTCTTCAAATCTCCCCAAGATGCCAATCCACCTTGAACTTTCCTATGTTTTCTACATCTAAAAGTTGACCATCAATTTGCTTTTTGATTACATCTATTATCCAGGGAGTCCTTTCAAACATCCATGTCAATACCTCATGTGTCTCCTTCGGTACCTCGAATGCACCAAGCCACCAGACCTCTTTCTCAGATTGCACACTAAAACTTGGTTTGGTAGTCTTTTCCCATGCACAAATCATGGCCTCATTCATGAGCGTAATGCTCATACGTTCTAGCTTCCGACCTTTCACAATTTGGCACTCATCTAGCTTGAGCACAAATGAAAGTGTGCTCCCCAAAATTACAAATAAATGGTAATTTACAATATTCAAAACAAAATAATCGTCTTCATTTTCTACTGAAAAACATGAATAGTAGCAATTGCAAGTTCTCACCTTCTGGGGTGAAAGACCATAGAACTTCACCATAGCTTGTTGTAGTCTCTCAATATGAACAAAGATGTTATTGTAAACATCATAGTGAAATTCTGTACTTGTTGTCTTGATTTTCTTTCTGCTCAACCCTGTGTCTAATGTTAGTGTGTCCTCAATGTGATAAAACTGTCCTATAGCTCGCTGCACATCATCATTATTGATACGCTTGACATTGTGAATCACCTTGAGTGTAGAAAAAAAAGTGCCAGTGATTCCTTGTCTTAGAAATGCATCTTTTACAACCTGACGGATTGCTTGGTACCCTTTCATGTTGATTCCAGCCGCATCACAAGCATGTTGAATTAATGAAGAATCGATAAAGGTGGTAATCTCGCTCACTACATTGCTGACAACAGCTTGGCGTATTTTAGGATGATGAGGGTCAGTAATAATTGAGAGAATATCCTTGGTATTCAGAATGGCTTTGACCAAATCCTTCCATACCTCTTCATTAGAACCACACACCTCTTTGCAGAAAATTCCTGGCAAAACACAAATCATGACTATTTTGTTTAAATCACTGAGTGCATAATGAAAGTTTATGTTACTTACTTTGTTGTACGAATCCTTTTCTTCCGTGCTCCACCTTTAAATGCAAGAGATTCTATACCAGCCAATGTCTTTTTGCGTTCAAGAGAGGACCATTTGCGTTGCTTTGAGTCGTTTGATAAGTTTCTCTAGCCTTTGAATCTTTGCATCCTTCTCCACATTCTCTGCAAGGATCTCTTTCATTTTATCTGATGATGTTTTAAGTCCTTCTTGACATTGTAAAAGGCTGAATTATGATGCTTTATTGATATTGGAGAATATGGGTTTGCCAAGCTCCACTTGTAGTCAATCTTCTGCAGTATCCTAACAAGCCAAGCTCTCCTTCACCACAACAAATTGCATAAAAGATGATAAATTGCGGAAAGGAGGGTTTTCTCTTAATGGAGGGTCAACTGGATAAAGATGCCCATCAACCCAAAGATCTACATTTTTCTCCTTAGCTATCCTACGAGCTTGGACAGATTGTGCATCAGTAAAAAGAATCATAGTATAGGCCAAAACCAGGATGTGCATATGCAAGATATTCTACATAATCAAGTACCATACATCCTAAGTGGCATATAATGCATCTCCAAAGATAAATGTCTCAGCTCCAAAGAACATACAATGATGTTGGTATCCATGGAACATGCCTCATAGTAGGCATCATGTAAGAACCAATGTCTTTGATTCATGTAACATCACTCACACCATCCAAGACATGCTCTACTGTATCAATATATGTATGGTCATTATCCATATCATGCAATATATCCTCATGTGCAAGACCATCTATATGTGTGTGATCCTCCAAAGTAAAAGCATGATGAATAGGATCATCATAAGCATAATCATCACTAAATACTAACAATGTATCCACACATGAGAGATAAGTGGCAGCATCCATCAAGTAATTAACCATGTCATCTTCATAGGCATGGTTTTTCTCAATCAATGGTGCCTATATATGAACCATATCCTTTGATAGGACGACCTCCATAATCACATGATCTAAGAAAATATCTAAATCAAATATATAAAGCACTCAAAATCCATGTGCATAATCTTGCCTCTCCTATGAGGCCTCACCTCAATAAGGTCATTCACTACCCTCATGTATAATGTATGGCTGCTCAAACACATAAACTATATCCATATGAACATTGCTAGGAAAGCTATGAGAACTAGGAGTAGTGGATGAATGATGAATTTTTCCACATGTAAACACCCTAGAAGAGTAGCCTAATACATATAACATAAGAAACTCAGGCCTATGTTCCTCATGGTCCAACATATGCTCATAGGTATCCCATGAACCCACATGTGAAGTATCATCAAACTCATGTGTTATAATGGACGTATCACTAATCATATACTCATGGAAATTGAATGTATCATCAATCAAGTGATCC
Organism: Cibotium barometz; assembly: GCF_041138505.1. Classification (NCBI taxonomy): domain Eukaryota; kingdom Viridiplantae; phylum Streptophyta; class Polypodiopsida; order Cyatheales; family Cibotiaceae; genus Cibotium; species Cibotium barometz. The sequence continues at coordinate 53,253,217 of NC_141062.1, forward strand.
TCTAATAAGCCCTCATGATCATTTTATACATCCAAATGATCCCCAAAAAGGTAGGTAGGCATAGGTGTATCATCGACCACAATGCTTGGTGCTATCCCTTCCCTTGGAGATCATGTCCACATGATCTAACTCACACACATTAATACCACATACATTATCATCATGTGCATATGTTCAATATCATCCTCATGTGCACATGTATAAATTATCAACATGTGCATGTGTATCATCATGTGCACATGTATTAATATCATCATGTGCATGTGAGTGTAATATATCATCATCATCAAAATCTATACATCCACCCCTAGAACATAATCATAGCGACTTAAGAGTGTAGGCCACTCATGTAGGTTACCAAAAGAAGAATCATCCCATGTAAATAATGTCAAACCATCCATGTCCAGGTAGGTAAGTAATGAATCAATGAAGTTTCCATGTGCGGACCATCTGACTATACATCCACCTCATCAAACAAATGCCTCAAGTGCCTAGGCATCAAACCCTCAAGCCCAAACATCCATGGCATGAGTATGCTGCTGCCTCATCATAGTATGAAGTTGACGAATGAGGATCTAGAGGCCTAAGACTCAAAGTGCCAAAGGTATGTTTGAACTTTACAAAAGATATGTGATCCATGACATGAAATGGCAACTCAAAATAATGAGTGTAGATCCATGATGATAATGCATGAGCAGATCTCCTCCTATGATCGAAATCTAAGATGGTATCAAAGTGATGTCGATGACAATGAAATATCACACCATGGCGATCATAAGAAGGATATAAATAATAGCTCATGGTTTGTGTGTGTCAATGTGTGCATTGTTGCCGAATTCAAAATCTTAAAATTGCTCAATAGCAAGTGAACACATCCTTGCAAGTTACAAGAAAACACACACACACACAAGAGAGAGAAAGACACAAAAGAGATATAGATGGATGATTTTTATTCTATTTTCTTCTTTTCTCTACAACCATTAACTAAAGAGATAAGAGTACACACTATAAGGGAAAGTTTTTTCCCTACCATAACATACAATGGTCAATCTAAAGTGTGAACCCGGCTATATGAGCTGCCACTATACCAATGCCATACTTTAGTAATCCAAATATGGTTGTCACATGGCCTATTATCCATTGGCGACATATCAAACATAATCTCACCAACCATGCGAGTGGCATTAGTGTGGAAGCTATCATCGAGGTGGCAGGTCATAGCACTAGTTGAGCTCGATATCTTAACACTCTCTCTCAAGCTCAATGCCATACCTTGTACTCCAAGTAAGCTCCTAAATGTGTAGAGATTCTATGTTCCAAGAGTCTCCATGAAGATGTCAACCACCTGATCCTCTATGCTGATATATACCAGATCTACATCACCTGCTAGAACCTTCTCTCTTACAAATTGATAATGCACCTCAATGTGCTTCATCCTAGCATGGTATATTAGGTTACTAGCTAGCTATATGCTACTCTTGTTGTCACAATAAATGACAATATACCTATTCATGGGCTCACCTATATCACCAAGTATCTTCTCAAAACCAAGCTACCTCACAAGATGCCATAGGAATGCCTCTATACTTTGCCTCTGTACTTAACAAGACAACTGTTGGTTGTTTCTTTTTGCTCTAACTCACAGCAATACTCCCGAAAGAAAACATAAATCCATTGTTAAATCTCCTATCTGCAATACTACTTACCCAATTAGTATTTGTGTACCCATTGTTAACAATCCTAAAATGGGATTGATCATGGTGATAGACAATGATTAAGCAACATAATTAAGGTTGATTAAACCACACTAAGAACTCCGTAAGAGAGAGAGAGAGATTGCACACTCAACAATAGCTCTATTCTATTGCATATCTCAAGTGAACCACCATACAATGATATAGGCCCTCTAGCCTTATCCCACTTTACACATCATCATCCATGTGGCACTCCCTTTTCCACTTCTTTTGGTCAACACTCACACACCATTCAATATTACATGTGGCATTCCTATCTCACCACAATATCTTTCACCTCTAGGGTGCTTTCCCACATACACACAATACCGCGATTACATCTCTCAACACCCCCTCTTAATCGAGGTGTTCCATAACTCACCCATCATCCATCACCCATATCAATGTAGCATTGCAAAAAACACAATCGCTACCTCTCAACACTCCCCCTCAATGATATATTAGAGTGTCCATCAACCAAACATGTGTGCGTGTGTCTACTATCTTAGACACCAAGTCCATTTTGAGCCGACTCGCTCACAGCGGAACTACTGAGTCCGATTTGAAGGTAGAAGTTCGGGTGGGAACCAACCCATGCGCATGCACCTCACACGTGCATCACTCATGCACACATCACAACAACCATTTTGAGCTTCTCGGTGAGCTCGGGCATGGTAACCCTCATACCATGGGTGGATACACATCTTGTTTTGAGCATGCAGGCTCAGGCATGGTTGCCCTCGTATACATGGGTGAAACAAATACAATCCTTTTTATGCCGTGTGCAAGGGCAGGGTACCCACAAAATACAAAAAATAATGATCAACATGCATGGCTTTTGCCACCACAGCCAATATTTGCCCGCTATTTCAGGGCTAGAGGGATTTTCCCAAAAAAAATGTTTCAAAACCATCCCAAAACATTGCATGTGAACAAAGGCTTAAATTTGGCCCCTTTACACCACATCACATGACCTATGTGAAGTTCCCCTTTGAAACCTATTATCATTTTAATTTTATCGCCAAAATGTGTGGTGAACGTATGCAATAGTTGGAGATACGTTGGTGCTTTCTTATCTCTCTAGATGCTTGGTTGAGATGCCTAGCTGAAATAGCCCACATGTAATTTATCTTCATTTACTCGACTCAGTTATTGCACTGTTCTGGTAGCTTCTCTTGCATTTGGCTGTCTCTCTATGGTGGGGATGCGCGTCCCTCCTGCTCGATGGAACCCTAACAGTATCTCAATTTTATGGGCTGACCTACTCATTTTGCTTACAATAATCATAGCTCTTGCTGAGCTTCCATGGGAACTTCCAATTGTCTTGTGATCTTATCTTGTTGCTTATTGCTGCTGCACTTTGTATATGTCTCTATGCGGCACTGCAATCTGCCAAGATAACCCAATTGTTGCACTCCAATCGTGCAAACTCTATTGCACATCTATTTATTGGCTCCATCCTAGCCAATACGTGCCACCAAACTTCCTTTTCTTGCCTTTGCAATTTGCTCGTGTTATTGTTTGTTCTTTACTCCACCTCTGCTACTATGGCGTAGCCCCAAGCTCTCGAAGATCTCCTCGTATTAAAAACCTTCTAGCTTCTTAATACATGCTTGGTACTGTAGAAGCTCTTCTCTGAACACTTTCGGAGCATTAACAAAACCATCACATACTCTTGGGTGATGTCAAATGATAAGGGTGTCCTTCCAGTCGTCCTGAGCGATGCTGCAGTGCTATTGAAGCAGGTGGTAAATGTGACCCCTTTGTCATGTTGCGTGAATGGAGTATCTTTCTGGGTGGCAGGCATCTCTAGAACTTCTTTGCATTAGTTGCTGTCTTCTCAACACTCTTCCTTGATAGTAATTTGCAGCTCCTATTGACTGCACTTCTTTGCCTCTTGAACCCCTTTTGCATGAGGTTCACACTGACCACCACTAACATGGCCACAATGAGCTCCTAATTGAGCTCCACAATGCATACTATCTTGCATTCTCCTTCAAGGGTGCTTCTATGCAAGATTTCTCACAAGAAATCTTACATGATATACCTTGTGAAAGATGAGCAATGTTTGCTTCCACCAAACATTGCTCATCTTTCATGAGAAAATCAGCACATCCCTCCATTTGATGTGCACATTCATGGGCTCCTTTTCTTGCCCACAATGCTTGCCCCTTGCTTGGACAAGCCTTTCACCTCCACACATGCTCTTTGCCAACTTGCAAGAGCCATGGGATTCACTCATCCCATAAATCAGCAACCCTTCTTTACATTGAGCATTCTTCCATGCTCAAACCAAAAAATTAATGAGGCAAAATCCAAAATACCGTCACAAATCACTTCTTGGCTTTCTCCTTGATGATGATGAAGACTCCATAGCCTTTGTGATGTTGAAATCTCCATTTTCAGCTGATGAGCAGGCTTTCCATGTTGCAAAAATCCCATTTGCAACTCTCTTAAACATCTTCTATGCAATCTCCTTGTTGTAAATCTCCTCTCAAATCCTCACAAATGCAAATCCAAATGATAATATGAGTGTGCATAATTTCTTTTTTCATAATAACTAAAAATAATGCTTAATCAAAGAACTCATAACCAAGAAAAGCTATACATAAATGTTCACCATGACCAAGAGCCCACCCAAGCTCTGATACCATGTTAACAATCCTAAAATAGGATTGATCATGGTGATAGACAATGATTAAGCAACATAATTAAGGTGGATTAAACCACACTAAGAACTCCATAAGAGAGAGAGAGAGAGAGAGAGATTGCACACTCAACAATAGCTCTATTCTATTGCATATTTCAAGTGAACCATACAATGATATAGGCCCTCTAGCCTTATCCCACTTTACACATCATCATCCATGTGGCACTTCTTTTTCCACTTCTTTTGGTCAACACTCACACACCATTCAATATTACATGTGGCATTCCTATCTCACCACAATATCTTGCACCTCTAGGCATACACACAATACCGCAATTACATCTCTCAACACCCATATAGCTGTATCTTTGTGCTAGTATCATAGAGAACTCCATAATCCACTTTAGAGTTTATGTACCTGAGAATCCATCTAACTATATCCAAGTGTGGCTTCCTGGGGTCCTGCATAAAGTGATTCTCAAGTCCAACAACATAGCTTAAATCTGGCTTAAATATGGTCATGTATATCAAGCTACCCCACTATGCACGTGTACATAGTGGGGTCCTCCAAAAGCTCACCTTTAACTACATAAAGCTTTGTATTCTACTCCAATGACATTGAAATAGGCTTACAGCCTGTCATACCATACTTGGACATGTCCAAGCCATACTACATCTATAATAACAAATGTCATCAAGTGGCCCAAGAAATACCATAGCTCACCCAAATTCTTCATCTCAAACTTTTGCTTCAAAAGCATCCTGGCTTCATGTATGTTAGCATCACTATCACCAGTGATAATCAAGTCATCCATATAAATGACTAACATCATGATCCCTCTATCTCTCTTTTTCACATAAAGTGAAACTTTTACATTGGATATTTGAAATCCAATGGTAACAATATGGTCCCTGATCTTTTGTGTCCGTGCGCGTGCTTTAGGTAGGCTTCTTCAAGCCATACAAGACTTTGCGTAACAACCTGCACATAAAATATGGGTGTGCATCACTCTAATAATCTGATGGCTGCATCATGGATACTTCTTACATCTGCATCTTCATTTGCCTTTACTAGTACATACATCTCATTAAAGATAACATCTCTTCTTACTCGCATCTCACGACGAGTGGTAGGGTTATAACATCTTTAACCTTTCTTCTTTAAATCATAACTAATAAAGATACATTTCTTTGCCTTTGGATCTAACTTTGTTCTCACTTCATCGGGGACATGCATATATACAATACATCTAAACACTTTCAATTGAGACACATCTACGTTCATACATGTAAACTTCTATTATTCAAGCAACATACCATGCATAGCTATAGTGGTGGGGGTCCTATTCCAAATGTAAATAGCAATTGGTTGCTACTTCTTTCCAAACACTTTCAAGTGATACACATCTGGCTTCATACATGTAAACTTTTGTTTAGGCATCATGTCACGAGCAGCTACTATGATGGGGGTCCTATTCATAATGTAAACAAAATTGTCATTGCTTTTGCCGAAAAATAATTTGGTATATTCTTTTCAAACATCAAGGCATGTGCCACTTTTCCAATGTGCTTATTTTTCCTTTTTACAACACCATTCTAATGTCTCAAAGAAATCATCAAACTTATTGGAAAAATACTCTCCCCCATCTTCCCATCTTAGGAATTTGATTTGTATAACTTTTTCCTTCTTGAACAAGGCTTTAAATCTATAGAAGTAAGCAAACACCTCACTTTTCTCCTTCATGAAATAAATCCACATTTCTAGTGTGATCATCAACAATGAATCATGTAACATAATACTTTGTTAACCCATTCTAGGGTTAACAAAAACTACCACCATTATCTTACATCAAGGAGTCAAGGTAGATACACCGAATGGAGAAATGGTATCCAAAGCTACAACTTGGACGGGTGCCCGTAATGGTCTGACGGAGTATTTATGGTGATTCCCGCTTCAAGAGCATCCGCTTCAAGAGCATGTGGAAGCATGTAAGATGAAGTCCTAAGTAATGTACTTCATGGATATATTATAAGAGTAGTCATTGGAATAGTATTAGGTCTCTTATGAGCCTAAAGTGCCCAACTGGCCACAATTTAAGCGAGTGTGAACACTTATGGGGCCGGTCTGACGGAGTATTTATGTGGCGATTCCCACTTCAAGAGCATGTAGAAGCATGTAAGATGAAGTCCTAAGTAATATACTTTATGGATATATTATGAGAGTAGTCATTGGAATAGCTTAGGCCTCTTATGCGCCTAAAGTGCCTAATCAGCGAGTGAGTGTGAACACTTATGGCCATGTATATAAGTGAATTTCTCTCATAGTACAACATACTCTCCCATTGTGCAATCGAGTCTTGCTCTTGCTAATCTCTCTCCCTAATGCATGCTAGTGAGTGTGTGTGAGTGAAGTGAGGTGAGAGGAGGGACGAGTACCCGTAGTGCAACGCGGCGGTGTGACAACGCTCTCGCGGGAGGTGTGGTGGAATTGCTTCTCAAGGAGTTGTAGAGCTTGGAGACCTCAAGGGTTATGAGCTCGGCCATTGAAAAGATCCTCATGATAGTTGCGGTTCACCAGGTAATCTCTTGTTGGATGTATTTCAAGGGGGGCTAGGGTGAGCCATAACATTTTTCGCACCGCTGGAGCCATCCCTTGGCTTTTTCCATCGTTTTTCCTCTAATATACGCTTACCCATTGCCCATTGTTTTGATTAATGGTTTCCTATGAAAAAGATATGGATTTGATGGTGATTTGTGTGTGACTATGTGTAGAATAACTTTCTTTTTTGTTTTTATAAAGAATGCTTTTTGCTTAATGTTTAGCTTAATTTGTTATTTTTGTTGTTGTTAATGTGGTTTTTAATGTTCTTAGGTCTTGCACAAAGTTTGTATTAGGCTTAGTTTGCATTGCATCAAACAATTCATTAGAATGCAATTTTTAGTGAATGTTAGCTCTCTTTATTAGTGTTAAACATAGTATTAAAATCATTAATTTAGCTTAATTTGTGTGTTTTTTTTAATCATTTGCATTAGAGTGTTAGCAAGCATTAAGAGTAGCTTAATCTCTCAAAAAATTTCTCAAAACCATCAAAAAACCCATGAGCTCGTCTAATTTCTCTTAATGGACTGGTTTTTGTCAGTAAGAGGCAAAAAATTTAGAAAATGTGTTAATTGGGGTCCAAATTGATCATGTGAGTAGTCAAAATTAGTGTTTTGAGAGCATATAGATGCATCAAAACACCTAATTACATCATTTTCTTCATCAATTAGAGGAATTTGACTCTCTTTTGCTTAATTTTACCTTAAACGAAGAGAGAAAAATTAAGACCTTAATTAATCTCTAATTATACATTATTTTACACATTAGTTGATGCACATAGCTTAGCAATCCCTTGCTCTATCCAATGATGTGCTCATTTGTGTGAATTAATTAGTGATAAGGGATTAATTAGAGCCCTTAATTAGTGTAAAAGAGAAAGATTAGTGAAAGGATTAATCTTTGATTAATTCTTAATCACTTTTTACATAACTCATTAATGAGCATTCAATGTGAGTAGATGCCCATGAGTTGTCAAATTCTCCATTTCAGGGGTCATTTATGAAGGGTGTAATGGGGTGTCATAAAAAGGTTGACTTTTTTTTTTCCACTTTCCTTTTTGGAAAATGTTCATATCTCCTTAATTTAAAATTCAAAAAATATCCCCCCCCCCAAACAAGGAAATTCAAATCTCCCACCAGACTCCAAAATAATAATAATAATAATTCGAAAATATGGTTCACACGTGAACCATTTTCTGCACTCACGCCTTAAGGGTTCACGACGCACAAAAAAATAAAAATCAAAAATCGGTTCACATCATCCTAAGTGGTTCACAGCGTGAACCAGTAAGTGTTTCACGTCGTGAAACAGTTGTAAGATTCCTCCCTCCAGCTTTTGAGGTGTATAGGCGTAAGAACCTCCCCTTCTGATCTTGTAATTATTTCCCTCTTTGAAATAAAAGAAAGATTCTGTTTTACCCTGTTTTGGCCTAGAGAGAGAAAATGTCTAAAGAGAGGTAATCCAAAATTGAGATATTTTTGGATATAAAAATCCTCCTAGTGTCCAAAATGGCTTCCCCTGAAACAGAAATTCAAAAAGAATTTTCCAATGTGCATTTGGAATTAAATGAAAAGAAGTATAAAGGACCTTAGCCTAAGGGTCTAGATTTTCAAAAAAAATGGGATTATGGTCCAATTAAGGTTCCTATGGGCCAATAGGATCAATTCAAGTGTGAGGAGGAGATAAATCCAATTTATAAAAGAAAAACCCCCAAAAATGAGTAAATGCTCACATAAGATGAAGAGTTGACTAAGGACAAGGTTTATTAGTAAAAAACTATGAGTATTACTAAAAAAATGAGATATTTTGGGTATAATGATTCAATTTTGACACCTTGGTAAGGAGAAGGGAGCTCTTCAAGGAGGCACCTATTTCACTTGTGTGGTGGAGTTTTAAACTAAAAAATATTGTGATATTTTTATCTCTCCTCTCTCCTAGATCAAACCAAATCAAAAGGGAGCCATAGATTGGTTGGGGGCCTCTACTATGATCAAAGAATCAAGTAATTTAGGAGGTAAAGTGTGGATTAGTGTCTTCTTTTTCTTAAATCTCCAAATTTTCTCTTCTCAACTCCTCTCAAGATTGAGAAGCATTAATTTGAATGGCTTTTGAATATTATCGAAGTTCTTTAATGTATTGTAATGAAGAAATACATAAATTTCCATTTATGCTTAATTTATAATGGTTTTTAAGCATTTCTGTCTCTCCCCCAAAGAATGGTCATTCCTATGACCTATTCTCAATTCAAATGAAGCTTCTCATGAAGCATTTCTCTAATCTAAAAGTACTTTCTATGCTTGTCTAATTGGAGGCCAAAATAATGGCTTTTAATACTTTTATGCTATTTAATTTATGGTGAAATTAAGAATCAATCCATAATTGGATAATGATCCAATTAGTGGTTATTCTAGTCACATGAATAATACTAAACTTTATTCTTTCAAATTTATTGAGAATTATCAGTAATAGCAGGCGGAGCTATGGTAAAATTTCTGAAAAATAAACACATAAATCATTTTCATTTATATTGAAAAGAGGACTTCCTACCATATTCTAGGATTAATCATCCTAGATTAATTGAATGATTCTCATTATAATCATGGAAAATTTAATTTTTATGTTTATGCATAAATAGTAATTAGTAAAAGAGAAATTTCTAGTAATTCATTTAAATGTTAAAAGAGGAATTCCTATGACATTTGGAAATTCCATCATTGAGATGGGAAAAGAGAAATTCCTAGCATATTGCAATTAATGAGTATTTTAATTAAATTTTTTCCACGCGAACACTCATGGAAACACGGATTATGGAAGGAGGCTGAAAGCAATTAATGCGAGAGAGCGGGATTGTAGCCATGGGAACATAAAGACACACATAATTTTTTCATATTTTTGTGCCGAAGTGCAATGTAAATCGTTTTAGGCCAATATGGATTCTAAATGAGAGTTTTAAGTGTATTAAGCAAGGCTCACTTATGGGGTTGTCCGCCCATGTGTGAAAGAGGCATAGGATTAGGGTTAGTGACATCTCTATAAAAGAGATGTTAGCTAAAGAAAGAGGACGTTTTTGGCCATTTTCATAAGCTATTGAGTGAAGCTCTTGAGCTCTCAAGCTATGGCAACTCTCTAACTCTCTCTATTGTACTCTAATGAGCATCAAGCTCCAATGAGTATAGCTCCACTTCATTCTCTTAATCTGTTTTAGCATCATTGAAGTAGATTAATCTATGATTAGTTGAATGCTTCTTTCTTTTTCTTGTGTATGCTGCATGCTTGTAGTGTGTGTGTGTGTGTAGTCTCCATTGATGCAAGCTCTTGCCCACTTCATTGGCAAAAAATGAGTTATTCATGGATAGACTCTCTCTATGAGCTTGTGGGTTTGTGAATGTTATATTCTATGCTTGCTTAAGCTTGTGGGTTAGTAGATGCACGCTTATGGATTTGTTGGCATTAGGAAAAGCTAAGATTTAATCAATGTTTGAATGGGATTAAGAGATTGCCATGCATTGCTTGTTCTCTTGATTAGAGTGGGTTTTAATGGATTGAGAGATTGATTGAGGTGTTGAATGGTTGAATCGTCAAGTGATGGTCCGTGTATGTGAGCTCTCCCGCAAGGGATAAGCCTTCATGCACTAATCGGGTCGAGTCCTCGGATTGACATTGTGTTTCTCAACACATTTGTTGATCGGTGTAGTACTCTATGAGCACTATATTGCACGGTAGAGAGAACCGCACTTCAATGACGCCGCACCATACACACTCTACCACTCCTTGTTAAGCTCCAATCGGTTGCAAAACTGTTGGATATGAGAGCAGGCTTTGGGACTAATTTTGGTACTTATTTAAGACTAATCTGTTGTTAAATTCTCTTTATTTGTCTTGCAATTTGAGTGCGATTGGCTAGCTATGCTTCTCTCTTGAGGTCAGGACAAGGATTCAACACACGGGAAGGATTGGAGGTAGGCGCTAAACCTACCAATTTCAATTTGTGTGCGAAAGAGAGAGGCCTGTTTTTGCATTTCTGTCATTCTGTTTGAGGATAATTTTTGCTGTCTGAGAGGTTAATTTTTACAGTTTCAATTTTTGCATGTTCGTTTTATTTTCTGTTCTTAGCTTAGTTTAGTTTTCTACATCTTTAATTTTGTGCCTTTTAGTTCTCTGTCAAACCTGCACCTGTAGAGAAACAAAAATCTGTACACACACATGAAGACAGAACATTTCGAAATCGCTGCAAATCTCACAGCTGCACACGCATTGAATTCACTGCAAATCTCACAACTGCACACGCATTGAGTTCATTGCACACGCACTTCAAAAAAGAAAAAAATAATAATAATAAAAGAAGGCGGCTGTGCGTGAACAGCGCACCACGCGGAGAGACCCACACACCGCACCATAAAGACCGCCACCGCACAAGATAAGGGGGTGCAAAAAAAAAAGTCTAGAAATTTTTCGTCTTGTGCCGCAATAAATTGGGAGGTTATCTAACTTTTCGAGAGGAGTTAAAAAACACCCATCGTCGAAATTTCGGTCCCGGAACCATTTTCCCATAGTGAGTCAGTATGGGAAACTAGTAAATTTTAGGCGATTTTCGATCCTAGAAAATACGTTATTTTTTGGCCTAATGTGTTCGAGGGGGTTCAAAATGGGTTCTGGCAAAGTTTGAGCCAACTTGAAAATTTTGAAAAAAAAACCCTTAAAATTTGACCTTATGCACTTGCGGTCAGGACGTCATATAGACACTACCATAGGGTCTAGGGCACCTTCTAGAGTACCTACGCAGGAAAGTGAGACCCAATCGGTAGGAAATTTGGCAGATATTGTTGAAACCTTTTTCGAATCCCAATCTGATACCCTTTCCAGGACAACCAGCTCATTGTCTATGGACAATCTAGGGCCGTCAAATAGTCATCCCTTGGCCCCAAATAGGACACCCACAAGATCTTTTAATCCATTTGAAGCCGACACCATGGGGTTAACACTCAATGTGAGACTTCAATATGTCTACACGAATGCTCAAGGAGCTGAGATCTTTAGGGATCCACAACAACGGTATCTCGTTAAGATTGCGGACTTTTTCTTAGAGCTTGATAGAGCACCTCTAGTCAATGACCAGGGTAACATGTACATGGGTGGAGATGGTGTTCACTCTACGAAGTCACCTATCATCCAGAGAATGTAGACAAATTAGGAGGGCTCTCTAAGAGTGAGTTGTTAGACTTATCAAAGCCTTCCAGAGCAAGGGAGTGTAGAGATGATTGGCTCATTGAGCCGGACATGCCTGGACCATCCAATGCCCAGTCCTTAAAGCCATCCATAGATGATTTACTTTTTGTAGATCTAAATTTGGAAAGGGACAGGAAAGGCAAGAGAAAAATGGATCAGGGGGCTAAGAACCAATGGGAGTTTGTATGACAAATTCCAGTGACAAAGGTCTTTCAGGATGACCCACTTCAAGAGGTCTATAAGGACTCTTTAGAAGGATATTATGCCACAACTAGATTGCTAGAGCTAGATCTTCCTCTAGCACTTGTGGTGGTAGTCGAGAAGCTTGCAGGATACAAGAACCAAATCGTTGTTGATAAATGGGCCAATGAATATCGAACCTTAGATTGGAAGGAGATTCGTGAGCTCACGTGGAGAGGACAACCATTATTCATGGAAGTGTTCTCAACTAATACAGCTAAACCAGGAGAGACGGCCTTTCTTGGAGAAACTGTTGCTCCTCCCCTGCGAGAGTTCACTAGAGAGGGACCATCAAAGTGGACCACTGCAAGTAGCCCAACTCTAGCACCAAGATATTATCCTACACCGAAAGTTTGACCACAGATCACACCACAACAACGTTTCTCTCACTATGACAATCGGAGGGTAGGGGAGCCAACTCGGCCTCCCATAAATGCACCTCCTGAAATGCGGGTAACAAGATCTTTGGAGGGGGTTGGTGAGGCACGTAATAGGGGACCCACACCAATTTGGGATGCATATGGACCACCTTACCAAAGAGAGGAACCACTGAGAGTGAGAGGCCGTAGGCCCGATGATGAGTATTCAAGACGAGTAAGGCCATCAACTCTTCAGAAACTGGTAAAGAAGTACGAAGGGTCGGGAGATCCATATGACCATGTAGCAGCATTTAGGCAAGTAGTTCGAGCTGAGCAAGTGACTGACAAGCATACGCAAATTGAAGGATTTGGGCTCACTCTTTAGGGAAAGGCCCTTGTTTGGTTTCAGGCACTAGAGGCTTTAGACAAATCTTCTTTACGAGTTTTGGAAGAGAGATTCATTGCTGCTTTTTCCTTGATGGGGATTCAGCATGACACAGTAGCAAACATCTACTCTTTCAAGCAAGGCGAGACTGAAAGTGTTAGGGACTGTGTAAATAGGATGAAGCAGTACATTAATCATTGCCCAGAATATGAGAAGCCCACCCAGAGTCGATTAATTTCTCTCTTCTTAAAAGGACTCAAAAATTCAACACTACACAAACATCTCTATGCAAAGAAGCATACAAATTTCAATGAGTGTTGCCATGATGCTATGGATTTCACAGATAACTTCAAATTCCAAGATGGTACTGGCCCTGAGGTGCAACCTAGAGATCAGTGGGGTGATGACCAAAGTTCAGGGTCTAGCGCACTAGTAAATCCAGACCAGATAGCTAACCTAATACTAAGGAGATCGGGACAAACCTATCGCCCACCCATGCAGCCACAACAACAGCAGCACAGCGAATGAGGAGTGTACTACCTACAGGTCCTCATCTTTGTGGAGCATGTGGCGGTAACCATAAAACCGAAGAATGTAATACCTTTTCTCCTCTAGTCACAAACCAACCCACAAAGAAGTGGTGCCAGGCATGTGCCTGGAATTATACCCACACCACACAGGAATGTACTCGCATTGCAAGAATGAGATAGGAGCATGAGCAGCAAAGGGGTGCAGTGGCTCCACAAATGCATCAATTTAGTATACTAATTTTGAGCGTAAGCCACTGATGGCACAAGAGCAAGCACGACCTGTACTTGGAGCTCAACCTCCTGCTCTTGGGACTGCTCCTGTGAGGTTTGTTGACTACGACAATTCAAATATGTAGAGACTTGGTAAACCCAAGCTATGTGGAGGAGGAATATGCATCATATTCATCCAAGGAAAATCTCTTTGAAAGTCCCGCATATCCAAGCCAAGCACTGGAGCCTCAACCGGGGGAACAAAATTCTTTGATGTTGCTAGGCGGCTACCAACCTAGGACTCCAGGCCCCTCAGGTCAATGGCAGCAAAGGAAAGTAGAAGCCAAACTAGTGGGCCCCTGTTATGAGTGCGGAGAAGCCCATTGGGCTCGTGATTGTCCACATCGCCAAAGGCAAGCAGCTCGATCCAATACAACAGTACCACAATTTCCACCAATTGAAAGATATTGTCTAGGGTGTTGTGTACAACACTTTCCAAAGGATTGTTTGCTGAAACCACATGAGGAAGGCACCTCTCAACCAAAGGTCTCACTCAACTTTGTAGAGGCAGTTCCATCGCCACCTTCATCAGAGAATGAGGATGTTGTGCCACTTAGAGTCATGACTAGATCACAGACACGAAATGCCGAAATACAGAACTGATGAGACACCTCGAACTAGGGATGCAAAGGCAAATCTAGTGGACAAGACCCTACATTCCAATAGAAAAAGGACCACTAGGAGGAAAAAGAACCGCAACAAGCAAACTAAGAGTGCATCCACTAGTTCTCAAGAAGTCTCTAAACAAAACATGAAGGATCAAGCTTTTACATCCCAAGAAGTGCATGAGGAGCATCAACCTCAACCTGGGCCTAGTGCTAAACAAGATGAGGCTAGTACAGGGGGTTCTGTTTTTGTGGATAAGGTGAATGAGACTCTAGATGCCATCATTGATGCTCATAGAAGTCGCATTGCAGCTTCATCTGAGCTACTCAAGAAGCTTCAAGAATACCTAAACCCTCGTGATGAGGAGAAGATCAATCTAGCTGTACATCAGTAACTCATTAGGGAAGCTCAATCAATACTTGAGGGCCCACCTCCACCTATCCCTCAAGGCCCCACCTCTCTTAAGCCAACATTAGAAACCATACCAGAAGTGTCATCAAGTTGGGAAATGAAAAGTGAGCTGATCTCACAAGCTCATAGCGAGAAGTCTGCACCAATTGACACCCCATTGAAAGAAGGCATTCTGCCACCACCTAGTCTTGCCTTCCCATGCAATGATGAAGTTATTAATGCTAACGAGGACATGGCAAATGAGATGTGGGTAGCAGTTCATGAGAAAGTTAATGAGAATATGTCCTCTATTATTTCACCTCCATTTTCTGAAGTGGATTTTACCAGGGGCTCAAAAAACAACTTTAGATGCCCAAGCACCCAGGAGGAAGTTCAAACAATTGTTTCTCCTAGAAGTAAGCATACAATGAAAACCTTGCCATCTTATTTGGGAGAATATGAGAACTGTTCTCAAACCTTGAGGATACCCTCCATGCATAGAAGGTTGACAAAGGAGATGGATATGGGTATCGTGCAAGCTATTTTGTCAACACCAGTGGCTTGTACCTTACCCTTGCTTGATTTGATAAAGCTTCGACCAGAGTTGTGGAATGATATTGCCACATGTTTGTCAGAGCAGGTATTGCTACAAAAGGGTCACCATGAATGTACTATACACCCTGAGACAAAGCATGTTATGCCAGTTCCTATCAACAAAGTAGGAAAATTTTGTGAGGACGATCAGGGAAATGCTACCCTCCCATTAGAAGTGTGAAAAGTAGCTTCAACTACAATACTTGATAGTGGTGTAGGAGTGGGCATTGTGACAAGGTCCATTTGGAAAAAGTGGGGCAAACCAGCTATTAGGAGTACCAGGATGCGCTTGCAGCTAGCAGATGGAAGCTTAGAACATCCCATTGGGCTGCTAGAGAACATATTGGTCACCACATGTGGGATTGAATATGAACACACATTTGCAGTAGTGGATTTTGGAAAGCATCCAAACTATGAAGTGATATTGGGTAGACCATTCATGCGACAATTTCAAATGATTCAAGATTGGGGATACAATTATTTGTACCTCCGACATGATTCTGTCATCACAAGGGTCAACCTAAAGAATCACTCATAATATCACTCTTCCACGATGATCTTGTTTACAAAACAATCAAGTCTTCTATGAAATCACAACCCAAAAACCTCATAATATCTATACTATGTCCAAGCACAAGATAGTATCAAAGACCAAGTAAAACGATCAGATGGATTCCAACCAGGAGAAAAGCTAAAAACTATTAGCAAAAATTGTAAAAAAACAAAGAGACCAAAACAAAAACTCAAGTCTCAAACAGATTCAAAAGAGAGTGTCGGAAGTGCAAAGATAAAGGTTGAACGAAAAACTCTGATGCAAGATTGCAAAAGAGAGCTCAAAATTGCATGGTCTTCAATTAGTGATGACTCAAGTGGACAAGAACAAGGTCTCAATGTTCCCCCCAACTTCACACAGTACACTCTTCAAGATCGGAAGATTGTTCTTCAACAGCCCATGCGACAAAAGCCAAGCATGCCAGAGGTGTCATATGATGGTCTAGAAGATGCAAAAAAAATTGATATCGCGGAGCCAGGAAAAGAGCCTCGCTATGTGTGGATTGCCACAGACTTGTCCTTAGATGAGGAGAAGTTATTAATTCAAACAATAAAGGAGTATCGCGATGTTTTTTACTTGGAGTTATAAAGACCTCAAAGGAGTTGATCCAAGCATATGTCAGCATACAATTCCATTGCGAGAGGATGCAAAGCCTTCCAAGCAACGTCCTTATACTTACAATGAGAATTTTGCATGAAAGATAAAAGAAGAAATAGACAAGCTCTTAGAGGTAAAATTTATCTATGAGATTGAACACACTGAATGGGTCTCCCCTATTGTAGTGGTGCCCAAGAAAAATGAAAAACTTCGAGTATGTGTAAACCTCAAGAAGGTAAATGCAGCTACAGTACGTGATCATTACCCACTTCCAATCTCACGGATCATGTTTTGGAACGAGTTGTAGGGAAAAAGGCATATAGTTTCTTGGATGGATTCTCCGGTTACAATCAAGTGTCAATTGATCCGAAGGATCAACACAAGACATCCTTTGCTATACTGAAGATGGCATCTTTGCCTATCGTGTTATGCCATTTGGTCTAACAAATGCACCTGCAACCTTTCAGCGGTTAATGAGTCATGTATTCAAGGAGTACCTTAGGCTATTTCTTGAGATCTTCATGGATGATTTATGTGTTCACTCACAAGAGCGTGATGATCATATAGAACACCTCAGACTTGTGTCTCAAAAGTGTCAAGTTTATCGTATATGCTTGAATCCTGACAAGTGCAAATTCATGGTAAGACAAGAAAAGATTTTGGGCCATATTGTTTCTCGCAATGGTATTTCAACAGATATGGATAAGATCGATGTCATTGTCTCATTACCTCGGCCTATCAACCCTAAAGGGGTACAAATATTCATGGGACATTATTATCGTCGATTCATCTACATGTACACTGTCCTAGCCAGACCATTATATGCTCTTCTTATAAAGTTTAATTGGATTGATGAGTGTGAGGAATCCTTTGAAAAGTTGAAGCAAGCATTAGTGTCGGCATCCATCTTACCGGTACTAGATTGGAACCAAATCTTTCATATCCATATTGATGCTTCAAACTTTGCAATTGGATGTATTTTGGCTCAATCGGGAGAACATAATAAGGATTTCCCAATCTCATATGCTAGTCGACAGTTGAACAATTCTGAGAAGAATTATACCACAACAGAAAGAGAAGGTTTGTCCATGATATATGCAGTGAAAAAGTTTCGCCATTATCTTTTGGAAAACAAATTTATATTTTTTGTGGACCATCAAGCACTGCTATATTTGGTGAATTAGCCTTGTGCAACTGGAAGGATTGTGAGGTGGTTTGTCATCCTTCTTGAGTTTGATTTTGAAGTGGCAATAAGAAAAGGAACAACTCATCTTAGGGCAGATCATTTGTCTCGAATCACCTCTGGAGAAGCTCCTGTGGGTGTGGATGATAATATGTTAGATTCGACACTTTTCCTTGTAGAGACAGCTCCTAAATGGTCTGAACCCATCTTAGAAATTTTGACAAGTGGGCAGATACAACTAGCGGGTCCTAATGTGGACCTATGGTTAACCATTCAAGTTAATCTCAGGGAGATTATATCGTCAGGGTAATGATGGAGTGTTGCGGCTTATACCTAACCCTGACCAATATGAGGAGATCTTGGAATGGGCACATGAGGGTATTGGTGGAATCCATGCATCAGCTCTACTACTTGTGTGCGACGTATAACTCAGGATGGGCAATGGTGGCCTACCATGCATGCAGATGCTAAAAAATTTGTTCGTAAAACTGTCCTTCATGTCATATTCAACAACCAATTCATAATGTCACATTATTCCAAATTTCAACTACACCAAGTTGGAGTAAGTATATTGTGGACTATCTTGAGCATGGTCATACTGATCGAACAATTCCTAAATATCGAAAGCGTGCTATTGAGGTTGAAGCGACCAAATATATGCTGACAGAGGGCCAACTCTACAAGAGGGGCAAGGATGGCAACTTGCGCATGTGTGTATGTGAAGCTGACTACTTGAAAATCTTAACTCATGCACATACAGGTGTTGGGGGTGCACTTTTCGAGCAATACCACAGCTAAGTTGATTAGGTGGTCTAGGCTTTGGTGGCCAACCTTACAAATGGATGCCGAAGAATATGTAAAATGTTGTGACGATTGTCAAAGGGCCAAACCTCCCATCACAAAGGACAATATGCCATTGCGGCCTATGTTAAGCACACGTGCTTTTGCCAAATGGGGTATTGATTTTGTCGGTCCCATTAAACCTCCAGCTCCTCACACGCATGCCGAATATATTATAGTCGCAACTGACTATTTGACCAAATGGGTAGAGGCAAAGGCTACAATCAAAAATGATGACAGAACCACAGCCAAGTTCTTGTATGAGTACGTGTTTACACGCTATGGCTTACCTATTGAAATCGTTAGTGATCAAGGTGTGCACTTTGTGAATGAGGTCATAGAGTTTTTACTTCAAGAATTTTTAGTAATTCACAAGCGTTCTGCACCCTATCATCCCCAGACCAATGGTCAAGCGAGAGTACTAACAAGATTCTCTACACAGCACTCACAAAGATTGTTGAGGGACATAGGACTGATTGGGAGCAAAAGTTGCACTCAGTTCTTTGGGCATATAGAACAGTCTATAAAACATCTGTGGGCACAACCCCATTTGAGCTTGCTTTTGGGCTAGATGCAATTCTTCCCATTGAATTTCTTGTACCTACTCTACGAGTTGCTAAACAATTGGACTAGACTGGTCATGAGCTTTCTCAACGCATTGATGAATTGGAAAATCTTGATGAGACCCGCTTACTGGCGGTAATGGGAATGTATGCCGAGAAGAGGAGACAAAAGCAATGGTATGATCGAAATGTAACAACTGGCCGATTCAAAAAAGGGGACCTTGTGCTCTTGTACACACTTAAGAAGCATAAGCGAAAGCTCAAGAAACATGACTTAGGACCGTTTGTGATTAATGAGCTTACTCGTAGTGGTGCAGTGCGTTTAGAGACACTAGAAGGTGAACAAATGCCTAACTTCATTAATGGAAGTCGTCTCAAGAAATACAATGAACCATTAATAGAAGCCATGCTTCAACAAATGCATGCTGCCCACACACGGAAAGAAGCACATGACCTACTTAAACATCAGGCTCAAGAAGAAGCTAAAGCTAGAGTTGCTAAAGCCAAGGAGCGTCGCAAGGCCTCTGTGTTGACCTTACAGTTGGCTACTGATGAAGAATATGTCGATCCTTTTTCAATATTCATGTGTGTCTTCATCTTCATGAGACTACCTACTTTGTCTCTGCCTTAATTGACTCTGGTGTGCAGATTATAATGTTCTCTCATTTGACACATGGGTAGCCTTGGGACAACCAACACTTGTGCACATTCCTATTGACTTACAAAGCTTCTCAGGTGAAGATAACCCTATAGAGGAAAAATGTGTCATTATGATGTCCATTCAGGGTCACCAGATGTTAGTTCCCTTTTTTGTGGCTAGTAAGTCCAAGGCAGTGGTAGAGGTTGTTCTTGGTCGATCATGGTTAAGTGCTACCAATTGTTCATTAGATTGGAAGAATAGACAATACAAATTGCAAATTGATTCTGATTGCATCTTGGGATCTGCTGCTCCACGAGTTTTATCATGTCAAAAGGGTGGTAGTTCTACCTTACACAACCCACTTTCAACATCTGCTCTTTAAGCTCCAAGACAAATGATGTGGATAATCGATGAGTCCTCAAATGAGGGCCATGGCTAGCATGTTCCAACTAATCTAGTCACTGCTCAAAGAAGGCCAGGCAAGAAGGAATTGTCAATTTGGCTACCCAAAGATGCATGCCTAGTTGCTAAACCTCCTAAAAAGCATATCTTTTCCAAGCCTAAACCTCAGATTGTTACTCATTGGGTCCCAAAGCATGTTCTTAAAGCACAAGGCTATTATGAGGGTGCAACAGCACTTTGGCTTCCCAAATGGGATTGTAATGATGGATATGAGTGTATAAAGTTTGAAGTTTCTAAATTTCATTGTTATACGCCCAAATACCTCCTGATGGATACTTGGCGAGATACATGTCCACCATGCATTGACCCTGATAGTACTCAACACCTGAACATCGCGGGGGTTATAGTGCTCCTCCTTTTCAAACTCATTCTAGGTACCTTTATGCTCCCTTAGGTGAAATTTACTGTGGGCATCACTTTGTCACTTTATTCTATCAATAGCATCATCCATTTTCACATTGTCAAGAATGTGCATGACTCGTATTAGGGGAAGCTTCACACATTTGTTGGCTACGCCGCTCTTACTTTCGATGATATGGCACGGGCTTAATGAAACAAATTGTGGGAATTACACCCCAACGCCATAACCTTCTTGATGTGAGAGTACCAGACCGAGGATCAAATCAACGTAGATTACAAGCACAACAATGGAGGGATACATGCATAAATGACTTGCAACCACCTATCTTACAAGCCCTTCTTCCCCCAGCCTCAACATGTCAATTTTGGATCACAATGAGCAACTATATTGAGCAATTCCAAAATCGGCATTGTCTGCTTAACCTTCCCATAGAACCAATGCCATATTTTAGCGAGGAAGCACTCCTTCCTCTACCACCTTCTCCAGAGGCCGCCGGCTTTTGTACAGGGTTGTCCTTGCATCCTGAAGTGATTGATACCATCTTTCTAGCAGAAGTGGACACGGATCCACCACCAATGCAAGGATAAGCTCATCAACTCCACAATAAGATCAACAAGCCAGGGCACTTTTCTCCCACTGGGTTTTTTCCCTCGGCTATATTCGGTGATTGGCACCAATAACAAATTTTATTCTTTTCTTTTCTTGTTTGTTAATAAGACATTTTGCAGAGATCTCAGCTAAACAAGAGCATACAAACACGCTCCAATAGTCCACCTACCGTGCACACAAATTAGGAAGGGGAGAGACATGCAATGCCTACAAAGAGCAAAGAGAAGCAATCTGCACATCAGCAATGCATCAAGACAAACTCGCCACATCAACGAGCACTACAACAGGTGTATTCAAATCATAATCTTTTGTTCTTTATGTGCTTTTCACTTTTGAATATATTGTTTGCATGCTCACAAACAATTGGCTGGTTTAAGTTTTAAATTAGTTGTTACTATGTGGTGAGTGATTTGTAGATTCTTAGAGGACGTAGTAGAAGGTATTCATTAGGAAGTGAATGGGGTCTTCTTGGGCCCTTTAATTTGCCCAAGCCTAATCAAGGTGATTAAGGAATAGCCAAATGGGGGGTTGCCATGTGGACTGAAATGTTGGGTTTTTAAGAGAGGTGTAAGAGTGGTCAAAGGGTGCACTTTTTTCCCAAAAAGGGGAGGGGGATTTTACAATTTTTGGACCTCCATAACTTCTACATACAAGCTCCGATTTGAGTGGAGATTACAGATCCGTGATCTACGCATCAAGAGCTTTCCATAGATATGTTACATGATATGGTTTTATCCGCTAGATTTTAAATTCCATTTTCCCCCCAAAATTCAAATTCGAATAAAGTAGCCGTTTTGAAGCTTCTAATTAGAAAATGTTTCTTCTTAAGAGAAAAGGTTTGACTCCCTTAAACTGCCAAATAAAAGGGCCCAAGAAGCCTTCCATTGAGGTCCTAATGTCTATTTGAAGACGATGTAAGACATATACCAATGGAGTATGCCAAGTTCTTATGCTCTAGAAGTATATTAGTTATCCCTAGTGGTAGCTACCTCTTAGGTATGGGCTAGGTGCTACGATAAACAAAAATTTACGAAACACATGCCCTAAAAAATATATAGAAGTGACTTGAGACATGACGTGTCTACGGCCATGTGGAATGCTTGGTAGGACCTTGGGTTGTTTTAGCACCTTGGGGCTGATGCCTTGGTTTCCATGGGGTGAACACTGACGTCTAAAAGATTAAGAAGAAGACCTACAAGGACTCTATCGCCTTGATAGATGCTGATAGGACTCTTGGGTACATTATGGGCCCTCGAGACCGATGTCCTCATCTTCATGGGGTACTCCTTATGTCAAAAAGAAAGAAAAGGGTCTGTCGCCCTTGAGAGCGGCCTTTAGATTCTCTTGGTGGAGGTCTCTTGGCCATTGCTTGGGTCTCATTGGGATGGAACCTTCCTCTTTATCAAGCTAAAACTAATAATTCTCTTTAATCTTCTGCTCTTTACACCAAAAAAAAAAAAAGAAAGAAAGAAAGAAAGAAAGAAAGGTCCAATCACCATGGCTTATATTTAGGAGTAGGGTTGCCACTTAGGAATAACTTAAACACTTGTAGGACATTGAGACTGCGGTCATAACCTGCGGTGTACAAGCACACTTGCCTTTGCATATAGCACTATCTACCACTTAGTCTCACTTTGACTATTCTTTACTCGCTTCTTTTAGCACTCTTTAAAACTCTAATCGGCCTTTCACTTGCATGCTCACATATTAGATTGTCATTTTTTGCTGGTTTTTTTTCAATAAAAGGCTTTACTTGTCTTCCATTGTTTTTTGCAGCTTTTGTTTCTACCGCGCCCAAGGACGTGCGCGATTTAGGAAGGGGGGAATGTTCCACGGGAACACTCACGGGAACACGGATTATGGAAGGAGGCCGGAAGCAATTAATGCGAGAGAGCGGGATTGTAGCCATGGGAACATAAAGACGCACATAATTTTTCCATATTTTTGTGCCGAAGTGCAATGTAAATTGTTTTAGGCCAATGTGGGTTCTAAATGAGAGTTTTAAGTGTATTAAGCAAGGCTCACTTATGGGGTTGTCCGCCCATGTGTGAAAGAGGCCTAGGGTTAGGGTTAGTGACATCTCTATAAAAGAGATGTTAGCTAAAGAAAGAGGACGTTTTTGGCCATTTTCATAAGCTATTGTGTGAAGCTCTTGAGCTCTCAAGCTATGGCAACTCTCTAACTCTCTCTATTGTACTCTAATGAGCATCAAGCTCCAATGAGTCCACTTCATTCTCTTAATCTGTTTTAGCATCATTGAAGTAGATTAATCTATGATTAGTTGAATGCTTCTTTCTTTCTCTTGTGTATGCTGCATGCTTGTAGTGTGTGTGTGTGTAGTTTCCATTGATGCAAGCTCGTGCCCACTTCATTGGCAATGAGTTATTCATGGATAGACTCTCTCTATGAGCTTGTGGGTTTGTGAATGTTACATTCTATGCTTGCTTAAGCTTGTGGGTTAGTAGATGCACGCTTATGGATTTGCTGGCATTAGGGAAAGCTAAGATTTAATCAATGTTTGAATGGGATTAAGAGATTGCCATGCATTGCTTGTTCTCTTGATTAGAGTGGGTTTAATGGATTATCGAGCTAGAAAAAGCTATTAAATGGGAATAGCATGTGAATGGATGTGATAAGATGTGTATGGGATGCGATAGGATGTGAATGAATGTGATAAGATAAAAATAGGATGTGATAAGATGTGATGTAATGAAATGGATGTGGATGTGAATAATGAGATGAGAGGATATGTGAAAGGGTGAGATGGGAAGTACATGGATGTGTATGTGGATGTATGGATGTGGATGTGTATGTGTATGTGGAAGAATGGATGTGGATGTGGATGTGGATGTGGAAGAATGGATGTGGATGTGTATGTGGAAGAATGGATGTGGATGTGTATGTGGAAGAATGGATGTGGATGTATGGATGTGGATGTGTATGTGGAAGAATGGATGTGGATGTGCATGTGAGAGAATGTGATGTCGATGTGACTAAATGGATGAGATGTAATGTGATGAGAATCGGGATGTAAATGGATGAGATGTGATGTCATGTGAATTGGGATGTGAATGAATGATATGTGATGTGCATGGATGAGATATGTCATGTGAATCGGGATGTGAATGAATGAGATGTGATGTGAAATGGATGTGATGAGATGTAATTTAAATTGGAAAAGATGTGAATGGATGATACGTAATGTGAATGAATGTGGTGTGATGGGATGTGAATCAGGATAGATGTGTACGAATGGATAAGATGTGAATGAATGTGATGTGATGAGATGTGAATATGGGTAGATGCGAGTGGATGAAATCTGATGAGGATAAATGAGGAAAGATGCAATGAGATCAAAAATCATGTGATTGGATGAGAATGGGAATACATATGAAATGGATGTGGAACAATGTGGAAAGACGAGAGTTCATTATAGAAACCATATTTATGGCCTGTTTTTAAATGACTGTTTTATGTCAAGAATGCTGGAGAAGCATTTTGACCATCTTGTGAATGAGGTCGTGGTGGGGAGACCTAATCTGATAAAGTTGCAACAGCTGACGGAGAGTCAACGGAGGACGTCTCGCGTAGCAAGATCGGTCGAGGTCTTGACTAACCTCGGTTCGATTTAAATGGTGAGCTTTCGGTACGGTGGATGAGGGACCAAGGAAGCAGCCTATGAGTGAAGCGCTAGGTCACCTGCGAAGGATCCTAGAGGGTGTTGACTATACGATGCTCGAGCTCTGGGTCGCCAAAGATACCCACACGTGCATCGGGGAAGATATTGGAACAAGGAGTAAGAGTTGTTTTCTAAAACCGGGCATGGATCTGGTTGATTGACCTTGCTGGTCCTCAATGGATTAATCCATGGCTCTTTTGTATGGAGCTGTTGTGGTTGATCTTGCTAATCTTCAATGGAGATTCCATCTTGATTTTTATAAGTGAATATATTGTCGGGTACTATGAGCTAGGAACTATCGAAAAGGCCCCTCAGGAACAGGTGGTGAGCGTTCTGGTTGCCAATGATGCCATAGGTACACCGATGAAGGAATGATTGGAAATTAGGATTCAACCGGATATTTTGGAGGATTATGATCAGTGACACTATGGTTTCATTAAAGGGTTGTTTTAAAGATAACTGAATTTGTGAAAAAAAGGTAATTTCATAATGGGTGTTTAAGTGGTGTGACTGGCGTTAAATTTGCATGAATATCCGGCTAAGGGGCCTCGGAACTCTTTTCCGTGGTACCCGAGACAAAACCTAACCAAATTCTTAATTGGATCCCATCACTATAGTGGTTGGGTGGTTGGCTAACCCATGGGACTGATGGATCCATAAAATGAGACTCAATTTTGTTGTAGTACGATAGATGAAGTAAATCTCGGATAGTAATTGTTCTATGGAAAAGAATCAACGACTCTGCCTTTCGATGGGAAAAAAAGCGTTGATCTCTATGATCCAAGTACAAGTTTCTTCCTTGATCTGACCAAGCGACTTACAGGTTTGGTCAGATCAGTTCGATCAGTAAAATGACCTTGACTGCGTTAGAGCCAAAAATATCCTGGAAGAATTGCCCGTGATTTTCGGGCTAGGGAAGTTTTTTCGGGTTCGGTTTTGGAAGAACCGAGGGATTAGTCTCTTGTCTGGATATCCGTGGGGCGAGGCCCCAAGTGAGGGCCCCTGCACCGCGCAGCAAGGAGTGCTACTTCCGCTGCTAGCACCCCCGAATCCATTGCATGGAGGGGGCAGGGATCTTACAATCCTCGCACGCCCAAAAAAAAAATCAAAAAATGGTTCACGCATGAACCATTTTCTGCACTCACGCCTTAAGGGTTCACGCCCCAAAAAAAAAATTCAAAAAAATGGTTCACGCGTGAACCATTTTCTACACTCACGCCTTAAGGGTTTATGCCCTAAGGATTCACACCCCAAAAGAAAAATTCAAAAAAATGGTTCACACATGAACCATTTTCTGCACGCACGCCTTAAGGGTTCACGACCAAAAAAAAATCAAAAATCAGTTCACATCCTAAGTGGTTCATGGCATGAACCACTAAGTGTTTCACATCGTGAAACAGTCCCCGTGCGCACCCAAAAATAATTTCTCCATGAAGTCCGCTTCACGTCGTGAAACCCTAAGCATTTCATGGCGTAAAACACTAAATATCTCACGCCACGAATAATAATAATTTAAAAAAATAGATTTGATAAAATCCATGAAGTCCAATTACGCCGTGAACTACACCCTGCTAGTTCACACGACAACGTGAAAGGGGTCCGTCAGTTTTTTTTTTAATACACCCATGTTTGAAGGCTTGTATCACCTAACCCGTGAATCCAATGACAACGCTCTAGTGCTCATTAGAAAGCCGATATCTAGCTCTTCAAATTTGGTCTTGGCTGTCTAAAGTCAAAATCGATCATTTTGGCCTTCGATCAGAAGCCTCAAAATTCGACCCAACAATCGAGGCAAAAAAACAGCTCGAAAAGCACTAAAAATCGTTTAAAAAAATGTGTGAAAACGACTTCAAATCATATTCGGACTACTTTTTGAGGGTCTAAACAACAAAATCACGAATGACTTAGAGAAAAAGTTATAGTACTCCAAAAAGTTATAGTACTCCAAAAATACTACAACTCTCCCATACAAAGTATTTCCAAATTCCTTTTGGAACACCCTCAAAAACATGCTATGAAACAAGGGAAAAATTCCCAGAAAAAGAGCTTGGAGACCTCAAGGGTTACAAGCTCGGCCATTGGAAAGATCCTCACTCACGACAGTTGTGGTTCACCAGGTAATCTCTTGTTAAATGTGTTTCAAGGGGGAGTTAGGGTGACCCATAACATACTTGCAACCTATAATTGTTGCAGTCTTGTTTAGTCCCCATACATCTGAATGTATAACATTTAGTGGCCTTACACTGACATACTTTTTATGTAGGAAAACATGTTTAACCTGCTTATTACGAAGCTGGTATGTTTCACACACTATGTATGCCATCAATCTTAAAATTTGGCAAACCTAAAATAATATTTTGGTCCTATGTAGACTTCAACCGTTGTGTATATTCACATGACCAATGCACTTTTGTCATATGTCAATATCTGCAATGACACTTGTCTAATGTGTAAACATGGCTCCCTTCACCTTAGGCATGTTAACATCCAAAGTAAACATCCTACCATTTCTATTATCCTTTATAACAAAGAGGCACTGATTTTTGGAGTCTACACCCTTATCTCACTTAAAGACTCGGCTAAACTATCTATCCATACAAACCAGGTTCTTTGTAATATTTGGAACATGAAGTACATCTACCAAGTACTTCATTTTGTTATATTGCATAGACAATGACACTTTACCAACACATGTAATAGGATATACAATATTATCACAT
This sequence comes from Cibotium barometz, assembly GCF_041138505.1. Lineage (NCBI taxonomy): Eukaryota > Viridiplantae > Streptophyta > Polypodiopsida > Cyatheales > Cibotiaceae > Cibotium > Cibotium barometz. The sequence continues at coordinate 53,281,006 of NC_141062.1, forward strand.
GTTTTCACATTTCCTGGTTTTCTATTTTTTTCATATCTCTAAACCACTCACCACTCACCACATGACTAGTCATATGGTTAGAGGCACTAGAATCCACACACCAAATATCCCTCGATCTTGACACGTCTCCTATCATAGAACTGAGCATGTGCTACATCACAAAGAGTTTCTTACTTATGTCATTGTCACCACCCTATTTACTTGATGATGCATAGTTGCCTTGTTGCAACTTGCTTTGATGCATAGCACTCCTTTGCCATGTAATCTAGTTTACCATACTAATAACACTCTATGCGATTTGCACTCTAATTTCTTTGCCAACCACCATAGCCCCTCTAGCTTTGTCTACCTCTAGAGTGTCCTCTTCCACCTGTATGAGATTGGTTTTCTTGTTGTTATTATTGTCACCAGTTTTTGATTTCCAAACCAAAAAACACCTTATCCTCTAGATAACGACTTTCCTTTACCGCTACCTGTATATATGAGTAGAAGGTATGCTCATTTATATTCGGAGAGGATGAACCTCCCCCAACATTTATCTTTTCACAGATGAGGAGAGAAATCAATTCTTGAAAATCAGGAAAGTTCTCTCAACTCCAATGGAGGTCCAAAATGTAGACCGCATAAGGTCACTGACACCCTATTATCATCATTTACGAGTGATCTAATAGAAGAAAGGGCATTTGCAAACCCTTTAACCTTCATCACTCATGAGTAATCATTTATACTTAGTTTTCCTCTAGTCACATTATGCAACTCCTACTTTAGCTACTATGAAACTTCCAAGCTTGGGTGTTTGTGGTGATGAACATCTTCACCAAGGTGTCCCAAGCCTCCTTAGGCGTTTGTGCATCATATATATACAAAATCATAGAGTTTATCATACTGATAAACAACCAACACTTAGCTTTCTAGCTCTTTCATGCCATGATTTATATGCATGCATGTTGTGGAGTAGGATTTTCTTCATGCCATGATTTATATGCATGCATGTTGTGGAGTAGGACACATGCATCCAACAACACCTACAACTCTTATATTTTATGCATGGACTATCCTGTAACTAAATTTTGAATGTAAATTTATTACGAACCATAAATTGGGCATATAAACTGACACTTCAAAAAGTGCTGTGAAAAACCTACAAAGCTAAAATGGATCCAAATCGTAACAAAACACAACAAATTGACACACAGTATGGTCTTATTTCTTCACCGAAGAGAATGCCTCAATCTGAGACAATGACTTCCATGTCTACCTATAGCTCTACATAGGTAAGGGTAGTTTCATCTCTTTTCCTGATTGATTTTGGAGAAACACCTTCGATAGATGTGACCTCTTCCTTTCTTATCTCTTGCTTGCCTCCTTAGCTCTCACACAAACTAGAGATATGATAACATAAAGAGAATGTAAGGGAGTGGGAGACCTTGAGTTTCTCCATAAGCAAACACACACATACATAGAAGAGAGAGCAAGACATAAGAGAGAGATGGATGGTTGAATTTTCTTTTTTCATGTTGCCATCTGATTTTGACTATGCTTGATCATTTAGGACCATGATAGCACACACAACTCTCTAAGCCTCGTGTGTGTGAGCGAGGTGTGAGCAAACACTTGCTTTTCACATACAAGCATTTAGGACCATGACAACACACACAACTCTCTAAGCCCTATGTGTGTGAGTAGACACTTGCTTTGCTTGTTTTACACACACAAGCCTTGTCCATTTCACGTTCTCTCTTTGCTCTCTCTGTGAGTGTGCAATGGCCACACATCGCCATAGCTCTCTCTCACACCCTCACAATGATGATGTTGAAGATGCTTTATGATGTGTAATCGTGAGCCCTTATCGAAATTACCCTCACATCTGTGTCTCTAGCTATGGCTTCTCCTTTTCTACAGTGAAGGGCTTGCATTACATAGGTTGAACCTTGATTTTCTCTTAGAATCAATTATAATTCAGACATATGCCTTTGTAATTTTATCTACACATGTCCTTGTACTTTGCTTTCACACCATCACAATACCATGCTTAAGCAAAGGTATATGTTGTAATGTAAGTAGATCAGTGTGTAAATAAGTTTGCATTCCATGCTTTGATTTTCTTTTCCAAAGTATTACTAATGCTTATATACAGATATGCAAACCTGAGCATCAATTATGCATTGGTGCTTGCACCAGAAGTGTTGTGTTCAACACACAATGGGGTTATACAGTCACAACTATTGTTACTAATATGTTGTTAAGTTTTAATCCTTTATTAAACTATGTTAATCCATTATTATAATCTTTACAATGAAAATCATTAGCCAAGATGTCACCAAGCTTAGCACTAATCACATTACTTAATAATAACCATTGATGTTGAACTATTTCTTGATTAGAAATTGCCCAGGTGACACTTAATCATCAAATTGTTACATATTTATCACTAATCATCTTGATTAAGTCTCAAACTTAATCTTTGCATAATCTTCTTATCGTCCTACTCACTTCAAACTTACTTTAATTCTTGCACTCCAACCCCTTGTTATTATAGGCTGACTTTACACAAGAACTTTACTTTTCTCCTTCCTTGTAAGATCCCTGTTCCCACCGAGCAACGGATTCGGGGTACTGGCAGCGGAAGTAGCGCTTCTCACGCGGGACAGGGGTCCCACACTCGGGGCCTCGCCCACAGATATCCGGATAAGAGACTAATCTGTCGGTTGTTCCAAAACCGAACCCGGAAAAACTTTCTTAACCGGAAGCACGGGCGATTCCACCAAGATAACTTTTTACTCTAACGTAGTCAAGATCATTTCTGATCGAGATGATCCAATTACATCTATAAGATACTTAGTCAGTTCAAGGAAGAACTTGCACTTGGATCATTGGGATCAACGCTTTTTTCCCCATTCAAGAGGCACAGCCGTTGATTCCTATCCATAGAACAGTTACTGTCCGGGATTTTATTTTATTTTTTTTCTATCGTAAAAACAAAAGTTTGAGTCTTGATTTACGGATCCATCAGTCCAGCCTAACCCCATCCAATCCCATGGGTTAGCCAACCGCCCAACCACTGTAGTGATGGGATCCAATTAAAAATTTGGTTAGGTTTTGTCCCGGGTACCAAGGAAAAGAGTTCCAAGGCCCCCTAGCCGGATGTTCATGCAAAATAAAACTAGTCACACCACTCACACACCCAATATGAAATTGCCTTTTTCAACCAGATTCAACCAGTTTAAAACAATCCTTTAATAAAACCATAGTATCATTGATCACCATCTTCCAATTTATCCAATTGATTCTTAATTTCCCATCATTCCTTCATCAGAGTATCTATGGCATCATTGGCAACTAGAACGCTCAGGAGCCGTTTCGATAGTTCCTAGCCCATAATACTTGGCAATATAATCACTTAACAAGATGGACTCTCGTTGAAGATCAGCAAGATCAACCAACAGATCCATATAAGGAGCCATGGACTCATCCATTGAAGACCAGCAAGGTCAATCAACCAGATCCATGCTCGATTTCAGAAAACAACTCCAACTCTGTTCCAATATCTTCCTCGACGCACGCGTGGGTATCCTAGGCAACCCAGAGCCCGAGCACCGTATGGTCAGCACCCTCTAGGATCCTTCGCAGGTAACCTAGCGCTTCACGCATAGGCCGCTTCCTTGGCCCCTCATCCACCGTACCGGAAGCTCACCATTTTAATCGCACCGAGGCTGGTCAAGACCTCGGCCGACCTTGCTACGCGAGACGTCCTTCATTGACTCCCCGTCAGCAGTTGCAACTTTACCATCACGACTTTAATCACAAGACGGTCAAAATGCTCCCCCCAGCATTCTTGACATAAAACAATCATTTACAAACAGCATTTACAAACAGTATTTTCAAACAGTTTACAACACAATTTCTATTTTAACTTTCATTTTTTCACATTATCCCTCATCAATCTACATTACTTATTCCATATTCCATTTATATGTATACTCATCCCATCACATCATTTCTATCTCATCACTTCAGATTCCCTCACATCGCATATCGTATATTCACATCCATACATCTACATCTATATGCGTACATTCACATCTACATGCATACATCTACATCTCTATGCATACATCCACATCCACATTCACATTCACCTCCATACATCTACATCTACATGCATACATCCACATCTCCATTCACATCTACATCTATACATCTACATCTACATGCATCCATCCACCTCCACATCCACATCTACATCTATACATCTACATCTACATGCATACATCCATATCTCTATTTCCATCTACATCTATACATCTACATCTACATGCATCCATCTACCTCCACATCCACATCTACATGTATACATCTACATCTACATGTATACATCCACATCTCCATTCATATCTACATCTATACATCTACATCTACATGCATCCATCCACATCTCCATTTACATCCTCATCTACACATCTATTTCTACATGCATACATCCACATCCCATGCATACATCCACCTCCACATTCACACTCACATCCATACATCTACATCTACATGCAACATCCACATCTCCATGCATAATAAAATTCTTTTAATTAATCTAGGATGATAGTTCCTAGAATATGGTAGGAAGTCCTCTTTTTATGCTTTGAATGAATTTATTTTATGCGTAATTTCTATAAAAATTTTGCCATAGCTCCGCGACTATGACTGATAAATCTCAATTTTTTTCTAAGGGATAAAGCTCATTATTAAAGAAATAATTAGAATGGTCTCTAATTGGATCATCAATCCATAATGGTCTCTAATTGGATCATTAAGAAAACAATTAGAATGGTCTCTAATTGGGTCATCAATCCATAATGGATTGAATCATCAATGTGCATAAACTAAAAGCATAGCAAAAAGCCATTAATTTGGCCTCAAGCATAGCTTAATCTTGGATTAAGGAAAAGCTTTATGAAAAGCTTCATTTGGATTGAGAATGGGTCATGAGTATGACCATTTCTTGAGTGAGAGAGAGAAATTATAAAAACCATTAGAGTTTAAATATAAGTGGAAATTAACTTCTATAGCATTTATTAAATTATGTAACTCTTCACTACTATTCACCAATTAACTTCAATAGCATTTAAAAAAAAACCATACCAATTAAACTTCTCAAGCTTGAGAGGGGTTGAGAAGAGAGAATCATTGAGAAATTATAGAAAATATCAAAATTCAATATACTTACCTTATAATTTGCTTGATTCTTTATTCACGGTAGAGGCCCCCAACCAATCAATTGGTTTAGTATGTTGATGGAGCCACCAATGGGGATTGAAGAAAGAGAGAAGTATCAAAAACTAGTGAATTATTAAAGAATTCACAGCTCTTGGCTTAGGTAGAGTAGAGTAACAATGCATAAGACACTCTATATTTTGGCTTAGGTGGAGTAGAGTAACAAGGCATAAGACACTATATATTTTGGCTTAGGTGGAGTAGAGTAACAAGCATAAGACACTATATATTTTGGCTTAGGTGGAGTAGAGTAACAAAGCATAAGACACTATCTAATTTGGCTTAGGTGGAGTAGAGTAACAAAGCATAAGAGACTATATATTTTGGCTTAGGTGGAGTAGAGTAACAAAGCATAAGAGACTATCTAATTTGGCTTAGGTGGAGTAGAGTAACAAAGCATAAGAGACTATATATTTTGGCTTAGGTGGAGTAGAGTAACAAAGCATAAGAGACTATCTAATTTGGCTTAGGTGGAGTAGAGTAACAAAGCATAAGAGACTATGTTTTTTTCAACAAGAGGAGGCTTCTATTTATAGGAAAATTTGAGCTCCTAACCAAACAAACTGATTCTAGAATTTTCCAAGTCAGTTTGGTCACTTTTTGACCATTTTTAGGTCACTTAAGCTAACTTTTTGGAACTAGACTTGAATTAGGAGAGAGGAGAGATAAAATATCTCAATTTTTATGAGTTTAAAACTCATTCAAGCATGTGAAATATGCACCTCCTTTAAAGAACTCCCCTTCCTTACATATGTGTCATAATGGAATCATTTTAATATTACTCATAGTTTTTTATTAGTAAACCTTGTACATTTTCAACTCTTCATCTTATGTGAAATATGCACCTCCTTTAAAAAAACTCCCCTTCCTTACATATGTGTCATAATGGAATCATTTTAATATTGCTCATAGTTTTTTACTAATAAACCTTGTACATTTTTAACTCTTCATCTTATGTGAGCATTTAAGGGACTCCCCTTCCTTACATATGTGTCATAATAAAATCATTATTCCCAAAATATCTCATATTTTTAATATTGCTCATAGTTTTTTACTAATAAACCTTGTACATTTTCAACTCTTCATCTTATGTGAGCATTTAAGGGACTCCCCTTCCTTACATATGTGTCATAATAAAATCATTATTCCCAAAATATCTCATATTTTTAATATTGCTCATAGTTTTTTACTAATAAACCTTGTACATTTTCAACTCTTCATCTTATGTGAGCATTTACTCATTTTTGGGTATCTTCTTTTTACAATTTGGATTTATCTCCTCCCTACACATGGATTGATGCTATTGGTCCATAGGAACCTTAATTGGACCATAATCCAAAGATTTATGAAAATATAGACCTTAGGCTAAGGTTCTTTATACCTATTTCCAATTAATTCCAATTGCACATTGGAAAATTCTTTTTAAATTTCTGTTTCAGGGGAACTCATCTGAATTATAAGAGATATTTTTCTATCCAAAAATATTCAAAATCTGAATATTCTCTCTCTAGAATATTTTCTCTCTCTAGGTTAAAACAGTCACAAACAAGATCTCTTATATTTCAGAAAAGGAATTGATCACAGGGGAATATACTAGACATCAAAAAGGGGTTGGGGGAGGAATCTTACATTCCTTTAGTAATATCTTTACAACTAGCACTCCAAAATCTTCTAAATACTTGCACAACAACCATTTTCTTGATCTTTTTATGTAGTAGAATAGGAAATCTTAATAGATCTCCCACTAAAACAAAAAATCTTCCCAAATTTTACTTTAAAAAATATGATTCTAAATGTAAGATTCCTCCCTCTAGCTTTTGAGGAGTAAAGGTATAAGAACCTCCCCTTCTATTCTTGAAATTATTCCCCTCTCTAAATTAGAAGAAAGATCTTGTTTTACCCCATTTTATCCTAGAGAGAGAAAATATCTAGAGAGAGATAATCCAAAATTGAGATATCTTTGGATATAAAAATCCACCTAGTGTCTAAAATGGATTCCCCAAAAAGAGAAGTTCAAAATGAACTTTCCAAGGTGCATTAGGAATTAATTGAAAATGTGTATAAGGGACCTTAGCCTAAGGGTCTACATTTTTAGAAATTTTTGGATTATGGTCCAATTAAGGTTCCAACGGGGGCCAATCGGATTAATCCAAGTTTTGAGATGAGATAAATCAAAAAGAATAAAATAAAATACCCAAAAATGAGTAAATGCTCACATAAGATGAAGAGTTGACTGAGTACAAGGTTTATTAGTTAAAAACTATGAGATATTACTTAAAAAATGAGATATTTTAGAATAATGATGCATTTTTGACACCTTGGTAAGGAAAGGGGGACTCTTGAGGTAGGCGCCTCTTTCACATGTGTGGAAGGGTTTTTAATTCAAAAACATTGTGATATTTTTATCTCTCCTCTCTCCTAGATTAAAACAAATCAAAAAGGCAGCCAAACTGGTCCAAATCTTGTCCAAATTGAGTCAAACTGAACCTAGAAAATTCTAGAACCCAGTTAGACTTGGTTAGTGGCCTCCCTCACCTATAAATAGTTCCTTAGTCTTTTGTAAAAAGATATTGGAGCTATACTATGCCAGTATTATACTAAAATAATCATATTTTCTATTATCCCTTAAATTTTTCTCTCTCTTGGGAGCTTGAGCTCTCTCTCTCTCTACAACAAATCTTGGAGTTGCTCTTCTCCTCTTGGTGGACCAATTTATTGGTCGGAGGCTTCACTACTAATAGAGAATCAAGCCAAACTTGGAGGTAAAATCAATTTTTATGGTTTTTTTCAATTTATCTCAATGACTTTCTTCTTCTCAACCCCTCTCAAGCTTGAGAAGCTTTCTAAATAATTGTTTTAATTGAAATCAAGCTTTTCCTAAGTTTTGTTAATATTTAATTAGCATTAAATTAATCTTTATGCTTATTTATAATGCTTTCTTTAAGTAAATCTCTCTCTCTAAAAGAATAGCCATCTATATGGCTAAATCCCTTGAAAAAGGATGCTTCTCAATGATAGTCTCTTAATTCAAAGCTAAACTCTAGGCTTGATAAGCTAGAGATTAAGAAAATTATATTTTTATGATTTTGTGTTAACAAAATAATGGTTATTTCTTTTAGATTATTTATAAGTAGTTAAAAACTACTTTGATTGATTCTAAATGAGAAATAGATTATCCTATCAATTTGGGAAGAGAGAAATAATGGAATTAGCTTAATCTAGTAGGATAAAAATAATTAAGTTTATGATTATGGTTAAAATATGATTTAAATTCATAGTTTGATTTTAAGCATAAAAGAGGAACTACTATCATATTTTAATTACAAGCTTTTTCTCTTTTAAGAAAAATAATTGAGATCCAAGAAATTAAATGGTAAAAGAGGAATTTTTGGCATAGTTTAAATTATGAGTATTTATCAAAAGTGGAATTTTGAGTATTATTATTTTTATTGGAAAATATGGGTAGAATTGATTTTTGTAAATCCCATGAATCTTTTATTCAAAAAGAAGAATATTGAATATATCTTACTTGAGAAATTTGAGAAAGAATATGAAAATATCCATCGAGAAAACTTGGATAATTCTTATTCAGAAAAAAAGAGAATCTAGAATCCCTAGAAGGATCGAGGATCCAATGAGTAAACGGAAGTTTAGAATCAGTTCTCATTAATAAATCTTAAGAAATGAAAATACAATATGTAAATGAGATATGTAAATGAGATGTGATGCGATGTAAATGGATGTGGATGTGAATGTGATAAGATGTGAATGTGATGTGAGGAGATGTGAGTGGATGTGATGAGATGTGGATGAGATGTGATGCGATGTAAATGGATGTGGATGTGAATGTGATAAGATGTGAATGTGATGTGAGGAGATGTGAGTGGATGTGATGAGATGTGATGCGATGTAAATGGATATGGATGTAAATGTGATAAGATGTGAGTGTGATGATGTGAGGAGATGTGACTAGATGTGATGAGATGTGGATGAGATGTGATGCGATGTAAATGGATGTGGATGTGAATGTGATGTGATGCGATGTAAATGGATGTGAATGTAATGTGAGGAGATGTGGATCTGAATGAATATAAATGAATGTGATGTAATGTGAATGGATGGATTAGAAATATAAATGAATGTTATGTAATGTGAATGGATGGATGAGATGTAAGGTGGATGATGTGATGTGGATCTAGGTAGATGTGAATGGATGAGATGTGATGTGAATGGATGAGATGTGATGTGAATGGATGTGATGTGATGTGGATCGGGGTAGATGTAAATGGATGAGATGTGATGTGATGTGGATATGGGTAGATGTGAATGAATGAGATGTGATGAGGATAGATGTGGATAGATGTGATGAGATGTAATATGATGTGACAATGTGGAAAGATGACAGTTCGTTAGAAACATAATTTATGAAACCTGTTTTTAAATGACTATTTTATGTCAAGAATGTTGGGAAAGCATTTTGACCATCTTGTGAATGAGGATGTGGAGACCTAAGTGATAAAGTTGCAAAAGCTACGGAGAGTCAACGGAGGACCTCTCGCGTAGCAAGGTTGGCCGAGGTCATGACCAGCCTCGATTCGATTTAAATGGTGAGCTTCTGATACGGTGGATGAGGGACCAAGAAAGTAGCCTATGAGTGAAGCGCTAGGTGACCTGTGAAGGAGCCTAGAGGGTGCTGACCATATGGTGCTCGGGCTCTGGGTTGCCGAAGATACCCATGCGTGTATCGGGGAAGAAAAATGGAACAAGGTGTTAGAGTTGTTTTCTGAACTCGGGCATGGATCTGGTTGATTGACCTTGCTGGTCCTCAACGGATGAGTCCATGGCTCTTTTATATGGATCCGTTGGTCAATCTTGCTGATCTTCAACGGAGAGTCCATTTGGATTTTCTTATGTGATTATATTACCGGGTACTATGAGCTAGGAACTATTGAAAAGGCCCCTGAGTAAACAGGTGGTGAGCATTCTGGTTTGCCACAATGATGCCATAGGTACACCGATGAAGGAATGATTGGAAAGAAGAAGAGTTGGCGAAGGATTACTTCCATTTTGCGAGATGAGGACATCTCACGTTTCTCAAGTGGGCGGGAGAGGATGAAAGATTCCTCCTCAGCCTGAATATCAAATAAGCCTCTACTTCAATCCCTTGTAAAAATCATTCTATGTTTCTGAATACAAGAAAATATTATTTATCCTTGTTTTGCCTAGTGAGATAAAAAAATTCTAGAGAGTGGTAAATCAAAATTGGGATATTTTTGGATAAATAAATTCTTCAAGTATCAAAAAAATGTTTCCCTGAAACATAAAATCAAAATAGATTTTCCAAGGTGCAATTGGAATTAATTAAAATTGATTCAGAAGACCTTAGCCTAAGGGTCCAGATTTTTGAAAAAAAAATATTATGGTCCAATTAAGGTTCCTATGGACCAATAAGATTAATCCAAGTGTTGGGACAAGATAAATCCAAAGAATAAAAGAAAATATCCAAAAATGAGTAAATGCCCTCATAATATGAAAAGTTGACCAAGTACTAGGTTTATTAGTTAAAAATTATGAAGTATGAATTAAAAAATAAGATATTTTGAAGTAATCATTCATTTTTGACACATGTGTAAGGAAAAGGGAGACCTTCAAGGAGGCGCCTACTTCACATGCTTGGATGAGTTTAAAACTCAAAAATAATAGGATATTTTTATCTCTCCTCTCTCCTAAATCAAACCAAATCAAAAAGGGAGCCAAACTGGTCCAAATCCAGCCAGACTGAAGCTAGAAAATTCTAGAACTCAGTTGGACTCAGTTAGTGGCCTCCCTCTCCTATAAATAGACCCTCATTCCTTTGTATTATTATCTATGAACTAAACTATGCCGGTATTACTCTAAACTAAGCTTAATTTCTATTATCCTCTAAAAACCTCTACAAAATTGAAGAGATTGGAGCTTCTCTCTCTCTTCAATCTTCCTTGGTGACTTTTACAACATACCAAACCAATTGATTGGTTGGGGGCCTCTACTGTGATCAAAGAATCAAGTAAATTAGAAGGTAAAGTGTGGATTATTATCTTTTTCTTATTAAAACTCCAAATGCTTCTCTTCTTAACCCCTCTCAAGCTTGAGAAGCTTTAATTTGAATGGCTTTTGATTACTATTGAAGTTCTTTTATGAATTGTAATAAAGAAACACATAAATTTCCATTTATGCTTAATTTTAATGGTTTTTAAGCATTTCTCTCTCTCCCCCCAAAGAAAGGTCATTCCTATGACCTATTCTCAATCCAAATGAAGCTTCTCATGAAGCATTTCTCTAATCCAAAAGTAATTTCTATGCTTGTTTAATTGGAGGCCAAAATAATGGCTTTTTAATGCTTTTATGATATTTATTTCATAGAGAAGTTATGAATCAATCCATAATTGGATAATGATCCAATTAGTGGTCATTCTAATCATATCAATAATATTAAACTTCATTCTTTCAATTAAATTGAGAATTATCAGTAATAGCAGCCAAGCTATGGTAAAATTTCTGTAAAATAAACACATAAAACATTTTCATTCATAATATGAAAAGAGGACTTCCTACCATATTCTAGGAATTATCATCCTAGATTAATTGAATGATTCTCATTGTAATCATGGAGAAATTGATTTTTTATGTTTATGCATAATAAGTAAATTAGAAAAAAGAGAAATTTCTAGTAATTTATTTTTATGTTAAAAGAGTAATCCCCATGACATTGGAAATCCATGTATTCCAATGATTTAGAGAAAAAAAATTGAAATTTTAAAATAATGTATATTTTATGAAAGATTTTAGTTAAATTTATCTTTTTGTATAGATAAATTTTTATGATGAAAGAGGAATTCCCACCATATTGGAATCCAATTAATTAAATGAAGAAAGTGTAATTCCTAGTGCAAAGGAATTAATGGAGATTTTTATTTAAATTTTAAGAGAAAAATTTAGGTAAATTTATCTTTTTGCATAGATGAGTTTAAATGATAAAAGAGGAATTCCCACTATATTGGAATTCAAATGTTTAGATGAGAAAAGTGGAATTTTTAGCTTAAAGGAATTAATGGTTATTTTTATGTAATTTTAAGAAGAATTTTAATAGATTTAATTTATGGAAAAGAGGAATGCCCATGATAATTGGATTGCACTCATTGAAATGAGAAAAAGCAGGATTTCAAGTTTATTCAAAAAAATAGGTATTGATATTTTAGTTAAAAGATGAATTTCCATGATATTTAAGAAAAGATGGATTTGAATTAAATTCTAATGTCAAAAGATGAATTTCCATCACAATTCTACCTAATGAATTAAGGTTGAGAATTTATGTGGGAAAAAGAATATCTTGGATATTTGACTTGGTAAAATCACTAAATGGATATTTACCCAAAAACTAGATGTTTAGTTGAAAGGAATCCTGGTAGAACTAAACTGAATGAATTTAGTTAGACTACGTGAGGTCGGACAGTAAACCTAATTGTCCTTCTCTCGAACTGAATCAGACAAAAACTTCCTGACCAATTCCAGTTACTAAATCCAAAGAATAGACTACCGGAACTAATCTAGTTTTTTCCTGAGTGACCAATCTCACCAAGAATCTAGTTGGATAAATGGATAAAATGACGGGTAGATTACCCTCATGAGAGATCAAGGATCCTCATTATGAAACTGGGAATTATTGGAAAAAGGGTCTTTGGAACCGATCTCAAATTGGAATCTCACTTGCATTGGAAACTCTGTTTTTCATTCAAAGGACTGTTTTACGCCAGAATGCTAGAGGAAGCATTTGGCTTACGTTTTTCTAAAAGGAGGTTCGTTGAAACAGCTGGAGGGGAGTTGTCAAGGGAGGTCGCCCCGCGGGCAAAGCCTGTCGAGGTCTTGACCAGCCTCGGTACGGTTAAAATGGTGCGTTTCCGGTACAATGGGCAAGGACCGACGAAGCGGTCCCTGAGTGAAGTGCTAGGACACCTAAGGAGGATCCTAGAGGGTTCTGACCAGGTGATGCACAGGCTCGCAGCTACTAGGACACCCAGGCATACGTCAAGGAAGATATCTGATGGACAAAAAGGAAAGGTTTTGGGAACAAAAATTGGATACTGGATCTCGTTGGTTTGCCAGCTGGTCTTCAACAGAGAGTTTAGAGGATGCATTTTTGTAATACGATGGACTTGGAATTTTGGAAAATGATAATCGGAGATATTATGATTTTATTCAAGGATTGACTTAAAGCCAATCGAATCTGTTATAAATGGCAATTTCATATTGGGTGTGTACGTGGTATGCCTATTTGATTTTTGCATGAATCGCCAGTTAGGGGGCCTGGGAACTCTTTTCCTCGGTACCCGGGCAAAAACCCAATCAAATCTTTATAAAGGAATCCCACCAATTCAGTGGTCGGGTGGTTGGCTAACCCATGGGCGGCTGGATCAGAGGATTCCTGAGAAACAAGTAGATACGACTAGTTACGTTATTTAGTTTTAAATCCTGAGAAGACCTTGTTCTGTGGGAGGGGATCATCGGCTGTGATGTGTATGTCAAAGAATGTGATGTAAATGGACGTGGCTGTGTATGTGAAAGAATATAATAAAAAGCGATGTGTATGTGAAAGTGATGTGGATGTGGATGAGATGTGATGTGCTTGAAAGAGATGTGGATGTGAATGTGAATGTGATGAGGATGTGTGGATGTAAATGTGATGTGGATGTGGATGAGATGTGATGTAATGTAAAGAGATGTGGTGTGAATGTGATGTGGATGTGGATGAGATGTGATGTAATGTAAAGAGATGTGGATGTGAACGTGATGTGGATGTGGATGAGATGTGATGTGATGTGAATATATGTGGATGTGAAGTGATACATGTGAATGTATGGATAGATGTGGATAGTCGTACATGTGAATGATTGGATGGATGTGGATGAATGAGATGGGATGTGTATGAATGAGATATGATGTGGATGTGATGTAAAGTGGATGGAATGAATGAGATATGATGTGGATAAATGTGGACGTGATGTAATGTGGATAGAATGTATGTGATGGAATGGGGATACAATGAATGTGATGAATGTGAATGGATGTGATGTGATGTGAGTCGGGATAAGTGTGAATGGGTGAGATGTGATGTGAAATGGATGTGATGTGATATGATGTAAATTGGGATAGATGTGAATGGATGATATGTGATGTGAATGGATGTGATGTGATGTGAATCGGGATAGATGTGAATGAATGAGATGTGATGTGAAATCGATGTGATGTGAAATCGATGTGATGTGATATGATGTAAATTGGGATAGATGTAATTGGATGATATGTGATGTGAATGGATGTGATGTCATATGATGTGAATCAGGATAGATGTGAATGAATGAGATGTGATGTGAATGGAATGAGATGTGATGGGATGTGAATTGAGATAGATGTGAATGAATGAGATGTGAGGTGAAATCGATGTGATGTGATGTGATGTGATGTGATGTGGATCGGGGTAGATATGAATGTGATGTGATGAGATGTGGATATGGGTAGATACGAGTGGATGAGATGTGATGAGTATAAATGTGGAAAGATGTGATGAGATGGAAAATGATGTGATTGGATGAGAATGGATGAAGGACGATGGGAATACATATGATTGGACTTGGATTAAGTAATGTGGATTCATGTGGAACAATATGGAAAGATGAGAGTTCGTTATAGAAACTGTATTTATGACCTGTTTTTAAATGATTGTTTTATGTCAAGAATGCAGGGGAAGCATTTTGACCGTCTTGTGAATGAGGTCGTGGAGACCTAAGTGATAAAGTTGCAACAGCTGACGGAGAGTCAACGGAGGAAGTCTCGCGTAGCACGGTCGGCCGAGGTCTTGACCAGCCTCAGTTTGATTTAAATGGTGAGCTTCCGGTACGGTGAATGAGGGACCAAGGAAGCGGCCTATGAGTGAAGCGCTAGGTGACCTGCGAAGGATCCTAGAGGGTGCTGACCGTACAGTGCTTGGGCTCTGGGTCGCGCGGCAGATACCCATGCGTGCGTCGAGGAAGATATTGGAACAAGGAGTAAGAGTTGTTTTCTGAACTCGAGTATGGATCCGGTTGATTGACCTTGCTGGTCCTCAACGGATGAGTCCATGGCTCTTTTATATGGATCCGGTTGATTGACCTTGCTGGTCCTCAACGGCGGATGAGTCCATGGCTCTTTTATATGGATCCGGTTGATTAACCTTGCTGGTCCTCAACGGATGAGTCCATGGCTCTTTTATATGGATCTGTTGGTTGATCTTGCTGATCTTCATGGAGAGTCCATCTGGATTTTCAAAAGTGAATATATTTCCGGGTACTATGAGCTAGGAACTATTGAAAAGGCCCCTGAGTGGACAGGTGGTGAGCGTTCTGGTTGCCAATGATGCCATAGGTACACCGATGAAGGAATGATTAGAAACTAGAATTCAACCGGATATTTTGAAGGATTATGATCACTGATACTATGATTTCATTAAACGATTGTTTTAAAGTTAGCTGAATCTGTGAAACAGGCAATTTCATATTGGGTGGTAAGTGGTGTGACTATCTTCCTTGAAGTTTGCATGAAGCGCCAGCTAGGGGGTGTGGGAACTCTTTTCCCTAGTACCCGGGACAAAACATAACCAAATTCCTTAACGGATTCTATCACTACAGTGGTTGTGCGGTTGGCTAACCCATGGGACTGGATGGGGTTAGGCTAGACTGATGGATCCCTAAAATGAGACTCAATTCTGTTATGGTACGATAGATGAAGTAAATCCCGGACAGTCCTTGTTCTATGGAAAAGACTCAACAGTTGTGCCTCTCGATGAGGAATAAATCGTTGGTCTCTATGATCCAAGTGCAAGTCTTTTCCTTGATCTGACCATGTCACTTACAGGTTCGGTCGAATCAGTTTGGTTAGTGATGACCTTGACTACGTTAGAATAAAAATATCCTGGAGGAATCGACCGTGCTTTCTGGGCGAGGGAAGTTTTTCGAAGTTCGGATTTGGAAGAGCCGAGGGATTAGTCTCTTGTCCGGATATTCGTGGGCGAGGCCCCGAGTGAGAGACTCAAAGGGCAAGAAAAATGTACAACCAACTTCAATGAGTGCAACGCAAAACAAAGATCCAAAGAAACCTATGCAGTGGGTTAATGGCATCATGAATTGTAATACCAATTGTCCGCCTAATCGTGATCAAGAAGATATCTCATGGAGCCCTATATTAGAGATTCCACTTTCCCGTGTTCATATTTGCACGCTTCATGCTAGGTTACGCATAATGGACAAATTACTGAAGTTACATATCAATTATGCATGGAATATGGAGCCTGAACATCTTCGCAACGAATGCATCAGTAAGCTGGAAGATGTCCTTTCAAGTGTGGGGCTTCATGGTGGTGCTGTAAAGTTGACTAAGGATACTAAAAAGTCAGGACCGGGTCAGGATAATCCAAACAAAATATGCATGGGTGGGTCCAAAGCAAGACACCTTCTCTCAAATTACGAGGGGTACAATAGTCACACAAAATATGAATTATGGAAGGCCATTTGTGAATGCACCACTTATCGTGGGAATAATGCAGAGCTTGGTCTCAAGCGGGCAAGGCTGTGGGAGTCACTTGACAAAATGATTCAATTGCTAGAAAAGGCTCCACTTGTTGCTGAGGAGATTGCAAACTTGAAGACTGCAATACATACATTTACTCAGCAAATGGTTGATGCATGGGGAGAAACACATATCACCCACTATATGGTATTTACCTTTCTATCTATTTACTGATATTAATCGCCAAATAGTAAAATTCTGATATGATCTTTGTTGCAGCACATTATATTTGCCCACGCACAGTTTTTTCTCGACGAATATGGTCCAATGGCAATTTGGAGCACCCAAGGAATGGAGCGCTCTCATTATCAAGCTAAGGCAGCATACTTTAAGAACACGCGACATGGTGGAGGTGGTAAGGAAAAAAGTAATGCCTTGCATGAGATGTTTAATTGGTTTTATCGCAGTTTCGGAGGTCGACGCCGACAGAAACCAAAAGGGCAGGTGTCATTACTACGAAGGGTTGTAAAAAATGTCAATCTGCAACGAGCAATTGCATGGCGAGCATCAAGTGCCGTGCATGGGATGCGTGAGTGGTTCGCTGCGCGGAGGCGTATGGGTCGAAAATGGGTTCTATATTAGAAAATTGTAGCCTTTTTTAAGTTAGAGCTTTTTTATTAATGTCGAGATTTTTTTTATTAATAAGTTTTTTTTCAAAAACTATATAAACCTGTGAAAGTGAGTTTTAAAATTACATTTTCACGTTCATTCACTCGTGTAAGTCAATGGATGGCTAGAACTAAGCACACTGCACGCAAAACTGAGAACCCAAACGTACCGTCTGGTGCACACAACTTAATACACGCAGTAGCCGCGGCACAGGCATTTCAACAAGTGCAAAAACGTATCAAAAAGAAGCATACAAGCATGGACAGAGAGGTAGAGACCCGACAGGAAGATGTACAGCCGGATGTGTTCTCAGGACTAGACAATATTGAGGATGTCTCCAAGCAGCCTGGAGACACCGGCTCATTTAGAGCCACGCGTACACCATTCCCCCGACCTCTCTCAGGACCTCTCTCAGAGGCTGAGCAGCAGGAGCGTGTGCTGGAAGAGCAACAACGCCAGATTGATGAGGAGGAGCATAGAAGAAGAGAGCAACAGCAAGCCCTATTCCCTCAGCACCTACAAGAGGAGCTAAGGGTCGCATTTGAGGAAGACCAGGAAGCACTTCTGTGTATTGAGCAAGAGCAGTTTCAACAGGCTGCTGACTTCTATGAAGCAGAGGAAATAAGCCATCGTGAAGAGAAGGATAGGCTCTTAGCACAAACACTACATGAGGAACTTGAGAGGCGTCAGCCCCCGTCTCCACCTAAAAAACAAAGAATAAAGATTCGTGTCAAGAGAAAGAAGGAACATGCAAACAGGCAGCAAGAGGTGGAGATGGAAGAGGAGGATCGACGACAAGTAGAGGAGCAAAGGGAGAGGGAAAGACTGGAGCAGGAGGAGCAAAGGGAGAGGGAAAGACTGGAGCAGGAGGTGCAAAGGGAGAGGGAAAGACGGGAACAAAGAATTCAAGAAGCACGCAGATTAAAACAAGAACAAGAAAAGAAGAAGGCAGAAGCAAGTAAGAGAAGACTAAATCTAGATCCAGCCGAGCAAGAAAGGCGAAAAAAATTTAGAAATGATAGACAACCATGGGAAGAGAGGTCGCATCCACCACCACCCCCTGTAGCCAACAAGAAGAGAAGATGGAAACCAGGGACCGTGGCTCTGCGAGAAATCAGAAAGTACCAAAAGAGCACAGACCCCATCATGGCGAAGGCCCCCTTTGCAAGAGTTGTAAAAGAAGTCATCGACAAGTACAGTGACAGGGTCACTCGGGTACAGAGTACGGCACTGGAGGCCCTCCAAGAGGCGTCAAAAACAATTTTGGTCTCTCTGTTTCAAGATTCGGTGCTGTGCCATGCTCACGCCAAAAGGGTGACCCTAAAGCCTGTTGACATGGCACTTGCACTACGTTTACGTCAGGATAAAGCGCTCCATAAGGAAGGCTTTATAGGATAGGATTAAGCTTTTAGGCGGCGGCCTTTGTGCCTTTTGTAATCTCGACATTGTAATACAGTTTTTTGAATCTATAAGATATTGTCAATGACTCGTTAACCAACGTATTCATTTGTTTCAACTGTTATAAAAGCAGACATTTCATTTCTTGTACTGTTGTTTGAATGAGAGAAACTGTTGATCATGTATTAAGAGCCTTAGTTAAACAGGAACAAAATTTATATTATTGATAAGGTGATTGTGAAACATTATCTTGTTATACGTGGCATTGTTGTTGGCATTGAACAGAGGATCCTTACATAGTGCAGAAACAAATTATATTGAATTTATTTTCGGTCCGAAAAAAAGGCTTAAAGCTCAATAAGGCCTTAGAAAAGCTCAGGGACAAAAAAAAAGTTATTTGGGGCTCAAAATCACCTGGTGAACATTTTTTAAAAAAGCAACAGTTTTCTTTTTTTTTATGTTTCTAGGCAGAGTAATC
The DNA here is from genome assembly GCF_041138505.1 of Cibotium barometz. Classification (NCBI taxonomy): domain Eukaryota; kingdom Viridiplantae; phylum Streptophyta; class Polypodiopsida; order Cyatheales; family Cibotiaceae; genus Cibotium; species Cibotium barometz. Next base: position 53,300,396 of record NC_141062.1, read on the forward strand.
ATCAAAATAAAGTGCACACAATGCATTTTTGTGTGAAAAAATGATCAAAAAAGGGCTGTGCGCTACGGCGCGAATTTAAGCCTGGCCTGCAATTTGAAAGGCTGAAATTCACGCCGTAGCGCACAGCCCTTTTTTTTTAATTTTTTGACTCTATCCAGCATTATGTGCACTTTTTTGATGAAAAATATGCTTACAAATATCAAAAAACATAAAAAATTCTGATTTTTTAAAAATTGTTCAGATTTTGTACTGCCAGATTTCAGCTGGATGTTAAGTGACATTCAAAGAACAAATATTTGATCATTATCAATGAAATTTCCTACACATTCACATGCCTGCCAAAAGTTTAGAGGGCACAGTGCTGACACAACAAATAAACAAGAGAAATGGTTCAGACTTCTTAGAAACATTACAATTAAAAAAGTATACATTTTGTATTGATTTCGTAGAAAGAAAATATTACAAGTTCCCGAGAAGATTTCTGAGAGCTTCTTTAGCTTCGTCACTCTGTGTGGTTTTCTCACCTAGGCTATTAGCTATAATAATAGGATTGGTTACACCTTTGGAGATTGAAGTGGCACAGTGGCTTAGCACGTGGCCGGTGTAGTTGCCTGCAAATGTGTACATGGCTGCCTCCCTGCTAATAAGTATACATTTGTTTGCATTATTTTCTAGCCCATCTTCGGTGAGAACCCCACTTAGAGCTTTACACTTGATGAGCTCTGCTTGTGCCTCCTCAGAGTACTCTAAATGGATTACTCGAATAAATGATGGAGAGAGGCTAGGAAGGTAATGAATCAGGGAGGTGTCTCGTCCATCGAACTCCACCTCCACGTGCAGCAAACTTGTCAAAAATATAATCTTTCTACAAGAGAAAAAAATCAGGTGTTAGTAATAACTCACTTATAAATATGAAGACACAACTTTGATTTAACCCCACCTCAATGTCATCATCACATTGGCTAATGCGTGGGTTGCATATGTCTATACTGCTTCCACGCTGCTCAACTGATGTATCTACATGCAAGCGCTTATGTGGTTGAAATGCTTCTTGAGGGACACTTTCATACTCTGCTGCTACATTTTCTATAGCAACAAGAGCATTGGAAACAGTTTCCTCAATTGTACGTTCTGTATCATAACCTTGGAATGCTAGCGCTTTGGTAAGATCATGGTCATCAAAATCAATCTGTACACCTGCAGTCTGTTGCTCAAGTGTGTCTTCTTTGCAGAAACCAGACCCAATTGCTAATATGCTTCAGGCCTCATCCTCCCTTAACCCCAAGGATTTACAAATGTCATCAAGGAAAAGAAATTCCTTGTTATCCATGATGATGGGATTCAAAGTGGTTACATCCAACTCAGGGATCTCTTCCACAATTTCATCCCCTTCGAGGTCACGATGAGGCTCTTCATCCTCAGTTGACCCTTGTTGGAGAAGCACCAAGGCCATGGACGCTTCAGCTTCTTCTGAGAAAACCTCTTCCACCTCGCCTTTGGATTCCTTCACAAGAGCTACTTCCTTTTTCACTGCCTTTCCCTTCTTTTTTTCTGTATCCCTGGCTTCTTGCAGAAACAGTGCTAACGTCATATCCCATGAAAGGAAGGTGGTGCCTACATTACCAACCTGCAATTCATAAACGGTGTCATCATCTTCGACCCTATAATTGCTAGATGTAAGCCCTTTCAAAAATCGGTTGAGCCTGAATCGAAACGACTTGTCACCATGGTACAGATGCCTGATTAAGTCCACTGGAACCCATTTAGTGGTGGATTCAGGCAATTGCACGACATATTGTGCCACTACATCATTCATGTACTGGACCTTCTCTTGAAAAGCCTTTGCATGAAGGTCTATAGTTTTTTGCATATCGATCACCCCCTCAAAAATGGCGATGTTCTCACCTGCACCTGCTGAGAGCCCAATTTTCTCAAGTTTTGCGCGTAGCGAGTTAGAGCTTGAAGCCATGGCGGGATATTGAAGGGAAATAGAAACTGCAAGATCTTAAGAATGAAATGAGCTTTATAGAGCAAAACCTATTCTTATAAAGCATTCCACTATAAAGTTTAATAAATTTATAGAACATACTTAAAAATTTTAAAATTAACAAAATTAAAATCCAAATTGCAGTGAAATACAGAGGACATTGGGACTATGGTGCAATCAATAATTTTGTATTCAAAAGTACACCGCTACAAATTATCGCCCAAAATCACTCAAAATGTTACCTAAGTCTGCAACTTAACAGTCTTTCAAGCTAAGGACCCTAGGGGGCTCCAATGACACACAGAGTGTATGTTTCTCTAACCTTTGACGCATGGGTCGATTAGAAACAACAAACTTGAATTGGTTCCTTACATTAAAGGACATGACAATACGATCTCTCAACTGAGCAAAATTCCAATCATCATTAACTACCACTGTATGCTCCTCTCCTGGGTGAACTTCAATATGAAGTTCTACCTCCTCCCTAGCATAGAGATCAGAGTCCAAAGCCTCCCATTCACCATGCGAGCATTTCCACCTTCTAATAGGGTACACCATAGTTAGATTTTGCTTGCCTATCTGATACCTGCATCTTACCATTGACATTACCGCTGAGCACTTTATTACATCGCCCTTATGTTCTGCCACCTTGGTGGTCCAATCGCCTTTTAGAAATGTATCTAGAGCTTCAAAGGCCCCATCTTTGCTTATCCACATTGTTGGGGTGCGATGGAACTTGCCTGCTTTGAAAATAGCAATAAACACATGTAAAGGCATGAAAAGAGATACACTTATCCTGTGGGATCCATATGCAGCCTTTAGGCTTGACTGAATGTCATGGAAAATCTTGCGCTGAAAGCTCTCCATTGTAGTGGGGTCTGGAATGGGCCATTCCGGGCTATTTAGTGCAGGAGGAGAAATTGGCTCAAGTGCTCCAAACCTTCCCCTCTGTGGCACAACATATGTTGCAGCAATGAAAAATACTCCTCTATTTGCAAGTTCGGAACTTGTTTCCCCAGCATACATAAGCCTACCTAGATCAACATGACATGCTTCGAAGGTCCCTGTAAAACATTCTAGAGGCTGCCATTCCACACATGTTGAAGGGAAAACATCTGCATACAATAGAATACATTGGAGTTCTTGATATTCACATAGTCTTCATGCAAGCATTTCTCCAAAGCAAAGAAACATTAAACAAGGACTGAAACTTACAGTTAGTTGGGAACCGTGGTGAGTTCTCATCTTCAAGATGTATTTGGCTTGAGGTGTAAACATGTTGCACCTTTGCAAGCCGCTTTCCATCCTTGTTGCAAACTTTGAATTCTAAGATCCTTCCTTTCCAGTGATGGCTTGTGGAAGCCATGTGCCTTCGAGGAACCTTGTGTGCACCCCTCAAACTGGGCTGCATTGTTATCCACATGAACCGCTTAAAAACGGTAGGAATCCAATAACCTTCATCATCCTGTACTGTGGAAATAGCCATGGACTCGATAGTGGATGATGGCCTGCGTACACACTGAAGAGCCATAGATGGCCCAAATGAAAAGAAAGTGAATGTTAAGAATATGGCAAAAAAGCAAATACCTGCTCAGAGAGAGAGAGAGAGAGAGCTAGCTAAAGCTTCAAAGAAGTTTGCTGCAAATCCATACACACACACACACAATACACACACACACACAGAATACACACACACACACACACACAATACACACACACACACAATACACACACACACACACACATGCACACACACACAGAAAGCTAAACCTTCAAAAGAAAGCAAATGAGAGATTGCATTAGGTGCCTGCATGCAGAGAGAGAGAGAGAGAGAGAGAGAGAGAGAGAGAGAGAGAGAGAGAGTCTGATATAACAGAGCTTCCTCTAGAGAGAGAGAGAAGGGCTGATAACAGAGCTTCCTCTGAGAAGCTGGTAGCAAAGAGCTTTCCTCAAAAGAAAGCTAATGAGAGATTGCATTAGGTGCCTGCTTACACACAGAGAGAGAGAGAGACCTAGAGATAGAGTCTGATAACAGAGCTTCCTCTAGAGAGAGAAAGAGGCTGATAACAGAGCTTTCTCTGAGTAGGTGGTAGCAAAGAGCTTTCCTCAAGTTGGGGATGAAGATAGGGCTGCAAGTGAGGGTGTAGTGAGTGGTAGATGGGGAAAGTGGGTTAGTCTAAAAGGGAGGAGAGAGAAACACGCCCCTACTTTTGGAGGGAAGAGGGAAGTGAGGGGGGGTAACTTTTTGAAACTTTTCCTTTAAAAAAATATTTAAAAAAAAGATATTGAAGATTTTCTTTGCTGGCAGATCTGAAAAAGGTAAGATTCCACCTTTGACCACAAGATTTAGGGTCTTAATCAACCCAACGTTTTTGTACACATGTATTTTTCCTATTGGCCTTCACACTAATCATCTCCTTAATCTCATGGCAGCTTAAAGGGCCCCCATAGACCTCAACCTTCCCCTAATGCACCGTACCGGAAGCTCACCATTTAAATCGAACTGAGGCTGCTCAACACAAGACCTTGGCCGACCATTCTATGCGAGACGTCCTCCGTTGACTCTCCGTCAGCTATTGCAACTTTATCACATAGGTCTCCACGACCTCATTCACAAGATGGTCAAAATGCTTCCCCAGCATTCTTGACATAAAACAATCATTTAAAAACAGGTTGTCATAAATACAGTTTCTATAACGAACTCTCGTCTTTCCACATTGTTCCACATCAATCCACATTACTTAATCCAAGTCTAATCATATGTATTCCCATTGTCCTTCATCCATTCTCATCCAATCACATCATTTTCCATCTCATCACATCTTTCCACATTTATACTCATCACATCTCATCCACTCGCATCTACCCATATCCACATCTCATCACATCACATTCATTTATATCTCATCCATTCATATCTACCCCGATCCACATCACATCACATAACATCACATCCATTTCACCTCACATCTCATTCATTCACATCTATCCCGATTCACATCCCATCACATCTCATCCATTCACATCCCATCACATCGAGATCATCCACTCACATCACATCTCATTCATTCACATCTATCCCGATTCACATCACATCATATCACATCCATTCACATCACATATAATACATTCACATCTATCCCAATTTACATCATATCACATCACATCCATTTCACATTACATCTCATTCATTCACATCTATCCCGATTCACATCACATCACATCCATTCACATCACATATCATCCATTCACATCTATCCCAATTTACATCATATCACATCACATCCATTTCACATCACATCTCACCTATTCACACTTATCCGGACTCACATCACATCACATCCATTCACATTCATCACATTCATTGTATCCCCATTCCATCACATACATTCTATCCACATTACATCACGTCCATATCTATCCACATCGTATCTCATTCATTCCATCCACTTTACATCACATCCACATCATATCTCATTCATTCCATCCACTTTACATCACATCCACATCATATCTCATTCATACACATCCCATCTCATTCATACACATCCCATCTCATTCATCCACATCCATCCAATCATTCACATGCATGACTATCCACATCTATCCATACATTCACATTTATCACTTCACATCACATCACATTTCATCCACATCTGTTTACATCACATCACATCTCATCCACATCCACATCATATTCACATCCACATCTCTTTACATAACATCACATCTCATCCACATCCACATCACATTCACATCCACATCCACATCTCTTTACATTACATCACATATCATCCACATCCACATCACATTCACATCCACATCCCCTTACATCACATCACATCCTCATCACATTCACATCCACATCCACATCACTTTCACATCCACATCCCTTTACATTATATTCTTTCACATACACAGCCACATCCATTTACATCACATTCTTTCACATACACAGCCACATCCATTTACATCACATTCAGCCACATCCATTTACATCACATTCTTTCACATACACATCCACATCCATTTACATCACATTCTTTCACATACACATCCACATTCATTTACTTCCCATCTCACCCTTTCACATATCCTCTTATCTCATTCTCATCTCATCATTCACATCCACATCCATTTACTTCCCATCTCACCCTTTCACATATCCTCTCATCTCATTCTCATCTCATCATCTCATCCACATTCATTTTCATCACACCACATCCTATCACATCCCATTCACATCTTATCACATCCATTCACATCCTATCGCATCCCATTTACATCTTATCCCATCTATTCACATCCTATCACACCCATTCACATCCTATCGCATCCCATTTACATCTTATCCCATCTATTCACATCTTATCACATCCCATTTACATCTTATCCCATCTATTCACATCTTATCAAATCCTATTTACATCTTATCACATCTATTCATATCCTATTACATCCCATTCATATCTTATCGCATCCCATTTACATCTTATCACATCCCATTCACATCTTATCGCATCCCATTTACATCTTATCACATCTATTCACATCCCATTTACATCTTATCACATCCATTCACATCCTATCGCATCCCATTCACATCTTATTCCCATTTAGTAGCTTTTCCTACTTCGATACCGATAATGGGACTTTTTCTAAATTTTTGCCAATTGTTTGGCTTAGATAAAGGTTCTTTTTCTCGACGACTATTTCCATATTCTTTCTCAATTTCTCAAATGAATTATATTCAATATTCCTCTTTTGAATAAAAGAATTCATGGGATTTACAAAAATCAATTCTACCCATATTTCCACTTTTGATAAATATTCATAAATTGAATTATACTAAAAATTTATCTTTTTTCCATTTAATTTCTTGGATCTCAAATATCATGGGAATTTCTCTTTTTACATTTAATTGCTTGAGTTCTAAATGCTATGATTCCTCTTTTATCATCAAATAAATTAAAATTTCTCGTTCTTTAATAAAAATATCCATTAATTAAATATGCCAAGAATTTCACTTTTACTATTTAAATGATTGAATTCCAAATGTCATGGAAATTCCTCTTTTATCATTTAAATATTTCTCATAAAATAAATTTATCTAAAATAAAATATACATTAATTCCAATATGCTAAGAATTTCACTTTTACTATTTAAATGATTGAATTCCAAATGTCATGAAAATTTCTCTTTTATCATTTAAATATTTCTCATGCATAAAATAAATTTATCTAAAACTCCTCTTTGAATTTAAATGAAATATCCATTAATTCCAATATTCTAAGAGTTTCACTCTTCCTATTTAAATGATTGAATTCCTAATGTCATGGGAATTCCTCTTTTATTATTTAAATAAAATTACCATAATTTTCTCTTTTCTTAATTATTTAATTATACATAAATCTTAAAAATTAGTTTTCCATTGAATGTGATGAAAATCATTCTTTTAGCCTAGGATATTCAATCCTAGAATATGGTAGGAAGTCCTCTTTTCTCGTTATGCATAAGAATGAATTATTATCAATTTCTTAAAAATTTTGCCATAGCTCCGCTGCTATTATAATTTTTAATATTTTTGAAAAGAATAGAGACTTAGTAATGTTATTATGATAGTATAACTATCTTTTAACCTTAAGTCCAATTTATGGATTTAACTCATAAGATTACCATAATTTACTAGCATATAAGTATAAAAAACCATTTTCTTAACCTTTAGCTTCACAAGCCTAGAGTTTGATTTGTGAATTGAGAATTTCTCCATGAGAAGCATCAATTGAATAGAGAATTGGTCATAGGAATGACCATTCTTTGGGGGAGAGAGATAAACATAAAAAGCATCCTAATTAAGCATAAATGTAAACTTTTCTTGATTATTCATTACAACTCTTAAGAATTTAAGCTTGATTTACACTATAAACACTTAATTTAGAAACTTCTCAAGCTTGAGAGAGATTGAGAAGTGAAAACATTGAGAATAGTAGAGAAAAACCATAAAATTACACTTTACCTCTTATTTTTGCTTGCTTCTCTATCTTAGAAGAAGCCCCCAACCAATCAATTGGTTAGTGTGTTGAAAGGCAAGCTCCAAGGATGGTTGAAGAGAGAGAGAGGCTCCACTCTCTCCAAAAGTAGAGGATTTTTAAGGGATAATAAAAAATATCATTATTTTAATGTAATACTGGCATGGTATAGTTCATAGATTTTTTTACAAAAGACTAAGGATCTATTTATAGGTGAGGGAGGCCTCTAACCAAGTCCAACTGGGTTCTAGAATTTTCCAGGTTCAGTTTGGCTGAATTTGGACAAGATATGGACCTAGTTTGGCTCCCTTTTGATTTGGTTTGATACAGGAGATAGGAGAGAGAAAAATATCACAATTTTTTGAGTTAAAAACTCCACCACATGTGTGAAATAGGTGCCTCCTTGAAGTCTCCCCCCTCCTTACCAAGGTGTCAAAAATGTATCATTATACCAAAATATCTCATTTTTTTAGTAATATCTTATAGTTTTTAACTAATAAACCTTGTACTTAGTCAACTCTTCATCTTATGTGGGCATTTACTAATTTTTGGGTATTTTCTTGGATTGATCCTATTGGCCAAAAGGAGCCTTAATTGGACCATAATCCAAAAATTTCTAAAAATTTAGACCCTTAGGCTAAGGTCCTTTATACACATTTTCTATTAATTCCAATTGCACATTGGAAAGTTCTTTTTGAATTTCTGTTTCAGGGGAAACCATTTTAGACACTAGGAGGATTTTTATATCCAAAAATATCTCAATTTTGGATTACCTCTCTCTAGACATTTTCTCTCTCTAGGTAAAAACAGGGTAAAGCATGATCTTTCTTCTATTTTAGAGAGGGGAATAATTACAAGATCAGAAGGGGAGGTTCTTACACCTGTACACCTCAAAAGCTGGAGGGAGGAATCTTACATCCTACTCCACTTAAAAAACGTGAGATATCCTTATCTCACGTTCAGCTGGAGGAAAAACTCTTTCCCTTAAGATCCAACTGATTCTGGGGCTCCTTATAGTTTGGTCAACCCAACAGAATCCTGGGATAAAGATCCCTTCATATAGAACTCATTATTAGATAACAATTCATTTAGAACATATCATTCATATCCTTAACACAATAATAGTCCATTAGACTGAAAATTCCATCTGAACATTTCTCCATCGGAATTTCAGTTATGCAGGTTTTTAATTTGTCATCCCTTAACTTGATCCAATAGGTCAAGTGTTAACAGTAGCAATCTGTCAGCACAATCCACTAATCTCATAGGGATTTGTTGAAGTCACAATCATCATTCCAGTTATTATCATCATTATTGGGATTCGTCCCATTCATCCTCATTGAGACTTTGTTAAACTTATCTTCTTTCAACTAGAACTCAGAAATCATTATCTTTCAATCAGAATCCAAATCAACTCATCAATTCTCAACCAAAATTCTAAAATCATATCAACTAGCATTCGAATTCATCATTTGGATGGCATTTTTGCTTATAATTTCAAGGTCTTAGATTTACTCGTATATACTGCCAGTAAAGAGCTACAGTTATATCCTCGGTATATACGGGTAGTCACGGTCCTTAGAATTATAAGGTAAATACCATCATGTCTAGGCCTCAAACAAGTCAGGGACCCAATTACAAATTTATGAATCTTCATTCTAAATATCAATTTGTATGAATTTCATCACATAATTACAACCCTTTGCTGCTACTTTATAAATTTTGACCTTTTTGGCTTCTCGGTTGATCCACTTTAGCCAAATCGTTCTGATACACCAGCTAAAAGATCCCTGCCCCCTCCGCGCAACAAATTCAGGGTTGCTAGCAGAGCGGAATTGGTCGTCTTGGTGGCTGCAACCTTGCCTGAAGCTTTGCCGCGATCAATATACTCTGATTTTGAATGGCAGCAATAAATACATGGAAAAAAAGTATTTGCTCCTAGCTTGCATCCCAGCATACACTTCAATGTCTTTAAATCACCTGCCATGTGCCACTCAACTGTAAATGTTCCTACATCTTCCACATGCAAAGTTTCTCCTTTTGATTGCAATGATATGACATTTGGGATGCCTGTTCGGGTAAGGTACCATCGCAATGTATCATTCGTCTCCTGTGGAAGCTCAAATGCTGCCAACCACCATATATTCTTTTCTGATTGCACTCCATAGTAATCTTTTCCCTGAGATTGACTTCCCTTGTTGGAATTTGAGGCTTGTGCACTACAGTCAAGAAGATTATCATCCTGTTCCAGATTTCCTTTGATAGCCCTGTTCATAAGTGTTAGGCTGACTCTTTCTAATTTTCGTCCTTTTACAATTTGACACTCATCAAGCTTTAACACAAACACAGCCTCCTGACCTTGGCACTCCTCAATGCTTAGACCATAATAAGAAATCATAGCTCTTTGAAGGGTCCTTAAATCAATAAAGACATTGTTGTACTTGTTGTATTCAAATACCTTTGTAGTACATACAGGCAGTGTAACGTACCCATCTTCACTAATAAAGAAATGTCCATGTAATTATGAGTTTTTATGGTATAAATATCAATGATTTAATTATTTGAGTCATTTCTACTTAGAATCTTCAAATTCTGAGCCCAAATTTGGAATCTGCGTGCGATTTTACCCTAATATAGGATTTTACAGCATCCAAAACGGACACCGGATCAAGCCTATACGCTAATTTCAATCATTTTAGTTATAAAACGGCGACCTTTAAACCTTAATAAATGCACGACCGCACGTCCGTTTGACGAACGGTCTGAACCCCTACGACCAGGAGAACCTCCCGGACAAAAAAAAATTTCGCCCCCCGGGGCGGTCCGGCACGCAAATCGAGGCGGGCGCCCCAAATTTGGGTACCCCGTCCCAAAATTTGGTCCGTACACACTTACTAAGGCGCCCGTACAATGGCCGCCCAAGAACCAAAGGACGGCCGCCCACTGTTTGGTCCACGCGTACCCTTGGGCGGACACCCAGACCGGATAAGGTACATGCGTACCACTCCTTTCCCAGACAACCGACACCGTACCTTTCCGGTAGACCCATGCAGGCCACTGATCCATAGCCTTTGAAGGTACACCGTCCTTTCGTCCCTGCTTTGCGCAGCGCCCGCACCCTCACCCCTCAGCTATATAAACCCCCGGGGTGCTCCTCAGTCGGCACGCACTTCTGTGTAGCGTATGCCCTGTTGTGCCGCCGTCCGTACCGCCGTAGCGTACTTGCTGCAAGTACAGCCGCCCTTGCAACCACCCCTCTCACACCCCCTCATTTGGCTCTTTTCAGATAAGCCAATTATCCTCCATCCTCCTCTTGCCATGGACCAGTGTCCTTAACTCTTCTCCCCCCCCCCCCCCCCGTGTGAATAGACTTACAGAGTGGCTTGCAGCAACCCCTCCCAGCCCTCTCCACGTTTTTGCCTTTGGCCTTAAGGACATCCTCACAATTCCCCCCCCCCCCCCATTTGCGTAGACTTTAGTAAGGGATTTTTGGCTCAAGCGAGGGTTCGTGCGCCATATTGTTTTGCTCGTACGGTGAGCAAACGAGCTCGGAATTCAGATCCGACTGAAGCGTTTCGATCGCAGCAGCGAGATCTACAAGGCGACACCTAAGATGGCCTCATCCCGGAGACGGCAAAATATTGCCTCAAGAGGCGCACGTAACAATGAGATGGGGGAAGATACGCCCAACGCGGCTCCAGTCCGCCCTTTTCAAGCCCCTCAAGGAAACGGTGGCCAGGTTAGCTTGGTTAATTTTCAAAAAGAGAGATTTTTCCTTAAATTAGTATTAATGAATGGTATCTTTTCCTCTTAAAACGACGACATAAAAATTATATGAAATTATGAATTATGTGATGTTGATTTCGATAAATTGCATAGAAAATTGCTATCTTCATGAATTGTGAATGCTATACTTAGAAAATTGCTATCTTCATGAATTGTGAATGCTATACTTAGAAAATTGCATTGAAGTTGTTATCTTTTGGAATTCAAGATTTTTTTTGGCTTCAACGCTAACTCCGTTCCGTGCTTGTGTAGCCGGGCGGCGTCGTTAGCAAAGCCCGGTAATGGTCCGAGGTATCCCTCATACCTTTGGAAGAATAAGGATCGCCGATTGAGGCGAGAGATTATGAGGCTGCCTAGTTCTGAGGGCCCAGGCTAGTGCGGTAAATAAGCCCACCCTAGTGTGCAGACATCCCTCTGAGGGGCGGGAGGATCGAGCGATGGAGCCTGAGAGGGCGACAGGCCGGCTTGAGTCCTCGCCAGCGGCCGACGATGAGGTGTATGGTCCCGTAGGGTTTTGCCCAGCATGTAGAGGCTGGAAGGCCGAATTCTAGATCATCGGCAGAATAAGAATAAGAGAGCCGGATTGGCTTGTATGGAAATGGATTCATGTATAAACTTTTTATATAATTGCATCTTGTCTTTGGTATGATTGTACTGTGTAAGAAGGCTGTTATAATGAACCTTGTGAAGAAGGACCCTAATTAAGGAATATGCTTATTTATGTCAAACAGTGTGGTAGTGATGGAATCCTTGGGATGGATTGGTTAATTGCGAACAAAGCTAGCATTCATTGTAACCAGGGGAGTATCACTTTTGAAAATGAGCATGGCCAAGTAATATCTGTTCAGGGGATCACAGGAAAACCTAAGTCTAGGGTAGTCAAGGCAAAACATCTTCTCAAGGGAACACGTAAGGGTCAGCAAGTTTTCTTAGTCAAACTCAACAAAGTCTTTGAACCTAGTATGGAGACAGAACCCTCTTGGCTCCAAGAATTCTCTGACATCTTCCCTGACGAGCTTACAGGGTTACCGCCTCCTCGAGAAGTCGACCATGAAATCGAGGTGATCCCTGGAGCTCAACCCGTCTCAAAAACTCCCTATAAAATGTCCCTTCCTGAAGCCATTGAACTTAAGGAGCAACTTTCCCAACTCATTGAACAAGGATTTGTACGCCCCAGTAGCTCTCTGTGGGGAGCACCTGTTCTTTTCCAAAAAAAGAAGGACGGGACTCTCCGCCTCTGCATAGATTATCGAGGGCTAAATCAAGTCACTGTCAAAAATAAGTATCCTATCCCTCGCATCGATGAACTTCTTGACAGGCTTCTTGGGCCAAAGTCTTCTCAAAAATAGATTTGAGGTCTGGTTACTATCAGATCAGAGTCAAGGAAGCAGATATACCCAAAACAGCCTTCAATACCCGTTATGGCCACTATGAGTTTACTGTAATGTCATTCGGGTTAACCAATGCTCCTGCAACCTTCAACCGCCTAATGCAAGATATATTCCGCCCATACTTGGATGAGTTTGTGCTTGTTTTCTTTGATGACATCCTAATCTACTCCAAATCAATAGAAGAGCATGAGGAGCATGTGCGTAGAGTTCTGCAATTGCTGCGCAGACACAAACTCTATGCCAAGAAGAGCAAATGTACCTTCTTTACTCATCAAATTGAGTATCTTGGATTCATCGTCTCCAAGGATGGCATCTCAGTAGACCCCGCCAAGGTCAAGGATATTCTAGAATGGCCACCTCCTAAATCAGTTCGTGAAGTTCGTGGATTCTTGGGAATCACGGGTTGGTATAGGATTTTTATCAAAGATTATGCCTTGGTAGCTGCACCCTTGACAGATCTTCTTAAGAAGGATTGCAAAATAGTGTGGCTGCCAATCCATCAAAACAGCTTTGATCAGCTGAAAGTCATTATTACTTCTGCCCCAGTCTTAAAGCTTCCTGATTTCTCCAAGGAATTTGAAGTGGTTACCGATGCTAGTAGCCTAGCACTTGGTGGTGTCTTAGGCCAAGAAGGAAGACCAGTCGCTTATACTTCCCGCAAGCTGAAGCAATATGAAGCAAACTATGCCACCCATGATTTGGAACTCTTAGCAGTTGTTCATTGCCTCAAATTATGGAGACATTATCTCTTGGGAGGCAAATTCCAGCTTGTAACTGACCACAAAAGTCTAAAGTGGATCTTCACCCAGCCTAACCTCAACATGCGGCAAAGGAGATGGATTGAAATTCTACAAGAATATGATTTTGACATCAAATTCCGCCCTGGGAAAGATAATGTGGTAGCTGATGCACTTAGCCGCAAATCTTTCTTGAATGCAGTTTCAATGCCAAATAATCCCATACTGGTCAAGGTGGAAGAAATCTCATCTCATGACCCAGATTATCAAAGGATGATAAAGTTAGTAGAAGAAGGGGGACATTCAGAGAAAGAGAAGAATCTAATCAAGGGATACTCCACTCATGAAGGAAGCCTCTACTTCAATCACAGGCTATGTATCCCTAAGGACCCTGCTTTAAAGAAACTAATCCTCCATGAAGCTCATGATAGCCCTGCTGCAGGACACCCAGGTTATGCAAAAACATTAAATGCAGTAAGAAGGAGCTTTCATTGGGCAGGCTTGAAAAATGATGTGCTTCGGTACTTGAAACAATGTCTCTCATGCCAAAGGATCAAGGCTGAAAGGGTCAAGATGCCTGGAAAGCTTCAACCGTTAGATATTCCCCAAATGAAGTGGGAGTGCATTAGTATGGATTTTGTCACAAGTCTCCCCACTGTTCAAGGAGGATATGACTCCATTCTAGTAGTAGTGGACTTACTTACCAAAGTAACTCACCTTATACCAGCAAAGAAGACCTTCAAAGCCTCTGATGTTGCTCGTATATTCATCAAGGAAGTCTTCAAACTTCATGGTCTCCCAAAAAGGATAGTAAGTGATCGGGATTCTGACTTCACTTCAAAATTCTGGCAGTCTTTATTTCAAGCTCTGGGGACTCAACTTTGCTTTAGCACAGCTTATCACCCAGAGACCGATGGCCAGACTGAAAGAGTCAATCAAGTAATTGAAGACATTCTCAGAGCATACTGTGGACGGGAACCCAGAAGGTGGATTCAATACCTTCCTCTGGTAGAATTTGCCTACAATGCGTCTTATCATCAAAGCATAGGAATGTCACCATTCAAAGCACTCTATGGGCAAGAATGCTTGTCTCCTCTAAATTTCTCTGATCCGACCATAAGAGTTGAGGCATCCAGGAAAATGCTCGAAGAGATGGAGGAACAAACCAAAGCTATCCAAAGGGATATTAAAGCTGCCCAAGATCGACAAAAGCATTATGCTGACAACAAGAGGTCTGAAAGGATCTTCAAGGAAGGAGACAAAGTTCTTCTACGAGTGCGCCCCAAACGAAGTTCTCTATCACTTGGGAAATATAAGAAGCTCAGCCCTAGGTATTGTGGTCCTTATACAGTTATCAAGTGTCTAGGTAAAAGTGCCTATAAACTCCAACTTCCAGCCCATATCAAAGTCCATAATGTATTTCATGTAAGTTTGTTAAAGCCATATGTCCCCAGTCTCGATCATATTCTTGATGATGAACAAGTTGTAATCCCTACTCAAGGAGTCCTTGAATTACAGCCCAATAGCATCATAGATTCTAGGGAAAGGCAACTCCGAAATAGAACTCTTGTAGAACATCTAGTTCAGTGGAAAGATTACCCTGAAGAGGATGCAACTTGGGAAGATGAAGCTACACTCTTAAAGGATTATCCCCAATTCATGACGAGATGAGGACATCTCGATTTCTTTAAGGGGGGAAGGATGTAACGTACCCATCTTCACTAATAAAGAAATGTCCATGTAATTATGAGTTTTTATGGTATAAATATCAATGATTTAATTATTTGAGTCATTTCTACTTAGAATCTTCAAATTCTGAGCCCAAATTTGGAATCTGCGTGCGATTTTACCCTAATATAGGATTTTACAGCATCCAAAACGGACACCGGATCAAGCCTATACGCTAATTTCAATCATTTTAGTTATAAAACGACGACCTTTAAACCTTAATAAATGCACGACCGCACGTCCGTTTGACGAACGGTCTGAACCCCTGCGACCAGGAGAACCTCCCGGACAAAAAAAAATTTCGCCCCTCGGGGCGGTCCGGCACGCAAATCGAGGCGGGCGCCCCAAATTTGGGTATCCCGTCCCAAAATTTGGTCCGTACACACTTACTAAGGCGCCCGTACAATGGCCGCCCAAGAACCAAAGGATGGCCGCCCACTGTTTGGTCCACGCGTACCCTTGGGCGGACACCCAGACCGGATAAGGTACATGCGTACCACTCCTTTCCCAGACAACCGACACCGTACCTTTCCGGTAGACCCATGCAGGCCACTGATCCATAGCCTTTGAAGGTACACCGTCCTTTCGTCCCTGCTTTGCGCAGCGCCCGCACCCTCACCCCTCAGCTATATAAACCCCCGGGGTGCTCCTCAGTCGGCACGCACTTCTGTGTAGCGTATGCCATGTTGTGCCGCCGTCCGTACCGCCGTAGCGTACTTGCTGCAAGTACAGCCGCCCTTGCAGCCACCCCTCTCACACCCCCTCATTTGGCTCTTTTCAGATAAGCCAATTATCCTCCATCCTCCTCTTGCCATGGACCAGTGTCCTTAACTCTTCTCCCCCCCTCCGTGTGAATAGACTTACAGAGTGGCTTGCAGCAACCCCTCCCAGCCCTCTCCACGTTTTTGCCTTTGGCCTTAAGGACATCCTCACAATTCCCCCCCTCCCCATTTGCGTAGACTTTAGTAAGGGATTTTTGGCTCAAGCGAGGGTTCGTGCGCCATATTGTTTTGCTCGTACGGTGAGCAAACGAGCTCGGAATTCAGATCCGACTGAAGCGTTTCGATCGCAGCAGCGAGATCTACAAGGCGACACCTAAGGTGGCCTCATCCCAGAGACGGCAAAATATTGCCTCAAGAGGCGCACGTAACAATGAGATGGGGGAAGATACGCCCAACGCGGCTCCAGTCCGCCCTTTTCAAGCCCCTCAAGGAAACGGTGGCCAGGTTAGCTTGGTTAATTTTCAAAAAGAGAGATTTTTCCTTAAATTAGTATTAATGAATGGTATCTTTTCCTCTTAAAACGACGACATAAAAATTATATGAAATTATGAATTATGTGATGTTGATTTCGATAAATTGCATAGAAAATTGCTATCTTCATGAATTGTGAATGCTATACTTAGAAAATTGCTATCTTCATGAATTGTGAATGCTATACTTAGAAAATTGCATTGAAGTTGTTATCTTTTGGAATTCAAGATTTTTTTTGGCTTCAACGCTAACTCCGTTCCGTGCTTGTGTAGCCGGGCGGCGTCGTTAGCAAAGCCCGGTAATGGTCCGAGGTATCCCTCATACCTTTGGAAGAATAAGGATCGCCGATTGAGGCGAGAGATTATGAGGCTGCCTAGTTCTGAGGGCCCAGGCTAGTGCGGTAAATAAGCCCACCCTAGTGTGCAGACATCCCTCTGAGGGGCGGGAGGATCGAGCGATGGAGCCTGAGAGGGCGACAGGCCGGCTTGAGTCCTCGCCAGCGGCCGACGATGAGGTGTATGGTCCCGTAGGGTTTTGCCCAGCATGTAGAGGCTGGAAGGCCGAATTCTAGATCATCGGCAGAATAAGAATAAGAGAGCCGGATTGGCTTGTATGGAAATGGATTCATGTATAAACTTTTTATATAATTGCATCTTGTCTTTGGTATGATTGTACTGTGTAAGAAGGCTGTTATAACGAACCTTGTGAAGAAGGACCCTAATTAAGGAATATGCTTATTTATGTCAAACAGTGTGGTAGTATTAATTAGAAAACAAACTGATGCGTGAGTAGGGTGGAAAGTGGGAGGATGGAGTGCCCTGACGGCACCATCCTACGGATGGGTGGACCCGATTAGTCGGGTAGCTTTCCAATAGATTAAGTGAAAGCCCTACGTTAGATAGTTAGGTTCTTGGGCAACTCTATTCTAGAAAACTAGGTCAGCGGCTGTGCCTTGCAAAAGATGAGGAAAAAAGCGTTGTCTCTAGACATCAAGTCTAGTAGTTGCCCAATTTTTGATCAATTGCCCTATGGGTGATTTGATGTTTAGGAAATCACGCTCCCCCTGCGGGATAGAGCTAGGTCATACCTATGAATCGTATCCTTGAATCTCTACAGGGTCAAGGTGTCGATGAATAGGAAATTTTTCCCAAGATAAGACTTAGCGGACTATCTTAAGTGTTTCTCCCATTTTTAAAGGGAGGAACCTTACAGGCAGAGCATCCTCCACATGACGGTAGCCACCTAACATGGTCGCAATTTCTGAGTTTGCACTTTTTCTTGCCATGGTTACACTGTATGGAGTTGGTAGCATGGGTCGAAGAAAACCTTTAGCACGATGACCTAGTGTAAACACCCTGTAGATGGCTTCATATCCCTTCCTACTGACACCAGCACTATCACATGCATCCATAATCTGTATGGGGCTTACCATATTTTGCAGCTCTCCAGAAATTCTGTTTCGGATTTGCTTAGATATTTTGCATGTGGGATATTCTAGCAGCTTATATATGTCTGATAACTTAACAACATGTTTCAATATGCCTGCTCTACATTCCTCAGCACCACCTTCATATCCCATCATATCCCCAGCAATATCTCTACATGGAACATAAATACAAAATAACATCAATATGTTTCACAAAACAGAAAGGCCTGCAAAACAATGGCAAGAATAGAAGTTACCTTGTTGCTCGTACACGCCGTTTTCTTGCTCCACTTAGGATTGCCAAGGTTTCTAGGGACTGACGCTTTCTTTTCCGTTGTCGAAAGCCTACTGGAAGCTTCTTCAAGCTTGCAAGGTGTCGTTGCTTGTTTCGTGCATCCTGTTTGGCTGCATTCACCTTGTCCCGTTCAATATCAAAGGCCTGCTTAAGCAAAAAGTTGTTCTTCTGGAGCTCCTGATTCTGAGTTTTCAAGTTGTTCACCACTTCTTCAAGCCTATCAATGTCCTTCTTGTGTTGCTTCTGCAACTCAAGCCATAAGCCTCGGAAATGCAGTCTTGAATGCGATTCCTGAGCTGCAACAAAAGAAAGCCTCCGACAATAGCCAAATAGACCATTAGCTCCATCACCTACATAACTAAGAAATGTAGTGATATTAACAAAATGAGGTGGAGCATTGGTGAGCGGGTCAATAGGGTATATGAATCCATTCGTCCAGAGGTCAATACATTTTCGCCCTTGTGATCGAAGAGTACCCAATGGCACATCGGTCACACCACTTGATTTTGTGCTGCGGATTGTAGCATACTCAGCAGCCAAATCTACATGTAACCTGAACTTTGGTGCTCTGTTAGATATATCTTCAAGTGGCATTTTCTTTAGGGTTAGGCAATGCTGAAAAGAGCTTCTTGTAGAACACAATGCAAGAGTGAGGATAGGGTATTCTGAGGAGAGTGCAATGAAGTTTTGCTGTAAAAAATATTAGAAGGTCATAGATCTTCTGATTAGGTAATAGGAGAAAGGACAAGGAAGATGGCAAGAGGCATAGAAAATGGTAGATTGAGGTTTTGCAGCATAATGCAGTAGAGAGAGAGAGAGAGAGAGATGTAGATTGCAGACAGAAGTAGGGGATATGTATGGTAAACAATGCAAGAATGGAAAATGGTAAGCTTTGAAGCTATGGAGGTTGACAGAGGGATTTTCTGCACTTCAATGGGGGAAAGACATGAGAGAGAGAGAGAGAGAGAGAGAGAGAGAGAGAGAGAGAGCAGAAAATGATAAAAAGATGAGGCATGGAGGATGAGAGAGTGTGAGATATCTGCATTTGGAAGTGCAGAGGTTATGGAAGCTTACTAATCAGAGATGCAGAGCCATGGCACACCCAAATGTGAGAAAGGGGAAGAGAAAGAGAGTGGTAGAGGAACGAGGGCGTCTTAGAGAGAGAATGTAGAGAGAGAAAGTGGGGGGGGACCTAAACGTGGAGGGAAGAGAGGAGGGAAGGCTTTCCAGCCATTTTGAATTTGGGGAAACCAAAAAGTTACCCCCATTTTAGCTCAAGCAAATATATATTTGAAAAAATAGAAATTCAAATAATGATTGCATAAAGATCCCCTTGTCAGGCCTAGTCAAAGTATGCTTAGAGTCCTTAAGCAAAAGTACTTAAAAACATAATATGGCAGCTTAAAGGGCCCCCATAGACCTCAACAACCTTCCCCTAATGGATGAGGGACCAAGGAAGCGGCCTATGAGTGAAGCGCTAGGTGACCTACGAAGGATCCTAGAGGGTGCTGACCATACGATAATCGGGCTCTGGGTCACCGAAGATACCCACGCATGCGTCGAGAAAGATATTGGAACAAGGAGTAAGAGTTGTTTTCTGAAGTCAGGTATGGATCTGGTTGATTGACCTTGTTGGTCCTCAACAGAGGAGTCCATGGCTCTTTTATATGGATCGATTGGTTGATCTTGCTGATCTTCAACGGAGAGTCCATCTGGATTTTTATAAGTGAATATATTTCCGGGTACTATGAGCTAGGAACTATTGAAAAGGCCCCTGATTGGACAGGTGGTGAGCGTTCTAGTTGCCAATGATGCCATAGGTACACCGATGAAGGAATGATTGAAAACTAGAATTCAATCGGATATTTTGGAGGATTATGATCAGTGATACTATGATTTCATTAAAAGATTGTTTTAAAGTTAGCTGAATCTGTGAAACATGCAATTTCATATTAGGTGTGTAAGTGGTGTGACTATCTTGAAGTTTGCATGAAGCGTCGGCTAGGGGGCCTGGGAACTCTTTTCCCTAGTACTCGAGACAAAACATAACCAAATTCCTAAATGGATTCTATCACTACAGTGGTTGGGCGGTTGGCTAACCCATGGGGCTGAATGGGGGGCTGGACTGATGGATCCCTAAAATGAGACTCAATTCTATTATGGGACGATAGATGAAGTACAGTCCTTGTTCTATGGAAAAGAATCAACGGCTGTGCCTCTCAATGAGGAAAAAAGCGTTGGTCTCTATGATCCAAGTGCAAGTCTTTTCCTTGATCTGACCATGTGACTTACGGGCTCGGTCGGATCAGTTTTGTTAGTGATGACCTTGACTACGTTAGAATAAAAATATCCTAGAGGAATCGCCCGTGCTTTCTGGGCAAGGGAAGTTTTTCCGGGTTCGGTTTTGGAAGAACCGAGGGATTAATCTCTTGTCTAGATATCCGTGTGGGCGAGGCCCCGAGTGAGAGGCTTTGCCCTGTGCAAGAAGTGCTACTTCCGCTCCTAGCAACCGTGAATTCGTTGTGCGGAGGGGGCAGGGATCTTTCACAAAGAAATCTCCAATAACTCTGTCATTGGGGCCTATGTCCAAAATGAAGCCCTCGCATGATATCTGTACTCCACCCTCCTCTCGTCAATGGACCGAATAACTCTGTCATTGGGGCCTATGTCCAGAATGAAGCCCTCGCATGATATCTGTACTCCACCCTCCTCTCGTCAATGGACCGAATCTCTGTGTGCGGGCGGCAGCAATATGACTCTCAATCCACGGGCTGTTTAGGAAACTCTCCTGAAGACACTATAAAGAGGCTAGGCCCCTCCTCAAGCTCCTCTCCTACTCTTGAAATCCCTCCAATCTACTCTGGGATGCATCTTGTAAGAAAACACTGATCTCCCCTAGGCCATCATCCAAAGTGCATGCTGCAGAGCCTGAGGAAAAGTCATGTCTGGCCCATATCTCCTCGATCCGGCTTGCAGATCTCGGGGTCCTAAATTAGGCTGTCTGGAATCCTTGAGCTCGCATGCCTGTCATGCCTCCCCATGGGTCCTCTAGGGATAAAATAACTGGGGCATGATCTGAGAAAGTATTGCCGGCTAGAATACCAATCATGCCTCCATGGCTGCAAGCCCGCTCATCGACATAGAACTTGTCCAGCCGAGAGAGGTCGGGGCCAGTGCTCCACCTATCCGATCAAGAGAAACTCAACCTCCCAGGGCTACACCCAAACTCTGGGAGATGCCAAGGGTCCTGTCACCTAAGAATCAATATCATCTCCTCCCAAGCGGCAGAGTACTCCACTCCTGAGACTGTGGCCATGCCACCTCCACGTTTGTCCTCTGTTGCCTTTATCATATTGAAGTCACCACCCATGCACCAAAAATCAGCTTGGGGAAGGGTCTGTCCGCGGGCGGACAGTTCTCCAAAAGATAGCTCTACCTACAACAATATTTGGGGCATACATGTTGAGGAATCCAACACTATCCTCACCCATCAAAATGGTAACCCACTGAGCACATCCTAGAACTATGACTCCTGATCCTGTCTCACAGATGGCTGAAGTTGTTCACTAACATAGAGACACACTCCTCCCTATGTCCCTAAAGGGCCAAAGGATGGGGACCAAAAAGTATGACTCCTTCCTGGTAAAATCTTCCCGCAGCAGTGGCAGATGCACCCCTCAGAAAGTGATGCTCCCGGAGGAAAAGAATGCTGATAGGTCCCCCCACCATAGCTTGTTGAAGCTCTCCTTTAAGGATGCCTTGTCTATGAAAGCACTGAGGCCCCCCTAAACCCCGAATGTTCCATGAGAGAATCCTCGTATCAATCTCTATGTAAGGCGGAACTATCGGAACTACCCTCCACTCTTGGGAGTGGGTTTAGACAGGGAATAGTAACAATCTATCTTGGTGCAAAGTTGCACCAAGATACAAGTGGGTGTGGATCCTACAGTCCATGTACATTTCCACTCTGTCCGAGCGTGAGAGTATGCATACTTCATGCTCCATCGATCACAATGAAGATACCTATAAGAAGGGGGGAGAGGTACTGTGACAAAGGTATGCATGAAAAAAAAGAGAAGCACCTCCAAGCTAGAGGTCACCATCTCCCCTTCCTGGTCTCTGTGGGTTGATCCACCAAGCTCCATCCTGGCCAGAGGTCATAGATGAGTAAGAACGTCGGTGATGCAATTATTCTAAATATGATGCTATAGCTCAACTACTTGGCCCTAAATGGTAGCGGCCACTGACTCTGGATCCCACTCTGTCCTCGGCGGGGTTGCGCTCAAGGGGAAAGAGAAAATCATCATGCCATTCTCTAACGTAGAAGATCGGTGGAAGACCACACATATCTAAATAGGGGCTACGGTCTCCTCAAATATGTCTGGCCTTTCGTCAGAAGACATCGGAAGAAACTATAATCCATAGGCTGCCCCAAGATCCTCGAGGGGCCGCCTGGAGACTCACGTGGGAGAGCCCTCACCGGTGAGGCCACAATGGTCATCTCCACCGGTTCAAAGAGAAGCGATGAATCAAGCAACGAACAGAGCTCGCCTAACTCCTCTTTGGATCATGCTCTGGTGGAGAGGTGGAGGGGGGATGGTGGGCACGTAAGAAGAGGAAGGGGCAGATGGACCGATTGTAGGTAGAGTCATAGGCGAGGGTGGGGGAGGGGGGGAAGGAGGCGGAGGAGGAGGAGGAGGAGGAGGCGGGGGGAGTAGGAAGGCGGAGAGGCCAATAAGGGACGTTGCTGAGAGGATCCATCAAAGAGAAAGGCTACTGGGAAAGGCTCGATGGAGAGAGGGTGGGGTCAATTGGCCCCACTGGGCGCATTGAGACCGGGAGAGGAGTCACTAACGAGGAATCGACCGCGCCAGATCAAGGGGGGTGGAGGGGCCCTATCTGTGACCGAAGGGGGGCCGCCATTTGCATGGATGATGTGATAAGTGCTCATATCGGTTCTCTGATAGAACCAAATCCTCCTTCATGCTGTCGGCCTGGCACGCATGACGGCAACACTCAACTCTAGTGCTCGGTCGGTGACCTGGGCACGAGGGCCAACCATCTGCCACTCTCCAGCTGATGGGTCATCCATGGTCAGTACCTGGTGCTCTGCAGCCTGGGAACCTGCTCCTCCCTCAATCCCCTAGTACGGATCTAAATGAGAAGTAGGAGTGGGAACCACCGGGGGGCTGTCTCCTAGACTAACGCCAAGGGCAAAAGCTCTGGCCAGGTGACCCATCTGCCTACAAAAGAAACATTGGCCTGGAAGGCCGGAATACTCTACTCTCAGCATAATGGGGTCGCCCCAAAGACTGGGAATAGATATCATGTGAGGCATTGAATCCGTTGAGGCAACACAGATGTGGAGAGATGGAATCTTGGCTACTCGTGCAAGGGCTGAGGCAGTGGTGGGGGGGATTCCATGACTTGAGTATTTTTGACATTTGCCATCCTATCAAGCTTGCATGATTATTCGGACCACCAGTTTCCATGAGATTAAGTAGAGTACACAACCAGCTCGGTGGAACTAGTATTATTTAAGAGACTCCTACTTGGCTATTTCATGATACTGCATCACTTACTTTGTGCTACCTCTGCTCTTCACTCTCCTCTACTTTGCTTCATTGCTCCTCCTCTCCCTCCATCGCCATGCGCCCATCCACTCCCTCCATCGCCACACCCACTCCCTCCTCTCCCTCCATGCGCCACATCCACTCCCTCCAACGCCACACCCTTTCCAACACCATCGTCACGCCTTTTAACTCCACCCAAATGCCTCCTCATATCACTCTGCCCCCTACTCCTCGTATCAACGTCATCCCCATTTTGACATCTTCCATCTACAAGGTGGTCGTTTTGCATTCAAACCGGCTCTTGCTAAATTCACTTGTGCACCATCTTTTGACTCTCGGTCGGCTCCCCACAGGACTCTACATCGCCCACCATCTATGGCAGATGCATGAAGCAGGCCTCTATTGTGTCGTCCTGTATGGATGCCCTGTGGATGTTGACGAAGGGATAGCAAGATTCATGGAGGAGTGGTCTCGTCTCACATCATGAGACTGTATCATAAATCCTTCTCTATAAATCCTTTTTGATGTACAAACTCAAGGCCAATTTTGCCAATTGTGCTGACTACAATATAAAAAAGACAACATTTTGTTGCATCTTTTGCTTCATGCCTGTACTTTTGTAAATTGTTCACTTTAAATGAATCTCTCAAATTGTTAACTTCTGATGAATCTGTATCTTTTGTTTCATACATGTCCACATGTGCAAGAGATAGTATAGTGTTGGCCATTGCGCTGGTGATTGAAGGAGCTAGGATTTATTTGACCCTATGTAATGCCACCGTGCTGGTGAATCATGCGACCATGTGCAGTTTTTAAAGAATTGAATTTAATTAATTTAGAAGTGCAGTATCACAATTGATTGATTGAAGGTGTTGTGATTGGAGGTGGCTCGAAAGAGGGCTCCATCTTTGATTGATTCAATTTTGATTAAAGAAGATACTTTTGCTGAAGTTTGTTTTTTTTCCTGCGGCAAAACACAAAAGTTTATTGATGAGAACAAAAGTTGAAGTTTGTTTCTAAACGAATGTAGAACAACAAATTGAGCGCAAATTTGGAGATATGTGGAACCACGCGGTGGTTGAAACAGTACTTGAAAATATCACCAGCACGGTTAAAGGATCCCTGTCCTCACCGCGCAACGAATTCTGAGGTGCTAGCACCGGAAGTAGCACTTCTTGCACGGGGTAGGGTCCCTCACTCGGGGCCTCGCCCACGTATATCCGGACAAGAGACTAATCCCTCGGCTCTTCCAAAATCGAACCCGGAAAAACTTCCCTCGCCCGAAAAACACGGGCGATTCCTCCAGGATATTTTTACTCTAACGTAGTCAAGAGCCTTAACTAACTGAACTAATCTGACCAAACCCGTAAGTCCCATAGTCAAATCAAAGAAACGATTGCACTTGGATTATAGAGACCAACGCTTTTTTTCTCATTGAGAGGCATAGCCGTTGATTCTTTTCCATAGAATAATTTTTATCTGGGATTTACTTCATCTATCATACCATAACAGAATTGAGTCTCATTTTGGGGATCCATCAGTCCAGCCTAACCCCATCCAGTCCCGTGGGTTAACCAACCACCCAACCACTGTGGTGATGGGATCCATTTAAGAATTTGATTAGGTTTTATCCCGGGTACCAGGGAAAAGAGTTCCCAGGCTCCCTAGCCGGATATTCATGCAAACTTAAAACTAGTCACACCACGTACACACCCAATATGAAATTGCCTTTTTCACAGATTCAGATGTCTTTAAAACAATCTTTTAATGAAACTATAGTATCACTGATCATAATCCTCCAAAATATCCGGTTGAATCCTAATTTCTAATTTTTCCTTCATCGGTGTACCTATGGCAACCAGAACGCTCACCACCTGTCCACTCACAGGGGTCTTTTCGATAGTTCCTAGCTCATAGTACCCGGCAATATATTCACTTATAAAAATCAAAATGGAATCTCCATTGAAGATCAACAAGATCAACCAACAGATCCATATAAAAGAGCCATGGACTCATTCTTTTGAGGACCAGTAAGGTCAATCAACCAGATCCATGCCCGAATTCAGAAAATGGAATCTCCATTGAAGATCAACAAGATCAACCAACAGATCCATATAAAAGAGCCATGGACTCATCCGTTTGAGGACCAGCAAGGTCAATCAACCAGATCCATGCCCGAATTCAGAAAATGGAATCTCCATTGAAGATCAACAAGATCAACCAACAGATCCATATAAAAGAGCCATGGACTCATCCGTTTGAGGACCTGCAAGGTCAATCAACCAGATCCATGCCCGAATTCAGAAAACAACTCTTACTCCTTGATCCAATATCTTCCACGATGCACGTGTGGGTATCTTCGACGGCGACCCAGAGTCTGAGCACCATATGCTCAGCACCCTTTAGGATCCTTCGCAGGTCACCTAACGCTTCACTCATAGGCCGCTTCCTTAGTCCATCATCCACCATACCGGAAGCTCACCATTTAAATCGAACCGGTTCTGGCTCTTGCCACTTGCAAAAGCTACCTTGGGGCATACGGGCTGGAAAGTCTTAGGCTTTCCACTGTTTTAGTCAAGACCTCGGCCGACCTTGCTACGCGAGACGTCCTCCGTTGACTCTCCGCAGTCAGCTATTGCAACTTTATCAGTTAGGTCTCCACGACCTCATTCACAAGACGGTCAAAATGCTTCCCCAGCATTCTTAACATAAAACAGTCATTTAAAAACAGGTCATAAATACAGTTTCTATAACGAACTCTCGTCTTTCCACATTGTTCCACATCAATCCACATTATTTAATCCACATCCATTTCATATGTATTCCCATTCTCATCCAATCACATCATTTTCATCTCATCACATCTTTCCTCATTTATCCTCATCAGATCTCATCCACTCGCATCTACCCATAACCACATCTCATCACATCACATTCATTCACATCTCATCCGTTCACATCTATCCCAATTTATATCACATCCATTTCACATCACATCTCATTCATTCACATCCTGATTCATATCACATCACATCTCATCCATTCACATCACATTCATTCATATCCATCACATTCATTCTCATCACCATCCCATCACATACATTCTATCCACATAACATCACATCACATCTATCCACATCATATCTCATTCATACACATCTCATCTCATTCATCCACATCCATCCAATTGTTCACATGTACGACTACCCACATCTATCCATACATTCATATCTATCACTTCACATCCACATATATTCATGTCACATCACATCTCTTTACATCACATCACATTCTTTCACATCCACATCCACATCCATTCTTTCACATTCACATCCACATCCATTCTTTCACATACATCCACATCCATTCTTTCACATATATATCCACATCCATTCTTTCACATTCACATCCACATCCATTCTTTCACATGCATCCACATCCACATCCATTCTTTCACATGCATCCACATCCATTCTTTCACATACACATCCACATCCATTCTTTCACATACATCCACATCCATTCTTTCACATACACATCCACGTCCATTCTTCACATACACATCCACATCCATTCTTCACATACACATTCACATCCATTTTCATCACATATCATCCATTCACATCCCATATCATTCATTTACATCCCGATTCACATGACATCACATCTATTCACTCAGGGACCGCTTCGTTCGGCCCTCGCCCATCGTACCAGAAGCGTATCATTTTTCAACCATATCGAGGTTGGTCAAGGCTTTGCTGCGTGAGCCGTTCTTTGAACACTTCCTGCTGTGAGCTGATTGCAACCGAACTTCCCTTAGAAAAACATATACCAAATGCTCCCTCCAGCATTCTGGCGTCAGACAGTCCTTTAGGGAAACAGGATTTCTATGCAAGTTTTCAGTTTGATTTTCTTTTGATGAATACAAGGAGTATCTCTTGAATCAGTATCCCTAAAACTTCTTAATCGAAATTTTGAATTTCATACCAAAATTCCTCGATCCACAGATCAATTTGAAGAGTCTCAAACTTAGTTTTAGATTTGGTGGAGTTTTGAGAGTATTTTTCTAAACTGGTCACACCTTCTTTCCTTGAAACTGACGAAAGAGTTTGGTCTTGGTCATAGTCTGATTCAAGGTTTGAGTCAGATAAGATTTTTCCTGAACTATCCTTCTCGAAAAGGTTTGATAATTCAGTTACTATTTTACTGAATTCCTTTCTTTGAATATTCACTGAACTGATTTCTAAATTAGATACGAATTCCAGTGAGGAATAAATTAATCATTTATCTGAATATTTTGATCTCGATAGATTTCCTGAATTTTCTTTTTACAATCCATGTGAATATAAAACGATAGAAATTTCTCTCTTAGAGTATTTAATTATTCATTTATCAAATACTCATAGAATTTAAGAGAATTCTAATTTTGATATAAAAATTCTTTATGCATCTATTTATGCATAAAAATCAACTTCAATGGGAATAACACTTTTATAAAAAAAATCCTTTTATGCATCTATTTATGCATAAAATCAAATTTAATAGGAATAACACTTTTAAAATAAAAAGAATTTCTTTATGCATCTATTTATGCATAAAAATCAATTTTTATAAGAATAACACTTTTGTAATTAAAAAATTCTATTATGCATCTTTTTATGCATAGAAATCAATTTTAATAAGAATAACACTTTTGTAATAAAAAATTCCATTATGCATCTTTCTATGCATAAAAATTCCATTATGCATCTTTCTATGCATAGAAATCAAATTTAGTAAGAATAACACTTTTATAATAAAAAAATTCCTTTATGCATCTTTCTATGCATAAAAATTAAATTTAATAAGAATAACACTTTTGTAATAAAAAATTTTCATTATGCATCTTTCTATGCATAGAAATCAAATTTAATAAGAATAACACTTTTTGTAATAAAAAAATTTCCATTATGCATCTTTCTATGCATAGAAATCAAATTTAATAAGAATAACACTTTTTGTAATAAAAAAAATTCATTATGCATCTTTCTATGCATAGAAATCAAATTTAATAAGAATAACACTTTGGTAATAAAAGAAATCCATTATGCATCTTTCTATGCATAGAAATCAATTTTAATAAGAATAACACTTTTGTAATAAAAAAATTCCATTATGCATCTTTCTATGCATAGAAATCAATTTTAATAAGAATAACACTTTTGTAATTAAAAAAATCCATTATGCATCTTTCTATGCATAGAAATCAAATTTAATAAGAATAACACTTTTGTAATTAAAAAAAATTCTATTATAAATCTTTCTATGCATAAAAAATCAAATTTAATAAGAATAACTCTTTTGTAATAAAAAAAATTCCATTATGCATTTTTCTATGCATAGAAATCAAATTTAATAAGAATAACACTTTTGTAATAAAAAAAATCCATTATGCATCTTTCTATGCATAAAAATCAAATTTAATAAGAATAACACTTTTGTAATTAAAAAATTTCATTATGCATCTTTCTATGCATAGAAATCAAATTTAATAAGAATAACACTTTTGTAATAAAAAAATTCCATACTCTTTTGTAATAAATTTTTTTTCTTTATGCATCTTTCTATGCATAAAAATCAAATTTAATAAGAATAACTCTTTTGTAATTAAAAAAATTCCTTTATGCATCTTTCTATGCATAAAAATCAAATTTAATAATTAATATCAGTGATATCCATGCATATTCATAGGTGAATATGTACATGGAGTAATTAGAATATTTCTTTTAGATGCAAAAATGGTGGGATTTACTCTTTTGGAATAACATAAAAATAAACTTTCTTTTTCACAAAATTTTGGAATATTTTGCCATAACCTCCTTTGTATGGTTGACCATTTCTCATTTTTATCTTTCTACAATTAACTTAATTAACCCAATTTAGAATTATAGAACTATAATCTACACAATTTTCTAAATTCAAGAGAGTAAACAATAAGAAGAGTTTAATTAATCACTTAGTTAATCTTTCTAGGATTAAGAAAGGTTGGAATGTAAAGAAGAGAAGGGGGTGGCCTTTTCATCAAAGGCATAGCATTTGAATTTAATTCAATCATCTGCAATTCATAAAAATCAAGAAAACCATAGATTTTTCATGAAAATATATAAACAAAGTAAGAAAATTAGCTTACATGCCCTCCTTTGGCTTGAGGGATTAAGGGTTCTACTATTGTTTGAAGCAATTTGAAGCAATAGTGGCCACCAATTCACTTTGGAGAGGATTAGGCCAAAAATAATTAAATTATTAAAAAATTCAATGTAGATGGCTCAGGAGATAAGAGTAGAGTAACAGTGCATAAACACCATTAAGCTTTTACAAAGGGGGAGGCTTCTATTTATAGGAAAAAGTGAGCCTCTAACCAAGCAAATTGATTCTAGAATTTTCCAGATCAGTTTGGTCAAATTTTCACCATTTTTTTGGGTTAGTTCAGCTTACTTTTTGGATCTAGTTTAAAAATAGGAGAGAGGTGGTTGCAGAAGTTGTGGACTGCATAATGCAACCTATGTGAAGAAATTTTAAAACCTAGATGTTGAAGAATGATGATGTGGTTGAAGAAGGTTGTGGATTGTGAAATTCTGGCAGCAGTAGTAGAGATAGTGAATAAACATCCGATCTCTTTCTCGAAGGCAATCTCCAAGAGCGTGCTACTTAACTTGCACAATTTCTTGAATGGAAAATCCCAATTGTCACCTCAAACAATGAGTGTTGGAATGTACCTGATGGGGAATCACCTCAAAAAAATGCATTGAGAAAGTCGAGAAGTAGATCAAAACTCTGAACATGAAAGCCACCGATGCAGCATACGCAGCCCAATGTGAGAGAACCCCCAGGAAGGGTGCAGAAGCGAGGGTAGAGGAGTCAGAAAGCGAAGGCCTTACAGACACGAGAGCAAGCTGAGGCCACTGAAAGATTGGCAGAGATAGAAAAACAAAAAAGAGAAGAAGCAGAGAAGCACATCGAGGAGCTGAATCAGCAACTTCGAGATATTCGAACAGATGGAGATGATATAGAGGAAGAGCTAGAAAGGACAAAGCAGACACTTGCAAATCAGACAGCTTTGAGATATTCGAACGGATGGAGATGATACAGAGGAAGAGCTAGAAAGGACAAAGCAGACACTTGCAAATCAGACAGCCGAAAAGGAGCTCCTCAAGGAGCTCCTCTACAAATGGCTCCGTAGCATGCAGAACGCATTAAACATTGAGAAAGATGATATGATAGAGAAAGTGAGAAAGGAGAATGCAGAAACCAAGCTACTGATGCAAGAACTGCAAAATAATTTCAATGCCAAGGAAGTATGCAGAAGAGGCAAAACGAGCAGCCAAAGTGAACAGCACAATGAGACTGCCCAATATTGGTGAGATAGGTTTGATTCCTTACAATTGACCTACAATGCGGCTGCCGATGAGCTTGCCTTTTCTCTTCAGAGTTTTGAGAAGCACTCTCGGACCTTGATTGAAACTCAACATAGAAATGATGTCTTGGAATGGGCCTATGCAGACACTGCTAAAGAATTTGAGGAGATTCGACAGTAGCTGGTAGAATCGGATGCAGCTTGTGCCAAAAGTCAGCAGCAAGTGGAGGTTCTAAAGGAGAACATCCACACCCTCAGGATGAGAGAGGCAGGAATCAAGACGCAGACTGCTCGTCAGACTTGTCAGACTGTGATACTCATAGCCCACAATAGTTAAATCGGATGAATATCCTCTTGCGGTGCAAATGAATGCTCCTACGTGCTCTATGTGCAAAGGGCACATCATAGATGAATGCATGATCAGATGGCCCCAGTGCCACCACCCTCTGAATGTGTTTTGCTTTGGGGTGTTTGTGCATGCAAAATCAAGATGCAGAGTTTGTTTGATGCCAATGATGCTATCTTGGGAAAAAATGATGTGCCTGCCTGCATGCGAATATCCACAGCGAGAAAGTAGAAGCTGCAATGGCATTCCAAATTGCTCATGTGGATGAGTCCACCGGTCCTTGCTAGGGAACTTGAAGACAACCGCCACAAACACTATGGTTGGGGGAGAAGGGAGTGTGGATCCTCTCAGGGAAGTATACCTGCCAAGGATGAGTCGACTTCACTGGCTAGACATGCAAGACCTAGGCTCTACACTACTGTCTATCGTGCTCTCCGACGACCACCTAGCACCGCAGTACCCCTATAAGCCTCTCACTCACACCACACACACCACTCACACCTCACTCACCTTGCTCACACAAAGAGATAGACAAAACACCAAACAGAGCACAACACTACCATCACAATACCAAAAATGAGTGATACAAGGGAGACTCCGCTCCAATAGAAGGACTGTGCTAGAACTTAGGGTGATACAGGAGAGAGTGTCCTCTTCTGTGAGAGTATGTCCTAGACTGTCTATATGCTGCCGAGAGAGTGCTCACCTTAACTCCTCCTTAGGTGTCCTCCTCCTCGGGTGGTGCTCAAGAGGATCTCGAAGAGGATCTCTCCCTGCCTTGGGAAAGGGAGAGAGAAAAGGAAGATGGTGCTCAGGATCTCGAAGAGGATCTCTCCCTGCCTTGGGAAAGGGAGAGGGGTGTTGCCTCCATGAGTGCCATCAGAGTTGGCCATGCACGTATGAGATGTCGAAGGGGACCAGCAGTCAGAGGGGTTGAAGAGCACTGGCGATCGGAGGGCACCAGGGGTGACGGCGGCGGCGATTGGAGTCATCGGAGGGCACCGACGATCAGAGCCATCATAGGGCACCAGGGGTCGGAGTGGTCGGAGCACACCGGCGGTCGGAGTGCTCAGAGCAGTCGGAGGGCACCGAAGGTCAGAGTGGTCGGAGCACACCGGTGCGGTGATGGCGGTCGGAGTGGTCGATGGGAGTCAATGTCATCGGAGGGCACCGGCGATGACGGCGGTCGGAGCGGTCGCTGGAGTGTGGAGGAACTGGCTTCCCGTCCACAGGTCGCAATTGAGACTTGTGAGCACTAGTGTCTGTACCAAACAGCTTTACCGATGTATCCAATGCATCCTTGGGATTCTCAGCATCATGTATATGTATGAGTATAGCATCCGAGATACATCACTACTACTCAATTCATCGTCCCGGTGAATGCGAAGAA
This sequence comes from Cibotium barometz, assembly GCF_041138505.1. Classification (NCBI taxonomy): domain Eukaryota; kingdom Viridiplantae; phylum Streptophyta; class Polypodiopsida; order Cyatheales; family Cibotiaceae; genus Cibotium; species Cibotium barometz. Next base: position 53,333,731 of record NC_141062.1, read on the forward strand.
AACACAGGTGAGCCTCCAGGAAAAACATTCGGCAAGCAAGTTGCCAAGCATACCTCATACAATGATCCTTCCAGGAAAACCTTCTGGAGAGATACAAAATAAATAAAAATGAATCAACTAGGCTCCTGGGCAACTTCATCCAATGAGCTGTAGAAAAAAATGATTGAACATGGAGCTCTTGGGGGCACTTCCTCGAGCAAGCTATTTCTTAGAGCTCCTGGGTAGTTCATCCAGCAAGCTATCACTAACTGTATTACCATTGTCATCCCTCGGGCAAAGCATCCGACAAAAGTTTACCTCAACAAAAGCACAAAAACCAATCTAAACAATAATAATCACTGGCCACTTCATCTGGGCAAAACTTCCGGCATGAAGTCCAGGTGGCATACAAATACAGAATGAAAGTTTGGCCATGGCCAGTACATGCCCGTAGGCAAACAAAGAATATAAAATAAATAAAATGACAAAAGACCGAATCAACCATCATGAGTGGCATGGGAGGAGGCATCAGTCTCAAGCCCTAGTGGACCTGTGGTGGATCTAGAATGTGGATGGCCAACTGAACGACGCCGCTCAATGAGACGCTGGAACTCCATAAGGTTGTCCTCCTTCAGATGAAGCCAGTTGGCATGCGGAGATCAGCTAACTCAAACGCATGTTGCAAACTGAGCTCTGTAAGAGCACTCTCATGTACATCCTGCAAAGTGGTGAGCTCTCTCTCATGCTCCAACCGAAGGGTCTGCATCTCTGACTCATGCTGATGCTAGGTCTCCACCAAAAGTATATGCTCCTGCTCTCGAATGGCTGCCATGGCATCCTCATCAAGGATGGGAGATAAGGACAGCTCAAATAGCTCCTCGCGAAGCTCCTGAAGCTCTCCATCTTGCTGGGCCATGGTCTCTTGCTGCTGAAGGGCCTCCTCTGCATCCTCTGACCTCGGGCTGTAGCCTCCTGAGCGGTCCGCTCTGCTAGATAGATCGATCGACACAAGTGTCGGTTAGCGTCGGTGAAGGCACCTAGTACTCTTTGACGAATGAGTCCCATGGTCGTGATCCATCAAGAGGCTTCCATCAATGTGTCAGCGAGATAGCACTCCGCATGAAGCCTCATCAAGTCTGATGGAGTGGTTGGGCCTGCTGTCTGAGGGAGACTCGAAAAGAGCCCAACCCGGGGAGTGGTGGAGAAGATGCTGGAGGTGAAGAAAATCACGGGAAGCCAGTTCCTCCACACTCCACCCGATCGCTCCGACTGCCGTCACCGCCGCCGCTGGTGCCCTCCGATGACTCTGACCGCCAAATTTTGTCTAAGTTGTGGATGACTCGGCCGGTCCTTGCTAGGGAACTCGAGGACAACCGCAAACACTATGGTTGGGGGAGAAGGGAGCGTGGATCCTCTCAGGGAAGTATACCCACCAGGATGAGTTGACCTCACTAGCTAGACATGCAAGACCTAGGCTCTACAATGTCTACCATGCTCTCCGACCACCACCTAGCACCGCAGTACCCCTACAGGCCTCTCACTCACACCACACACACCACACACACCACTCACACCTCACTCACCTCGCTCACACAAAGAGATAAGCAAAACACCAAACAGAGCACAACACTACCATCACAATACCAAAAAGGAGTGATACAAGGGAGACTCCACTCCGATAGAAGGACTGTGCTAGAACTCAAGATGATACACGAGAGAGTGTTTTCTTCTGTGAGAGTATGTTCTAGAGTGTTTGTATGCTGCCGAGAGAGTGCTTACCTTAACTCCTCCTTAGGTGTCCTCCTCCTCGGGTGGTGCTCAAGAGGATCTCGAAGGAGGATCTCTCCCTGCCTTGGGAAAGGGAGAGGGGAAAGGAAGATGGTGCTCAGGATCTCGAAGAGGATCTCTCCCTGCCTTGGGAAAGGGAGAGGGGTGAAGCCTCCATGAGTTCCATCGGAGTTGGCCATGCACGTATGAGATGTCGAAGGGGACCAGCGGTCAGAGGGGTCGAAGAGCACTGGCGGTTGGAGGGGTCGAAGAGCACTGGTGGTCGGAGGGGGCACCGGGGGTGACGGGGGCGATTGGAGTCATCGGAGGGCACCGGCAGTCGGAGCCACTGGGGGTCGGAGTGGTCGGAGCACACCGGTAGTCGGAGTGGTCCGAGGAGTTGGAGGGCACCGACAGTCGGAGTGGTCGGAGCACACCGGCGGTGATGGTGATTGGAGCGGTCAGAGTAGTCGGAGGGCACCAACGGTCGGAGTGGTTGGAGCAAACCGGAGAAGTGACGGCGATCAGAGTCATCGGAGGGCACTGGCGGTGACGACGATCAGAGTCATCGGAGGGCACCGGCAGTGACGGCGATCAGAGTCATCGGAGGGCACCAGTGTGGTGACGTCGATTGGAGCAGTCGATGGAGTGTGGAGGAACTGGCTTCCCGTCCACAGCTCATACACGTGAAAAGAGAAAGGAATTTGACCAGGCTAAAGGAAACGAGCCTGAAGAGAAGAAGTCCAAGCTCACAGAGCTTGAAGAAACCAAAGAAAAGAACCAACCCTGCCGGAAGGAGCGAGAAAGTTTGAAGGAGCTCAAAAAAATAAAAAAAAACCCACCCTGCCCCAAGGAGCGAGAAAGGAAGAAGCCCAAGTGTGGAAGGCAATCTGGTGAAGGGAGCTCAAAGCAGAAAGGAGATTTATAATCTGTGAAATGTATTGATGTATATAATCTATGAAATAAATTCATTATTGCCAATGTTTATCCTTCAATTATTGCCAGGGGTCACAACTTTCAACTTTTTCCTTATTAAGGCGGCCCAGGACGACACAACTTTCAACTTTCCCTTATTAAGCTAATTTAGGACCGCAACCAGCGCAGTGGTAGTACTAGGAAGTGATTGATCTCTCTTTTTAGGGATCTTAACCAGCACGGTGGTAGTACAGGATAAGTGGTCACCAGCGCGCGGTGGTTTAACCAGCACGGTGGTAGTATTGGATAAGTTATCACTAGCGCGATGGTTGGTATCGGTAGACAAATCACACGATATTTAATTTAGGACAGTAGTAGTCACCAGCGCGGTGATATTTAATTTAATTAAGTATTGGATAAGTTATCACTAGCGCGATATTTGGTATCGGTAGAAAAATCACACGATATTTAATTTAGGACAATAGTAGTCACCAGCGCAGTGATATTTAATTTAATTAAGCTAATTTAGGACCGCAACCAATGCAGTGGTAGTTCTAGGAGGTGGTTGGTCTCTCTTTTTAGGGATCGTCTCTTGTGCGTGCATCTCTTGAGGTGTTGGCAAGGTTGTCACTCTATGAATTTTAGGGTGCAAGGTAAAGCTTGTAATTACATGAGACTTGTACTCATCTGAATGGCCTGATGTTGCTGCTGTGAATTCTCCCACCAATCAATTGGCCACAGCTCGTGTTCTTCGCTCCAATGGCAATGTTCGAATGCATCCATCTACAAGTGCTTCCTGATGCTGCTCTGCAAGGAGTCTTATGTCTTCTCATTGTTTTGCCCTCTGCATACATTGCAAAAGTGTCTTGCATTGCCGCTTTGAGCTTGTTTCCTCGTCCTGCAATCTGCTACTTATGCCTTGACCAAGGTTTTCAGCGTTCCTATCTTGCCGCCTTTGTCTGGTTCTCTTGCAAGCCATGAAGAGCTGCATATATTGTCATTGCCATGGAGACGATCAGACAGAGATCATCTAGCTTAAGAGGTGAGCAAAGCAAAGAAGATAGAGACCATCGAGCTGGTGAGGCCAACAAAGCAAAGCGATCAGATAGAGACCACCGAGCTCATCAGGTGAGCAAAGTAAAGAAGACAACTTACCAGGGTAAAGAAGACAATGCCACACCAAATCGTGCAGCTTGTAGGGCGGGGGACGAGCTGCATCATCTTGCCATTTCCATGGAGACGATCAGACAAAGACCAGCTAGCTGGTGAGGTGAGTAAAGAAAAGAAGACGTCTACAGAGCAAAGAAAAGAAGACAAAGAAAATGAACACAATACCTTGCAACGTAGGAGGCGGCAGGTTCTGACATAGCGTGGTAAGTTATGTAGTTTATTCAAAACATTCGCCAAAGCAGGAGGCCTGAAAATTCGAAAGTCCATGGGGTATTGAAATTTTCACCCGCCATGGTTTCCCCCCTCCGGCGATACACGTTAGCAAAATCTTGCCCCCAAGCAAGTGGAATGTGGCCTAAAATGCTTCAAAACACCAATAGGCCAAAGGGCACGCTATCGGATTTGATGGTGTGTAATGTGAAATGCAATGACCCTTGACATGCTTATGAGTCATATAGCAAGGAATTGCAGGGAAAAAGAATCAATGAAAAATTGTAAATAGTGTTGGATTTATGAAAAGATCTTTGCACGTGCAAAAATTGAACATTTTCAATTTCTTCCATTCCAGGGTGAATCAAGATACCGATATCACCAACTATCAGTGTTTTAAGACCCATGCACTAGTCCCACTAGTGTGGATTCCATTTTTTCAATCCGTTTAGGTTTTCAACAAGCCATAAAAAGTTATGGAGCGTGCCCTCGAATGGGTATGCAAAATTTTAGCACAACATTGGAGGTTCCTTAAACCATACCAGATGTTCTCAATTGGATGTGTCCTATGGTTAAGGATAAGCTCACGTAGTAGTACTTTAGAATGATTACTTGGTTGCATGTATGTGCAGAACAAATTTTTGATGTTTTTGCATAAAGTGTTATAACATATGCTATTTAGAACACATGCCTCACATGCCACATCAAACTTGTAACAATTTAATGATCAGATTATAAATTTTACTTCTGTGTTTTTTTGGTCTCATATTGAAGATTGGAATGTGTACTACTGCTTGGATACCAAGTTTATCAAATTTCATTGAGCAATGCATAAGTTATGGGTCGGGCAAGTTACCTATATACAAAAAATGCCCTGAACCTCACCAAAATGGTACACCCAAGCATGCATTGACCCTCGATGTCGGCTTTCCGATGAGCACTAGAGCACCTTCATTGGATTCATGGTTTAGGAGATACAAGCCTCCAAATAGGGCTGTTTTCTAGAGTTGATAGTCGCCCTTTCACGTCGTGAACTAGTAGGGTGCAATTCACAGCGTGAAGTGCACGGACTTCACGGATTTCATCAAATTTGATTTTTCTTTACGCGAACTATTTCACGTCGTGAGATGCTTAGTGTTTCACATCAGAAATACTTTTCACACCGAAAACTGGACTTCATGGAAAAAATAAATTATATATATATATATATAATTTTATTGATTTTTTTTGCACAGACCCCTTAAGGCATGAGTGCAGAAATGGGTTCACACATGAATCAATTTTTTTTTTGTGCGGACTGTTTACGTCGTGGGATGCTTAGTGTTTCACGCTATGAAATCCTTAGGGTTTCACGCCGTGAACCAGACTTTACGAAAAAAATAAATTTGATTTTTTTGGTGTAGACCCCTAGGACGTGAACCCTTAAGGCATGAGTGCAGAAATGGTTCATGCGTGAACCGATTTTTGATTATTTTATTTTTAGGACGTGGACCCCTAGGATGTGAACGGCATGAGAGTGTAGCAATGGTTCACGCGTGACCCGATTTTTTTTTTGGAGTCTAGTGGGAAATTCGAATTTCCTTATTTGGAGGGAATATTTTTTAAAATTTTAAATTAAAGAGATATGGGCATTATTCCAAAAAGAAGTGGGAATAAAAAAAGTCAACGTTTTTATGACACCACCTTACACCCTTCTTGAATGACCCCCAAAATGGACAATTTGACAACTCAGAGCATCTACTCATTCAATGCTCATTAGCCTTAATGACTTATGTAAAAAAGTGATTAGAAATTAATCAATGATTAATCTTTTCCTCTTTTAGACTAATCAAGGACTCTAATTAATCCCTAATAACTAATTAATTCTCACAATTGAGCACATCATTGGATAGAGCAAGGGATTGCTAACCTATGTACATCAACAAATGTGTAAATTAATCTAAAATAGGAGATTAATTAAGCTCTTAATTTTTATACCTTCTCTTAAGGTAAAATTAAACAAAAGAGAGTCAAATTCCTCCAATTGATGAAGAAATTGATGTAATTAGGTGTTTTGATGCATCTAGATGCTCTCAAAACACTTAAAAACACTGCTTTCAACTACTTGCATGATCAATTTGGACCCTAAATAACATATTTTCTAAATTTTTTATCTCTTGAAGTGGATTAATCACCCTTAATGACAAAAACCAATAGATTAAAGAAGATTAGTCATTTTTAAGAGTTTTTTAATATTTTTGAGAAAAACTTTCAATGATTAAACTACTCCTAATTCTTGCTAACACTTTAATGCATACAATTCCAACAACAAACACACAATTTAAGCTAAAATCAATGATTCTAGTTGTTCTATGTTTAACTCTAAGAGAGTTAACATTCACTAAAAATTGCATTCTATTGCATTGTTTGATGCAATGGATGCAAAATAAACCTAATACACTCTATGTGCAAGTCCTAAGAACATTAATAACAACATTATCAACAACAAAAATAATAAATTAAGCTAAAAATTAAGCAAAAAAGCATTCTTTACAAAACAAAAAAGAGAGCTATTTCTTACAAAATCACACACAAATCTCCATCAAATCCACATCTTTTTTCATGGGAAACCATTAATCAAGACAATGGGAAATGGGTAATGTGTAGATTAGAGAAAAACGATGGAAAAAGCCAAGGGATGGCTCCCCAACCAGCAGCGCCAAAAATGTTATGGCTCACCCTAACCCCCCTTGAAACACATCCAACAAGACATTACCTAGGGAACCACAACTGTAGTGAGAATCTTTCCAATGGCCAAGCTCGTAATCCTTGAGGTCTCTAAAATCTACAACTCCTTGAGAAGTAATTCCATTGTACCTCCCGCGAGTGTTGTCACACCGCCGTGTTGCACTACGGGTACTCGTCCCTCCTCTCACCTCACATCACTCACACACACTCACTAGCATGCATTAGAGAGAGAGATTAGCAAGAGGTTTAGCAAGAGCAAGACTCTATTGCACAATGGGAGAGTATCCTTGTATTATGAGAGATATTCACTTATATACATGGCCATAAGTGTTCACACTCACTTAAAACTGTGGCCGACTAGGTACTTTAGGCTAATAAGAGGCTTAATGCTATTACAATGACTACTCTCATAATATATCCATGAAGTACATTACTTAGTACTTCATCCTAACTTGCTACCACATGCTCTTGAAGCGAGAATCGCCTTAAGTATTGAATTGGACCATTACAGGCGCTTGTCCAAGTTGTAGCTTTGGACACCATTACTTCATATCTTGAATTTATGACCTTGTGGTGTATCTACATTGACTCCTTGATGTAAGATAATGGCGGTAGCTCTTGTTAGCCCTAGAAATGGGTTAACATTTATGAACCTTGTACATGATGAACAATGAAATTTGTTTTATATTCTTAGATCAAATGTATTTATTATTATTTTTTATAGAATGCAATAAGTAAATTTATCCTCACATACTAATGTACATACCAATGCAAGTATCAATGTACACTGACACACATACCGATGCTAATGTTGATGAAAACACCGTCGCATTTTATCGATGACAATACCAAGGCCCGTGAGATCACATGCTTGAAAGAAACTATCTCCTTAAAAATGTCAGTGGAAAATGTTGGTACTAGGTACATTTCTTATGGTGATATCTAAACATTATTGTTAACCCATAAAGGGCAAACAAATAGAATTTTCAAGGTCAATCTTAGGCTTAAGGTCTATGTGACACAGGCATAGACTAAAAACACTTATTTTCTTAAAAATTTAGTGCTTCAAACGTGTTCCCCTCATGATAAAAGGGGTGGAATAGAAATAAAGAGATAACAATTTTCATTCTAAACCTCAAGATAGCAAAGGTTTTTTAAAGTTGCTTTTTAACCATTAGATTTCTTAGGACAAAAAAGGAAATGAATTAAATTTTGGATTTCTTTGTGCATCTTTAAGGTTTGTCTGGCACACATGCTACCTAGTCTCTACCTCTCTCTCTCAAGTTTTTTTGGCACACATACTAGATACTCTCTCTCTCTCTCTCTCTCTCTCTCTCAAGTAGGATTTTGTGCACGTGGCATGTTCACACACGTGTGTGTGCACCCACACTTAGATCACTCTTTCTATTCAAGTTTGTGTTTCAAAGTGGACAAGGAGGGTGGCTAGTAGAATTTTGTGCATACGGCGGGCACGTGCGTGTGTGTGCCCACACTTATAGCACTCTTTTTATTGAATTTCAAGTTTGTGTTTCAAAGTGCACAAGGGGTGGTGGGCATTAGGATTGAAGGATATGAATCTACTTATGCGTGCGTGTGTGTGCATGCATGTGTGTTGTGAGGTGTGGTGGTGGGTTTTATTGTGGGGGTTTTTTTTTTGGGAGCATCGTAGGGGGGAAGGGGGGGTTGAAGATGTGCAAATTGGGGAGCTATGGTGGGGCAAAATTAGGAGGTGAGGTCGAGTAAGGCACTAGGACTATTGCTACATATAGTAATAGTAAGGCGCTATGACTTTTGTTGTATAGTAATAATAGGTGCCACTACTACAATATCTTAAATTTTTTATGTCCAATTTTGATGGTACCCACGTCATCAAAATGAGCGTCGAAATGGCCATCAAAATAAGCATCCATGTGTGTGTCTAAATAAGCGTCGAAATTTTTGTCGAAACAAGCATCGAAAAAGACATCAAAAAAATATTTTTTTTGGTTTTTTATTTGGTGTAACTTTTGAAAAAAAATCAAGTGTTTTTAGTTCTCATTGTCCTTAATCAACCGAGTTGGTTAGCTACTTTTTAAATAAATACAAAAATATGTAACAATATTTATAAGAAATTAATATGCCAATATTTGACTGCCAAAGCTTGCACTAATGATCCCAAATACAAGGATATATGTAGCAATATTTATAAGAAATTATGATAATTATCTACCAGATCCCCCATCAATAGTCCCAAACAAGAAAACTATGACAAAAACCAAGTATTGCTTTGTTGCCACATAAAAAAGGAATAGGATGTTATAGCTCATCATGGACTCTCTCATCCTTAGCTAGATCCATGGCTCCAAATACATCTATTTCTAAAAAGACCTTTCCATCTGCATCTTCATCAATGAGTGTAGCCTCATCTGTTGTAGGAGTAGAAGGTAGTTCATCCGAATCGTCCTCTTCTCTAATTCAGACATTGGAAATGGTTGTGTTGAAAGTTGTTCTTCTATTTCTTCTTTGAATTCTAGAATAGCTGTTGTGTTTGCTTCTAGTTCAAGTTCTAGTTTTTGAATTACTATATCTTCATTTGATCCTTCTTCTAGTTGTTCAACTTGGTAAATATCTTCTTATTATGCTTCTTGAGTGGGTTCCTCAACCTCTACTTCATCTGATATTTCCATATCTTCAAATATTTGTTTACTACGTGGATTAGTTTTTTGGATTACAAACAGCCACCTATGATCTCTCGGGTCCACCTTGATAACGACTTGCTCACAATGATCTGGTAGCAAAAATATGTCCCATTGGTTTGTCCATATCTTTGTGGAATCTACTTGAACAAATCTTCTCCTATCTATGTGCATGGTTGCTTGTGGTCCTTGAGTCACCACCTTGAACCATTTCACATCAAAAATGAACATAGAAAACTTTCTGAATCCAACCTTGATAATGTGTTAGATCATTCCACAGTAATCAATCATGCCAACTTCACTACTTAAATGACTTACACTTGAACGACTTTATTACATGAAATTTGCCTTGACACCGCAATCAAATGGTGTTCTCTTCTTATCTATTCGCTCCACTTGAAAGTGACGATCGTGTGACCAAAGTGCACCTAATTTGTGATACTACAACTTGTAAAAGAAGATCATGAAGTTGTACCAAGAACAAAAACTTATACAAGACTATGTCTTACGGTTTCTTATGTACATATAAAAACTCACTTACATGGTAATCACAACCATATGCAAGCTCCTCTCAAGACTCCTCCTCGTCTTATAACCTCGTCCTCACTGGGTTTTGCTTGCTGTATAGTTTGAAGAAGCCATCTACTAGAAGGAAATTCTAGAAGTTGAGCGAGTGAATCTGGGTATGGCAAATGCTCTTGTTGTTCGACTCTTTCTAAAATTCAAACAATCTCGGTCTCTTTCACTCTTTGCTAGGTTATACCTCTCGATCCATTTCTCCATAGCACATGAGTTGAGGATGCAAAATTTATTAATCTTCTCTCACAATGCCATATCCATTGTTCTCTGAAGGCCTTGTCCTTGAGGCTCTTCCCCAATGAGCAAATCATCCTCTTCTTGTTTCCACAAGCATGGCATAGCTGGATCTGACGTACTAAGAAATTTTGTTATGTATACAAGAGATTCTTGAACAAGCCATCCCATTAGCATACTACCCTCAGGGTAAGATTTTTTACGAATAAAACCTATCAGTGTCTTCATAAATCTCTCAAGGAAAAACATTCAGCAACTAACAACACCTGCTATAAAGCAACCTCGTCAACCTCATGAACCAGTAGGTGCAATTGAATGGTCAGGAAACTTGTTGTTGGTTGGAAAGAATTTCTCTGCCATTGTAATTGCTTCAATGGAGTTTAGATGAGCTGCTTCCAATGTATTTCTTCTTATCTCCCTCTTTGATATACATTGTACAAATGCACTAATCTTGTATATTGTCGCTCTTATGTCCTCGGCGAGGCAATCCTTCATGGCTATTGGTAGCACAATTTATAAGATTTTGTGCCAATCTCATGAGACTTCAAGCCACTAAGCTCTTCATCCTTTGTGAATGCTCCCTTCAAGCAATGCATACAACCAGTGGTAGTACAAAACTCACTGATGCAATTCTTTACACACCGCTACTCTTCTTTGGTTAAGACCCAAGGTGCTCTAGAGAGAATCACCTTCCCATCAGGTCTAATCCATGCCCATAAGTGCTACATACAATCCACTTCTTTTGTATATCATCCCTTTGTGCTTGCTCTCTTTAGCACACCTGTAATAGTTTTCCAAAGCATATCGGCCATGTTCTTGAAAATGTGCATAGGGTCAAGAAGATGATTGACTAGAAGATCACTCCAGTATGGGAGTAGATAGAAGATGGATAGCCACTTCATTCTGGGGGGGTGAACAACTTGGATTCACTTCCCATGCCCTCCTCCAATCACTTGGCTTTAGCACACAAGGAGGCCTCCCTAAAAATCTCTCTCGCAACTCATGGTTGTCAAGGAGATACTTTTTGTGGCCCTCATAGACAACCTTCCTCGAAGATATTGAGTATCAGGCCTCTAATCCAGGCCCACATGTAGGGCATGCATTATAACCAGATATTGAAAGCCATGCCAAACATTATAATCCTTGTGATAATGACATATGCAAATAATACAAAAATCGTGAAATTATATCTTATCAAGAAATCCTAGAATGCTCATTGCAAATTCTTTGACGTCGAGCGACTTGGTACTTACAAAAACAACTGCATGGGCACATCGTTTTCTCCTCTGAATAGACAAAATTTGAAATGTTCATAGCACTTATAGGCTCCATGTATGTTGAATACGCATTCAAATGTTTGTTTAAATGAGGGGGAGGTGGAGCGTCTTTTATAGTTCATGCACGGCCTAGTCGTCGGTATATTTTAATTTTTTATGGAAAAGTGTCGGGCCACCAAAAAAATCAAATTTTCAATGAGAATTTGCATGTAAAAGTGAGCTGAAGTGGGCGTCAAAATAAGCATTGAAAACACAATATTCAATTTCAACGCTTTTATCAATGCTTATTTCGACCGTAGTATCAAAACAGTTATTTTGACGTCTATGTCAACTCTAGCAAATTTTTAACAAAGCCATGTGATGTCTCACTTCTAGCGTTTTCGCTATTTTTGCAGGTTGCAAAAGAAAGCCCCAATTTTTCAAGATTCTCTCCTATCACCTCCGTCATCCCTAAACCCTAAACCTAAGGCCTTCCCTCAACTCTTGCTTGCTTCTGATTTTGTGTGTGTGTGTGTGTGGTCTTTCTTCACTGCTAACATGTTGTGTTTTGTAGCTTCTTGGTTTCATGTTGCAAACCCTAAACCTTTGAGACTCTAGGTAATAGGTAGCCCTTCTTCTTTTTCCCTTGATTTTGATTTATTTGCCCTTGCTTTGGATTGTATGTGTGTGTGGGATGGGGTGTGTGGTCTTTCAAAATTGAAAACATGTTGTGTTTTGTTTGTTTTGCAGGCTCACAAGTTCTCCTTGGTCTATTATGCTACAAATCCTAAACCCTAAGACTCCAAGTATCCCTTCTCCTTTTCCCTTGCTTTTTATTTCTTTGCCTTTTCTCTTGATTATGTGTGTGTGTGGTGCGGGGTATATGTGTGTGTGTGATTTCATTGTTTTGCTAATATGTCTTGTTTGTGTTTGTTTTGTAGGTTTATCAATCATTTTATCTTGAGGCACAAGGTCTCTCTTGGTCTCTCCCGCTTAAGCCCTCCCTCAAGACTCCAATTAGCTTACAATCTCAGTAAGTGTCCTAATCTCATTGTCTTTGGTTTTTTTTAAGCATCTTCTTGCTTTTGATGTTGCCCATACGCCTCTCCTTATTAGAGTCATGGCGTAAGCATGGACGTGTTGTTGGGAGAATCCTAAATACTAGCGCCCTTGCATAATCATGTGCATAACCACCTTTAATTGTATGTGTGTAGACCATGGATCGCACACTAAACAACACATCCGCATACAGCCCCAATTTCTCCACCGTGCCTACACCACAAGCAATGTCCCCGCATCAATTTTATAATTTCATCTCGCAAAGGGCTATGGCTCAAGCCTACTTTGGGCGAGACGTTGGCACTTCTGCATAACCATCACACCCCACCACCACACAAGCCACACCGAGGAACACTCCACGGCAAGTCATACAAACCCCACCCACGGCTCACTCAACTACTTCCAATCATAGAAGATGGGATCACTCGTCGGGTTGTTGCCATGGTGGTGGCTCCACAAACGCTTCTTCCCCTCATCAATGTGAGCGCCGAGCCATTGCCAGTTATGAGGGGACACCACACTCACGCTCATCCCACTGCTTGGACACAAACCTGCATCCATCAAAATAGTTGCAGTATGTGCGTCGAAATACGTGTCGACATTGGTGTCAAAAGTAGTGTCGAAAAAAGCATCGAAACAACTATCGTAAGATAATAATTTATTTCGGCTATGTTAGCGATGTGTATTTCGACACTTATTTATTCGCTTTTTTGGCGAGTATTTCGATGATTTCATATCGACGTGTATATCAATGCTTTCGGAGTTTTTGCATGTTTATTTCTGTCGGAAAAAAACTTCGCAATCATGTGCATTGGGGTCCACGACCTTAGTTTAAGTCAGTTTTTTGGACTAAGATTTATAACCGTAGTTTAATTAATCATGGGTGGTAAACCGTATTAATTAATGTATCACGATAGGTTAGTTTGGGACTATGGATATCTATTATATCTTTTCAAGTAGTATTAGGTACCCAAGGTAATGTGAAAGCTTCACTTATTTAAAAGCTATTTTCTAGCATAAGTTCACCTTGGTTCATATGGTAAGTTATTGTGCTTTTGCAATTATTTCAACTTATGGGAATTTTTTAAGTACTAGTTAGGAACCCATGTTTCGCACGTCTTTTGAGGCTTCCAAAATCAAATTCTATCCAAACCTCCTCCTCCCCTTCCCTAACCTCCAAATTCTTGCCAAGTGACAGCTTTGTGAAACTCTTCCTTAAGATAATATAGACAAAAGAAAAGAAGAGATGTATTGGGGGGTTGAAAGATTTTATGTCTTGTCAGGCCGATGACAGTGTAAAATGAAACGAACCAACTAATGTACATAATTGATTTCACTTTGCCTCTGTTAATCTATTCAATACCTACTTGAACTTTTAAATAGACTCCCTCGACGCGGCTGTCTTGACTCCATTGCCAGGGATTCTACGTGTAGGCTGCAGGTAAATTCGAGGAATTCGGCATCCTTTCCTACAGAGAAGCCTGAGGAGCGCCATGGCTTTCTTCTTCCATGTGCTCGCAGTGCAGGCCTGAGCTAGTTGGAGCACCATGAGCACCTTGGCTACTGCACCCCTCTCAACAGCTTCACGGCAACATCCATCATCCACGCATAACCGGCATAGGATGCGGACTGAGCATTCAGTAGCACACAACGAGACCCCCAGTATTGTTGCGGTGATGGTTGGGATCAGCTTGCGATAATCGTAATTGGTAGCAGCTTCTCGGTTACTATAACCCTCATCTGATGGAGAGGAGGACAGCAGCATCATCTCCAAAAGCTCAAGCGCCGTCTGGCATGTTGCCTCATCTTCTGTGCTTTGAAGGAGCTGTGCGAGCGTGGTGATGAGTGCAGTGAATTGAGTTGGCGAAAGATTGGAGCGATTGTAATTAGCTTCAAGGCGTTGGAGAGCTCGCAATGTTGTTGTGGAAGGGCCGCCCGTAAGCAGCTGCTGCTGCTGCTGGAGCTCAAGGACTGCTGGAGAGGGTGCAGAAGAGCAACCATTGTGTGGACATGGGCGATTGCTGCAGTTCCATTTGTGGATGAGCTTGCGGAGGACAAGGTTAGGCAGCAGGTCCTTGTTGGCAAGGACCTGATTGGTGACGGGGCAAGTGTTGTGACCATTAGTGTGGAGCCATGTGATGATGCTGGAGCGGTCGTAGGTGATGCCTGTGCAGAGAGTAACGGGATCTTCCATGACCCCCAGGGAGATGGGGCAGAGGAAATGCAAGGGCTGGACACCTTCATTATCATCAACATGAATATGATCGGCGCAGAGGCTGCAACGAGAGCTGGGCTTCGGTTGCAGATCCATATACATATATATATGTGGACCTGCAATTCGATCCACGCACGGCAGTTTTCTTTGGCGTGGGTGGCAACAACAAGGTATTACAAAGGAACAAGAAGTAAATCTAACCAGCTCGTACCTACACAAATTGTGGGTGATTTTGTTCTCTTCTGATTTATCTCTCTCCAACGCTAATCTCTCCAAAGATAATCTTATGTGTTGAGCTCTTGCAACTACAGAAATTATGAACGATTTTGCACTCTTCTAACCTAGAGATAGATAATCCTTATGTTTTGCTCCAAAGATAATCCTTTGTGTTGAGCTCGGAACCACACAAATCGTGGGTGATTATGTTCTCTTCTGATTTATCTCTCCGAGAAGCTGCAAACAGGGCGCAGTGCCGATATTGCAGCAGCTGCAGCAAGTCGATGGAAGGAATGAAGCGGATGAAAGACAGAGAGCAAGCTGGTGCCTAGCCTAATTACTGCAAGCTGGGTTAAACCGCATCCCCATGGTATATATGAGCCAACATGTCGGCAAGCTGATGCGAGGCTGGTAGGCACTACAGCTGGACCTGCAAGGAAAAACGGTCGAAAAGAGGAAACAAGGAGGCTGGACACAGTGTTTGCACATGTTTCTTAGAGTTTCGTTTTGGCAGAAGACGGTGGGCTTTGCCTGCAGAGGGTGGCTTCTCCCCGTCGTCTCTGAAATACAGTTGGCCGAGCTCCTCGGTTTTGACGTCACCGCCCTCATATATTTTTCTTGGCCGGTGGAGAAAAAAACGGGCCTGTTCCCATCCTCCTCTACCTTACCTTTGACACACGCTTTCAATGGCATTAAAGTCCAAAGGTCCTTGTATCATAGAGAAATAATGTTTCCCTTTATAACCATAGTCACTGGTCCTTCTATGGCACGCCATATACAGGACCACGTTGTAGTCTTCTTGACTATTTGACAAAATTAGATCACTTTACATTTTCAATAGTACTAGTTGGCTGAACGTCTATGTGAATTCACACATGTCTTCAAACCTCCAAATTCAAATTCTACCCCAACATCCTCGAACCTCCTTCTCTTCCTCTTCTCGAATCTCCAAATTCTTACCATGTGGCAGCTTCGTGAAACTCTTCCTTTATATAATATATAGAGAAGAATGAATCCCTCTCGTTCTCTCTTCCCAACTAGTTACACGCTGCCCTTGCCCGCTCGCCGTTAGCCCTTCTTAAAATTTTTTGATGCGGCTAGCAATTTTCTTACATGTGCTGGTTTCCTTCTCCTTGGGTGGTCAATTGGACAAGGAAAAGTCCCCATCTAAACTCATTTCTGACAATTTTCTAACATTTTTTTGGCTTTAGTCTCCATCACCACTTCAACTCCCTTTGACCATCTTCAAGGGATTGCGTCTATTAGTTGTCCTCTTATATTGAGGATTGGCAAATTATCACTTTACATTCAAGAAATTCTCTCTCTCTCTCTCTCTCTCTCTCTCTCTCTCTCTCTCTCCCCTAGGTTGGTTACACACTGCCCTTGCCTACCCCCGCCAACCCTCCTTGAATTTTCTCTAATGCTGACTAGCAATTTTCTCTAAGTCCTTAGTTGTCCTCTTATTGAGGATTGATAAATTATCGCTTTGTACTCAAGAAATTCTCTCTCTCTCTCTCTCTCTCTCTCTCTCTCTCTCTCTCTCTCTCTCTCTCTCACCCCTAGGCTAGTTACACACTGCCCTTGCCTTAACCCCACCAACCCTCCTTGAAATTTCTCTAATGCAGGCTAGCAATTTTCTTACGTGTATTGGATTTCTTCTCCTTGGGTGGTCAATTGGACAAGGAAAAGTCCCCATCTAAACTCATTTTTGATAATTTTTGACATTTTGTGAAATATTCACTACAACACATCGGGGGCACAGCTGCATTTTTTAGCAATGTTTTTACAGCATCTTCAAAAGAGAAATGTCGGGGCTTTTAACACAGCTAGAAATTGAGGGCTTTTAACACTACAACAAAATGAGGGTGTAGCAACGAAAATAGCATCACTTTTATAACTAGAAGGGTAGAGAGATGTCGGGTTATTTTTGCCTGCTAAAAAAACTTGTTATTTTTATTGCAATGGGTTCGCTATTGAGCAACAAAATAGCGCTGCTAAGCAGCGATATTTCACTGCTATTTTCATTGTTCTCAGCACGGAAAGTACTATGAAGTAAAAAAAAACCTAGGGCAAACGGGGGAGTCTGCACAAGACACCCTAGTCTATCCCATCTCTTTTCTAAAACAGAGTCACAATTTTATGACACAAACATAAACATGAAAGACACATAGATTGGGAAGAATGCAATTGCGTCCAAATTTTATTTTATTTCATGAAGTGTCGGGCCTTTGGCGATATATACAAAATATATATCAATGAAGAGTTGGCTAATCGGAATCCTCATCAGATTTCAAGTTCTCATCATCATTGTCTTCATCCTCCTCTTCACTTCCTTCTACCACTTCATGCTCGTAATCTGGATCTTCCTCTTCCTCTTCCCCTTCATCCTACATACATGACATGAAGTGCAAGGTAAGCATAGGGCAATAAAATACAATTACATGTAGATAAGAGAAGGGTTGTTTCACTACTTACCTCATCTATTTGAGTCCCCAAAACGGACTCGTCCAAGTGTACGCATCTACGCCCACAATTGCGAACAGGGGGCTCTGTAGCCATAGTCGTACTTCTCCTTTGTTGGGTCACACCCAAAAACCTCCCTCTACAAAAAAATAATTAAGAAAATATACAATTAGTTAAAGAAAACGATATAGTACAAAATAAAATGAAAGAGGAGGATAAATGATTATAGTAAAATAGGTACTTATACGAAACAAGCAATGAAGGAGAACTTTCCTCCTCCTCCCGAGCCGAAGTGTGAAACCCCTCGCTTCTATAGTCGAGAAGCACTTGCCATCGCTTGTTATTGAAAAGCATGTAAGTGCTTTCTCATGAAGCTGTGTGCGTGCCTCCACTCCTCGTCCATGCAATCGCTGGGCTTTTCCAAATTATTCTTTGTCGCTCTCTTGATATTTTCTCTCTTATTAGAGAGCAAAAGCTTGATTCTTCTCTTCATCCACTCCTCCGAGAAACAAAGACCTACATGTGGAACAAGGAAATTTGACTTAAGCACATCAATGACATATTTCTTTGAAAGCTCATCTTATGCTTTTCACTTTTTGAAGGAGTTCATGAACTCTAGGTTAGCAAGTACATGCATGCGTTTCATGACTTGCTTCCCTTGTGCATCCATCACGAGGGCACCATCGACATCCACGTTGTATGGTAAGGTGCATGGATCAAATGGTGGAATGAGTCTCCTTGGGACTTGCTCATAATGAGTAGAAGAAGAGCCCCCTTGCTGGGGAGATGCATCGGGAGACCTAGTGTTGCTTTTGCCAAAGCAAAAGCAGCCTACTCCCCCCCACTAGCACGTCTACTAGCCCCCTAGACTCCCTACTACATTGTTATCATGGGGTGAAGATGGACGTGAGGGAGTAGGGGTGGGTCTAGTCGAGGTAGGTGGTGTAGGCTCATCACAACCATACCATGATGGGCCTACACCACTTGGCCCCGTGCCACTTGGACATGCGCCTATCAACGGCATAGTCTACCTCGACTAGCCAAGTGGGGTAGATTGGCCCCATGGCATCGACCGGCCTGACGGTAAGCCCGCCTGCATATAAGACTTATAGAACGCATAAAAGGTTAACTTTGTGTATGTGAAAAGGTTTGATAGAATCATACCTGTGTCTAAGTAAACTAAGACCAAGCTTATTAGTATATTACCCATATAGTTTGTTTATAATAATAGATAGTAGATTTGCCACATCTGGGTCTTGCAATGGAACCGTACCTGTGTCTGAGTAAATCAGGACCAAGCTTGCTACCCATATCATTCGTTTATAATAGATAGCAGATTTTCCACATCTGGGTCTTACGATGGGTCAATCGACATTGCCGCTATACATACATGCATAAGAGTTAATTGCTTGAAGTATAAAACATAAAGGTCTTGTGCATAGAGCCTTATGTATAAAGCTCTATGCATAGAGTCTTATGCATAAAACCTACGCATAGAGTCTATGCATAGAGCCTACACATATAGCCTTATGCATAGAAGCTCTACACATAGAACCTTATACATAGAGTTGCGCATATAGCCTTATGCATAAAGCTATACGCATAGATCCTTATGCATAAAGCCTACATATAGAACCTTATGCATAGAGTCTACGCATAGAAGCTTTATACATAGAGCTTGCAAGAGCCTATGCATAGAGGTAAACCTAAGCTAAACCTAAACCAACACCCAAGGGTGCAATAAAGGAAAAACATGTTGTGTAAGTAATCAAAAGAAGAAGAGAGCTTACCACTCTTATATGAAGCCAAATGAGAGGATTAGTGCAAGAGCTGTAAAACAAAGGAGGCAACAATACAAGATTGCTCTAGTAGAAGAATGCTTAAAGCATAAACAAAATAGGAAACATGTGATATTAGAACATTGTTGAGACCTTCTACAATACTACTTAGACAAGTAGCGTGGACATTGCCCCTTTTGGATGATAGCTTCTGAGGACTTTCCACATGCTCCCCACTATTAACGCCAAAGGTAACTTCTCTTTTACAAGAGAAGGATAGTGAAAAGATTGAGAGCTCCCCCTCCACTATAACCACGTAATCGTGGATAACCACTCCTAACTTGACTTAACCAACATTCTAGATGGCCTACAATAATTTCCCATATCTCTATGCATAAGCCTAAACCCTAAACCTGGTACCCAAGGGTGCAATAAACATGAGGTTGCATGAATAAGAAAGCTTACCTCGACAATGTCAAGCCAAAGAAGAGGACAAAGACACAAGAATGCTCTAACAGATAAATGCTCAAAGCTTAAACAAACGAGGCAACATATGATATTAGAACATTGTTGAGACCTTCTACAATACTGTTTGGACAAGCAGGGTGGACAATGCTCCTTTTGGATGATAGCTTCTAAGGACTTTCCACATGCTCCCCACAATTAGAGCCAAAGGTAACTTTTCTTTTACAAGAGAAGGATAGTGAAAAGATCGAGGGCTCCCCCTCCACTATAATCACCTACTTGCAGATAACCACTCCTAACTTGACTTAACCAAAATTCTAGATTGCCTACAATAATGCCCCATATCTATATTAAACCCTTAACCCGAAACCCAAGGGTACAATAAACTTGAGGTTGCATGAATAAGAGAGCTTACCTCGACAATGTCAGCCGAAAGAGAGGACAACAATGCAAGACCTACAAAACATAACATGAGAAAAAATGGTTACTTACACATTTAAACTTCATGCATGCATAGCCTATGCATAAGGGCTTATGAATAAGCCTATGCATAAGCCTATTGTGTAAGGGCCTATGTATAAGGCACTTATGCATGATACTTATGTATAAGAGCTTATGTATAAGCCTATGCATAATGGCTTATTTATAAGCCTATTGCAGCACAATAGGCTTATGCACAAGCCTATTGCATAAGGACCTATGCATAAGGCTTATGTTGAGATATCGAGCTCGTCTAGTGAGGCGGTGGACACTGATGACCCGCCTGGGGGATAGGTCCCACACTTACACCACTGTCATGGTTGGTGAGATCATGGGTGATATGTGGCCAGTGGGATGACAGGCTGTGTGACAGCCATTCTAGAGACTAGCATAGTTATAGCGCCAGCTCATTTAGTTGGGTTCACACTATAGAGAACTCGTGTATGTATTTGGTTGAGTACCTTTCATATTGAGTGTACTCTTATCTTGTATATGGTGTGTTGAGTGTTGAGTGAAGAAGAAGAAGATTTTCAGTCTCTCACCTTGTGTGTTCTCTGTTAGGGTTTGTGAGTGTGTGTGTGTGCTTGCAAGAGCTCAAGCTCTCTTCCCCCCTACATCTTTTCATGGTATCAGAGCTTGGTTCATGCTAAGGGCTGAGCTGCAAGCAAGAGAACCACAGGAAGCGGTACGAGGATAAGAGCTTCAACTACTCTTCCCTATTTGTCTTGGTGACTACACCCTTGTCGGGAGCTCTACGGGAGGCACCGGTAAACGATCTCTGATTGAGGAGCTTTCTTCGCAGGAGTAAAGCTATAGGGCAACTATATTGTCCTATCGGACAGAAAATTTCTGGGCCGAAAACGCGTTTTGGGCGCGTCTGGACCTCCGTTTTTCAGAAAGCAGGCGATTTCGAGCACTGCGGGTAAGTCATCGATTCTCTGCTGCAGAACTCTGTTTTAAGAACTGCAGGAAGACAGATTGACTGTGCAGACACTGTGGGTGTTGCAAAGAGGTCAACAGTTGCCATTGGGTGTATGTATGCACATTGAAGTCACTGGTTGTGACATTTGAGAGTACTACAGTACCGCTACAGGAAATACAGCAGTTTGTGCAGGACAAACCAGTGTACTGTTTCTGGTAAAATTGTGTGTTTGGCAAGATGTCAAATGATGGGATAACCCAGATTGTGGCTGAGAAGCTAGATAAGAATAACTTCCATGCTTGGAGGTTCAAGTTGACGAATTTCCTGATGGGAAAGGGCTATTGGGACTACATAGAAGGTGAGCATGAAGAGGCACCGGAGATACCGGACATAAATCCTACTGCTGCAGATGTGAAAGAGTTTAAAGACTAGAACCAAGGAGCCAGGAAAGTCATGTATTATGATTGGGCACATTCAGGATGCCAAGTCCCCCAAGGAGGCGTGGGACACCTTGGTAAAGCTTTATGAAACAAATACCAAGACACGCAAGATACAGTTGAAGAATGAACTTCATACTGTGGAGAAAAAGAGCATGTCTATGAATGACTATGCGTTGAAGATAAAGGGTATTGTGGAATCCCTTGTGTCTATTGGTGTGTCAGTAGGATGATGATGATAAGGTGGAGGTCTGTCTACGTGGCCTCGGGCCACAATACAAGGCGTTCAAGATGTCTATTCAGACTCGGGAAAACATTCCCAACTTTACAGATTTGGTGTCTATGCTGATTATAGAAGAGAAGAGCTTGGGTGAAGACCAACAGTCTTCACAAAACAAAAACAGTTCAGAGCAACAGGCCTTCTACACAAGTTCAAGAAGAGGACGAGGTAGAGGAGGCCGTGGATGCAATCAAGGAGGTGGCCGAACAGGTAATCAGAATTATGGATAGCAGCAGAACAACAACAGTCCCAGAATCAACAACAACAACAACAACACGCAGGTGAAAGAGGCAAATTCAGAGGCAGGGGGAGTCAAAGAGGCCGTGGAAATTGGCAAAGGCAGTATAATGATGCACGTGAATGCTATTATTGTGGTGAGCCTGGACATGTGCAGGCAGAATGCTATAAGAAGTAGGCTGACATGCAAAATGGGAAAGTGCAGCAAAACAACTATGCATCCTCAAGCAGAAATAATGAGGATAATGAAAGGTTGTTTGTTATGTAGCATGTCATGAATGCCATGTCTGAAAATGTTGACGCAGCACAAAAAGATGATGTATGGTATGTGGATTCAGGTGCTTCGAACCACATGATGACAAGTCATGGGGAGTTGTTCAAGGAGATGAAAAACCCGAAAAGACCAGGTTTTGTGAAAACAGGAGATCACACTGCTCATCCAATTGCCCATGTTGGAGATGTGCCATTGTCTATGCAGGATGGCAAAGTGAAGTACCTTGCAGATGTACTTCATGTTCCGAACATAACAAAGAATTTGGTTTTAGTTGGCCAGATGATTGAGCAGGGTTTGCAGGTTCCTGATGGTTGTTATGCTGAAGATTTTAAAGACAAGTGCAGGTTGGTTGCAAAAGGCAACAGAGTGGGCAGAATATTTACATTGAATGTAGACATGCCTGAAATGAGTGCTGCGATGTTTGCAAACGGTTCAGGAATTGTTACAGCCACAGACATTTGGCATAAAAGAATTGGACATGTGAATGTGCAGCGAATGAAGTCTATGCAGACAAAAGGAATTGTGACAGGGCTGCCAAAGTTTAAAGTGGAAGGTATGCAGAGAATATGTGAAGCATGCCAATTTGGAAAGCAAACAAAGCATGTGTTTCCACGTAACAGATATGTGAGCAGAAATGCACTAGATATTGTGCATTCAGATGTATGGGATCCTACGAAGACCATATCTATGGGAGGCTGCAGGTATTATGTGACTTTCATTGATGACCACACAAGGAAAGTGTGAGTATATTTCATGAAGGAGAAGAGTGAGGTGCTCACTCACTTTCAGAATTTTAGAGTTTTGGTTGAAAAGCAAACAGGGAAATATGTAAAGTGCCTAAGGTCAGATGGAGGGGGAGAGTACTTCTCCAATGAGTTCTCTGAGTTTTTGAAGAAGAATGGTATTCGGAGACAGTTTACATGCAGATACACTCCGCAACAAAATGGAGTTGCTGAGCGAAAAAATAGGCACATTGCTGAGATTGCACGAGCATTGATGGAAGAGAAGAATATGCCGCATAGCTATTGGGCTCAGGTTGTTTCTAGAGCAATATACATCATGAACAGGACTCCAACTGCAGCCATACATGATGTAACTCCAAAGAAGAGGTTTACTGGCAGAAAACCGGATTTGTCTCATCTAAAAGTCTTTGGATGCATTGCATATGTGCATGTGCCAGATGAGCTGAGAACTAAGCTGGATCCGAAAGCTGAAAAATGTGTGTTTATTGGATACTCCCTTGAGCAAAAGGGATACAGGTGTTATAACCCTGCTACACGTGAGTTGAGGGTAAGCAAGGATGTTGTTTTTGATGAGATGAGCAGCTGGTATGCTGTTGAAAAAGAAGCTGTTGGGGCTGATGTGAGTGGAAGTGTGGTTGCACAGAATGCAGGTCAGCAATCACAGTCTTTGAGTGGACCAGGAGAGTCCTCATCTAGTGGGTCTGTTAATAGACCATGGAGTGGCAGGCTGCGTCATAATACCAGCCCTGCAAATGTGATTACTACATCACGTAAAAGAAAAGAGAAAGTGGTTGAACCCCTTGGTATGCCTGACGTTTCTGCAGGGCATTCTCATGTTGATGGAGAGTCTAGTGGCTCAGATATGAGCCTTGAGGAGCTTGGGATCCCAGCTATGAGAACACCTGGTGTAAAGAAGGCTATGGAAGCCATGAATGAAAAGCTGCGAAGATCTGGGAGAGTGAAAAATCCTGTGCAGAGATTTACCTATGATAGTTATGTGGCACATCACTATGCATATATGTCAAAGGTTGTGCAGGTTGTTGAGCCCACATGCATTGATGAGGCTGTTGGAAATGTGTGCTGGGAGAAAGCTATGGATGAGGAGATGGATGCACTATATGGAAATGAGACTTGGGATTTAGTGCAATTGCCTGAAGGCAAGAAAGCTATTGGATGCAAGTGGGTGTACAAAGTAAAACATAACAGTGATGGAAGCATAAAAAGGTACAAGGCTAGATTAGTAGCCAAAGGATATGTGCAGACATATGGCATTGATTATGAGGAAACTTTCAGCCCAGTTGCCAAGATGGCAACAGTGAGAGTTGTGATAGCAGTGGCTGCATCAAAGCAATGGTCTTTACATCAGATGGATGTAAAGAATGCATTCTTGCATGGGGATTTGCAAGAAGAGATGTATATGTTGCAGCCACCTGGTTATGAGGATGTGGGTCACCCTGAGCATGTTTATAGGTTGAAGAAAGCCTTGTATGGCTTAAAGCAAGCACCAAGAGCATGGTCTGACAAGATTTCTGAATATCTTGTCACTATTGGCTTTCATGTAGCCAATGCAGATTTCTCGCTGTATGTGAGACATGGTGAAAGAGGGGTTGTGCTTATTGTCATCTATGTAGATGACTTGATCATTACGGGGGACCATGATGCAGAGATCTTTGATATAAAGATATTGCTTAGACAGAAGTTCGAGATGAAGGATCTGGGGGAGCTCAGATATTTCTTGGGCATTGAGGTGATTGGGTCACCACATGGTATTGGATTACTGCAGAGACAGTATGGCTTGGACATGTTGTTCAAGTATGATATGACAGGCTGTAAGCCTATTTCCGTGCCATTAGATCATAATGGCAAGTTGAGTGCAGATTCAGGAGAGATCTTGGAGGATCCTACTATGTACAGGCGCATAGTAGGAAGTTTGATCTACATGACGATCACCACACCAGATTTGAGCTATGCTGTTGGGTTGGTCAGTCAGTTTATGCAGGTTCCACGAAAACTGCATTTGGATGCAGTGAGACGCATACTGAGGTATGTGAGGTCTACTTTGCATTGTGGACTATTCTATGAGACTGGGACAGAGATATGTGTACATGGGTACACAGATGCTGATTGGGCTGGTAGTATCTCAGATAGGAAATCTACTAGTGGATTCATGTTTTCTTTGGGGAGTGCTGCTGTGACTTGGAGCAGCAAGAAGCAGCCTACGGTTGCTCTATCGAGTACAGAGGCCGAGTATAGAGGAGCTGCTATGGCAACATGTGAGGTAGCTTGGTTGAGAAAGCTACTTGCAGATTTGGGTCTATCAGTGGATAGACAAGTTGTCATTTTCTGTGACAACATTAGCAGTATACAGTTGGCAAGGAACCCAGTCTTTCATGCTCGCACAAAGCATATAGAGGTCTACTACCATTTCGTCAGAGAGAAGGTCTTGGCAGGAGACCTCGACCTTGTTTATGTCAGCACAGAGGATCAGGTAGCTGACATCTTCACCAAAGCATTGGGTACAGAAAAGCTCCGCAGATTCAGGGATTTGCTTGGTGTACATGAGATGGAGTTGAGCTCGAGGGGGAGTGTTGAGATATCGAGCTCGTCTAGTGAGGCGGTGGACACTGATGACCCGCCTGGGGGATAGGCCCCACACTTACACCACTAGCATGGTTGGTGAGATCATGGGTGATATGTGGCCATTGGGATGACAGGCTATGTGACAGCCATTCTAGAGACTGGCATAGTTATAGCGCCAGCTCATTTAGTTGGGTTCACACTATAGAGAACCCGTGTATGTATTTGGTTGAGTACCTTTCATATTGAGTGTACTCTTATATCTTGTATATGGTGTGTTGAGTGTTGAGTGAAGAAGAAGAAGATTTTCAGCCTCTCACCTTGTGTGTTCTCTATTAGGGTTTGTGAGTGTGTGTGTGTGCTTGCAAGAGCTCAAGCTCTCTTCCCTTCTGCATCTTTTTAGCTTACGCATAAGCCTTATGCATTATGGCTTATGTATAAGCCTTTGAATAAGGGCTTATGCATAAGCCTAAGCCTCTGCATAAGCCTATGTATAAGGCTTATGCATAAGCCTATTGCATAAGGGCCTATGTATAAAGCCTATTCATAAGGGCTTATGCATAAGCCTATTATATAAGGGCTTATGCATAGAGCCTATGCATAAGGGCTATGAATAAGGGCTTATGCATAAGCCTATTGCATAAGGGCTTATGCATAAAGCCTATGCATAAAGTCTATGCATAAGGCCTATGCATAAAGTCTTATTGCATAAGCCTCAATGTATAGGCTTAGGCCTTAAGCATAGGCTTACGCATAGGCCTTAAGCATAGGCTTATGTATAGGTGGTTATGCATAACTTGACCTAACCCTAATCCCTCTCACCCAAGGGTACAAAAACACAAAGAGACGAAGCATAAACAAAGAATGGAAAAAGAGGGCTTACCACTTCTTTGAGAAGCCGTAGGAGAGAATTGGCCTAAACCCTTATTAGTTGTTCACATGAATAAACCTACAAAAAAGAAACATAATAAATCAAACAGTTAGTTCATTTTAACATATTAGCAAACAAGGAGAAGAAGAGGAAAAACATGTGAGTACCCTAAACCCTATTCCTAATGCATAAGTTATTGAAAGAAATTGGTTTATGTTTCCATAACCCTAGCTCTATGCATAGAATTCTTTTAATAAATAGCTTAATGGAAGAGCTCTCCATCAAAGCTCTCTATTAGAGCTCTATGCATAGGGCTAGGGTTAGGGAAAGGGAGAAAGTGAAAGGAAAGAGAGGGGAAGAAAAAGAAAATCTCACAACATAGAGCTATGTAGAAGCTTTCCATGAAAGCTTGGAATGAAAGAAAGCATTGAATCTTTCCATGAAAGCTTAGGAGAAAGCAAGAAAGGAAAAAGGCACTTACCTTGGAGAGGAAGAGAGGCTTGATAGAATAGGCTTGAGGAAAGAGGTGTGGTGGAAGGAAATGTTACTGTGCAGGCATCCTCTCCAAATGTGCAAGTAGTCGAAGTAGGTGGAAAAAAAAGACTCCCGCCGAAAGAAATTTAGGCGAGTCCCAATTTCTAGGTCACTACCTAGTAGCAAAATTTTGCTGCTGACTTCGCTGTGCTGAGAAGCAAAAAAACATTGATGTAATCGCGATCTAGTCCTGGGCAATTTTCTATCATAAATTATGGATAGCTCAAGTGTTTTTGTATTAACCCTAAATCAATTTTGGCCAGGTTTCAGATGTCTAGCAGTGATCAAGGGCCAAAAGTTTATTCCGAGGCATGGTTGAGAGAAAAAAATCATTGTGTGTGATTGATGCAAGGGGAAATATACATGACAATGTCTCGTAACAATTGAGCATGTTCGGATGTATAGGCTTCATATAAGACATTGGCACGACCAAGTGTGGATGATAACATCGAGGAGAACCATAGGAGAGTGCTAGGTAGCATGCCACACCATTCGGTGACATCGGGTAGAGTGTGGAAGGTGGCAAGGCTTCATATGGAAAGTATGGCTGAAACTCATCTTTGCCAACCAATGAATGAGGTGCCTCCACCATTGCCACATGAGGAGGAAGAGAATCTCATCATGGATGACATGGTGAATGACTTCTTTGGACGGGGGGTCATAGATGATAGTGAGCAAGCTCCAATGTCACAAGAGGAGGAAACCTTGCATAGAGAGGCAAGCACCCCTTTGTATGAGGAATGTTTGTACTCCACACTGCGAGCAAAATCGAAGCTATTAAACTTGCACAAACAACTTATGGATCAAGTGATGCAAGTGTCACAAGTCTTCTTAGGTAGGACTGCCTCATTCTATTCTCTTAAATAGAAAATGTCACACATTTTATATACTCTCCTTGCTAAAATTTTGACATATGATTTCTTATGTTATATTGTAGGCTTCTCAAGAAGATTATTTCTCCTCAAAATCTATTACCAAACCCACGAGATGGGTATTATAAAATTCTCTTTATGCTAGGTATGGATTACACAAAAATACACGCATGTCCCAATGATTGCATGCTATTTAGAAGGGTTAATAAAAATGCAGCACAATGTCTACAATGTGGGGAGAGATATAGGGATGATTTGCAAAGAGACAAAGTTCCTTGGAAGGTGTTGAGACAATTCCCTATCATTCCTCGCGTCCAAAACACGTTTAAATGTATGGGGATTGCAGAACTCATGAAATGGCATGCTATTCATCACTCAACAGATAGCATCTTGAGGATCGTAGAGGTGATTCACTAGCATGACAACATGGGAGCATCAATAGCTAGAGTTTAAAGATGAGCCCCGTCACTTACACCTTGGCTTGGGCATGGGTGGTATTAACCCATTTGGCTTCAAGTCCAGATCATAGTCTACCTGGCCTATTATATTGGTGAATTACAACCTCCCTCCATGGGTGGCAATCAAGAAATGTCATATCATGCTTGCTCTCCTTGTACCAAGCAAGTGTAAGGTGGCGAACATGGATGTGTACCTCGAGCCTTTGATTGAGGAGCTTGAGACACTATGGCGAGGTATCAAAGTGCATGATGTTTCAAGGCCAATAAATAGGCATAAGGCGTAGGTGAAAGGAGTTTTACTTTGGACGATGCATGACTATCCCGAGTTCTCGGAGTGCTTAGGTACATACTTGCACAGAATAACTTTGAGCTTTAACCTTTAAATTTTAAGTTTATATCTCTACCTCTCAATCATCTCAATTTTAAAATAGGTTTGGCAACCTCTGGATATCATGCATGTCCGATTTGTGGACCATCACTTGTTTCTGAAAGAACCTCTACACTTAAGAAGGTGGTGTATGATAAACGTCATAGATTTCTCCTTCCTTCACATCCCAAGTATGTGCCACATGATCTCTACCCACTTGTGATGAGAGGTAGAGATTAGTTTGAAGCATGGAGATGCACCCCCAATCCACCGATGGGATGTCTAGACACTCAATCTTCTTTTGACTTCCATATTGGTGTGACATGAAGATCAATCATTTCTTAGATCCCATGCATATCTTCAAGAATATGGCAACAAATATTTGGACCATTTAATTATTAAAAGAGATACAAAGGATGCAAGGGATGGCTTACAAAACAGTGGATGCCTTTAAAGAGCATGGCCAATTGAAAGTGAGAGTGGTAACATGGTCCTACCAAAGGCACCATGGATATTAACCAAGAAGGAGCACAATAAGGTGAAAAGTGTGATTGCCTTTTTTCGTACACCAACGGGAGTAATGCATTCATTGAAGGGTACCTTCACAAAGACCAAAAAGAAAGGAGAGGTACAATTACATGGACTCAAGACACATGATTGGCACAAGATATTACAGGCATATAAATATTTGCTTAATGGTACATAATTTGTAGGATCATATACTAACTTCCATTTTTTTCTATGCATAGTTTATTCTTCCAATTGCTATAGTTGGTTATGGAGACAAGAAGGTGAGAGAGGCTATTTACATAATGGGAAGCTTGGTGAGGTATAAATCTTCTCTTCAATTCACTAGCTAAGTTATATTACATATTTGGTATTCTCATGCGCTCACAAGTTATGTATTGGTAAATAGTACACATGATTGCTATATGTGTAGGTATATATCCTTAAAGGAGATAGATCCTACATCCATTGAGATGGCTCGTAGTGTGTATGATCGAGGATAACTTTCCTAGAACAATTCTCACTAGCCAATTGCATCTTGTGGTATATTTGGTTAATGAAGTGGCGCTTTATGGTGTTGTTCATGTTCAATGGACGTTTTCCCTTCTTGAAAGGTTCATGAAAACCTTAAAGGACGTTGTGAGACAAAGAGAAAGGCCAGAAGCAAGCATGGCAAAGGGATGGTTGATGCAAGAGTTTCTTGTGTATATCTCAAAACATCTATCTCGCATAGATCCTTCCATTCCATGATTGTGGAACAATGAGGAGGATGACTGACTAATCACTAATGTGCCAAAAAGAAAAGGCAGCGAAGACTAGATGAAGCATCATGCCACAAGGTGAATACATTTTACATTATAAATAGTCCCCATCATGGAGGAGTGGAATGGGAGATACAAGGATGCAATCAATAGATGAAAGGAGAGCAAAAGGATGAGAGAAGAGCTTTCAGAAGAGCAAATAGATGCTTGCCATTCCGGCCCAACTTGGAACCTCTACCAGATGTGATCAATATATAATGGCTTTGTATGGCAATATTGATGACATCATAAAATGGAGAGATGATCACAAGAGAAGAGCATGAGTATGCAAGGGGATGTGACCCTCAAGTAAGTACATTCTTCATCTCTGTCTCATGCTTCGATCATTATATACCTTGTCTAATGCACTATACTAAATGTCATGCTTTTGTTTAATGTTAGTAGTACAAACTATATAATGTAATATGGTCAGAGGGAAGGCACTTTCACACGGAACATGTGGATTCTAAAAGAAACACATTTGATTGTGGTGTGATGGTAACTTTTGAGCAAGAAAATCGAGCTAGTAGACATGATACCAATGTCATAGAGGACAATTTTGAGTATTGTGAAACTATTCAAGATATTCTTAAGGTTAGATTTAGAGCATTTATTATATTCATCTTTGATGTCAAATGGTTCAAGGTGATATATAGAGGTGCTCAAGCAACCATGAAGAAACATGCAAATGGGTTCTTTAAAATTGATTCCACCAAGTTTTGGAATGATGAGAAAGATACTTTTGTACTACCTTAACACTGTCAACATGTTAGGAACCCAACCAATCCCAAAATAACTATTGATGTAGTATAATAAGAGTGTAACCCCTTTGCTTTGTGATATTAGATTGTGTTTCACACCAATAAAATTGATCCAAGGTGGCGGTATGTTATACAAGTTTCCCCTCGTTCTTCAAAACACATCTTTCAAGATCAAGATGTGGAGGTTGAATCTCTGGATGAGGTGCAACTACTACCTCAAATCGGCTCATTGGAAGAAGACAATGAAGAAAGTTTAAGAGATTAGGACTAGCTGAGGCTTTTGCTCATCATTAGGAGGTCATCAAGAGGTAATTCAAAAAAATATTATTTCAACATTGATTGATTAAGCTCCATAGAGTTTTATAGAGGGGTTATCTTCATGGTAGAACATTAGAATAAGACAGAGTTCTTCTTCATAGTGCACTAGAGAGAGGAATAGTCTACATTTGCGTAATAGTCCTAGTGTGGATGTGCAATAGATTTCACTTCATTTTCTAGTAAATTTACGATGGATTAGATCTAGGCAAGCATGTCCTTATCTTCACAATAGCACCACAGTAGCTATAACTATAAACTCTTGGCACCAGATGTGCAAACGTAGGACTTCACAAAAAGTGCAAGTTGGTGATCTTCTTCCTTTAGTGTGACCAACCTCAAGTTTTCCATGTGGCAAGGCGTTTTCCATTTTAAAAAAAAACCCTTTGTCTTTAAGGACCTACAAATCTTTCTCTTTGTCCAAATCAAGCATCAATAGTTTCTAGTACAAACCTCACATCAAACAAATAAAAGTGGTCAACAAGTCCAAATGTCATAAAGGTTTGTATGATTTAATATAATACCAATTGCTTATGAATAATTATTCATCCAAGAGTTCACACTTGATAAGAATATTATCACAATGACTTTTCTAAGAGCATTACATGATTAAAGGTACATTTTTCAAAGTAGAACTAACCACCTAGTGTCACCGAAGTAGTTGGTGGAGCACGGAGAAGAACCTCCACAACTACTGACAAAACACCATCCAAACCCATAAAAGTGGAAACGACCCTCCGAAGAACCACCACTAGGACTAGACACATAGGTGGAATCCGCCACATATTCTGAATGTGCAGGATCTAATCTGGATAAAGAATTGAACTGGGCTTCCCTATTTGCTAGACACTGTAGATAACACCATGCACGATCGGACATGGAGCCGACCCAACCTAAAGAGGAACAATATCATGGTCACTAAGTGTTGCAGGCTAAATCCCACAAACAGGGCTAGGAAATGTTGTATTAAAGCACATATGATCACTTAAACAATCAATGCTCATTGTGTAAGATTAATAGATCATGATAATATGAAATTAACTTATGATAAACTTAATATTTTGATCCTAAATACACATTATGTACTCTAGAACTTCATGAAACATCTAAGACAAATCTAATCACATCTACAACCCTCTAATCTCTATCATCCTCAATGCATGCATCCTCAGTGCATATAACTCTAATCTCTATCATCCTCATCGCATGCATCCTTAGTGCATACACAGTGATTGTGGCATCTTCCTTCTTCCCAGAACTAAATAGGTGGATAAAAAATTTTATGACTCTTCGTATCCTACTAAGTCCAATTTCGTAATCCGTTTCACACCTACGTTATCATCTTTTGGAGGAAACTCAATTAACTAATGTGATCTATGTCTCTTGAATGACTCTAACCATGCATGTATAGTGATGGGCTATAAATCCATATTTCTACCTACAACTGAGTATTTCACCCTTTTGTAGACCTGTGCACTGCCTTTGAAGCTACTTTGGTTGTTGAGATTCATGGATCAAGCTCTCCTAATGATAATCAACTACCTAATTAGATTATAATCCTACTCTAATGACAACACAATTAACAAGAGTAATCTACGGTGGATGATACCTAAGTGAGCTCATGAGATGATGAGTATGTGTAATAGACTCAAGCACAATTAGGTTATAAGATTAAGATTTGTACTCATAAAGAGTGTTGAGATGTGTATAAGTGATATGATTCATTGCTTGAAAGGCCCCCTTTTATATGAGGAGGTACAACCTTTATATCACGATAGCATCTTGGTTGCTATGACCTTGATTCCACTTCTTGTCCTTTGTGCTGATGGCGTTTCCTTCTTCACTTTGTTGACTTCTTCTTGGCTCTTAGTCTTTGTTCTTTGGCTTGACTCTTGGATCCTTGACAGTGCACACTTACGCTTACATACTCATTTGGTTGCAACGTTTTTATAAGGAATTTACTCTTCATTTTCACACACACTAGCGTGCTCATTTGGCTGCTTACCAAATATTTCCAACTTTGTTGAGCTAAAACCTTGTTGATGCATAATTTTATAATGTGACTTGTGATCTTATTGTTGGTGAAGATCTAGATACAGAAGCAGATGGTGGTGATTTTTATTCTTGTGTGAACAAGGGCTTAATTTGTCTAGTGGAAAAGTGTGAAAAGACTTTCAATACCTTAGTGTTCTGAGGTTTTTTTTTAACCTTTTCTCCATATGACGAATGGCTCTCATATCTTCGTCTCCAACGTTGGTTGTGCCTCTGCCGATGGGGCTGCCTAGTGTTGTTGCTCTCTGATGCACTTTAGGGCCGTTGTGGGTGGCTCTTATATCCACCCACTCTTCTCTTCTTTTGCTCTGTGGGTGACTCTGTCCGTTGTGATGATGAAGGCCATCTGGTTCTCTCTGCTCTCTCTCATTCGTCTGCACCTAGTGCTCTGGTGGCAGGCGCCTTATGTGGATGAGCTTCTCTTCTCTACATGCTACAGAGGTAGTTGTTTGCTCGAGCTGCTCACAATTTTCTTTTGTGCACTCCTTGCGCCCACTTTGATGCTATGCCACTTAATGGCGTGCTTTACTACTAAGCCACTCACAATTTTGTTCATAGTCCTTCTCACATGACTATTATGGCTTTTCTCTAATGCTATTGTGTGTGTGATTTTGTGCTAATTGTGCTTGTCTTTTGTTGTTATTTGTCTGCCACACATTTCTCCTCCTTCACTTTGCACAGTCTGGAGGTGATTGCCTTGTGTCCCACACAACATATAAGTGATAACCACTTTACAGATTTGAGAGAGTCTTGGTGAGTGGTGGGTGGAGTTGATGGCTCCCTTATTGCTAGCCAATAATTCTATATCTTATGCCTCTCACATCTTTTATTATGTTTGTGTAGCTCACTCTCTCAAACCAACAGACTGCTAGGAGAGCTACACGTAGGCTCTAATAGCATGTTGAGATTAATGGATCAAGGTCTCCTGATGATAATCAGTTGTCTAATTAGATTATAATCCTACCCTAATGATAACACAATTAACAAGACTAATTTAAGGTGGATGATACCTAAGTGAACTCATGATTATGAGTATGTTTAATAGCCTTAATTTGTTAAGGAAACCCCACCCTTAATGTGTTGGGAAGTTATCTCTCCGTCGGGCTCGAAGAGTGAGGCTCAAGAGCTCCACCATAGTTGCTCGTCACCGCCATCCTCCCGCACTCGTCACACCGAGGCGATTGCTCTAATCCAACAGGTGATGCAAGCTCTCTCACAAAGATCGTGTGGGATCTCTGCAGAAGAGGATTGTGTTGGTAGCCCTAATCACTCAAGAAAGAGAGAGGGAGAGGACAAAAAGGGAAGCAAGAGGGAACAAGTGATTAGCTTGAGTCACTTCCCAAACCTTAACCCTAAGCACACCACACATACTAGATTAGAGTTACGAGAGAGAGAGAGAGAGAGAGAGAGAGAGAGAGAGAGAGAGAGAGAGAACACTCCACTTCTATTGCACAAATGGGAGAATGTGTTATAAACAAGAGAAATTGGCTTTTATAGTTCCAAGCCTTTTCCCACTAGGCCGCCCCCCGAGAGTAAATGACCCGAGGCAACCAAAACATAGTTACAAGGCTTTTTCTCTATGGTCTGGCCAACTGACCAAGATCCTTTTGTCTGTCCTTGGAAGCTCAATATGTGGGAGCATCTTTAGGGCATTTCCCTCATCAAATGACGGGATTTATAATATATAGTTTCGGTGCCCATTAAATAAGTGTGTGGACATAGTTGTCGTAGAGGAATGTGTTATGTGGTTAACATACTCCCCTTCCTAAAGTCTATTACGTCCTCGTGATCGGTGAAGGAGTTGTCAAGGCACATAGGGAAGTGTTGCACTTGGTTGGCTCTCTTGTCTCGCTAGAAATGGGAGGGGGTGGGGGAGTTAATAAGATGGAAAGAAGTTAGTGGAGTACTAGTGATTAAGTATCCAGGTAGTCTGATGGGCTCTTATGAGTTTGCTTTTTTGTATGTGCCCACCAGTAGTACTATTTATTTTGTTTTTTGTGTTTTTCATTTGTTTGTCACCTTTGCATGGCAAAACACCCTCATTAGAGGAGTTGGAGTACTTGAATAAGTAAACTAGCATGGAATACTTAATGAATCAGTATCCAAGTGGATGCTGGTATTATTAAGGAGGGGTTAGTAAAAGAATGGTGCTATTAAGCAAGCGGAAAAGGGGGGATTTTGGAGGGAAAAGGAGGCAACTTGCATGGAGATTTCTTGTGCTCCAAGATGCTGTATGTTGTATGTTGAGGGTGATTCACATGAAGATCTAGCATCTTTGTCAAGACATCGTGATGGGTAATTAGGCTCTCGTGGATGCCATGAGTCATCAGGTTGCGGTGTTCTCTCTGTTTCTTTTTGTGCTTTGTCTCCTTTTGTCATTGGAGCTCTAGGATCCTATGTTGATAGGAGTGGTAGTCGATATGGCGAGGATCCATACATGTGGAGCTGAAGAAGAAGTTAAGGGTAGAATTAATTAGACATGAAGTACATTTACTCAAGTGAAGCATGGGGATTAAGAAGATCAAGAAGATCTAGGCGATGGGTCGTACCATTGACCAGGCTTACAACCACCATGGTCCCCCCATCTAGAGATGAAGCTTTGTGCAGTGTGTGCACATAGGATAGAACCCAGTGATATTTGTAGGTATTGTGCATGGGCGAGGGAAAAATGTGTGTCTTCGTGGTCCTAATCACCGAGATCCTAATCACTTAGGGACGTTTTTTTATTTTCTTTTCTTTTTTGCTTTTTTCTTTTTTTTTATGTGTTTACTATGGTCAGCACCCCTAAAGAGGGTTTTGTACTAAGTGGCCCATGTGGCGAGAGTTGTGAGCTTACCTTTGAGTTTATCTTTGAATGGTTAGATAAGCTCAGTCATTTGTAGCATTTCCCCTTGGTTTGGTGACGAAGTCGAGGGGTGGGGTGGAGCTTCATAAACGAGGCTCCGTTGGGGAAAAGGGGTGGGAAATTTAAGCCTCCGACGAGTGTGCATGGGTTGGGTGTGGGAAAGTCCTTAGGATTTTTTCGAGAAGGAGGGGACTTACCTGCCCGTTGGTCACCAAACCATTCTTGTCGATTAGACATGTGTGGTGGGGTGGGTGTGGTTTGGGCAAACTACTGAGGGGTATGCCTTGGGAGCCAGATAATGGAATTGTCATCATGGAATCCTTAGGCTTCTAAGAGGCACGTGGGCACCCATCGCTAAAGATCCGTGGTTGTCAAGGCTTCCAACTTTTTTGTTGACAAGGCTTGGAGCTATAATGTGGTTGTCACCGTGGAGGAGAGACTTGTGATTGTGGCTTTGGGAGCCACAATCACAAGTGGAGGAGAGACTTGTGATTGTGGCTTTGGGAGCCACTAGTGTGTGTTGCCTTCATGGAAGCCTTGAGCTCGAAGCACGTTGGTAGGCACCCAGCATTGTTGGATTTATTGTGCTTGGGGTTGCCTAACCAATGGCTGTGGGACCTTTTGTCATGGCATCTAGGGGAGTTGTTGTGGTGGATGGGCACAGGCAACATTTTTGGGTAGCCAAAGGCAAGTGTTGCCTTCATAGTAGCCTTAGGGCGGTCAAGGGCTAGCCAATGTTGAAGCTTTGATCCAGGGTTGGTTTTGGTTGGCTTATTTTGTTTTTTGCGCTTGGGTTTTAGAGATGGTCATTTGGGGATCCAGAGTTCTGTGTAGCCATCATCATAGAACCCTTGAGCGGCAAGACGAGTCTAGGGCACCCACCATTAATTATCATGATAAAGGTAGAAGGTCGGGGTGCTTGCTGTGTGGGTGTTCAAGGATGTAGAGTTTAGGGGGACTGTCAATGACAAAGCTTGATTATCTTTGGTGGGGAGGGTGTCGACAATGCCCAATCGACCGTGGGGTGTGGGATCAAGGGAGACTGCCGGTGATGAGGATGGGGCATGAAGGGAAGGGTAGTCAGGGATGCGGGATTTCCTCTTGTGGACACAAGAGGACTATGGCCTTGAGTTGGTAGTGGCATCAATACACTCTTTTCCAATGATAATCTGGCCTTAGAGTGCTCCTGCATCTATAACAAGAAATCTGCACTCCAACTGGTTATTTCCAATAGAAATTTTAGGAATGAAATACACAACACTCATTAAACGCATTTCATGTGAAATTTGAATATAATTGTGTTCTTTTGTTAGTGTGGGTTTTCTAAGAGCTTTCCATGTCTCCAAGAATATGAGATTGGTGTGGACCATAGGATATATATGGGATTTCCATTGTTGTAGACCATTTTTGGTCGAGATTCCAAGCCATATTCTTGGTGGGTTGAGTTCTGGTGGTAGTTCAGGGGCAGTGGAAGGCTTACCAGCTATTGTGCGAGGTGAGGGAGTTCCCTTTATATGGAAGTCATTGGTGGGGGTAGAGGATCGGATTCAATGCACTCCCCGTCCCAGAGGATCATTGTTACATTACCCTGGGGAAGCTTGAGGGTGGCTGTGTTGTCAGTAGAGTTGATTGTACTTGTAGCTTTATGGACCCAGTTTCCTCCAAGGATGACTACTTCTTTTAGCTCACCTATGGGAACCACATACAACTTACAGTCCAATGGGTTAGAGACAATATGTACAGCGTGAGTAAAGGACCCAAGGCTTTGTATATACGGTTTCCACTAGGCAACTAAATTTTGGCATGGGTAGTCTTAAGAGATGGTTTACCCAGAGAAACTCATGTTTTTCATGACAAAAGATTGTGGCTAGTTGTGGGAGACAACAAGGCTCGTTTTTATTGCATATTTCTGCCAAAGGGAAAATCTATCAAGACCCTAAGGGTGGTTGTTTCAAGTTGGGGGAGCTACATTTACACTGAGGATGTTAAGCGAGGCAATGGCTTTCTAGGGTTCATGGAGGGTCTGGCCATTTGGGAGAATGAATTGTGTGCCAAGTTTGCAATCAAGAGGTGTAGCAAGGATTTTAAGCCAATCGTGGTCAACTTTGTCACTATTGATAGAAGTGACCATGCATGGCACCCGCGCATCATCAAGGGCTTGATGACAAGCATTCTTGATGATGACAAGCATCACAAACCAAGAGATCATTGCTCCTAGTAGTGGTCATAGAGTCTACGGCAAAGGGAGCTTTGGCCATGGGATGTGAAATCCAAGCATATGAATTGACCCTAAGTGTTTGAGACCTTTTGTTGCGGAGGTAGACATGATGCATGTCCCAGTCATGGCATCAGTTGTGTTTGTCGCATCATGAAGGGTCTACCCAAGATGCTGTCATAGGCGGCATTACGAAAGTCCATGACCACAAATTTGAGGTGGAATGTCATGTCAAAGACTTTTACCTTGAGGCCATGCACTATGCCTAGGGGTTTTGCAGATTTCTCATCCATAAGCTTGATCACCAATGTGGTAGACGTGGTTAGCCCCAGTTTTCCCAGCATGTTTTTGTGAGGATGCTTACACCAACACATCCATCCAGGATGCCTTTGACCACATGTTCATTATAGGAAATGGGCAAAGCTGCATTGGTGTCATTGTCACGGTTCGTCCATCCATCCTTCTATGGTTAATTAGGGACACCTAATTACCACTATGTTTGTAGCATGGCACTTGGCTGATTCTGAATATTCCATGTGTAGGACATATGAAATTAGGGATGGCTAGAAGTAACTGTTGGATTTATTACTCATGTGTTATCGTGTACTTTTAGCATGTGTTTCTAATTCGTAATGTGTTGGAATAGAAAACGTTGTGTAGGTTGGTTAGATTGACGAGCTTTGTGCTCATAAGTCGGAATGGCTGGGACGTGATGGCGGTGATATGGTGTGAGCTATTACTAAGATGGTTCTCACTTTGGCATTTTTGTCGTAGCATCTACTACTAGATTTTGTATTATTGTTGGCAGCCCCATTTTGATGTACTCGGGCATGGACCTATTGAGCCGCCCACTTTTGTTATACTTGGGCATGGATTTATTTATTTTGCATGTGAATTAGTCCTTGGGGTTTTTTGGTAATTCTCCTTTAGTGGTTAGATAGGACCACTTTACCTAAGCTTGTGTTAAAAAGCAACCCCCATTTTTTTAAAGGGCAAGCCCATCCATAAGCGTGCATCTATTTTTGGCTTATGGGCTATTTTTATTAATAAAGCATAAATACTCAAGAGGTCAAACAAGGCCGACACTTCGTGAGGGGGGATAGATTGAACCCAATACTCTCTCATGTGTTTTTTTAATTTATGTTTTTTTGTTATCTTTCTCGAGGTAATAATTAAAGTTTATATTCTAATCCGTTTTGAATAGCAAGTGATGTTTCTCCCCCAAGATCCTATTTCCTGTCAATGGTATCAACGCTTTGGGGGGGGAGAGAAGGTGGAAAATATATAGTACAAGAAGAAGGAATTTCTCTTTTTCAAAAGGAAAATTCCAAGGCTTCAAAAGGGGTTTCAAAGCGGCTTCAAAAGTTCTTCATATCGACACCAAAAAGAAGGCTTGAAATATAT
Source organism: Cibotium barometz (assembly GCF_041138505.1). Taxonomy (NCBI): domain Eukaryota; kingdom Viridiplantae; phylum Streptophyta; class Polypodiopsida; order Cyatheales; family Cibotiaceae; genus Cibotium; species Cibotium barometz. The sequence goes on from NC_141062.1 coordinate 53,373,390, forward strand.
GTGCAGACAAGATAAAACAAGGCCAAAAAAAAAGGATTTAAAAAGCGTTAACTAAGGCTAATTGGAAAGGCTATCACAAGGCTATCTCATAGCCTCTATAAAGTCTACACAAGCCACACACAAAAAAAAAACTAGCTGCAAAAAACTAGCTGCAAAAAACGTAAAAGTGCATGCGTCGTGTGCTTGGAAGCTCAAAAAATTTATAGAAGTCGACGAAAGGCAGATCCGTACCATTGAATTCGTCCAGAATGCTCGCTTGCATAAAACTTATTCCCTATCTGCACTCTTTCGTCAAGGATCCACTGATTTTAAATTGCAACGATGGTTGTAAGTCTGCAGAAATCTATTATCTCCATAATTCCTATCTTCTTTTACTCATAAAAAGCTTAAAAGATAAGAGGAGATTCGTGTGTGGCTAGTTTATTCATCAATTATGGCTAGTTTTCCTGCATCCCCATCTATTCAAGAGAAAATCACTGCTTTGCAAGCACGATTGGTCAATGAACGCACTCATAGAATTGCATTAGAGGACCAATTGAGATCTCGTAAACAACACAAGCATGATATTGAAAGCGATAGTGATGAGGATTCTATCATCAAAACTTTGTGTGGTTGTCTTTTTTAATGATATCTTAGTTTTTAGTAAATCCAAAGAAGAGCATGAAAAACACTTGGAAATTGTATTTAATTTTCTCAAGGAAAATGAACTTTATCTTAATCCCGAAAAGAGTAGTTTCTTCCAAAGTGAGATTGAGTATTTGGGACATATAGTTTCTGATAAGGGTATCCATGTTGATCCCAAGAAAATAGAAACTATTGTGTCATGGCCACAACCCAAGAATCTTCATGAGTTACGATCTTTTCTAGGGTTGTCCTGAATTTAATGGTCAAACTAAAGTGACAAATAGCACAATACTGGATTTACTTCATGCATATGTTTTATCACAACCTAAACAATGGGATAAGTATATCCATAGTTTGCAATTTGCATATAACAACACACCGCATTCATCCACAGGAAAAGCACCTTTTGCAATTATGTATGGCAAAGTTTTACCTACTCCTATCACTTGTTTGTCACACACTTTTGAAGCTGCATATCAATTCACCATTGATTTCACTTCCATTCATGATCATGTTCATAAGGCTATTTCTAATGCACAAGAGAAATACACTAAATAGGAAAAGAAAGCACATGGTTTTTCAAGAAGGTCAATATGTTCTACTTCGTATTGAAAAGAGATGTCTTAAAAGTGTTAAGACTAACCCTATTCCCGGGCGGCACGACGGATGTCACGGTTTTTTTGTCCATCCTTCTATGGTTAATTGGGGACGCCTAATTACCACTATGTTTATAGCATGGCACTTGGGTGATTCCAAGTATTCCATGTGTAGGAGGACATATGAAATTAGGGATGGCTAGAACTAAGTGTTGGATTTATTACTTATGTGTTGTCATGTAATTCTAGCATGTGTTGCTAATTCGTAATGTGTTTGAATGGATATTCTTGTGTAGGTTGGTGAGATTGATGGGCTTTGTGCTCATAAGCCGGAATGGCTAGGACATGATGGCGGTGATATGGTGTGAGCTATTACCGGGATGGTTCTCACTTTGGTATTTTTCCTTAGTATCTACTACGAGAATTTGTATTGTTATTGGCAACTCCATTTTGATGTACTCGGGCATGGACTGTAAGATCCCTCTGCCCCCTCCGCGCACCGGATTCCCCGTAGCTGACAGCGGAAGCAGCCCCCTCATGCGCAGGGCAAGGTTTCTCACTCGGGGCCTCGCCCACGAATGTCCGGGCACGAGACTAGGCTGGTGGTCACTTCGAAACTCGAAGGAAAATCACACTTTTAATATATAAAAATATCTTTTATGCACCCATTTATGCATAAAAATCATTTATGATGAAAATCACACTTTTAATTAAAAAATATCTTTTATGCACCCATTTATGATGAAAATCACACTTTTAATATAAAAAATATCTTTTATGCATATGTTTATGCATAAAAATCATTTATGATGAAAGTAACACTTTTATAAAAAAATAATCTTTTATGCATACATTTATGCATAAAAATCAAATATGATAAAAGTAACACTTTTATAATAAAAAAATAATCTTTTATGCATACTTCTATGCATGAAAATCAAATATGATAAAAGTAACACTTTTATAATAAAAAAATAATCTTTTATGCATGAAAATCAAATATGATAAAAGTAACACTTTTATAATTAAAAAAAATCTTTTATGCATACTTTTATGCATAAAAATCAAATAGGATAAAAGTAACACTTTTATAATAAAAAAATAATCTTTTATGCATACTTCTATGCATGAAAATCAATTTTGATAAAAATAACACTTTTATAATAAAAAAATAATCTTTTATGCATAAAAATCAATAATAATGAAAGTAATACTTTTATAATAAAACTTAATTTCTTTTATACAAATAATCAAAATGCATCTTCTATGCATGAAAATGACACTTTAGAATATAGAAATCATGAGGATTACTCTTTTAGAATAATGAAAGATAATACTTATTTTCAAATTTTTAAAAAAATTTACCATAACCTCCTTTGTATGACTGACCATTTTTCAATTTTTAAGTCTCTAAAATTAATTAGAAATGCACCAAGAGTATTTTAAATCATTCTAAAGTAACATTTTTCTACTTATTTAAGAGAAACATTATGAAAAACTTGATTATATTCATTAATCATTCATCTAGGATAAAGAATGGTTGGATTTACTAGAGAAGAGAGGGGAATGCCTTTTGCAATGAGGCATAACATCACTTGCAATGTAGAGAAGACAAAAATCATAAAAAAATCATAAAATGAATGGAAAAGAGAAGAATCTCCAACTTACATAGATAATTTGAGAGCTTTCCTTTGGCTTGATGGTTTGAGGGTTCAACTCTTGTTTGAGACAAGAGTGGCCACCAATCTTTTGGAAGAGGGAAGGTCAAAAACTAATGAATTATGAGTAAAATTCACTGTTTTTGGCACTTGGGAGAGGCAGGGTAACAGTGCAAAACACTATTGAGTTTCAACAAAGGGGAGGGCTTCTATTTATAGGAAAAAGTGAGTTTCTAACCAAGCCAACTGATTCTAGAATTTTCCAAATCAGTTTGGTCAATTTTTGACCATTTTTAGGTGAGTTTTGCTCACTTTTTGGATCTAGTTGAAACAGGAGAGAGGAGAGATAAAAATATCTCATTATTTGGGAGTTTAAAACTCATTCAGGCATGTGAAATAGGCGCCTCCTTCATGAGGGAAATTCCCCCATGCAGAGGTGTCAAACATGCATCATTACTTCTAAATATCTTCCCTTTTTAACTATTAACCTTGTCTTCAGTCAACTCTTCATCTTATGTGAGTATTTACTCATTTTTGGGGGATTTTTCTTTTATTTCTTCATTTATCTCCTCCCTACATTTGGATGAATCTTATTGTTCCATAAGAACCTTAATTTAAAATTTCAAAAAAATCTTCACCCCTAGGATAATGCCTCTTGAACAGATTATACTTAATTTCTAATGCACCTTCTGAAAATCTTTTTGAACTTCTGTTTCAGGGGAACTTATTTTAATAAGATGAGATATTTTTCTATCCAAAATATTTAAAAACTGAATATTCTCTCTCTAGAATATTTTCTCTCTCTAGACCAAAACTGATAGAAACAAGATCTTTTTTATTTCTAAAGAGAGATTTGATTACAGGGGAAGATGCTGGACATCTTGAGAGGCTGGGGAGGAATCTTACATTCTCTCCCACTTGAAAAATGTGAGATGTCCTCATCTCGCAAAAACTGGGGGTAATCCCGCAACAACACATTGGCTTCATTCTCCCAGGTGGCATCTTCAAAAGGATAGAACTTCCATTTTACTAATAATTCTCTGAGAATTCTGTTCCTGAGAATCTTTTCTCGAACATCAAGAATTTCTTCAGGTTGGAGTTCCATCTGCCCTTGGGTTGAAGAGGTTAGGATTTCATCATCTAGTACATGATTTGGGCTTGGTACATATTTCTTTAGAAGGCTTACATGAAATACATTATGAACTTTGAGATGAGGAGGCAGAAGAAGTTCGTAGGCTAAGTCACCTACTTTCTTTGTAATCAAATATGGCCCACAATATCTGGGGGATAACTTCTTGTACTTCCCAAGATATAAAGAACTTCTTTTGGGCTGTACTCGAATGAAGACTATATCTGCTTATTTGAATTCTCTGTCTGTCCTCTTCTTATCCGCATATTACTTCTATCTATCTTGGGAAGCTTTAATATCTTTACGAATTGACTGCATCTGCTGCTCCATGTCGTCAAGCATTTGTCTAGACATCCAGACCCTAATCAATGGGTCGGACCAAGCTAATGGAGTTAAGCAATCTTGTCCATATACAAGGCTTTGAAAGGGCTCATCCCAATACTTCTGTGATAAGAAGCATTGTAGGCGAACTCGACTAGGTGCAAATAGCTTAGCCACTTCTTGGGTTCCCTGCCCCACAACATGACCGAAGTATATCTTCGATTACTTGGTTTACCCTTTCAGTTTGACCATCAGTCTCAGGAGGGTGATAAGCTGTGCTGAGATCCAAGAAAGTTCCCACTGCTTCGAAAAATGCAGTCCAGAACCTTGAAGTAAACTTGGGATCTTGATCACTTACTATTCTCCTGGGTAGGCTATGCAATCTAAAGATTTCTTTGAGGAACACTCTGGCCACATCCACTGCAGTGTAGGTTTCTTTTACTAGGATCAAATGGGCAACTTTGGTTAGTCTGTCAACTACCACAAAAATGGAGTTGTAACTGATTGCACTGAAGGTAACCCAGTAATAAAGTCCATACTGATACATTCCCACTTCATCTGGGGGATGTCCAATGGATGTAACTTCCCAGGCATTTTTACTCTTTCAGCTTTGACTTTCTGGCATGTCAGACATTGACGTACATGATTCAGTACATCCTTTTTCAGACCAGGCCGCCAAAAGAAGCTTTTCTTTACAGACATGTAGGTCTTGATGAAACCTGGATGTCCTGCTATAAGGCTGTCATGGGCTTCATTCAGAATTTGGTCCTTGGTAATCAAAGGATTTGATACTATAGTAATTGCAAGCAAAGAGGCTTTTTTGTTGAGGGCATCGGCTACCACATTTTCTTTGCCTGGGCGGTACTTGATTTCAAAATCAAATTCCTGGAGGGTCTGCATCCACCTTCTTTGGTGCATGTTGAGGTCCTTCTGAGTAAAGATCCACTTTAAGCTCTGATGATCTGTCATCAAAGTGAATCTTTTTCCCAGTAGGTAATGTCTCCACAACTTTAAGGCATAAACTATTGAAAGTAATTCCAGGTCGTGAACGGCATAATTCCTCTCATGCGTTCTGAGTTTTCGGGATTCATAGGCCACTGCATGACCTTCCTGCACGAGTGCACCTCCCAGGGCAAAACCACTTGCATCAGTTACTATCTCAAAGGGTAGAGAAAAATCTGGCAGCTTCAGAACGGGACTGGTTACCAAGGTGGTCTTCAGCTTATCAAAAGCACTTTGGCACCTGGCAGCCCATTGAAATGGGGTATTCTTTTTGAGAAGGTTAGTAAGGGGGGAGGCTATGAGGGCATACTTTGGTATAAAAATCCTATACCAACCAGTCAATCCCAAGAATCCTCTGACTTCTTTCATTGTCTTTGGTTCAGGCCAAAATCTATGAATGCTTGGACTTTTGCGGAATATGGAGAAATTCCATCCTTGGATACCAGAAAGCCCAAGTATTCAACATGGTCGACAGAGAAAGTGCATTTGCTCTTTTTTGCAAAGAGTTGGTGCTTCCTTAGTATCTCAAGAACTTTTCTGACATGAGTCTCATGTGGTCAGCTGCATTCTTTGAGTAAATCAGAATGTCATGAAAGAAAACTAGAACAAAATCGCGCACCATTTTAACCATACCGAGGCTGGTCAAGACCTCGGCAGGTTTTGCCGCGTGAGCTGTCCTTTGAACACTCCCCGCCAACTGTTGCAAACCGAACTTCCCTTAGATAAACATATATGCCAAATGCTCCCTCCAGCATTCTGGCGTAAGCCAGTCCTTTAAGAAAATAGGGTTTCTATGCAAGTTTTCAATTTTGATTTTTGTTTGAAAACCATGAATAATCTTAAATCCATATCTCAATACTTTTAGATCCAGGTCTGAATTCCAAACAGAATTCCTCAAATTCTGTAACTTGATCCTCAGATCAAAATCAAAAGTCTTAACTTAGTTTCAGATTCGGTGGGTGTTTTGAGTGCATTTTTCCTGAACTGAGTACATCGTCATTGACGAAGGAATTAGGTCTTGGTCAATAGTCTGAATTTGAGTTTGGGTCTCGAAAGGTTCTTCCTAAACTATCTTTCTCAAAAGGTACTATTTCAATTTCTCTTTTTTGTAAATTTCGTTCGATGAATATTTATTTACAGATTTCTAAAACATAAATTTCTTAGGAGGAATAAATAATCATTTATCTCGATCTCCAACTTTGATAGTTTTATTGAATTTTCTCATTCCCATCTTAGTGAATATGGAATGATAGAATTTCCTCACATATTATCTGCTTATTCATTTTTCTAATTTTTACGAAATTTAACAGAGGATTAAGGAGAACCCTTATTTAATTATAAAGATTCTATATGCATCTAATTATGCATGAAATCCAATTTTGATGAAAGTCACACTTTGGTCATCATAAATATCATTTGATGAAAATCACTCTTTTAACATAAAAGAATTTATTTTATGCATATATTTATGCATACAAATCATTTATGATGAAAATCACTCTTTTAATTAAAAAAATCTTTTATGCACCCATTTATGCATAAAAATCACTTATGATGAAAATCACTCTTTTAATTAAAAAAATATCTTTTATGCACCCATTTATGCATAAAAATCATTTATGATGAAAATCACACTTTTAATATAAAAAATTATCTTTTATGCATATATTTATGCATAAAAATTATTTATGATGAAAATCACTCTTTTAATTAAAAAAATCTTTTATGCATATGTTTATGCATATAAATCATTTATGATGAAAATCACATCACACTTTAAATATAAAAAATATCTTTTATGCACCCATTTATGCATAAAAATCATTTATGATGAAAATCACACTTTTAATTAAAAAATATCTTTTATGCACCCATTTATGATGAAAATCACACTTTTAATATAAAAAAATATCTTTTATGCATATGTTTATGCATAAAAATCATTTATGATGAAAATCACTCTTTTAATTAAAAAAATCTTTTATTTATATGTTAATGCATAAAAATCATTTATGATGAAAATCACACTTTTAATATTAAAAAAATATCTTTTATGCACCCATTTATGCATAAAAACTATTTATGATAAAAATCACACTTTTAATAAAAAAATATCTTTTATGCACCCATTTATGTATAAAAACCATTTATGATGAAAATCACATATTAAAAAAATATCTTTTATGCATATGTTTATGCATAAAAATCATTTATGATGAAAATCACTCTTTTAATTAAAAAAAATCTTATGCATATGTTTATGCATAAAAAGCATTTATGATAAAAATCACATTTTTAATATTTAAAAAATATCTTTTATGCACCCATTTATGCATAAAAATCATTTATGATGAAAATCACACTTTTAATAAAACAATATCTTTTATGCACCCATTTATGGCATAAAAACCATTTATGATGAAAATCATACTTTTAATATAAAAAATATCTTTTATGCATATGTTTATGCATAAAAATCATTTATGATAAAAAGTAACACTTTTATAAGAAAATAATCTTTTATGCATACTTTTATGCATAAAAATCAAATATGATAAAAGTAACACTTTTATAATAAAAAAATAATCTTTTATGCATACTTCTATGCATGAAAATCAAATATAATGAAAGTAACACTTTTATAATAAAAAAATATACTTTTATGCATAAAAATCAAATATGATGAAATTAACACTTTTACAATAAAAAAATAATCTTTTATACATACTTTTATGCATAAAAATCAAATAGGATAAAAGTAACACTTTTATAATTAAAAAATAATCTTTTATGCAAACTTCTATGCATGAAAATCAATTAGGATAAAAGTAACACTTTTATAATTAAAAAAAAATCTCTTATGCATACTTTTATGCATAAAAATCAATAATAATGAAAGTAATACTTTTATAATAAAACTTAATTTCTTTTATACAAATAATCAAAATGCATCTTCTATGCATGAAAATGACACTTTAGAATATAGAAATCATAAGGATTACTCTTTTAGAATAATGAAAGATAATACTTATTTCTAAATTTTTAAAAATTTTTGCCATAACCTCCTTTGTATGCCTGACCATTTTTTAATTTTTAAGTCTCTAAAATTAATTAAAAATGCACCAAGAGTATTTAAATCATTCTAAAGTAACATTTTTCTACTTATTTAAGAGAAACATTATGAAAAACTTGATTTTATTCATTAATCATTCATCTAGGATAAAGAATGGTTGGATTTACTAGAGAAGAGAGGGGAATGCCTTTTGCAATGAGGCATAACATCACTTGCAATGTATAGAAGACAAAAATCATAAAAAAAACCATAAAATAAATGGAAAAGAGAAGAATCTCCAACTTACATAGATAATTTGAGAGCTTTCCTTTGGCTTGATGGTTTGAGGGTTCAACTCTTGTTTGAGACAAGAGTGGCCACCAATCTTTTGGAAGAGGGAAGGTCAAAAACTAATGAATTATGAGTAAAATTCACTGTTTTTGGTACTTGGGAGAGGCAAGGTAGCAGTGCAAAACACTATTGAGTTTCAACAAAGGGAAGGGCTTCTATTTATAGGAAAAAGTGAGCTTCTAACCAAGCCAACTGATTCTAGAATTTTCCAGATCAGTTTGGTCAATTTTTGATCATTTTTAGGTCAATTTTGCTCACTTTTTGGATCTAGTTGAAACAGGAGAGAGGAGAGATAAAAAATATCTCATTATTTGGGAGTTTAAAACTCATTCAAGCATGTGAAATAGGTGCCTCCTTCATGAGGGGAATTCCCCCATGCTGCAGAGGTGTCAAAAATGCATCATTACTTCTAAATATCTCCCCTTTTTAACTATTAACCTTGTCCTTAGTCAACTCTTCATCTTATGTGAGTATTTACTCATTTTTGGGAGATTTTTCTTTTTTTTCTTCATTTATCTCCTCCCTACATTTGGATTAATCTTATTGGTCCATAAGAACCTTAATTTAAAATTTTAAAAAAATCTTCACCCCTAGGATAATGCCTCTTGAACAGATTATACTTAATTTCTAATGCACCTTCTGAAAATCTTTTTGAACTTCTATTTCAGGGGAACTTATTTTAATAAGATGAGATATTTTTCTATCCAAAAATATTTAAAAACTGAATATTCTCTCTCTAGAATATTTTCTCTCTCTAGGCCAAAACTGGTAGAAACAAGATCTTTTTTATTTCTGAAGAGAGATTTGATTACAGGGGAAGATGCTGGACATCTTGAGAGGCTGGGGAGGTGGACCGATTAAGCCACCCACTTTTGTTATACTTAGGCGTGGATTTATTTATTTTGCACATGAATTATCCCTTGGGGTTATTTTTATAATTCTCCTTTAGTGCTTAGGTAGGAACACTTTACCTAAGCTTGTGTTAATAGAAACCCTCATTTTTGTAAAGGGAAAGCCCACGCATAAGTGTACATCTATTTTTGGCTTATGGGTTATTTTTATTAATAAAGTATAAATACTCAAGAGGTGAAAGAAGGCCGACACTTCGTGAGGGGGTATAGATTGTAACCAATACTCAAGAGGTGAAAGAAGGCCGACACTTCGTGAGGGGGTATAGATTGCAACCAATACTCTCTCATGTGTTTATTTTATTTATGTTTTTATGTTATTTTTATCAGGGTAATAATTGAAGTCTATATTCTAATCCGTTTGAATAGCAAGTGATGTGTCTCCCTTAGCGCATTTACGCAAATTGTGGGTATGCCTTTGGATTCTCGGTCGTGGTGATGGAGTAGGCCTGGATGATGGGGCTTAGATTCATCCGAGGAATCTAAGGTAGCACCCTAGTCCATAGAAGCTTGTGGTTTACATTCAATACAATCCCAAAGGTCATTCCATAAATTTGGACTACCTTTTAACAAGGCTCCAATGGGCATTTGGATTTGGGAGGAAAGGAAGGTAGAGAGGGGTGGGCCCTTGATCATAGGGTGGACCAGCAATAGTATATGGAAGTTCAATTTGGTCCTTATTTGACAAGGGTGGAGGTCGAGATTTGGTGGCCCGTAGGAGGATAAAATACCTCAGCAAATTTGGTGTGCAAACCTCGTGAGTTGCTATCGAACTCTGTGTCACTATTCTCATCGAGTTGTTTGATGTGAATGTGGGATTTAGGTGTGGCCGTTTGTGAAATAGGCATTGGAGGAGGAGGCACATGAGGGGTAAAATTATCGTTTGTCAACATCATGTGGGAAAACGGATCTTCCTCACATCCTTGAGCGTTTGGGGCTCCTGCCTTACCTGGTGTGAAAGTTCAAGTTCAGAAGGGGATGGCACGCACTTAGGCACTGGGTCAAAGGTGATAAAAATGGGTTGCAGTTCAAGTTGAGCCTGATATTTCTCTACCAATACTTGGGCCTCCTGAAGACTTTTCTTCTCAACAAATGGCATTGGGATATGTGGCCAGCCGTTTTTCTCATTTGGTGAGTTTTTGTTGGGCTGCTTGAGGGAGTGGCAGTTCAGCACAATCGTCGCTCCCTATTAAGAAGGATTATGTGGTCTTTGTTGTGTGAGCCAGTGCGGATGCTAACGAGATCTTTGTTATATGTACATTATATGTGCTATGTTATATGCACATTATGTGTGCATATACTAGGAGGCTAACCCACATTAAGCTTGTGAGCATGGGAGCATGGGAACAAGCTCTAGTGGAGCATGGGTTAGGACTAACCTTAAGGGTTAAGGTTAGGGTCAGGCACCAAGGGTCACACATGGGAAATGGAAAGTCAAGAGTCACTTGAGGGCCCTCCTATATAATAGGGGCATGGGGCACACTCAAGGAGTCTTGGGGGCTTGAAGGCTTATGCTATGGTCTCTTGTGTAGAGGTCCATATCTACTCATCTACCATTTCACACTATAGCTACATGCTATTGGATTGGAGTTATACCTCTTGATGGTATGGGACATCAAGATAGAGGTATGATGTATTTCATTTATAATTCATGTGTGCATCCCTTGGGCTCGGGGGTGGTTGAGTTTATGTCTGATTTATGCATGTTTATGCATAACAATTATCTAGAGAGATCTTAGGGTTTTAACAATGGTATCAAAGCAATCTCTATTTAATTGTTGTTGATTTCTTTTTAGTAAATTTTAATATTCACTAAAAAAATTATAATTTTATTGACTTGTGTTGATGAATTTCACGTGGATCGTCAATATGGTGACTATTTTTTATGGTTTAAAAAAAGCATTAATGGAAATTTTTACAAAAATACCACATACTTTATGGTGGATATTTTTGGTAGAATGGATTCCCTAAATTTCTAGAATTTTTTAGGAATTTTTCCCTATTTTTTGAGCATTTTTATGATTAAAAATGTATTTTTTATACATTTTTACGAGTTTTTTCACGGGTTTGTGATCAAATTTCTGTTGATTATCTACTGAAATGCAGTAGGGGATAGCATGTTGATGCATGAAATGCTCTCGTGTGTGCGTGGGATCCTCTTTGCCTCTCAAATTTGATTTTTTTCTTCTTTTTTCGTGAGAAATTCTCTTAAAAATGATTTTTTTTAAACATTAATCATAATTAATGTTAATTATGATTAAGTAAAGTTTAATTAAAAACTTTAATCAAATGATTAAAGATAATCCCTCTGTTAACAGAGAGGGGAGGAGAAAGAGAAATGGAAGGGAGAAGATGGAGAGGAAAGAAGGGAGAAGAGAGAGAGATTTTCTTAGTCTCTCCCTCTCTCATTCATTGCGTGCACAGACGGGGGGGGCTGCACTGCAGCCAGCTGGCGAAAAAATCGCCCCCCCCCCCCAAAAAATCAAAACCCAAAGCTTATTAAAGCTTTTTTTTATTTATTTTTTTATTTTAGAAAAAATAATTTTTTTATTTAAAAAAAGCTTTTGATAATATTTCAAAAAAAAGCCTGAAAAATAGTAAGAAATTATGGGATTTGAGATAAAATTCTCTGAAATTTTTTTGAAAATATCTTCTTGAAACTTTTTGGCTTTTCATCTTCCGGAAAACTTTTGGCTTTCCATTTTCCCAAAACCTTTTGGCTTTCCGAATTCCGGAAAAACTTTTGACCTTCCGTATTTCGAAAACTTTTGACCTTTCACATTCTGATTTTTTTTGTCTTTTCATTTTTCCAAGAAACTTTTGGCTTTCTGTATTCCGGGAAAACCATTGGAATTGTAAAATTTTTTGACCGTTCGTATTCTAAATGCGTTCGGGGTTAATTAAAAAATTTTCAAAATTTTTTAAAAAATAGTGAAAAATTAGACAAAGGTTATTTTAAATTATGTACATTATGTGTGCTATGTTATATGTACATTATGTGTGCTATATTATGTGTGCTATGTTATATGCACATTATGTGTGCATATACTAGGAGGCTAACCCACACTAGAGCTTGTTCCCATGCTCCCATGATCACCAGCCTAATGTGGGTTAGTGTTATATGTACATTATGTGTGCTATGTTATATGCACATTATGTGTGCATATACTAGGAGGCTAACCCACATTAGGCTTGTGAGCATGGGAGCATGGGAACAAGCTCTAGTGGAGCATGGGTTAGGACTAACCTTAAGGGTTAAGGTTAGGGTCAGGCATCTAAGGGTCACACATGGGAAATGGAAAGTCAAGAGTCACTTAAGGGCCCTCCTATATAATAGGGGCATGGCGCACACTCAAGGAGGCTTGGGGGCTTGGAGGCTTATGCTATGGTCTCTTGTGTAGAGGTCCATATCTACTCATCTACCATTTCACACTATAGCTACATGCTATTGGATTGGAGTTATACCTCTTGATGGTATGGGACATCAAGATAGAGGTATGATGTATTTCATTTATAATTCATGTGTGCATCCCTTGGGCTCGGTGGTGGTTGGGTGGTTGAGTTTATGTATGATTTATGCATGTTTATGCATAACAATTATCTAGAGAGATCTTAGGGTTTTAACAGTGGTATCACAACAATCTCTATTTAATTGTTGTTGATTTTTTTAAAGTAAATTTTAATATTTACTAATAAAAATTTTATTTTGTTGATTTGTGTTGATGAATTTCACATGGATCGTCGATATGGCGATTGGAATGCGTGTTACTACAATTCAATGGACGAATCGACGTTGCGGGGAAATTTCGTGAGTTTAATGCTATTTTTTTATTATTTTTTATGGTTTAAAATAAGCATTAATGAAAAGTTTTACAAAAATACCACATATTTTATGTGGATATTTTTGGTAGAATGGGTTCTCTAAATTTTTAGGAATTTTTTCCTATTTTTTAAGCATTTTTATGATTAAAAATGTATTTTTTATACATTTTTACAGGTTTTTCCGTGGGTTTGCGATCAAATTTCTATCAATTTTCTACCGAAATGCAGTAGGGGACAGCATGTTGATGCATGAAATGCTCTCTCGTGTGCGTGGGATCCTCTCCGCCTCTCAAATCTGATTTTTTCTTCTTTTTTCCGTGAGAAATTCTCTTAAAAATGATTTTTCTTAACATTAATCATAATTAATGTTAATTATGATTAAGTAATGTTTAATTAAAACTTTAATCAAATGATTAAAGATAATCCCTCTGTTAAGAGGGGAGGAGAAAGAGAAATGGAAGGGAGAAGATGGAGAGGAAAGAAGGGAGAAGAGAGAGGGATTTTCTCAGTCTCTCTCTCTCTCATTCCTTGCGCGCACAGACGGGGAGGGCTGCTCTGCAGCCAGCCGGTGAAAAAATCGCCCCCCTTTAAAAAATCAAAACCCAAAGCTTATTAAAGCTTTTTTTTAAATAAGTTTTTTATTATTTAAAAAAAACTTTTGATAATATATTTTAAAAAAATCTTGAAAAAAGCCTGGAAAATAGTAAGAAATTATGGGATTTGAGATAAAATTCTCTGAAATTTTTTTGAAAATTTCTTCTTGTAACTTTTTGGCTTTTCATCTTCCGGAAAACTTTTGGCTTTCCATTTTTCCGAAACCTTTTGGCTTTCCGAATTCCGGAAAAACTTTTGACCTTCCGTATTCCGGAAACTTTTGACCTTTCACATTCTGATTTTTTTTGTCTTTTCATTTTCCCAAGAAACTTTTGGCTTTCCGTATTCCAGGAAAACCGTTGGAATTATGAAATCCCCTCTTTGTTAACAGAGAGGGGAGGAGAAAGAGAAATGGAAGGGAGAAGATGGAGAGGAAAGAAGGGAGAAGAGAGAGGGATTTTCTCAGTCTCTCCCTCTCTCATTCCTTGCGCGCACAGACGGGGGGGCTGCACTGCAACCAGCCGGCGAAAAAATCGCCCCCCCTTTAAAAAAACAAAACCCAAATCTTATTAAAGCTTTTTTTTAATAAGTTTTTTATTATTAAAAAAAAAGCTTTTGATAGTATTTCAAAAAAAAGCTTGAAAAAAGCCTGGAAAATAGTAAGAAATTATGGGATTTGAGATAAAATTCTCTGAAAATTTTTTAAAAATTTCTTCTTGTAACTTTTTGGCTTTTCATCTTTCGGAAACCTTTTGGCTTTCCATTTTTTTGAAACCTGGCTTTCCGAATTCGGAAAAGCTTTTGACCTTTCGTATTCCGGAAACTTTTGACCTTTCACATTCTGATTTTTTTTGTCTTTTCATTTTCCCAAGAAACTTTTGGCTTTCCGTATTCCGAGAAAACCGTTGGAATTCTAAAATTTTTTGATCGTTCGTATTCTAAATGCGTTCGGGGTTAATTAAAAGATGATTAATGTCCATTAGATGGTATGCATTGATTTTTATGATCAACTATGGTCTTTATGGATTCGAGGAGCTTCTATGCTTTTATCCATGGTTTTATAAGGATCTTTTGATCTTTTGAATAATTACATATGCTTTGAAGGTAGCATTTCCCTTCATTTTTTGCATGTAATTTTGGAGTATATTTCTTATACTCTTGTACATATTCCAACTCGGATACCTAGTTGCTTATATATCTAGGTGAGTTATTTTTCTACCCTAACTTTATTGTGTTTTTGGTAGTTATCATTAGAAAGGCGCCAATAATTCAATTTCTTTTCTAATGATGTACTCAGAAGAAGTTATTCCTTGATGTAGTCTCAAGTATATAGAGAGAGGTTTAGTATGTGAAAGTCTGGATAAGGCCATCTTATTCCTTTTATACAAGATTTTATTCATATTTCCTAGACGGCATACTAGGGAGTTTCAAATTGTTAAGGTATGTATGGGTGGTATCATGGTGGTATGGGACGCTAGCTGTGATCCCTCACATATATTATCTTATGGGATAATTTGGGCTCAAGATTGTTGCTTTTCTTACATCACTTAGCATGTTGTCCTCAACATTCAAAGACAATCTCATTTTCTAAATTCACTAGAAGTTATAGTGTGGGCATTCTCTAGATAAACTTCTTTTATCTATAGCCTGCATGTTGTGATGAGGGTAATCTCATCGGCATTTTCACTTGTTAAAATCTCTTTCTTTATAGAGTTCAAACAAGTTTATCTTGTTGTGTTCGGATAAGGAAATTTGGATTCTTCCTTTGTTGGCATTTCTTTCTCTAGTTCTGTATTTTAGTTGATTTATATAGTCAACTTGATTGTTTACGGATGGACATATGTGACTCATCGAGACGCTAATGACTCTCTATGTTGATATGGGTAACTTGGGACGTCGATTATTCCATATTATGCAGATGTGGTTATGTCGGGGCGCCGATGAATCCCTGGTTGCTACTGATAGGGGACGCTCATCTCGGTCTTTTAAACCAGGAGCGTTGGTTTATTTTAATGTTCCAAAAGATTTTCGGACTTTGTCAATGGAAAAATGCTCGAATTTATCTCCTAGATATTGTGGTCCATTTTCGAGTTATACATCGGATTGGCACGGTTGTGTTTGAACTTAAAACTACCTCCACATGTTAGAGTTCATCCAGTCTTTCATGTCAATAGGTTGAAAGGGAAACTGGGAGGTGAGGATAACACAGTTACTCCTCAAGAACTCGTTGAAGTCGATTATTTATCCTATGTTCCACATGAACCTGATAAGGTACTTGAAAAGAAAACTTTGTAGTTGACTAATCCCTGAGGTTAAAATTAGGTGGAAAGATAGGGAAATAGAGGATTCAACTTGGGAGTCGGTTGAGATTGTTCATCAGCGCAGTTCTCCTTCGCAAGAGTGCAATGTTTTGAGAGAGGGAAAGTATGTTATATGTACATTATGTGTGCTATGTTATATGCACATTATGTGTGCATATACTAGGAGGCTAACCCACATTAGGCTTGTGAGCATGGGAGCATGGGAACAAGCTCTAGTGGAGCATGGGTTAGGACTAACCTTAAGGGTTAAGGTTAGGGTCAGGCATCCAAGGGTCACACATGGGAAATGGAAAGTCAAGAGTCCCCTCCTATATAATAGGGGCATGGGGCACATTCAAGAAGGCTTGGGGGCTTGGAGGCTTATGCTATGGTCTCTTGTGTAGAGGTCTATATCTACTCATCTACCATTTCACACTACTATAGCTACATGCTATTGGATTGGAGTTATACCTCTTGATGGTATGGGATATCAAGGTAGAGGTATGATGTATTTCATTTATAATTCATGTGTGCATCCCTTGGGCTTGGGGGTGGTTGGATGGTTGAGTTTATGCCTGATTTATGCATGTTTATTCATAACAATTATCTAGAGAGATCTTAGGGTTTTAACAATCTTCTCCATGGCCAACGTGCTTAGAGCATTGTTTCTTTTGGGATGTGACTCTCTTTAGCTTGGCTTGCAACCATGTGTGTGACGACATTCAATGGGACAGTTGAAATCTTCCCATGTTGAACGCTCAATACGTTGAGGGATGGCACGCCCGGTGACTTTGGAGTTAGCAACTGATTGCAAAGGAAAATCTTTGAAGTAATGGTCTATTCCACATCCATGACATTGTGGTTGCATTGGCAAACCATTATTTTGAGGGCATTCAGCCACTCTATGGGGTCCATGGTGGGCAAAGGAAACACAGAAGAGGTGGTTTCCCTATGGTGCACCTATAGTGTGCACAAGTGGTTTAGGTTCCATGTGAGGCACTCACAAAAGGAGATGTGGTGTTAGGGGTGCCTTGGGGATGGTAGAGCGTGTGGGTTCCATAGGTTTAGCAATGGACCTAGTTTGAATCTTTCCATGAGTAATAGGATTTGCCTAGAGAGGCAAGGGTTGGAATGGAAAGATTGGCACTACTACAAAAGGACGTGGTGATGCTGTGTGAGAATAGTTAGTTTGGGGTAGTGCCACTAGTAAGGCTTGTGGCCTAGGAGGAGAGAAAGGTAATGTTACAAATGAGCTTTGGGTTGTCATTGGCGCGGTAGCCAATTGCGTGGAATAGCTTTCTCGCATGTTGTTATCAAGAAAGATCACCCATTTGCATGCCTGATCAAAGGTGGAGGGGTCCTTAACCAACATGTGGTCGTGCAATCTTAGATTGTGCAACCCCAAGAGGAAACGATCCATTAAGTGCTTGTCACTCAATTTTTTCCTCTCTTTGCAACACGTGAATCAAGGTACTTAATGTGTGCGATGTAGTTGCGCGTAATTTTTCCTTGGGTTTTTATTCCAACTAGAACAGTTGGATGATGGGGCTCCATTTGGACCCGTAGGCTGCAAACCCAAGTATGAAGGCCTCTCTCACTACTTTGAAAGTGCCTTTGTGCCGAGGGTCCAAGGATTGGAACCATTGCATGGCCTTGCCTTCAAGGCTGAGTCCAAGGAGATGGACTTTGGTTGCAGTGTCAAAAAATTCAAATGCCTAACAAATTTGGTTAAAGACCTTGATGTGGTATACGGGGTCTCCAACTCCGTGGAATTTTGACAGAAGTTGGAAAATTTTCAGCCACATAGGTTTTGTATGTTATGTTTGTGGGTGCAAGTGTTGTGACACTCTCCTTCCTAGAGCTTATGCTAAGCTCAGAATGTTAAGGTGCGGCGCAAGGGGAGGTGGTGCAAGGGAGGGCATGGGAATAGATCCGTGGTGGATAGAGAAGAAGGTATGTGAGTATGCACAGGGCATCTATCCACTCCAGGGTGCATGTATGGAGGGACCCCACTAGATGAGGGCTCTTCAAAAATCATTTCGCCCTCATGGCCAAATATGTGTGGCATGGCGACCACATGTGAATGTGCAATTGAGGCCGGGGTACCACTGAATGGAATGGGGGCATGCAACCATGATCGAAGGGTGTCCATGGTGTGCGAGAAAGCTTAGAATAGCCCGAAATAGGACTTTTAGCTCACTTTTTCCTTGTGTTGTCTGAACGCACTCTTAAGGTTAAAAGTGGTCTTTTGAGGCATTTTATGCATGTAAAACTGACCCTAGTGAGTGGGGAAGCTAGATCAAAAGCACCTCTAAAGATTTGAAAATTTTAAAAATTTTGATTATTTGAGAATGGTAGGGCTATACGCTTAGGTTGGTGGTACGACTGGACGCTTAGGATGGTACACCCGTGGCTAAGGTTAGTACGAGCATACGCTTAGGATGGTATGTACCATCCTAAGCGTACGACTGTACGCTTAGGATGGTACACCCGTGGCTAAGGTTAGTACGAGCATACGCTTATGATGGTATGCCCGTGGCCTTTTTGAGAATGGTATAGTCCTACGCTTAGGTTGGTATATGGCCGTATGCTTAGGATGGTATGCCCATGGCTAATGTTGGTACGGGTGTATGCTTATGATAGTACGCCCATGGCTAAGGTTGGTACGGGCGTATGCTTATGATGGTACACCCGTCGCCGTGACTAAGGTTGGTACGAGCATACGCTTAATGGTACACTCGTGGCATTTTTATTAAAAAATTTGAGAATGGTATACGTTCATACGCTTAGGTTGGTACGGTCGTACACTTAGGATGGTATGCCCGTGTGACTAAGGTTGGTATAGGCGTATGTTTATGATGGTATGTCCATGGATTTTTTCGAGAATGGTATGGTTGTATGCTTAGTTTGGTATGGTCATATGCTTAGGATGGTACGCCCGTGTGGCTAAGGTTGGTACGGGCGTACTCTTTGTATGGTACGCCTATGGTTTTTAAAAAATCTATTTTTTTAATATTTTTTGGGTTTCGTACGGCCATATGCTTAAAAGCGTATGCCCGTGGCCTTAGGTGTGAACGATCGTGGCAAGTTGAAATTTGGATTTGAAATTTGGATTTTGAATTTTGAATTTGAATTTCAAATTTGGAGAGAAGTGAGTGGGAGACAACTAAGACCCCTTCATTAATGCTAGGTAGGTGGTGGGAAAGGGCTAAAGTTAGAGTCCACCTCTAAATTAGTGGATTTCTACTAATCCACTAATTTAGAGACAATCTAACTTAACTAATAATTAATCTTCTTAATCTCACTATTAATCACTCCTTAACCCTCTTCTTTGCACTCTAATTACTCCTAATTGGCGAGGAGTTTAAGCATGGAAATTTGATAGGTGGATTAGTAATGTTTAGGCTAATCCAAATATGTGATTATCTTCAATTTATCTCCCTAATTAAGTCTCTAATTAACCCACTCAAAAGAGAGAAAAATAGACAAAAGAGATGAAATTAGTGCTAATTCTTGCTAGTTAAGACCTAATGGGAGTGGACTAAACATAGATTTGGATCAAGGCAAGTGTTTAGAACACTAATTCCACTCCAATTATTCTAATTACAAGAAATTAGGCTCAATTTTTTTGTTTTTTTCTCTCTTTAAGTTTGCTACTCACACTAAGCAGTGAAAATTAGTGAAAATTAAGAGATAATTTATGGTTTTTTAGATTTTTTGATGGATTAGTGTTCTATCTAACAATGTTAACCTATGTATGCAAAGGAATTAAGGAAAAGAAATAAAATTAAGAAAAATTAAGAAAAATGATCTAGGTTTAAGTAAAAACCCTCTTGATTAGGCTCTCTTATCACCCAAATCTCAAGTTTTTAACTGAAACAAGTAGTAATCCTACTCTAAACACAAAGCTATACATGAATCACAACAAAAACCATGCAAAACATCAAAATACATCAAAGAATAAAAAAATTGCATGCCAAAGAGCTAACCTAGCAGCACTGAGCTATGGAGGCTCCATCTCGGATTCGAATCAAAGATGGCGTAGACAAGTAGTGAATTGGCGCTCTCTAGTAGCGGCACCAAATATGTTAAGGAAACCCTACCTTAACGTATTATGGAAGGTTTCCTATCTGCTGAGCTTGAGCTAGGCTCAAGAGCTCCACACTAGCCACTTGTCATCGTCGTCCTCCTGCACTCATTGTCACACCAAGGCGGTCGCTCTAATCCAACAACGAGTGATGCAAGCTTTCTCGCAAAGATCATGTGGGATCTCCACAAACGAGGATCGCATTGGTAGCCCTAATCACTTAAGAAAGAGAGAGGGAAAGGAAGCAAGAGAGGGAATAAGTGATTAGCACTAATCACTCCCAAACCCTAACCCTAAGCACACCACACATGCTAGATTAGAGTTGCAAGAGAGAGGGAGAGAGAGAACACCACACATGCTAGATTAGAGTTGCAAGAGAGAGGGAGAGAGAGAACACTCCACTTCTATTGCACAAATGAGAGAATGCATTACAAACAAGAGAAATTTGCTTTTATAGTTCCAAGCCTTTTCCCACTAGGCTGCACAGGAGTAAGTGACCCAAGGCACCCAAAACAGTTACAAGGCTTTTCTCTATAGTTTGACCAACTGACCAAGATCCTCTTGTCTGTCCTTTGAAGCTCAATACGTGGGAGATTCTTTAGGGCGTTTCCCTCATCAAATGATGGGATTTACAATATATAGTGCCAGTGCCCATTATATAACTATGTGAACATAGTTGTCATAGGATGTCAAAGAATCCCTATACAAAGCCCAACTAGAACCCTCCATGGGAGAAGGAAAGAAAATGGGTGAAAATGTAAAAGCTTAGACAGAGTCCATGGATGAGTATTTTAATGTAGCAAGATACAACAAAAGAAGCAAGTAATCCCTTGCTCATCTCAAAATCATAAGAAATGCTTGGGTTAGTTGGAAGAACTACTATCAGATCAACCACTATGACCAAGATCAATTATCCTAGGATGTCATGAAAGAATAGACACCTTCACTAAAGTTTTTATCCTCTAATATTTTAGGAGGATAAAATGAATGAATTTTTGGAGCTAGTCCAAGAAGGGAATACGTCTTCAATTTGTCATGTAACATTATCCATCGATTTGTTCAAAACTCAACCTGCCTCTAGATAGTCTTGTCAAGAATGTGAAAACATCCTCTATTTTAGAAGCCATAATTATAGCCAGAGAATATGAAAGAGTTTTTCCAGTGAAAGGTTCCCAGAAGGGAATGAACTCTTCCATTTTAACCAAGAAGAGATCTCCTATTTCAAGAGGAACATCCACCCCACCCTTGGCTAAGAATAACCGTGAGCCTGGGCAAAGTCAAAGTTAGAAAATAGGGATAGCAGGATTAGAGTGCATGAATTTTTCTCAAGCAATGCCCTAGAACACACATTCACTCTTGTGTAAAGGCACACTAGAGGAGCTAAAGAGTAACCTTAAGAGAATATTGTGTGGAGACACTAAAGAAGAGCTAAAGAAGAGAACCTTAACTAGTATAATTAACATTACATGCAAATTAATAATTCAAAGTAGTTGAGTCTTAAAGATTTACATGCATGGAAAAATAACGTGAGATCTCCCTGATATTTCATGATTCTGTAGAGAAGTAGCTTTCACTTTGTAAATCTCTCTTCCCTTCTCTTATATGAGTTGCTCTTACTTGAGCTAGTCTTGCCTAATTCTCTCTTCCTTGAGCCATGGTGAGAGTGAAAGTTGCTCCTTGTTGGATGCCCTAAGGCACGTGGCCTATGCAGCATCAACTAGGACACAAAGTGGATGATGCTATTTCTCAAAATGAAGTACCAAGAAATGAGGAGGAGCACGAGGAGAACAAGGAGAGCCAAGTACAGCAAATTGCAAAGATTGAAGCATTATCGACGGAGACTTCTCTTACATGCAGAGAGGCGATGCTCGAGGAATTTCTTGAAATCTTTAGAAAAGCAATTCCAAAGATACAAGAGGATCTTCGCATTACGTTGTCATTCTTGGATGAAGCAAGACGTAGGCAAGCTACAATCCGGGAATGGATCACAGAAGTCCGACAGATGTATGAAATGAGAAATATTATAAACTTTTCCTCAATTTTTGTAATATAAAAGTATGAAACGCATAGTAATATCTATACTTATGTAATCATTTTGGTTTTCTCAATTAATTGAATCTATAGTTATATGCTTCTTTAATTTGAAATCTTGTTGTGCTTTGTTAACTTGAAATCTAAGTAGATAATCTTCTTGTGCTTTGTCAATTTGAACTCCAAGTGGAGTCCAAGTGCTAATTTCATGTTAATAAGAAAAGTCATTATGGTTTTCTCTGTGTCTTGATAATAGTGATGTTAATCTTATATATTATTGAGATATCATTTCGTGTGG
This sequence comes from Cibotium barometz, assembly GCF_041138505.1. Classification (NCBI taxonomy): domain Eukaryota; kingdom Viridiplantae; phylum Streptophyta; class Polypodiopsida; order Cyatheales; family Cibotiaceae; genus Cibotium; species Cibotium barometz. The sequence goes on from NC_141062.1 coordinate 53,396,163, forward strand.
CTACCACAAAGATAATGGATAATGATGATCATATGAGGATGATATATAGATTAGGTTTATTGCATTGCTACATGTGTCTATGTATCTACGTATATATATATATATATATATATATATGTATCTATGTATTTACGTGTATATGTGTATATGTATCTATTGTTGAAATATACAAGTGAATAGGGTGTGTGCGGGAACAAGCCCTTAGCAAGAGGCTATAAAAGAGAATCTGTAAATGAGAGAGAACCTGTGAAAAGGTGAGAAGTATCTACTAGGAGAGAATAAAGGGTAGCATGAGGAGATTTAGGAGGTGTGGAGATATTCTGGGAGAGGTAGAGAGAAACAAGCAAAAGAGGTGGAGTGAATCAAGGAGAAATCAGTGAGATTGGATGCTTGGATGTAAACTCTATAAATTGAGGCATTGGCCTAATGAGAATTTGTTGGTTTTTGATTATCCATGCCTACATTAAGCTATAAGTTAATTGATCACTAATCACATCTTAATTATCGTCTAATCTCTTTGTTAAGAAATAATCACTTTTTTAGTTATTTTCAAGTAGCTCACTGTTCCCCCAGCCAGTGGAGGGGCTTGATCTCCCTCCAGGAGCAACATTAGCTCAAGCCCTTGTAGCCATACATAGCTATCTCACTTGTGCTCTAGCCAAGCGAATCAGTGCAGCAAATCGCCTACCACAGCTCCAGATTTTTGCTAATTTGCAGGCACCGTTTTTCTCAGGAGAAATTGAAATATCTGCTTCACCAGATGCAATGGGTATAATTCCTCTTGGCCCTAGGGGTTTTCAAGGGTGCTCTACAAGCTGGTGGTGAAGACAGAATTTTATTTGATCAAGTCTACAGTGAGATCCAAGCTCTTCATCAAATCTGCAGGTGACTTTGGTAAAACAGAGATTAAGCATTCAATGTTTGGTCAAATCTTGTGTTTTTTGGCTTAATCCTTTACTAGACTAATTGCTATTAATGGCCTTGAAAGGATTTGATCTCATTTGAAATCTAAGGCCTCAGGTCTGGACTCCCCGCATACTCTATTTTCTGCACACAAAACAGAGGATTAATTTGCTAATCAGTGATTAATCAGTGCTAATCACTATATTTTGGTGCAATTGAGGGTTCAAATTAACCATTAGGTATTTGATACAGATCCCTATAACTTCAAATTATAATTCGGAGATGGTTTGATACTCCAACCATTCTGTACAAATTGGTTACCCTTGATTTAATGTAATTTCTGGTAAAATTATGCTGATAAATTTGTGGTAATCATCATTTTGCATCTAACCCTTGGTTAATGCCTACAAATCACACTCAAATTCAAGATTATTCATAGCCAGAGTTGCATTTGGGAATGTGCATAAGAATGAATGCTATATGCATTATGTATTGGGCACATTACATTAGTGTAAAAATGGGATCAGACATCCCGCATAGATTTGGGTTTGCATTGCATAATGACACAAGAAAAACATCAAAAGCCCAAAATAATTGTCAACAATACATTAAAACATGTTGCTCACATGGAGCAAGAACTGACGGACAAGCTCATGGCCCCAGCCATGAAAGAAGAAGAACATCTCTTTCCAAGAGGAGGATCCACACCGAGAAGAAGAGCTAGAGGAAGCAGTGAAGGAAGACATGGACGCGTGAAGAGAAGCTGCCACAACAAGAAGACTGAAAGAAGAGGAAGACATGGACATGTGAAGAGAAGCTGCCACAACAAGAAGACTGGAAGAAGAGGAAGACATGGACGCGTGAAGAGAAGCTGCCCCACGACAAGAAGACTGAAGACAAGAGAAGATGTGAGGCTCAAAGAAGTGAGGAGCCATGTGAATCTCAGAGAGAGAGAGAGAGAGAGAGAGAGAGAGAGAGAGAAACCCCACAACCCAATAATGTAACCTACCCCAACAGAGTAAAACCACCTTTGAGCCACCGATGATGTAGGCCATGTGGTAGATGTATGTGTGAGCACTTTAGTCAAGGTCACTGGAACTTGTAGTAGCCTTGGACACATAAAGAGAGAGAGTGTCAAGGACTATGAGTTTAGGGACTTGAGGCACTGGTTGCGGACTATCAAGTAAGAGGGAAACTTGGTATAGGGTCCAGGAGTGCTAGGAGTATTCACTTGACGGGAGGTGTTGAAATATACAAGTGAATAGGGTGTGTGCGAGAACAAGCCCTTAGCAAGAGGCTGTAAAAGAGAATCTGTAAATGAGAGAGAACCTGTGAAAAGGTGAGAAGTATCTACTGGGAGAGAAAAAAGGGTAGCATGAGGAGATTTAGGAGGTGTGGAGACCGGATAGTCTGGAGGTGTGGAGATTTAGTGCAAGTTGATCGGATAGTCGAGGATGCCATTTATATCCTCGACTATCCGGTCAACTTGCACTAAGGAAACTGCCAGTTGGATCATGCAAACTAAAATCCTAGAACCTAATGCAAATGCCATGCCTGTCAGATCATGGAAATCACTTACCTGCTGGTCATATGGCATTTGGATGCATAGACTCTAGCTGTCGCACAGCATTTGTGGGTTTATCTGCATGGCTACCTTGGTACTCAAAACACAAATATGAATTCATAGCCACCTAAACCATACCTTGGGCTATGCCCATACCACTTCTAAACTCATTCAGACTCAAAGAGCAACTATGCGGGTCCCACGAGTCATGCCAAGAAAATTGCCACTTACGCATCAGTGCCTCTGGAAAGTTCAAGGCCAGATCCCTGACCTAAGAGTAACCAAACCATGATTGGGCTTCATAAACACATGGACTACACTTATCTTATATTGAATATTGAGTCAAACACTCAACTAGATCATCTGTGGCACTTTTGCTGCCAATTTTATGCATGTTAGGCCAAAGCACCAAAACTACAATCCGTGATGAGTAGGGCCTATTTGCACGTGCTTAATTTCCAAATGGTGTGGAATTGGAATCTAAGTTGGAAAAAACATTTGTGGTACTCAAAAAGTACTTCACTTTTGTCTTCTACACCTCCATTATTTGAGCTACCAGTGCAAAGATACGGTGTGCGCAAAAAGGCTCCGGTTGGCTATGTTGTCAAACTAGCTATAACCAGCCATGTTCAAACCAAATAGATCCTAACATGATGGAAACATGTGGACCTAATCGAGGCACTTGTCTATTCTGATTTTGGGCTCAAATTGACCATCAGAGTGGCCCTAGGTGCCATTTACATCCTTTACTTTTCGGTCAACTTGCACTAAGGAAACTGCCAGTTGGATCCGCGTTCAATGTGCTCATATAGAGCAAACTAAGATCCAACCACATGGACATGGAGGATAGGACCTAACACAAATGTCGTGCCTATCATATCATTGAAATCACTTCCCTAGTGGTCGTATGGCCTTTGGATGCATAGGCTCTAGGCTTCTGGTACGGCATTCATGGGTTTGTTTGCATGGTTGCCTTAGTACTCAAAACATAAAATATGACTTCACAACCACCTAACACAAGTGCTTTACCTATCAGATCATGGAAATCACTTCCTTACAAGTCGTATGGCATTTGGATGCATAAGCTCTAGTGGCCATACGACATTTGTGGGTTTGTCTACATGGTGCCTTGGTACTTAAAACACAAACATTGACTTCATAGCCACCAAAACATACCTTGGGCTAAGCCCATATCACTTTTGAACTCATTCTGACTCAAAGAGCAACCATGTGGGTCCCATGAGTCATGCCAAGAAAATTGCCACTTGTGCATACGTGCCTTCAAAAAGTGCCAAGCTGGAACCCTAACTTAAGAGTGACCAAATTCATAGACACATGGACTACACTTTTCTTATCTTGAATATTGATCAAACACTCAGTTGGATCATCTGGGCACTTCTGCTACACAATTTTTTGCTTGTCAAGACAAAGTACCAAAACTATAATCCGTGACCGGTAGTGCCTATTTACATTCCTATTTACACGTGAGTAATTTCTAACAAGTGTGGAATTGAAATCTGAGTTGGACTATGCAATTGTTGTACTCAAAAAGTAGTTCACTTTTGTCTTATGCCCCTCCTTACTCCCAACTACTAGTGTGCAAAGATACAGTGTGCATAAAAAGGCTCCGGCTAGCTATCAACTAGTTGTAACCAGCCATGTTCACACCAAATTTAGATCCTACTGTCACTCCGGTACAATACCAAATGGAGTATGACATGATGGAAACATGTGAACCTAATCCAGGCAAACATCTATGTTGAGTTTGGGCTCAAATTGACCATCAGATGCCATTTATGTCCTTGACTTTCTGGTCAACTTGCACTAAGGAAACTCTCAATCGGGATCTGCATTCAATGTGCTCACATAGATCATGCAAACTGAGATCCAACCACATGGCCATGGATCCTAGGACCTAATGCAAATGCCATGCCCATTAGATCATGGAAATCACTTCCATGCTGATCGTATGGCATTCTGATGCATAGGCTCTCTCTAGCTACATAGGCTCTAGATACTGTAGGGCATTTGTGGGTTTGTTTGCATGGCTACCTTGGTACTCAAAACACACATATTGACTTCCCTCCAAATGCATTGATTACATACAAAAAGAGGAAAAGAGTAAAACTTAATTAGTACGTTATACTTACTTTGCCGAGTACACTACCATAGATGGATATAAGCCCACATGATGTGTCTGATATCAACCACTCAAATATATCCCATGATTTTGGTGGACAAGTAACAAAAGGGGCAAACATAGAACATTTTACAAAATGTTACAAAAAACACTAATGTTGCTTCTCCTGCCAAGTTTGCTCATTAGGCAACTCCAAAATCCACAATATTTGAAATCACAAGAAGAACAAGTCCATATCCATTCTTGTTAGATAACCATACCAATACTATGTACAAAGAAATAACGATAGACTGACAATGGCTGAAAAAGGGCTAAAACTTACACATGCATTTGGTACGTCTATTATGTTATATGCTAACTCATGTTTCCATACATAGGCGTGCGTAGTAAAGCTACAAAAAGCAAGTGTTTGTAGACATAACTTGTAGCCACAAGTTCTTTATGAACACATCAAAAAACTTTAACAAGCAAAAAAAGCATCAAGCCAACTCCTTGCCTCCTAATAAATTTGAGGGCCTTTTGTCTGCAAAGCAAGACAACAAACAAAAGAATGATGCCACAACATCTACTAATAGAAAGGGTGTAGAACATGGAAGTTTAATGGTTTTTCACTCACATGAAATGCATGAAAACTAATTAGCTCTCTTTTATAAAATCATTAAAAAGCTTGTAGTCATTCTGATCTAGTTTATATCTTTCAGTTTTGCTGCATTATATGTTAAATTTGCTAATGCAATAACTGACTCTATAGCCACCATATTCAAGTCTTTCAAATCATACGTGAACATCCCGATGCCCTTTCACCTTTTGGCACACCAACCAAGGTGAACTTCAACCCCTTGAGGCCGATTTGTCAAGTCTAACCCCCCGCTTGTAGTCCACATACCTATTTCCTAGCTTCTTTCAGATCTTTTGTACTCTCCCAAGGTACCATGTGTTATGAGCTGTGTCCATCTTCTTCAAGTTTATAGCTTTTCCAATTCTCTTTGAAGTTTTACCTCCTTTCCCATGTGTGTCATCAAGGAAGTAAATCACACAGTCAGACCCTATCCCAAAATATTTCTTATTGCTTGTTGTTTTGCTGATGGTGATTTTGGCTCATGGCTAAAATAAACTCCTTGTTTCACCCTTGTTAGCCTATCTTTTGACAGTGTTGAATTCCCATTTAGTTGGCTTACTAATGTAGACTTGAAGATAAACTTCCCATCAACCTCCACTACCAAGCTGATATTCTTCTTCTTTACTTGAACACTTCCTCATCTAAAAGCCCATCCACTTCATGTTGTTCAAATCTTTCCAAATATGTTCCTATTTTTTATGAGCTCTTGCAAAAGTAAGCCCATTAAAGCTACATTCATGCATGGAAATCTTGTTTAGACTACCAACAATTTATAGGAGATCTCCAAAATCAAAAGTTCTCTCTTGCCCAACCATACCTCCAATCTTGCTTAAATAAATTTTAGCTACATCTAATCCTATAAGATGTAATGGACACTTGAGATTTAGATAGAAGTCACGAAACATATTTATGAGTATCACTACAAAATGACATGAGAGTTGAATATCTATGTAGGAATCCTTACTATTAATGAATTTTTTCTTCAAGGTGTATGTTGGATTGTGATGAATGCATAATCTCCACAGCTCGAAGAAGACTCTACCACTTTGTCTACAAGCACGACATGCTCCCTCAAGTCTAAATATGGTGATAAGAAAATGTCCATGTAATCACCTACAACCTGTAAATATGGCTCTATATCGTGCATACTCCTCTCTTTCTTTTGCAATTGCCTCATACATTTTTGAACTTGTTTGCTTGCAATCCGTTGAGTTGCCCCCCAATTTTCATGATCATTTTGTTGTATATCTCCATCCCATAGCCTATGCTCATCAATGGAGAATGAATTGTATACCATAGCAATGTGATTGAGTCGCCCGATTGCAAGCTGTCAAGTAGGACTATCAAGCAAACTTACAAGCTTCTTTCCACCATGCACAAAGTCATCACGTAAACCATTCACATCTTCTTCTATCAATCTGCCTTCTTTGAGCTTACATCCACACCAACTAATGAAGAACTGCCTATCACTCTTTCCCACATAGTCTTCAACCATGAGCTCACGACTTCTACTATCACCATCTGAGGCATGCCCGATTTCTGGCTCTTTGGTGTCTTTTAGCCTTGAATTCCACATCCTCTCCACTAGATTCCACTGATCTCTAATGAAATCATTATCAAAGTAGTTACATGTGCAATGCACAACTAGAGCAAGCCGTGGAAGACTCTCATGAGGGTTGACAATCATCAGGAGTTGAGCATAGTTTCCCATCACATGGTTTTGAAAGGCATCCACTATTGTCTCATATCCTTGTAGATATTAAGATAGAAAAAGTTGTAAAGAGTCCAAATGTGATTTTTTCAAATCAAATATTCTATATGTAGCTCATATCATTAGTTTTAGTATGTCTCAAAGTAGACCTAAATAAGATGAAAAAAGGTCTTAAATGGCTAGTTTCAAAGATAATATAGTATAAGTAGATTCTTTCTTGGTTTTTACCAAAAAAAAATTATTAAGAATTAAGCTAAGGTGGTTGCACCATAACTCACTTTCTCACTCCTAAAAGGATTGGTAATGAAGAAAAAATAAGAATAGTCCTCAGGTGGGGTGGAATTAAGTCCTAAGAATAAGCTCTGAGGGGAGATTTGAGGCACTGAAAGGGTTAATAACGATAGCACCAATGTGAATTTCATAGATCCTAGTAAACCATTCGTGGTTGAGATTGATGCTAGTGACTTTGCCATTAGGATAGCTCTTTTTGAGCATAGTCCATTGGTCGATTTTGAGAGTGAGAAGCTCATAGAAGCATACCTACATAAATGCAGGAAAACGAGTTACTTGTGATCATACATGCCTTGAAAAAGTGGAGACATTATCTCTATGTGACTCTAAGTTTGTTTACATGGATTCATCACATCATTCAAACCGAAGCGGTAATTCTGCCAAACAACAAATTTTAATTCTCAAAAGGAAAATAGAAATGAGGAAAGGTGATCTTCATAATTGAAAAAGCTAGATTGGTTGAGCTTATGCTTATGTAAGAGTTTGAGATATAATACTGAAAGAAGTCCAACCAACAGAGTTGGAGATGCAGTGGATTCTTGAAGCAAATGCTTTATGTATAGTAGTTGAGATCTTGGCTGATTTCTAGGCTTTGCCATGATGGTCACTTCTTTGAAAATTTGGAAGCTAATTTAGACTCGTGGTAGTTCATGAGATCTTTATCTTTCTCTTCTCAAGATCTTTTCCATGATGGTCTCACTTCTTTGAGGATCTTAAGGCTAGTTTAGACTGGGTGTAGTTCACAAGAACTAGGAATCCATAATATCGGATGAGTTGTGCACATGTACACAACTTGGCACATATTAGGGTTAGAAAGAGAAAATTTTCATAAATACCATGAAATACATAAAGAAATAAATTTGAGAAAAATAATGAATAATAAAGAAGTCCCCATACGAATTAAAATTAAGCATGTGCATAGGTATGAAATTAAAATAAGTTTCCATATGAATTAAAATTAAACATGTGCATAGGTATGAAAGCATTGTCTAAGGTTAAATGGTGTAAGGGTGCAAAGCCTTAGGTTTAATTTAGCGTGTGAAATACAAAATTATGAGATAAGTTTTGAAACTAACTATAAACTCAAATCATGCATGAGAGAGAGTATTAACTTGATGTAAAGTCTAGATGCATGAGAAAGTGGTTAATTACATGAAAAGTGGTTGGTTGCATGCACTATAAGGTCTCAATGCATGAGAAAGTGGTTAATTACATGAAAAGTGGTTGGTTTCATGTGCTATAAGGTCTAGTTGCATTAGATTTTGTGGGCTACATCTATTAGTTAAGTAGGAGTATATTGTTAGTGCCCACCACCAGCCATCATTATCAAGCTAAAAAAAGGCCTCCTCCCCTTTGTTTTTCTAATGAGAAGTTCTTAGAAGTTAGAGAGTTCATTTTATATCAAAATCTGTGTGTAGACTAGATTTTGTACAAGTCTAGTGCATAGGGTGCCCATAAGGTCCTTTATCCACATCATTTTATATGCACTTGTTGGGGATTAATGTTGCACATTGGAGAGCTTAAAATTACACGAGTTGTTTTAGAGTAAAAAAGAGCATCACCATCAACTCTTTTAGCACCTCTATTAATCCCAAAGCTAGGCCATTGTTAACCCCATTTCGGGATTAACTTAGCATCTCTCCTATATGGAAGATAGCATCTCTCCTATATGGAAGATAGCACAATAAGTGTCATGAAATGGCACTCTAAATAATATAATTATGAGAATAGTTGGCTATGCCCATAAAACCATGTAATTTCTAAACATCTAGTTCATCTTTCATTAAGATTTGGGTGCCCAAGTGTGAATAAGGGACAGTTGTATAAATAAGATTATTCTCATAATACAAGACACAATCCCCCTTTGTGCTAATTGAATCTAGTCATATCTCCTTGCTCTCTTACTTTTCTATGGTGAGAGAGAGAGAGAGAGAGAGAGAGACATTCTTGGTACATGTTCGTTTCATCTTGTATCCTTGAGTGTGAGAGTAGAGAGGAGTGAATGTCCTTGTGTATGAAGAATGGCAACCTCATGGTGACAACTTAAGGAGGAGACAAGAGAGTCGTGCTAGCTATCCACTAGCAAAGCTTGGAGTGTCTACCAAGATATAAGCATATACATTATTAGCAAGTTCCCCCATGACAAGTTAAGGTGAGAATTTTCCATTGCATTAGGAGAGGGATGGTGTAGCCCAGTAACATTTTTGGTGTTGCTGCCAGGGAACATCTAGTCTTTTCTACTCTATTTGCACTCCCTGACATCTTCTTACAAGCCTCTTTTACCTTAATATGGATGTCTGAAGCTGTGTGATTGGTGGAGAAGAGAATATGTTGTGGCTAAGGTTATGCTGTGATGAAGAAAGAGAAAAAAGCAATAAAAAAGGATTATTTTACATTATTTGAGCATTTCAAGTTGTTATTTACATTGTTTGAAAGTACAAATTAAAAAAACAAGCATTTACATCAATGCTTGCATGGTGAGAGCTTCATAATCACTAGTAACTACTATGATTGTGCAGAAAACACTCTTTTTCCATTCTCTAAAATCTTGAAAAATTAAAAAAATAAAAGCCATTGATTCCATTGCTTGTTGCCATTGGAATATTCATGCTGCAAGGAATCAAACTAGACAATTTGAACTAGAAAAATTAACATTTGCAGCAGTGAAACATTGATTTTTGGTCAAAACCTATAAAATCACGCTGATGTGATTTTGTAAACTGCAAAATCATGGTTGTGATTTTCGTTCACAATGTGATTTTCTGACAAACTTATCAATTCTGTAATTTTTAGGATTACACATTAACTTTGCCCTATTTTGGAAAGATTATATCCTTATCCAATTGGCGATCACGGATAACGAATCACAAAGTTATTATTAATCATGTTTCTAACTGTCACATCATAAATCACGCTTGAAAAAGCACAGTCCATGATACTAATCACCTCTATGATTGACACATCATGTTCACAGTTAAGAATCATGCTCATGATTGACGATCACATTGTGATTACCACATCACCAAAAATCACGATGAATAAACTTCAATATTTGATAAGACAGACATCTAAAATAGTGGCTAGGAGTATCAAGGAACTCATTTGAACAATCTAACTCAAAACTAGATCCAAAAAGTAAGCTGAACTGACCCAAAAATCGTCAAAAATTGACCAAATTGATCTGGAAAATTCTAGAATCAGTTTGCTTGGTTAGAGGCTCACTTTTTCCTATAAATAGAATCCTCCCCCTTTGTAAAAGCTTAATGGTGTTTATGCAATGTTACTCTACTCCTGTCTTGAGCCATCTACATCATTGAATTTTTTAATAATTTAATTATTTTTAGCCTAATCCTCTAAAGTGAATTGGTGGCCACTATTGCTTCAAACAACACTAGAACCCTCAATCCCTCAAGCTAAAGGAGAGCTTACAAGCTCCATGTAAGCTAATTTTCTTACTTTGTTTACAAATTTTAATGAAAAATCTATGGTTTTCTTTATTTTTATGAATTGCAGATGATTGAATTAAATTCAAATGCTATTCCTTTGATGAAAGGGCCCACCCCTTCTCTTCTTTACATTATTCCAACCTTTCTCAATCCTAGAAAGATTAACTAAGTGATTAATTAAACTCTTCTTATTATTTACTCTCTTGAATTTAGAAAATTGTATAGATTAGAGTTCTATAATTCTAAATTGGGTTAATCAAGTTAATTATAGAAAGATAAAAATGAGAAATGGTCAACCATACAAAGAAGGTTATGGCAAAATTTTCTAAAATTTTGTGAAAAAGAAAGTTTATTTTTATGTTATTCCAAAAGAGTAATTCCCACCATTTTTACATCTAAAAGAAATATTCTAATTACTCCATGTACATATTCACCTATGAATATGCATGGATATCACTGATATTAATTATTAAATTTAATTTCTCTGCATAGAAAGATGCATAATGAAATTTTTTTTATTACAAAAGTGTTATTCTTATTAAATTTAATTTTTATGCATAGAAAGATGCATAAAGAAATTTTTTTATTATAAAAGTGTTATTCTTATTAAATTTGATTTCTATGCATAGAAAGATGCATAATGGAATTTTTTTTATTACAAAAGTGTTATTCTTATTAAATTTGATCCTTCTGCATAGAAAGATGCATTTAAAAAAAATTATTATAAAAGTGTTTTTCTTATTAAATTTGATTTCTATGCATAAAAAGATGCATAATGGAATTTTTTTTATTATAAAAGTGTTATTCTTATTAAATTTAATTTTATGCATAGAAAGATGCATAAAGGAATTTGTTTTCTTAAAAAAGCGTTATTCTTATAAAAATTGATTTTTATGCATAGAAAGATGAATAAAGAAATTTTTTATTATAAAAATATTATTCTTATTAAATTTAATTTCTATGCATAGAAAGATGCATAATAGAATTTTTTTTATTATAAAAGTGTTATTCTTATTAAATTTGATTTTATGCATAGAAAGATGCATAAAGGAATTTGTTTTATTAAAAAAGTGTTATTCTTATAAAAATTGATTTTTATGCATAGAAAGATGAATAAAGAAATTTTTTACTATAAAAATGTTATTCTTATTAAATTTGATTTCTATGCATAGAAAGATGCATAATGGAATTTTTTTATTATAAAAGTGTTATTCTTATTAAATTTGATTTTTATGCATAGAAAGATGCATAAATGAATTTTTTATTATAAAAGTGTTATTCTTATTAAATTTGATTTCTATGAATAGAAAGATGCATAATGGAATTTTTTTATTATAAAAGTGTTATTCTTATTAAATTTGATTTTTATGCATAGAAAGATGCATAATGGAATTTTTTTATTATAAAAGTGTTATTCTTATTAAATTTGATTTCTATGCATAGAAAGATGCATAATGAAATTTTTTTATTATAAAAGTGTTATTCTTATTAAACTTGATTTTTATGCATAGAAAGATGTATAAAGAAATTTTTTTATTAAAAAAGTATTATTCTTATAAAAATTAATTTTTATGCATAGAAAGATGCATAATGGAATTTGTTTTATTACAAAAGTGTTATTCTTACTAAATTTGATTTTTATGCATAGAAAGATGCATAAAGGAATTTTTTTATTATAAAAGTGTTATTCTTATTAAATTTGAATTTTATGCATAGAAAGATGCATAAATGAATTTTTTATTATAAAAGTGTTATTCTTATTAAATTTGATTTCTATGCATAGAAAGATGCATAATGGAATTTTTTTAATTACAAAAGTATTATTCTTATTAAATTTGATTTTTATGCATAGAAAGATGCATAATGAAATTTTTTATTATAAAAGTGTTATTCTTATTAAATTTGATTTCTATGCATAGAAAGATGCATAATGGAATTTGTTTTATTATAAAAGTGTTATTCTTATTAAACTTGATTTTTATGCTTAAAAAGATGCATTAAAAAAGCGTTATTCCTATAAAAATTAATTTTTATACATAGAAAGATGCATAATGAATTTTTTTTATTACAAAAGTGTTATTCTTATTAAATTTAATTTTTATGCATAGAAAGATGCATAAAGGATTTTTTTAATTATAAAAGTGTTATTCTTATTAAATTTGATTTCTATGCATAGAAAGATGCATAATGGAATTTTTTATTATAAAAGTGTTATTGTTATAAATTTAATTTTTATGCATAGAAAGATGCATTAAGAAAATTTTTATTAAAAAAGCGTTATTCTTATAGAAATTGATTTTTATGCATAGAAAGATGCATAAAGGAATTTTTTATTATAAAAGTGTTATTCTTATTAAATTTGATTTCTATGCATAGAAAGATGCATCATAGAATTTTTTTTAATTCTAAAAGTGTTATTCTTATTAAATTTGATTTTTATGCATAGAAAGATGCATAAAGAAATTTTTTTATTAAAAAATCATTATTCTTATCAAAATTGATTTCTATGCATAGAAAGATGCATAAAGGAATTTTTTTATTATAAAAGTGTTATTCTTATTAAATTTGATTTCTATGCATAGAAAGATGCATAATGGAATTTTTTTATTACAAAAGTGTTATTCTTATTAAATTTGATTTTTATGCATAGAAAGATGCATAAAGGATTTTTTTTATTATAAAAGTGTTATTCTTATTAAATTTGATTTTTATGCATAGAAAGATGCATAAAGGAATTTTTTTATTATAAAAGTGTTATTCTTATTAAATTTGATTTTTATGCATAGAAAGATGCATAAAGGAATTTTTTTATTATAAAAGCGATGTGGATTAAATAATGTGGATTGATGTGGAACAATGTGGAAAGTCGAGAGTTCGTTATAGAAACTGTTTTTAAATGATTGTTTTATGTCAAGAATGCTGGGGAAGCATTTTGATCGTCTTGTGAATGAGGTCGTGGAGACCTACCTGATAAAGTTGCAACATCTGACGGAGAGTCAATGGAGGACATCTCGCGTAGCAAGGTTGAGGTCTTGACCAGCCTCGATTTGATTTAAATGGTGAGCTTCTGGTACGGTGGGTGATGGACCAAGGAAGCGAACTATGAGTGAAGCACTAGGTGACCTGCAAAGGATCCTAGAGGGTGCTGACCATACAATGCTCGGGCTCTGGGTCACCAAAGATACCACTTATGGGTTCGGTGAGATCAGTTCAGTTAATTAAGACTCTTGACTACGTTAGAGTAAATTTATCCTAGAGGAATCGCCCATGCTTTCCGGGCGAGGGAAGTTTTTCCGGGATTGGTTTTGGAAAAACCGATGGATTAGCCTCTTGTTCGGATATCCGTGGGCGAGGAGGAGTTAGGTACTCAACGAGCACCACAAAGAACAACACCAGTCAAGCCCAATCATGTGGCGAGACTAATATTAAAATTTTCAAGTAATGGCAATGCTATACAATACTTAGAGATATTTGAGTTGGTGTGTAAGACTTGTGGACCGATCACTGAATGACCAAACAAAAATATTTGCATTTTCATGCCTTACACTATAAGGGAAGGCACATCAATGGTATCGATCGCTTAAGCTAGAAGACATGATTACTTTCACACACGACTTAAGAGTGTGTTCATATCTAGTTTTTCACAGAGAGGAGACAAGTGGAGCCCTGTTGCTCAATTGTATAACATCAAGAAGCAAGAGGAGCATGAGTCGATGAGGGATTATATCTCTCGTCTGTAAAACCTAATCTCAAGGTGTAAACCTAGAGAAAGGTTGACAAATGAGCAATTGCTACCATGCTTTCGTCATACAAGAGTAAGGGATACTAAGATGCATGACTATTTGTTGTTGGTTTAGCATGCTTAAGTTACCCAATAACCTAATGATACCAAATTTGTCACTACAGTAGCTCCATTGCATGCGTTGGGCCAAATAAGCATGACAATCTCAAAGAGATGTATAAAGGATATGACTCTAGATGAGCTAAGCACACCACTCTCCTAGATAAGATAAAGCTAAAAGAGGCAAAGGATACACACACGAAGTAACATTTATACCCATGACAAGAGTTGGTTTAGTGCTGGAAAAATCACACGAGCACTGATTGTCTCAGTTAAGGCCGTAAAAAATCACATGAGGCCTTGCTCATTGATGTATTACATGCAATGTATGCAACTTGGAGATCATGATACACCACCTGGGCAAGGACTTGCACCAAGGGAAAATATGTCAAACGTGCAAAACCAACCGAGGCAAATGTATAGAGTACCCAAAGTACCTATATCACTGCATGTTCTACAACCATAACCATCAGCTTCTTGCATAACACGAGTTAATAAAATGATCATTGACGAGGTGCTAGATGAAGGAGAATATGCATAGGAGCCTCGACTAAATATGGAAGAGATAGATGAAAATTGGGAGGTAACCCAGATTATTTTCTAATGTAAGAAAATTCACCAATACTAGTATTCCAAGCTACAGCACAACAGGATATTAATACCACAACAACGAGAGCCCCAGCTACAATGTTATCACTATCAAAGGACCTCCCCAAGTGGCTGAGTGTCCTCATAAGATCAATGTAGTAAACTCGCAAACTACTCAAGTCAACACACAACCTGGGTTGAGTTGTGTAAAATGCAAAATTGATCATCTTATCAAGAACAATGACATAGGAGAGCCTTCAACGACCACCAATCCAACCACGAGACTCCAAATGATTGGGGTGCAATCTAGGGTAGTGACAACACCACTCAATGTCATAACTCATGCACAAGAATTAAGGACCCTAGAAGTCAAGGAAAATCATTTTCTAAGTTTTCTACATGAATAACAGGAAGGAGAAGATGAGAAAAGAAGGTGGGATCAAGAGACTCTGCAGTAGTAATTCAAGATGGTTTGGATGAGGGACAGTTGAAACCGCATCCACTGAGTCGAGATAAAAGGAAACAACACCTTCCAGGAGAAGGTGTTGAGACAAGAAAAGGTGAGGAAGTAACACAAAAGGAAACCAAACTAGTTGAAGAACCCTATGTTGAGGGGAGTGGGTGAATACCCAAATGTTCGGAAGGAGACTGAAAAGCTAGAAGTTGCACAAGCCTTAGTTTGGGAAAGTCAGAATGTGATTGATGAACGGCACAAGCTAGTCAAGCACCCAAGGAACAACCTTTTTTCACGGATGTTTAATGAAGTAATATCCTCTTTATGACTCAGTAAATCCTATGTTAGACAACTACATCAACGAGATTGGAAGAAATCGAGCACCCAAGGATGTGGTTGGGCTATTCGCATTTCTTTCTACATAAATCAAGATGCCAATTATGAAACCTAGCTAGGAGAAAATCCCATACTACTATGGAATAACCGGGAACATTAGGTGGAAGGCTAAATGCAGTCAATCCTCCAACTGACAAAGAAATACCTTTGACTCTCAGAAACAATGTAGATATAGAGGAAGGGGGGGATAACCTACCCGAACTTCTCCAAATCTCAATTAACCAAATGGGAAAGTACTACAAGAGGAGTACAAGAGTGATGACACAAATGCAACACTTCCAGTGGTGTACAAGGGTTATTGTCATGAACCTATAGCATACATGTAAATGGGCCCATGGGTAAAACACCATAAATAGGGCCTTGGGCACATGGATAGGACCTTTTGTCATTTTACTAATCTTGGACATTCCATTGTACCTTTGGCTCCTACTATGGAGATGGCCATCTATGGTCAAGGCTCATGGATAGCTTTTAAGCCATCTTCTTGGTGAGAGGTTAACACACTTAGGCCATTGTGTATCTTTCTCTTTGCTACATACACATATGGATTCTCTCTCTTGTTCATATTTGGCTATGATGCTTGGAAATACTAATTTCATGTGTAATGGATACTAGAATTCATCTTTCATGTGTTTGATTTCATCTTTAACTCTAGATCCATTCCATTTGGTATCAAAGCCTTGATTTTAATCCACTTTCAAGGTTTTTGGTGCATGAGATTGGTATTTCTTGATGGATTTCTAAAAATTTTTGGATTCTTGAAGGTTTTTGTGCTTAATCTTGATTAATTTTTTATTAATCTTGTGGGAATAGTGGGGTTGAGGCTTGCTTCTATGGATTTTGAAGTAATTTTGGAAAGATTTATTCAATTTGGACCAAATTTTGGAGTAGGTAGACCAAAATTGGAAAAAAATTTAAATTAATCACTTGTTAATCACTCTGTTAATGATGATTATGAGTTTGTGGTTCTCCCTAAATCTTTCCATCACCACTGCTCCTAAATCTTACACCGTTTTGATTCAATTTCTTGGGGCTTTGATAGAGCTTGATGGGAGGATTAAGATGAGCACCACTTTATGTGAGGATTTCTGAAAATTTCTGCACATTTATTTTCTTCTTCCTCATTTTCATGAAAACCTTAGGAAGGGCAACCATTAGACCTTTCTTGAAACATTCTTAGAGCATTCTTCTTCTTCTCTAGTATGTGATTCTCCATGATTGCTTCCTGCTTCTCCTTGGTCGTTTTTGCTAGGGTTTGGTTTGGGGGAAGAGATATGGCTATGGCAGTGATTCGAATCGCCAGCCCTAAGCACGTCTAGCAGCGATTCGAATCGGCCATAGAAAACACATCATTCGATTTGAATCGCCCGTTTTTGCAAGTACATCTAGGAGCGATTCGAATCAACCATTTTGCAAGCTGGAGGCTGCTTGAATCGACGATTTCGTGAACTGAGGGGCTGCTCAGAGATGAGATAATGCGGGTAAGGCCGAGCGGCTCTGGCCATGTGCACGATGAAGGAAAATGGCCGTGAGTGAAGGGAGCGCAAACGCGACCTGATGATCTGCAAAAGCAACCTGAAGTGCAATCTGGTGTTTTTTGCTGTAAATTCTCAAAGCGCCATCGCTATGCTGGAAGAAGATTGCTGTTGATCTACAGTGTGTGAGCTACACGACTTCGGGTTCGGAGTAGGCTTCCAAGCTGATTTGGCCGACTTTGGAGGAGATTTGGTCGGAGGCATACTTGACTGGTTTGCCAGTCAATTTGGGTGCTTTTGGAGGAGATTTGGCCAGTTGGTAGACAGTTTTGAAGCACTCTTGGCCGGTCTTATCCATGCTATGGGACATGCATATGAGATGGTGTAGAGATTGACTCACATGCTCTTGATGGTTATGATGGATGTGATTCTATGCATTGGAAGGGTTATGGAACTCATGAATGAGCTCTTGGCACCAATCTTGCATTGATATGATATATATTCTCATATCTTTCAGCATTGCTAAGGGTATTGGATGGCATTGAGCCACTTATAGCTATCTCAATGCTATGTGGAGTCACATGGAGTGTTGGGCATGCATATGAGAATGTGAATTGAGCTATTGATCTTGCTTACCGCGCCTCACATGCTATTATTATGGTGATTGGAGTGGAGTGGTTTTGTTGGATGGATGGAAGATTCTTGGGATTTGATCCAAAAGCATGAGTCCATGCTCTTTGGTTGTAACGAATGATTTGTAATAAAAGCGCATGAGTTATGCTATGTGGTTTTACTTCAAATTGGGATTAATTTTAAAGTGATATTAGAATGTAAAAATTGAGAAATAGTAAGCCATACAAAGGATGTTATGGCAAAATTTTCTTGAATTTTATGAAAAATAAAGTTTATTTTTATGTTATTCGAGGGAAAATCCCCACCATTTGTGCATTCTAAAAGAAATATTTTTATTTACTCCGTGTACATATTCACCTATGAATATGCATGGATATCATTGATATTAATTATTAAAATGAATTTCTATACATAGAAAGATGCATATTGGAAATCTTTTATTATAAAAGTGTTGTTTCCATTAAATTTAAATTCTATGCATAGAAAGATGCATAATAGAATTTTTTATTATAAAAGTGTTATTTTCATTAGATTTATGTGTTTGATTTCATCTTTAACTCTAGATCCATTCTAGTTATCAAGCTCTTGGAGATCCTAGACGGGGGGGCAAGAGTGAAAATCATCACAAAACATGTTGGAAAAAATGGGAAAAGACAATCTTATATCGGCGGATGAACCTCATTCTACAACCTACAGGAGTTCTACAGAACTTGAAGATGAAAGTCTTTTCTTTTTGCTACTTCCATACATTTAGAGTGATGAATTTTACCAAACATGCGGATTCATATGATGTGATTGTTGGAAGACCTTTTATGAGAAGCACCAAACTGGTACACGATTGAGCCACACATCACATCTATCCACGGGATGGATTCACAAATCCTGAAAGTGGATGTGCGAACTTGGAAGACACATCCCATGGATGGGGGGTTGTTTGGAATTGAAAAAACAACAAAGTGAACTATCTTATTTGCAACTATGTATAACCAATAAACCTCTTAGAGAACGTTCATCTTATATGCTTCTCTTTCGAATGATATTTTTGCGAGAATCGGATGCATGTATTAGCCACAATAAATGTCATGGAAAAAATTGAGACAAAGTTTATGAAACCTAATGAGAAAGAGGAAGTGCCAATCATCACCACAATATGGATGCTAGAACCCTCAGTTTGATGATGAACCAATCTAAGGAAATCTCTTCGGAAGAGTAGGAATCTGAGTCTGATTAAGAGAAAGAAGCCTTGTTTTCAGCCGCCGCAAGGTTGAAATTTTGAAAATGGATGAAGAAGAAATGTTACCAACAAGCAAACCGTGAGATTCTTAAAAAAGGACCCACATATACACAATGGCTAAGATACATCGAAGCCATTGAAGTTCATGAGGAATTTTCTAAAAATTGGGGGAGGATTAATCCAGATAATGTTACAAACCCCATGGGAGCCATAAATTATCCAGGATCCCCCTGAACTCATAAGATCAACGAAGGAAGCACAACAAAGCTTTGGCTGATGCGAAATGAGAGGCAAAAAGAGTTTTAGCAAGAAGGAAGGAGAATTATGAGGAGCCCAATTTGTGATGACAAAAGGTTCCCAGCCATTTCAAATCCTTTGATGTGGATGAGAGGAAAGTATTTCACCTACATGCACAACATCTAAGTGGTAATCAAACAATATCCTCATGTGATGGACTTGTAGAGGTTAAAGAGGTGAATATTATTGATAGCTCTATTATAAAAGAATTTAAGGATTTGCTTGGAGTTATAAGGACATGAAGGGAGTGCTACCGAAAGTGGTGCAACACACCATTCCTGTCATGGAAGGTTCGAGGGCCAGCGGGTAAAGCAGTGTCCCTACCGAATGAATCCAAAATATTCAGCAATTCTAAAGAAGGAAATTGATAAACTCATTATTGCGGATTTACGAAATTGAGCATGCGGGTTAGGTATCACCAATTGTGATCGTACCCATCAAGAAAAGCAGAAAACTTTGAGTGTGCGTTGACGTGAAGAAGGTGAATGTGGTAACCTGCCGCCCTAATCATTACCCATTGCCATATACAAAGCACATGCTAGAAAGGGTGGGGTAGGTGTAAAAGCCTATAGTTTCTTGGACGAGTTCTTAGGATACAAGCAAGTATCCATTGCGCCTGAGGGCCAACATAAACCTACTTTCACCACCACATGGGAAACTTTTGATATAGGGCCATGCCATTTGGATTGAATAACACTCCCACAACCTTCCAGAGATTAATGAGCAGCATAGCCTTTAAGGATTACCTATAGAAATGGCTGGAGGTATTTATTGATGATCTTTGTGTACATTTGCAATGGTTGGACCATTTAGCTTGCCTAAAAAAGGTGTTTGAGAGGTGTTGATTGTATCACATATCCTTAAACCCTTTCAAATGTGAATTTTAGGTAAAACATAGAGTAATATTGGGGCATATTATGTCTAAAAATGGGATCTCCACATATGATAGTAAGGTAAAACTCATCCTAGAACTAACACCAACTACAAGGGAGAAAAACAATTTATGGGACATGTCAGCTATTATCGGAGGTATATCATTTTGTATGCTGATGTTGCCATGCCATTGTATAAGATTTTGATTGTCTTTGAATGGAAAAAAAGAGTGTCAACAGGCATACGATGAATTAAAGAGGGCATTAGCCAGTGTGCCCATCTTGAGACTACCGAATTGGGACCTCATGCTCCATGTGCATATCGATGCATCAAATTTCACAATTGGGTGTGTTTTAGTACAACCAAGGGAGCATAAATTGGATTACCCAATATTATTCAACAAGTTGATAGCTCAATGAAGCACATAGGTGTATGCGGTGAAAAAGTACAGACACTATGTGTTGGCAAATAATTTCATTGTCTTTGTGGATCATCAAGCTTTGTTGTATCTAGTCAACAAGTCTTGCAGGTCAGTCCGAATTACATGTTGGTTGTTGCTATTGATGGAGTTTAACTTTACAGTCAGAGAATGAGAAAAGGATCATAACATGTACTGGTAGACCATATCTTGCAAGGATACCTACAAGGAAGCTCCCACTGGTGTTGATGATGAATTACCAGATGTTTCTCTATCAAAATTAGATCTAGTACTGAAATGGGAGTAAAGAAATCTCTGAGTATCTCGCCTATGGGTTTCCACAGAACAAGCCATTAAACAAGGATAAACAAGGATAGGATGATGACCTATTAAATTAGCCACACCTTATTAGTTAATTATTGCCAGTTAATTATATAAGTTACATAAAAATCACATGTTGAGATAATGTGTCAAGGAGGATGAATTCCTGACCATCTTGGAGGAGGCTCAAAGTGGAATCACTAAAGGACACTTTGCTGGCAAAGTAATGACAAGCAAAATCTTGCAAGTTTGGTTATGATGGTGGCCAACTATTAGTGATGCCATAGAATTTGTCAAACACTATGATGAATGTCAGCACTTTAACATTCCCCATAACAAGACAAAATGCCTTTGATGTCAGTCATTTTGTGAAAAAACCCTTTGAGAAATGGGGAATAGATTTTGTTGGACCCATTAGCCCCCAGCTGGGTACATAATTGTGGCTACTTACTATTTCACAAAATGGGCAGAAGCAAAAGCTACTCAAAAGGTAGATGCTCATACAAATGCTAAATTTCTATATGAGCACATCATATCCAAATTTGAGTGTCCTTGGAGCTAGTTAATGATAAGGGCTCCCATTTTATTCAATGAGGTCATTAAGCACCTATTGTGATAAGATTTATGGTGATACACTATAATTCATCGCCCTACTACCCTAAATGGGCAAGAAAAAAGTATGAATAAAGTCCTTTGTGGGTATCTTAACCAAAACTATGGAAGCTATCAAAAATGATTGGGAACATAGCCAACATATACAATGTGGTTCTATAAGACCTCCTATAAGATAGCCACAGGATAAACTCCTTTTTAGCTCACCTAAGGAATTGAGGCAGTGATGCCTATGGAATATTTGGTGCCCAGCTTGAGGGTAGCTATCAAATAATGTCTAAGCGAGAATGCTCTAGCTAAAAGATTGGTCAAACTAGAAAAGCTTCATGAGAGTTAAGAGTAACTACATGTCATGATCGTAGAAAGCTCAAATGCAAATCGTGGATTGACCACAACTTGAAATCTAAAGAGCTCCAGGAAGGCAACCTAGTACTTATGTAGAGGGTTGGTTCTTCCAAGCAAAGAATATTGAAATACCAAGGGTTAGTACTTATGTAGAGGGTTGGTTCTTCCAAGCAAAAAATATTAAAATACCAAGGGTTAGGGCCATTCACAATTGCGAAACTCACCCCCCAAGGTGAGACTATTGATGGCATTGAGATGCAAGGCTCCAAAAATGGTAGCAAACTTAAGAAATACTTTGGGCCCTTAACCCAAGACATGTTGGAACAAGCACGCAAAAAGAAGCAATAAAATTTGAGACAAGAAAGGCTCAAAAAATAATCACAAACAGAATCAAAGCCACATCAGCTAGAGTTAAAAGTGTGAATGCAGGAACCATAAGAGCTTTTGGATGTTCAAAAGTTAATGTTTTTACCAGAAATAATCCTTAGTCATGCCTACATGTGCTTTAGAAGATGAAATGTTACTTGAACAAAGTTGGATCTCTATTGTAACTTGAGAAGTCAATTGTTGGGAGCAAAGGATTATCCACTTGTCATTTGGGGCTACAAATATACATTACCGTTATGCTGGCCACTATCGCAAATTTGAGCAACCAAGGCCAACCACAATGCTACTATGCCTTCCTACACTGGAGACACCACAAGTATCCTAGAAGGAGAAAATAAGTGTGGTAGGAAGAGGCTTGAATTTGACTCCATAGCGCAATTCTAAGCAGTAGTAGCCTCATGTTCAGTGCTATTGGGTTCCCAAAAAACTATTAAAAGAACGGGGATATTATGAAGTGAATAGGAAAATATGGCTAGCCAATGTGATTGTAGACCAGTAGTACCAGCTATGGAGGGCGGAAGACGTCCATAGCTATGGATGAGAGAGAGAGAGAGAGAGAGAGAGAGAGAGAGAGAGAGAGAGAGAGAGAGATGTAATAAAGCTCAAAGGAGAGAGATAGTGAGATTGTGCAACTCAATGATTTTAGATTTGATGGATGTGTGAATCCTTCACCATGTACATTGCTTTTGTAGGCATAAAGCCTTATCTTTGACCCATTCACACATAATAGGACAATGACACATGGCATGGCCTATGACATTACTACTTACTACATGCAAATATAATATCCAGTCTTTAGAGGCTGTTCACACACATAACACATACATAAGCAAGACCTTGATACCAACAATCCCCCCCTCAAGGGATTGCCTCATACTGTGTCAAGGATAAATCTAGGCTCATGGCTCTAGTTTCTCATGTTGAGATATCGAGCTCAACTAGTGCTATGGAGGACATTGATGAACCACCTGGGTGATAGCTTCCGCACTTACGTCACTAGCATGGTTGGTGCGATTATGGTTAATATGCCGCCAGTGGATGATAGCCTGTGTGACAACCACTTTGGAGTACTAGAGTTATGGCATAGTTATAGAGCCAGGTCATATAGTCGAGTTCACACTATCAATTAACCATTTTGTATGTTTTCGTAGGAGAGTACTTTCCCTTTATGTATGTACTCTTACCTTTTAGTTATATGGTTGTTAGAGAAGAGAAGAAGATAGAAGAAAATTTAGCCATCCATCTCTCTTGTGTCTTGCACTCTTTTGTGTGAGTGTGTTTGCTTGTAAGGGAACTCAATCTCTCTCTCTCTCCCCCACAGTCTCTTTATAGTATCAGAGCTCCGATTTATGTGAAAGCTAAGGAGGAAAGCAAGAGGCATGAACAAGCAAGAGGCATGAACAAGCAAGGAAGGAAGCCGTACACAAGTAAGAGCATCACTGTCTCTTTCTCTTCTTGGTTTAGGTACAACACCCCTCGGTAGCTTTGGGAGCTACACATCTCCAATTGAGGAGCTATCTTTGTAGGCTTGGAGATGCATGTGTGATATGAAGTACTTTGTATTGAGGTTTTTTTGGTCAAAATTGCATTTTTAGCACGTCTCGGTCTCCATTCTATCATTGCAAGGTATTTTCAGGAAGTTCTGTCTGAGAATTGACTCTAGTCAAAATATGGTTATTGTAGTGCAACAGTGTATTTTGGGAGTGTAGATAGTGTTTGCACATATATTATTGACATTGGGTGTATGTACATGTACTTTGGTCAGATCTGGTGACCTACAGGTTATATTGAAGTACCGCTACAGTAGCACAGTAAATACTGATGTGTTATAGGCTGCATACAGAAATTGTATGTTACAATTTTTTTATTGTTATAAGAAAACATGTCTGGTGACAGAATCAATTAGATTGTTAGTGAGAAGCTGGACAAGAACAACTTCCATGCTTGGAATTTCAAAATGACCAATTTCCTTATGGGTAAAGGATTTTGGGACTGTCGAAAGAGACAATGAGGAGCCTCCTGAGTTGTCTGAAAAGAGAATGCCACTCCAACAAACATAAAGGCATTTAAAGATTGGAACCAGGGTGCAAGGAAAGTCATGTATTAGCTTTCAATTAGTGGCACAGACATGATGACAGAACACATACAGGATGCCAACACTCTAGCAATTGCGTGGTAGAATCTGATGCAGATGTTCCAGACCAACATAAAGGTAAGAAAATTTCAGCTAAAGCAAGAGCTGCATACTGTGGGGAAAAGAAAATCATGTTAAGGGCATTGTTGAATGCCTTGGGTCTATCAATGTATTGGTGGAAGATGATGACTTTGGTAAGTGTTTGTTTTTGAATAGGCTTGGCAACAAAGAGTACAAGCCATTCAAGACCTCAATTGCAGTCAGGGAGAATATTCCTAATTTTCAGAACTTGGTGTCTATGCTGATCATAGAAGAAAAGTCTTTAGGTGAGAACTCTTCTTCACACAAAGTAAGAACACATCATAACATGCCTTCTAATTTAGGTAGAGGTAGAGGTAGAGGTAGAGGTAGAGGTCGTGGTCAAGGGCAAGGTGGCAGCCAACAAGGAAATCAGAATTTTGGACAACAATAGTCCAATTATTCACAACAACAATCAT
Organism: Cibotium barometz; assembly: GCF_041138505.1. Taxonomy (NCBI): domain Eukaryota; kingdom Viridiplantae; phylum Streptophyta; class Polypodiopsida; order Cyatheales; family Cibotiaceae; genus Cibotium; species Cibotium barometz. The sequence goes on from NC_141062.1 coordinate 53,421,342, forward strand.
GCACAGGTGGAAGAGGCTAGTCTAGAGGCACAGGGAGCCAAAGAGGCCAAGGTGGTTGGCAAAGAAATCATAATGCAAATATCTTATAGTGCTATTATTGTGGAAAACCAGGGCACATGGCAAAGGATTGCTATAAAAAGCAAAATGGCATTAAAAGTGGAAAGTTAGAGCAAGGAAACTATGCATCATCTAGTAAACAGGGAGGTGATGGCAAAAGTGAGTAACTGTTTGTGATGAAGCACATGCTCAGTTCCATAACAAGAGACGTGTCAAGATCTCAAGATACATGGTATATGGATTATGGTGCCTCTAATCACATGACTCAGCATGACTAGTCATGTTGAGTGGTTTAGAGACATGCAAAAAATGGAAAAATGAGGTTATGTAGAAATAAGTGATAATACTGTGCATCCCATTGCGTATGTTGGTAAAGTGCCATTGTCTACGCATGATGGTAAAATGAAGTACTTGGCAGATGTACTTCATGTTCTAAATATTACAAAGTACCTTGTTTCTGTTGGACAGATGATTGAGCAGGGTCTACAAGTGAGGTTTAATCCTCAAGGATGTTTTGTGGAAGACTTCAAAAATCACTTTCGCTTGGTTTCAAAGGGTAACAGAAATGGCAGGATGTTTACTTTAGATGTGAACATGCCAGAAGTAAAGGCAACTATGTTTGCGCGTGGAACAGGTCTCATTGCAAATAGTGATATATGTCACAAGCGCATTGGTCATGTGAATATACAGTGAATGAAGTCTATGCAGGCCCAAAATATTGTTGCAGGTTTGCCAGTTTAAGGTTGATGGTATATACAAAGTATGTGAAGCATGCCAGCTTGGTAAGCAGACCAGACATACTTTCCCACATGAAAAGCATGTCAATGTAAGACCTGTAGATGTCATACTGTAAGATTCCTCCCCCAACCCCTTTTTGATGTCTAGTATCTTCCCCTGTAATCAACCCTCTTCAGAAATATAAAGACCCTGTTGCTAACTATTTTAGCCTAGAGAGAGAAAAATTATTCTAGAGAGAGAATATTCAGATTTTGAATATTTTTGGATAGAAAAATATCTCTTATAATTCAGATGAGTTCCCCTGAAACAGAAATTCAAAAAGAATTTTCCAATGTGCAATTGGAATTAATTGGAAATAGGTATAAAGAACCTTAGTCTAAGGGTCTAGATTTTCAGAAATCTTTAGACTATGGTCCAATTAAGGTTCCTATGGACCAATAGCATCAATCCATGTGTAGGGAGGAGATAAATCCAACTTGTAAAAAGAAAATACCCAAAAATGAGTAAATGCTCACATGAGGTGAAGAGTTGAAAATGTACAAGGTTTATTAGTAAAAAATTATGAGCAATATTAAAAGTATGACATATGTAAGGAAGAGGAGTTCTTTAAAGGAGGTGCATATTTCACATAAGATGAAGAGTTGAAAATGTACAAGGTTTATTAGTAAAAAATTATGAGCAATATTAAAAGTATGACATATGTAAGGAAGAGGAGTTCTTTAAAGGAGGTGCATATTTCACATAAGATGAAGAGTTGAAAATGTACAAGGTTTATTAGTAAAGAATTATGAGCAATATTAAAAGTATGACATATGTAAGGAAGGGGAGTTCTTTAAAGGAGGTGCATATTTCACATAAGATGAAGAGTTGAAAATGTACAAGGTTTATTAGTAAAAAACTATGAGCAATATTAAAAATATGACATATGTAAGGAAGGGGAGTTCTTTAAAGGAGGTGCATATTTCACATGCTTGAATGAGTTTTAAACTCATAAAAATTGAGATATTTCATCTCTCCTCTCTCCTCATTCAAGTCTAGTTCCAAAAAGTTAGCTTAACTGACCTAAAAATGGTCAAATATTGACCAAACTGATTTAGAAAATTCTAGAATCAGTTTGTTTGGTTAGGAGCTCAATTCTTCCTATAAATAGAAGCCTCAACCTTGTTGAAAAATATATAGTGTTTATGCATCGTTACTCTACTCCACCTAAGCCAAGAACTGTGAATTCATTTAATAATTCACTAGTTTTTGGAGCTTCCCTCTTTCTTCAATCCCCATTAGTGGCTCCATCAACATACTTAACCAATTGATTGGTTGGGGGCCTCTACCGTGAACAAAGAATCAAGCAAGTTGTAAGGTAATTAGTGAATATTCATCTTTCTATAATTCCTCAATGTTTCTCTCTTCTCAACCCCTCTCAAGCTTGAGAAGTTTAATTGGTATGGTTTTTTTTAAATGCTATTGAAGTTTGAATAGTAGTGAAGAGTTACATAATTTAATAAATGCTATTGAAGTTAATTTTCATTTATGTTTAAATTCTAATGATTCTTATGTAAATTCTCTCTCTCACTCAAGAAATGGTCATACTCATGACCCATTCTCAATCCAAATCAAGCTTTTCATAAAGCTTTTCCTTAACCCAAGATTAAGCTATGCTTGAGGCCAAATTAATGGCTTTTTCTTATGCTTTTAGTTTATGTATATTGATGATTCAATCCATTATGGATTAAGGATCCAATTAGAGAATCATTTTAATTATTTTCTTAATGATAAGCTTTATCCCTTAGAAAAATTGAGATTTATCAGTCATAGCAGCGGAGCTATGGCAAAATTTTTATAAAAATTATGCATAAAAAATTTTCATTCAAAGCATAAAAAGAGGACTTCCTACCATATTCTAGGAATCATCATCCTAGATTAATTGAAAGAATTTCATTATAATCATGGAGAAATTAAATTTTAATATTATGCATAAAGGATAAATTTTTATATCAAAAGTGTTATTTTTACCATTTTTATTTTCATGCATAGAAGTATGCATAATGGATAAATTTTTATATCAAAAGTGTTACTTTTATCATTTTTACTTTCATGCATAGAAGTATGCATAAAGGATAAATTTTTATATCAAAAGTGTTATTTTTACCATTTTTATTTTCATGCATAGAAGTATGCATAATGGATAAATTTTTATATCAAAAGTGTTACTTTTATCATTTTTACTTTCATGCATAGAAGTATGCATAAAGGATAAATTTTTATATCAAAAGTGTTATTTTTACCATTTTTATTTTCATGCATAGAAGTATGCATAATGGATAAATTTTTATATCAAAAGTGTTACTTTTATCATTTTTATTTCTTACATAAAAGTATGCATAAAAGAAAATTTTTATATCAAAAGTGTTACTTTTATCATTTTTAATTTTCATGCATAGAAGTATGCATAAAGGAAAATTTTTGTATCAAAAGTGTTACTTTTATCATTTTTAATTTTCATACATAGAAGTATGCATAAAGGAAAAAATTTTATATCAAAAGTGTTACTTTTATCATATTGGATTTCATGCATATAGGTATGCATAAAAGATATTCTTTTTATACTAAAAGTATGATTTTCCTCATAAATGGATTTTATGCTTAACTTAGATGCATAAGAGAAATTCTTTTATTCTAAAAGTATAATTCCCTACCAAATTGAAATCATGCATAAGAAGATGCATAAAAGATTGATTTTAATTTCGAAAGTGTTAGTCTCCCTAAATGGAATTTATGTATAAATAAATGTGTAGAGAAATCTTATATCAAATAAAAGAATTCTTTTAAAAAAAAAAGATATGAAATGTGATAAGATGTGATAAGAGGTGTATGAGATGTGATAAGAATTGATAAGATACGTATGGAAAGTGATAGGATGTGATAAGAGGTGTGATAAGATGCTTATGAAATAAGTTAGGATGTGATAAGATGAATTAAGATGTGTATGGGGGGATGAGGTAAGAAGTGTATGTGATAGGATAAGATGTATATGGGTTGTGATAGGGCGAGAATGGATGTGATGTAAAAGATTAGATGTGAAGGTATATGGGGTTATATAAATGGGAATGTGAAAATGGATGTATGTATGTGGATGTGTGGATATGGAGATGGGAGTGTGGATGTATGAACATGAAAATGGATATATGCATGAAGATGTATATGCATAGATGTAAATGTGGATGTAGATGTGGATGTATAGATGTGAATGTGGAATGTGGATGTGGATGTATGTATGTATGTGGATGTAGATGTGGATGTATGGATGTGTATGTATGAATGTGGATATGGGATGTGGATGTATAAATGAGGATGTGAAAATGGAGGTAAGCATGTAGATGTGGATGCATGTATGTGAATGTGGAATGTGGATGTATAGATGTGGATGTATGGGAATGTGGATGTGGATGTATGTGAATGTGAATGTAGATGTGAATGTGGAATGTGGATGTATAGATGTGGATGTATGGGAATGTGGATGTGGATGTATGTGAATGTGAATGTAGATGTGGATGTATAGATGTGAATGTGGAATGTGGATGTGGATGTATGTATGTATGTGGATGTAGATGTGGATGTATGGATGTGTATGTATGAATGTGGATATGGGATGTGGATGTATAAATGAGGATGTGAAAATGGAGGTAAGCATGTAGATGTGGATGCATGGATGTGAATGTGGATGTGGATGTGGATGTGGATATGGATGTGTATGTATGAATGTGGATATGGGATGTGGATGTATAAATGAGGATGTGAAAATGGAGATAAGCATGTAGATGTGGATGTATGGATGTGAATGTGGATGTGGATGTGGATGTATGGATGTGGATATGGATGTGAATATATGATATGTGATGTGAAGGAATCTGAAGTGAAGAGATGGAAAAGGAGGTGATTGGATGAGTACACATATACATGGAATGTGGAATAAGTAATGTGGATTAATGAGGGATAATGTGAAAAAATGAGAGTTAATATAGAAACTGTATTTGTAAACTGTTTGTAAATGCTGTTTGTAAATGGCTGTTTTATGTCAAGAATGCTGGGGAAGCATTTTGACCGTCTTGTGATTAAGGTCGTGGAGACCTAACTGATAAAGTTGCAACTGCTGACGGAGAGTCAATGGAGGACGTCTCGCGTAGCAAGGTCGACCGAGGTCTTGACCAGCCTCGGTTCGATTAAAATGGTGAGCTTCCGGTACGGTGGATGAGGGACCAAGGAAGCGGCCTATGAGTGAAGCGCTAGGTCACCTGCGAAGGATCCTAGAGGGTGCTGACCATACGGTGCTCGGGCTCTGGGTCGCCTAGGATACCCACGCGTGCGTCGAGGAAGATATTGGAACAAGGAGTAAGAGTTGTTTTGTGAAACCGGGCATGGATCTGGTTGACTGACCTTGCTGGTCCTCAACGGATGAGTCCATGGCTCTTTTATATGGATCTGTTGGTTGATCTTGCTGATCTTCAACGAGAGTCCATCTTGATAAGTGATTATATTGCCGAGTATTATGGGCTAGGAACTATGGAAACGGCCTCTGTGTGGACAGGTGGTGAGCGTTCTAGTTGCCAATGATGCCATAGATACTCTGATGAAGGAATGATGGGAAATTATGAATCAACTGGATAAATTGGGAGATTGTGATCAGTGGTACTATGGTTTCATTAAAGGATTGTTTTAAAGTTAGCTGATGCTAAGAAAAAGGCAATTTTTATATTGGGTGTGTAAGTGGTATGGCTAGTTTTATGTTTGCATGAAATTCCGGCTAGGGGGCCTTGGAACTCTTTTCCTTGGTACCCGGGACAAAACCTAACCAAATTCCAAATTGGATCCCATCACTACAGTGGTTGGGCGGTTGGCTAACCCATGGGATCGGATGGGGTTAGGCTGGACTGATGGATCCGTAAACCGAGACTCAAATTCTGTTATTACGATAGATGAAGTAAGTCCCGGATAGTAATTGTTCTATGGATAGGAATCAACGGCTGTGCCTCTTGATGGGGAAAAAAGCGTTGATCCCAATGATCCAAGTGCAAGTTTCTTCCTTCATCCGACCGAGTATCTTTATAGGTGCAGTTGGATCAGCGTGATCAGTAATGATCTTGACTACGGGTAAGGGAAGTTTTTTCCGGGTTCGGTTTTGAAAAAACCGACGGATTAGTCTCTTGTCCGGATATCCGTGGACGAGACCCCGAATGTGGGACCCCTGTCCCGTGCGAGAAGTGCTACTTCTGCTGCTAGTACCTGAATCCGTTGCTCGGTGGGAGCAGGGGGATCTCACACATACATTCAGATGTATGGGGATCGACCCAACTGCAACAATTGCAAGTTGCAAGTATTATGTTTCATTCATTGACCCCACTAGGAAAGTGTGGGTTTACTTCATGAAGTAGAAAAGTGAGGTTTTTGCTCACTTTCAGAGATTTAAAGCCTTGGTCAAAAAGGAAAAAGGCATGCAAATAAAATGCCTAAGATCAGATGGTGGGGGAGAATATTTCTCCAATAAGTTCAGTGGTTTCCTCAGGAAGCAGGGAATCAAGAGACAGTTTACATGCAGGTACACTCTGCAATAGAATGGTGTTGCAGAAAGAAAAAATAGGCACATTGCAAAAGTGTCACCATTCTTATTTGAAAAAGACAGATAGAGGGATCATGCTATCAGTCATCTATGTGGATGACTTGATTATATCACTAGTGATAGTGATCTTGACATACATGATATCAAGAGGCTTTTGAAGCAAAAGTTTAAGATGAAGGATTTGGATGAGTTGTGGGATTTCTTGGGCATAGAGAGGTAGTGAGATCACCTCATGGCATTTTGTTATTGTAGAGGCAATATGGCTTGGACATGTTGTCCAAGTATGGTATGAGACAGGCTGTAAGCCTATTTTAGTGCCATTGGAGCATAACACAAAGCTTTCCGCAGATATAGGTGAGCTTTTAGAGGACCCCACTACATACAGCCAAATAGTGGGTAGCTTGATCTATATGACCATTACTAGGCCAGACTTGAGTTATGATGTTGGACTTGTGAGCTAGTTTATGTAGGCCCCTAGGAAGCCACACTTGGATGCGGCTATACAGATTTATCAGGTACATAAATTCCATAGTTGATTATGGACTTTTCTATGAGGCTGGTATAGAGATACAGCTACATGGGTACACAGATACTGATTGGGCTGGTAGTGTTGCAGACATGAGATCTACTAATGGTTTATATTCTTATTTGGGTGTGTTGTTGTGAGTTGGAGCAGTAAGAAGTAGCCAACAGTTGCCTTGTGTCGAGTACAGAGGCAAAGTACAAGGGTGCTTCTATGGCAGTTGTGAGGTAGCTTGGTTTTAGAAGCCACTTGGTGATATGGGTGAGCCCGTGGATAGGGTAGTTGTCATTTATTGTGACAACATGAGTAGCATACAATTGGCCAGTAACCCAATATACCATGCTAGAACAAAGAACATTGAGGTGCACTATCAATTTGTGTGAGGAAGAAGGTTCTAGCAGCAAGTGATGATGACAAAGGATCAAGTGGCTGACATCTTCACGAAGGCATAGGGCATAGAGAAGCTCCATAGGTTTAGGAGCTTACTTGGAGTGCAGTGTGTGGAGTTGACGTCAAGGGGGAGTGTTGAGACATCGATCTCAACTAGTGCTATGGGGCGGACATTGATGACCCACCTGGGTGATAGCTTCCTCACTTATGTCACTAGCACAGTTGGTGCAATTATGGTTTATACGCTGTCAGTGGATGATAGTGTGACAATCACTTTGGAGTCCTAGAGTTATAGCATAGTTATAGAGCCAGCTCATATAGTCGGGTTTACACTATAGACTGACCATTTTGTATGTTGTTGCAGGAGAGTACTTTCCCTTTATGTATGTACTCTTATCTTTTAGTTATATGGTTGTAGAGAAGAGAAGAAGATAGAAGAAAATTTAGCCATCCATCTCTCTTGTGTCTTGCTCTCTTGTGTGTGTGTTTGCTTGCAAGGGAACTCAAGCTCTCTCTCTCCCCCATGTTCTCTTTATCTCATGCCAGTAATGTGTGTGTGTGTGTGTGTTTGCTTGCAAGGGAACTCAAGCTCTCTCTCTCCCCCATGTTCTCTTTATCTCATGCCAGTAATGGGTTCCTAAGGGTAGAGACAAACAAAGGATTAAGTCACACACACAAATGATATAGACCAAATTATTACATCTCATTTTAGGGGACATCCCAGGCAGAGTACCCTACACACATATCTTGGACTAAAAGGCCCATTCGTCATAACAATAGTTAGTTTTCTCTTTGGAAAGCTCTTCCTCTTCAGCAACATTTGCAGTGATCTTCTTGGAATAACAATCTTTCTCAAGATGATTGTTCTTACCACAAATAGCAGAAGATTTAATGTGAAGAAAACCTTTTCCAAATGATTACTTTTACCACACAATTTGTGAAAGATCCCTGCCGGATTCGAGGGTGCTAGCAGCAGAAGTAGCACTTCTTGCGCGGGGCAGGATCCCTCACTCGGGGCCTTACCCACGGATATCTAGACAAGAGACTAATCCCTTGGTTCTTCAAAAACCAAACCCAGAAAAACTCCCCCTACCAGAAAGCACGGGCGATTCCTCCAGGATATTTGTACTCTAACGTTGTCAGGGTCCTTACTGACCAAACTGATCCGACCGAACCTATGAGTCACTTGGTCAGATCAAGGAAGAAACTTGCACTTGGATCATAGAAACCAACGCTTTTTTCCCCATCGAGAGAAACAACCGTTGATTCTTTTTCTATAGAACAATTACTATTCGGGATTTACTTTAACTATCGTACTATAACAGAATTGAGTCTCATTTTACGGATCCATCAGTCCAGCCTCTAACCCCATCCACCAGCCCCATGGGTTAGCCAACTGCACAACCACTGTAGTGATGGGATCCAATTAGAAATTTGGTTAGGTTTTGTCCCGGGTACCAGGGAAAAGAGTTCCTAGGCCCCCAAGCCGGATATTCATGCAAATTTAACGCCAGTCACACCACTAACACACCCAATATGAAATTACCTTTTTCACAGATTCAGCTATCTTTAAAACAACAATTTAATGAAACCACAGTGTCACTGATCATAATCCTCCAAAATATCCGGTTGAATCCTAATTTCCAATCATTCCTTCATCGGTGTACCTATGGCATCATTGGCAACCAAAATGCTCACCACCTGTCCCTCAGTTCCTAGCTCATAGTACTCGACAATATATTCACTTATAAAAATCAAGATGGAATCTCCGTTAAAGATCAGCAAGGACTCATCCTTTGAAGACCAGCGAGGTCAATCAACCAGATCCATGCCCGGATTCAAAAAACAACTCTTACTCCTTGATCCAATATCTTCCACGACGCATGTGTGGGTATCTTCAACGACCCAGAGCCCGAGCATCGTATGGTCAGCACCCTCTAGAATCCTTTGCAGGTCACCTAGCGCTTCACTCATAGGCCGCTTCCTTGGTCCCTCATCCATCGTACCGGAAGCTCACCATTTAAATCGAGGCTGGTCAAGACCTCGGTCGACCTTGCTACGCGAGACATCCTCCGTTGACTCTCCGTCAACTGTTGCAACTTTATCAGTTAGGTCTCCACGACCTCATTCTCAAGACAGTCAAAATGCTTCCCCAGCATTATTGACATAAAACAGTCATTTAAAAACAGGTCATAAATACAGTTTCTATAATGAACTCTCGTCTTTCACATTGTTCCACATTTGTCCACATTACTTAATCCATATCCAATTCATATGTATTCCTATTCTCATCCAATCACATCATTTTTCATCTCATCACATCTTTCCTCATTTATCCTCATCACATCTCATCCACTTGCATCTACCCATATTTACATCCCATCACACCTCATTCATTTACATCACATATCATTCATTCACATCCATCTCAATTTACATCACATTCATTTCACATTTCATCTCATTCATTCTTATTCCGATTCACATCTCATCCATTCACATTCCATATCATTCCTTTACATCCGATTCACATGACATCACATCTCATTCATTCTCACATCCTGATTCACATCACGTTACATCTCATCCATTCACTCACATCGACATCACATCCTTTCACATACACATACACATCCACATCCATTCTTCCACATACACATCCACATCCATTCTTCCACATACACATCCACATCCATTCTTTCACATGCTATTCCCATTTAGTAGCTTTTTCTAGTTTGATTCCGATAATGGGACTTTTTCTAAATTTCTACCAATTGCTTGGCCTAATTAAAGGTTCCTTTTCTCGAACGACTATTTCTATATTCCTTCTCAATTCCTCAATTGAATTATATTCAATATTCCTCTTTTGAATAAAAGAATTCATGGGATCTACAGAAATCACTTCTACCCATATTTCCACTTTTGATAAATAATCATAAATTGAATTATACTAAAAATTCCTCTTCTTTCCATTTAATTTCTTGGATCTCAAATACCATGGGAATTCCTCTTTTTTGCATTTAATTATTTGCATTCCAATGTCATGGAAATTTCTCTTTTATCATCAATATTTTTCATAATAAAATACCCATTAATTCAATATGCTAGGAATTTCTCTTTTCCTATCTAAATGATGGAATTCCAAATGTCATAGGAATTCCTCTTTTACCATTTAAATATTTCTCGTAGATAAAATAAATTTATCTAAAATTCATCTTTGAATTTAAATAAAATACCCATTAATTCAATATGCTAGGAATTTCTCTTTTTCCATCTAAATGATGGAATTCCTCTTTTACCATTTAAATATTTCTCATAGATAAATTAAATTTATCTAAAATTCATCTTTGAATTTGAATAAAATACCCAAAAATTTTAATATACTAAAAATTATACTTTTCTCATTTAAATATTTCATTTCTAATATGGTGAAAATTCCTCTTTCATCATTTAAATTTATATATGCAAAAAGATAAATTTAACTAAAATCCTTCTTTCATTTTAAAATAAAATATACATTATTTTAGCATCCTAATTTTTCTCTTAATTCATTGAAATACATGGATTTTCATTTTCATGGGGATTACTCTTCTAACATAAAAATGAATTACTAGAAATTTCTCTTTTTTTCAATTAACTATTTATGCATAAACATAAAAATTAATTTTTCCATGATTATAATGAGAATCATTCAATTAATCTAGGATGATTAATCCTAGAATATGGTAGGAATTCCTCTTTTCATATTATGAATGAAAATGATTTATGTGTTAATTTTTCAAAAAATTTACCATAGCTTCGCTGCTATTACTGATAATTCTCAATAATTTTGAAAACATAAAGTTTAGTAATATCATATGATAGAACAACCATTAATTGGATCAATATCCAATTATGGACTTGATTCCTAATTTTTTCATGAATTAAATAGCATAAAAGCATTAAAAAGACACTTATTTGGCCTCAATTTGACAAGCATAGAAATTACTTTTAGATTATAGAATTGCTTCATGAGAAGCTTCATTTGAATATAGAATAGGTCATAGGAATGACCATTCTTTAGGGGGGGAGAGAGAGAGAGAGAGAGAGATGCTTTAAAAAAACATTTAATTTAAGCATAAATAAAAATTTATGTGTTTTATCACTACAATTCATTAAAGAACTTCAAGTGTATTAAAAAGCCATTCAATTGAATGCTTCTCAAGCTTGAGAGGGGTTGAGAAGAGAGAACATTTGGAGATTAAAAAGAAAAAAAGACCATAAACCACACTTTACCTCCTAGATTGCTTGATTCTTTAATCAATGTAGAGGCCCCCAACCAATCAATTGGTTTGGTATATTGATAAAGACTCCAAGGAAGATTGAAGAGAGAGATAAACTCCAATCTCTCCAATTTGTAGAGGATTTTTAGAGGATAATAGAAAATATCATTATTTCAGTATAATATTGGCATGGTATAGTTCTCATATTTTTTTACAAAGGGCTAAGGATCTATTTATAGGTGAGGGAGGCCTCTAACCAAGTCCAACTAGTTTCTAGAATTTTCCAGGTTCAGTTTGTGGACAAGATTTGGCTCCCTTTTGATTTGGTTTGATCCAAGAGAGAGGAGAGATAAAAATATCACAATATTTTTGAGTTTAAAACTCCACCACACATGTGAAATAGGCGCCTCCTTGAAGAGCCCCCATCTCCTTACCAAGGTGTCAAAATTGAATCATTATACCCAAAATATCTCATTTTTTTAGTAATATTCATAGTAATAAACCTTGTACTCAGTCAACTCTTCATCTTAAGTGGGCATTTACTCATTTTTGGATATTTTTCTTTTATAAATTGGATTTATCTCCTCCCCACACTTGGATTGATCGTATTGGCCCATAGGAACCTTAATTGAACCATAATTCAAAAAAATTCTGAAAATCTAGACCCTTAGGCTAAGGTCCTTTATACTTATTTTCAATTAATTCCAAATGCACATTGGAAATTTCTTTTTGAATTTCTGTTTTAGGGGAAACCATTTTAGACACTAGGATGATTTTTATATCCAAAAATATCTCAATTTTGGATTACCTCTCTCTAGATATTTTCTCTCTCTAGATCAAAACAGGGTAAAACAGAATCTTTCTTTTATTTCAAAGAGGGGAATAATTACAAGATCAGAAGGGGAGGTTCTTACACCTGTACACCTCAAAAGCTGGAGGGAGGAATCTTACCATTTGCAGGGTTTACCTTTGGAAGATCCCTTGAACTTTACAACAAATCCTTGTTCAGTGAGATAGCTTCAATTGATCTTTGCTTCTTCTTTCTTTCTTCTTCCTGCAAAAGGCACTGATAATTCCTTCCAGGGTTGGATCATATAAATTCTTCAAGGTTGTGACCAGGTTGTCATATTCTTCAGGCATGCTTTTGAGAAGCACTGTCATGGCATCATCATTGGTCTCAGTGGGCGGACTGAACTACAGCTAGTTGAGTCATAAGACTCCTCATCTTGTTGACGTGAGCAGCAAGAGATTCACCTATTCTCAATTATGGCTCAAAGAAAGCTTAGAGTTTTTAGAACTAGCTCCAAATAGTAAATCAAGTTTAGCCCATGCATCAAAAGGTGATTCAAGATCAAAAATGCGATGAAGGTAATCATCACCAAGACCAAGAGCACTGCTGTCGTAAGCCTTTTCTTGTCTAGCAATATCTCTAGCACTCTCTTGAGGTGACTTCCCCTTAGTAGATTCTCCTTCATTGGATACACTGGAAGAAGTACCTTCATTGGTTTTAGCAAATCCCCACAAGTTCTCTCTCAAGTGAAACTTGATTTTCATTTGCCAGGTGAACTTTTCTATCAACATATGAGAGCTCATGGCTATGAGGAAGGGCCTTACCTTTTTGACTCAAAGGGAAATTTCTATCTTCCTTAACAAGATGATTAGGAGTGCAAATGCAAGAAAATGCATAAATATTTTGAAAAGCCCCAGAATTTTGATGAACTGTAGAAGCTGAAACTTTAATTAAATGATTTTACCATGCTGTTCCAACAAAAACCTTAAATTTGCTGTGATGATAAGGATGTGAGTCTGCCTTGTAAGTCATGGTGTAAAGAAATAACTGAAGATTGAAACTTCACCAACTCAGCACACCGCTTGTAGAGCTTTGAGGACTTTGGTGATGGCGCAGTAAGAAGATACTACTACTAGTAACTTTGCTCATCACGACCACTAGACTATTGGAAAGGAGATCATATACCATTGCCTCGACCACATTAGAAAGATTACAGATAATTGGAGTGGACTTGTCTCTCACAGGTCATCTCGAGATGGCAGTAGATAGCGAGCAAGAGATGGCGCTGGATAGAGGTAGGTGAGGACCAGCAGATGATGGTGGTAGAACGGCACGGCAAGGAGCGTGACCCAAACTTGAGGTCAAAGAGTGATGTAAATGGAGAGCCAATCACACCAAAGAGTTGACCCAAAGGGCGGCTGAAAAGCGAGGTTTATTAGGACGATTCATGAGCTGATGTCTAGGGTGGCAGTGTAAGACGTGGGCAGAGTGCAGAGAGCCTAGCTCTGATACCAAATGTGATTGCAAATCAGCAGTACCATCTATGGAGGGTGGAAGTACCATCTATGGAGGGTGGAAGATGTCCATAGCTATGGATAAGTGTATGTGTGTGTGTGTGTGTGTGTGTGTGTGTGAGAGAGAGAGAGAGAGAGAGAGAGAGAGAGAGAGAGATGTCCATAGCTATGGATAAGTGTGTGTGTGTGTGTGTGTGTGAGAGAGAGAGAGAGAGAGAGAGAGAGAGATTTAACAAAGCTCAAAGGAGAGAGATAGTGAGATTGCATGACTCAATGATTATAGATTTGATTGATGTGTGAATTCTTCACCACATACATTGCTTTTGTACGCATAAAGCCTTATCTTTGACCCATTCACACATTATAGGGTAATGACACATAGCATGGCCTATAACATCACTGCTTACTACATACACACATAATATCTAGCCTTCAAAGGCTATTCACACACATAATGCATACATAAGAAAGACCTTGATCCCAACACCCAAGTCACAAAATCTTGCCGCAAACCCTTCTATATGCAAAAATCTCATTAGCAAAACCACGCCAATCACCCCAACCACACGACCGAACCAGCGAAGAAAAGTGGATACAAAACAGATGACCAAAACGGGTCCCAATCAAGCACATCACTCTACCATGTCAAGTAACATTTGGGTACCCAAGACAAGACCCAATTTAAGATTTGAGCTCACTAAGTTAATCAGAAAGATCGAGACTCAGTGGAAATGAAGACACGAGATAGGAACCACTGAACATGCACCTGGGAAAGCCACACACACTTGAGAAAAAACCACAAGAACCTTCCCAACTCGACATTGCAGAAGATGCCATGCAAATTGAGGTAAAACATGGGAATTACCCAATTCTCTGCCTCAAAGGTAAAGATGTCATAGCAAAACTACAATATCCACATATCTAAGGAGAGGTTCCCACAAGACCTAGATACAGATTCAATGGGCTGGCTTATTCAATGGATGGAGCAAGAACTCCTTTGTTCCACAGAGGAGCTATAAAAATTACACCAACATGATCCCTCTACATCACGAGCTTCATCCAGATATGCTTGGGGCTACCCATGGAGCATCACCCCAAGAAAACACCATGGTTTTGCATAAAAAGCCCCAAAGGACTAACTTACTTCTTCATACTCTTTCTGACAAACTCTCACTCACAATTGTGATTCTGCATAATCACGTCAAATTTCTTCTTCCCATCAATATCATGAAGGGCCACAATCAGTTACCAACAACAAATGCATCAGGACCCAAATCAAACCCCCTAATGGCCAACACTTCATTGTCTTTTCATTGTGATTTTGGTGGAATCATAGATGTGATTCCCCCTTGTGCAGAAACACCCCTCAAAAAATGTTTATGAAAAGCATTTTTTCTAAACCCTAGTAGTGTTATATGCATGGCTATGACTAAATCAGATCCCTTTTGGCAATCTCACTTGGCGTGATTATCTAATACTCACGGCCTTGAATGATGTGATCACAATTAACTATGACATGTTCACGCGAGTCCTTGCCGTGATCACGGCATAAATCCCTATACCACCTACATAGTGCTATGTGTCAAGCCATTAATCCACTAGCCATCGTGATCCCCTTTGCTTTAAATAGGCAAGTTTTTCTTTTTTTGTTATTATGTCCCTTTCTTTTTTAATTATCGCCTTCATTTTGGAGCTCTTCAATATGCTTGTGCTTGTTTCTTCCTTGGTTGTTTCTGCACAGCTTCTCTCCACTATCACCACCCACTCTAGAATCATGGCAAGCAAGGAGACCACACATAATCCTCTATATCAGAAACCAGGCTCTTTGACTTCATCGAGGGGAGAGAAAAAGTAAAAGGAAAAAACTAAATAGTAGAAGGGCAGTTACCTTGGTCCCCTGATGGATAGGTGCCATCATCACCCACATGTAGAACGGTGGGCAATTAGAAGGTTTACTTTCAATACCACTCCCCTAGCTACATGTAGTTTTATTGCATGACTCAAAGCTGAGGGAAAATCTGGAGAAGACAAGACTTTGAAACCTAGCAAAAGTAGTCCAGTGCCGGTGGGTGAACATCCAATTATGTGCCAAGTTCGTGGCCTCATATCAACAAGGCACAAAATGTAGTATGGTGGACAGCGGGAATAGATGGTGCCGAGATGCCAGTGCTCATTACAGAAAGATTAATTAGAGAAGCACTCTACCTACCTTGGTCAAGCCAAAACATTCCTCCTCCTCCAAAAAAGTTGGACTTCTCTAACATTTTCCTTCCCACACATGAATAACAATGGAGCAGAATTCACAGCTCTCAAGGATTGCCAGCTCGAGAAGGCATGTAGGGTGGCATCTATGATCATGCACGTAAAACTAGCCAACCGCTTCTACAACCATATGGATATGCATAAGGTTTATTGCCTACACCGCGGGATGATTGTGCCAGTATGCTTCACAGGGATTTTACTCATTACCTCACCAAGCATGGCAATAAGGTAGTAAATTCATACCTACTCACCCAAATCCTCAGCCATGTTGTTGGAGTCCCATTACCACGAATGCCCCACCTAAAGAACCAGAAGTGGCCGCCACAGCACCAAAAGTATTACAAAGAGAGCTGGCACAAGGCTCCACCATCCTGGAAGACACTAGGCGCTTGGTGGGCACAAACAACTGTAGACTCTTTAGAGCAACCCCAAAGAAACATGTAAAGAGCACACCTCCCTGAGCCCATTCTATTTCTTTGACTACCTTGACTCATGCGAAAGGCCAAGAGAGAACCCCAACAGAGCCAAAGTTTTGAGCCCACCACCACCTTCTTCGGCCCCCTAAGAATCAACCATCCCAAGTTTTGAGCCCACCACCACCATCTTCTCCAGCCCCCTAAGAATCAACCATCCTTGAAGTCTATGATGTCAGGACAAAGCATGCTTCCCCTAGAGCCCACAATAGCAAATAAGGCACAAAGCTAGCCTAGCCTATCTTGTACCTCACCACATCATATCCCGTTTATTCCAGCTCGAGGGTCAGCAAACCCATTCGAGCAGGGACTCATTTCTCATGTCCATACCCACACCTCCCTCCAACCCTCCTCATCCAAGAAGCACTTAAGAGAACCCATTCATGTGTTCTCTAGAGAAGTCACCCAACACTACAGCTAAGAGATAAAAAATAGAATCTTCTCAATGTAGTGAGGAGCCATACAAGCCCCTTTACATGTAGTGAGGAGCCATACAAGCCCCTTTACATGTAGTTGCAGGAGATGGATGCCACGACCAAAAGGGAGGTAGTACATAAGGTGGAGAAGGGAATTTTACATTGTTTATAGCCCAAATACACCCAAGTCAAGGAGTACCTAAAGTAAGGGGAACAAGTGGACTACAAAATGGAGTCTTATGTATCCGACCTAAATATCCTCTCCACCGAAATGATGGAGCACAACTTCCACATACACGCCTCAGCCAACAAGTTATTGAAAAATCATGCTAGCATAACTACAAGTTAAATGTGTAACTGATGGCGGAGATGGATTAACTAGTAAAGGATGCAGAAGAAAAGCAAAAAGGAATACTCGAGGCTAACTTTTCTCTAGATCAACAAGTCCAAGAGTTGCTCCATCAACTAGAATGCCACACAGCCCCATGAAAGAAAAGGCTCGCACTACACAATTACAAATTCAAGTGGATGGCATCAAGTTGAAGTGTCGGAGCTATAGAGACTAAGGCACATACTAAGTGCTGGATCTCCAGGCTCAAGTTAATGATCACCCAAGCCATGGAGCATCATTTGGAAGAGAAGGAAAATGAATTAAAGGCCACTGAAGTAGGGCTAAAAGCCCAAATGGAGGTGTTACAAAAAAAGGACAAGTGGGAGCAGACCAAAGAAATTTATGAAAATTAGTTACGCCAACTATGACATCTCCCTCCAACCCTACAAGTTAAATGTGTAACTGATGGCGGAGATGGATTAACTTGCAAAGGATGCAGAAGAAAAGCAAAAAGGAATACTCGAGGCTAACTTTTCTCTAGATCAACAAGTCCAAGAGTTGCTCCATCAGCTAGAATGCCACACAGCCCATGAAAGAAAAGGCTCGCACTACACAATTACAAATTCAAGTGGATGGCATCGAGTTGAGGTGTCCGAGCTATAGAGACTACGGCACATACTAAGTGTTGGATCTCCAGGCTCAACTATCTAATGCAGTTAATGATCACCCAAGCCATGGAGCATCATTTGGAAGAGAAGGACAATGAATTAAAGGCCATTGAAAAAGGGCTAAAATCCCAAATGGAGGTGTTACAAAGGACAAGTAGGAACAGACCAAAGAAATTTATAAAAATCAGTTATGCCAACTATGACATCTAGGTCAACAACCTCAAGGCCACACTGTAAGACCTCCAAGTCGAAAAGGTGACCATGTTGGCTATCTCACATCTTAATGAATAGATCATGGATGTCCATGCTGTGGACAGCCAGATTACAAGCCAAGATGGGTGTCCATGCTGTGGACAGCCAGATTACAAGCCAAGATGGGTGTGCTACAAAACAAATGGGGTGGCCTACTCTTACAAAATATCCAACTCCAAGAAGCTTGCCACCAAAGGTATCTACAGATTGCCCAGTCCCAAGATGCTTGCCTCACCGATCTTCACCAGAAGCTGTGGGCCGCAAGGAGAACCCGCCATGTCTGAAGAAAATGACACTTACAATAAGCTCGTTTGAATAGGGTAGCCCCACTAGTGGCTGACCTTCTTCCAATGCTTCCTTGGGCCCCCCTCACCAAAATTTCTCTTTATTTTTTGCTTCACTAACACTCTCTCTATGCCAATATAGTATTAACTTAAGTAAGAAACTAACCCAAGGGAGGACCTAGAATTAATTCAACAAAATGCTACACTACGTTATGCTGACCACACTATTATTATGGCTACCTTTACAAGGGCCCTCTAACTTCATAAGGCCCAATCAATATACATATATCCCCTACACCCTATAGTGCTAAATTTTAGATCTTGGTGCATGGTACTTATTAATTCTACTAGTTTTAGTGAGAGGAGGAACCAATTGACTCAATGAAACCATCTCCACCTAGCTCTTTTGTAGCCTCCCTTCCCAAATTATAGGAAAGCTTAACTTGGATGCTTACACATGGCTAGGTAGAGGCTTGTGACACCCACCGACACCTCCTCTTCCATAATAGCAAGCCTTATCATCCCTATGGTATTTTTCATCTTTTTGATATTATTTATGCATATCTATAATCTTTATTAACAACCTTAATACATGACTCTAATCAAGTACACATAGAATATCCCACATTATCTAATGAAGTAGATCTTCATCCTTTACATGATTTGTTTATCACTCACCAAGAAACCACCACTGGCAATGATGGGGATGGAGATAAGAGGGATGATATAGAGGATAAAACCTAGCCGGTGTTTAGTCCTATAATTCCTTATTTATCTACTCTATATGAAAATAAAAATAAGGATGATACTAATCCTCTACTAACCGAGAGAGATTTCCTTGATTCATCTTTTGATTTTCCCACTAACCTTCTCACCCCCGGAGGAACCACTGGATGGCCTGCTATAGAGGCGGATCCTGTGCCACACGAGCACAATGCAGTGGATCTTCCTATATAGATCAAATCTGGATCTCCCAGTCCTCAAATAGAAACAGGTAATCAAGGCTAGGAATCCCCTTTTAAATCCTCACTTGATGCATTAAGCCCTTCTGGGTGAAAGCATGATAAGGTGGACTGAAAACCTATGTCATGGACAATGGTTTACAACTGGTTGTAAACCATTGTCATGGACAATGGTTTACAACAACTGGTTGTGAAACACTTTTATGCAAAGTTAGAGAATTAAAACATGGTTGTTTAATCTTGTTTCACATTTATTATACCTAAAAGGCACTGGATAAATTTCTAAATACATCTTATAATGATATTAAATCCACTAATATTGGTTGTCTTCAAGTGTGGTAGCAACAACCAATGCAACTGGTAGAAAGTGTACCACACCTTACATACTTTCACCCTTCTACAGATAACCACGTTCGACCCAACCACTCCTATACAAGTTGAATCCTATACCACGGGGTTGTACCTTCAAATGTACCATACCCTTTAATGGGTGACACACCAGATGATAGAAAACTGGGGCACATGGAGTAGCAAGAGACCTTATGGTCTAATGTAGCACAAGGCTCAAAACTAGCCAACCCGTTGGTGGCTAGTGGATTTGCTCGTCGAGATAAGGCTTGTCACATACATGATCACCCATGCATATAAGCAATGGAGACACGAGCATACCATTAAGTCACGGGGTGGATACAAGGAGATTTAAGTGGATGCTAATGGTCAAGTTGCACTTGCAAACTTTGGAATATCTAGCCAGACTATTTCCCTTCTTTGCAATCAAATAATGTGCAAATATGTACATGGCATCTCTGTGACATCTGCATGTGGACCCCCTATATATGCCCATCATAGGAAGATTCATAGCTAGGGAGTTTCACATAAAGCATGCTCATGACTCACATTTCATTTACAATTTTTCATACTTCGAGCATAGCACTTTGGGGTCATTCAACCAACAATGATAATATATACTTACCACTATCCAGGTGTGGCAAGTCATTCCAGATTCTATAATTTTTTCAACACAGTCAGATTTCTTAAGCTCATCATCCTTCTCATTAACATTAAGGCATTCAAGATGATTATGTCCATAGCTATAATAGGGAAGGTATGCATTTTGATTTAAACAAAGGGTCATACAATAGTGGCATTAAGTATTATTATCACCTCCACTGCCTTCCCTCTTATATGCATACCACCTTTGATGAGGACATGATCGACACCAACTTTTGGGGATCCTTATACTTCCTACGTTGCACATTACATGTCCTCCAAACACACAAAAAGCCACTGCAAACAATACATGTACCAACAAGCCCTGTGGTGGTAGTAGATTTCGAGGACAAAATCTGGATTAGATAGGGGGAGGTTAACCCCATTTTGGGATTAACTTAGCATATCTCCATTACATATGGAGATAGCATAATAAGTGTCATGAAACAACACTCTAAATGATGTAATTATAAGAATATCTAGCTATGCTGCAAAACCATGTAATTTGTAAACATCTAGTTCATTTTTCATTAAGTTTTAGGTGCCCAAGTGCGAATAAGAGCCAGTTGTATAAATAAGATTCTCATAATACAAGACACAATCCCCCTTTATGCCATTTGAGTCCAGTCTTATCTCCTTTCTCTCTTGCTTGTCTATGGGGTGTGTGTGCATGTGTGCGTGTGCGTGTGTGTGTGTATGAGAGAGAGAGAGAGAGAGAGAGAAAAAGAGAGAGAGAGAGAGAGCTACATTCTTGGTACATGTTCCTTTCATGCTTGTATCCTTGAGTGTGAGAGAAGATAGGAGTAAATGTCGTTATATGAATAATGGAAACCTCATGGTGATAGCTTAAGGAGGAAGCAAGAGAGTGGTGCTAGCTACCACTAGCAAAGCTTGGAGTCTACCAAGATATGAGCTTGGAGCACCAACAAGTTCCCCATGACAAGTTAAGGTGAGCATTGTCCATTACATTAGGAGAGGGATGGTGCAGCCAATAACAACCATAAAGGTACAACATATATAAATATTTAAGTTTATGTGCTTTCTTGTTTATTCTTGTAAAATGAATGGTTTAAATGGTTTTCTTTTAATTTAAATACATAAATTAATAATTCTTTGTTAAATTACTACACAGTACATCTAGCCATTTATGTAGTAGTGACATGTGGACGTAGGCTATAATGGGTTGATGCAATTTTTCTCTACTTAGGAGGTTTTTTTTCCCAAGCGTGTGTACACACTCTTATGAGTGTGTTTAAATAACCTTATCATGTCATTTCACTTGTACTTCACTCATTCTCATCAATCTACTTCACTCATCAATCTACTTTGAATGTTGTGATTCTATTTTTCTCTCCTTGCTTGTTACATCTATTATGTGTGCTGCTACCTCCATCTCCACTCTAACAATTGGTATCAAGGTAGGTTCTCTTGGCCCTTACCCCCTTGTCATCTTCTCATCAAGCTACTCTTTTTATTGTATTAGATTTAGCTATCCTCTTACGTAGAGAAGGTATACCCTATAGTGTGCTGCTTAACTACATTAACATTCTAATTTTAACTATGTTAAACTGTTAACTACATTAACATCATGATTTCAACTATCTTAACATAGTTTTTGTATGTTTCGAGGTATTTTGGGTGCGTTTCGGGACTTATTTGCATGCTGTAAGTTTTTTGCAAACCTATTGGGGGAGTGTCAGCTCGAACTATCTTTGTTTGGCTTTGCTACACTGTAGCGGCATTTGTTGTGCACATAGGGCTATATCAACACATCATCGACATCGCATCTTTGCGCTCATTATCAATAGCATCTTTTTCATTGTTATTAATATTTTCATTCTTGCTAGTAACATTTCTACACTCTACACTCTGTCATTTTTTATACACTTTACAGCTTTCCTTTGTCATCAATGATCTACTAGCAATAACTATCTCGTGGTTGCAAGAAGAAGGTTATAAGAGTGATGCATTCCTAAATTTTGTGTATAGATTACACAAATGTTTAAATCAAGCGCCTAGAGCATGATGGTCAAACAAGATTGGGAGTACCTTGTTACCATTGCATTTCAGATATCTAATACAAATTTTTCACTTTATGTGAAAAAGATAGATAGAGGAATCATGTTGTTAGTAATTTATGTGAAAAAGATAGATGGAGGAATCATGTTGTTAGTAATTTATGTGGATGACTTGATTATCACTGTGGTGATAGTGATCCTTACAGACATGATGTTAAGACACATTTGAAGAAAAAGTTTAAGATGAAGGATTTAGATGAGCTATGGTATTTCTTAGGTATAGAGGTGGTGAGATCACCTCATGGGATTTTGTTGTTACAAAGGAAATATGGCTTGGACATATTATCCAAGTATGGTATAACAAGCTGTAAGCCTATTTTAGTGCAATTGAAGCACACCATTAGAGCAAAACATAAAGCTTTTCATAGATAGAGGTGAGCTTTTAGAGGATCCCACTATGTACAAGGGCAGAGTTGTTAGAAATCATGGATCTAGAGCGGCTCATAGTAAGCAATCAAATCCATGGTGGATCTTAAGAAAAATGCTAATATAAGATTATGTTAGAGATTAAGAAATCTCATAATAATAAGGATATAAACTCAATAATCAAGTTTCATACACCCATATTTATAGCCTTGGGAAGGGCTCCAATACATGCTTTATGTGCACCCTAGTGCCAACCATGTGTCCATAAATGCTCACACTACATGTGCTCCCTTGCACTTTCCATGTGCTACCTTTTTTACCTTTGACTTCACCTTTTACAAGCGACCAGACAAATCAACCTTTGCCAATGTACCCTTAGTCTTTTCCTTTTGAAATGTGCATGCTTCTTCTCTTGCTCATGTGACTCACTCCCTACCTTCCTTGTGCTCATTGGCACCACATTTCTCAACACCCCCCCTTGGTGCCAAATTTTTTGGGCTACTCAAGGTGGTTGGATGTGAGGTTTTACAACATATTTTCACCCCCCTTGATGGTGACTTGACCTATCTTTGAGACCTAGAGGTCATCTCTAAGAGTTATTTCCTCCCCTTGATAGATACTCTGTGGACGAGTGTTACAACATTTCAAATGATTTTTGGCCTACTCATTTGGTGGCCTTTACAATGTTGGCTTGGGTAGTGAGGGAATTTTTATGCACTCATTTGGCCGCATTTTATCAAAGGTTACATTTTTTTATAAATTCCTGGTCATGCATTTGCCTGCTCATACTCGGCGGCATTTACAAAGGTCACATATTTTTTATGAAACCATTTTGTCGATGACAAATTTGATCTTGATGAAGATCTCATATGTAATGCGCATATTGCTAATAATATAACAGCCCAACTCAATGATGAACATGATGAAAAAAACCTTTGTAGACAATGCTGGGGAAGCCAAACATGTGAAAGGTCGAGTTCATTTTCACAACATTTCTTTGTTATTTTAATTTTATTAATTTTATTTTTTTGAATGGATCTTTTCCAGCCGTGAATTTTCTGCCCGCCACACAGAACTGTGCATCATTTTTGACATTGTAGCCATTAGACTGGCTACAATGCCTCCATAACAGCATGATGTACTTGCTGTGCTATTCGAAAGATTCGACAGAATGCCTCTACCTCAGCAAGATCAACCTCCAAAGGTTCATGCCCAAAATGGCACAGATCTTCATCCCTCATCTTATCTGCTGGTGTGGAGTCGAAGGATTTTATTGCAAGAAAGCCTATCCCTCTGCCATATTTGCTGATGGCCAGATATCGTAGCAACTTGCTGCTTCGATGAACTCTCAGAAGAAGGAAAGGTTAGAGATAACGAGATGAAAGGGATGCATCAAGGCTTGTCATGTGTTCACCATCGTTTCATCATCCTCATCAGTTTCTCGTCGTGGCCAACTTCTCCATTGGCCTACCTCTTGCCAGCTGTTTTTCAATGCTTTTCTTCTCTTCCCCTCCTCCTTCTCTTTGCTTTTCTTCTCAATGGTGGGTGGTAATCTATCTCATTTCTAATGCACACTAAGAGAAGCTTGGTGAAGAGAGAAAAAAAAGGATTTTCTAAGACCTAATCAACTAATCAAAGATAGAAAATGATAGCTCCCTATCAAAGAAAACCTAATGTTCTTGATCACTTACTAAAATGAGCTAGCCCGACCAAGCTCTTATACCATGTTAGAAATCATGGATCTAGGGTAGCTCATAGTAAACAATCAATGGTGAAGCTTAAGAAAAATACTAATAGAAGATTATGCTAGACATCAAGAAATCACACACAATAACAAGGGCAAAACTCAATAATCTCCTTGCACTAATCAAGTTTCATACACACCCATATTTATAGCCTTGGAAAGGGCTCCAATACATGCTTTCTGCGCACCCTAGTGCCAACCATGTGTCCATAAATGGTCACACTACATGTGCTCCCTTGCACTTTCCATCTTGCACTTTCCATGTGCTACCTTTTTGACCTTTGACTTCACCTTTTACAAATGACCAAACAAATCAACCTTTGCCAATGTACCCTTAGTCTATTCCTTTTCTGATGTGCATGCTTCTTCTCTTGCTCATGTGACTCACTCCCTACCTTCCTTGTACTCTTTAGCACCACATTTCTCAACAATAGTGTAGATTGATCTATATGGTCATTATACTAGGCAAGACTTAAGCTATGTTATTAGACTTGTAAGCTAGTTTATGTAGGCCCCAAGAAGCCACACTTAAATGTGGCTACACAGATCTTGGGGTATATAAAATTCATATAGTTGATTATGGATTCTTCTATGAGGCTAGTAGAGACATATAACTAGATGGGTACACAAATGATAGTATGCTGATTGATGGTGGTATGTTAATTGAGCTAGTAGTGTTGCTTAGGAGTGTTGCTATGAGTTGGAGCATCAAGAACCAATAGTTGCCTTGTCAAGTACACAGGTAGAGTATAGGGGCATTGCTATGGCATTTTGTGAGGTAGTTTGGTTTTGGAAGCTACTTATGTGAGCCCATGGATAGGGACATTGTTATTTATATTGTGACTCTATCTCAGTATCATCAATAACTAAGTATACCATGCTAGGATGAAGCATATTGAGGTACATTATCACTTTGTGAGAGAGAAGGTTCCAACAATAATGTAGTCTGATGTATATTAGCATAGAGGATCAAGTGGCTAACAGTTGGTACAAAGAAGCTTGACAAGTTTAGCAGCAATAATGTAGATCTGATATATGTTAGCATAGAGGATCAAGTGGCTAACATCTTCATGAAGACAGTTGGTTACAGAGAAGCTTGACAAGTTTAGGAGCTTACTTGGAGTACATTGTGTGGAGTTGAGCTCGAGGAGTGTTGAGATATATCGAGCTCAATTAGTGCTACGGACATTGAAGACATGCCTAGGTGATAGCTTCCACACTCATTCCACTAGCATGGTTGGTGAGATTATGGTTGATATGCTGCTCGTGGATGGCAGGCTATGTGATAGCCATATTTAGATTACTAGAGTATGGCATAGTTATAGCGCCAACTCATATAATAGGGCTCACACTATGGATCAACCATTGTATGTTAAAGTAGGAGAGTACCTTCCCATATAGTATGTACTCTTATCTCTTTATGTTAATGGTTATGGAGAAGAGAAGAAGATAGAACAAAGTTCAACCATCTATCTCTCTTGTGCCTTGTCAAAAGATTGAACATGACCCTCAAGTATGCATGACTATGGTGTGCTTAACTCCAATTATTATGATTAAAGATTACTAATCTTATGGTGGATGTAGCCTAATTAACAACATAATAATGATCCTAATGACTTAATCAAGCTTGACTCAAGCACAATTAGGTTACAAGATGGAAACTTGTACTCATAGTAGAGAGGCTTGAGAGCTGCTTGAAAATGGCCCTTTTTATATAAGAAGAGCATACCTCTTACAAATGTGATCATGTGGGATAATTTTCAAGTGTGGTGGTTGCATTCTCTTTATCCTTGTCCTCTAATCATACCTTGCCCTCAATGGCACCACAAATTTCAACACCTCCCCTTGGCTCCATGATGTATATGCTACTACAAGGTGGTTCGATATCAATAAAAGTGTGGTATTATAAGATGTCTCATCACCCCCCCTAGATGAGTAAATTTCTACTCTCGGGTGGTTAAGTGCGGTAGGAAAACACAATACAAAGAACTAGGTCTACTCATCAGTAGAGACATTTTACAATCATGGGCTAAGGTGGTGAGGTTTGTTGATGTAGCTTTGGTTTAGAAGAGATTCTCATTAGGGATCTTCTCTTTGCTTTGATAAAGCCTCCATGTAGTTGGCCTCCAGGTTCTTCAGTCTACATTCTTCTTCGTTGTGCCCAAGGTTGTTGTTGTAGTGTCCACATTTGGGCTTGTGTTTGAGCTTGCATTCTCTTTTGAAGTGCCCTTTCCTTCCACAAAACAGTGGTAGCATTATTTTATGCCCTTATTGGTTTAGAATGCTTGTTCCCTTGTTGTACTTTGTATTCCATTCTTTAGCCGCTTCTCTTCTTCCATAAGTGATGAAATACAGCTCTCGAATGTTGGTTTAGGTAAATTTGTTACTAGTGCACCATATTCCTTTGGCATGCTTTTTATAAGTATTTCAAGTGCATCCTTTTCACCTATCTTTTCATCAATGACATCCAACTGGGTCATAATACTTTTCATTTTTCTCCATGAATTGTGCTAATGACTCCTAAAATTTCATCTTTAAGCCATAAAATTCTATTTTCAAATGAATTTCTTGAGTTTTGGCCACCATGTTTGTTTTTTTGTGGTTTGGAATCAATGTGATGAATAAGGTTAGTTACCAAGTGCAATCTAATTAATAATAGTGCATGTTCATCCTTTTCAATCTAATCCTCATTTGGATTAGCAAGTGCATTCTCCTGAATTAATTTCCATAGCTTCTTCTGCATGAGAAGTTACTTCATTTGTGTGGCCCATGTCTGAAACCCCTCTCCAAAAAACTTCTCAACATTCGTGATAGTTCCTAGTGCCATTGTAAAGGTATTACCGGAGTTTGACTCTCAGTAGTGTCTCCTTACAAATTGGCAATGCAGTGGACTTGGTATTTCATACACATGTAATGATGTGATTTGAGCGCATGTGAGTGTCTATAAGTGTCAAATATCAATCCCACTTATGAGTTCCAGCATCAATTTCTACTTTGGATGGTTAATTAATTGTTAATTGCATGAATTAGGCCTTAAATATAATAATTACCACGATTGATTCTTGGAGGATTCAATTGAGCAAGAGGAAAGAAATTTTGATGGTGGGGATTTTTACATAGCCCCCTTACCCTTGATGAGGACTAATGGCACAAGTGAAATACCCAGCTCAACTGGCTCAAAACTTAGTCAATTAAGGAAATCATGGCGATTGGTAAATTGATTACTACAGTCGACTTAGTGGATCATTTGACATAAGATTTGGAATGTAGAGTCCTTGTTGCATTGTTAATGAGCTCCTAAGAGGTATTTGATTGATTTGAAGTAGACGTGGAGAATAGCATGATTTACCAATCAGGGAGAGAAAGCGTCAAATTCGCATACTACATGCTAAATTAGGTTAAATCCTCCTAGCCAAGGATTTGCCTATGGTTGCTAAGAATGCCCACAAATTTTGAAGATAAACAGTTAGGAGAATGGGCAATGGCAAGTTAATCAATTTTTCACCACACAAGGGAGAAGAAGAGGATAAAGGTGAGATTAGGTCTGCTAATGATTTGATTAGTGAAAATAATTCTAGAGAAGTGCTAATGAGAAGCTCAAGGAAAGAGGGAAGGCTCTGATACCATGTCAAAATATTGAACATGGACCCTCAAGCATGCATGTCTATGGTGTTCTTAATCCTAATTATTATGATTAAAGAACACTAATCCTATGGTGGGTGTATCCTAATCCTAATTATTGTGATTAAAGAACACTAATCCTATGGTGGGTGTATCCTAATTAACAATATAATAATGATCCTAATGACTTAATCAAGCTTGACTCAAGCACAATTAGGTTACAAGATGGAAAATTTTACACTCATAGAGAGGCTTAAGAGTTGTTTATCTTCATTGCTTAAAATGACCCTTTTAATATGAGGAGGGTACACCTCTTACAAATGTGCTCATGTGGGATAATTTCCAAGCGTGATGTGGTTGCATTCTCTTGATCCTAGTCCTCTACTCATACCTTGCCCTCAATGGTACTACAAATTTCAACATATCTTACTCTCTCTCTTATGTGTCTTTTCTTGCAAGGAACTCAAGCTCTCCCTCTCCCCCGCATTCTCTTTAAGAAACACCTCTCAGAAACAAGATCTTAAAAGAGTATCTCTATTCAAGTGAAAAAAATTTCTAACTAAAGATGCCACTTGGGAGAAAGAGGAAGAATTGAGGAATCTCCTCAGAGGAGGAAGAATTGAAGACTATCCCTAGTTTGCAAGATGAGAACATATTAGTTCGTTAAGTGGGGGAGAATGTAAGGTCCCACTTCCTATGCAATAATTTAGTAACATGGAGTGTTGTTTCCTATATTGCACATTCTAATGAGAGAAAAGAAATTTAAAAAGAGAAGGTGTGCATTTAATGACAAAAACTTGAGAGCTTAAGAAGAAAATCAGATAAATAAATTAGGTTATTTTTATGCAAACTGGGCAAGTTGGTGTGTGCACAAATTTATTGAGACCTTCCCTAGCATATACTCTATTAGGGTTGAAAGAAAAAATGCCATTAGGAAATATTGTAAAATAAATAAAGAAGTAAATCTAAGAAAAGTAAACTTAAAAAATAGTCTCCATACGAATTTAAATTAAGCATATGCTTAGGTGTGAAATTATTAGCCTTTGCACTTATAAACGGAAGACTTCATATTAGATTTAATTAGTCTAAGCTTGAATGGTGTAAGGGTATAAAGCCAATGCTAAGGTTAAATCGTGTAAGGGTATAAAGCTTACGCTAAGCTTAAATGGTGTAAGGGTATAAAGCTTACGCTAAGGTTAAATGTTGTAAGGGTATTAATTACGTTTAATTAGTCTAAG
Source organism: Cibotium barometz (assembly GCF_041138505.1). Classification (NCBI taxonomy): domain Eukaryota; kingdom Viridiplantae; phylum Streptophyta; class Polypodiopsida; order Cyatheales; family Cibotiaceae; genus Cibotium; species Cibotium barometz. The sequence continues at coordinate 53,450,912 of NC_141062.1, forward strand.
GTTGAATGGTGAACTCATGGTGGAAGGGTACAAAAAAAGCCCAAGGTTTAATTTGGGTTGTGAAATAAATACATAAGTATAAGATAAGCTTTGGACCTAATTATAAACTCAAACCATGCATGAGGGAGTGAGTTTACTTGGTGTAAAGTCTAGATGCATGAGGAAGTGGTTAATTGCATGAAAAGTGGTTGGCTATATGCGCTATAGTCTCTAGTTATATTAGATTTTATGGGCTACATGCATTAGTTAAGTGGGGGTTCCCATTTGTCTTATTAATCTATAAAAAAGGCCTCCCTCCCTTCATTTTTATAACGACTTTTTCTTTGAGGCTGAAGAGTACATGTTACATCAAAATCTATGTGTAGACTAGGTTTTATACAAGTCTACTGTATAGGGTACCCATAAGGTCAACTTCTCCAAGTTCCGAAAGGTAACCCTCTTGGAATTAGCTTGACTTTGCGGAGCTAGGCACTTCGTCCATATCATTTTCAGTGCACTTGGATTGTTGTTGTACATTGGGAACTCAAAAGTAGGTGAGTTTTTTTTAGAGCAAAAGAGCATCACCATCAACTATTTTAGCAATCTCCATCAACCCCAAAGCTAGGCCATAAAGATATAGCATGTACAAATATTCAAGTCTATGCATTTTCTCTTCTATTCTTACAAATGAATTATTTAAATCATTTTATTTTGAGCTAAATACATAACTAAATAATTCTCTATTAAATTACTACATAGTACCTAAAACAAAGAGCCCAAAGGTCTAAATAATTAAATAGACCTTAGAATAATGTGCATTTATGACCAATACCATGTAAATTTATGTATTTACTTCTATACCTAGATTAAGGTGTGGATAGACTAGGATAATTTGACCCAACCCTAGAGAAAAATTAACTAACAAATTAATCTAAGATTAATTTATATTTTTATAAAAAGAGAAGCATTAGTACACATGCATAATTTAGCCTAATATTCTTTTTTATATGCATAAAATGGTTCAATAATGCACGGATGAGACCCTTAGAATGACTTTAGGATAGTTGCACTTTTAATTAGTAAGCTAAAATAATAATTATACAAGTTTTTAGTGACAAAACCTTTGAGAATCGCTTCATTATATAAAGGCATAAATGCACAAATAGTTTCTCATAATAGAGTGCAATTCCTTGTCCTTTTTGTGAAGAAAAGAGAAATAATTTACCCATACGAATCTAGTGTATCCTTAGCAAACCACGCCAACTTCATATTTTCTCTCTAAAAATAGTGAAGAAAATGGCCAAACCCTAGGGGAAAAAACGGAGATCAGTCAACTAGAGTTAGCCAAATTAGATGTAGATTTTTAGCATCATAACTAGAAAATTTTAGAGAGAGAATCAAGAAAATTAAGGTAAGAACCATAAAAGAGATAGCTTGAAAATGCTAGTGACTTCTTAAGAGTGCATAGTTTTTGTAAACATTGATATTCAATTCTTAGGGTATATATTAATATAAATCAACATAAGATTAGAAAAAAATTCGACCCAAAAATATCGCTTTATCAAGTTAGAAATCATGGGTGCTTTACCCTAAAAACAGTAATGTGCATGGATGCACACATACACAAAATGTGTCCTAGGATATCTATGACATAACCTTGACCCCAAAAATGTAAGCAAGAAATTAAGTAAAATTAAGACCAAAAATTATGGCTAATAAGATAGTTAAAGAAAGGCTAAGGAACTTATGATAACTTTAGGGTGACCCTAGAAGACCCACTAAGTACAACCAAAGGTCTCGACTAAAAACCATATAAAGGAGGACTATTTTATTCCTAAAAAATCTAGAGTTATGACCATAAGGCCCTTAAAGAGATTGTAAGTATTAAGATGATCAATTTTAAATAAGAAAGACCGAATGTATGACCTTAGAAAGACCCTAGTATACTTGAAACGCTCGCTTAAAGTTGTAATGAATGGCTACATGGCTGAGTTGTAATATTTTATGAATAGATGATCTTAGAAAGATTGAATAGATGACCTTTTAATACCCCATTGTACTTGAGACTCTGGTTTAAAGTTGTGATGAATGACCGCGGTTAAGGAGTTGTAATCTCATTTATAAAAATTGGTGTCAAATTTCAAGAACGATGCTTAAGGAGTTCATACTCTAGCTTAAAGTTGTGATGAATGACCATCTCGTTAAGGAGTTTTTATCTCCTTTATAAGATTGTGGGTGAAATTTCAAGAACGATGTATAAAGGAGTTTTCTTGAGAAGACCATGCCAAAAAATATATGATGGAGAAATTTCACGTACTCAAACTGAAGCTATAATGTCTCGTCAACTTGCAATGGTTTACATTGCTTCGGATATGTGCATAATAGGTGTTGCTTAAAATTATGTTTTACTAATTGAATAATGTATTCATGTGATGTATATGTGGGAATCTTGTAAAGGTGCTACATAGTTTCATGGATTGCTATCATCCATAAGGTGCGTCGCACATGAAGGTGGATGTCCATCGAGACCTTGACCCCTCTCTCAGCCAAACATGGATGTGCTCTTGACACAGTTGGTGTGATGAACAAGGAATCGGGTTTAAATTAATTTAGGCAAGGTGGTGCCTAGTTGCTAAGTATGGATGTGGATACTAGACTATTTGAGCTTTTGGGACCGGTGATAGCTACTAGAACAATGGCTCCTTGGATAGTGGGATTTCATGACCGTGGTGAATGTGACCATATGTAGGCTCCTCCGTACACCAATATTGAAACGGGACCCTTTAATCTTCTTGAAGAGAATAATCAAAAACTCATAAAATATATCAAATATTAAAACAACTACTTGAATTAAATTGAACATTAAAGCATATGACAAAACATAAGACAAGAGAAAGAAAAACATCACCATCAACACCATGCTGGGTGCAATCTTCCCACCCCTTGTGCGTGGCCTTCCCCCACACAAGAGTATTTTTATTAGCTTTCTTGCAAAAATACGCCATAGCCCCCAAAAATATACAAAGTGTGCTTTTAGAGAGCACGACACTCTTCCACAACAAAAATAGAGTGTCCCTAAAATATGGGCTAGGGTAAAGCCTTTAGGCTTTAATAAATTCAACATTATGAATGTATTTTTCCCAATGTATCAAAATGAAAAAATCAACTACTAAGGTTATAAACTACGCTTGTAAAAATAAATGTGATACACATAAGAAACATTCGACGGCCCCAAGCATACGTCATATACCGCACGTATTAATATTTATAGTGGTGTCACCCACGATATTAACCTAGCCGGCATGACGCAAGAGTAACCTAGGCGTTCCCAAATTACTCAAGAGGGAAAAATAATATTCTTAAAGAGGACTTAAAATATATTCTCATAACATCCCTCTTGCTTGAGTTTGCAATTGTCCTCAATTGCAGGTTTGCTGGGTTTGAAAAGAACGAAGGATCTCAGGATAAGCTCGAAAAAATTTCTCGGGCATCCATTTTGCATCTTATTGAGGATGGTTTTTGAATGTCAAAAGATATTTAATTAACATGGATCATAACAGTCCCCCCTGTTGGGAATCAACTGTCCTCAGTTGCGCAATCAATGAGTGGATGGCTTCATGGCACAAGTGGAGGACAAGATTATCACATCAAACAATTTCTAAAAATAAAACCAAACAAGTGAACGCATGTGAAATGTATCTAAGTGTCCCATACCACAGAGGTACCTTCCACATACAAACACTCGCTGGTGAAAGATAGAAGACATAAATACGTCTGGTGTAGCTAATTCCCTCTGAATCTTTCATTCTGACATAACTTTTCTCTATCCTCAAAATTAGACTACAAGTCTTATTCCAAAAATGAATTAGGTCGAAATGAAAATTGTTATCAACTTAAGATTGAAAAATAATCACTTACATTACTGTCAATAACTTGATGAATTCGGGGGATTGGTTCTTGATCTTAATCTTGTAATTGTCTAACTAAATTCTCGAGATTTGTTTTTGATCTTAATCTTGATGAATTCTCAAGATTTGTTTTTGATCTTAATCTTAATCTTGTAATTGTCTAACTAAATTTAAAAATTATAATCTTTGAATGGGTTTATAATTCTTGAATTTGTGAATCTTACTTGTAAACAATGAAATCTAAAGGGGATCTTGATCTTAAGCTTAATCTTAAACTTGAAATCAGAACTTGAAGAAAGATAGATATCTTGCGTCCTAGTTGATAGCAAGAACTTGATATACTAGTAATGAATGTTGGCTTAGATTAAAAATACTTGAATGGACGAAAATTGAGAGATTAGTCTTTAATAATTAATCATAATTATAATTCTTGAATAAATCTTGTTCTTAAGGGGTTTAAATCTTGTGGTTGAATATATCGTTGACTTAGAGTAATTCTTGGTCTAGAAAAAATCTTGTACTTGGATAGATCTTAAACAAGAACACTTGAAAATTTAGACAAAACTTTACTTGAATTGATATAAACTTCGTAATTGTGATTGGTATACAACTTAAGCTTGGTTTCTAGTCACTTGAGAGCTATTTCTTTACTTTTCTCATCATCACTAAATTCGATGGTGAAGCAATTGATAACTTGAATCAAAGACTGGAGAAACTTGATTGGTTCTTGAATCTTCAAATTGGTCTTAATCTTCTATGAAATGTCTAGCAATCATTTTTACTTGAATTTGGGTAACTAGATCTTGAAGATAACTTTTGCTAATCTTGTCGCGATCTTTCTAGTTAGGTCACGGTATCTAAAATTCTTTTCACGAGCTAAAGTTTTCTAACTAGGTCTAAAAGGAAATAATATTGAGAAAACAGATGCAAAAGCAAACAAGAAATTGTATACAATAAATAAATAAAAAATTTACACATACCTCCACCTTTGGTTAATGTGTCGAGTGCGTTAACCTCTTTGGTGTCAAGCATGTCCTTTGCTGCAATCTGGTTCTTCTTTTTAGTTGGACAAGATTTAGCATAATGTCCCTTCATCTTACACGTGAAACACTTGACAATAGACAGTTTGGATACGATGTCATTGGTCGGGCTATATGCATGTCAGATGCTTCCACAGTTTTAACTTCCTTCTTAATATATTTGTTCATTCTAGACAGATGTTGTTCAATCTTTCTTTGAAAGTTATCCCGATGCTCTCGTTCTTTATTCAAAAGAATATGGAGAGAATCAAGCTGTTCCTGAATAGTACGACGTGTTGCGGATATTCACCCATTTTCTGACAATTAAAAAGAATAGGAAAAATTTAAAACAAGAGAAAAGATAGGGTTTCTTATCTCATATGGAACGTCGAGATGGATGTGTCCTGCCAAGTTAGCTTAATACACAAATGCATAATTTTTCAAGAAATAATCCATGTACTTGTAAAATTAGAAAACTAGCCGTAGGTTAAAGCAATATTTTAATGATATCTTCACTAACAAGCTGTTTATATTATTCGTACTTCATGAGGATTTAGAAAACAACATTATTCACAAGAATTTGACTAAAGTCTCAAAATTTCTCTTGAGATAAATTCTAAAAATCTGTAGAAGAAATCCAAACTAACTATATGTACATGGGATCCTTTTCTATAAAATATGATGGGAAATAGTCCAAAAAAATATATTTTCTTTTGTAAAACATTTTATTGATCTCATTTGTAAAGCTTTAAGCTTTAAAAAAAACTTAACAAAGCTTTATAATAAAAGCTTTTTCAAGCATTTCTCAGCCTGAAGCTATTAGCTCAGCTAACCCAAATTTTGAGAAGAGGAATGAAAAATAATAATAGTAATAATATGAAGCTTTTTTTAATATTATTATTATTTATAAAGCTTTATCTCTATAAAGCTTTGCTAATGATTTATTCATCTACACAACGCCCATGATGAAGGAGGGAGATTTAAAAAAATAAAAAATAAAAATTACAACAATAAAAAATTTTAAAAATATATATATATATATATTATGCTGGTTTTATTAAGCTTTATTAAAGCTTAATCAAGGCCAAACCTCTCCTCTTGACACTACCCGCGCAGTGCGCAAGGAGAAAAATAAAAAAAATAGCGCAAGAGTAAAATTCTGCGCCTCCCTGAATTCGCAAATCTGAAAATTCCTCCCCTCCTTGAATTCGCACCCTGAATTCGCAGCGGTCGTCGCCGCCGGGGTATGAAGGAGGGAGAGAGAGATTGGAAATTATATATATATATATATATATATATATATATATATATGGCTTTTACTCATTTTCCTCACAGAGATGCGCTTTTACTACTCGAGAGAAATTAAGAAAAATCCATCACCTGCCACCCTTGATTATAGAAACTGAGCAAAGGGAAGGTTTAGCAATTCTGATTATGGCTCTCCATGCTCCTCTGCTTGCTCTTTCAATCCGTACGGACAGATTAAGAAGAGGGATTAGTGAAGAGGAAGGTGGTTTTATGGTTTTGGAAAACCCACTAATGGTTTTCCACCTAGTTTTACCCTTTGGGCAATAGATTAATGGAGATTGATTACCCAATGATTAAAAACAAGCTTTATTTCATCCATACATAAACAAAAATCCCTAAACGTGTTCTTCTTTCATTTAAATTCAAGAAAATTACCAAATCACTTCTGTTTTTGTCTCTTTCACCTCTTTTGACTGCCTTCAAGAAAATTAAATTACACCAAAGCTCTGATACCACTGAAACGGGACCCTTTAATCTTCTTGAAGAGAATAATCAAAAACTCATAAAATATATCAAATAGTAAAACAACTACTTGAATTAAATTGAACATTAAAGCATATGACAAAACATAAGACAAGAGAAAGAAAAACATCACCATCAACACCATGCTGGGTGCAATCTTCCCCCCCCTTGTGCGTGGCCTTCCCCCACACAAGAGTATTTTTATTAGCTTTCTTGCAAAAATACGCCATAGCACCCAAAAATATACAAAGTGTGCTTTTAGAGAGCACGACACTCTTCCACAACAAAAATAGAGTGTCCCTAAAATATGGACTAGGGTAAAGCCTTTAGGCTTTAATAAATTCAACATTATAAATGTATTTTTTCCAATGTATCAAAATGGAAAAATCAACTACTAAGGTTATAAACTACGCTTGTAAAAATAAATGTGATGCACATAAGAAACATTCTCCTCCACATTATTTATCAATCCTCGTAATCTTCTTCACCTGAAAATATAAGCCCAATTAATAATTAAATTAATCCCATAAATATTAAACAGGCACAAACCATAACCAACTCATGACTACCAGGCGTAAGTACTTCCAGGGATCACCCTGCCAATACAAACCTAACTGAAATAATCATAGACGGCCCCAAGCATACGTCATATACCACACGTATTAATATTTATAGTGGTATCATCCACGATATTAACCTAGCCGGCATGACGCAAGAGTAACCTAGGCGTCCCCAAATTACTCAAGAGGGGAAAATAATATTCTTAAAGAGGACTTAAAATATATTCTCATAACAAATATCACTAAGATCCAAGAGTGATCAAGCTTAAAAATGTGTGCCATCTTGTTTGAGGTTCATGGTCATGGTGCAAGGAGACATGTCATGATGACGTGACATCAATGTCCTACCCTATGATATGTGATTGTGATTTTTGTTTGGACATGGGGAACTATTGAAGTTATTTAAAAGTTATGTATGATGTTATGAAAAGTTTTGTATGATGTTATAAAAAGAATAATTTTTAGAGAAGTGCATGTGTGAACTCTGTTAAGAGGTCATGTGAGTTACATGGCAATTTCAATTATCGGTGTGTGAGTTCACACCAGCTCCATAGGCTTGGTGCAGAGTTAGTCAAGAGGAAGGCTAGACTCATGGGATTAGATAGGGCTAGGTTGAGTTTATGGAACTAGTCCAAGTAGAAAAAGGATCAAAAAGTGGGTGGAAGGGTGAACCACCGAGCTTGTTGCATGTACTCTCCAAAACAAGACCAAATTGTATTTTGAAAAAGAAACTTGGAAAGAGTAGTCTAGATTAGAGTAATGAAAAAGGATGGAGAAATTGCCTCCATAATCAAGGTGTCCTAATATCTTGTTGGGCCTTGGGGAGCCAGTCAATATGACCTACTTATAAGAAATGAGAACTATGAAGGAAAAATGCCTAGTGGAATCATTCGCCTTCCCTTACATAAGGATTATTCCAATCATAAAAAAAGAGCTGATCGGATAATCAAGCATTGGGAAAATACATAAGGATTGTTCCAGTCAAATAGATAAGAGCTAATGGGATAACCAAGCATTGGGATAATATGATATGAGACCCCACGTGAGTCACTTTTTGCTTAGTGTGATTTTTTATCCTTGATTGTATAGACAGAGGGGTAGGGATCTCACATTCACCATCAATAGGGGTCTCACATTCACCATCAGTAAGGGACGAGACCCCTAGCATCTTCTAGAGTTTGGGTACAATCAGGGAAGTCTCAGATTCTCCATATCTGACAACTGGAGCGTAGGCCCCAATCTCTCTCGATTGGATCGTTTCCATGTTGATAAGTGTCCATATGTGGACAATGTAGTTTGGTTGGTATTTTAGCTTGCACTACCTTTTCTAACCATTCGTTTATATCCTCTCTGTAAAGGATATAGGCATATGTGGACAATGTAGTTTGGTTGGTATTTTAGGTTGCACTACCTTTTCTGACCATTCGCTTGTATCCTCTCTCTAGATGACCCCTCGCATCATCAAGGTAGTTAGTAGAGCCTCCGCATAATACCCAAGAGCTTGATACAAGACTCAAAGATTTACAAGAGGATTAGGGCACAACAGACAGTGGTGGTGGGCAGGTGACTCTAGATATTAGGCTCAATGAGATCACCACAAGTCTCTAGGAGGTAGCTCCAAGCCAAGCTAGGAGACTTTAGAGAGTAGGAGAGGAGTCTAGCCTCCCTTCAGTTAGTGTGCAAAATCTCACACCATAGCCCTTGGGTTGAGGCTCAAATGGACACATCTCGCATTGAGATCAACTCCATCATAGAGGAGAAGAGAGTGGAGTACATATTATGGTGTACATATTCCATGCAAGCGCGTCTTTTTGGACTCAAGATCTGGAGACAGAGGTATAGGAGACTTCTTTAAGTGGGACAAGGCCTCACCACCAGAGGGATGATATTCAGAAGCTTAGAGGATCAAACATAACCATTGTTTCTAAACTGTCCTATGTTTGATCCATAGCCACTGGCTTCTTTAATATCCTCCTCACTACAAAGCCTCACTACCCGCCACCGCTGGTGCAAGATGCGAGAGAGAGGGTCTCGCAGAACACATGTGAGGTGGTCCCATCGGGTCTCTCACTATTCTTTTGTGACACCCTTCTCTTCCAAGGAGATTGTAGAGGCTTTGCAAGTGCTATCTAGGGGCACGTGTCCAATTAAGGATGGGCTTCTGATTCCCTTGTTTCTTCACCACAATGCAACTTTCGTGGCCTTCAACGAGATTATGATTTCCAAATCTATGCTAGAGAGACTGGCAAAGGGTTTTTCACCCACTTTGGGATAGCATACAAAATTCTAGCCAAAACCATTAGCCCTTGACTGCAACCCCATCTCCTAGGTATGATCCATGGCACGTAGCTAAGTTTTATCTAGGATAGGAGCATCCTAGATAATATCTTGACCTCTTGGGAGGCATCCACCACCGCCCTGACAGTAAGACTTAGTGATTCTCCTTCTGGAAAACCATTGCCCTAGGCACCTTGGATTAAATACTTGACTGTGATGACAGGCTCGAAGACACCTTGGATACAGGTGGTGAGGAAACACATCTTGCACATAGTCCCCTAGAGAAATCGCTAACCCACCCTATTGTAGGCTTTCTCAAAATCTTGGAGAGTCTCTAGAGGTTTGTGAATGTAGTTGAGATCTTTTGTCACACGGCAAGCCTCAAGAGTTAAAATCAATTTGGCACAAGTCGTGTGGATTTCAGGTTAACTCATCCCCTACCCCAGCTTGGTGTCTAGTTGAGTCCTTCTAGTGGATTTTGAGGGTTGAGATTGACATCACCTTAGAGAAGTAGATTTCCCCCCTCCTACTAAACATTTGAAAGAAGCTTGTATACCAGATCATGTAACTAGGCTCTCACTTGTATTGGCCGAGTAATGGTAATGAACTACGTCCTTCTTGCTACCATGTGGTACATCACCTCTTACTTGGCCTTTTCCAAGGCATGTAGTTGATCCGCAACTTCCATTGGGGAAGGCTATGATGGCATGCCAACATGAGACAAGGTGGCTTGGAAAGTCATCATTCAGCCTCGCTATAGTGGCAACCTAAGAATTATTGGTCCTTTTATGCATATAGCAAAGCCCTTTTGGGCAAGCTGATGATCAAAGGCCTCCCAAGCCTCCTAGGTGTGGCAAGCCCACCTGCACTCTAGTTTTTGGTGGTCCCTAACCTTCCAGCCTAAGATGGATCTTCACAAAGATGAGGACCTACCTAGAGCCTAAGCCTAGTGTCTCTGTCCACCTATTTGTGGCTAGTCTCTTCCGTGCTGCCTCTGGGATCACATGTGTTTTACTCTTCACCAATCTCCTCCATTCGAAGACAAGCAGAGACTTTGTCAACCCACTAGCCTAGAACCTCGAGATTTCCCTTCCTAGTAGTCACATGCTAGGCTCCCATCCTCATGTCCCATGAGGCCTATTGGGCAAGATGCTAGCTAAGTCTCTTGGAGAACCTAGCCTTCGGCGGAGGATCTTTTCTTCCATGCTTGGGACCACATTTGTTCTGCTTAGTTTCCTCCAATCCTAGATGGGGAGAGACTTTGTTAACCACTAGTCTAGAACCCCTTGATTAGCCTTCGTAGTGGCCACATGCTAGGCTCCCTTCCTCATGCCTCATGGGGTGCATTAAGAGAGGGACCTACCCAGCCTCTTGGAGAGACTACCTCACCTTCAAAAAGCTCCCACATGCTAGAGGCCCAGGAGTGGAGCCTAGCTAGGATCTAAGGTAGAGACATACTCGCCCTTGACATTGACCCTTCCATCCCTCCATACTGGTTTACATGGGTCCATTACCCACATCCCCTTGAGTGGGTAGGGTTCCTTACCAAACATGATATCTTGATCGTTGTCCATGGTGTGGATCGAGGCACCCTCATAAAGTTTTCTATAGGTCCATAGGGAAAATTAATCTAATCCCCCCCCTTGATGACTTCAGCAACTACATTTAAAAGTGATTGGGTTTCATGACCACAAATGGCACGTTGACCCTTCCCCCCCACTGCTAGAGTGGCTAGAGAGAAAGTGGAGATTATGGTTAATGGAGGGCCGACCAATGGTGTTGCTGCAGTGGGATCCAAGCGAGTGGTAGTGGCACAATCTCTTCACCCTCAAGGACACCCCCAGTATCCCCTTCTATGAGTACATAGTCTATCTAGGCCACATGATTCAGATGCTAGAGGCTTATAGTATGCTAGCGGAGGGGCAATACAATACACCAGTAGACTTAGGACATCCCTGCATGTTTCGTCCATGATTTTTGGAAACGCATGTGAGGGACAGCTTTTAGCCATAGAAGAAGACTCTTTTCCTTTGGTGGTAGGAGCTTGAAAGTGGGCACTTGGCTACAGTTGGATGTCGGTATGTTCTACGTGTGGACACCCATTGGAGTCACAGCGTCGTTACCCTTGGGATTGTCCCAAGGCACAACCTACTATATCCCAAGGCACATCAGGTTTGGTTATGAATAACCATGGACCAGGAATCTCCCCTCAATCTACCACCACCTAGAAGGGTGGTAGCCTGGACTTCTAAGTCAGCACTATCCCTAGCATATGAGGAGATAATACAAAACCTCACCCTTCTCCTGTCTCACCATACTACCTCACAACATCTCCACTATCAATATGCCCCAGTAGTAGAGAGGAGTACCATAGGCCCCTATCTCAGAGGTGGGAGATCATCAATATGAGGAGACTGGGTAGGACCTCGCCCTTCTCCTCTCTCACCATAGTACCTGACGACATCTCCACTATCAATAGCCCCAATATTAGGGGGGAGTACCATAGGCCCCTATCTTAGAGGTGGGAGATCATCAATAAGAGGAGACAGGATAGGAACTTGCCCTTCTTCTCTCTCACCATAGTATCATGACACCCAATTATAAGCAACCCTAGGGAGTAGTACCATAGGCCCATGTCAGAGGTGGGAGATCATTAATAGTATAGCAACATGGCACATTCGGCATGCTAGAGGTGGGAGATCATTACTAGTATAGCAACATGGCACATTTGGCATGCTTGCTGTAGCGAGGCCATAGAGGGTGGCATTACCACACCACTCATCGAGTCCATCCCCAGAGCATATGGATAAACATCATACAATCCAAATAGCATATGGGTAAACATCATACAAATCCCATAGCATATGGACAAACATCATAAAAACTCTCAATGGCCAATGGGAGAAGCTACAACGCTGCTCTAAGCATATGTAGAAGTGATGCCAGACTTTTATATGGATTTAGAGTAGTGGGCGGTGAACATGACTTCTGTAGACTTGGCACGCTACCAAGTAGGATACATACTTATGCATGCTATGTGACTGCATTAGTGAGTATTCGGGACAGCAAAGTGAAGACACTGTTTTTGGGTTATGGGGGTGGGGCCCATTTGAGAGTCCATACGATCTTAGATGGCTATGGAAGTTGCACAAGGTCCCTACGAGGCTTTTTTGTAGACTAATTTGGCCCTTATCAGATGATATGGTCAATTGGTCGTTTTGGGCACCAAGTTGTGGGTTGGCCGATGTGGCTGCCTACATCCATGCCTACCCTCGACATTCTATACAGACTAGTTTGGAAACCTTAATTCATCATCAAGTTCCTCATGTTCAAGCACTTTCATAAGCAAGATATCCTCCGTCTAGAACGTGTGGGTGGACACCCATCATGTGACCCACTAGATAATCGAACTAGAGGGTTCCACATCAAGAGCTATCAGAGGCGCTTTTCTACGGAAGCTAGGGAGGAGAGCTAAAGGGCCGGTCTAAGGTGTTCCCAAGCTTAAAGGAGGTTGGCTGCAAATGTGTCCTCAAATATTGGGCTAAATCCACGGGTGTGCATCTTTGTGAAGATCCATCTCGGACTCTAGAGACCACCACAAACAGGGGTGTGTACTGACACTCGGGCTAAGAGAAAGTCTTTCTAGGGTTCACCACCCAAAAGAAATCCATAAACGATCAACTTGCCTAGCAATGCTATAGAGGGAGGGATTAATGATGCCAATCCCTCCTTGATGGTGAGGTTGAATGATCACTCTCCAAGGGTCACCTTGGCCCATGCAGGCCTCCCATCACTACCAACCTAGAGGAAGAAGTTGCAAACCAACCGCTGAACCTGTCCAATGCATGCCCAAGAGGGCCCAGCAGGAAGTGATGTACCACATGGTGGTGGCGAGAAAAACCTAGTTTGCCACCATGACTCGACCAACTAAGCCTAACTGAACTCCAATATAGTGACTTACTCCGCATGCACAATAGAGGAAATGTAAATACCAACCTAGCATCCAAGGTAACAAATAGGAGTGTCGCTCGAGATCCACTAAAAAACCTCAACTGGCCTTCAAGTCAAGGCAGACAAGGAGCCAACCCAGCATCCACATGACTTGTGCCAGTTGATATGTGTCCGATGCACGTCAACAAATCGTTATCACATCAATGAATCTTTGGAGATTCCTAACATCTTCTAACATGTTTGCTATTGTGTCATCAGCAGACTCTAAATCAAGCAGCTCGCGGATAGGTAGACGCAACCCCTGTAAACTGGTCTCTTGGCGGAAAGGAAACTGCTCATGGTCTGTTGCCAGAATGCCAACCATGCTACCTCATCCACAAGCCCACTCAAAAACGGTCCAGTCGGGAGAGGTTGGGGCATGTACCTCTTGTTTGATCTCAGGAAGCTCAAACTCGCTAAGCTACACCGGAACTATAGTAAATGCCATGGATCCTACCCCCATAGAGCCAAAATCGACTCCTCCCAAGCCGAGTAGTATGTGCTTGAAATGGTGGCTGCACCTCCTTCGAGACTGTCCTTCATCACGAAAATCTCCACCCATGCACCCAAAATCAAGCTGTGGGAGGGATTGAAGGACCATTCTCCAAAAAATGGCTATGCTTGTTGCAATGTCCGAAGTGTAGAGGTTAAGGAAACCCACTGTCATCGCTAATCCTAATGATCACCCGCTGCACTCTCCTTATGATTATGGTGCCTGAATTGGTAAGAGTTGCTCACTGGCGGAGATGCATACTCTGCCTTGGATCCTAGAGGTGCCAAAGGCATGGGACAAAAAGGTGTGGCTTATGCCTTGGACAATCCTCCCAACATAGAGTTTTGTTACAATTCCATAATGCCGAGAGAGAGAGAGAGAGAGAGCACAAACTGGAGTCCCTTAGCAAAACAATGTGTGTTCTCGTGCATGAATTGCTTATTGATTCGACAACCCCAACTCTGGGGTGAACATATCCGCACTAAAACTTACAAGAATGGATTACAAGCTCTTTAAATCATTCATTCTAAAATCCTAGACATTCTAAATATTTAACTTCCAAAAACATAACAACCATCATTTAACATAAATCCTCATCAAGGAAGGGGTCGTCGGCCTACCACTCACCTACCCTAGAATAAGGCCGAGCCTTGGTACACTGGATCCTAAGGGTTGGATTCCTCCCCTCCACCCTGATGAGGATTTGTGGTGGGACCAGGACAGAAAGGTTGATAATGGTGCTCACCTGGACTGACGACAATAGGGGCATGCTCTAGCAAGATGCCCCATTTGACAACAAATGAAGCATTGTCCAAGGAGGCCAGAGTACTCCACTCTCTACATAATAGGATCTCTAAGGCATGGAAGAGAAATGACACGAGGAACAGACTTCGGAGAGGCGAAGGGAGGGAATCCCTACCGTCAAGCTAAAACCGAAGCGGTTAGGGAGGGAATCCCTACCGTCGAGCTAAAACAGAAGGGAGGGAATCCCTATCATAGAACTAAAACCGAAGCGGTTTTTTTTTTTTTGGGGGGGGGGGGGGGCGCCATTACGCTCTACAGAGATAACTCTACTGATCATCGTTGGGAGTAGGGGAAGGTACTCCTTCCCTAGAACAGGTAAGCAAACTATAACTGAGAAGCCCAAGACACCTACCAAGGGGTCGGATGTTGGGTCGAAGACGTGCTACCACCTCGCAAAGAAGGCCTGGGCTGTTCGTAATGTGACAGGACTCAATTGCATGACTCTATCTAATGCTGCAAAGGAGAATCAGACTCATGGTAGTATCCTCACCCAAGAGTATGAATACCAATAATCTTTGTCAGCTTGTCAATGAGGCCAACCTGCAGAAGATCCTTGAGCTGTCCGCGCGGTCAAGCAACTACCCACAATCTTGCAAACCAAGGTGAAGACCTCTAGGGTGGCGACTATCGATGCCATGGGCAAGAGGTCTGCTTCAAAAAAAAGGGGGGGGGGGGGCAAGGAACATCAACCTCGATCAGGGATAATGGAGCACCTTCCATGGAGCCCACTTGATGGGTGAAGACCAAGAAGTAACGACACTCACCAAAGAAACAAATTGGGAGAAGGTAGAGAGGATAGTAGTGCTCGGGCAATGCCGAAGAGAAAAAGAGAGGGCCGCACTATATAACGGAGAAGGGGGGAGATTGCGGGCAACACTAGGAGCAAAGGGGCTGCAAGAGGTGGTGGTTGGCGAAATGGAAAGGAAGTTACAGGCAACGACGGTGATGGGCCATAATGGTAGGCAAGATGGGACGGACCAAAAGGCAAGAAAGCGGGTTGGCCGGGGTGCATCGGAGGTGGGAGGTGCATTCGAGGCAAGAAGGCGAGGGCAAGCGTGTGCAACAAGCCAAGTGGGCACTTAGGTAGAAGCGGGAGGGCAGGCGACAGCATGGGATGCACACACTGGCTATGACAGGGATGGGAAGGATGCACAAGTCTCTGTGAAGCCTCATGTGTCTGACCATAGAGTTTGTCACACTTCCATACTGCCAGCTCGTGAAGAAACTGAAGTCCCTTAGCAAAGCAATATGTACGTCCTTGTGCGTGAGTTGCTTATTGGCTCGACGGCCTGGACTCTAGGGTGGACCACTTCTTACTAAGGAGAAGTTAAAAAATCTGAAAAAAAAAAACAATTAGGGGGGTGGGTGGGTGGGTTGTGTGTGTGTATGTGTGTGTGTGTGAGAGAGAGAGAGAGAGAGAGAGAGAGAGAGAGAGAGAGAGAGAGCAATGGCAAAACTTTTGTTAGCATGTAAAAATGTGACATGCAATTGTGTATAGGTGCGAAAAAAAAAGGCTTTCAAACATACCCAACTAAAACTACAAGAATGAGGATTACAAGCTCTTCAAATTTTTCATTCTAAAATCCTAGACATTCCAAATATTTAACTTCCAAAAACATAATGACCATCATTTAACACAAATCAAACCTATTTCATGATATTATGATTGTAGACCTTTTGAAGAAGTAAATGAATATTGTAGAAAGGTGATCGTAAGCCTTGTCCCAACAGAAAACCTGATATTCAAATTACTATAATCCATAACCCCAAGACATGTAACTAAAATTATAAGACTCTAGAGTGGTTAAGCTGATGGCTTCATGGGGTTTGTAAAAACAAGTCCTTAATGTTTTAAGTAGGAGTGGTGGTGTTACATCCCCTGTTTCTGCCATTCTTCCAGCCCACAGAAACTAACTAGAATGGGGTACTATTTACCTGGAGTCAGTTTCAAGTTGAAAACGCAAGTACGAAAGCAAGAAGTACTTGCTTGTTTCCTATACTTTTGGTGTTTGTTTCTCAGATTGAGCGAGGACTCGTCATCTTTGCAAAACAATGAATTTGAGCCTGTATAGGGGAGGATGTTAGGGGCAAGTTCATGCCTTGACAAGACTGCAGGAGATGGTAAGGACCTCCCCTGCATATCACCAAGCATTTGTATTAAGAAAACTCCATTTAAAAATGAATAAGTAACTCCCCTCATATCAAAAGCATGCCGCTAAACTGGTACCTGTGTACAAAGGAATTGTAACACTCTACTGGCACAGTTCTCCCTCAAGGACAAGTAGGTGAAAGGTTCAACGAACACCCGAAGTCATTGAGTAGAGATAAAACTACGCCATTGCTCCATCCAAACCCAGTCTGTCAAGTCACCATGTAACTCGTTAGAAACTAGTAGTCACCCACCCCAGCCTCCCCTTGAAGCCATTGAAGCAGAAAACCCACTTCACTATGCACATAGTCGAAGAACTACAGTCAGAGAAGGGCAATGTGCCATGGAAATACCTGTAGCTTGTACTCTCCACCTCCGCCCGTCCCCCCGCACACTGTTGCATCATACTTCTCCAGCATATGATCAGTCTCATCAAAAACCACATAGTTGGTTTGGATCCACCGTTGAGCTATTGTTCTAGCTAGAATTTTCCCTTTGTCTGAGCCAGAAAACATGAGGCCTTCTATGATCATGTGCTGCAATGGAGGCCAGGCATTTGGAAAGTCCCTGCAGAAATGCACATATCTCTTAAACTTAGAGCACACTCAAAACCAACCATGCTATTTATTACTAGTATTCAAAACGAGCCAAATGTTAGTGGCTTGAAAGTTGACAGGACTTGTCCTTGCGTTAGTGTTTGCAAGCATAAGCTCTACTCAAAAGAAGAATCAATTTCGCGCACTTTCTACCAAGAATGTGGCATGTGACCAGATGCCAGGCACTAACCATAGCCCTCAACCACATCTGGACACGATGGTGTTGACATGGATCCACGTTTGGTATAATGCCAACTGAATGGCCCAAGGTCTACTGCTTCCACCTCGCAGAAAATATCTTGAATCGCTTAAGAACGTGATAATTTCAATTTCCAGGTTCTTGCATCTCAGCACCGCCATCGGCTAGTGTGCATGTGAGTGGTTTGTTTTTTTCTTGTGGCACACGTGTTAGGAATTTCAGGTAAAAGGATAGAAAGCTTCACCATTGCTGTCCAGTCTCCTTCAATGACGTTGCAATTCCAGCAGAAAAGAGAAGCCCGGATTGAGTCAATGCATTTATAACTTTGTCAACCCTTGAGTCACCTGCAAAGAAGAGAGCAAGCATCCACAATCATATTACAACTAGAACACATGTCGAAGACTAGTTCAAACCATGCAGCCAAAACCCTAGAACCTTGTCTTGCATCTTAGGATTTTTCCATAAGATAATGAAATTATATATTCCAAATGATTGTGCCAAGAAGAGACTAGCCCAACTTGAATACACGCAAAAGCCAAAAGGAACAAACAAACAAATTATTGGATTAGTAAGTAGGTTTCATCAGCTCTAATTAGCTTATCTATCCATCCATCCATTCGTCCGTCCATCCATCCGTCATCCAAACAAATTATTGGATTACTAAGTAGCAGCTTATCTATCCATCCATCCATCCGTTCGTCCATCCGTCCATCCATCGTCCTTACATCGACATACCATCTATCTATCCATCCATCCATCCGTCTGTCTGTCTGTTTACCTAGGTGTCCATGTAATCTACCTATCAATCTGCCTGTCCATCTGTCTCCTATCCACCTCTCTACTATCTGTCTATCTATTCAACTCTCTACTTATGTATATGTATATCCATCCATCACTCTACTTATCTATTTCCATCTTTACTCGTCTATCTATCTATCCATTCTCTACTTATCTATCTATCCACTCTCTCCTTATTTATTTCTCTACATCTATCTATCTATCTATATATGTATGCACGTATATACTGTACATGTATCTATCTCTACTTATCTATCTATCCATTCTCTACATCTATCTATCTATCTATATGTATGCATGTATATGGTATATATGCATACAAACATACATGTAGAGAGAGAGAGAGAGAGAGAGAGAGAGAGAGAGAGAGAGAGGTTATTAACGTCTACAAAAGACTTGAAGGGTCTATAAGAACAAAAAGCTGTTACATGTGATCCATGAGTAAAATGGATGTCAAGACAACATAAAAAAAGTAAAACCCAAGCGACACTGCAGTCTCCTTCAGTGATGATAGGTCCGACGCTCCAAGTACGAAGTAAGGCAGCGGGGCACTACTGCATGCTCTCCGAGTCATTTGTCATGTGCTCCCGCAGGTGAGGTCCGTCTAGCTAGAGCAAATAGTCTCCACCGGCAGGAAGCCCTCAATGGTCTCACTGCACCATGCCTGCCAGATATGACAAGCTGCAATGCTGCTAATGGGCTAACATCATTGATCAGAGGATCCAACTCACACCCCCCATCTTTACAAGGCACCACCTCAAGCGGCAAGTGAGATTTGAACCTGCGGCCTCATGCATGGACTTCAAGCACCCTAACAACTGAGCTATGTGAGTTGTAATTTCTAATTCGTCAAAGTTTTTTTATATTTTAAGAAACTGGAGGGTCCAAGAAGCCACTCGGACCACCGTAGTAGTAGTAGCCAAGATCATGAAATAAATGAGCTGAACCACAACCACCTCACTATCCTCCTCGTAGAGAAGTGCCAGACATCCATCCACAATGGCCCCTCAAGTGACCACACCCAGGTCCAAAGTGAACAAGGGCACAATCCACCACCACATCTACTGCACCTTCGGAAACACTCGTGGAAGCTTGGGAAACACCTTAGTAAGCTTGGATATGGAGTTGGGAAGGAGAAAGTGCAAAAAATACAACCCAAAAGCCGTCATGAAGGAGGCGAGTTGTCCACTCTAGGTGGCAGGCAGGTGCTTTGTGGAGCAAGCTAGAAAGGACACATGGCTGGTTACTCCCTTTGTACAAAGGGAATAATGTCTGGGCGGTGGACATTGGGGTTTTGTCCAACTCGGGACATTAGTGTGTGTGAACAACAGGCTGGTCATAATTTATAGGTGAGTTTTGGTTGCCCAAAACTTAATGAAGTGTGTACACACTCACTTATAAATTAGTGTT
The DNA here is from genome assembly GCF_041138505.1 of Cibotium barometz. NCBI lineage: Eukaryota > Viridiplantae > Streptophyta > Polypodiopsida > Cyatheales > Cibotiaceae > Cibotium > Cibotium barometz. The sequence continues at coordinate 53,470,864 of NC_141062.1, forward strand.
AACTCCTAAGGCTAGGTTTATAACCAATACTTACCACTTGTCACATGCCATATAACCATGTCACCAAACAATTTCACACGCACGGTTCGCGGGCGAGCGCCCCCTTACCCAAAACTACACATTGGTAAAGCAAGCATAAAAACAACATGTAATTTCAATTGCAAGCAAGCACATAAAAGATGCTATGCAATGCAACATTGGTATGGACAATCCCCGTTCTTGAGACTATACCAAAATAGACGTGCTCTAGGCAAGTACACGAGGTACCAGACCAATTGGAACACCAATCCACCACGCATTTCCAAGCATGTACACAAAGGCACAAGTCCCAACGGAAAGCCAAGTCCATAGTATCACATGAGTGGCATCAATCGCCGGTATATACAACTTCCATAGACACCAATCCAATGTACATACATGATGAGAAAGCACGGGTGGACCAATTGGGTGGCCAAAAGCTAACATCTCCCCCCCGACTTCTAAACAGTTGTTCGCATCTGAAAAGCATCCAAATATGTTTGAAGCACATGCGGGCAATCTCTGAAGAACTCTTCATCTACCCATATAGCATCAATGGAAAGATAGTTCTTAAACTTCACAAGGTAACGCCTGACAACTTTGCATGCAGCAAGCTTGCGTTCCTTGTGATTCACAATCTGCTCTAGCTGCAAAATCTCCTCAAGTTCATCCCCTTCTAGTGGATCCTCAATGACCATGTCACTGGGCTCCGACCCAACATACTTACGAAAGAGACTCACATGAAAAGCATTGTGTATGTGCCAATGACTAGGCAATGCCAATTTGAAAGCCACTTCATTGATCTTCTCGATCACTCGAAAAGGCCCATAGTACCTGGTTGAAAGCTTAGGATATGCACCCTCTTTGCCAGGCCTCTTTGCAAGTCTTGCTTTCTCAAATTTCAGCAATACCCAATCATTCTCTTTAACATCTAATTGCCTTCTATGCTTGTCGACAGCCTTTTTACGCTTGTCTTGTGACCTTGCAATGGCTGTCCGCACCTGAGCAAAAGCAATATCCAAGTCTCTTACATACTCATTAGTTGCAAATATCTCATCCTTTGTGCGAAGGATGGGTGGCAAAACCACCTTACCATAAACAATCTCAAACGGGACCTTTCTCGTAGATGCATGCACCGTGTTATTTTATGCAAATTCCACAAGCGGTAAGTACTCCTCCTAAGTACTTGTCCCAAGAAGACTTCTCATCCGCCACATAACATTTCAAGAGATCCAACACGGCTAAATTTGTAGCCTCACTTTGCCCATCCGTTTGAGAGTGATAAGCTAATGAGAAGTCCAATTTGGTGCCCATATTATCAAATAAGGCCCGCTAAAAGAGACTTGTAGTCCTGGGATCTCTATCCCCTACAATGGACGTCGGCATTCCATGATGCTTGAACACTTGTGAAGATATATTTTAACCATATCCTCAGCTTTAATGGTCTTTTTGACTAGCAAGAAGTGAGCTTGCTTGCTAAACCTGTCCACAATTGTCCAAATTGCATCATTAACCTGTTGGGTCCGTGGCAAGTCCATAATGAAATCCATTGTAATACTTTTCCATGGCTGCGTGGGATTAGACAATTGTTGAAGCAAACCTGGTGCCTTTTGCCTATCAAATTTCACCTTTTGACAGGTGATACATGCACGTACATATGCCTCTATCATAGTAACATGGGACGGGGAACGAGGACGGGGACGGGGATTCCTGGGAACTGGGACGGGGAACGGCATGGGAAGGCATACAAAATATGCAATTTTAAGTAAGCACTCATTCAAGAAACTTAACAATACTAAAACAAAGTCACTTTACACTTCCAAAGCATCAATATTAAGTCATACTAGCAAAAAAATGGGTATTACAAAAAAGGAGATCGGGCACCCAGGACCCGGTCGCCAAAGGCTAAAGCAAAAGACAAGGGCAAAGGCCTAGGCCCTAACCACGTAAGTGGCATACAAAAAAGAGACTATCACTAGAGTAGTACATATGTCAAAAAGTCTCAAGGGGCATGTGAAGTGCTGGTCTCACGATCATGGGTCCCTGCAATGCCTGCAGGCTCCATAGAGATGTCCTCCACTTGCTCCTCCAACTCCTCATTATCTTGAGACATCTCCCACTCGGTAAATGCATCAGCCTTTGCAGTTGCACTCTTGCAAAGCATTCGCAAGTTTGCACTCACAAAGACTAGATCATTTGCCCGTTCCACCCCAAGACGGTTCCTCTTCTTCGATGCAATGTGACCGTATGAGCTCCAAAGTAGGAGAGAGATGTAGGAGAGGCTTGCCAATGGAGAGGCTAGAGCAAGAGGTGAGTGTAGGAGAGCAACAAGACTACAAGTGACAACTTGAAATTACAACTTACCCAAGGTCCCAATGCCACTTGAGCCTTGAGGCTTGAGGAGAGCTAGAGCCTTGCCGGGTTGCCCAATGCCCACTTGAGTCTTGAGCCTTGAAAGTTGAGGAGTGTTGAGCCAATGAGCTTTCCACTTGAGCCTTGAAAGTTGAGGAGCGTTGAGGCTTGAGCTTGAGCCTTGCTTGTGCCTTGCCAATGGGGGCTCTTCTTATAGCTGGGGAGGGGAGGGATGGTCAACGGCTAGGCGCCCAACGGCTACAAGGCGCCCAACAGTCGACTGCGCAACGGTCCACTCACCGTCCCGTCCAGCTCCGTCCCACACGAACAGCCGTCCCGCCGTCCCGCCGTCGTCCCCTTGTTGTAGCGTGGGCTCACACGTCCCCTAGCCGTCCCCTGTCCGGTTTCGTTCTCGCGCGTTATGGGACGACGTTCCCCCGTCCCAGGGGTCCGTCCCCCATGTCCCCTGTGACTATGGCCTCTATGTCCTTCCGCATACCTGGCCAAAAGAAATACCGCTCAATCATGTGCGTAGTAGGCATTATGCCTCTATGACCAACATATGGAGGAACATGGCACTCATCCAAAACCTTTTACCTCATGTCAGACACCACACATAGGCAATTATCTTTCATGAGATAACTCTCTTTGATCACATAAGAGACATGTTCATGACCAACCATCAAATCAGCCCATATAGTACATCCGCATGATACAAATCATGCATGGCAGACAAGTCCCTATGAGAGGCAACCAAGATAGCTGCTACATACGGCTTTCGTGACAATGCATCTGCCACCACTACATTCTTCTTTCCTGGGGTGTGCAAGATCTGAAAATAAAACATAGAGAGGAAATTGGCCATCCTCATATGCTTCTCTGACAATTTAGTTTGGGTAAGGAAATACCTCAAACTCTAGTGATCTGTTTTTACAGTAAAATCATCCCCAAGAAGGTAATGTTTCCATATGGTAAGTGCATGAATTACAGCCAAGAGCTCTTTCTCATAAATGCCAAGAGATAGCTCTGTATCATGCAATCTACAGCTCTCATAAGCCACGGCATGTCCCTCTTGATTTAGGACAGCTCCTATGCAATTTCCAGATGCATCACATTCCACACTAAAAGGCTTTTGCAAATCCGGAATGATCAACACTGGACCATGAGTAGTTGCATCTTTCAATTTGAGGAATGCATCCCTCTCTACATTAGTCCATCTGAATGTGGCCTTCTTCTTTGTCAAATCATGCAAAGAAGAAGCAATCCATGCAGTGTGCCAAATGAACCTGCGGTTGTAAGAGCATAATCCAAGAAAACTACGGATCTCATGCACCGAACTCAATTCGGGCCAATTCCGAATTGCATCAATCTTTGCAGGATCCATCCGCACTCCATCTTTGGACACAATATGCCCAAGATAATGTATCTCTGACAAGAACAACTCACTCTTCTTTGCATTTATGAAGAGTTTATGCTTATGGAGTTCTTCAAAAGCAATGGCCAAATGAGCTCTATGCCCTTCTTTGGTCTTTGAGAAGACTAGGATGTCATCAAAGAAGACACATGTAAATTTCATGTATCCACAGAATATGCGATCCATCGTTCTGTTGAATGTAGCCAAGGCATTCGTAAGACCAAAAGGCATAACAAGATACTAATAAAGCCCAAATGCTATCCTGAAAGCAGTTTTGTGTACATCCTCAGGCACTACACACACTTGATGATACTCTTGAGATAAATTCAGCTAAAGCATGTCGATACATCCAACTTGTCAAGGATGTCGTCTATGCGTGGAATTGAAAACTGATTCTTGATGGTAAGCTTATTTAAAGCTCTATAATCCACACACATTCGAAAGGATCTATCCTTCTTTTGAACCAAGAGGATGGGTGAACAATATGGGAAAGAGCTTTGCTGAACCAAACCCTTCTCAAGAAGCTCATTTACCTACTTCATGATCTCCTCTTTTTAGGATGCACTTACACGATAGGCTGGCCTATTAGGTGGTGAGCTACCCAGCACAAGATCAATGCAATGATCTTCCGGTCATACGGGTGCCAACTCATTTCGTAACTCATCAGCAAAACAATCGTTGTACTCTTGCAAGAATTTCAGCCTATCATTACTAAGAGTGTTTACGTGTACATTTTTTTCCTCAACATGATCTTGTACAAAAATAAGTACGCAAAAACACTCTTTTTCATTACTTTCTTAATTTGTACATAAGATACAAGGGAAATAGTATCACCCTCTTCACCAACATCAATTACATGCTCTCAACCTTTATGCATGAAGGTGATTCTATTGGTCTTGTAAGCCTTGGCATACACGCATTCATGGATCAATGCGTGTATACCAAGGCTTTTCAGGCAATACATCACAGACATTCAAAGGCGCCACAAGAAAATCATCATGATCCACATAGCCTTGAATGTGTATGCGCAACTTGCCAATAATAAGCATGACCTGCACTTCTCTACCAACAAAGGCAGTCCCTGCTTCAATTTGAGGACCCATGTCCTCCACTTCAATATCCAAAGCAACTGCCATCTGTGTAGATATGAAGTTCTCAGTTGCACAATCATCAAACATGAACAAAGCGGGCTGATTAAGCTGTCCCCAAGCTTTACATACAACCCTATCTTTGCTATCATGTGAAGTGTTGTACTGCACATCTGGGACCATATGTACATTGGGCTTTGATGCATTTGCATTATCACGCTTCTTGTTTGGACATGCATTTGCAATATGCTCAGTGCTACCACAAGTAAAGCATTTCCCCTCGCTCATATATTCCTTTTTCTGCTCAAGAGTGAGACCATAGTCTCTCACTTTGAATGGACGCTTCTTGGTAGAGTTATTTTCAACCTTTGGACCATTTTTATCTTGGTTTTGGTCCTTTTTAGGTGGCTGTCCATTATTTTGCAGGTTTTGGACAGTCCTCTCTTTGCCTTGAAATGAGGGTTTAGCCTTATTGGATCGACTCAATTTGAGTTCCAATTGCTCGGTGGCAGTGGCGGCTGCAATTAGTTGGTGTAAGATGTGACCAAGATACATTTGTAGTCCCGCTTTGTACACGGGTTGCAATCCCGATTGAAACCTTCTCTTCGTTTCCAGCTCGGTGACGTGCATAAATGTCACATGCACTCTGCACTCAGTGCATGGTGACAAGATGGCTCATCATCAGCAGTGCAACATTTGTACAATATAAGGACCCAGTAGGATGATATTTGCCGTACACCGTGACCGCATTGTACATCCTCAGTCCAGGATAAGTCAGGCACGAGCTACGTAGGTCATTTCACAGCCTTAGCGGGTCAGTCAGTCAAGTCCCTTAACCCACTTGGAGAGAATCATTCATGCATGTAGAGTCAGTAGAAGCCTTAGGGTTTGCATCAGAAAGCACTCTGCATCCTGCATAATATGCATTCATATGCCTGTGCATCATTTAGAACATCCCAAAAGCCTTAGGGAATTTACTAGGATTTATCTGGTATTTTTCCCATATTTTATGGTATTTATTTGGCATTTATTGTCATTTATAAACATAAAGCTTATTAAATTATAACCAGCCAGCTTGACCAACCCCTATCTAGTATAAATAGGCTTGCATAGGGCTTAGTTTCTCATTCAGTCTTCAATGTGCTAAGAGCTTTCCTCCTCAGCCCTAGGAGTACCCTTGCCTTCAGCACTAAACTAGTCTCATCCAGCCTTGGAGTACTTGAGTTTTGCTTCTCCAACCCTCTGAGCATCTGCGTTTTTGCCTTCAGCCATCTACAGTCCTAGTACAGCCGCCCACAGTCCTTCAACGCAGCAGTACAGCAGCCCACAGTTCTTCAACGCAGCCATACAGTCATACACAGGCCATAACCAGCAAGTACACCTGCGTTTCTGCATATCCAGCAAGTACACCTGCGTTTTCTGCATATCCAGCAGCCGGCCTGTGCACAGTACCCCCCACAGTCTGCGTTTTCTGTCCAGCATCAGCCATATAGCCCTGCATTTCAGTCCAGCATCAGTCTCTCCACAGTAATCAGGCCTACAGCTCTGCGTTTCAGTCTACAGCAGTTCTCAGCCTTCTAATCATCATCCACATCTGCCCCAGCCATCTGGTGAAGGTAACACAGCATTCATAAGCATTTACAACATTCTAACATAGCTTAGAACAGTCCACCGCCTTCTTTTCTCAGCCTCAGGTGTGCAGCCCTTCCTCATGCCCTTGGGAAGAGTGCATAGGCTCGAGATCAATTCATTGAGGTGTTTCTACAGCCGTGTACAGTTCAGCCAGGCTTCATATCCTCCGAGATCTTGCGTTTGGCTTATCTACAGTCCACAGTTATTCTCTCTAAAGTAATAAAGCAAATACTATCTCGTTATCAGGATAGGGGGCCCTTCAATGGGTAATTCGGGACCCAATCTGGTGTAAAGTTCTCATATCTCTTTAAAGTTTGAAGTATTAAAGTGGATTGCTAGACTCACGAAACTCAGGATACAAAGACGGTGTGAGCATTTGTGTGACAGTATCTTCCAATACAAAGACTTCCGCTGCATATCACATTGGTATCAGATTCAGATTGTCCACACACACCGTATCCTAGCGTGGGGGCATCCTTGGATGGTTAGATTGCGTTCCGGAACGACCACCGACTTCAGCATCATGTCTACAGAAGAGAGTACTCATCAGCCGGAAGACGTCTCCCCCGAAGGAGACCATGTTCTTCCGCCTAGACACCATAGCTCTTCTAAGAGCTCAGAACCAGCTGCTTATGGAGCGTCTCCAACTCTTGGAGGCAGCAGCAGTACGTCCTTCTCCGCCTCCAACAGCACCCGACTACATCTCCCTCTTCTTTCAGATGGAACAACAAAGGAGAGAGGATGAGGCCCGAAGGAAAGAAGAAAAAGCAGAAAGACGGGACTATGAGGAAGCCCAACGCAGGATCGACGAAGACCGGCATCAAACTGAACTCGCCGCTCGGGAACACCAACGTGAGCTTGATCAAGAACGTATGTTACTCGAGCACCAACGGGAAAAGGAGGCCATACACTTGAGGTATCAGCAACTCTCCTCAGTCTCCCCAATCATAGGTGTCACCAGCCAGCAGTCCGCAGCAACATCAACCACCGTCATTCGCAGTCAACCAAACTTCAGTAAGTATGATGGTAAGTGTGATCATTCATCAGTTAATCAATTTATTCATCAGTTTAATGCTCATTTTCCATTAGCTAGGATCACAGACCCACAAGATAAAGTCCACTTAGCGGCTCCCCATCTCACTGGTGAGGCAGTCACTTGGTGGCAGCATTGGTCTAGTGTTCATATACACCAGGCCACAAGTGTCACAACCTTTGACTGGGACATCTTTGTCCATGACCTGAAGACCAGATTTCTCCCGCCCCAGTACATGACCGGTCCGAAAGATGAGTTCTATAGACTCAGACAGAACGGACCCCCCAGTGCTTCAGTTTTCCAGTAAGGTTATTACTTTAGCACAGCAATTAGGGTTATCTGCACAGGCTAAGATGGAGCAATTCATTCGTGGATTGGACTCTAGCATTCGGTTCACAATTCGTAACTTTGAACCAAGTACATATGACCGGACTCTGACTCTCGCTCAGAATGAAGAAATGAAGCTGAACGGGGAAGGATTGCCACAAATGGCAAGCCGCACAAGCCGCCAAAGCTCCTTCTGCCACAGTTGCCACAACCTCCCCAGCTCCTCCAACCCCGCCTACTACCTCAAATGCAGTTCAACTTTTACTTTCTATGCATCCTATGCCATCCGTGGTATTTGATGCTAAGTAGGAGGGTGAGAGCGATGCTGCTCAGAAAATCCTCATCCGAGCTTATGGCTCTGCCCAAGGCCGACAGTTTGTAGTCCTTTTCGATATGGGTAGTTCTGAAGACGCCATCTCTCCCCAGTTGGCTAATAAATTGAACTGCACATTAGTCCCATATCATCTGGATGTGGACGGGTTTACACCTGGTCTTCGCACCCACATTTTCCAGAAGGCATAGCAATTTGCCTTTGAAGTTCAGAAGGCCTCATTTCAACGAGATTTCATCGTCTCACCTCTGTTGGGGTGTGACATGATCTTAGGAATTCAGTGGTTCCGTCTGTATGAGCCTATTCCCGTTTGGGGGCAAGACACTTTTACTATTTGTAAAGGTTTTCCTGAGCCTGTCATGATTCGTGGGGATAGAAGCATTCTTGGCATCCCATTGATTTCGCATCTCCAGGCCAGACGAGCTATCCGCAAAGGAGCAAAAGAAGCACTCCTTTATGTTCGTGGTCAAACAGCCCCTCCCTCACATTAGTAGCATCCGTTACATCTTCAGTCCCTCAGTTAGCAGACCTCCTATCCAGACATCACGACATTATGCTTAGGGACGATCTCCCGCCCAGTTTCCCACTCCCTCGCCCTGAGGACCATCACATTGATTTGGTCCCTAGATCAGATCCTCCTAGCAGGTTTCCCTATCGTCTTTCTAAGACTTTAGAGGGCGAGTTAGAAAAGCAGTTATGTGAGCTTCTCCGAGCCGGAATCATTCGGCCTTCTTCCTCCCCATTTGGTGCACCTATCCTATTTGTCCAAAAGAAGGACAAGTCTGCACACCTTTGTGTAGACTACATGGCATTGAACAAACTCACTATCAACAATAAGTTTCCTATGCCAAGGATAGAGTACATTTTGGAGCGTTTAGACGGTGCTAAGTTTTTCACTAAGATTGACCTCAAGAGTGGTTACCATCAGGTCCGCATTTTTGAAGCTAACATTCCAAAAAACAGCTTTTCGGACAGAGCGTGGTCACTACGAGTTCGTAGTCATGCCTTTTGGGCTTACAAATGCACCTACAACCTTCAATAAGATGATGTCTACGATTTTCGCAGTCCACATTGGGAAGTGTGTTTCCATATTCCTTGATGACATACTAGTCTTCTCAGCCACTGCGGAGCAGCATGAGAAAGATGTGGAGAAAGTCTTGCAACTTTTGCGAGATAATCAGCTCTACATAAATGCCAAAAAGTCTGTCTTTGGTGTTAAGGAAGTTCAGTATTTGGGCTACATCATCAGTTCCAATGGGATTAGACTCGATCCATCAAAGGTTCAGGAGATCTTAGATTGGGACATTCCTAAGACCGCCCAAGAAATCCATTCATTCGTAGGTCTTTGTCAGACCTATAGTACCCATGTCCATCAGTTTTCCAACCTTGCAACACCTCTAACCAACTTGCTCAAGGGGGTGAAGACTCCCAAGCAGAAAGTCTCAGTTAGAGGCAAGGCGCTTGATGCATTCCGTGCACTCCAGAAAGCTGCCTCAGAAGCACCTGTATTAAAGTTAGCGTCATGGGACGAACCTTTCGAGGTCATCACTGATGCCAGCAATGTAGCCATAGGTGCAGTCCTCCAGCAGGACAATAGACCCATGGCATATTACAGTAGAAAGTTGGATGTCGCCGAAAAGAATTATTCGGTATATGACAAAGAGCTTTTGGGTGTGATCACAGCCCTCAAGCATTGGAAGCCTTTTCTTTATGGATAGGCTTTCACAGTGAAAACAGACCAGCAAGTACACCTGCATTTCTGCATATCCAGCAAGTACACCTGCGTTTTCTGCATATCCAGCAGCCGGCCTGTGCACAGTACCCCCACAGTCTACATTTTCTGTCCAGCATCAACCATATAGCCCTGCATTTCAGTCCAGCATCAGTCTCTCCACAATAATCAGGCCTACAGATCTGCGTTTCAGTCTACAGCAGTTCTCAGCCTTCTAATCATCATCCACATCTGCCCCAGCCATCTGGTGAAGGTAACACAGCATTCATAAGCATTTACAGCATTCTAACATAGCTTAGAACAGTCCACTGCCTTCTTTTCTCAGCCTCAAGTGTGCAGCCCTTCCTCATGCCCTTGGGAAGAGTGCATAGGCTCGAGATCAGTTCATCGAGGTGTGTCTAGAGCCGTGTACAGTTCAGCCAGGCTTCAGATCCTCCGAGATCTTGCGTTTGGCTTATCTAAAGTCCACAGTCATTCTCTCTAAAGTAATAAATCAAATACTATCTCATTATCGAGATAGGGGACCCTTCAGTGGGTAATTCGGGACCCAATCTGGTGTACAGTTCTCATAACTCTCTCTCATATCTCTTTAAAGTTTGAAGTATTAAAGTGGATTGCTAAACTCACGAAACTCAGGATACAGAAGACGGTGTGAGCATTTGTGTGATAGGATCTTTCAATACAAAGACTTCCGCTGCATATCACAATAAATGGAGACACCTCCAAAAGCACTTTCCAAAACTTTTGTACGTATGCATTCATTGTTTCCCCCTCATTTTGCTTCTCACCCAATCCACTTCAGTGTTATCTCATTCAATGCATTGGGAGGCAAGAATTGGGCATAGAACCTCTCCTTGAACTCTTTCCATGATCTAACAGGATTCGGTGAGAGTTTCTCCGTGAGCCACCAATGGGCAACAATGTCTTTCATGATCATACTTACATGCCGGATCATGGATTTCTGAGTAAAATCCTCATCACTAAAAGCAATATCAAACTAGGCAATAAAAGCAAGTGCCTTTGATGCATCTTATTCCCCATGATGTGTTAAACTTCATAAATTTGTCTCCGTCTTTGAAGTCACGAGACTTTGATGCATGTGCCTTAATCTCAACATGTTTTCCTGCATGTTTGTCCATTGGGATAGCCCCTGTGACTAGCATGATTTTAGGAGCAAAAGGTGATGCATAAGACATAGATACATGTGCCCTGTAAGCATGAGGCATGGTTGGTCCCTCAACATGCGTTGGTTGCATTTTCAGCCATAGCTTCTCCCTCACGAGCACACTCAAAGACATGAGTGGCATGAGAGATACGCGGAATACCTGCACCAACAGAAAATTGCAGCCCATGTTGCATGTGTTGTGCATGCAAATTTTCGACCCGCAATGGCATTTGACATACATTTTGAGCACTACCATAAACATTGTATCCTTCACGGGCTACATAAGGTTCTCCTGCATGGCGTGAAGTCGCCAATGGTTCCTCTCCCATAGCATGGAGATTCATCCTCTTAGACATATGTTCTTGTTCGGGCACCTATGGGGATTCCAAGACATGTGGGACGGTTGTCTTTTCTGCATAGGCATCCTCGGTACGAGCCAAGTATTACACGTGCTCCATCCCTTGGTTGCATGTGCAACTCTTGAGCAATCATTGCCATTGCATGATCCGTATAAGATTCAGCTTTCTTAGCTTTCAAACGGTCATGTACCAATGGATTCTCGCAACGGTAGAGATTCAATTCTTCTTGTTGTGCACGGAGAAGAGCCTGCATACGAGTAAGTTCAACCCTCAAGACTATAGACTCTTCTTCCTGCATCTTCTCTTTGCCACGGGACGGTTGTCCCACATATTCATGTTCCCTATTGTGCACCACATGAGTTTTCTCATCTTGTAAAGCATTGGAGGCATGCAATTCATTGTCCCCACCTCTTGTGTTAGCATGTCCAACATTCACTGTATGGCTGTCCATAATGTTCTAAGTGTAGAGATAGCTAGTGTTCACAGATATCATCTTTCACGATAGAAGTGAAAGAGAACCGTATGCTCTGATACCAATGTAACTTAGTTGAACACAATGCTAATCAAGATTCAATACACTTAAATACACCAAGATTTTATGGACAAAGATGCTGAATATAAGAAGTAATTTGCTGAAATGACAAGAGACACACAATGAGCCAGAACGGCTAGCCCCTCCCTCAAATAAAGTATATTGATCTTGGGAGAATCAAGTACATAGTGTCATGGGCATTTCTGACTAGATTTTCATACCAATGTATATGAATACAGTATTGCAAACATGTGGTTGTCGGTGTAGACTTGCAACTCACACTACCCGCTCAAGTGCCCATATTCCCTACCATCTACTCTCTATTGTTCTACCAACACATGGTAACAACAATCTCCAAGAGAGCACGTAGGATAAGAGAACACTACACAAGGTATGTGATCTTGTAATCCGGTTCCTCCCTCCTGCTACTTGCTTCCATATTTAAGCATAAAAAATTACCAATTGCAAGTAGAGTCGATGACAGGAAGTCCTCGCGATGAAAGTGCTTTGAGTGTTGAAATCTTCGATTTGTTGCAATTCTTCGCAAAAGTCTTCAAGAGGATGAAGGGAACCCTGGGATAGCTTTCCCTATGGTTAAACTTGAGAAAGGAGGACTGAAATTAGGATTTTCAGCAAAAAGACCAGAAATTACAGCAAGAAAGAGAGCTGTTTTGCTGAATTTCAGTCATTGGGAGTGTGTAGGAGAGTGATTAGCATCCGGAAACACTCTTGGAAGCTTAGGAAACACCTTAGCAAGCTTAGATATGGAGTTGGGAAGGAGAAAGTGTTGAAAATACAGCCCAAAAGCCCTCATGAAGGAGGCGCCTTCTTCTAGAGAGAGTGGGAAGAGAGGTGATAAGTTGTCCACTCTAGGTGGCAGGCAGGTGCTTTGTGGAGCAAGCTAGAAAGGACACATGGCTGGTTACTCCCTTTGTACAAAGGGGATAAGGTCTAGGCGGTGGACATTGGGTTTTGTCCACCTCGGGACATCAGTGTGTGAGAGCATCAGGCTGGTCATAATTTATAAGTAAGTTTTGGTCGCCCAAAACTTAATGAAGTGTGTACACACACGTATAAATTAGTGTTAAGGCTAGGTTTATGACCAATACTTACCACCTGTCACATGCCACATAACCATGTCAACAGACAGTTTCACACGCACAGTTCGCGAGCGGGCGTCCCCTTACCCGGAACTACACAATGGTCAAGCAAGCATGAAAACAGCATGCAATTTCAATTGCAAGCAAACACATAAAGATGCTATGCAATGCAGCATTGGTATGGACAATCCCCGTTCATGAGACTATACCAAAATAGACGTGCTCCAAGCAAGTACACGAGGTACCAGACCCAATGGAACACCAATCCACCAGGCATTTCCGGGCATGTACACAGAGGCGCAAGTCTCAACGGAAAGCCAAGTCCACAATATCACATGAATGGCATCAATCCCCGGCATATACAACTGCCCCATGGACACCCGTCCAATGTACATACATGATGAGAAAGCACGGATGGCCAAATGGTGACACCTTCAGGCAATCCTGAAGGCAATGATGCCGACTCCTAGAAAGCACCACATCAACCGTAGGAGGCTGTCAAATCCCCACGGATCTCCTCGTGATCGTCCTTGGTTCGAGACTCGAAACCTGCAAACAAACGAACAAACAAACAACAAGGGGGGGCAGGCCTGACTCACCTCCCAACCATGACAGCCGTGGGCGAGCCCACAGTCTTGGCTGTCCCCCCACCGAGCCACGAGCTGAGCTAACTAGGATGACGTACCGACCAATCTCCTCCTCGCGACGTCCCATACCGCCACGAAGCTGCCCTCGCGGGCCTCGAGACTGCTGTCGGCCTCGGCTGCGTAAAGCAGGTGCACGTCTGCACTAGATCCAGGCTCCAAGACCATAGAGCTCTCACAAACTCGCGAGACTCTCTATACCCCAATAACTAACCTTGGCCACCCTTTTATAGGCTCTTGGCCGGTCATCGAGCGTCCACACTTGGGCGCCCGCCCGTCCATACTTGGGTGCTCGCCCGTTAGTCTTTCCCTAACTCAGCTCACCAATCAGCCTGCCTAGCTCCAAGCTTCCCCAAACCTCGAAGCTAGTCCTGCATGCGTGTAGCACACCATAGATACACACTGTGCACATGACATACTCCCCTTCTTCTAAGAGCTCACTCCTGAGCTCACTAAAAAGCCAGGGTAATCTCTCTGAAGAGTAGTCAATGTCTCCCATGTAGCATGTCACCAATTGGCCGACCATTTGGTCCATTCCTAGTTTTTGCGTCTCGTTCACTTGAGGCCAGGCCGGTGTCTCATGTGAAGAGGCCAGTATTTTGCTGACATGGACGGGAGCCAGACTGGTGCCACCCGTGTGTTAGCAGGATGGTGTCGTATGGACGGGAGCCAGATCAGTGCCACCCGTGTATGACCTGGACTGTGTTCGATCCATGGGACTGTCACACCATGGAAGAGCCAGTATTCGTGCCGTGTTTTACCTATGGGACTGTCACACCTAGGGAAACTCGTGCCTGGAACTGTGTCTTACCTATGGGACTGTCACTCCATAGGAAGACCAGGTTTTTATGTTTTATGTCGTGCCAGTTTTGTGCCGACAGATATTTTGTACATGTTCCATGAACGGGAGATATGTCCATGTTACTATTTGCACATGCACACATGATTTGCATGCTTGAAACTGTTTTCGCATGATATGTATTCGTGTGTTTGCCTGCTTGACGTGTTACTTACTGAGCGGGGACGCCTGCCAGTGAGTCGTGAAGTCTGCCCTGTATTCTGACAAGTTTCAGTGCATGTGAACAGGTGGTAAGTATGTTGCACATGTAGTTTTTAATATTTAATTCTAACCCCTTTATTTTATAAGGTTAGGGGTTCACACTTATTTAAAAGTGGGCACCCCCTTTGGGCACCCACTTAGGGGCCAAGGTGGGGAGCCTCACTTTTAAGTGAGTGTGGGGGTGGGCATGGTCACCTACCCCCACTAATCCCCCACATGCAAACGTGGGTATGACCAAGGCTAACTTCACTTTAATTTATTAAAAAGAAATCTCTCTCTTCAAGCGTGAAATCAATCGCTTCTCCCTGGCGCTGATTTTCATCAACCGGCGCTGGCTGCTCTTTCTGCTGGCGATTAGCTTGCTGCAGGCGGCTCCTATACTCTGCCGCCGCTGCTGCACCTGCCCCTTTACAGGCGACTGAGTTTGCTGCTGCAGGCGGCTGCCACCTTTTCTACTGGCTGCGCTTGCCCCTCTACAGGCTGGCTGCAACCACCCCTGCAGGCGGCTGCCTTCTCTTTCCACCTCTACAGGCGACTCCTTCAACGGGCTGTACCCTCTGCTGCCGGCTGCTCTTGCCCCTCTACAGGCTGCAATCAAGCCCATCTACATGCTCCTACAGGCGGCAGCAAATTGGCAGTAGGCGCTGCCTGTTTCTCTTACAGGAAGTCGTGGGTCCTCTCCAGAAAGTCTACGCTTGTTTCTCCAGCAAGCTACCATCTACAGGAAGCTACGCAGGCTGCAGCTAAATAGCTGTGCACAGCAGCCTGGTGCCTCCTCCATACTCGGTGGTTTCTTTTCTCTCTCAGGCGGCTGAGCTTACAGCGGGAGGCTATCTTCAGTTGGCAACTACACAAGCCTCTCCTTCTTTCACAGCAGGTGGCTGTGATCTTTTGCGGTGACTCTTGTCTTGGTGGTTCTCCACGAGGCAACTGCTTCTTCATCACCTGGATGACTTCATCATACTCTGAGGATTGGTTTTCATATCAACCATCTACAAGTAAGTGATTTACAGATTTGAGTAAAGTATTATATGTTTAAATCTGATAAAAGATTCGTCCCACTCGGCCAACACCCGTTCGGTGCCGGGTTGTCCAAGCTGTGTTGGCGAACCTCGGTCCAAAGGTGCTGAGATCGGGAGAGCCAGGCGTTAGTACGAGAGCGCCTGTTTGTGCGTGGTCTCGGAACACCAGTGAGGTGCTCTCCGCGGAGTCCAGTGAAAGCACAGGACCGTAGTGATTGGACCACACTAGTGGTCGTTCTGCTTCGAGTTCTCTTCATCGAAATCCGAGCCTATTTGTTTGGTACTGTTTTCATATGTACATGGACATTATCTGGTTCTCAGAACCCATGGAGCATTGTATTCATTAAAATACTCCCAATAAATATATCATATATTGAGGGGGGGGTCGGCCCGTTCCGGCCCCAGTGCTGGTGTCCATCTTTCCATTTCTGTTCATTTAATTTCAAGTTGTTTTAAGTTGTCCATTTCATATTTGTGGTTTTAAAGTTGTGCTATTAAGCGTGTGGGTGTCCAACGGAGTCTTTCCCACTTGACGAGATCGGTTTCATTGGTATCAGAGCACGGTTGTTTCCCTCTTCCTAGTGGGGAAACGAACCTATGAACTGGACATCCCGCTTTTAGCAAACTTTGACTACAATGGACAGCCAAGGCAACCCTTTGGAAGTGCCAAATTCGAGGGGTCCATCTAGTGCTTCTCGTGGGTCTGATGCCCTGCGAGGTAGACACAAGCCTCTTGAAAGGGTTATGGATAGAGAATCCAAAGGTCAACTGTCTCCAGGAAAGACAGTTATGCTTGAACAAGACCCTGATGCTATGAGAGCTGAAATGGAACATATGAGAAAACTTTTGCAGGCTCAAGAGCAAGAGTTAAAGTTTTTACATGAAGATCCCCATCTGCAAAGTGCTATTGAAGCCAGGAAGGCTGATGCTATGGTTGATGTAACCTTTGAATCAATGGCTCGTGAAGTGGGCAAGAAACCAAGGGAGTTGGCACTTGCCTATCTCCTTCGCAAAGGTGATATCAAAGAGGGGGATGACGGAGAGCTGATTTTCAGAAATCCACCTCGTTTGAAGCATGGAGATCCCGCATCCCAGAGGCTGAAATCTTTTATGCAAAAGGAAGAGGTGACTGTCACCTCTCGTCATGCATCCTCTCCCCAAGGCACTAAGCCTGACAGATATATGTATGCCAGTGCTCATGGAGGGCAACAAAGTCACATGCATGCAAGATATGTATCTCATGGTGACAGGTCTGCTTCCAGAAAAATTTTGCCTTCTGAGTTGTCTCATGGAGAGACTATGCCATATGCAGGTAAGTCACATGCATCTGAGCTTCGAGTTCGTGGAGCACATGCCACCGTGCCCCATGAAGCTTCTATGACGGCCCATGGAGCCCATGCAGACAGGGCTACCCCATTGGATAAGGGGAAAAGAAAAAGAGAAGACCATGAGCCTCATGCCAGGAAGCTCAAGGAATTCAAAGCAGGTGATAAATCTGTCAAATTTGATGTCTTTCATGGTGAACATGATGCTTCTAAGGTGTTAGCGTTTGTGGCACAGTTCGACATTGCTTTTAGCGATGAGGACTTTACAGAAAAGTCGAAGGTGCGCCATGCTAGCATGTTTCTGAAAGGCACTGCTGCCCATTGGTGGATCACCGAAAAGATCACCAAGGATCCCATCTCTACTTGGAAGGAATTCAAAGATAGATTTTATGCTCAGTTCCTGCCACCCAATGCAGAGCAAACTCTCACTCAAAAGTGGGATAGGCTGGAACAAAAAGATAATGAGAGTGTGCAACAGTATGTTAATAACTTTGGAAAGTGTTGCTGGAAGTGACTCCCTTCATGCTAATCACAGAAGATGAAAGAAAGAGGAAGTTTCGTTCTGGATTGCAACCTGCCTATAGATCGGGTATTGAATTGCACCCAAAACATACGTTGCAACAACTCACAGCTTCTGCCCTTGCTACAGAGCAATTGGTGCTCAAGATCAAGCAGGATCAAGGAGGTTCCAAGGCAAAGGACAAGGCTGCCCCAAATCAGCAAAAGGGCGGACAGCCATTTAAAAAGAACTTCCGGGAACCTTACAAAGGTGGTAAAGCTGAAAATAACACTTCTAAAGAACAGGGCCCAAGAAAGAACAAATTTGGATTAACCCCGGAGCAAAGAGAGCAATATGCTAAGGATGGAAAATGCTTTTCTTGTGGTAGCAAAGACCACATGTTTCGGCAATGCCCAGATCGTAAACCAAAGCACGAGGACAAGCACACCAAAGCAAATGTTCATGCAGTTCCTGATGTGCAAGGTAATACAGGTCATGATGCAAAAGAGCGTATGGTTTGCAAGGCTTGGGGGCAAATCAAGGATCAGCCCGCACTCTTTATGTTTGATGACTGCGCAACTGACAATTTCATCTCTATGCAAATGGCAGCTGCATTGGGTATTGAGGTTGAAAACATGGGACCTCAGATTGAAGCCGAAGCTGCATTTATTGGTAAAGAGGTGCAGGTTACCCTTCGATTGGGAAGTTGCGTATCCATATACAGGGCTATCTTGATAATGAGCATTTTCTAGTTGCTCCACTGAATGGATGTGATGTATTGTTGGGCAAGCCATGGCACCATAGGCTTGAGCCCCGCAAAGACTACAAGTCCAATATGATTTCTTTTATGCATAAAGGCCGCATGCATTTTATTGATGCTGGCAAAGAAGGGGATTCCATCCCAGTTGTATCACACATCCAAATTAATAAAGCAATGAAAAAGAGTCTTTCAGCGTACTTGATTTTTGTGCGTGATAGTCCTTTGCCAAATCATCAAAATGTGGATGCTATGTCTAATGATAGGCTGAATTTTCTTAATGCATTCAAAGACTGTTTTGCTGACTCATTGCCAAGTGAATTACCTCCCCAAAGGCCCGAAGATCACCGCATAGATCTTGTGCCAGGTAGTTCTCCTCCTAACAAACCCGCATACCGAGTGAGTGCCGCACAACAAGAAGAAATTATGAAGCAGGTCAACGAGCTTTTAGAGAAAGGTTTGGTTCAGCCGAGTTCCTCACCTTACTGCTCTCCTGTGCTTCTTGTTCAAAAGAAGGACGGATCATTCCGTATGTGTGTAGACTATAGAGCTTTGAACAAGCTTACCATCAAGAACAGATTCCCAATTCCACGTATTGATGATATCTTGGATAAGCTGGATGGCTCAGCCTGCTTTAGCAGACTTGATTTGAAGAGTGGTTATCACCAGATCCGAGTGGTGCCACAAGATGTCCATAAGACTGCATTCAGGACAGCCTTCGGATTATATGAATTCTTGGTAATGCCTTTTGGTCTCACCAATGCTCCTGCTACTTTTAATCGTATGATGGATAGGATATTCCGATCCCATCGCAAGTTTACAGGAGTCTTCTTTGATGATATCTTGGTTTTCTCCAAGAATGAGCAGGAACACAGAACTCATTTGGTCACAGTGTTCGAAGAGTTGCGGAAGCATAAACTTTTCGTCAATGCCAAGAAAAGTGAGTTTTTCCTTTCAGAGATTCATTATCTAGAGATTCATTATCTGGGACATATTGTATCCAAAGATGGAGTTACAATGGATCCTGCAAAGATAGAGACTATTCGGAATTGGCCCGAATTGCAAAACGTACATCAAGTACGTAGTTTTCTGGGATTATGTTCGTACTACAGGCGTTTCATAAGGCATTTTGCTATGATTGCAACTCCTCTACATGATCTCACGAAGAAGAAAACTGTTTTCAAATGGACTTCAAAGGAACAGGATGCTTTCTTGCAGCTCAAGCATGCGATCATATGTGGACCAGTATTGATTGTTCCTGACTTGCACAAGTCATTCGTGGTTGAATGTGATGCTTGTGGTGATTGCATAGGAGCTGTCCTAAATCAAGAAGGGCATGCAGTTGCATACGAGAGCCGTCGTTTGCATGATGCTGAGCTTCATATGGATATCTATGAGAAAGAGCTCTTGGCTGTAATTCACGCCTTAAAGATTTGGAAACACTACCTTCTTGGGGCTGAATTTGTGGTCAAGACAGATCATCAAAGCTTGAGATACTTTCTATCTCAAACTAAGCTTTCAGAGAAGCAGATGAGAATGGCAAATTTTCTTTCCATGTTTCATTTTCAGATTGTCCATACACCAGGAAAGAAAAATGTGGTGGCCGATGCACTATCTAGGAGGCCTTATATTGCTGCAGTCTCAGTGGCCTCTCATGGAGATCTATCTGCTATGAGAGATTTGTATCATTTGGATGCTGATTTTTGCCATATATGGACTGATTTGATGGCTGGTCATTCACATGCCTCTTATGTTATCAACGAGGGTTATCTAATGAAGGATAATTGCCTATGTGTGGTGAAGGATTTGCGTCCAAAGGTTATGGACGACTGTCACGCTCCACCTTATGCTGGTCATAGAGGTATTATGCCTACTACTCGCATGATTCAGAGGTACTTCTTTTGGCCAAGCATGCGTAAAGACATTGAGGCTTATGTGCGTGCATGTATTACTTGCCAAAAGGTAAAATTTGACAGGCAAAAGCCTCCAGGTTTGCTTCAGCCATTGCCTATTCCCTCGCAACCTTGGGAAAGTATCACGATGGATTTTATTATGGATTTGCCTAGATCCCAGCATGGGAATGATGCTATTTGGACTATTGTGGACAGGTTTAGCAAGCAAGCTCACTTCTTGCCCGTCAAGAAAACCATTAAAGCTGATCATATGGTAAAGCTTTTTCTTGCTAATATTTTCAAGCATCATGGTATGCCTAAATCCATTGTTGGGGATAGAGATCCCAAGACTACAAGCCTATTTTGGAGGGCTTTGTTTGATAATATGGGTACTAAGCTTGAGTTTTCATCAGCTTATCATCCCCAAACGGATGGCCAAAGTGAAGCTGCAAATTCAGCCGTGTTGGATTTGTTGAAGTGTTATGTAGCAGATCAAAAGAGTGCATGGGAGAAGTATCTTCCACTTGTTGAGTTTGCCTACAACAATACGATCCATGCTTCCACAGGAAAGGCTCCGTTTGAGATTATTTATGGCAGAGTGGTCTTGCCACCCATCCTTCGTACCAAGGATGAGATTTTTGCAGCTAATGAATATGTTCGTGACTTGGATGTTGCCTTTGGTCAGGTGCGGACAGCCATTGCAAGATCTCAGGATAAGCATAAAATGGCTGCTGACAACCATAGAAGGGACATGGAAGTCAAAGAAGGTGATTGGGTATTGCTGAAATTTGAGAAGGCTAGGCTTCGGAAGAGGCCAGGACGAGAAGGATCATATCCTAAGCTTTCTCCTTGCTATTATGGACCCTTCAAGGTGATTCACAAAATCAATGAAGTGTCCTACAGGCTTGCTTTACCTAATCATTGGAAGATTCACAATGCTTTTCATGTGAGTCTATTTCGGAAATATGTGGGGCCAGATCCTGATGAGCCTGTCACAGAAGATCCGCCAGAGATTGAAGAGCTTGAGGAGATCCTCCAGCCAAAACAGATTGTTTTTCACAAGGAGAGAAAGCTACCTGCAGGAAAGCTTTCCAGGAGATACCTTGTGAAGTTTAAGAATTATTTGCCTATTGATGCCAAATGGGTAAATGAGGATTATTTTGCAGATTATCCGCAATTGTTGCAGGCATATCTTGAGGCTTTTAAGTTGAGGTCAACTCTTTAGAAGCCCGGGGGGATGTCACCAATTGGCCGACCATTTGGTCCATTCCTAGTTTTTGCGTCTCGTTCACTTGAGGCCAGGCCAGTGTCTCATGTGAAGAGGCCAGTATTTTGCTGACATGGACGGGAGCCAGACTGGTGCCACCCGTGTGTTAGCAGGATGGTGTCGTATGGACGGGAGCCAGATCAGTGCCACCCGTGTATGACCTGGACTGTGTTCGATCCATGGGACTGTCACACCATGGAAGAGCCAGTATTCGTGCCGTGTTTTACCTATGGGACTGTCACACCTAGGGAAACTCGTGCCTGGAACTGTGTCTTACCTATGGGACTGTCACTCCATAGGAAGACTAGGTTTTTATGTTTTATGTCGTGCCAGTTTTGTGCCGACAGATATTTTGTACATGTTCCATGAACGGGAGATATGTCCATGTTACTATTTGCACATGCACACATGATTTGCATGCTTGAAACTGTTTTCGCATGATATGTATTCGTGTGTTTGCCTGCTTGACGTGTTACTTACTGAGCGGGGACGCCTGCCAGTGAGTCGTGAAGTCTGCCCTGTATTCTGACAAGCTTCAGTGCATGTGAACAGGTGGTAAGTATGTTGCACATGTAGTTTTTAATATTTAATTCTAACCCCTTTATTTTATAAGGTTAGGGGTTCACACTTATTTAAAAGTGGGCACCCCCTTTGGGCACCCACTTAGGGGCCAAGGTGGGGAGCCTCACTTTTAAGTGAGTGTGGGGGTGGGCATGGTCACCTACCCCCACTAATCCCCCACATGCAAACGTGGGTATGACCAAGGCTAACTTCACTTTAATTTATTAAAAAGAAATCTCTCTTCAAGCGTGAAATCAATCGCTTCTCCCTGGCGCTGATTTTCATCAACCGGCGCTGGCTGCTCTTTCTGCTGGCGATTAGCTTGCTGCAGGCGGCTCCTATACTCTGCCGCCGCTGCTGCACCTGCCCCTTTACAGGCGACTGAGTTTGCTGCTGCAGGCGGCTGCCACCTTTTCTACTGGCTGCGCTTGCCCCTCTACAGGCTGGCTGCAACCACCCCTGCAGGCGGCTGCCTTCTCTTTCCACCTCTACAGGCGACTCCTTCAACGGGCTGTACCCTCTGCTGCCGGCTGCTCTTGCCCCTCTACAGGCTGCAATCAAGCCCATCTACATGCTCCTACAGGCGGCAGCAAATTGGCAGTAGGCGCTGCCTGTTTCTCTTACAGGAAGTCGTGGGTCCTCTCCAGAAAGTCTACGCTTGTTTCTCCAGCAAGCTACCATCTACAGGAAGCTACGCAGGCTGCAGCTAAATAGCTGTGCACAGCAGCCTGGTGCCTCCTCCATACTCGGTGGTTTCTTTTCTCTCTCAGGCGGCTGAGCTTACAGCGGGAGGCTATCTTCAGTTGGCAACTACACAAGCCTCTCCTTCTTTCACAGCAGGTGGCTGTGATCTTTTGCGGTGACTCTTGTCTTGGTGGTTCTCCACGAGGCAACTGCTTCTTCATCACCTGGATGACTTCATCATACTCTGAGGATTGGTTTTCATATCAACCATCTACAAGTAAGTGATTTACAGATTTGAGTAAAGTATTATATGTTTAAATCTGATAAAAGATTCGTCCCACTCGGCCAACACCCGTTCGGTGCCGGGTTGTCCAAGCTGTGTTGGCGAACCTCGGTCCAAAGGTGCTGAGATCGGGAGAGCCAGGCGTTAGTACGAGAGCGCCTGTTTGTGCGTGGTCTCGGAACACCAGTGAGGTGCTCTCCGCGGAGTCCAGTGAAAGCACAGGACCGTAGTGATTGGACCACACTAGTGGTCGTTCTGCTTCGAGTTCTCTTCATCGAAATCCGAGCCTATTTGTTTGGTACTGTTTTCATATGTACATGGACATTATCTGGTTCTCAGAACCCATGGAGCATTGTATTCATTAAAATACTCCCAATAAATATATCATATATTGAGGGGGGGGTCGGCCCGTTCCGGCCCCAGTGCTGGTGTCCATCTTTCCATTTCTGTTCATTTAATTTCAAGTTGTTTTAAGTTGTCCATTTCATATTTGTGGTTTTAAAGTTGTGCTATTAAGCGTGTGGGTGTCCAACGGAGTCTTTCCCACTTGACGGGATCGGTTTCATAGCATCCTACTTGATCTTGTATTCCATGATAAGCATATTATGCAATCTTCTTTCACGAAATCTAAGAATCTTTTCAGGTTCGTACAGAACAAATGTCATGTCCTCGACATCTATGATTTCTTGAGAAGTAACTAACTGATCTGCTCCACCCAGTACTTCCTTATGTCTACTGACATGAAATACAGGATGAACTTTCACATGAGAAGGCGAATTCAATTCATATGCAACTGAACCAATCCATCGTGTAACACGAAATAATCCACAGTATCTAGGAGATAATTTCGGAGATCGACCTGTCCGTAAAGTCTCGGAATCTTTCGGAACTCGCAAATACACCATCGTTCCTTCAGAGAACTCTCTCGGTGAACGATGTCTATTAGAATAAAACCTGTCTCGATCTTGAGCACTTCTAAGAGATTCCTTCGCAACTTGTAACATTTCCTGCATATCTTGCAAAAAATTACGTGCTGCATCATGCTGAAGTCCTGAGAATCCTACTGTAACAGGTGATCGAGGTTGAAAACCATACATAAGCATGAAAGGGCTAAACCCTGTACTCGTATGCTTAGTATTGTTATATGCAAATTCTAACATAGGAAGATAATCCTCCCATGAACTCTGTCTTTTGGATACATATGCTCGAAGCATATCCTCCAAAATTTGATTCACTCTTTCAGTCTAGCCATCAGATTGAGGATGACTAAAATTCAAAGTTCTTTCCAACTTCTCAAAAACAAGTTTCCAAAAATCACTCGTAAACTTAAGAGTGCCTATCACTGACTATGTCCTGCGGTAACCCATACAGTCTAAACAATTGCTCGATAAACTGCCGTGCTAATTGCGTAGGTGTAATAGTCTTCCGGGTCGGTAAAAATCTAGCCATTTTTGTCAAGCGATCTACCACAACCCAAATAGAATCGTGGCCTTGATGTGTTCTTGGCAATCCAATAATAAAATCCCATGGAAATACTTTCCCATTTATTACCTGGGATTTGCAAAGGATGCAACAACCCAGCCAGCGTTCAGCTTTATTTGCCTGACAAATCTGACACTTGAGAACATAATCTTCTACATACCCTTCCATCTTTGGCCAATAAA
Organism: Cibotium barometz; assembly: GCF_041138505.1. Classification (NCBI taxonomy): domain Eukaryota; kingdom Viridiplantae; phylum Streptophyta; class Polypodiopsida; order Cyatheales; family Cibotiaceae; genus Cibotium; species Cibotium barometz. The sequence continues at coordinate 53,495,605 of NC_141062.1, forward strand.
AAGAGTGTTTCACTAACGATAGTGTCCTGTGTACCCCAGGGTGTCCAGCAGAAGGGGCGTCGTGACACTCCTTAAGAATCTTGGACCTAATGTCCGGGATCTGTGGTACACAAATTTTGTCATTACGGAATAGTAAACCATTCCGAATCATCCACTGGCCTCCTACAGCCTGAATGGTAGACTGTTCAGTCATTGAGTCTTGGTCAATCAATGAGCTCCCGTCCTGGATCTTCTGCCAAAATGGACCAAAATAACTATCAGTCCTGCAAAGCCCTCTCAATGACTGAAATAAGTCAGTAGAAATCTCGGTGAACGACAAAGTATTCACCTCTCTAATCCGACTAAGCGCATCTGCAATACTATTCATGGACCCTTTCCGATAACGGATCTCAAAATCAAAATCTTGCATTAAGTCTGCCCAACGAGCTTTCCTGCCTCTCAAATCATCCGCATCACACACATACTTGATTGACTGATGATCAATCAATACCACAAACTTGGAGCCATATAAATAATGTCTCTAAACCTTGAGAGCATGAATCACATCAAAAAGCTCCTTCTTAAGGGTTGGACAACAAGATTGAGTGTTGTCTAGCTTTTTACTTTCAAAAGTAACCGGTCTACCATCTTGAAATAGAGCAGCCCCGATAGCATAGTCACTGGCATCAGTTTCAAGAACATAAGGCCGACTAGGATCAAGTAATGCTAGGATAAGTGCCTCCTTGACTTTATCTTTCAAAAGTCTGAAGGCCATATCCAAATCGTTATTCCAAGTGATAGGCTGATTTGACTTACGTCCACGACCTTTCAATAAGTCGGTCATCGGTAGTGTGAGCTGAGAGTACTCCCGTACAGATTTCCGAAGAAAAACAACAAAACCGAGAAAAGAACGAAGTTGTTTCAGTGTTCGTGGTATAGGCCAGTCCAGAACTTTCTTAACTCGGGCATAGTCAATGCTCAATCCATCTCTAGTGATCTTGTGTCCCAAGTAAATGATGTCGGCCATAAAGAACTCACATTTACTTAACTTAGCATATAGTCGATTCTGTCTTAAAATAGATAAGACAATCGTGAGGTGTCTAACATGATCCTCAAGAGTACGACTATAAATCAAAATATCATCCATGAACACCACCACAAATTTTCCCAAATGTTCACGAAAAAGATCGTTCATCATTTGCTGGAAAGTGGCTGGAGCATTGGTTAACCCAAAAGGTAATACGAGAAACTCGTAATGACCATACCTAGTCTGAAAGGCGGTTCTTTCGACATGCCTTTCATGAATACGTATCTGGTGATAGCCAGTACGTAAATCTATCTTCGTGAAATATTTCGCTCCTGCTAACTGGTCAATCAGGTTATCTGATCTAGGGAGAAGATAAGGGTTCTTAATGGTCAGCTTGTTCAATCTCTTGTAATCTATACACATTCTCCAGGTATTGTCCTTCTTTCTCCTAAGCAACATAGGTGCACCCCAAGGTGATTTACTTGGACGGATCTGGCCCATCCTCAAATAATCTTCGAGTTGTTTAGCCAACTCATCTTCCTCGGCTTGGCTCATCCTGTAAGGTGGAATACTGACAGGATGAGCACCAGGGATCAAGTCAATACGATGATCTACTGCCCGTTCAGGTGGTAAACCCGATGGCAGTTCCTTAAAAAATACATCTTGAAACGAATCAAGTATCTTCTGTAATTCTTTGCTTTCAAACACACTTAATTCATTTACATCCATGGAAGGGATGAGAAAAGAAGAAAGTGGAATCAATACACAATGGAAAGCGGTATACAAAGAAGAATCCATTATATTTCCAAAATCAATTGTATTTACAAGAATTTCCTGAGAGGGATGAATACAATCACCTAAAATACTATACTTAGTGTCCTTATGCTGAAAAGAAAAAATATGACTAGACCAATCTATCTGGACTTGAAGAGTCTTAAACCACTCAATCCCTAATAACAAGTCTACATTTTCCAGATGCATTACATAGCATTCCAGAGTATCTTTGTAGTCCTGAATCTGGATTGGAAGCATCTCCACCTTGCGATCCCAAACTTGCCTTCCCGCAGGTAGGCGTACCTCGTAGGTATGGTCGCTGAGTGTCGTATCAAGACTCAATTTCTGCACAAATTTGTAGTTAACAAAGTTATGTGAACTGCCAGGGTCTAAAAGAATGTAAATTTTATGGCCATTCACTTCTCCATAAACTCGGAGAAGATATGCAAGCCAAATACTTTAGAACTGAACAGACAATCAGAACAAGTACTAGGGCGAAAAAGTACAGTAATTGACGTACCTGTCAAAGACAACTGGTTAGCTGCCTTTGGCTTGGGTCCTGCGTTTGTCTTGGTGCCCTTTTGCTTTGGGCACTTGTTACGCATGTGTCCTTTTTCTTCGTAGATAAAACAACGTCCTTCCTTCTTGAGCTTTAAAGCCCTAAGGAGTCGTTTCTTCTTCGCTGGTGTCGAACTGGAATTCTTCGAAGGTTGGTCCGAAGACTTTCCTTCTGTCGTGTTAGCCATAGGTGCGGAGAACTTTCTTTTATGCTTGTTTCCCTGCTCGGTAACGGGTTTCTACTTGGAAGAGACCAATGTTTTACATTTGTTATTTTTAACCTGTAATCGGTATGAGTCTGGTAAACCAGCTACGAAAAACCCCAAAAGAGTAGTGGGATCCATGTTTGTAGCTTTCATCTACAAGTCACGAAACTTCTGGAGGTAGACCTCATAAGTGAGGTGCTGCGAGGTCATGGTCAAAGCTGAAAACCGAGCAACAACATCATAATCATCCTCTTTCTTGAGGAATTCTTTCTTGAAGACGTCTTCGAATTGTGCCCAAGTCGTTGGCTTAGGGTTGAGTTCCTTCCACCAAAGCAAAGCTTTGCCGGACACGAAACCTGTTGCTAACTGGATCTTCTTTCCATCATCATATGCATGAAACTGAAAGTGAACTTGCCACTTATGTAGCCAAGTGTCCACGATCTCCTTGGTACGCTGCTTTTGCTCGCCCCCGAACGGTTTCGGAGTAATGTTGGGGCCTAAAGCTGAAGCCAAGGTATCCATACCCGAGAAAGTAGAGAGGGTAGTGGTCAAGAGAGCGATGGAGTTCTGCAAAGCTTGCATCTGGGCTGCGATTTGTGCCTGACGTTCCGTCGAAGAAGCTTCGAGAGCTACTTTGAACTTTTGGAAATCTGATTTTGACACAAAATCGTCAAAAAGATCGGCATCGGTACCTTCCGTAGCCGGCAAGCCTTCGCATTCCACAAGGGGCTCCAACTCCGATTCTTGGATCGACATCGTGAAGAGGATACGTGGAGAGAAAATTCGATCTTTGCACAACAAAAGTGCGAGTGAACTTGAGAGCTTGAGAGCTTGAAAACTTGAGAGATATGTGGCAAGAAGCCTTATAAAGATAGCCCCAAAAGCTAAAAATCTCCAAAAGCTAGGCTTAGCTTTTGCTTTGCTTTTGTGTTTTTTTTTTCTTGAATATATATATATATATATATATATTCTATACTCTTAAAAAAATAAACACTTTGAAACCTAGGAGGAGGGGTCTTTTAAAACTTAAAAAAAATTTAAACTCAAAAAAGCGAAAGCCCATAAAAAAAACGTGTGCTTTCCCCTTTTTTTTTTCCCTCCAAGATTAGCCGGCCGGTTGAAACTGCCGTCGATTGAAGCTGCCGGCGCATGCTTTCCTTCCGGCGCTTGCTTGCGCACAGTTGGTCTGCGCCTCCCTCCGTAAGCCTAGCCACAAGGCCTTACGTAGGCGTGGCCTAGGCACCAGCCCACCTGGCGTAAGCTGCTGGCCGCCTGGCTGCCTGCGTACAGAGCCGGGCTGCCATGCTACGTAGGCCTAGGCGCCTGCCAGCCTACTGACCTGGCTGCCAATCCACTTGCGCCTTCAACCACCCGCCGCAGCATCAACCTGCAAACCGCACGTGACCAGCAGCACCCGGCCAGCTAGCCCACTCGCCAGCGAGTCCACCTTCTCACATGCGTGCTCTCTGTCTCATTCACGAAAAGCAAACCTGCTTTTTCCTGTTTTCTCTCTCTGCAGTTCATGCGACTGCACAAACAAGTCTCTTCTCTTCTTTGCAAAGCAACGACCCTACTTAGACTACCACCTCCCATCAACATGGGTTTCTTTGATGAAGAAAAAACACATACTATTCTGAAAACAGCAGTATGCACAGAAAAATCAGCAAGCTTTTAACACACACCTTTCTTCGACCTCATCTTCTCTACCTACCGACTTGCTCGTTCACGAGGTATGCTCTGATACCACTGTCAAATCCCCAGGGATCTCCTCGTGATCGTCCTTGGTTCGAGACTCGAAACCTGCAAACAAACGAACAAACAAACAACAAGGGGGTGCAGGCCTGACTCACCTCCCAACCATGACAGCCGTGGGCGAGCCCACAGTCTTGGCTGTCCCTAGCGAGCCACGAGCTGAGCTAACTAGGATGACGTACCGACCAATCTCCTCCTCGCGATGTCCCATACCACCACAAAGCTGCCCTCGCGGGCCTCGAGACTGCTGCCGGCCTCGGCTGCGTAAAGCAGGTGCACGTCTGCACTAGATCCAGGCTCCAAGACCATAGAGCTCTCACAAACTCGCGAGACTCTCTAAATCCCAATAACTAACCTTGGCCACCCTTTTATAGGCTCTTGGCCAGTCATCGGGCGTCCACACTTGGGCGCCCGCCTGTCCATACTTGGGTGCCCGCCCGTTAGTCTTTCCCTAACTCAGCTCGCCAATCAGCCTACCTAGCTCCAAGCTTCCCCAAACCTCGAAGCTAGTCTTGCCTGCGTGTAGCACACGGTAGATACACACTGTGCACAGAGGCAGGGTGGCCAACAATGGTGACCAAGTGCCCACCTCTAGGCATCTCTTGGCAACCACCCAAAGGAATAGCGTGATCTTGCTCAGATAAAAACTCTCCCACAGTCAAAGAAGTTAGAGAGGAAGAAGGGGAGGAATGTCGTGGGGTCACCAATGTCAGGCAATCGCAGGAGTGTTGTCAATCCCATAAATTGGATCCGCCATCTCAACTGGGCGGAGTAATCGATGAAGGGGAAAGCCAAGTCCTCCAACACACCTCTCGCCTGAGTCCCACTAAAGCCAAACCAGGAGGCGTATTTTCAAAGCCACAAACACCACAAGGGGTCTACGACCTTGCGAGGGGAAGGTTCATCACGCGTGATGCAATTCACACTCATGGAAGTCGTCTACACGCACCCGCTGTCTTTTTGCAGACACGCAACCCTCAAAGGGGGTTTCTCTGCATGCACTACAGACGGCCATGGTTTCCGATCTCAAACCGGAGGCTACTCTCAAACTCTAAATGAAAGTTGACACAAGCAAACAAGAAGCCCTTAAAGAAAGGTGGCGGAAGGGAGGAAGGGGATGAAGGCAAATTGAAAAGATTAAGATATTTATCATTATATTTTTAGCAAATACGAGCAGCGCCAAGGGTGAAAAAGAGGGCAGCCGCCGCAACATTGAAAAGGGGGAAAGAGGAAAGATGGGAAGGGTGGGATGTGTTGGTGAAAAGAAAGGCGAACAGAGGGATGAGGCAGGTTTGTGCATAGGAAAGGGGATGGAAGCGGAGTGGTAAGAGGGGGAAGTGGGCTACTCCACAAGCCTTGCAACAAGCAAGGGGGTCGCGGGCAGCAAGCACGAGAGGAGAGGAGGCTGGGGAGCACACACAAGGCAGGGGAGCACGTGCAAGAGAGAGGGGGCAAAATCAAGATGCATAGCCATGAATCCTAACTAAGGCCAGACAGACCATGTCCTGATAAAGATGGCCTAATGTGCTAGTGGCGTCTTGCAGGAGCATGAAGGTGTAAATTGATCACCTACTTTATCGATCTTCCTCCTCTTCATGTTGCTATGGTGATTGACAACCATCGTCTTTTGCTGTCGTCTGCGTCTATGTACCTCTTGCCATTTCCCGGAGCCGGGGGCACATTGCTAACGCGAGGACTCGTCAGGCAATCCATCCCCAGGGCAGGCGGGCGGAGAGGCACCGGCACGTGGGGGCGGACGCCTGCTAGCAGTATCCTGAGAATGAAGAGGGAGGGGGAAGGAGAGGGAGGATGAGGATGAGGATGAGGATGAGGATGAGGATGAGGATGAGGGGGGATACAAGTGAACAGCCAATTGAGGCATTGCTCTTTGTTTGCTTTCCAAATGTTAAGCAAGAATATTAGTAAGATTTAATCAAAAATATTTTTTTAATGAGGTTTTGGAACTCAAAACTTTCAAGTTTTGGCACCATTCACATCATCATGTTAGATTTGATTTAAAACTGTAAGCATTTTTAAAGAATAAAAGTTACAAACTCAAACCAAATGTGTACTAATACATGAAAGCACTGCCACATAACTATGGTTCAGCTCCACATCAAAATCGATGCTATAGATTGCATATTTTTCATAGGCAGTGCTAACAATCTTGCAACCTAGAGAGTTTAAGAATTTGATCAGTTTCGATGCTATAGATTGCATATTTTTCATAGGCAGTGCTAACAATCTTGCAACCTAGAGAGTTTAAGAATTTGATCAGTTTGTTTTGAAGTTTTGAGGTTTCATAATAGAACAATGGATTTCCTCATCAGTGGGTGTGTGGGTGTGTGTAAATGTGTACATATACATATGTACATACTACCAATGTGTGTGAGTGTGTACATATACATATCTGCATTCACCAATATAAGACATGCATGTAGGCACACATGCACGCACACACATAAATGCATACATATGTCCGTGCATGCATGCCTATGTAGAAGTACCATAGTAACAAGAAACGGCTGTTTCCTAGCCAAACGTTGCGAAAACTCCATTTCTTGTGAGGAACCATTTCCATTTCTATTTCTCCGTTTGGTAATCTCACCTAAGAATTTTCCCACTATTTTCACTTGTTAAGTTTTAATTTTACCCAATTTTCCTTGTTTCTATTACATTATGATCTATCCCGAGTTTCTCCTCTATTTCTCTCAACTATATTCATCATTTCTATTTACATCTACTATATAATGTTAAAGACATGCCGTTTCCGTTTCCTAGTTTCAAGCCGTTTCCATTGCGGAGACATCATCCGTTGCCGTTCCCATTGCCATGAGTCTATGCTATGCGTGATGAAGTTGATTTGAAGTTTTGTTTGTAGACTCTCATGGAATTTAGATTGCCCTCTGGTTCTAAGTTTGGGAATCAACCTGAACTTTTTTTTGAAAGGTGTGTGTGTGTGTGTGTACATATTATAGTTGCATGCAATGGAAACAGCGCCTGCTATGACGTCCCCACCATCCATACTCACATCATCAGCGCACAAGAGTAGGTGCAAGTTCATGCACCTCCGCTTTATTAGGCAAATCTTCTAAACCACCATGCTGAGTTTTATCACAACTTCAGGGGTAAAGGGACAGACTCAGCCATGATGAACACACACAGAGTAGCTGGTCAGGCAAAATGCACCGCTTAACGTTTAAGCAAGAAGGAATTAGCACACACCACCTGGCACCAGGCTGCAACTTGGACAAAGACTTCAAAAGAAATCTGCTTGTCTGCTTACACAGCAGAAAGATATATCAATGGAAGGTTCAGTTTATTTCCAAACTTAACCAAAAAAAGAATGCAATCTAACTCCATGGTCTACTCACAAAGCTTCAAATCATCAACTCCCTCATGCATAGCATAAGACTTCCTATCATGACATCCTCACTCACGTTTCAGCACCAAAGAATAGGTGCAGGTTCATACATGAAGATATGTCCACTTCATAGAAAATAAACCACCAAACTGAGTTTCTATCACTTCTCTAGACGTGAAGGGCAGGCTCAGCCATGATGAATGCTAGAACTAAAGAGAGCACACACACACACACACACACACACACACAGTGTAGTTGGTCGGGCAAAATGCAATGCCTAAGAGAGAAAATTAGCATAAACCAGCTGGCCGCAACTTGGACAAAGACTTCAACAGAAATCTGCATGTCCACTAATATAACAGAAAGAGAGGGGGGGGGGTTTGTTTTGCGCAGACAATCATATAGATCTACATGTGAATATATATGTATGTACATAGATATACATAGATAATGTATGTACATGCATATAAATATGTGGGTGCAAGCGCATATATACACATTAGTATATGTGCATGTGCATGTGCACAATACCCAAAGTAAAACAAGCTTATATAGAACGATGAATCAGACATCAAGCAATAAGATTGCACAATACCCAAAGTAAAACAAACTTTGCACAATACCAAAAGTGAAACAAGCTTATATAGAACGAAGAATCAGACATTGAGCAATAAGATAGCATCATTCAGATAAAGGTTTGGTGTAATACCTGCATTTAAAACCCCACTCCAAAGTGGTACAAAATTAGATGCACTTATAATTTTATGTTGGTTGTTTTCATTCCAGACATACACTGTCTGCAAGAGTATACAAAGCAGCAAAATAAGAATCAACGTTTTGCTGATTCAATACAAGCTACTTACAGTGCCATGAGATCAGCTCAACACACAACAATCATGCAATCTACAATTGCAACAAAACATTATCAACTGTTGTTAGTGTGTGACCATACTTTATTTGCCTGAGCCTCACACTGTTGAGAATCCAGTATATAATCAAACCATTGGCCCTTGTTGTCATTCCACATAATCGAGTGTATTGCCAAGTTCCGTGCTTTGGCTGCTTCAGCAAACTTTGCAGCAACGGTACGATTCCCTAATGTTTTTGCCATGAAGGCTATATTCATTTCCATCTGCTCTCAATATTGACAAGAGGAAAAAAATGTCAGCCATCGAAATGCAAACTTGGCAAAGGTGACTAGTGCCTTCAATTACAAATAAGTTACAACTCCACCTAATTGATACTCTTAAGGTCGAATTGCACAAACCAAGGAGCAATTAAAGCCAATTACACTCCACCCCTTTTGCACATTTTCCATTTTATGGGATGGATGGTCCCCTATTATACATTGGCAATCCAGTGTTCAGGCAGAATCCTGACAAGGCAGCTATAGTGTGCCCAAAAAAGAAGGAAAAATGGGCGACCAGATCCCGCCAAACTTAACAACAGCCAATTGCAAGGTTGTGCATCCACTATCCTTGGAATGCCAGGCTGTGGGGTGAAAAAGGTCTGGAATAACTGTGTGTGCTACTTCTGTGGGGCCTGTGGTCAACGTGTCTTGACACAGTTGGGTAAAGAGTGTGCCTTATCCTGGGCACCCAACCCACCAGTGCTCCTGCGCAAGTGCGGAAGGGTGCCCAGCCTGTGCGTAACCAGCATATGCCAGTGCAATGTTTATAAATTACTATGATTGGTTGTAAGCGATCCTTTTGTAAATTGAGAAAAGAGACAATTTTCCTTATGATCATGAATTTCAACTAAAAACCACACCTGAAACACATAAGCATTCAAATCTGCAGGTACAATGGATGAAGTGAATAATGTGCTAAGGTTCTGCTGGTCTCTGCAATCAGAGAAGAAAGACAGAGTTAGTCAGGATGCCTGTGATGTGAGGTCAAATAAAAACATAGTCTCTACCCAAGAGCATTTAAGCTCAATTAACATTAACGCTGAAGACCAACCTCATCCAACGCGAGCCAAAGTCCCAACCACTTTCAGCAGCTGTAGCGATATCGTGGTAAAGCAACTCTTGCTTGATCTTTGAGACCCCTTCCGCCACTTGCATATCCTAGAACAACAAGTAGAAGCCATTTGTGAGAGACTTAACCATAAGGAGGCAAGGTCACCGTACAAACCATGCTTTTCGAACATTTGCAAAAAAAAACCCATTTCGTCATGTCAAGTCACACTAGCACTTACTATAGTAAAAGACTCCGGGCGTGGTGCCTTCCAGTTCGCATAATACCTGCTCAATGAGTGCTTGCACCCTTTTCCATCTATGATGATCACCTGCTTTGGATCTGTTTCCATGAGAAGAGATAAGATTGCTCCTCTATAATGGATTATATACATAATGTTTGCCATCCTAAATTTATATCTCAAAAGAGTTGCTCTAGCATCTATCCATCAGGCAGATCACACAAGAATAAAGACAGACCTGAGGTCCAGTATTTGTGCTCCTGAATGAGTATAGGCAAAGCCCTCTCTAACAACTGGGAGTCATTGGTTGCCGCATACACTTCCCGTACCATGGCACTAAGAAGAGGAGGCTGACTGCAGTTCAAGATTTTTGACCCTTAAGCAGACCAAATATCATAAATCTCTTCTCCATATAAAAGATACACAAAAGCTTTTGAGCCACCTAAATCATGCAATGTGAAGACAATCTTAAAAAGAAGAAGAAGAATTAAAAAAGCAAACACTGTGATGGTCTTCTAAATAAACCCACAACATTCGATATCTTCTACTTGCTCAAGGTCCCAGTCAGACCTGACAAAAAAACCTTGTACATAGAACGATAGAAAGCTGTTGTACATAAACTTGCTACACTCAGATAAACTAATCCCAGCAGGCATAAGAGTTCATACAAAGGCTGGTTGTGCAGACCTCACAGCTGCATGTTCTGATGTTACCACAGCCTGCAGAGCATGCGATACTATTGCAGGATGGGAACCGCAACTTACCCGTAAGTTAGTTACCTCCATGACAATGAGCAATCAGGCATATCCCATGGCTGAGCGGCTGGAGGTTAGCATTATCCCCCTGCCTCCTATAACAAGCAGCTAAACAGCTCTACAAAGGAGAGCTAATGTCTGTGCACTAATCCCAAGACAGTACACCATCGTTCCTTCAGAGAACTCTCTAGGTGAACGATGTCTATTAGAATAATGTCTTTGTCTTGAGCACTTCTAATAGATTCCTTCGCAACTTGTAACATTTCTTACATATCTTGCAAAAAATTACGTGCTACATCATGTTGAAGTCCTGAGAATCCCACTGTAACAGGTGATCTAGGTTGAAAACCATACATAAGCATGAAAGGAGTAAAACCTGTACTCGTATGCTTAGTATTGTTATATGCAAATTCTAACATAGGAAGATAATCCTCCCATGAACTCTGCCTTTTGGATACATATGCTCGAAGCATATCCTCCAAAATCTGATTAACTCTTTCAATCTCGCCATCAGATTAAGGATGATCTGAGGAACTCAAATTCAAAGTTGTTTCCAACTTCTCAAAAATAAGTTTCCAAAAATCACTCGTAAACTTAGAGTCCCTATCATTGACTATGTCCTGCGGTAACCCGTACAGTCTAAACAATTGCTCGATAAACTGCCTTGCTAATTGCGTAGGTGTAATAGTCTTCCGGGTCGGTAAAAATCTAGCCATTTTTGTCAAGCGATCTACCACAACCCAAATAGAATCGTGGCCTTGATGTGTTCTTGGCAATCCAATAATAAAATCCCATGGAAATACTTTCCCATTTATTACCTGGGATTTGCAAAGGATGCAACAACCCAGCCAGCGTTCAGCTTTATTTGCCTGACAAATCTGACACTTGAGAACATAATCTTCTACATACCCTTCCATCTTTGGCCAATAAAAAGAGTGTTTCACTAACGATAGTGTCCTGTGTACCCCAGGGTGTCCAGCAGAAGGGGCGTCGTGACACTCCTTAAGAATCTTGGACCTAATGTCCGGGATCTGTGGTACACAAATTTTGTCATTACGGAATAGTAAACCATTCCGAATCATCCACTGGCCTCCTACAGCCTGAATGGTAGACTGTTCAGTCATTGAGTCTTGGTCAATCAATGAGCTCCCGTCCTGGATCTTCTGCCAAAATGGACCAAAATAACTATCAGTCCTGCAAAGCCCTCTCAATGACTGAAATAAGTCAGTAGAAATCTCGGTGAACGACAAAGTATTCACCTCTCTAATTCGACTACGCGCATCTGCGACACTATTCATGGACCCTTTGTTAGAAGTCATCTCTTGTCTATTTTTATACACCAGGACCTTTGTTGTGGATGTGCCCGCCCTTATGAGGTGTTTTCTCATTTTTCTCCACTCTCCGTATTTTTTTCCATTTTTTTCCTATTTTTCTGTGGCATGGGAGACAGTCTAGTAGTGGCAGGAGGACCTTGAACCTGGCCGACTGCATCTGTGGAGATTCTCGAAGTGGCCGACTGCACTGCATGAGTCGGGGGACTTCTCTGATGCTGGCCGACCCACTCTGCTGCTGCTGGCCGACTGTGACTTTTCAGTCGTGGAGGTTTCTTGTGTCCAGTCAGCTACCCTACAACAGGCCGACTGCTGATGAGGGGCCATATAAATAGGCCCCCAGTCCCTTGTCATTTTTTGTATCATTTCTCGGGATCTTCTTGTGTATATAGAGCAGAGTTACACGCCTCTATCTCTCTCTCTCTTGTGCTGTGATTTTCTGCACTGCGTTTTGCTCTTGTGTTCCCAGATCTGGTCATCATCTCCGCTGCGTATTCTGACACCCTTTTCTATAACGAATCTCAAAATCAAAATCTTGCATTAATTCAGCCCATCGAGCTTTCCTTCCTCTCAAATCATCAGCATCACACACATACTTGATTGACTGATGATCAGCCAATACCAATCACCACAAACTTGGAGCCATACAAATAATGTCTCTAAACCTTGAGAGCATGAATCACAGCAAAAAGCTCCTTCTCAAGGGTTGGACAACGAGATTGAGTGTCGTCTAGCTTTTTACTTTCAAAAGTAACCGGTCTACCATCTTGAAATAGAGCAGCCCCGATAGCATAGTCACTGGCATCAGTTTCAAGAACATAAGGCCGACTAGGATCAGGGATAGGTGCTTCCTTGACTTTATCTTTCAAAAGTCTGAAGGCCATATCCAGATCGTTATTCCAAGTGATAGTTGGCCGCCTGCGCATAGACTTGGCTGCCTACGCCTGGGCGCCTACAACTGGTTATGCGTGCATACCTGATCGACTGCAAACGTACCTGGCCGCTAGCGAGTACACGTACCTGGCTGACTGTTGCCAAACTCGTCTGGCCATGCATACGCTTGGCTGCGTGTACCAGTCCGGCTGCTTGCGTGGATCAATTGGCCTGCTTGCGTGTACTGGTGCAACGTTCTTGCAGTTGGCTTCTTCGCTCATAAGAGCTGCGCCATCACACAGGCGTCACACAGTTACAACTCGCTACTTTTCTCTCTCTCTCTCTCTCTCTTAGTATATAGAGATGCATTAGTAGCCCTAGTACTCCATCCACACCCTCTCGTTTGTACACCACCATTAAGTCCCCTATGGTCGTGTTGTCATACTTGTACATTTTATTCTCACTCCACATTTTCCTCTTGATGACTGGAGGAAGATCATTGTACTACTTGTTTGTCTCATAGGCCAATTTTGGCCTTTTGCAGACGTTAATATATCTTTCTTTCTCTCTCTTACAATCAGCCGACAGGCTTTTTCTTCTTTTCTCTCTCTCTTAAACTGTTTATTCAGTTAAAAGCATCTAGCCTTCTCTTTGCAAAGCAAACAACCCATACAAGACCACACCTTCATCACGGGTTCCCACGATGCAAAAGCAACATGCTGAAATCTGAAAAACAGCAGTATGTATGGAAAAACAGCAATCTTCTCGAACTCATACCTTTTCTTAGACCTCATCTTCTCTACCTACCGACTTGCTCGTTCACGAGGCTTGCTCTGATACCACTGTCAAATCCCCATAGGATCTCCTCGTAGAACGCTCCTGGTACAAGACTCGAAACCTGCAAACAAACGATACAAACATGACGGGGGTGCATGCCTAACTCACCTCCCAACCTTGATAGCTGTGGGCAAGCCCACAAGTCTTGGTTGTCCCCACCGAGCCACGAGCTGAGCTAACTAGATGAACGTACCGACCAATCTCTATCTCGTGACATCCCATACCGCCACGAAGCTACCCTTGTGGGCCTCGAGACTACTGCCAGCCTTGGCTGCATAAAGCAGGTGCACATCTGCACTAAATCCAGGCTCCTGACCATAGAGTTCTCAAAGACACGCGAGACTCTATATGACTAATGACTAACCTTGGCCACCCTTTTATAGGCTCTTGGCCGGTCATCGGGCGTCCACACTTGGGTGCCCCCCAGTCCATACTTGGGTGCCCGCCCGTTAGTCTATCCCTAACTCAACTCGCCAATCAGCCTGCCTAGCTCCAAGCTTCCCCAACCTCGAAGCTAGTCTTGTGTGCGTGTAGCACACGGTAGATACACACTGTGCACATGACAAACATTATTGACTATCTGCTGCTACCGGCCTACCTCTACAGCAGCCTGGATTACGATCATTGTTCCTCCGCAGCAGTTGTCGTCGGCTCCAGCATCCTGCACATAGCAGCCGTCGGCTCCTTCCTCTGTACCTGCAACACAGTGCCCAGTGACCTGCAGCCAGTGCCCTGATCTCTGATCTTGTACCTGCAGCTTGGAGCTCCTGTTCCTGCGGCACACCTCGGGACAGCCCATTCTCTGCTCCTTCAACGTCAACAGTCCCATAGGCAAAACACGGCACGAATACTGGCTCTTCCATGGCGTGACAATCCCATGGATCGAACACAGTCCAGTCATCCACGGGTGGCACTGGTCTGGCTCCCGTCCATACGACACCATCCTGCTAACACACGGGTGGCACCAGTCTGGCTCCCGTCCATGTCAGCAAAATACTGGCCTCTTCACATGAGACACTGGCCTGGCCTCAAGTGAACGAGACGCAAAAACTGGAGATGGACCAAATGGTCGGCCAATTGGTGACAGAGACGACCAGCCTATCTACACCTACTCACCCTCTACACCTTTGACTTCACCACCTTCCTCTTGGAACTTATCAGACTTTGCTTCCACATGGGGATACATGCCTTCTGCCAATGTGGGATCCTGGTATCCTTTTTGTCATCAACTCATCTTCTGTCATGGTCCCCTTTTGGCCTGAGAAGGGGTGTGTGAAAGGGTATTTTTATTTGATTTTTTGCTCGTGCTGCTGGCTGACAGCCCTTCTTTGGGACGACCAGCAGCCCTTCCACATATGTAAGCAACATCTCATAAATCTGGAAAATATAACACAAACAATATCGACTATCTGCTGCTACCTCTGCACCAGCCTGGATCATGATCATTGTTCCTCTGCAGTAGCTGTTGTCGGCTCCAGCATCCTGCACATAGCAGCCGTCAGCTCCTTCCTCTATACTTGCAGAACAATGCCCAGTGACCTACAGCCAGTGCCCTGATCTCTAATCTTGTACCTGCAACCTGCAGCTCCTATTCCTATGAGTCAAAATCCAAGCGCATTTTGCGTTCAAGTCTTTAAAGGGCTGCCATAAGCTCTTCTACTTGCTTTCAAGAGCCCTCTACATGCAGTGCTGCATCATGCTGACGTCGTGAAAATCCCACAGTAACAGGTGATCTAGGTTGAAATCCGTACATCAGCATAAAAGGACTAAAACCTGTACTCGTATGCTTAGTACTGTTGTATGCAAATTCTAACATAGGAAGATAATCGTCCCAAGCTGAGGGGCTGCTTTTATGAGTCCAGGCGGCTGCTGGTCGGTGGAACAAATGGTTGTAGCACACCTCGGGACAGCAGCCCATTCTCTGCTCATTCAACATTGACTTGGGACAGCAGCCCTCTCTGCTCTTCACCACCTACCTCGTGACGGCAACACACCATCTACTCGGGACAGCAGCCCTCTCTACTCCTCAGATCTGTGTTTCTCCTGCAATCCACTCATCTGCAGATTTGCATTCGTCTACACCCCTCAAGTATAGCACCACCCTACTGTTGTCCTCAACGCAAGCCTTCGTCACCGACCGTGCTTCAGCTCCGACCTCGTCTTCGCTTCTTCGCCGGTCTACTACTCAGAGTCACCTCACATCAAAGGGCCTCTCGTACAAGATTATATTCATCATTGTACATACACTCATTCATCCATTTCATCTCTCGTACACAGCTAGCACAGAATTGCTGCTGTCTATGTTGAAATGTAAGCTCCAATAAGAGCACGCGCTGCACAAAAGAGAGAGTTTGAATAATTTGACAATGGTTTCAACAAAAATTGTTTTGATTGGGTGTTTACATGATGGGTAAGTTTGATTGCTGAGAAAGTTATAGAGATGTGGAATCGTTTGAGAAAAAAAAATGACTGGGTGATTACATTAGGTGTAAGCTTGATTGGTCAGATAGTGCTAGGTGGTGTCGAATGATGAAACCAGAGGACCTATAAAGCTTTGTATTTGACAATGGGTTAATATGAGAACAATTTGATCTTTGCTATGCCATGGATCTCCTCATCCTCCTTGAACGTTCACGCTTCCTCTACATACGGCTTCATTTTAGGCCAATAAAATGTATGTTTTATTAAATCATAGAGGATCCTTTCCCTAATCTCAACATTTATCCAATACACAAACCTTCATTCTGGAATAGCAATTCATTCTGGATAAGGAACTAACCACCTATCACACTCACCAAATGGCATGACTCTTGAATCTCTGTCTAAATATATGGAGCTCCCTCCCTCAACTTGTTGTTGCGAATAGCGACCAAAATGACTATCGGTCTCACAAAGCCCTCTCAAACAGCCATAAAGGTCAGCCCTAATCTCAGTGAAGCTCAAAAGGGTTCACCTCCCCGATTCTACTCAAGGCATCCGCCACTCAGTTCAGGCTACCCTTCCAACCCTTTATTCCCATATCGAAGTCTTGCATCGACTAAGCCCATCGTGCCTTCCTCCCCCTCAACTCAGGTCTATCCCATATGTACTTAATCAACTCATAGTTGGTCAACACAACAAACTTAGTTCCATAAAGATAATGTTGCCAAGTTTTCAGTGTGTTTATTACGACCCTGTGTTTTCCCTCTGGACAACAAGCAGGTGGGCACAGGCACGGGCACGGGATGGACAGTGTGATCAGGCATCAGTTAATATGAAAAGGAAAACTCATAAGTGTGGCCAACCCAACTCTGAAAGGAGAGAAAAGAGATTTTTAAAGTTATAAGATTTAATAACCTTTGATGCTTAAAATATTATTATTATATTTTTGAAAAGCATGCGTTTTTTTTTTTACCTTTGCTTTTGGCGTTTTTTAGAAAAAGCGAATTGTTTCTTTATAAGAGGAACGGTGGCAAGCAGGCAAGGAAGGTCGCCGTATGGATCATCAGAGGTGGCCGGACGGTTTACGCAGGTGTATCCCCTAGGGTGCTACTGCGCATGGGCAGCTGCTGCTGTTGCTGCTGCTGCTGCCGCCGCCGCCGCCGCCATGGGAATTCCTCTTTTTGCATTTGATTATTTACATTCCAATGTCATGGGAAATCCTCTTTTTTCGTCAATTATTTCTCATAAAAAAATTTCATCTAAAATAAAATATCCATTATTTCAATATGCTAGGAATTTCTCTTTTCCCATCTAAATGATGGAATTCCAAATGTCATAGGAATTCCTCTTTTAACATTTAAATATTTCTCATAGATAAATAAATTCATTTAAATTCATCTTTGAATTTAAATGAATTATCCAATAACCTCACGATTGTCCATGGCCTAAGTAGGGGAGAGCAAGAGAGGGGTCAGCCCACCAAGAGGGACTCTAGAGAGAGCGCATGTCCACGTGCATTCGAGGCATGCATCTACTATTTTAACTCAATTTCACGAGATTTGTTTCTAAAATAAAAAAGGTCTAAATATTTCAAACTTTCGATTTAGTTTTCCGAAGGTTAAATGAACAAAGATTTTCTAGCATTTACCTCTCTAATTAATTAACGGAACACTCTATTTGCTAGAAGATGATGTCTGCTCTATTTCACTATAAGATGTTCAGACATGCAGCCGTTGCCGCCGCCAGATGCTGATGCTGGGCGTTGACAGGCAGGCTATGCGCATGGCTACAGCCAGGCGAGCTGAGCGCATGGCTACAGCCAGATGGGTTGCTACCAGCGAAAGGACACCAAACGTGCTATGTGCACAGACTGCCAGCAACCAACGACCAGACATGTGGGCAGCTAGGCAAACGTCAATTAGGCGGACAGCCAGTTGGGCAGCCAAGTTGACGCCAGGTGTGGGAAGGCGGTGCAGAGGATGGGCACGCAACAACAAATCTGGTAAGGTGCTGGCGGTCGTGGAGCAGGTTACTTGCATATGACAGCCAGGCGGGCGGTTTTTCTACAGCATGGAGCAAACCACATCACTGAGGCATCTCCGCAGCCAGACCGGACAGGCTTAGACCAGCATGATGGAAGCAAGTCTATGGGTTTTTGGCACCGTGATTGGATGGTGCATATGTGGATTTATCTGTCATGGAAGCAGGACATTGGTTTTTCGAGAAGAAACAGGACTTTGGTAACAAGGATACAGGCCTATGGTTTATGGATACAAGTTCTCTAGCTCCACCTTGTTTTCCTTTTCCAGGTTCCCATGGGTGATGAAGTGTTTTGTGTGCGAGTGTTTGTTCCACCGCCCATCAGATTTCTGAAGGCCGGTTTCATGGTTCCATCGCCGGGATATCGTCGACTTTGTCAAGGAGGCGAGCCCGTGGCTGTCACATCAAAAGCTTCTACATGAGGAAAGTGGAAAGGAAGTACAAGAGACAGTGCAGGATTGTGTCTTTGCCTATATGAGGTGAAGAGCAAAAGCTGAAGATGAAGCTCAGGAGAAAAGACACCAAGGACAAGAAGTAGTCAACCAGGAACAAGAAGCAGTTGAAGTGTTATGGTGCAAAAGATGGATTGAAGGCTATGGCTTTCCACGCTTTGTTACCGGTGGTATCTTCACGGAGGCTTCATGGGTTCGGAAGACAGTTTCTTTCTATGTTTAGCTGTGGTGGTCTACTATGCTTCATCAAGGACTTGTGCTTACCACTTGGGTGGAGTGCAAGCAGGTTTTGGGTGCCTGAGGATGTCTCAGATGAGGCTCAGTAGGAAGCGGAGGAACTTGATGAGGTTCTTATTCCCGAGCAGATACTGGCACATAAGGAAAGAAAGGTACAGGGTAAAGTTTCCCGTCGCTATCCTGTGAAGTTCAAGAGCTGTTCACTAATGGATGCGAAGTGGATGGAGGAGGGTGACTTGGCAGATTCACCTCAGGAATTGCAGCTTTATCTTGCTGCCTTTGAGTTGGAGTCGACTCTTGTTACGGCTCATTCAGGTTCAGCAGAGCATAGGTCTGGAGCATTGCCTGATGCTCAAGAGGGGGGTAGCACCTCCGCTTTCTTGTCTAGACAGGCTCAATTTTTCATCTAGGAGTCGCTTGGTGACATTTTTGTATTCACCCGAGGTACTGAGGCTAACAGTACATCTCCTTATGGGACTTCTATGATATTGTGTACTGGTCACATGAGATGATGCTATTTCTGGAGTTGGTTTCCTTTGGAATGGCATGGTTTGGTTTAGCTCAAAGTCTGCAGCAACCTGAGTTAACACTTCGAGACTCTATGAAGGGCATAAGTCTTGCGAGCAATCCTAGAGTTGGTTTGGTTCATATATGGATTGAACTCTATTTGTGCATGTATTTATACACTTTCTGAGGTATTATGGTATTCTGGTGCCATTGCATCCTAGTACCCTTGAGAATACATTGGGTAATACTCTGGATGTGTCAGGATGAGATGCATGTATGTTGGTATGATACATCACGTACTTTACCATGTTCATGGTGTATCACTAAGTGTGGCTCCTGTGGGATGGCCATGTGTAGAGTGGGTAAAGCATCAACAGGGACATATGTGGGAAGTACTTAGTGGATGTATTTAGATGCATTGAGCGCTTTCATATGCTCATGTTGTACCTTCAATTGTGGGTCCTATAGGGATGCCCATGGGTGTAAGGCTTGCAAGCAACCCTGAGACTGTTATTTTGGAGTAGGTAGAGCATCATGAGGAGCATATTGTTTGCGAATGCATATATGTGTCATGCATATGTTTGTCATATGTAGAATGATGCATGGTTTTATTTTTGGCTAACACAGATTACGTGTTTCCACTTGGTTTTAGACTTTTGCTTGCAGGTTCTGAAGGAACAAGCAAGAGTGGTTTGTCACTTTGACATGACAGTGTGGCCTTATTGTTCAGGATGATTGTTTCATCACCCAGATGCACTGGAGGGGCATTGCTTTGGTCATATGGGGAATCCTTCTTCATTGGATGCTTACTGTGTTATTGAGTGCAATCGAGGACGCTTGCTATTTTTCAAGAGGGGGGTATGTTACGACCCTCTGTTTTTTCCTCTGGACAACAAGCAGGTGGGCACGGGCACGGGATGGACAGTGTGGTCAGGCATCAGTTAATATGAAAAGGAAAACTCATAAGTGTGGCCAGCCCAAGTGTGAAAGGGGACAAAAGAGATTTTTAAGGTTATAAGGTTTAATAACCTTTAATGCTTAAAATATTATTATTATATTTTTGAAAAGCATGCATTTTTTGTTAACCTTTGCTTTTGGCGTTTTTGAGAAAAAGCGAATTGTTTCTTAATAAGAGGAAGGGTGGCGAGCAGGCAAGGGAGGTCGCCGTATGGATCATCAGAGGTGGCCGGACGGTTTACGCACTGCGTATCCCCTAGGGCGCTGCTGCGCATGGGCTGCTGCTGCCGCCGCCGGGTGCCGCTGCTGCTGATGCTGCTGGGCGCTGACAGGCAAGCTGTGCGCATGGCTACAGCCAGATGGGTTGCTACCAGCAAAAGGACACCAAACGTGCTATGTGCACGGGCTGCTAGCAACCAGCGACCAGACAGGTGGGCAGCCAGGCAAGCATCAGTTAGGCGGCCAGCCAGTTGGACGCCAAGTGTGGGAGGGCGATGCAGAGGATGGGCACGCAACAGCGAATCTGGTCAAGTGCTAGCGGTCGTGGAGCAGGTTACTTGCATATGACAACCAGGCGGGCAGTTTTTCTGCCGCATGGAGCAGACCGCATCGCTGAGGCATCTCCGCAGCCATACCGGACAGGGTTAGACCAGCATGATGGAAGCAAGTCTATGGGTTTTTGGCACCGTGATTGGATGGTGCATATGTGGATTTATCTGTCATGGAAACAGGACATTGGTTTTTCGAGAAGAAACAGGACATTGGTTTTTCGAGAAGAAACAGGACTTTGGTAACAAGGATACAGGCCTATGGTTTATGGATACACGTATATGGTTTATCGGATACAGGTCTTTGGTTTCATGTGGAGAACATGTCTCTGGATTCATGTGAACAGGATATAGTTTTCTCCAGGTTACATGCAAGCTGTGACTATAGGAAGGACATATGGTTTGGTACAGCCCTACTGCTGTTTGGGAAAGGGTTGTGGGATCCATGGTTGAGATGGAGAAGACCTTTTCAAGCAGGGAGGTGTCGTACAGGTGTGCCCTCTCTATGGAATGCTTTGTTGTGATAACGATAGTTTTTATTTTGGAAGTCCTGGGTGAAAGCTGGAGGGATCCTATTGGCAGAGGATTCTACAAGTTGTACTTTGTACTCAAATTTTGTTCAAGTAAAGAAATACCGCAAGGGGCGCTACTGTGTTTAGGGGCCAATAGGTGTCCTTGTACTATTTGCAGGAGCACTCTAGCTCCACCTGTTTGTTTCCCTTTTCCAGGTTCCCATGGGTGATGAAGTGTTTTGTGTGCAAGAGTTTGTTCCACCGCCCATCAGATTTCTGAAGGCCGGTTTCAGTGTATAACCACATACAGCTCTTTCTCCCAAGTGTGTCATCTGAACTGGGTATCGTCAAGCTCCTTGCTTTTAAACACCACAGGTCGAGCATCTTGAAACGATGCCACACCTATCGTGCAATCTCTAGCATCTATCTCAAATACGATTGGTCTGCTTGGATCCGGCAAGACCAATACAAGTGCCTCCTCCATCTTAAGCTTGAGAGCTCAAAAAGCTTAGCATTCATGAAGTTGTGAGTACTCAAAAAGAATGTATATAATTTTAACCACAACTGACCCCTACATGCATATTAGATCCGTAGGACTAAAAACTTTCATATTAAAGCTATAACCCTTGCAAGAACTATGATCGAAAGCAACAATATGTACGAAAGTAATTTTACTTTTGACCTCAGTCACATGGCCTCCCTTCGACTTTAACATCATGCCCCTCAACTGCAGGCAATTCGTCCTCATGTGCCCTTGCTAACCACAAGTGAAGCAATGACCCTCCTTAATGTACTTCTGATTCCACCAGATGGACTGGAGTGTTTGGTTGAACACAATACTACACTTAGATCTAATGGACATCAAGCACAATACAAAATGTAATTTGCTGAATTGACAAGAGACGCACAATGAGCCGGAACGGCCAGCCCCTCCCTCAGCTAATGTATATTTATCTTGGGAGAATCAAGTGGGCGACCAAAACTCACTTATAAATTATGACCAGTCCTACATACACACTTGCAGAAGTCTCGAGGCGATCACAACTCAATGTCTAGGTGCCCAAGCCTTATCCCTTTGTCCAAAGCAAGTATCCAACCATGTGTCATCTCCACCTTGCATCCCTTTGCACTTACCTTTTGTAGGTGGACACCTCTGTCCCTCTCTCTCCTCCCTTCTCAAAAGTGGTCGCCTACTTCAAGAGGACTAGATGGCTGTATTTTCTGCACTTCTACTCTCCCAACTTCATATCCAAGCTTGCTAGAGTGTTTCTCAAGCATCCAAGATTGTTTTTGGGTCATATTCTTCCTCCTACACACTCACAGTGGCTCAAATTCAACAAAATAGTCCTTTTTTTGCTGTGATTTCTGGTCTTTTGACTGAAAGTCCTAATTTCAACCATCCTTTCTTAAGTAGAACCATAGGGGAAGCTTTCCCAAAGGATCCTTGTACCTGGTTGAAGACTTTTGTCATGAAGCCTAAAGGATCCCAACAAATTGAAGATTTCAGCCTTCCAAACACTTTCATTGCAAAGACTTTCGCTGTCGTCTCAACTCTATTTGCAATTAGTAAGCTCACATGACCAATAATGGCAACAAGTAGTGTAACTCGCGGCGGTGCCCGGGGGACTAGGGCCTTTGACACACTTGTTGATACCATCAATGCATATTAAAACACTTAAACATGGCCACAGTCTTAACACATATCCATCATCACTTTGCATAAAACATAAAAGATGGACAAAACATCCACAAATGCTGAAAATGGAGCTTGCACGTGTGACACCGCATAGAGGCCGGAATGGGCCGACCCCCCCCTTGGAGTATTTTATTTCCCAAGGAGAATAATATCATGTACAAGCTTTGAGGGCCTTACTCTCCCCACAGGAGATGCCGGATTATCCATATACAAATGCCATAACACAGCCCAACACGAGGCAACCAAGCCGGAACATAAGCTGTAGAAATGCGGAGCCAACAACATAATCCATATATCTCCGTGTGGGTACTGATTCTTCCCCAAAAACCACAGGTCTTCATGCAATAGAGCTGGTACAGCAAGTACAACTCTCCATTCAGCCGGTACAGCAGGTACAATGGTTGGTACATTGGCTGCTGGTACAACGAGTGCAATGGCTAGTACAGTCGGTACGATGGCTGGTACAACACGTACAACAAGTACAATAGCTGGTACAACCGATACAAGGACTGGTACAACAAGTACAATGGCTAGAAATCATAATAAATGATTAAATACCCTTGCCTTCAGTATTTCTTCGCGATGGAAGCCTCCAAAACAATCCCCAACAGCTGGTATTCTTCATGGGCAGCCTTCAAGAGAGAGAGAAAGAGAGTAGCCATCATTAGGGCAGCCTGTAACGGTGGTAGAGGCTAGTGTGCAACAAGAGAGCCTCCATTAATGAAGAGAGAGGACTCCAATTTATAGATTTGGGCCTCCCATGAGCTAAAACGGCAAGAGAAGGCTACAATGACAAGTGGAGAGCCACACAATAGCTGAAGTGACAAGTGTGAGGCCACTTGTCTCACTTTGATCCACTTTATAACAAGTGTCAAGCCACTTGTCTCACTTTGGTCCACTTTCTTGCCACATGTCCCAATCTAAGAGATGGGTCCTTCCATAATCTTTACCTCTAAAAATATCCCAACTAGTAGACATTCTGTCATAGGCACTTTGCCAACTCTTGGTATCTGCTCAATTCCAGAGATAATGACGCGAACAGAATTTCCATCGAAGTCGGGTCAAAAATAACAACTCTCCTAAATTTTAGGAGCGTGGTCCTTTGTATTCTAGGATAATCCCCCATTCCCAAAGCTTGTACTTTCCAAATATTTAGACATCCTAGAGTCCACCAGACTCCTTTCATACTGGGAAATGTCCAGGCTCGTGACATCCTCCCCAACTTCTTAAAAGTTGTCCGCAACTTTAAGCTTGAAGCCATATATCCAAGATATAATCATGTCCCATCAAGTGGGCGAGACAAGACAGTCTCAAAAAATCCAATATAACTGAAGAATCCATGTCCCAAAGAAATGGGTGAGACTAAATAAGTCTCCGTAATACCAATATCAAAATCATGTCCCAAAATAAATGAGCGAGAATTCCATGGAAGATATGCTAGACACAGGCACAAGAGCCAATTGTGTCTCAATCACCAATATCAATGAGATAATCATATGCTAATGAAAATCACCAACCAGGTGCGAAGACACTTAAATAAGTGCCATGCACAAGAAACTAGTGCCTCGCACAGAAACATGTGCTATGCACACAAACTGGTGCCATTCAAGAGCACAAACCATGGTGACAGAAAAGCTGGTTCTCCATAGTTCTGGCAATCCTTTCTCCCAATCCCAATAGTTTCCATGTTCTCCCATACAATCCCAACTCTGATCAACAAGCATGGTGTGGAAACAATGAAACACTCACTCCACAGTCGCAACACGAATCCACGTGTATGGTGGAGTGTTCATTGAATTGCCCTCTCACAATCCCAACATGAATCCACATGCATGGTGAGATGAACAATGAACCCACAGTCACAAGGGACGGGGGACAGTGACGGGGGACGGGGACGGGACGGGGGACGGCCATAAGTAGGGAACGGGGACGGGGGAGGGAACGGCACTCAAAAAATACTTTTTTTTTTTAAATTTTTCTACTCTACACTTATTCTACTTTGGAAGTACATCAAAATGAGCACAAATTTACACTAAAATGGTAAGCTTTTGAGTCATATTAATAATTAAGTAGATACAAAATGAGTCATGACTCAAAGGTCAGGACTCAGGAGTCAGGACTAAGCCTTAAGGAGGCAAAATACATGGACGAACTCAAATGAGTCAATGACAAAAAAGTGCTGAAGACTAGAGGCTAGAGACTAGAGCTAAGTAGTAAGGCCCATGAATCATGATCCATGAATGATCATCCACGTGAAGTGCTCGCCTCATGGTCATGGGTAGCTTGTGCCAAAGAAGCATCAAGCTCATCCTCAGTCTCATCCTCACTGGCATGCTGCTCCTGCACCTCATCCTCTTGTTGCTCTTCTTGTTGACTCATCTCCCACTCGGTGAAGGAATCTGCCTTCTTGGTCACGCTCTTGCAAAGCATTCGCAAGTTCGTGCTGACGAAGACAAGGTCATTGGCACGCTCTACCCCGAGTCGGTTCCTATTCCTAGAGGCAATTGGCTGTAGGTACTCCAAAGTTGCTCCAAGCAAGAGGGGCTGACGGCCTGGCTAAGAATGCGGATGGCAAGCTGCTGCAGCTCCGGTCCATCTGAACCAAAGTCCTCCCACCATAGAGCAGCACCAACTTTGGAGCGGTCAACCTGTGCATCATGACAGTCATAGGAGCCATGAAATGACCTGTACATCGACAGCTGGTCCTTGATCTTGCACCTAACCTATGCATCAGGCACAAGACGATCCAAGATGATCCTCCATCCAGCGCTCACCTCCCGGTCGCTCTCCTGCTTGTTGCCTTGGAATTCTGGGTCCACCACATAAGCTACTGCATGCAATGGAGAGTAGTAGGAATTCCACCTTCCTAGACACAAGGCATGGATCTCCTCGTATCTGTCTTCGTCAGGCACGAAGTCTTTCAACTTCTCTATCATGCGATCCATGGCCTCGTAGACCTTGCCTATGCATGGTTGCATAGCGGGGAGACTCCGTTCCTCTCCCATTGCCGCTTTGTGTTGTCGGCCGCTTGCTCTACAATGCGCTTCTCCTTCTCGAGCAATGTAGTGCGCAAGCTCTCGGATGAGGGGGGCGTATAGGTTGAGCCATACTCCCCAATCTTCTTAACCATGACCTTGAAGTATTCCAACCTATTCAAGAAAGTAATTTACTAATGAGAAGGGAACTAGGATGATGAAAACATGAATGATGAATTGGCAATGATCGATTGCACTTACCTAGCCGCTTGAAAGGCAATGTGGTCGTGGAAGAAGAAGCGGGCCACCGCCATATCCACCTCCTTCAACTTGGGGTTCCAATTCTCCCCAAGTGTAGATTGTCGCCGTGGGCCACGTAATGATTGAGAGGCCGTGGAGATGGAGGGTGCCGGTGTCGTGGATGGAGTAACATTCCGACTTGATGGTGAAGGTGATGGTGTGCATGATCCCGATCCACCACATGACTCATTTGTAGAGGCTTGAGTTCCTCTCCCCATCGTCGCGGGATCCACGGCCACTCGTGGTGTCCTCCTTGTCGCTTTGACCGCTTCGTAGACGCTAAGCTTGTCAAGAAGTTCCCGTCTCTTCTCGGGCGTGACATTCGTGCAAAACCTCACCTCATGTCCACTCTCATGCAAGAGGTGGGCTCGCACTTTGTCGGCGCCACCCGTTCGCCGGTACGGGCAAAGCTTGCATACCCATGGTTGAGAACCGCTTCCATGAACGGATGTGGTGTAGTTAACCTCCTCCCACCATGTCCATCCCGTTGTCCTTCTACGAGAAGCCCCGGCACGTGAGGAGGATGCCATGGTTGAAGATGGCTTGACTCTTGAGCCTTGAGGAATGAGAGAGAGAGAGAGAGAGAGAGAGAGAGAGCCTTGAGGAATGAGAGAGAGAGAGAGAGAGAGAGAGAGAGAGCCTTGAGGAATGAGAGAGAGAGAGAGAGAGAGAGAGCCTAGAGGCTTGGAAGTTGGAAGAGTCAAGACTCAAGAGGCTTGAGGGAGAGGTGAGAGCCTAGGCCCTAGAGCTTGGAACTTGGAAGTTGGAAGAGAGAAGAAGCTTGAGCCTTGAAAGCTTGAGCCTTGAGAGTTGTGAACTTGTGTGTGCTTGTAGCCTTGTAGAGGCTTGTTCTTATATAGATAGGCAAGAGAGAGAGAGGAAAGCCTCAAGGGCAAGAGAGAGAGAGAGGGCCAAGCCTCAAAGAGCCAACAGCCATAAACGGCTAGAAACGGGCAGGCGCAACGGCCAAAAACGGCAGGCGCAACGGCTCTCTACCGTCCCCGCACAGCGCCGTCCCCTGTGAGAAACGTTTCGTGGGGAACTCCCGTCCATCCCCGTCCCGAATCGCCGTCCCAGCGTTCCAAGCCTCTGTCCCATCCGTCCCCTGTGACTATGAATGAACCTCTTGGCCTCTGTATGGGGAGAGAATGATTCTAATATGGTTTTAAAAAATAAATAAATCCATGTCCCAAATAAATGGGCGAGACAAAACAGTCCCATAAGTCCAGATATCATAATCATGTCCCAAGTAAATGGGCAAGACAAATCAGTCCCATAAGTCCAGATATCATAATCCATGTCCCAAGTAAATGGGCGAGACAAAATAAGTCTCCTGCCAACAAGGCATCGGTCCGCATGACCCTTGGCATATACATAAGTCCTGTGCCAACCAGGCGTCATGTCCACTTTACCACTTGCACTCCGTGTTGGTACTCTGACCACACACCTTGGATGAGAGGTGGGCTCAAGTAACAAGATAAAACAGTCACTCGCAAGCATAGATAGCCTGGTGTTCCATAAGCATTTCTGCTACACATAGTTTATAGGCATTTCGGCCACAAACTCACACTACCCTCTCAAGTGCCCATGTTCCCTTCCATCTGCTCTCTATTGTTCCACCCACACATGGTAGAAACAATCTTCAAGAGAGCACGTAGGACAAGAGAACACTACACAGGGTATGTTGTGCTTGTCACTACCCTTTGAAGTGCCCATGTTCCCTTCCATCTGCTCTCTATTGTTCCACCCACACATGGTAGAAACAATCTTCAAGAGAGCACGTAGGACAAGAGAACACTACACAAGGTATGTGAACCATGAGTTCCATAAGTCCAATGCATCCCAAATAAAGGGAGCCATAAAGAATAATCCATCCCAATAAAAGGGAGTCATAAACATAATCCATAAACCTGAGGATGGATCCAAATCCCTAGAAAAGAAGTCCAGGAATCCATAGACCTGTATACCACAACTCTTACCACATACTCCGTGCTAACCACACACCTTGGAGTAGAGGTGGGATTTATCCATAAAAGCATCATATCCATGAGATATCCAAAGATTGTCTTCTCTATAAACTCGGACAGATTCGTCCATAGAAATTGCTTGTGAAGCCCAATATCTATATAAACCTCGTCTAAGAAAGAAATCTCCATAGATATAATCCATCCCAATAGAGGGAGCCATAAACAATGTTTCCCTGAAAACCATCTCAAGGCAAACAACAACACTTTCTCCTTGCATAGCTATACAAGGATTGGTGAACATCAAAAACACTTCATAGCAAAAGCACTAACTTTGCAAACTCAAAGTATACTTAGCTTTTCTTTGCCAAGTTGGTCATGAAGCCAAAAGAAATATCTCCTCACCATCTCCTTAAGATATTCCGAGATATATCTCCATATAGCATGCCTCTAAGCTTGATAATATAATCCACAATATCCATATGGAAAAAGTGCTAATGTCACAAACCCCTATATTCTAGGGACATGCGGATGCGTGTCAGGCCTAGAAACATGCGGATGCATGTATGTATTATACCTGGGCATGTGTATGGATCATATGAGTGGATGCATATGAGTCCAAGGACATGGCAGGACATTTGTGGACTTTCGGGCGGTGCCCGTGTGGATTCCGGCCATGCACACATGGTGTGTTATGATGGCAGGCGGAATATTTTCAAGTACAAGAATGATGATAGGTGGTTCTCCAAGTTTACATGTGCACAATGCATAAATGATGCATGCCATAACTTTATTTTACTTTGTGTGACATTGTCTTGCTGCCTGGACAAAGCTTGTTATTTTGGCTTGTGAAGTCCGAGGGACCAGGGACGCCCGGGCACCTTGTGGACACGTGTGTGCACTCCTGTTTGGGCCTAAAACTGTGGGCTTATGGGTTTTGCAGGTGGTAAGTGCGTCCACACTCAATTTACAGCTTACTTCATTTACTACTAAGGTTTATTGGTTTGCAGGTCCACACTCATTAATAAGTGGGGCCGGACAACTTATAATGCGTTCGCATTTGGTTGGACCAAACTTAATGAAGTCCGGACAGCTTATGGCCATTTCCCATTTGGTTGGACCTAAACTTATAGAAACAGGACAAATGGAGCACTATGGGCCGGACACCTACCTGACACCTTATGGGGACACATGTCAGCCAGCATGTGTACCCACCAGGTCCCTGAGGTGGCACCTGAAAAAGGCGCCTCCCTCAAGAGGCCCTTTTGGGCTGTTTTACTCATTATTCAACATATTGGAGAGCTGGTTGGAGCTTTGGGAGTTGCTACAGGGCTGGTTGCTTGCTTCCCGGACTCACACAAGCTTGGACAACGATCCCCACACTCTTCTAAAGGGCTGGTTGGTAAATTTCAGACCTGCAATTTCTGGTTATTGCGAGTTTTGGGCTGGTTACAGCTGTCCAAAGTCAACTTGGACAGTACAGGACAGCTCTAGGGACCTCCACAGGGGTGTAGGACCCTTTAAAAGTGGATTTCTCGCAACAGAAAGTTGCTGTTTTGGACTGGTTATTGCACAAAACAGGCCGGACAGCAATGGAATATGTGAGCATGGATGTGTTTCAAGGATTCCTGGTATAGCAGGTGCTTAGGGCAAGCATTGGGGACACTTGCCCGCGGAGAACACAGGTTTCTGGATCAGTTTCTCGCGTGAAAAACAGGGCCTAAAGATCCATTTACATCTTGTGCAGGGCGGAGTACCAGTGAGGATTGTGATACTCGTGCAGGGCGGATGTACCTATGAAGAGGCTTGTGCAGGGCGGATGTACCTGTGTGTAGGGCGGATGTACCTACAGATTCTCTTGTTTGAAATGTATTCATTCATAATGTATTTGGAAGAATCAGGTGCAGGCTGGTGGTGAATCCCCAGGCACCCGTAATCTTGTACTTTGCAGACTCTTTTGGTAATATAACCTAAAGGGGGGGGGTCAGCCTATCATCGGCCCCTTTATGTGGTGTACTGTCATTTTCAGCTTTGTGGTTGTAATGCTCAAGTGTTAAGTGCTCAGAATCTTGTTCACATTTATACGATTCCAATACACGCGTCCGCCTCCTGTTACATTGGTATCAGAGCTCAGTTTTTCCCCTCATTGGAAAACGGTCTGAGGCTTAGAATCATAACTGGTGACCTGATTTGAGTGTCATGGACAGCCACATTTATGACAGTGTGGAGAACACACAGGACCGTGAATTTCATGGTACAAGGGATGCAAGAGATGCTGCAGGCAATGATGTCTATGGGGATACATGTACTCATGACACTATGCATTCAGATTTGGAATCTTTGAGGCGTCAAGTGCGACGCTATAGGGCTGAAACCGAAGAGCTCAGGTCATTGAAAAATGACCCGGATGTACAAAGGGTGTTGGCTGCGAAGGCAAAGGCTTCGGTCCATGAAGTCACTTTCGAAGCAATTGCAAAGGAAATGGATGTTGAGAAACCCCGAGAGCTTGCACTTGCATACCTAATGGTTAAGGGTGATGTATACACCGAAGCAGATGGTAGATTGGCTTTCAAGAAGCCACCCCTCATGGCTGCCCGTGGTGGTGCACATGATGCACAACAAGCAGGAAGAGCACAGCAAGTGCCAAATGCTGAAAGGACAAGAGTCCCTGGTGCTAGGCTTGATGCAGGTCAAGAGAAGAGTAAGGATGAGGGATCCTCTACTCATTCCCGCTTTGCTCCAAGAAGACATATCCGTTCTCGTGTTGAGCTTTCCACTCATTCGGAGAGTGTGGCTCAAGAGAGAACGAAGAGGGATCGTGAATCTTCATCGCGGCATCATCACCATGGAGATGAACAAGATGTACATAGGATGCACATAGAAGGAAGAAGCCTCGAGAGTTCAAGTCCGGTGACAAGGATGTAAAGTTTGAAAACTTTCAGGGACGGATGGACTCTACCAAAGCACTTGCTTTCATTAGACAGTTTGAGATAGCTTTTTGCAATGAAGACTTTTCGGAAAAGTCTATGCTCAGGCATGTGGGAATGCATCTCAAGGATACGGCAAGTGATTGGTGGCTTGCAAAAATACTTGATGGAAGTGCTGCCCCAACTTGGTCTTCTTTCAAAATTCAGTTTTATGATCAATTCTTACCACCAAACTTTGCAAAGGATGTACGCAAGGAGTGGGATTGGCTGTCCCAAGATGAGGGAGAGTCCGTTGCTTCATAGCAAAGTTTTGGAAAGTCCTTCTCAAGGTTACTCCCTTCATGAAGATTGGAGAGGACGAGAAGAAGAGAAAGTTTGAATCGGGGCTCCATCACATCATCCAACAAAGCTTGGGAGTGTACCCAAATAAGACCATACAAGAGCTTATACACTCAGCCATGATTGCAGAGAACTTGCACATGAAAGCACCCACAAATAAGCCATTTGCAGGTCAAAACAAGAGCAAATTCAGAGCTGGTTATGACCAGAAAAAGGGTGGACAGCCACCTAAGAATGCTCCCAAAGATGGCCGAGATGCAAAGGATGACTCCGAAAAGAAGCCGGGGGGTAAACGCCACAATTTTGGGCTCTCAAAACAGCAATTGGAAGAGTACAGGAAGGCTAGAAAATGCTTTAAGTGTGGCAGTAAAGATCATATATATCCTAAATGCCCACAGAATCCTAAGAATGCTGAGCCTAATGTGGAAAAGCCTCTTGTGAATGTTGTACCCGATGTGCAAGGTAATACAGGGCATGAGCCCAAGAGTAGAGTCATATGCAAGGCTTGGGGCAAATTGAAGGATCATCCCGCTTTGTTTCTTTTTGATGATGCTTCCACAGATAACTTTATATCCGTGCAGATGGCTGCTGCCATAGGTCTCAATGTGGAAGACATGGGAATGCAAATGAATGCAGATGCCGCCTTTGAGGGCAAACAGGTTGATGTAACTCCGGTCATTGGTAAGCTCCGTGTACATATACAGGACTACCTCGACCATGAGAGCTTTTTAGTGGCTCCTCTTACAGGTTGTGATGTTTTGTTGGGGATGCCCTGGCATCACCGTTTAGCGCCTATTAAGGCTTACAAAGAGAAGAAAATGAGCTTTGTACATAGAGGCCGTGAGCACTCTATAGATGCTGGTACTACTGGAAGTACCATGCCTCTTGTAAGCCATGTACAAATTAATAAGGCAATAAAGAAATCAGCTTGTTCTTACTTGGTTTTTGTACGTGATACCATTGAACATTCTAGTGTTGATGTTAGTACATTAGATCAAGACAAGCTTAACTTTTTGAATGAGTTCAAAGATTGTTTTGCGAATGCTTTGCCAGCAAGGTTGCCACCCGAGAGGCCGGAAGATCATTGCATAGATCTAATTCCCGGTAGCTCTCCACCTAATAGGCCACCATACAGGGTGAGTGCTAGTCAACAAGAAGAGATTATGGCACAGGTGAATGAACTTCTGGAAAAGGGTTTGATTCGGCCTAGTTCCTCGCCATATTGCTCGCCGGTACTTCTTGTTCAAAAGGATGGTACTTACAGGATGTGTGTTGATTACCGTGCCCTCAATAAGATAACCATCAAGAATCGGTTTCCGATTCCGCGCATTGATGACATCTTCGACAAGCTTGAAGGTTCGGCATGTTTCAGCCGATAGACCTCAAGAGTGGGTATCATCAAGTGAGAGTGGCACCTCAAGATGTACACAAGACTGCATTTAGGACAGCCTTTGGTCTTTATGAGTTTTTGATGGTGCCTTTTGGCCTTACAAATGCACCCGCTACCTTCAACAGGATGATGGACAGGGTGTTCAGAAAGCATAGAAAGTTTACGGGCATATTCTTTGATGACATTATTGTATTCTCAAAGAATGAAACCCAACATCGTGAGCACCTGGCTATTGTGTTTAAAGAGCTTAAGGAAAATCAGCTCTACATAAATGCAAAAAAGAGTGAATTCTTCCTCCCAGAGATTCACTATCTTGGTCACATTGTATCAAAGGATGGTGTGCGCATGGATCCCACAAAGATACAAGCCATGCAAGAATGGCCAGAGCTGAAATCAGTCCATGAAGTGAGGAGCTTCCTTGGTTTATGTGCTTACTACAGGAGGTTCGTCAAGCATTTTGCTTTCATTGCCGCTCCGTTACATGAGTTAACGAAGAAGAAAGCAATCTTTAAATGGACACAAGAAGAGAGAGATGCCTTTCAAAAGTTGAAGAGTGCAATCATCTCGGGACCGGTACTCATAATTCCGGATTTGCACAAACCTTTTGTGGTGGAATGTGATGCATGTGGAGACTGCATAGGGGCTGTTTTGAATCAAGGAGGACATGCCATTGCCTATGAGAGCAGACGCTTGCAACATGCAGAGCTTCACTTACAGGTTTATGAGAAGGAGTTGTTGGCTGTAATTCATGCCCTTACTATTTGGAAACACTATCTTTTAGGGGCTGGTTTTATGGTCAAAACTGATCATCAAAGTTTGAGATACTTTTTGACTCAAAGTAAGCTCTCAGAGAAGCATATGAGATGGGCAAATTTCCTCTCAATGTTTCATTTTCAGATTTTACACACTCCAAGGAAAAAGAATGTGGTGGCAGATGCCTTATCTAGACGACCACAGGTTCATGCTATTACAGTTGCATACCATGAGGACTTATCAGATATGCGTAATACTTATCATCTGGATGAGGATTTTGCACATGTATGGGCTGATTTGCAAGAGGGTATTACTGTCCCATCTTATGTTATAAGAGATGGATATCTAATGATGCAAAATCGTATGTGTGTGGTAAAGAACCTTCGCCATAAGGTTATGGATGAGTGCCATGCTCCTCCATATGCAGGTCATAGAGGCATTTTGGCCACAGCACAAGCTTTGGAGAGGTATTTCTTTTGGCTAGATATTCGCAAGGATATTGAAGCATATGTACGTGAATGTATGGTATGTCAAAAGGTCAAGTTTGACCGACATAAAGCACTTGGATTGCTTCAGCCTTTGCCTATACCAAATGAACCATGGAAAAGCATTGCTATGGATTTCATTATGGATTTGCCAAGGACGCCCCACAGGGAAATGATGCTATTTGGACCATCATTGACAGGTTTAGCAAGCAGGCACATTTCATTCCCGTGCGCAAGACAATAAAGCCAGATCATATGGCTAGGATGTTTTTGGCACAGATATTCAAACACCATGGCATGCCTAAATCTATTGTGGGGGATAGAGATCCTAGAACCACAAGCTTATTTTGGCGCGCATTGTTTGACAATATGGGTACAAAGCTGAACTTCTCATCAGCTTACCATCCACAGACAGATGGGCAAAGTGAAACAGCAAATTCAGCCGTCCTCGACTTGCTGAAATCTTATGTATCCGACCGCAAATCGGATTGGGAGAAGTATTTACCACTTGTGGAGTTTGCCTACAACAATACGGTACATACTTCTACGGGCAAGGCGCCCTTTGAGATTATCTATGGCAAGGTGGTACTACCACCCATCCTTCGTACAAAGGATGAGATTTTTGCAGCAGATGAGTATGTCAGAGACTTGGATACTGCATTTGCACAGGTACGGACAGCCATAGAGAGGTCTCAAACCAAGAATAAAAAGGCAGCTGATAAGCATAGAAGGGATGTACAATTCAAACAACGTGATTGGGTCTTGCTGAAATTTGAAAAGGCACGCCTTCGGAAGAGGCCAAGGAAAGAGGGAAAGTATCCTAAGCTTTCCAACAGGTACTATGGACCTTTTCAGATCTTGGAGAAGATCAATGATGTTGCATTTCGGCTTGTACTCCCAGATCGTTGGAAGATGCATAATGCTTTTCATGTGAGCCTATTGAGGCCTTATGTGGGACCGACACCGTTTGAGCCGGTTTTGGAAGACCCACCCGAGGTGGATGAGCTGGAAGAGATTCTTCAACCTGAACAGATTGTTTTTCACAAGGAACGGAAGCTTGCGGGAGGCAAAATTGTTCGTAGGTACCTTGTGAAGTTCACGAATTACTCAGCTTTGGATGCGAAATGGATGGATGAGGCCTACTTCGAGGATTACCCAGATCTTTTGAAGGCCTATCTGGAGGCTTTTCAGTTGCAGTCAACTGATTAGAAGCCGGGGGGAATGTCACAAACCCCTATATTCTAGGGACATGCGGATGCGTGTCAGGCCTAGAAACATGCGGATGCATGTATGTATTATACCTGGGCATGTGTATGGATCATATGAGTGGATGCATATGAGTCCAAGGACATGGCAGGACATTTGTGGACTTTCGGGTGGTGCCCGTGTGGATTCCGGCCATGCACACATGGTGTGTTATGATGGCAGGCGGAATATTTTCAAGTACAAGAATGATGATAGGTGGTTCTCCAAGTTTACATGTGCACAATGCATAAATGATGCATGCCATAACTTTATTTTACTTTGTGTGACATTGTCTTGCTGCCTGGACAATGCTTGTTATTTTGGCTTGTGAAGTCCGAGGGATCGAGGACGCCCGGGCACCTTGTGGACACGTGTGTGCACTCCTGTTTGGGCCTAAAACTGTGGGCTTATGGGTTTTGCAGGTGGTAAGTGCGTCCACACTCAATTTACAGCTTACTTCATTTACTACTAAGGTTTATTGGTTTGCAGGTCCACACTCATTAATAAGTGGCCAGACAACTTATAATGCGTTCGCATTTGGTTGGACCAAACTTAATGAAGTCCGGACAGCTTATGGCCATTTCCCATTTGGTTGGACCTAAACTTATAGAAACAGGACAAATAGAGCACTATGGGCCGGACACCTACCTGGACACCTTATGGGGACACATGTCAGCCAGCATGTGTACCCACCAGGCCCCTGAGGTGGCACCTGAAAAAGGCGCCTCCCTCAAGAGGCCCTTTTGGGCTGTTTTACTCATTATTCAACATATTGGAGAGCTGGTTGGAGCTTTGGGAGTTTCTACAGGGCTGGTTGCTTGCTTCCCGGACTCACACAATCTTGGACAACGATCCCCACACTCTTCTAAAGGGCTGGTTGGTAAATTTCAGACCTGCAATTTCTGGTTATTGCAAGTTTTGGGCTGGTTACAGCTGTCCAAAGTCAACTTGGACAGTACAGGACAGCTCTAGGGACCTCCACAGGGGTGTAGGACCCTTTACAGGTGGATTTCTCGCGACAGAAAGTTGCTGTTTTGGACTGGTTATTGCACAAAACAGGCCGGACAGCAATGGAATATGTGAGCATGGATGTGTCTCAAGGATTCCTGGTGTAGCAGGTGCTTAGGGCAAGCATTGGGGACACTTGCTCGCGGAGAACACAGGTTTCTGGATCAGTTTCTCGCGGGGAAAACAGGGCCTAAAGATCCATTTACATCTTGTGCAGGGCGGAGTACCTGTGAGAATTGTGATACTCTTGTGCAGGGCGGATGTACCTGTGAAGAGGCTTGTGCAGGGCGGATGTACCTGTGTGTAGGGCGGATGTACGTACAGATTCTCTTGTTTGAAATGCATTCATTCATAATGTATTTGGAAGAATCAGGTGCAGGCTGGTGGTGAATCCCCAGGCACCCGTAATCTTGTACTTTGCAGACTCTTTTGGTAATATAACCTAAAGGGGGGGGTCAGCCTATCATCGGCCCCTTTATGTGGTGTTCTGTCATTTTTAGCTTTGTGGTTGTAATGCTCAAGTGTTAAGTGCTCAGAATCTTGTTCACATTTATACGATTCCAATACACGCGTCCGCCTCCCGTTACAGCTAAACGTGTGAACATAAAGCCAACTCCATACTTCCAAGATAAATTTTGTGAATTCATAAATCCTTAGATCAACAAGTTGTCTACTGCTCGTGCTCTTGATTCATAAGCTATGAAGCGGCTGGCCATGCTTAACAGCAATGATGGTAAGTGTGGTCCCCACTTGAGATCTTTTCTCTTCCTTATTGATAGAAGGAAGCCTCCGCTTCCAGGAAAACCTATTCTCTAATACCAATGTAACTCGCGGCGATGCCCGGGGGACGAGGGCCTTTGACACACCATATTAAAACACTTAAACATGGCCACAGCCTTAACACATATCCATCATCACTTTGCATAAAACATAATAAAATGGACAAAACATCCACAAATGCTGAAAATGGAGCTTGCACGTGTGACACCGCATAGAGGCCAGAATGGGCCGACCCCCCCCCCCCCCCCCCCTTGGAGTATTTTATTTCCCAAGGAGAATAATATCATGTACAAGCTTTGAGGACCTTACTCTCCCCACGGGAGATGCTGGATTATCCATATACATACGCCATAACACAACCCAACACGAGGCAACCAAGCCAGAACATAGGCTGTAGAAATGTCGAGCCAACAACATAATCCATATACCTCCGTGTGGGTACTAATTCTTCCCCAAAAACCACGGGTCTTCATGCAATAGAGCTAGTACAGCAAGAACAACTCTCCATTCAGCCGATACAGCAGCTACAATGGCTGGTACAACCGGTACAATGGTTGGTACAGTAAGTACAGTGGTTGGTATAGTTGGTACGATGGCTGGTACAACTAGTACAGCAAGTACAATAGCTGGTACAATCGGTACAAGGACTGGTACAACAAGTACAATGACTAGAAATCATAATAAATGATTAAATACCCTTGCCTTCAGTATTTCTTCGCGATGGAAGCCTCCAAAACAATCCCCAACAGCCGGTATTCTTCATGGGCAACCTTCAAGAGAGAGAGAAAGAGAGTAGCCATCATTAGGGCAGCCTGTAATGGTGGAGAGGCTAGTGTGCAGCACGAGAGCTTCCATTAATGAAGAGAGAGGACTCCAATTTATAGATTTGGGCCTCCCATGAGCTAAAATGACAAGAGAAGGCTACAATGACAAGTGGAGAGCCACACAATAGCTGAAATGACAAGTGTGAGGCCACTTGTCTCACTTTGATCCACTTTATAACAAGTGTCAAGCCACTTGTCTCACTTTGGTCCACTTTCTTGCCACATGTC
This sequence comes from Cibotium barometz, assembly GCF_041138505.1. Classification (NCBI taxonomy): domain Eukaryota; kingdom Viridiplantae; phylum Streptophyta; class Polypodiopsida; order Cyatheales; family Cibotiaceae; genus Cibotium; species Cibotium barometz. The sequence continues at coordinate 53,533,848 of NC_141062.1, forward strand.
CCAATCTAAGAGATGGGTCCTTCCATAATCTTTACCTCTAAAAATATCCCAACTGGTAGACATTCTGTCATAGGCACTTTGCCAACTCTTGGTATATGCTCAATTCCAGATGTAATGACGAGAACAGAATTTCCATCGGAGTCGGGCCAAAAATAGCAACTCTCCTAAATTTTAGGAGTGTGGTCCTTTGTATTCTAGGATAATCCCCCATTCCCAAAGCTTGTACTTTCCAAATATTTAGACATCCTAGAGTCCACCAGACTCCTTTCATACTGGGAAATGTCCAGGCTGGTGACAAGTAGCACGAGGGAAGGCAGGACACATATCTTGTGTAGTGTTCTCTTGTCCTACATGGTCTCCTGGATGGAACAATAGAGAGCAGATGGAAGGGAGCATGGACACTTGAGAGTGTAGTGTGAGAGAACAGCTCCTTGGAGATCTTCAAGGGCAACCATATTATTTATTTCATATGCATTGGTATGGAAATCTAGTCAAAAATACCCTAATGCTATGTAAAACTTATTAAAGTGTGAATACGCTCACTCACAAATTAATACTAAGCCCTAAGAGATAAATTAATGCAAATTAATCGATACTTACTACATGTCCGCATGCAACATAACCATGTCAGCAAACAGTTTCACACGCACGATTCACAGGCAAGCGTCCCCCTTACCTGAAACTACACATTGAGCATGCAAGCATAAAAACAACATGCAAATTCAATTTGCAGGCAAGCACATAAAGATGCTATCCAAGGGACGTTTCCGAGCAAGTACACGAGATACTAGACCCAACAGAAAGCCAATCCTCTAGGCATTTCCGAGCATGTACACACAGACACAAGTCCCATCAGAAAACCAATCCTCCAGGCATTTCCGACCATATACACTCAGGAACAAGTCCCAACGGAAAGCCAATCCTCCAAGCGTTTTCGGACATGTACACTCAAACACAAGTCCTAGTGGAAAGCCAAGTCCACTAGATATTCCACGCATGTACACATAGCCACAAGTCCCAACGGAGCATCTAATCCCAAACATGACATCCCGGACATAAACACATCAAGTCAACGAAAAGCCAAGTCCACTCGATGTTTCGGGCATGTACACAGACACAAGTCCCAACGGAACATCTAATCCCAAACATGACATTCCGGACATAAACACATCAAGTCCCAATGAAAGATCATGTCCACAGTATCACATGACATGTGTCAATCCCATGCGTAAGCATAAACCAACAACCATGGAGGCCAATACAAGAGACCTTTGGATGTGGTACATTGAGATGTATGGGGACTCGGGCCAACGAAGTCAGCATTAATCACAGGATGCCATTGTTATGTATACACATAGTGTGAAAGCAAGGGTGGACCATTTGGGTGGCCAAATGGTGACAATACTAAAAAGTCTGCTCTGCTTTCTTTGATTTTTCGAACTAGGGTCTCCCAAAGTCTCTGATCTGGGTGCCTACAAGAATCTATAAAATCTTTCCATGGGCCATGCTTAAACTTTCGTTTGCGCTGGGATCCTGCCTGGTGTGTCAATGAAGGTTGTTGGGGTCTTTTTGTTGTTTCTTCGCCAGTCTCATAAGAAATCTTAGCATATCAAATGACATCATCCAATGTTTTGCTTTGATTATTCCCGATCTAGAGCTAATATCCATCACGTAATCCATCCACAAAGAATCCCAAAATAATGATATAATCCATGTGAGTTGCCCGAGCTTACAACCCTCTAAATTTTTGTAGATATCTGTCAAAAGGCATATTCTTCATTTCCAAGTTTTTAATACTTGGACACTGTCATATTCATCCTTGGCATGCAACAACTATTCTCAAAAACTCTCTCAAACTCTACCTACTTCATGGATTTCACTTGAAACTCTTTCCACCATGTAAGGGCTTTTCCCATCAAGAACCCCTATACCATTTGTATCTTCTTCTCCTCAAGGAAAGGATGGAACTCAAAGTGTGTACCCCATCTGTGAAGCCAGGAGTCAACTGTCTCCTAAGTCTTCTGCTTATGCTCCCCCTATAGGGCTATGGAGGTAAAGAGGGTGCACCGTGCAACCCCCCAACTCCCCATGCCGTCACCAAACCTGCCAATGTTGCTTGCATAACAATAATGGTGTTGGTAAGGTTCGAAATTTACGCTCAAGCAAGGTCATCCTTGCTTCGAAGTCTACCTTGGTGACCAAGTCATTGACTGTCACATCGTCATCCTCATGGTTGTCGTTGAGACAAACATTCTCATCCATCACACAATCGTTTTGCCACTCTCCCACGAACTCAAGTACCAATCCTACTCTTGGAAGCTGGCCGAGTTCTTTCAGCCCTCTTAACCAAGGAGATTGACTTTCGGTGTGGAGATCTCACAAGCAAGAGGTCTACTTGCTTTTGGTTTTTTACTAATGTGCTTTTCAGTTTGACTTGTAGCTTTCCCCCTTTGTTTGAAAAAAAAAAAACATCGAATATTTATGGTGAAAAAAAACTATCTGCTTTTCTCATATAAAAAACAATGCTGCTTTTTTCTAAAGCTGGTGGCCTGTTTTTCTCTTTGTGCATGCTGTGGCTTTTCCCTGCACATATAGACATGCTGCTTTCTCTTCAGTGCATATAGTCTGCTGCCCACCTCTTCCTATGCGCCCTGCTTGGCTGCTCTAGGTGGTGCCAGACTATGTGCTAGGGTTTGGCGTTGGTGGCACCTGCTGGCTAGCAAGCTGCCTGCCTGCCCAGGCCTGGCTAAAGTGCTACGCTGCCTCGGCTGGCTGTCAACTTGGCCTGGCTGTTGCCCAAACAGCCATCTAGGCTGGGCTGCCCTCAGGCTGGCCAACATATGCCTTATATATACCTAGATGAATCCAGAAACATGCCCAAATTCACCTTTTAAGAATGTGCAATTCATGGTAGTCATCCACAAGACAATAAACCATCAACTCCATCATGCATAGTATGGACTGGATACTACGACATCCCCACTAACGACATCAATGCCCAATAGTGGGTGTATGCTCTCCTTTGCACCGACTAACCCCCCAATACAGACCTCAATCGAGTACTTGCATCAAGCCCAACACACATAAAATATCAGCGCTTTTTTCTCATCTCTCAAAGACACATAATCCCTGACACCAACAGTCCTTGTACAACTTCAGTAGAGCAATTCATTTTTGATAAGACACAAAAAACAATGAGAGAAATACCTCAAAACTCCGACCTCTACGACACCTAGACACACATACCTCTTCAGCCTCTCCATTAGGGTTACTCTGATACCAACTGTAAAGTCTCTCCCAAAATCTATCCTAAACACAGCTGAAACAAGGTTAGTCCTAAACCAAACCAAGCGAGCTCACCTCCAACCGTGACCAGCATCCACCAATCTCCCCCAAGCCAAGGCTAGGCTTCTTGCACAATCCCATAGGCCCATGTCTAACTCTAGCATCCCATACCACTGAAGCCTACCCGAAAGCCTTCGACACACCAACCTACGTACTCACCATGTGCGCGGCATGAATCTGCTCTCTCTAGTCCAAGCTGGACCTTCAATGGTGCATCCGCACAACTGTGTCTCATAATAACCCAAGCTCTCACTTATATAGTGATAACTACGCCATAAATAGCTAACTTGCTATAAAAGGCCATTAAGCTTGTTTTATCAATCCACGAAGCCTAGCAAGTATCTGCCTGCTAATCCCTAATCCCAGGGCCCCCTAACCCCACTGGATAAGGTCCCTAATCTGTAGATTAGCATCCAGGTGCATCGCTAGCCCATCTCCCATTCTATCTATCCAAACATCACTCCTCAGAAGAATAAAGCGCACGTATCTTCAATCAAATCAAACTCAAAATAATCCCCCACCCCTAGTATCTATTATTGGACCATTAGTTAGAAGCAGGCTCCCATTCAGAGCCCATTTGTATGCTTGCGCCAGAACCAGGTAGTCCAAGCCTAGTGATAAGAATCTAGTTATTGGACCACTAGTTAGAAGCAACCCAATTTGCAATGAGTTGGCTCCCATTCACAGCCCATTTACATGGTTGTGCCAGGACCAGGTAGTTCAAGGTCAATGACATGATTTCTTAAGATTTCTACCAACATATGCGGCGAATTCTTGAGATTCCTATTCATATACCACCAGCAAATGCCACAATTACACTCATATAAACCTACTAATTGAAACAGACACCCTGTATGAGTCTAATATACAGTTCAATGGTGACGTTATCAAAGTGACCCCTCAAAAAAAAGGCACCAAAGGCTGTTACTTTCTGTAAAGCACTATGAACCCTGTGAAGCTTAACTCAGAGTTGGGACATATATAAGTGTAGAATGAGTCGAAATTAATAGATATAAATCAACAATACAACTCCCAAGAGATAGATCTGTGAGAAAGAACAGAATGGAACATTCAAAACCTTCGATTTTCATAGTAAGCCCTTGCCCCATTCAACACGAAGCCATAGACTTCTACAAGGTGCAAAAGATTGTCCACCATTCCTCTTGCAGTATCAAACATCTTGCTGATAAGGAGGCCCCTGCAAAGAGATTAGTGGAGTTAAGACACTGATAATCATAATGAGACCAATATTGAAGACATAATGCAATGACAGTATTTGGTTACAACCCTAATAGCAGTAATGCTGCAAGGTTAGCCCATTTAGAGATAATTCAAGAAGATTAGTCCAATTGAGCACATATCAGTTATAATTCAAGGAGATGAGGGCTCTAATAATGACTCTGACAGTAATATGCAACAAGATTGTTCAACAAAGAGTTATCGATGTAATTTCGTACAACTAATGTGTTTCAAGCCAGAAGCCTCCCGGACGATGTCCACCCCAGCCCGAGTCATATTTTGAATAGTAGCGATAGCAGCAAACCTGGCTTCAAATCTGGTCATTTTTTTCTTGGACTATTATGCGGTGACCACCCAGTCAGGCCCGAGAAGGCCAGAAACCTTTCTTGATTAAAAGCTTCATCTTGGAACAAGCGTCCAGCCAGAAGCTTGTAAACCCACCCAAAACGTGAGATCAAAAAGGAGCACTCATCACACAGACTCACTAGCAAATCATTGGCAGCCTTGCTCTCCTTGGCTCAGCAAGACTCGTGAGAAAAGCAGAGGGCTGCAGGACAAACAAGTCCGAAGGCCTGCTTCAGATAATCCCCCACCGAGCTCTTTTTGAAGCCCCCCTAAGAGTCTCTTGATGAAGTGAAGTATGAGGGTGCGGTTACCTGATGATCCAGTAGCTATCCCAGTAGTAGACCTCTCTGAAACGCGAACCCGGCACGATGACAGGATTGGGTAAGGGCAGGAGCGTGTGCTGATCGGGTTCGTCTTCCACATTAGGGGCCACTTTCCGGGCCAGTTCCAGCCATATAGCATGCACCTTGAGCGCCCAGGTGCGAAGCTTAGGGTCTTGCACGTGCGGCAGAAAGCCTGCAGGCTCTACCTTATAATCAAAAGGAATGTACTCCACAAGATCGCTTCCAGCTTCGTAGAAGTAGTCCTTGACAAATTGCTGGAATATTTCTGCGAGACACACAAAAGAAAAAGAAACAAAGAAAAAATCGAATTGATCAAACTCGAGAAGCCAGGAACCTTAACTCTAACGATTAATCCTAATTACTGAAAACCGTATACAAGCGCAATAACTGCAGAACCCTAGCGATTGCGTAGTTGACATGCCCTATCTTTGCAGGTCGCAACCCTAACCCTAATAGCTGAAATTGGACTAACCCTCACTCTAATTGTGGAACCATCACCTACGGAAAACCTACCTGGTGAAAGCGTGCCGTTTGCAGAGCGCGGTAGGCTCTGGAAGGCTGCAGAAGTGCGATGAAGAGGGAAACGTAGGGGCAGATCGACGTAGGTCTTGGGATCGAAAGAAGAAGAGTTGACGCCGAGGCTCGAGAGGGCGGAGGCCTGCAGCTGCTGGAGGAAGGCGATGAGGCCAGATGGGGGCGAAGGCGAAGGGAGGGAAGGGGCTGTGAAGGGCTTCGACGCCATAGAGCAAAAAGAAGGAAAGGAAGGAAAGCAAGAAGGAGGAGGAGGGAAAGCAGGTGAGTGAAGGAACAGCAGAGCGTCGTCGCCATGGCCGGGATCTCGATGATGTAGTAGTAGCGGTCGGAGAAGGCGAGCACGAAAAATATGTTGAAGAACAACAAAAAGGAAACAAAGCCTCGAAGGTCGCCATTGTTGAAAAGTGTTGAAACCTTTAAAAGTGTTTAATTGACCGGCACCACCACCACCACCACCACCATCAACATCATGGACGGGTTGATACCGTTGAATGTTTGGATGCTTTGCAATCAGGTTGTTCGTTTTTCCAAAAAAAAGGCTTTTTCTTTTTTTTTAACTCAATATATTTAGTTATAATTAAATTAGCATGTAAAGAAAATGCTTGTGGAGAAAAAGATTAATTTATTAATGCTCTCTCAAAATAATTTCCCAAACACCCCTTCAGGCTTGAAAAATCACTATTTAGTTATAATTAAATTAGCAGGTGATTGTTCGAAATTGTAACTTTCTCTTCAATCCATGGCTAAAAAGATTAATATTAATGCTCTCTAAAAATAATTTCCCAAACACCCCTTGAGGCTTGAGCCTTGAAGCCTTCACCAAGGTGACCAAATTAGAAAAGAGCACATGGCTATAAAGCAAAAGGAAAGAGAACAAAACAACTAAAACTACAAGCAATCAATGAAGATTATGGAGACAAAGCACTTTCAAAAAGGTTGAAATTGGATATATATATATATATATATATATATATATATAAGTGGTCCTTTCAACCCCTTTATCATTGGGTGGCATGATGAGGGAACGCCACATGGATGGGAAACCTTCACCAGTCCACAACATATGACAAAGAGGGTCCTCACAAACAAATTATTATGTAGGGTCCTCACAAACAAATTATTATGTATAAACATCTAAAGGCTAGTGGAAAATTTTTAGAATTCAAACAAGTGCAAGAGTATACAGAGTATGACCAATCACAAGCCATTGTACCACATGAAGGTAAAGAATAAGAAGCCCTCAACCTCAAACGAGGTGAAGCTTCTCTAAACTAAGCCACTTGTCACTTAAACCCTCAATACCATTACTCCATCCTCCCTCCTTAAGTCTTAGACATGAAAACCTCCAAAAATGGGGATATTCTCTCCTTGTCTTACTATCCATTGTTTATGTAGCCTTCCCTTTCTTGGTGGACACAATTTTTTCCTTGATCGTTTGTAAAATGAATGTCCTAGATGTGTTGTTGTTCCTTCTTTGTATCATCTTTTTCACTACTCGATTATAATGAATGTCCTAGATGTGTTGGTATTCCTTCTTTCAATCATCTTTTTCACTAATCGATTATAAGAAATCTCCCATATGCTCTCTCTCTCTCTCTCTCTCTCTCTCTCTCTCTCTCTCACACGTGTGTGTATACTATATTTTTATATACCTATATACATATGCGCACGTATACACAGACATATGTATATATCTATATTTTTGTATACCTATAGCCTCGCTGGTGCCACTGAATGGAGCACACCGCAACCATACTAGGCAAATAAGACCTGCCTACTTACCGCAATTGAACACTGCGATCGAACACGAATACAAGCTCTCGGAACCAACCGGAAAATGAATCTCTGGCATTGAGGGCTAATGAGCGAAGGAACACTTCTATCCGGCCGGCCTACAGTCAACAAAATCTCAGTCATCGAACTCGAGGGCACGACGAAAACTAGTCAAATTCAACACACACACACACACACATACATATGTATATGTCTATAATTTTATATGCCTATAAAAATATATGTCTATATTTTTGTATACCTATATACATGACATGCACATAGACATATATGTCTATATTTAAACAAAGCCATGCATACTCTCCAAAGAAAGAAATATATATATCTATTGGTCCCAATATGTGTGTGTGTGTGTGTGTGTGTGTGTGTGTGTGTGTATTTTCGAATATCTATATACATGTATACATACAGACAATTTTGAGAAATTATAAAATCAACACGTTCAAATTTCAAGATTTTCCTTTATAAAGGTTTTCCCTTTTCGAGAAAATACTTTTTTCAAACACTACCTTGAAGCCCTCACCAAGGTGACCAAATTAGAAAAGAGCGCGTGGCTATAAAGCAAAAGGAAAGAGAACAAAAGACTAACAAAACAACTAAAACTGTGACAACTAACCAATGAAGATGGGTATGTAGACAAAGCACTTGCAAAAAGGTTGAAATTGGATATATATGTATGTATGTATATATATATATATATATATATATAAAGTTGTCCTTTCAACCCCTTCAGGCTTGAAAAATCACTATTTAGTTATAATTAAATTAGCAGGTGATTGTTCGAAATTGCAACCTTCTCTTCAATCCATGGCTAAAAAGATTAATATTAATGCTCTCTAAAAATAATTTCCCAAACACCCCTTGAGGCTTGAGCCTTGAAGCCTTCACCAAGGTGACCAAATTAGAAAAGAGCACATGGCTATAAAGCAAAAGGAAAGAGAACAAAACAACTAAAACTACAAGCAATCAATGAAGATGGGTATGGAGACAAAGCACTTGCAAAAAGGTTGAAATTGGATATATATATATATATATATATATATATATATAAGTGGTCCTTTCAACCCCTTTATCATTGGGTGGCATGATGAGGGAACGCCACATGGATGGGAAACCTTCACCAGTCCACAACATATGACAAAGAGGGTCCTCACAAACAAATTATTATGTAGGGTCCTCACAAACAAATTATTATGTATAAACATCTAAAGGCTAGTGGAAAATTTTTAGAATTCAAACAAGTGCAAGAGTATACAAAGTATGACCAATCACAAGCCATTGTACCACATGAAGGTAAAGAATAAGAAGCCCTCAACCTCAAACGAGGTGAAGCTTCTCTAAACTAAGCCACTTGTCACGTAAACCCTCAATACCATTACTCCATCCTCCCTCCTTAAGGCTTAGACATGAAAACCTCCAAAAAAATGGGGATATTCTCTCCTTGTCTTATTATCCATTGTTTATGTAGCCTTCCCTTTCTTGGTAGACACAATTTTTTCCTTGATCGTTTGTAAAATGAATGTCCTAGATGTGTTGTTGTTCCTTCTTTCTATCGTCTTTTTCACTACTCGATTATAATGAATGTCCTAGATGTGTTGGTATTCCTTCTTTCAATCATCTTTTTCACTAATCGATTATAAGAAATCTCCCATATGCTCTCTCTCTCTCTCTCTCTCTCTCTCTCTCTCTCTCTCTCTCTCTCTCTCTCTCTCTCTCTCTCTCTCTCACACACACACACACACACGTGTGCGTATACTATATTTTTATATACCTATATACATATGCGCACATATACACAGACATATGTATATATCTATATTTTTGTATACCTATAGCCTCACTGGTGCCACTGAATGGAGCACACCGCAACCATATTAGGCAAATAAGACCTGCCTACTTACCGCAATTGAACACTGCGATCGAACACGAATACAAGCTCTCGGAACCAACCGGAAAATGAATCTCTGGCATTGAGGGCTAATGAGCAAAGGAACACTTCTATCCGGCCGGCCTACAGTCAACAAAATCTCAGTCATCGAACTCGAGGGCACGACGAAAACTAGTCAAATTCAACACACACACACACACACATACATATGTATATGTCTATAATTTTATATGCCTATAAAAATATATGTCTATATTTTTGTATACCTATATACATGACATGCACATAGACATATATGTCTATATTTAAACAAAGCCATGCATACTCTCCAAAGAAAGAAATATATATATCTATTGGTCCCAATATGTGTGTGTGTGTGTGTGTGTGTGTATTTTCGAATACCTATATACATGTATACATACAGACAATTTTGAGAAATTATATAGGTATTTTCGAATACCTATATACATGTATACATACAGACAATTTTGAGAAATTATAAAACCAAAACGTTCAAATTTCAAGATTTTCCTTTATAAAGGTTTTCCCTTTTCGGGAAAATACTTTTTTCAAACACTACCTTGAAGCCCTCACCAAGGTGACCAAATTAGAAAAGAGCGCGTGGCTATAAAGCAAAAGGAAAGAGAACAAAAGACTAACAAAACAACTAAAACTGTGACAACTAACCAATGAAGATGGGTATGTAGACAAAGCATTTGGAAAAAGGTTGAAATTGGATATTTATGTATGTATGTATATATATATATATATATATATATATATATATATATAAAGTTGTCCTTTCAACCCCTTCATCATTGGGTGGAATGATGAGGGAACACCACATGGATGGGAAAAAGAGGGTCCTCACAAATAATTATTATGTATAAGCATCTACTAAAGGCTAGTGGAAAAATTTTAGAATTCAAACAAGTGCAAGAGTATAAAAATTATGACCAATCACAAGCCATTCTACCATATGAAGGCATCGAATAAGAAGCCCTCAACCTCAAACGAGATGAACTTCTCTAAATTAAGCCACTTGTCACTTGTCATGTCACTGAGCCACTTGTCACTTGTTCAATCTTTAAAAAATATTTTCTAGATTGATGGGATAAGGAAAACTTCCTCCTTAAATTGATGGGATAAGGAAAACTTCCTCCTTAAATTGATGCGATAAGGAAAACTTCCTCCTCAAAAAAATTCAACATGAGAAGAAAATGCTTGTTCATAACTACAATTTTCTCTTTAATTCATGGTGATGAAAATGATTGATGTAATTGAAAGGAAGGGAGAAAAAGAGATTGCACTCATTAATATGGAGTATAAATAAGTTTAATCTTGTGAGAGAGAGGACACCATGGAAGCTTAAGAGCATGAGCTCCAAGAAGGTAGAAGCCTATTAATTATGTTTAGCAAAGTGATTAATATCCATTAGGGCTTATGAGTTATCCTTAATACTAGCCCCATGTGTTCACATTTCATAATCCCTAGGCGTCCATACTTGTCCAGCTTTATGGCTATGGCCTTGGGCCTATACAACAAGTTTAATCTATAAGCTAGATTATATGCATGGACATATAATCCTCACCCATAGGTTTCGTCCTCAAAACCATAAGCATTCAGATCATGACATGGGATCTATCGTACACCATGTAAACCATGTATATCATAGCATGATGAAGGGGCGAGGCTATAACAAACTATAATAAGAGAATAATGACCACCATGTGATTAAAAAAAATCTAATGCTTTCAAATTAGTGCCCCATCAACTCCCCATAGCTCCACATAGTTCCCATGAAAGTCCTCATACATAGGAACTCAATTCCACTACTATGGGGCCTCCAAAATTGTAATTCCATAAAATTCCAACAAGTATATAACCCTCAATTTCGTGAAGTACTATCCACTTAATGTATGTATAAGCTCTTCAAACCCCTTAAACATGAAAGCAGGCTGCCATGAAGCTTCCTCAAGAGGTAAACCTTTCCAATTGACCAAATATTCCACCATAGTGCGATTGTGAAGCACTCTTTCCCTCTTGCCGACAACACTCTCTGACACATACTCAATCATGCCTTCCTCATCCATGGGAGGAAGCTCTTCCACAACTTGCACATCTAAACCCAAAGATGCTTTCAAGTATGATACATGAAAGACATAATGTATTATAGTGGTAGAAAGAAGTAGTAATTGATAAGTTGCCTTACCAACTCTCCTCAACACTTCGAACAGTCAGTAGTAGCAATGAGCAAGCTTTGTATTCGTCTTGCTTATAATTGATAAGCTATACCTCACCAGCTCTCCTCAACACTTCAAACAGTCAGTAGTTGAGCAAGCTTTTTATTCATCTTGCTTTTGAGTAAGCCAGAATCCTCAAAAACACCAAATCCCCTCCTTTAAACAACAATGGCCTTTAGTATTGATGAGCATCCTCATACTACTTCATTCTTTCTTGAAACTTCTTGATATTTTCCTTACATTGTTGGAGTAATGCTTGTATCTTTTCCATTCTTCTCTTGCATTTGGATTCACACCATCTTTCTTAAAAACTGCCATTGGTAGGTTCACTTTGGATCCATACATAGCCTCAAATGGTGACATCTTAATACCATCCTAATGCTAGAGTGCTAGGTACTATTATATGCAAACTCCGCCAAATGGAACCACTCATCCTCCCAAGCATGTTGATTGTCAAAGCAATAGTGCCTCAACCACTTGTTTACCCTCTTAGTTTGTCCATCCATTTTGGGATGATAGGTAGTGCTAGGTGTCAACTTTGTTCCCATGCTCTCAAATAGCGTGCACCAAAAACCACTCGTGAATTTAACATCTCTATCACTCACTATTTAAAATGCACCCCATGTAATCTAAACACATTATCCATGAATTGATGAGCCATAGTTAATGCTATATATCTCACTTTTGTGGCCATAAAGTGGGTTGCCTTTTTCAACCTATCCACCATTATGTAGATGCTATCTAAACCACTCTTAGTGATAGGAAGGCCGGTGTGATGAAATCCATAGCAAGGTGTGTCCATTTGCCTACTAAAATAGGCAAGGGCTGAAGCAATCCACCTTCTTTATGAGTTGGTTCCTTCTTCATTTGAGATGGCAAACATTTGGACACATAATTATGCACTTCCTTCCATAGCCCTTTCTAATGGAAATTCTTTCTCACAGCATCATCATATGTCTTGAAGAGACCCAAACGGCCCACCATTGGTAAAGAATGCAGGTAATTGATCACATATACCATGCTCTAAATTATGCATCATATGGGCTAAATCTTTCCTCTTATATATCCCTTATCCAATCTTTATGTACTTCCAATATGACTACCAAAGAACATGCCCACATTCTTGACAATGAAAATTGGCAACCACATTATCTTCCCCCTTGGTGTACATGATCTCAAAATTATAGTTTTGGAGACTAGCCAACTATCTCAAATCACCAATGGTGGTTAGTGAACCATCATCATATTCATCATGCATTTGTTTTGTACCACCGGGATTAAATTGAAACTCTTGCTCAAACTCATAGAGTCACCATCACAGTATATAGAATCTTGGCAATCATCAAAAGTCTCCATCTCATGATCATGCTCTTCCTCAACCATTTCAGAAAGAACCATGTTAAGAGTAAGGTTCCTCTTTTTGCATGACTTTGCATGGTGCTTGCTCCATTTCTCACCACATTTATAGCAAAAACCCTTGCTTCTTAACTCATTGATGTAATCCTCTTCCACAAATTTTCTCTTATTAGCCCCATTAGAAGACTTTGCATCATCTTTAGAAGCCTCTATAGAAGCATTCCCGAATCTATAATTTTCCCTTCCACCACTTCCATAAACTTGGTTAGAACCTTTGTTTGAGAAGCAACGAGTATACTTCCCTTGTGGATAAGAAGTCAATTTTCCCTTCCACCACTTCCATAGACTGTGGGGTGCTTAAGAATGGTAGAACCATGATAAAATTCTTTTAAAGATTTCCCTTGTGGATAAGAAGTCTTTTCAACTTGATTAGCACCTTTGTTTGAGAAGCAATGAGCATACTTCTCTTCATATATCTTCGCCAAGTTCATGGACTCCTTGAGGGTAGAAGGCCTTTAAGTTCTCACATCAGATCCAATGTGCATTTTTAAAGCTCTTTTATGTACTTGAGAATCTTATAGTGTTCACTAAATCCATCCACATGTAACATGAACTTCAAGAATTTATGTGTATAGTACCTTACACTTCCCACTTGCCCAAATCATCCTATTCATCTATCAATTTGTCTTTATGCATTTTGGAAGTGAAATTTTGTCTCATTTCCTCTTTGAACTCTTCCCAAGTAGTAATATCGCTCTCTTGGGCTTGCAAATGTCTCCACCATGTATGTGCATAGCCCTAAAGATGCAATGTGGAAAAATAGATCTTTGCATAATCACTTCATGTCATATTATATATCCAACTTATTCACCCACTCTTCATATTCCTCATTGTTTGATACCCTTAAACTCATCTTTTTCCTCGTTTTCTCTTCCCAAGCACATCTTTGCATGAGGTGCATTATGATTCCAAGAGCCATCCACATGGCCACCACCACCATCCACACGTGAAAAGTCAAAAGCCACTTTACTTCCTTTCCTCTCTCTTAAAGAAGAAGGAAATTACCCATGTTGACTCGCAAAAGACAATGAGGTGATAGATGATTCTCCTTATTGCCGAAGGTAACATCATCTCTATGTCCAAATAAAGCACTCTTTTTGAACTTGGTTGATGTGTCCCATCTTCACCAGTGTCCATGTTCACAACATTAGCCCTTCCTTTTGTGTGAATGTCACACAAAGGAGATGCTTCCAACAAGTTGCACACAATTACCTTGAGTTTATCACTTACCAAAGTAGCCATTTCACTTTTCAAGTTATCAAGCATGATGGATTGTTACTTGTTAAATTTGTCCATCATAGTGTCCATTATTGAACACATCATCGTCATTACCATTTATGTCTCATTGTTCAATGAACGATTGCACGTGCATTGGCATTTACATGAGCATTAACATTTTCATGTTCCATCCCCACGTTATCTTGAGATGTTGCATTCATATAGATTTCATTGAATTGTGGGTGACTCCCCTCAAGATTGATAATGTCATGCAACACTTCCTCATAAACATGATCTCTGTGTTCTTTCTCCCACTCAAATTCTTGAAGTACATCCACTATTTTTTTTATGGCAATAGAAAATGTTGGAATTAGGGTTGCAAGAATGCACACACAACTTCAAGAAGATGAGGAAGCTTGAGCACAACACAGTAGTGTATTATGAGTGCCAAAAATGAAAGATAACAAGCCCTAGAAGATAATGGGCGTATATACAATGCACGGGGGAAAAAACCTCCTAGTGAGGGAAAAAGTGCCCCGGCGGTCCTAAGTGTGTTCACACACATCACTACTATAATATGGTAACAAATCCCCCCTGGAGTGATGCGGTGAACAAGAGCTAGCACTCATGTATAGGGAAGTGTCTAGCTATGTGGACGAATCCACAAAAGGGAGTAAGCCCAAAGCTTTGCGAAAAGCTTCGAACTTCTCACGAGGCAGAGCCTTTGTGAAAAGGTCTGCAAGGTTATCCTGTGTTGGCACATAAGCCAAACTGATCTCTCCTGCAGAGAGTCTCTCCCTGACATAATGGTAGTGCACCTCAATGTGCTTCGTACGAGCATGGAACACTGGGTTCCGCGCAACTGCCAATGCGCTCTGACTGTCAGTGAAGATGGTGGTGGCAGATGGCTGCCCAACACCCAAATCAGCCATAAGGCGTCTGAGCCACACACACTCAACCGTAGCTGTGAAAGCTGCCCTGTACTCAGCTTCACAACTAGAAGTGGCCACAGTAGGCTGCTTCTTGCTCAACCATGATATGCATGAGCTTCCAAGCATGAAGCAAAAACCACTCGTGGACACGCGTGTGTCATAACAACCAGCCCAGTCAGAATCTGAAAAAGCATGTAAATCTGGCGGCAATGATCCCCCCTTGGGATAAAACAACCCAAGATGCCGAGTACCACTCAAATAGCGAAAGATACGCTTCACTGCCTGCCAATGCTTAATGCCTGGGCTATGCATAAATCTGCTCACCTGTGAGACTGCAAACTGAATGTCTGGCCTCGTAATGCATACATAAATGAGGCAACCAACAGCTGTCTGATAGAGTGTGACATCAAAGTGATCTCCAGCATCATGAAGACTCAACTTCAAACCTGTCTCCATTGGAGTAGCAATAGGCTTGCAGTCTTCAAGGCCAAATCTCTGCAACAATGTTTCAATATACTTTGTCTGACACAAAGCAATACCTCCATCACACTGCTTAAATTGTATCCCCAAATAATGATGCAAATGCCCCAAATCTGACATCTCAAAAGAGGCATTCAAATCAGCCTTAAAATCAGCAATATGACTCTCATTTGGTCCTGTGAGCAGCATGTCATCGACATAGAGAGCAATGATTAGATGTACACCATCCACACGTTTAGCATACAAAGTGCTTTCTGTTGGACTATTCTGAAACCCATGTGCAGTCAAATATGCATGTATTTTTTCATACCAAGCTCGTGGAGCTTGCTTTAAACCATATAAAGCCTTTTTTAACCTGCACACTTTGTTTTCCTGCCCTCTTTGAACAAAACCACGAGGCTGCGATACATACACCTCCTCATGCAAATCTCCATTTAAGAACGCAGTCTTTATGTCCAGCTGATGTACATTCCAACCATTATGAGCTGCTAATGCACAGATGCTACGAACAGTGGTCATACGACATGTGGGAGCAAAAGTCTCATCAAAATCAATGCCCTTCTCTTGAGCATAACCTTTTGCAACAAGCCTAGCCTTATGGCGATCCACTGTGCCATCAGGCTTACGCTTCAATTTGTATACCCACTTAGTGCCAATGGCCTTCTTGCCAGGGGGCAAGTCACATAAAGACCATGTACCATTCTTCATAATAGCATCGTATTCTGCTTGCATAGCAGCCATCCAATTTTCTGAACTTTGTGCCTCATCAAATGAAACAGGCTCACTTTCATCGCACATACTAGAAACAGCCAATGCATAACAATCTGACGCATAAGAGGCACCATGAGAGCCAGAACGAGTGCGACTAGACAAAGGGGCATCCAACTTGCTGTCACGCAAAGTCTGCACCAGCCATCTAGGCATATTCCTAGAGCCCTCAATCTCTTGTCTCTCATCCTCAAGTGCATCATGCACATCTGCATCAGATATAGGCTGATCTGTGCCATCATTTAAAACCTGCATAGGCTGAAAAACTGCCTCATGAGGTATTGCACTTGACTGTGCACCACTGAAAAGAGGCAACAATGTATCATAGACATCACGTGAGCTGATATCTGTCTCCTTAGTACATGAAACCAAGGGCTGAACTGCATCTTCCACAAATACAACATCACGGCTAACCAAAATGCGCTTTGTCTGTGGATGATACAAACGATAGCCTTTGCTCTCAGCACTATATCCAACAAAAATACATTTGACAGCTTTGTCATCCAATTTTCTGCGATGTTGCACAGGCACTAATGCATATGCCAGGCAACCAAAAACACGTAAATGGCCAACAGATGGCTTGCGGCCATGCCAAGCCTCATATGGAGTGACAACCTGTAATGCTTTGGTGGGACACCTGTTTAGTACATAAGTGGCACACATGACAGCCTCAAGCCAAAAACCATGTGGTAGACTTTGACTCTTAACCATACATCTTGCCATTTCCATGAGAGACCTGTTTTTTCTCTCAGCCACACCATTTTGCTGTGGTGTATACGGCACTGTACATTGGTGTTTTATCCCACGCTCAGCCAGAAATGCATTAAATTCTGAAGACATATACTCCCCCCCTCGATCTGAACGGAGGGTGCCCATCTTACTTTCTGACACATTTTCAGCCATAACCAAAAACTGTTTGAAGCACAAAAACACTTCGGACTTTGCCTTCAAAGGATATACCCATGCATGCCTGGTAAAATCATCAATGAAAGTCACGAAGTAAAGGTAGTTTCCAAATGATGGAGTTTGCATGGGACCACAAACATCACTGTGAACAAGCTGCAATCTGCGTTCAGCTCTCACTGATCCATCTTTGGGAAAGGAAGCACGCTGCATTTTACCCAATATGCAGCCCTCACAAACATGCTTGACAGGTGCCTCAAGCTTAGGCAAAGAAGACACCATTTCAGATTTCTGCAGGCGCAGCAAACTTGCAAAATTCAGATGACCAAAACGTGCATGCCACAGTTTTGCATTTGAAATAGCCTGCGTATCCATAATAGCACATGCTGAATCCTCTACACATTTGCCATCCATATTAAGCTTATACAGCCCTCGACATAGTGAACCAGATGCTACAATGATGTCACCACAAGAGAGATCATGAACAGTACATCTGTCATCCACAAATTTTACAACCAAACCTGTTTTGGCAAATGCGGAGACTGACAGCAGATTCTTTTTGATCCCTGGCACATACAATGCATCAAAAAGTGTAAAGGTGTTGCCATTTGCAACATTCAGCACAATCTGTCCAACTCCTTTAACGGGATAAGAGGAGTTATTGGCACAAGTGACAGTATTCCCTGTGGGAGCAGACTCAAGGAAAGTGAATAAACTGCGCTGCGAGGTGATATGCTTAGTGGCACCACTGTCAAAGTACCATACATCTGAATCTACTGCAGACATACATGTGTCATGCAAAGATGGGTCATAACTGCACTGCGCATTGAATGCCCATTCTGTATCTAGCACAACATTAGCAGATTCATTGTTAGAAGGAGAGGCATCTGCAACAGCCATACCAGCCTCTTTCTTCTTAGCCTCTTTCGCAGCCAGCTTAGGACACGCTTTGATGACATGATCATTTCCCTTACAGTACTTGCAAAATGTCTTCTGTTTGTCACCCTTCTTCTCATCTTTGTCTTCCTTCTTTGGTTGCGCAGCATTTGCAGATTTCTGCTTACTAGAAGAAAAGCCAGCTTTACCTTTCCCGCTTCTCTGACTAGCACCGAAAGCTTGATCTGCGACACGCATAATATTCCTGTTTTGCCTTGACTGGTCTTCTTGCAGCAAAACAGAAACTAACTCCTCAAATGATAAGGCATTGGGATTGCCTTTCATCATCAAGCGAAGAGTGGAAGCAAAACCCTGATAAGAATCTGGTAGACCATTCAAAACAGTCTGCACAAGTGAACTGTCTGACAGGATTTCATCTGCAGAAATGAGCTGCTCTTTGAAATCCTTGATCTTTGTCAAAAAGCTATCCATAGAATCACCTTCGTTCATATGCTCATTCTCCAACTGTTTTCGGAGGTAAGCAACACGAGCCTCATTTCTTGCCTGATACAATGTGGCAAGTACATCCCAAGCATCCTTAGAAGTCCTGCAGGAGCGAATATGTGGGATAATGGTACGTTTGACAGACAGCGCAATCAAGGCATGAGCCTGCGCATCTCTACCATCCCAACGAATCTGCTCTGCTGAAAGTGGTGGTTCCCGAACAGCTGCTACAGCACTTGTGCCTGCACCATCATCAACAGTACCTGTTTCTGATGTGTTTGCAGCATTCCCAGCCACAATAGGACGTGCATCAATACCCTTCACAATATTCCATAACCCCTTTGCTACCAATACATGTCGCATCATATATGCCCACAATGGATAGTTGGTGCCATCCAACTTATCCTCAGCAGCCAACATGCGGAATACATCATTGTTGTCAGCCATGGCCAATGACTGTTCTACTAGATGTAAATGCTGTCTGCAAGAGGTAAACCTGTATAAAATCAACCTGTGCTATATAGCACAGCCCAAAACAGACGAATGGGCACCTGTCCTGCAGATTTTAATCTCGACAGAAAATCTGCACAGTAGGACGATTTTGCCTGCGCAGTACTTGGAATGCAAAAACGGAGGGCGAAATGACTCCAGATCAAAATTCTGAAACGACCAGGCCCTACGGGCTCTCCCACGGCATATACTAACCTGCAGACGCTCGTGAAACCTCGTTGCAATCGGAGGAGATGAAGCGGCAGGTGCCGGTGATGCTGCCCGGGAGGAGGAAGCCTGCTCTGATACCAATTGTTGGAATTAGGGTTGCAAGAATGCACACACAACTTCAAGAAGATGAGGAAGCTTGAGCACAACACAGTAGTGTATTATGAGTGCCAAAAATGAAAGATAACAAGCCCTAGAAGATAATGGGCGTATATACAATGCACGGGGGAAAAAACCTCCTAGTGAGGGAAAAAGTGCCCCGGCGGTCCTAAGTGTGTTCACACACATCACTACTATAATATGGTAACAGAAAAATGACCTTTTGACCAAGCAAATGTGCCCTAAATTAAGTAATGTATTACGTGTGTGTGTGTGTGTGTGTGTGTGTGTGTGTGTGTTGAGAGATGCAATTGTGGTGTTGTGTGTATGTGAAAAAGCACTCTAGAGGTGTAAGATATTAAGGTAAGATAAGAATGCCACATATGATATTGTATGGTGTGTGAATGGTGAGAGCCATATAAAAAAATATGGAAAAGGGAGTGCCACATGGATGATGATGTGTAAAGTGGGATAAGGCTAGAAGGCCTATATCATTATATGGTTCATTGTGAGAGCCATATAAAAAAATGTGGAAAAGGGAGTGCCACATGGATGATGATGTGTAAAGTGGGATAAGGCTAGAAGGCCTATATCATTATATGGTTCATTGTAAATACAATAGAGACCTTGTGTTAAGTGTGCAATCTCTCTCTCTCTCTCTCTCTCTCTCTCTCTCTCTCTCTCACGGAGTTTTTAGTCTGGGATAACCCACCTTAATCTTATGCTTAATCTTGAGTCTATGACCATGATCAACCCATTTTAGGATTGTTAACATGGTGTCAAAGCTTGGGTGGGCTCTTGGTCATGGTGAATATCTATGTATAGTTTTCTTGGTTATGAGGTTGTTTAATTAAGCATTATTTTTAGTTTATTATGAAAAAAATTATGCACACTCATATTATGATTTATATTTGCATTTGCAAGGATTAAGAGAGATTTTCATTAGAAGATGGAGACTAGAAGCTGCCAATTGAAGATTGCATCAAGGGGGATGCAATGCAACCATCATCAAGATTGAAGTCAAGATTTGCATCATGGGGGATGTAAAATCAAGTTGTCATCATCGAGGGAGAAGCTAACAAGGAGATTTGTGAAGGTATTTTGATGATTTTGCCTCTAATTTGGTCTTTGAGCATGGAAGAATGCTCATATTTGAGGGGGGTTGCTATGTGGTAGGACTTT
Source organism: Cibotium barometz (assembly GCF_041138505.1). NCBI lineage: Eukaryota > Viridiplantae > Streptophyta > Polypodiopsida > Cyatheales > Cibotiaceae > Cibotium > Cibotium barometz. The sequence goes on from NC_141062.1 coordinate 53,554,675, forward strand.
GATTCCTACAACTTTTACATTTGGCAAAGAGCAAGTTTGAAGGTGTAAGCTTGTCAACTTGGTGGCAAGCTATAATGGGCTGATTTGTAGCTCACGTTGGAGTATGTTGTAAGGGCATGGCTCACGGAATCGCTCATAGAAGATCGGCAAATGGTGGTGGAAGCGACTAGGGCTTTCACATAAGTGTTTTCCACCTTGGAGGCATCTTGGAATAGAGAAACAAATGGAAAGCACCCTTGGTTGCATGCAAAGAAGGGCATGCATATGGTGAGCTCATGTGACCATGTGTGATGGCTATGGAGAAACCTCTACTTGGAGATTCAAAGAGGCAAAGATTTGTAGCAATGAGAAGTTGCATGTGAAGCTCAATTGAAAGCTCACAAAGCCATTAGAAGAATAAGAAGCATCTTGGAATAGAGAAATAAATGGAAAGCACCCTTGGTTGCATGCAAAGAAGGGCATGCATATTGGAGCTCAATGGTGAGCTCATGTGACCATGTGTGATGGCTATGGAGAGAAACCTCTACTTGGAGATTCAAAGAGGCAAAGATTTGTAGCAATGAGAAGTTGCATGTGAAGCTCAATTGAAAGCTCACAAAGCCATTAGAAGAATAAGAAGCGGAAGACTGAAGATACAGCAATGATGACAGGCTCATCATCGTAGTATGAGCCAACAAAGATGGCCAAAAATGGACGCATGTGTAGAGCACACAAGAGAGAGGAAGTTCAACACAACAGATGTTGACCTTAGAGAGGTTATCTCAGAGAATACCTTCACTAGTAGCAACAACAATAAAAGAGATTAGAGCAAACCTAGCATCACAGTAGTTTGGCCAAATTGAAATGGAAGGGGCAGAAGGCCCAAAGTCGACAAAGTGATTGTGGAAGACATCTTTGCAAATAACTCATAGTGGTGTTGTGAAAGCACCAGAGAGAGGCAACCCAGTAGTAAATGGTTGCATAGATTCCCACCTAGCAAGAGCTCTACATTTGAGACTATCATATATAAAGTGACCTTGAGGCAGCGATCTCCACCACTACATCAATGTGATGCTAAGCTTGGTGATGACAAGGAGAGACAGTGGGCAAGAGATAGTGGGTTGCAGAGAGAGCTACTACCCAACCAATAGTTGTCAGAAAAAGAGATTAGAGCAATGCAAGATGCACTATCAAGGAGCTGGTTGAACGACTGTCTGAAACAGCGAAGGTAGCTGAAGCCGTGGCATCTGCTCCTCATATCATGGACAAGGAAAGGAAGACAACTAGAACTGAGATTGCAATGTTGAAGCCTTGTAGGCATTGGCTAGTGTAGGAAGCAGCGTCAAAAATTAACGTTGCAGAGAGAAAGCCATGGTGGTGTGGTATAGCGTAGAAAAGCTGCGCAGCATGACAACAAAACAAAGAGATTGAACTTGTAGAGTATTTGAAGTAGACAATGATGCAACCAAGGGAAAAATAGGGTGGGTGTGTTGGGCTATCCACCGCAGCCCGTAGAAAGAGAGCTCAAGAGGAGCACGACAGTGAAGGGAGGTGGCTGTCTCGCAGAGAAGTGAAGGGCTCACGTTTTTTTAATAATTAAAAAAACAAGGATAAGGTTCAAATGTAAGGCTTCAAAATTTACCTTATTAAGCCCCCATTCACACAGGCTCTTGTAAACACTTAAAGCCTTATTCACATGCATAAAAGATGCGGCATGTGTTTACCATGTTTGTATAAGATATCCATGTATATGTGTTCACACATGGTTTTGCTGCCAACCAAAATGAGTTGTATTTTTTTTTCTCTCGAGTGTCCTAAAATAGTGGGCAAATATCGGCTGGTAAAAATGAAGCCGTGGAAATTATTTTGACAACTTGGATTTTGTGGGTACCTTGCCCTTGCTTGCACGCATAAAAAGGATTATACTATCTCACCCAGATTTATAAGGGCAACCGTGCCTGAGCCTACATGCTCAAAACGAGATGTGTATTCACCCATTGGTATGAGGGTTACCCTGCCCGAGCTCACCGAGAAGCTCAAAATGGTTGTCGTGATGTGTGCATGAGCATGCACGTGCGAGGTGCATGTGCATGGGTTGGTTCCCACCTAAACTTTTATGTTCAAATCGGACTCAGTGGTTTCGTTGGAGCAAGTGGGCTCAAAATGGACTTCGGTGTCTAAGATGGTAGACACGCCCATACACGTTCATTGGCTAACACTCCAATTTCGTATTGAGGGAGAGTATTAAGAGACGCGTTGCATTTGGCAATGCTACATTGGTGTTATGAGTGATGGGATATTATGGTAAGATAAGAATACCACATATGATATTGTATGGTGTGTGAATGGTGAGAGCCACATAAAAGAATGTGGAAAAGGGAGTGCTACATGGATGATGATGTGTAAAGTGGGATAAGGCTAAAAGGCCTATATCATTCTATGGTTCATTGTGAATACAATAGAGATCTTGTGTTGAGTGTGCAATCTCTCTCCCTCTCTCTCTCTCTTTCTCTCTCTCTCTCTCTCTCTCTCTCTCTCAGTTTTTAGTGTGGTATAACCCACCTTAATCTTATGATTAATCTTGTGTCTATCACCATGATCAATCCCATTTTAGGATTGTTAACATGTATGTGTGTGTGTATGTATATATGTATATATTTATACACACACACACACACATATATATATTCATACTTTTATACATATACATACACACACACACACATGTATACGTATACATATCCATATCCATATATATGTGTGTGTGCGCGTGCATGTGTGTATACACATACATGCATACATATATACATACATATATATATTTATACACACACACACACACACACACACACACACATATATATATACATGTATATGTAAATATCTGTGTGTGTGTGCATATACGTGTATATATATACATACATATACGTGTGTATATATATACACATACGTGTATATGTGTGTGTGTGTGGTGTGTGTATGTATGTATGTATGTAAATGTATATGTGTATATATGTGCACACGCACGTGTGTGTACGTATACATATATGTGTGTGTATATATACACACACAAATATATATACATATATTTGTGTGTGTGTGTATATACATATACACACACATATATACATATATATTTATGTGTGTGTATATACATATACACACACATATATACATATATATTTACCTATTAGTGGAAATGACGAGAAATAAGAAAAAACACATACACACACATATATACATATATATTTACATATTAGGGGAAATGACAAGAGAAATAAGGAAAAACACAACGTTTTAGAGTCTATTATTATAATTGATTAGTGGAAATGAGGAGAGAAAGAAGAAAAAAACACCGTATGGGAGTTTTTTGTAACAATTAGTGAAGAAGAGGAGAGGAAGAAGAAAAAACATAACACCTAGGATTAGAATTTAGTTGTGAGAAAGATTATGTGTCCTAGACATGGAAGGCTACATTAACCATTAGAGAGTAAGACAAGGAGTATTGTATGTCCAAATAAGGAGGATCGAGAATAGTGTTATCGAAGGGTTAAGTAACAAGTGGCTTAGCTTAGAGAAGCTTTGGTAGGAGTTGATTTATTATTTTTTGCCCTATGTGGTGTCATTCACATGGGTGAAAATTCTTTATAAAGGTGTGGAGATTTTGTGGATTTAAGGCTGACAGCTTCTTATTCTTTGCCTTTATGTTGTCTAATGACTTGTGTTTAACTTGCAGTTGTTTGAACTCTAACTTTTTTCATTAGCCTCGAGATGTTATGATACTTTTTATGCATAATTGTTTGTGATGTGAGCCTCTTTGTGTGTGAATTTTTCGTCTTAGTGAATGATCATAATTTATAAGACTCATAGGATCCTTGAGGTTTTCCATCCATGTGGCATGCCCTAGGGCATCATTCACCCAATGACAAAGGGGAACTTTTCTTCTCATATACACATATGTACATATATATATATATCCCATGGCCATAGTTATAAGACTCGACAAGTATTAAGGCCAGTGAACTATGAAGTGTGAACACATGGGGCTAGTATAAAGGATAACTTATAAGACTTAATGGAGGTTAACTACTTTACCACAAATGGAGGCTTCAACTTGCATACGATGCTCCCTTGAAGCCATTGGGCATTCTCCGTGCTTTCTTGAAGGCTTTGCAAGCATTTACTTCTTTCTTGAAGCATTTGTGAAGTTTCCTCATCATTCCTTGCAAATACATAAGGCTATTATAACAAAGTGGTGTGGTCTCATGTAATAATGGGCCCAAGGGCAATTCCATGGACATTATTAATCATAGTGTGAAAAGGTTGTTTATGTGTATATATCAACATAGGCCATGATTGGGGGCTAACTTTGATAATGAGAAATCACTCTTTCTTTCCTTAAACCTTTTGTAATTCGTATCAATCCTTGTTAATTCATGTTTCCTAGGCTAATTAAGGTTAATGAGGCTAGCTACTTTCTTTCATTGGTATCAGAGCCTAGTTTTTTTTCCATTTCTCATTAATTTTTTAATTAGTCACACTAATCTAAAAATGAGGCTAGCTACTTTCTTTCATTGGTATCAGAGCCTAGTTTTTTGTCCATTTCTCATTAATTTTTAATTAGTCACTAATATAAAAATTAATTTATGTAAATTTCTTAATCTTGGCAAGAAATCCTTGAGAAATCTATTTTTGGGAGTTTCTTAACCATCTTGGGGGTAATATTGGCCATACTTGACAAGTTTGAATTCATTTTTTGCATTTTCCTTAATTTCACAAAATTTTGTAATTTTCGTACATCTTTGTAAACCTATTTCATGCAAACCCTAGCCTTCTTAAGGGAAAGAATTGTGCTTAGAGGCTTGTTTAATGCTTTAGCTGAGTACTTGAGATCATTTTTAGCCCATCCAAGTAAGTGATGATCATTTTGTCTCCCAAAACCTTCATGAAGCTAGCGATAATTTTCCTGTACGCCTAGAATGGCTTCTTTTGGTTTTGTTTGCAATGGTGACCAATGGAGGGCACAAGGTTCTTAGCAATGATGGAAATGGCTCTCCAAAGGCTTGTACAAAGTGTTTTATTCATTTTTTTCAAGGCTTGGACACAAATGGTGAGTGTTTGATTGCTTGTGGACTAAGATTTCATGTATTCTCATTGTTTTGAACCAAGAAATCAAGAAATTGGTATCTCCATTGGCAATAAGCTCGACCTTTCACCATGTTGGCATAATTGGACACATTCTTGATCCCTTTTGATCAAAGAATCACCACCATTATGGAGCTTCCATGGTGTTTCTTGATGCATTGAGGGCTTTTTACCATAGCCATACATGCTTATGATGCTTTGCATTTTAATCTACATCAAATCGGTGACTCTTTTGGCAATAATGGCTTCACATGGGGAAGATTGATTGCATTTTGGTGAATTTGGAAATGATTATGGCACATATCATGCATAATGGTGTATAGGAGATATGCGATGACTCGTATGGATGGCTTCATGTATTTCCTTGAGCCTTGGGTGAAAGATTTGGTACATTGTAAAGCTTATGCTTATAAGTTGTAATGATTTGGCATGCATCTATAAGTGCCATTTATAAGTGATCTACACTCTCATCCATTTCTAAGCTTTCATTTGATTCTTGCACAAGCAAAAAGCTAGATATATGGTGAGGGTACCTTGGCAATAAGGAGAAGAGGCCAAGGAGAGTGTGTCTTAAACTTTTCGTGCTGTGAGTGTCGTGGAAAAGCGGCATAGAAAGGGATTAGGTACAATGGTGGTGGACTTGGCCCAAACTCTTGCCCTTGGATATCAAACTTGGGTAAGAGGTTTGGAAGAGCTTAGACTAGGAGATCGACAAGCTTTAATGCGCTCCATTGACACAAATCAATTGGTATTGTGTTGGTACAACGGAGCAAGTGGATATATAAGCTTTGCATGTGATCTTTTCCATTGAGATTTGGTTCAAAAAACAAAGAAGGTTATGGTAAAATTTTACCCGAATCTCATGGGAGCATTAGATTAATGCACGCTTGAGGAATTGTTTGTTGCCCTATTGATTAAAGGATGCCTATGCACATGTGTTAAAGACAATGGAGCGCTTTGGTGGGGTGAATTGAGGGTTTTGGCAATTTTGATAGTTAGTTAGCAGTACACATGACCCTAACTCAGTCAGAAAGGGTATGAGCTAAATTGAATTTGAGCATATAGGGTTTTGTTCTCCACTGTTATATGCACATTATATGTGCATATACTAGGAGGCTAACCCACATTAGGCTTGTGAGCATGGGAGCATGGGAACAAGCTCTAGTGGAGCATGGATTAGGACTAACCTTTGTTGAAATTAGAGCAATGTGATGAGCTATGGTGGATCAAATACTAGAATCAACATCATTAACAAAGTGATTAGATAATAATTAAGACTGAGCAATTAACAAATAGCTTAATGTGAGCAATTAACAAATAGCTTAATGTAGGCATGGATAATCAAAAACCAGCAAATTCTCATTAGGCCAATGCCTCAATTTATAGTGTTTACATCCAAGCATCTAATCCCACTGATTTCTTCTTGATTCACTCCACCTCTTTTGCTTGATTCTCTCCACCTCTTCACTTTTCCCAAAATATCTCCACACTTCCTAAATCTTCTCATGCTACCCTTTATTCTCTGCCAGTAGATTCTTCTCACCTTTTCACAGGTTCTCTCACATTTACACATTCTCTTTTACAGCCTCTAACCAAGGGCTTGTTCCCGCACACACCCTATTCACTTGTATATTTCAACACCTCCGCTCAAGTGAATACGCCTAGCACACCTGGACCCTATACCAAGTTTCCCTCTTACTTGATAGCCGGCGACCAGTGCCTCAAGTCCCTAAACTCATAGTCCTTGACACTCTCTCTCTCTATGTGTCCAAGGCTACTACAAGTGCCCGCGACCTTGACCAAAGTGCTCACACATACATCTACCATGTGGCCTACATCATCGGTGGCTCAGAGGTGGTTTTACTTTGTTGGGGCAGGTTACATTGGGTTGTGGGGTCTCTCTCTCTCTCTCTCTCTCTCTCTCTCTCTCTCTCTCTCTCTCTCTCTCTCTCAGAAAAGATGATCCGACTCCACTTCCTTTGGAGCCTCCATGAAGTTTGCTGATGTCGTTCCTTCTCCACTGGGTTTGCTGTAGCAGTCTCTTGCCATGTGTCTTGGCTTTCCACAGTTGTGGCAAATGAAGGTCCTTCCTCCTACTCTGCCTCTTCCTCGTTGTCGTCCTCGAGAGAATCCTCTCGGGTGAAAAATGCTTTTTCTTCTCCTGCTGTTGAGCCGAGCCATTTCTTCTCTTTGCCTCTGCTCTCTTGCTCTAGTAGAGCTCCTTCTATCTCGTGTAGCTTCAATTCAGGTACATTCTTTAGTGTTGCTACAATATTTTCATATTCACCTTTGTCCACACTCTTTAGAAGCACTGCTAGTGCCTCATCATCTTCTACCTTTTTGCCAATAGCTGCCAGCTGTTGCTTAATGCTTTCATATCTGTTGAAGTGTGTGATTAAAGGTTCACTTTCCTTCATATCCAATTTGTAGAATTGCCTTAACAGATTTATCTTTCCATTTTTAGCTTGTGTGCCAAATAATTTATCGAGTTCATCCCATGCATCTTTTGCCCATTGTATCCCTGTGATGTGATGAATGATTTCATCATTTAAACTGAGTGCAATAAGTCCCAATGCTTTTTCATTCATGCTCTTCCACTCATTTTTCCCTCTCGCCTCTGGGCATTCATCTCTTCCCTCAACTAGCCCCCACAGATTTTTCCTCATGAACAAATACATGGTTTTTGTCTGCCATGTGTAAAACTGCTCCCCATTAAATTTGGCTATTTCTTGTGCTGTACTCATGATGATGTGAAGGGGGTCTTACCTCTTGATCCAATTTTAAGATTCAAGGGCAGTGTCTACCCTTTTACAACTCAATCAGGTGTTTAAGAGATGATTACAACAAATTTATCAGCATAAAATCACCAGAAATTACATTAAATCAAGGGTAACCAATTTGTACGGAATGGTTGGAGTATCAAACCAACTCCGAATTGCAATCTGAAGTTACAGGGATTTGGTATCAGATACCTAAGTAGAGGATTAAGCCAATAAACACAAGATTTGACCAAATATTGAATGCTTAATCTCTATTTTACCAAAGTCACTTGCATATTTGATGAAGTGCTTGGATCTCACTGTAGATTTAATCAAGTTGAATTCTGACTTCACCAGCTTGTAGAGCATGCTTGAAAACTCCTGGAGCTATGAGGAATTAGAGCAATTTGATTGGATGAAGACAAGATCTTCAATTTCCTCAGAAAAAACTGTGCTAGCTAAAATGGCGATTTCTCCTTCGTTCGCCGGCAGTTTGCGCTTCTTTCTTGATGGGCTGGATTGTGGAGAGGCTAGCTATGTTGGGCTAGAAGGGTTTGGCCTAATGTTGAGTGTGCAGAGACTAGTTGAAAAAAGAGGGAAAAATTATAATTTTTTACTAATCCTAATTAGCAAAGTAATTAGCAAGATAATGAGCTCACAAATTGATGGATTCTAGGTATGGCTCTGATACCATGTTGAAATTAGAGTAATGTGATGAGCTATGGTGGATCAAATACTAAAATCAATATCATTAACAAAGTGATTAGCAATAATTAAGACGTAATTAACAAATAGATTAATGTAGGCATGGATAATCCAAAACCAGCAAATTCTCATTAGGCCAATGCCTCAATTTATAGTGTTTACATCCAAGCATCTAATCCCACTGATTTCTCCTTGATTCACTCCACCTCTTTTGCTTGATTCTTTCCACCTCTTCACTTTTCCCAGAATATCTCCCAGAATATCTCCACACTTCCTAAATCTTCTCATGCTACCCTTTATTCTCTCCCAGTAGATTCTTCTCACCTTTTCACAGGTTCTCTCACATTTACACATTCTCTTTTACAGCCTCTAACCAAGGGCTTGTTCCCGCACACACCCTATTCACTTGTATATTTCAACAAGGTTAGGGTCAGGCATCCAAGGATCACACATGGAAAACGGAGAGTCAAGAGTCATTTGAGGGCCCTCCTATATAATAGGGGCATGGGGCACACTCAAGGGATTTTATCTTGAGGCTAGGTTATGATATGATGTTCTCTTGTGTAGAGAATTATATCTACTCACCTACCATTTCACACTATAGCTACATGCTACTGGATTGCAGTCATACCTCTTGATGGTATGGGATATCAAGGTAAAGATATGAGGTACTTCATTGTAATTCATGTGTGCATTCCTTGGGCTCGGGGGTGGTTGGGTGGATGAGTTTATGCCTGATTTATGCATAACAATTATCTAGAGAGATCTTAGAGTTTTAACAGTGGTATCAGAGCAATCTCTAGTTAATTGTTGTTATTTTTTCTTTCTTCTTCTAATTTTTGACAGTTTTAAAAGTAAATTTTAATATTTACTAAATAAAAAATATTATTTTATTGATTTATTGATGATTATCACGTGGATTGTTAATTTGGCAGATGGAACGCGTGTTTCTTCTATTCAATGGATGAATCGACATTGCAGGAAAATTTTGTGAGTTTAATGGTATTTTTTCTAATTTATTATGGTTTAAAATAAGAATTTATGGAATTTTTACAAAAATACTGTATATTTTATTGCAAATATTTGTGGTAGAGTGAATTCCCTAAATTTCTATAATTTTTAGAAAATTTTTCTAATTTTACACAAAATTTTAGAGCATTTTTATGGAAAAAATATATATTTTTCACGGAGATGCTATCAAAATTTTGCCAATTTTCTGCTAAAATGCAGTGTGGGGAAACCAATTGAAGCATTGAATGCTCTCCCGTGTGCGTGGGATTCTCTTCCTCTCTCAAAATTGAATTTTCCTTCTATTTCTTCTCTCGCACGTGTGAACGTCTCTTAAAAGGCACATTTATGATTAATGTTAATCATAATTAGGATTTAATTATAATTAAAAGATTAATTAAATGTTAATCCTCCTCTCTGTTTAACAGAGAAGGAGGAGGTGGAGAGAGAAGGTTTGATTGAAGTAGAAGGAGAGAGGAGAGTGGAGAGAGGCTCGTCTCTCTCTCTCTCTCTCTCTCTCTCTCTCTCTCTCTCTCACATCGCAACATCGAGGGGGGGCTGGGCAAAAATCGCCACCCTCCCATAATCGTTTTTAAAAAAAGCTTAAAATCAAAGCTTTTTAATATATATTAAAAAGGGTTTTTTATTTAAAAAGCTTTTCAATGTTTTTAAAAAAGATTGGAAAAAAGCTTGAAAAAAAGGGAGAAGATATGAAATTTGAGAAAAAAAATTCTCTGAATTTATTTTCTTGAAACCTCTTGGCTTTCCGCATTCCCGGGAAACCTATTGACTTTCCGAATTCCGGAAGTCTTTTGACCTTTCGGATTCCGAAAACTTTTGACCTTTCACATTCCGATTTTTTTTTTTGTCTTTTCATTTTTCCAAAACTATTGGCTTTCTGTATTCCATGAAAACCATTGGGATTCTGAATTTTTTGACCGTTGGTATTCTAATACGTTCGGGATAAATTAAATTTTTTAAAAAACTCATGAAAATTAGTGGAAAATTAGACAAAGGTTATTTTAAAATTATGGAAACTATGCGGTTGGTGAGGCATGTGGTGTGACTATTTAAATTCCTTTAAAAGTCTATTTTTTCCCAAAAAATTAGGAAATCCATTAAAATTGTAAATTTTCATTGGATTTGAGAATTGTCGGTCAAAAGTGGAAATTTCGTGAACGATGGGATTCTTAGGAAAAATTAGGAATATTCTAGAAATTATTTTTAGAAATCCTAGAAATTGGTATTTTAAAATATCAATGGTATTTTGGTAAATTTAATTGCTAATTTTTTTTTGGAAAAATATAGTTTGGAATGCCATAAGATAGGTTTGGTGGAATTCAAAATCAACGTATTTTAAAGCCCTATAAAATTAGGGAAAAAAAGAAAAAAATCATGATAATTCTTTTTCTCGAGAATTTAATATTTTCAAGGGTTATTTAGTATTGAAGTACGTTTTCACGTGATGACATTAGATAGATGCAGGTTATTCATATATTATTAATACGATTATACCTCGTATTAGTAGATATTTCTGTTTAGATTAATTTTGAATGATGCTTTCATGATTTTTTATCGTTGTTTAGCCATTCTTTTTGAACACGTTCCTTACTTTCTTCAATGATGGCTAGAATCTGTGTTCAAAGTGTGTCTCACCTTTCACACTTGTCCATGATAATTTATTTTGCACTTGTTTAAGTGTGGTCTATGCTTAATTTTTTAAGCCTAGGACAAATTCTATCATGGGTTAGTTGATCTGTTTGTTTTAGTGGATTTTATTGTATGTTTTTCAGCTTTTATTTGGACTCATTAGGTTCTGCCTAGATCACTTGTGTCTAGGGGTTTTTTAATGAGTGCTATACACATGTGTTTAACTTTTTCTTTCTTTGGAGTTTTGCTTGAACGACACCACGTTCATATACTCCAGATTGATGAGTTGGCCACCAATTTTAATGCTTCTTTTGGCATGATTAATGACCATTAGATGGCATGCATTGATTTTTATGATCAACTATGGTTTTCATGGATTCGAGGAGCTTCTATGCTTTTATCCATGGTTTTATAAGGATCTTTTGATCTTTTGGATAATTTCATGTGCTTTGAAGGTAGCATTTGCCTTCGTTTTTGCACGTAATTTTTGAGTATATTCCTTGTACTCTTGTACATATTCCAACTTGCATACCTAGTTGCTTATGTATCTAGTTATTTTTCTTAAGCCTAGGATAAATTCTATCATGGGTTAATTGATCTGTTTGTTTTGGTGGATTTTATTGGATATTTTTCAACTTTTATTTGGACTCATTAGGTTTTGCCTAGATCACTTGTGTCTAGGGGTTTTTTAGTGAGTGATACACACATATGTTTCACTTTCTTACTTTGGAGTTTTACTTGAATGACACCACGTTCATATACTCCGGATTGATGAGTTAGCCACCAATTTTAATGCTTCTTTTGGCATGATTAATGACCATTAGATGGCATGATTAATGACCATTAGATGGCATACAATTATTTTTATGATCAACTATGGTTTTCATGGATTCGAGTAGCTTCTATGCTTTTATCCATGGTTTTATAAGGATCTTTTGATCTTTTGGTGGATAATTTCATGTGCTTTGAAGGTAGCATCTACCTTTGTTTTTTTCACATAATTTTGGAGTATATTCCTTGTACTCTTGTACATATTCCAACTTGGATACCTAGTTGCTTATATATCTAGGTGAGTTATTTTTCTACCCAAGCTTTATTGTGTTTATTGGGTAGTTATCATTAGAAAGGCACCAATAATTCAAATTCTTTTCTAATGATGTACTCAGAAAGAGTTATTCCTTGATATGGTCTTAGGAATATAGAGATAGGTTTTAGTATGTGAAAGTATGGGATAAGGCCATCTTATTCCTTTTATACAAGAGTTTATTGATATTTCCTAGACGGCATACTAGGGAGTTTCAAATTAATAAGGTATGTATAGGTGGTATCATGGTGGTATGGGATGCTAGTGATCCCTCATATATATTATCTTATTGGATAATTTGGGCTCAAGATTGTTGCTTTGCTTACATTACTTGGCATGTTGACCTCAACATTCAAAGACAATCTCATTTTCTGAATTCACTTGAAGTTGTAGTGTGGGCATTCTCTGCATAAACTTCTTTTATCTATAGCCTACATGTTTTGATGAGTGTAATCTCATCGGCATATTCACTTGTTGAAATCTCTTTCTTTAGAGTTCAACAAGTTTATCTTGTTGTGTTCAGATTAAGGAAATTTGGATTCTTCCTTTGTTGGCATTTCTTTCTCTAGTTCCGTATTTTAGGTGATTTATACAGTCTACTTGATGGTTTACAGATGAACATATGTGACTCATTTAGACGTTGATGACTCTCTATGTTGATATGGGTAACTCGGGACGCTGATAATTCCATGTGCAGATGTGGGTACATCGGGCGCCGATGGATCCCTAGTTCTTGCTGTTATAATGCCATGTCTTCCTACTTTATTCCAAATGGTTTACAACGAGGAAACTACTTTAAGTATGAATTTCTCTGATTATCCGCAGTTTGATGGGCAAATAGAGTGTATGAATCAGATTGTAGAGGATATGCTTTGTACATATGTCTTTGGAAAACCATCAAATTGAAAAAAGTATCTTCCAATGATGGAATTTGCCTATAACAATAATCATACGGCTATTGGTTTTAGTCCGTTCATGCTTATGTATGGGTATCAACCTTGGGCACCTATTGATGTCGGTCTTAAGGACATTGAGGTTGATGCATTGAGGGATTTCTTGTGAGATATGCATGAAATACTGACCCAAGCCCAGGATTCTATCAGGAGTGCTCATGACAGGGCATGGTTTTATGCTGATAGAGGACACTCATCTCAATCATTTGAACCAGGAGCGTTGGTTTATTTAAAAGTTCCTAAAGATTCTCAGATTTTGTCAATAGAAAAATGCTCAAATTTATCTCCTAGATATTGTGGTCCATTTTGAGATATACATCGGATTGGCATGGATGCGTATGAACTAAAACTACCTCATGTTAGAGTTCATCCAGTCTTTCATCTCAGTAGATTGAAAGGGAATTCGGGAGGTGAGGATAACAAAGTTACTCCTCAAGAAGGCTATGCTCATAGCAGAGATCTATGAAGCAAAGTATGCAAAGCAAGGTAATAAGGTTGAATTTGGTACTCTAAATGTGGAAAAATCTTCAAGTGGTGTCACTCATTTTTTTACTGCTCCAAAATTTCCAATTGTTTATGGAAAATGTGGTAGAGAAAATTTCAGATTTGGTACCTCTTTTCCTAAGTCTTCTAATGTTGATAGTGGGAAAGGAGGTTAACAAGAGCAAGGTGATTGGTAAAGATCGCATCAACGACTTGAAGAACAAGGGTTTATGCTTCAAGTGCCAGGAAAAATGGGGTAAAGATAATTAGAAAGTATGCAAAGCTAAGAAAAAATGACTCCTAGCATGATCCTCATCGAGTTTGGCAAATATGAGGCAAAAGAGGAAGCAGAAGACCTTGAAAAGTGCTTTGAAGATTCCAACGATGCAAATGAAGTTGAAGATGAGGGTGAGTTTCTTTTGATCCGGGTGGGTCAAAGAAGGGAAATCTTGATTATGATGATGGATTTCCCCTACCTATATGTACTTATGATGATAAAGACTATGTGGCTACTTTGTGTAATTTGTTTAGTGATGCTTTTTCTAGATGCAAAGGTGCACGTACATTGAGGCTCAAGGTATGCATTAATGGAAGACTAGCACATGTTTTGGTTGTTAGTGGGAGTACACAAAGCTTTGTCAACAAGAGGTCTATGTTGAGTCTCAAATTACATCCCATAGCTTTACCTTCATTAGCACGAAGTTCAAGTGGTTAATGGGGGAAAAATGGATTGCACATTGGTATGCAAAAATGTGGATTTGGTTCTCACAAGTGATTATACTTGCAAAGCTGATTTACTTGTCTTAGATATGGTTCCCATTGATATCATATTGGGTTGTGATTGGTTGGCAAATTAGGTAGGTTTCTTTAGGCACTGTAGGTGTCAATAGATAGCTGATATTAGCTCTTTCTTTCTGTTAAATTAAAAATCCAAAAAATTATTGGGAAGATACCTAAAATTGCAAGAATCTGAGGGGGAAACAAGACAAAAATCACATTTTTCAGGTTTTTCTGAGAAGCGAATAGACGCTCCTTTCATAGGCCATGGCCATGGCAAATGTGTCACGCTCGTGCCATTCTCTCTGGTCAAATTTGGGAAAATCTCCAGCCTTGAATGTGGCAATTTGCATTAAAAATAGAATATTTGCATTAAGTGGGCATAAAGTGCATTCAATCGCATTTGACTGAGTGGGTACATCTGCATTAAGTGGGCATAAAGTGCATTCAATCGCATTTGACTGAGTGGGTACATCTGCACTGTGGGAATATAATAGGTGGCAGTTAGACTTGTAGCCTTAAATTCTCTGAAATTTGACAGTGCCACAACCTTCCTTCTTGAAGGGTATGCTTGTTCCAAAGCATTCATCTTGGTTGCCATGTTCATGTCAGTTTTGCCACATTCGTGTCATTCTCTTTTGCCCTAGTTCCAAAAAGTGTATGGCCGTTCCACTTGTGCCACGCCCGTACCAGTTGTCCTGTCTACGACCTACGCCCACGACAAACTTGCAATGTCCATACCATTCATCTACCATGCTTGTACCTTCTCTATCTAAAAGTGCACGTTTGGTCCTTCTTGAAGCCACGCGCGTGTCCTTCAACAAGCGTACGCCTGTGCCATTTGCTCCCTGAGAAGCGTATGCCCGTATCCTTCAGGAAGTGTACACTCGTGCCATCTTCTTGTTGAGAAGTGTACGCCTGTGTCCTTCAAAAGCGTATGCCCGTACCATCCCAAAGCATATGGCCATACCATTCCCATTAAAAAAAATCAAAAGAAAAAACAGATTGTTCATAGGGGGTTATGCATAGTAGTTCCACACTTCCATGCACCTACGTTTCGGTAAATTGGTGCGAAACAACCCTCTTTTTGACGACACGTAAACTCTCATGAAGCTCCCTTGCTCATAAGGTCAGACCCATCGATCAATACCATGTGGAGCCAAATGGTGCTCGTCTCTGACACCACCAGTGAGAGCTAAGACCATCCTAGCACGGGACGAGAAACTCCTAACCTCAAGACAAGAGAAACCAAACCTTAGTGTATGGACAGACTACATGTCCAAGAGCAAGATCCTACCTCTCCCACACATTCGTATAGAGAAGCCTTGCTTCGAGGCTCCACAACTTTATCCTGGGAAACACACAGTTGGAAGAGTCGCAACCCATGGCGAGAGGTATGGAACATCCACAAGAAAGTGAGCCCACACTATCTCTAGATCTTAGAGCAGAAATAGGGTAGAGTGAAAGCCATCAAACCCAGACCCAACCACCAGTCTGGAGAGCCATGCCTATCTTCTCAGAAGTGGCTGATTCATACAGGGCCCAAAGACCCATACAAAACTTAGGGCCAGGTCTATCTTCCCAATGACTAGAAACATCATACCAGAGAGAAAGGGCCTACCCAGCCCAGTCTCATCAGCCCAGTTCGCCTGTATATCAATAGTACCCACCACCACCACCACCACAGGGAGCATACCTAGGGTACCACATGGGATCACAAGGGGCACAATTGAACCCACCCATAAGACAAGGGCCTCCAATGGTTTATTATTCACTTGTCGCTCCTCCTCAAATCGATCCTCCACCAATACCCGCTCTATCCATGGCATGGCTAACACTAGAAATGTTAAGATTAACCATGGAAATAGGGAGGGGGTGGCTGCGGGCATCACACCCCGAGCTCCAGTGCAACCCGCATCAGGACCCAGATTAGAGTGAAATAAAGCTACAAACATCTCGAAGCTAATCACTAAATTTGATGGGACTGGAGACCCCATCCCACATTTGGAGATGTTCAGCCAAATCTGTGAAGCCTTTGGCCACGTGAAAGATCAAGTTAAGGTGAGTGCCTTTGGCCTCACCCTATATGATAAAGCAGCCAATGGTTTAGGTACTTGAAAGTTGAGGATAAGGCCACCTTTGAAGCCTTGGCCTTTAAAGTAAGATATTCTCTCCGCCAAGGTACTAGATGGAGTCCAGTGGAGTAGCTACACAATGTCAGACAAAGGGATGGTGAATCCATCCGAGATTATATTAACAGAGTCAAATTTCTCCACTCTTGCTGTAGTGCCAGAGACAAGTTCTTTGATGAGAGACTAATAGGGAGATTTACAGAAGGTCAGGTTGATGTACCCTTACACAATTCATTGTATGCCTTGGCCCATACTTCCTTCAAGCAATGTTGTAGGAGTGCTATGGACTTTGAGGACAACTTCAAGGGAACACGTTCCCAAGAACTCCATGCGGGTACATCAGAAGCCTTATTCAAGACCACCGACACAAAATCTAATAGAAAGAGCAAGGATACCACATCTAGATAGCAAGTTGAGCAGTTGGCCCACTACATTAATGTAGCAGATGACCCAACATTGGAGAACCGACCGAATTGGGTCGGCCAACCCCATCTCTATTCGAAGAGGAAGCTTGTATGGGGCTCGATCTGTTGAGCTAACCATACCAGCATGGAGTGTCCACATTTATGGGCCCATCGCACCCTCTATTGCACATATTGCCAAAGATGGGGCAATCACGAAGTCATAAACTGTTATCAGTAAAGGGTTGCTCAAGCCCATGCTCTACCTCAAGCCTTACTTGCAAACCTAAGGCAACCGCTGGCTTTGCCAGCACCTTCTCTCTGCAATGCACCTCAAAACCAGGCCAGCTTATGCATCACTATACAAGAGAAGCTCACAGGGAATGTCTTAAGCTGTCACCTTTTCAAGCTTGAAAAGCTCGATTAAACACACCTTTCTAGCTGTACATAGCATGATTGTCAAAAAGCTAAGGCGTAAACAATGGTTTGACAACCAGCTACTAAAAGACAAACAAATGAATGAGGGTGACATGGTCCTCCTATTCAGCACAAAGATGCACAAAAAGAAACTCAATCTCAAAGGCTTAGAATCCTTCCTAGTCATTGAGATAATGCCGCAAGGCATTATGCGCATAGATACACTTGATGGTGTCAAAATGGCAGGCTATTTTAATAGTAGCAAATTAAAACGGTACTATGGCCCACTCATCGAAGACACCCTATGGGCCATTCATGGCAAGAAACAACAAAAAAAGGACCATGAAGATATGAAACAAGCCGTGCTTAACAAGAGGCTGAAGTGAGGCAAGCCAAGCTTTGACAAAGACAGATCATGGTCAACATGGCCCAAGTGGTCAACCTCGAAGAGGAAGAATGGAAGGTGAAGCCTGATCGGTTGTGTGGCTAGGATGACTACACTGACGAGCTAATTATAATTTGATGTTGAAGAGGAAGAATGGGAGGTGAAGCTTGATCGGTTGTGTGGCTACTAGGAATGACTACCCCGACTAGCTAATTATAATTTGATGTCTCATGAAACATGGCATTCCCTTGGGGAACCTTCACTGAAAGATACCCCTGCCACCACAGTCACAATAGTGGCATCTCAGGAAGTTCACTACTTAGGCACAATCACACTTTTGTTCCACATTGGAAATAATCCCTTGGAAGGAAAGTTCTATGTGATGCCTGCAATGCACGAAGAAATACTCCTTGGAAGGGGTTGGATGGGACACAACAGGTGCAACATTGATTGGGATGCAAGGACTTCTACCTTACAATTGGCCTCCAGCCAAGTTACTATCCTCACTCATGTGATGGATGAAGAGCCCGTACCCATTGCTCCCCCATGCCAAGAAGTCACCCCTCCACTCCCCATCATCATTCCATCCTCACATTCCCACAAATCCATCCCACTCAAAAAGAGGCCACTCACCCTTAGAAACACACAATTGCCTCTCACACCCTCCCACCACCACACTCCGCAGCAGTCCACTCCCACATCTCAAAAACCACACAAGATGGTGACCCACCAAAAAAAAACTAACCACACTAACACACGCACACAGGGTATGCCTTCTCCCCATTGGGTGCCTAAGAAGCTCCTAACCACGCAGGGCTATTATGAGGGCACATCTACCTTGTGGATCCGCGGACGATCCAACTCTCACCCTCATACACCTGCACCCCGAGCTCCTCGTCCCCTCTGTAGGCAACCAATTCGCCAACTAGGAAAAATGCTAGCCCAAACTCTCTCCATGGCCCACCTATCCTCAATCACACCCTCAGCTATGCCCAAAACCTACCTCCAAGTGGATCCCCAAACCTCTACAAGCCCAGCATTTCTATGAGGGCAATCGACACATTTGGATCCCCAAATCACCCCAACCCCAACTCCCAGGTCACTTAGCAGTAGTCACTGACATTTCAATGGAAACCCAAGCTGGCCTCTGCCACAACAACGACTACCTAGGAAAAAGGGAAGCAAAAGCGTAACAACGACACTCTGACCCCCATTCTATAGCCAACAACCCTTACCAATGGCATACCCTTGACGTATGCAACTCCACTTGTTATTCTCAAGCTACCTCGGAGTACTCCAAAGCCACTATCTAGCCAACAACCCTTACCAATGACATACCCTTGACGTATGCAACTCCTCCACTTGTTATTCTCAAGCTACCTCGGAGTACTCCAAAGCCACCATCAACCTCTTTGGTTTCAGGTACTCCCTTGTTACTGGTCTCTGCATCCCCCCAAGAATTGGACGTCCCAACCCAACCTCATCATCACCTAATTGGAGCCAAGTCCTCACTTTGGTGAATTGGGCACGTAGTCAGTACAAAACTTGTAATGGGGTGCTGGCAGCATAGTCCAAGGGTAAACCTAACTCAGGGTACACCCCCCCAAAAAAGAAAGAAATTGCCACGACCGTACCATTTACACCTTTGCCACAGCCCACCAACCCTTTCGAGAACTGCAAATTTGCCACAGTCGTTCCAAATATGCCACGGCTGTACCAATAATTAAGTGAACTACCATGGCCGTTCTGCAAGTGCCACGGCCGTTCCATCATCAAATCTAACTGCCACAACTATTCCAAAAGTGCCACGGCTACTCCAACTTTTGCTCAAATCTCCATGGTCATACCATTCCCCCAAATGAAGTGCCATGGCTGTTTCATCATCAAAACCAACTGCCACACCCATACCAAATACAAACCCAACTGCCATGCCCGTTTGATTCAAGTTGCCATGCCCGTTTGATTCAAGTTGCCATGACCGTTTTCTGGGGATGCCATGCCCGTACCATTCAGGTTGCCATGATCGTGTTCTTTTGGAAAACTATATATATGGGCCCCACCCCCTCATTTCCTCATTTTAAGCTCTCAGTGTAACCAAACTCTTGCAAATTTTTCTCTCAAGCCTTATCACCCATGGCCGACACCTTGGACTCCTCCATGGAGGTCCTCCACCACCCTACCCTCAAGAAGAAGCGGTTGGTGGGGGGGACACTTCAAGGAATTTGCCTGCCACCCCACACAGCTTTCACATATGGGGGAGCCACTCATGAAGCAAGTCAGTGGCCATACAGTGCACTCTCTGATGAAAAACAACCATAAAGTCGAGCAC
Organism: Cibotium barometz; assembly: GCF_041138505.1. Taxonomy (NCBI): domain Eukaryota; kingdom Viridiplantae; phylum Streptophyta; class Polypodiopsida; order Cyatheales; family Cibotiaceae; genus Cibotium; species Cibotium barometz. The sequence goes on from NC_141062.1 coordinate 53,574,882, forward strand.
AAGCTACTTTATTTCATAAGGCCACGTTATAGGGTAGTTGCCAACCCTGTAGTCGTCACACATCTGGAGCAACTGAGGCCAGGAGGCTTGCCGACTATGGAGCCATGGGGGCCGAATCTATATAACTGCCTCTATTTTATAGAAACTTATGATGCCAACCTACACACAGGTGAAGTACTTGACAATGAGGGACAACCACAGAGAGTGCACTTGAGAGTGGATTTGATCTTAGATGCTCTCTAGCTCCCTCGACTTGACCAACCTTACATGAGGCTAACTAACGCCCCCAAGTTGACCAAGGGCACTTACGAGGGTGCAACAAACAAAGACAGTGTCGAATGGGCCAACAACACATAGGAGGAGCTAGTCACGCCAACGAGGGCATTGTAGTTTCTTTTGACAGCCAGATGGACATACCGATTCAGTCGTTGTTGCAGCACATCTACTTTGGTCTGGGTATGCCAAGGGCAGCCTGTGAATTTGGTAGAAAATCTACACAAGGAGCTCCATGTAGTTTGCTCCAACCCTCAAGGAAAGCTTGCAGCAACCACACTCCTCACCAAAGTCCTCTACCATGCTGCCGGGTGGGAGGAGCTTCCTAGGCCATCAAGCTTAGTGGGCCAGATGCCATCCCAATTTCCATGCCTCCGTTTCCATCCTCTCCCCAACCACCACCAGCAAAGTGCCATCAACTAGAACCCAAGGGCAAGGAGCCAGTTCCCCCACCGCCTAGTCAAGGCCCTACATAAGAGGAGAAGGAAGCTGAAGAGGCAAGATGCAAGGTTGCAGAGGAGGAGAGGCAAAAACAAGCCTTTTTTTACCAGAATCTTTTTGAAACCCCACCCCTGGAAAGCTCAGCTGATTTCCCTCCTCACTACATAGAAGCAGGGCTGTCCTCTCCTCACTCTACTCATTTTAACACGCTGGAGACTCTTCAATGGGCTAGAACAAGTAGCTTCTGGTCAAGCCAAGCATATGCTGAGAGTGTACATGTAGCCCATGGAGCAGTACCAAACTTTGCACTAGGATTTTCTCATATGGCCCAGGAGCTCATTACCCAAATGATGGATTGTATTTACCACCAGGCAGAAGGTGGTAGCCGTGGCCCAAAGGGAAATGTTACTAGCCAAAGCTCAGGAGAGGCAAACCGATGACTTGTACACCACCAATCTCAACAACCTCCAGCTCTAGAACATACTCGATGAAAAGGAGTAGCAGCTCGTGTAGGCCCTCCAAACTATCACAGAACTCTAGCAATAGCTCCAACAAGCTCAAGAACCGCATGAAGGGCCCACAATGACCTATCTTTAGCCCAGGCCATCACTAGAGACTCCCAGCACTGAGCTACTCACAAAGACCAAGCTTGATTTCCAACGTTACAGGAAAATCAAAGGAGACCCTTCGTGAGATGGAGGCCACGCTGGACAAATCTGAGGCCAAAGCAGAAGAGGCACTCACAAAGACCAAGCTTGATTTCCAACGTTATAGGGAAATCTCAAAGGAGACCCTTCGTGAGATGGAGGCCACGCTGGACAAATCTGAGGCCAAAGCAGCACAAGCCCCATCGACACCATCTGCCACTTCCTCCAGTGCAACAGAAAGAAAGGTGGATACAGCCACGAAGTTGCCCCTACTCAGCCTCCCCCCACAGAACCCCTTCCAGCTCCCCTCGACCTCCACTACCGGAGTGTCTACCTTAACCTTAGCACAACATTTTTTTGGACGAGCCACTCTCCTGCACATCATATAATTATATCCTCACCAAGCTTCCCCTCTCTAGCATCTCCCTCCTACCTCTCTTCTTCTTCCAAGGGCTCATCTCTTTCACCCACCCCAGATCTTCTATGAGATCCCTACCCACCCTCTCCAAGCTACCCTCATTAGCTGGTGTCACCTACTTCACTTTGGCCAACCAACAGAACCACAGCTGATCTTATTGACCTCTCAGTCCCAATGGCTTGTCTCCATACCCCTACTCCTCATAAAGGACAGCTAAAGCTCTTCACCATCTCCACGTAGGGGTTGGCACATAGTCGATGCTACATACCGCTCCCTCCGTTGTGATGAACTCCCTCAATACTCCGCAAGCCTTCTTATCCTCTACCAATGGTGCCATATATAGATGGAAGTAATGGAAGCTACGGGCATCATCCAGTTTGATGACTTGCACGTGGACTTCCCAATGGACTTTACACCTAAAGAAGTTGTGGAGGCGAGAGCATTTTTTATATTGCATGGCCCAGAAGACTTTGAAGATGAAGCTCATGGCAGCAACAACCACGATGGCCATGATGGCAGGGAGATGACAACCGAGGAGAACTCCCACCACCCTCATCTCCCCCACATCAACCACCACCCCCACTCCCTCTCATCCAAGCACCACCACCCCCATCTCGCACCTCAACCCTACCCCTCTTCCCCTCCCAATCATCTCCACCACTATGTTTTCCCATCCCACCTCCCTCACCAACCCCACCCTCACCTCCCTCCTTATCCTTGAATTTAGGCATGTATACAGTCCTAATAGACTTACCTCCAACATCGGAAAAGCCTCCCCACATGCTTCATGCTTCATGCTAGCCTCGCCACACGGGAGCCTCTTCCTCACCTACCCCTCCACGCTCGTCACACCAACTAATCATCCCTTCCCTCCACCCCTGGAAGAAGGCAAAATTCTACTGCCGCCACCACTCGAGCGCGAGGAAGTCAACACTTTGCTTAATCCACTCAACTGGTGGGACCCTCTCAACATAACGGAGTTCGAGCAGGCCATCCAAATCTTACTAGGTGGATAACTCTAGGTGGCGCCGACGATCACCCGCATCACGAATCGCATGGACATCCATGTCCTGCATCCGTACATAGAGGTACTTTCGAACTCATGGGTGAGCAATCAGCCTGGAGGTGCCCCCTTCTACTGAAGCCCTTCATTTGGGAGACATATTGCAAGGCATTGCGCCCCCTTCGTATCTACCTAGCGTACCTACTGTTGATAAGAAGAAGGTGGGCTTGGAACCTCTTCCATGAGGAGCAGCAAAATAATCCAAATCTGCAGTTTAATTTTTTGTGGTTCGCTGTTCTGACGCCCGAGCAACCCTGCACCGAAGAAACCATGATCAAGCACTTCCACAAATTCATTCATAGATATGATTAGGTCTTAGAACCAACCATGATAACAACTATCAAATTCTTTAACTTGATCATCACGTTGCTAGAGGCCTTCCCTAATTGGGACCACTACCACGAAGGCATGTCGGGCTTGGCCTTTGACATCAATAAAGGGGGGCCGACTACAAGTGCATCATGTGGATGCCTACCTGGCGCCTCCAGACGTTCGAAGACATGATGGAGACCACATTCTGGACGAGTTATTGAGTCTTCCATTGAGCACCCCCTACTCCTACCTCATGCCGCGACTTTTTCCGTACCCCATTTGATCTACTATCGCTAGATCTCGGGGCCAACTCCGAGGACAGACTTGAATTAGGGAGGGGGTTATGTTAACCACTCTGGTTAACATTACTTTTCAAGCATGGCTACGTTCATTATAACTTGTCTTTTGTAACCATGCAAAGTGCTTAGTGTTAAAAGAGACATTGGATGACCGAGCTTACAGCTTGTGTAATGCTGGTCATAGAAAAGAGTTGTACATAGAGCTAGGAAGACTAGTTTTGGGCCCCCAATTGTAAATGGGTAGCCGGTCATTGTAGACTAAGAGATCTTGAAATTTTATGAAATATGAAATTGGACAATCCCATTAGTCTCATTTGAGTTGTGCCTCTCTCTCTCTCTCTCTCTCTCTCTCTCTCTCTCATGAGCTTGTGGATGCATGCTTGCTTTGTTGTTGCTTGCATGCTTAATTGTTGGTGTGTGCTTGAAGGATGGTGATGCTCTAGCTTCTCTCCTTCTCTCCCCTCTCTTTGTCCTCTACCAAAGTCCCTCTTGCATTCATGTGGCATGGAGTGAAGGTTGAGCTTCCATAGCTCCCTCCTTCTTGCTCTCTACCTAGCTCTTGAATCTCTACTTGGGTGACACAAGTAGAGGTGGAGTGAACCCCTAGCGACTTCACATCAAGGAGTTAACCCTCATTAGGGTTGGCTAAGTGCACATTTCCGAACTCTACCCTTGCATGTTGTTTCTCTTCTTCTTCTTCTTCTTCTCTCTCTCTCTCTCTCTCTCTCTCTCTCTCTCTCTCTCTCTCTCGTGTGTAAGGTAGTATGTTAGGATTAACATCTTGGATTATTTCACATGAATTTCCAGTAAGGGTACATGAGTTTCATACATGGAAATGATGGGGTATGGGCACGGAGCAGGTTTCTCTGAGTGCGTTTTGGAGCGGGTTTTTTTTATAACCACTCTCTCTCTATACCCATATCTTCTCTTCCTTCCTTCCTCCTCCCTCCTCCCTACTCCCAGCCTAGCCTAGTCCACCTCCTCCCCCCACCTCCCCGACCCAACCCAACCCAGCCCCTCCCTCCCCTCATGCTCCCTCTTCCCCTCTAATCCACTACAACCAACACGCTCTCCCTCTACACACTCTATCTCTATCTCTGTCCCTCTCTTTCTCTTCCTCCTTCAGCATGCACCCTCATGCTCTCTCCACCTCTGTCTATCCCTCTCCATCTCTCTCTCATTGCCCCTATATGCTCTCTCCCCCTATCCAGCCCTCTCCCTCTCTCTGTCTATCCCTCTCCCTCTCTCTCTCATTGCCACTGTAAACTCTCTCCCCTTATCTAGTCCTCTCCCTCTCTGTCTCTCTCTCCATGGCCTCCCATTTCTCTCCCTCTATCTCTTTCTCCCTCTATACACTCTATCTCTTTCCCTCTCTTTCTCATCCTCCTTCAACATGCACCGTCATACTCTCCCTCTATACACTCTATCTCTTTCCCTCTATACACTCTATCTCTTTCCCTCTCTTTCTCATCCTCCTTCAACATGCACCGTCATACTCTCCCTCTATACACTCTATCTCTTTCCCTCTCTTTCTCATCCTCCTTCAACATGCACCCTCATACTCTCTCCACCTCTATCTATCCCTCTTCCTCCCTCTCTCCCTCGCTCTCATTATCCCTCTACACACTTTATCTCTCTCCCTCTCTTTCTTTTCCTCCTTCAATATGCACCCTCATGCTCTTTCCACCCTCTGTCTATCCCTCTATCTCTCTCCCCTTGTGTAGCCCTCTCCCTCTCTCTATCTCCATGCCCTCCCTCCCTCTCTCTCTCTCTCTCCATGCCCTCCCTCCCTCTCTCCCTCTCTCTCTCTCTCTCTCTCCCTCTCTTACTCTCCCACTACACACTCTATCTTAAAATGAAGAATATAATGTAAAAAATGAAATAAATAATCTAATTAAAAAAAACATCTCAAACATTATTATCATTAATAATGACCTAATAGATTCAAGTTTCGTATGTATCAATAGAAAATAGAAAGATATAAATATTTAAAAATTGATAAAGAATATTCAATATTAAATGAAAGATATTATGTATTTAATGAAGAATTTTGAACATTTAATGAATAATATTTTGCAGTTAATATAGAATAACGAGAGAGAGAGAGAGAGAGAGAGAGAGAGAGAGAGAGAGAGAGAGAGAGAGAGAGAGAGAGAGAGAATAAGATAGAAGGAAAGAGGGGGGAGGGAGGGAAGGAGTAAGGTGAAGATAGGGAGGGAGGGAGGGAGTAAGGGGAAGAGAGGAAGAGAGGAGAGAATAAGTTTTAGTGCTACGTAATTTATTGAAAGATTGAGATATAGTTAAAGTCAAGTTTCTTAGTGCTAAGAATTTCATGTAAAAAATAGTTGTCCAAAGCCTAAATATTTATCTATTCGAAATCTTTGGTGAAGTAAAGAAGTAATTTGCCATGGATCAAAGTATAGTCGTTTACGTTCATCAAGAATTTAAAGTTTTTTTAGAGTAATCTCTTGTGCGTTAGGATATTATTTTACCCAACATACAACAAGGCACCTGTTCTTCTATATTGCATATATTGTAAAACCTTTTGACCGTGATACTAAAAAGTGTCTCGCTTCATCCACAATTGACTCAAAACCTCCATCTCCCGTGCACCAAATAGAAACAGCCCAAAGGGTAGAAACTGCTCAAGAAGTAGTTAATCGAACACTCCCGTATTTTTATTATCGTGGACCTCACAAGGTGGCAGACTGCACAGTTTGGAATACTTCCATGCCCATAGTCACTGACACCTTATGACCAATGTGTGAACAATGTGGCATTGAACACATGTTCCAAGATTGCCCAAGACGAGTTGTGTCAATGTTACTCGTCTCACATACAAGGTGGTGAGGTGTGTTGGTAGTGAAGTTACTTATCAATTGGTACTTCCATCAACCTCAAAGATTCATGATGTGTTCCATGTGTTGCATCTCAAAGCTTACCTTGGGCCAGAGGTATTTGTCAAGATGAGCTACCTCTAGTGAATGGGGAGGGCATGAGATTGAGTATGTGCCGGAAGCAATTTTGGGAAGTAAGTCCCAGCCACTTGTTCACCCTCTCAATTTGTCCATCGATTTTGGGGTGATAGGTGGTGCTAGGTGTTAAAATAGTCCCCATGATCTCAAACAATGTCCTCCAAAATGTACTCAAACTTCACATCCCAGGCACTAACAATTTGTTGCAGCACTCCATGTAGCTTGAACACGTGATCCACAAACTGTTTTACAACCATAGATTCTAAAATTTGACCTTGGAAGGAATAAAATGTGCTACTTTTGTCAAGCGGTCCGCCACCACACATCCCCTCCTTGTGTGAGGTAGTTCCGTGATGAAATCCATAGAAATATGCATCCATTTGCCATTGAGAATGGGCAAAGGCTGAAGCAAGCCACTGGGTTTATGTGTGGAATCCTTGTTTTGTTTGATATGGTAAGCAACTTAAAAGCATACATATCTTTCCACATTCCTTTCCAATAGAAAGTCTTCTACACCTTCTCAAAGGTCTTAAATAACCCCATGTGCCCTAATAATAGAGAGGAATGCATCTCTTCTAATGCCCTCTTTTTGTAGCTCGATGTAGGCACAAGGTAGACTTTGCCTTTATAGTAACTGAGTCCATTATGAAGCTCAAAATGTAGTAAATCATCATGGGATCCATTGCTATAATTTTTGCCACATTGGTGCCACTTCCTTATCCAATAGATACTCCTCTTGGATATCCAATCTTTATGTACCTTTGAAATTGCCATGCATATGCATGCCCACATATGTGACAATGCATCCGCCACAACATTCTCTTTCCCTTTCATGTCAGAGATTTTGAAATCATAATTTTGTGGTATAGCCACCCATCTTCTTTGCTTTGTAGTATAGCCACCCATCTTCTTTGCTTGGGAGACAATGTAGGTTGAGCCAAAAAATATTAGAGCACTCTATGAGTGACTCTTTGTAAAGAAGCGACTCTTATACAAGTAATGAATTGCACGAAGTACTGTTAGTATCTCTTGATCATAGACATGCATAATCATTTCTTTTTCATCACGATTTTGGCTCTCTAATGCTATTACTCCATGATCTTGAAACAAAACAGCCCCAATTCCTCTTCCACATGCATTGGCTTGAACCATAAATGGCTTCATAAAGTTCGAGCATACAGGTATGGGGACTAATGTGAGCATTCCTTTCAGCTCTTAGAAGCTCCTATCAGCTATGGCATCCCAAAAAAAGCCTCTTTCTTAAGCTTTTTGATAAGAGGAGCGATAATATAATCATATCGCTTAATGAACCTCTTATAAAATGATGACAAGCCCAAGAATCCCCTCAATTGAGTGGTTTTTGTAGGCGTAGCCCAATTCTTAACACATTACACCTTCTTGGGATCCACCATAATGACTTCCTTGCTTATATGTGTACAAGATACTTAACCTTTTGTGCCATAAATGTACACTTGCTCTCCTTTGCATATAAGTTGTTGGCTCTTAAGGCATCCAAAAACAGCCCTGACATGCATCAAGTGCTCCTTTTCCCCCTTGCTAATATATATTAAAACATCATCAAAGAATACGAGCACCCATTAATAGAGAAAGGGTCTAAGCACTTTGTTCATTAGGACTTGAAACATTGCAAGTGCATTGCACAAAACCCAAATGGCACTCTCATTGTGTTTTGCCACCATACGCTCTCCCTTTGTTGTCAATCCCTCTCCCTCTCTTACACAAACTAGGTCTCTCTCTCTCTTCTGCCCCTGTTGCCTTTTCTTTTGGGTTCTACTTTAAACCATGTTCTTCTACCCATGTTGAGGTATTGTCTTTTACATCCTTTTTGACTGGTTCTCATGCCCTGGCATATTGTCTCATCCTTTCTTGAGATTGCTTCATATTAGCTTTGTATTGTTGCAAAAGTGCATCCATATTTTCCATCTTTTTTGCATTAGGATTCAACCCCTCTTGCTTTTGAACCATCATTGGCATATTCACTCTGTACCCATAAAGGTGACATGCCAATACTCTAATGATGTGTACTATTATGAGCAAACTTGGCAAGTGTTTTCCAATTTATAGAAGTTATAGCTCTCAATTGGCAAACCCTAATCTGTTTCCATGTGTTAGGCTTCTAAACCCTAGATCTGCCACCATCAAGATGGACATTCCATTGAGTGCAACATTTTCCTTCTAAGTGAGATTATCAACGGTTGGATTTTTGTCAAGATCTCTGTCATTGGGTTTGTTGCTACTGCTATCACATTTTCCAACTCATAATCATAAGTTTAGCTATGCCTACAAGCTTGGGTGACACGTCAAGTCAGATGTAAGCTTGGAAAAGCTTCTTTGAGTCCTTGAAAGACATTGTAGACAATGTATACTATCATTTGATCCATCTACAGTTGTGCCACCACATTTCCAACTCGCGAACTTTGCATTTGGATGTACCTACAAGATTTGGAACTTGGTGCATATAGATAGATAGATAGATATAACATACATGCGCACGCGCGCGCACACACACACACACATGCACATGTTTGTGTGTGTGTGTGCTGTATCTACCTATCTATATGTATGTATGTACATATATAGTGTGTGTGTGCATGTGTGTGTGTGCTATATCTACCTATCTATATGTATGTATGTACATACATAGTGTGTATTATATCTATCTATATGGACATATGTACATATAGTGTGTGTGTGTGTGTGTGTGTGTATGTGTGTGTTATAACACACACACACACACACTATATTTACACACAGAATATGTATATACGTACATAAATGTATGTATGTACATATATATTTACATGTTAAGAAGTGCCTATGAGCTATCTACAATAATGGGTCCAAGGCCATGGGCTTGGGAGGATGCCCAAGTATGGGGGTAATTAATAAGTGGTAGTGTGTCCCTTTGCTAATCATAATCAAGTTTTTCAGCTTTGTTGGCTAGGGTGTTTCTCTCCCACCACATGAGAGCTAGGGTGTAGACTCTTCTTAAGCATAAACCGTGGAAGATCTTATAGACATTGTAAATTGTTGTCGGATCCATCTATAGTCTGCCCACATTTCTAGCTCATGAACTTTGCGTTTGGTTGCACCTATAAGATTTGGAGCCATTATAAGCCTTGGTACATATAGATAGATAGATATAACACACACACACACACACACACACACAAACATATGTGTGTGTGTGTGTGTGTGTTAGATCTCTCTCTCTCTCTCTCTCTCTCTCTCTCTCTATATATATATATATATATATATATATATATATATATATATTCATATTGCAAGAAAGTGCCTATGGGCTTATTTACAATAATGAGACCAAGGCCACGGGCTTAGGAGGATGCCCAAATATGGGGGTGTGGTAGTGTGTAAAGGTAGGAGGTATAAATACCAACTATGGATGCTAGTCAAATGTTAATAACTTTGCTAATCATAATGAGATTTTCAAGCTTTCTTGGCTATGGTGTTTCTCTCCCACACGTGAGAGCCAAGGTGTAGACTCTTCTTGAGCTAGATCTTTGTCAAGATCTCTCTTGTCAAGTGTGTTGTTGCTGTTATTGTTGTTGTCGCATTTTCCAGCTCATAATCATGTGTTTGGCTATGCCTACAAGCTTGGATGACTGCATCAAGTCGTATGTAAGCTTGGAGAAGCTTCTTTTGAGCCTTGGAAGATATTGTAGACTATCATGTCAAATCCATATGTAGCTATCACCCCACATTTCTAGCACGCAAACTTCGTGTTTGGCTATGCCTCAAGATTTGGAGCCATTTATTTCATCACATTACAAGCCTTGGATATACCTTGTGGTGAGTTCTTGGCTATAGACAAGCACAAAGAGCTTTGATCTCATCCATTCTTACGCATATTGGGGTGTTATGATCTACGGTGGTGAGTTTTGCAAACCCTAGTAAAAGGCTTTATTTTGGAAGCCATTGACAATGTCTTTTACTTTCTTGATGCTCACATGCCCTAATTTTGCAAGGAATGAACTACTTGTGTGATTAGTAGAAGATTTCATGCATTTTGGCTAAAAATCTAAGCTATGAAGTGCCATTGCAATCATTACATGTTTTCTACAGGCATTCATGCCTTCATCATGATTTCTTGAAGCTTCCATATCCTTTTTGAAGCTTCCCTTAAGCCATTGGGCAAGGATCCGGTTGATTTATGCACTCTTGAGCAAGCATGGTTTTCCACATGCCATTTGATGTGTAATAAACCTTTGGATTCCATTGAAGGGTGATTGGATGCTATGGAGTGCATTAGCATATTGCTATTGTTGACATTTTATCATTTATACCTATGAGTAAGAGGCATTGATTATGGCAAGCAATTTGGAGAAAATGGGATAATTGGAAATGAACTTGAAAGTGATTTATAAATGGCAATAAGCATGTGTTGTAAATGCTTGCTCATGTAAGTGCTCTATCCATATTCTTATTCTTACACATCTTTATCCCCGCATAATGTTATTGCTAGGAGGATGTGTGAGGGTGCCCTTGGAAATTGGTGGAGAAGCAAAGGGTAGAGTGCTTTTGAACTCTCATGAGCTTTATGCCACCTGGGGTTGTGGGGCCCGGGCATGAGGGGGATCCCAGATATTAGCAATGAAGACATGGCTCCAACCGTTGCTTCATAATTTCAAATTTGGTAAAATGGTGTTGGTATTTCCCTTGAGAGATGTATATCTTGATTTGGGAATGCGTAAAAGCATCCAATCCCCTTCTTTAACTCCACAAATCTCCTATAGGCATCGACATATTGCTTCATACTCCTTTGAGCAAGCTTCAAACTATCCTTGCATTGTTGTAGAAGAGTTTGCATCTCTTTAGCCTCATCCTTTTCGTTTTGATTTGCAATCTCTTCTTTATTGATCACCATTAGAACATTCACCTTGTATCCATAGATGGCCTTAAAATCTAATGCTTACATGATTTGTATTATTGTCAGAAAATTTCACAAGACAACCAATCATCCCATGCATGTTGAGTGTCATGACAATAGGGACGAGCAGTTTTCGAGTGAAAACATCCGAGCATTTGAGCGTCAAACAATGGCTATTTTAAAAAGTCATCATTTATATTTTCTATTTTCTTTGAGAAACATATAATTACTTTAAAAAAAAGGAAAAATACATATATATTTAGTGTCTAAGTAAGTAGATTAAATTTGTTTGAAATAAGATTACCACTAGCTAAGAAAAATAACAAAAGACGTATCCATTTCATGATAGTATACTATCGATCATCCCAAGGAGGAAACTATCAATTGTTCCAAGGAGGAAAGGACTCCATACAATATATTCTCACTGATATAGTCCTAAATTAGATACATACATCTTTTCAAAACATCAATACTAAACAACACTTAGATATATAAATCGTCAACCCTAAATCTCACCATTATAGTCACACTGATAACCCAAAAAGGAACTTCCTAATACATAAAGGAAAGGATTGAAACAATTCATACTTAGTCAATGCTACTTGATTGAACAAACATATATCTATTTTTATCTAGACCCAAGTGCCAAAAATATATGTAGTAAAGATGCTTACATGGCATGAATCTTTACAGATGCTGGAAGTTCTCCACATAAAGTCCTCATATGTGCGAGATGGAAACATTGAAATGGTGACCTAATATGAGGTTCCTTTCTTTTGAGATCCCTTTGTGAAAATAAAAAACTCAAGTGTTCTCTATCTAGTACCACGTTCACATTCAAGACCTTGTAATGCATTGTTAGCTCTACTTGTCACACTAGTATCCATTGCATGTATATTAAAGAAAAGCATAAATCAATCATCAATCATCCATCATTCTATTTCTCTAATATCCATTTCATTCATATTAGAGAAAATCATTAATCATCCATCAAAACAATAACTTCTAGCTAATGAAATAGAATATATCTTTATCATAAATTATCCCTAGTGTGCTCCTCGTGCATGCCACACCACACTATCCATGTTTCCAGCATAGGAATGCCAATCATATTTATATGTCCATTTGTTAGCCGTACATTGAGATTCTTCCACTAAGTATCTATAGCCTCAAGGGATGAAGAATTTTTCCATTATTGGTATCACATCTTGAACTCTTCTTGCCATTGTAAAGGAACACACTTACACGTATGTCTTTGCAAGCTTTTCTCCCAATGAAACAAGTATGACCTTTCTTTTCCCTCAAACACATTATTTTGACCATCATTAAACAATATCCTAAACGCAAGCCAATTTTTCTAGGCGTCACTGACCATAAATTCCCTAAATTCAGTCTTGGAGCACCCCTCCTTTTCTATGACATTGTTAAGTAGTTCCCAAAATAGGGTTTGGGCATCATTAATTTTTGTAATCTACAACTCTTACACAAATTGGTTGTTGCAAGCCATTGTTGTTGAATCATGCACTCACTTTATAAAGTTAAGAAAAAACCCATTGACTACCTAATTCTCCACCACACCTCATCTTATTAAACTAACTCTACACCATTTTCTAGTCCGTGAGTCGGCATTTTGAACACATGGCACCTTTGAAAGTAAGAAAAATCTAGCTAGCTCAGAAATACCATGCTTTGAAAGTAGTAATAGGTGCATCTCTTTTTGAGTTGCAAAATCAAATCCTTTCGACAATGCACCATGCTCCAACTAGCCTGTCAGGATTCTTTTTCCAACGAGATATAGCCTACAAAGAAACACAAAATATATGAGACTTGATTTGATGTTTTATTTTGATGATTAAGTGAGGTGAGGAATAAGATTTCAACTTCTTTTATCTAGAGTCAATGCAATTGTATCCAGTAATGAGGTCAATGCCATGGTTATCCATTCTCTACTACAAAGTGTCTGTTGATTCTACCTTAAGTGTTGCTTCTATAATCATTTCTTTATCCTTTTTTTTTGAAAGCTTTTTCTCTTCCTGTGCCATCTTGTTCTATGTATTTTCTTATTTTATCTCTTATTTCTTTGATTACTCCGTGTGCAACACCATCTTGTTCTATGTATTTTCTTATCTTATCTCTTATTTCTTTGACTACTCCATGTGCAACGCCATCTTGTTCTATGTATTTTCTTTGACTACTCCATGTCTCTTATTTCTTTGATTACTCCATGTGCAACACCATCTTGTTCTATGTATTTTCTTATCTTATCTCTTATTTCTTTGACTACTCCATGTGCAACGCCATCTTGTTCTATGTATTTTCTTATCTCTTATTTCTTTAACTACTCCATGTGGAACACCATCTCCAACTAGTGTAAGTGATAACCATTAGGAAAACTCCTCGTGTAACACTATCTCCAACTAGGTGTAAGTGATAACTAATATAAATAATACACCTAATGATCATTTTTTCATTGGTCATGTCAGTAGAAGTAATATAAAGTTGACAAGAACATTCTTGTATGCACCAAGGTGGGATACCACAATAAAGACATGTCAAAGAGACATTGATTTCCACACTCATATTTGCATCACATATCCTCAAAAGCCTTTCTTTCATATGCTTCTCTCACTCTTGACCTTTGTATTCCAAACGAGAGCATAAATAATTTTTACATTGCAATTCCCTCCACATTTTATAATCCTCACAACTCCATCAAAAACTGCAATATTATTAATGAGACCTCATGTGTTTAGACATGCTCAATATATTTTCTCTCAATTCCTTCTCCTCTTTGACACGACCCTTTGAATGGAAGCTCAAATAAAATATTTGTGTCATATGTAGAAGGAATCTCTTCTTTAATTTATGAATTCAAATATTAACCTCAATAAAATACACGACTCTTTGAATGGAAGCTCAAATAAAATATTCCCATCATATACAAAAGGAATCTCTTCTTTAATTTATGAAACCATTTCAAATTCTTATCTCAATGAACTCCTTGGTGTAATTTGTTTGATAAATACAATCACTTTGTGCATCCTCATTTGCTCTTAACCATGGCTTGCTCCTTATCTTTTAATAGTCTATCACCTAATAGCAAACTTCTCCCTGAATTGATTGAATGTCAAGTTGGAACACCATTTCTTCCCTCCTTAGGAATCTCAAAAGATAAATCGTGAGAATCCACAGCTCCATACAGTTGCTCCATACAATTGATGTAGCCTAATAGAGCTTTCCTTGATCCTAAATGACTTACTCGGATGAGGTATGCTCACCTCTGTCATCATGAATCTATCTTCATTATAAACAAGTATGCTAAGTCTATTGTTGTAGAAAAAGTATGAACTTGACAATATTTTTGAGTAAGTGTGAAGCAAAAATGATTATAGACCACATTACACCCAAAAAAAATTGTAATCAATACAATGGTAATGCTATCTAATGTTCATCAATGTTATTCTTGTCTTCTGGATTCACATGATAATATTTATCTCTAAATTTGTACATGATCTATTAATAAAGTCACATAACAACATTGTATACCTTTCAGATTTTGTGCAACTATGTTTTCTAGTGAAAAACACTATTTTTTTGCATAGGGGGTTTTGCTGGTAAAAACTCCCCATGCAAAAAAAAATAAATTCAAGGGATAAATACCAGCCACCAACACATAAAAAGTGCACATAATGCTGATTGTTTTTGTAAAATAATTCACTCAAAAAGTTGAAACAAATTTGCATTAGGGTTTCATCAATGAAACACTCTTTGCAAAAAACATTGAACATTTAAAATTCAAAGTGTATATAATATGAGAGAGAGAGAGAGAGAGAGAGAGAGAGAGAGAGAGAGAGAGAGAGAGAGAGAGAGAACACAAATGTAAAACAAATGCAAAGGCTTCATTTAAGCCAAATATTAAACTTAAAAAATCTAAGTATCTAAAAAATAGTGTCCAAAAAGAGAGTGAAGAAAAATGCATTTTTCCCAAAATGCAAAAAATAATTTATACAAGGGGTTTTGCAACGAAACCCCTTGTGCATTTTTTTTCCATGCTCTCCTTCACATGTTTGTACACCTCTGCTCTCATCCATGCTTAGGGTGGTAGTTGGGGTCAAGGAAGAGATATGAAGGCCATCAAGTTGATATTTAATGGCCATCATTCATAGATCATCAAGTTTTCAATTAATGGTTACTCATGGATCATATCATTCTTAGCACATAGCTTTCATATCCAATGATCGTATCATATCCATGGCTTAAAGAGCTTTCATATCATATCCACACTAATCATAACTCATGGCACATATCCACAACAACTAAAGATGTTTTCAAATCATATCCAAGGCTTGGGTGGATGGTGTTTGAATCATGCAAATGATGGAAAGGAACACGCAAATGGTGTTTAAAATGCTTTCAAATTTGGTTTTCTTGAAGCTGATGTCGCCTCTCTACCTTCCCCAACCCCCTGTCTTCTCCCTCCACCATAACCTACATCTCAGTTCTCACAACTCGGGCTATGAAATATCTTCCATTTCCCCCCTCAATCATAGCTCCAATGCCATCTTCAAGTTTCCATAAGCTGGGTATACCTTCTTCACTTCTCTCTACATGACTCACTGCACCACCATAGTTTCCGGGCGACCTCCATAGAGCCACATTCCCCTCTATCATCTAAACTTAGTGTAAGCCTTAGTGCCTTTTCTCTCCAAGCCATGTATGCACATCAAGCCTACCCCTCACTCATAGTATGCCACCCTCTTGCGTGTTTACAGAACCTCCTTACTCAAATTGTGCAAACTTTTATGCTTTCTTCTAATTTTGTGCAAGCTATTGGTCGCTTGTTTATGCTTAGCACATAGTGCAATAGGCGTCATTTTGACTTATTTGTAGAACCTTGTTCACAAAGGTTTTGCAAAGAAGCTTTATTACCTAACATATGGGCTTTGGTTGTATCTTGTTCTTAGGATTTTGTTACATATTCTTAGTAGTGTACATTATTGGGTGCTATTAGCAACAACAAGCAAGCGAGTTAGAACTATTCTATAAAATGAGAAATGTGTGAGGCAATGTAAATTTCCAATGTGCAGCTATTTATGTGTTGACTATAGCTTGGTGGATGGCAAGAGTGGTAGAGAAAATTAGAAGTATGCAAAAGTGGGTTGAAGAGATGTGGAAGGGAATCGACATGTGGTAGTGAATGGATTAGAACATTTGAAGGAGAGAAGCTATGTGGTGGGATTCACCCCTTAGTTAAGGGTCATTAAATCCCCCCAAATGTACCAAGAAGCCTTAAAGTTTTGCATGGAGGAAGAAGGCCTTTGCTAATATTTAGGAGGAGCATAAGGGTGCTAGCCTAGCCAAGCGAACAAATAGAGTCAATTGAGATGAGGTGATTTGAGATGGGATCTTACCAAAAAAATTAAAAGATAAATTGTACTAGGGGACCCCCTTTGTGCTTTTTTTTTCCCTATATTATGGAAAAGGTACTTGACTATTGTAGGGCACTGAAGACACTGACACTACAATAATATAAAACTCTTCTTTTGAATTGTTTGTTGTAATTAGCACATTTGTTGTCTACCTTGGTGCCAATAGTATTATGTCCCTTCTTAGTTGCTCCATGTACTTTGCATCATCCACCTCTACCTCCATCAAATTACGATTTGCCACTACCAAAAACATAAGGAAATTCACTGCAGAGCATTAACTATCCTCTCAACATGTAGGTTTGCCCTTGTGATGAATCATCATAATACATCATCGATGCACAATTTGAACCAAATTAAATGATAACCGTAGCACATGTTTATCTAGTATTTAAGGAGCTTGGCATTTATCTTATGAGATGTCTACTTATGTAGCATGTTTTTTTCATTAATGCAAAATTTGGCTCGGAGTTCAATCTAGGAGAGGTGAAAGCCAAGTGTTGAGAATGCCTCTTGTAAGTTAATGCTTTCAAAGTCACATGTCTCAATTTACGTTGTTGTTATTAGTAGTGGGGCTACAATGGTATTTTCTTACAGAAATGTTCAAAAAGGAGAAGATCAAAATAAGCTAGTACCAGAGGAAAGCAAAAAGTTAAAATAAGCTAGTACTAGAGGAAAGCAAAAAGTTAAAAAGAAAGATGCCAATACCAAATGATGGATGTCGATGATGGCACGCTACTCACTGATCTCCTAGCCAAGTCTTCCCACCTCCTTACCAAATGATGGATGTTGATGATGATGCGCTACTTGCCGATCTCCCAGCCAAGTCTTCCCCCCTCCTTACCAAATTTTATGATCTAATGACAAGGGTTGGGGCCAAGTCTTCACCTCCATGTACCTAATCCCCCGCCATACCACTTTAACATAGCACTTACAACACTGTGACTTCAAGCCATTCTCTCCTCCAAAAACCCAAGATACCCTCACATGTACTTGATTCTCGTAAATTGAAGTGAGGAATAATTGTGTGTGGATTGTGAATGTATAGCTTCCAAAGGGATGGATAGGGTGCACTTACAAATAAGCTTAGCATGTAGTCATACCCTTTTATACATCACTTTTACCACTTAAGCATGTACTCATACTATTCTCCCCATCCATGTAGCTCCAACACATCCAAAAAAAAACAACCAAGAAACATCCAAAGTATTCCCACATATCAAATGAACCATGAATGTAACCTCATAGCATACACACACACATGTCATATGATATCACATAGTAATGTAATGCCTATTATGTCACCTATGACATTTAAATAGCATGTGGGAAAGTACATAGATACTCCATTAGCATGGTAAGAGTTGTGGAAATCCATAATGGCAAGCAATTTTTGAGAATTGACCAAAATCCCCAAATATGATGCCTAGGGTTTGCCTTTTGCATTAATTGGATTCATGTGCTTGCATGTGGCCACCATTAATGCATGAAATGGCATCCATAGAGCATGAATGGCATGAGGGAAATGACCCATAGTAGTGTAATGCCTATGTATGGCACCTATGACATTTAAATGGCATGTGGGAAATTACATAAAGACTCCATTAGCATTGTAAGAGCTATGGAAATCCACAATGGCAAGCAATTTTTGAGAATTGACAAAAGTCCCCAAATATGATGCCTAGGGTTTGCCTTTTGCATTAATTGGAATCATGTGCTTGCATGTGGCCACCATTAATGTATGAAATGGCATCCATAGAGCATGAATGGTATGAGGGAAATGACCATTTCTAAGAATTTAGGGTTTTAATGCATAAACCCTAATTGATGGGGCCATTGCAAATAAGAAAGCCATAAATCTTGCAAAGATATGGAGTAGTGGTCCCCGAGAATCACCAATGTTTGACAATGATGAAGGTTGAAGCCTCTTCATGAAGATTTAATTTCTCTGTTTTTAGCTTTTTGAAGGACTCCATAGTTTTCAAGAACCCCAAGAAATTTTCCAAGAACATGAAATCATCCATAGGAGAATGTTTATGATTGAATTTGGCCAAACTTGACTTCCCACATAGTAGTAGGCGAAGCAGTAGGCGACAGGGGTTGTTGAAGCTCCCACACTTATTTCACACCAAAAAAAGTTCATAGCAAGGCACCTGTGAATCGCGCAACTGTGTATGCTGTAGTGTAAGGCACTCATCATAAGAAGACCCTTATGTGATGCCCTAGGCCAATGCTAAGCACCTTCCCCATGGCAACTCAAAGTATTCACACTGATAGGGCTAGAAACGGCCATGGAAATCTCACGGGATAGAGAAGTGTAGAGAAGAAGTTTTCAAGAACCCCAAGAAATTTTCCAAGAACATGAAATAATCCATAGGAGAATGTTTGTGATTGACTTTGGCCAAACTTGACTTCCCACAGTAGTAGGCAAAGCAGTAGACGACAGGAGTTGTTGAAGTTCCCACGCTTATTTCACACCAAAAAAAGTTCACAGCAAGGCACCTGCAAATCATGTAGCTCCCTATGCTGTAGTGTAAGGCACTCATCACAAGAAGACCCTTGTGTGATGCCTTAAGCCGATGTTAAGCACCTTGTCCTGGTGGCAACTCAAAGTATTTGCACCGATAGGGCTAGAAATAGCCATGGAAATCTCATGGGAGAGAGAAGTGTAGAGAAGAAACTAGAAAAAAAAATTCGTGATGAATGATTCTTCCCCAAATTTGGTCCTCACACTAATTTTGATCCCCGTCCTCAATTATGGTCCAACTCTTTCAAATTAAGGCTTCCATCATCACCATTACCCCCAAATCAATCAATCTCAACACAAATTGCTGCTATCTCTTCATTGACTATCAAGAATCATCAAAATCGAGAACCCTCCTAATTTCTAAATTAATGAGATTAATGAGAAAATTAGGGCAAAGGTTTGGATTAAGAGCATAGCTCTAATACCACTGAAAGCAAGCTACATCTAGCTACAACTAGATTAGCCTAGCTTAGCCTTGGATTAACCTAGCTTAGGATGATTAGCCTATGATGAATGGTAATTTATATTATCAAAGTGATTATTATGGTTAACAAGAGATTAGGGCCCATATTGCCTTGTATACTAGACCACCCTTTCACGCTACACTTAAAAGTGTCCCTGGGCATGCCCAACCCTAGTCCTAATCCTTGGCCCCTTTCACATCCCCTTTATCCCTTGGCATTGGATTAAGCCCCTTTTTACTTTGTTATAGAGATACATGAAATACATCATGTATCTTGCGTAGATGGAAGGAATAATCGATATGCTACTTCGCCAATCCTTCTTAACACCTTGTATGTCCCATAATATCAATGAGCAAGCTTTATGTTTGTAGAACCTTTAAGAGATCCATATCTAATTTTGTGAATCTTCAAGAACACCAAATCTCCTTCTTTCAACTCCAAAGGTCTTCTATGAACATCAGCATAGTGCCTCATGCACACATACATACATACATAAATAAATATGTATATGTATGTGTGTGTGTGTGTGTGTGTGTGTGTGTACACACACACACATGTCGTGATCTACATTATATATGTATTATGATGGATGATGCATGTATCGATAAGCATGTTTTGGGTTATGTATCCTACCTATATGGTTACAAGGTAGCATGTATCATGATGTTTGATGCATGTATTGATAGGTTTTTGGAATCCTCAAGAACATAAAATCTCCTTCGTTGAACTCCAAAGGTCTTCTATGAACATCGGCATAGTGCTTCATACATACATAAATAAATAAATAAATAAATAAATATGTGTGTGTGTGTGTATAATGTGTACACACACATGTCATGATCTACATTATATATGTATTATGATGGATGATGCGTGTATTGATAAGAATTTTTTGGGTTATGTATCCTTCCTATGTGGTTACAAGGTAGCATGTATCATGTTTTCTGATGCATCAATAGCCATATTTTGGGTATGTATGCACATAAATGGTATCTTGTGTGTGTATACAAGATACCATTTATGGTGGTAAAATTGACTTTTTTATCATACCTATTTGCATAGAAGATAGCATTTATTGTGGTAAGAATGAATTTTTTAATAATAGATGATAATTAAAGATGGTATGAAGTACCTAATAAGTGCACATTAAAAAACTTAATGAATTCATATATGATCCATTTTTTTCTCCCACTTTTTGAAAGTAAGCTTCAAGGTATAAGCATGAATGTAGTGCAACACAAATTTATATTCATATGGGATTTTATGACATATGTATATATGCATTACCCTCCCAATTTTTTAATGTTTCATTCCATGTGTCTTTATGGTTGCACAATTGTATTTTCTTTTTACAATAAATCTTATATAATTTCAAAAAAATGGCATCGATGAAAAAAGAAAGAAAGAAAAGAGGTATTCCACATAGATATTATGGTGTAACGTAATGATTCCACCAAGACCATACGGATGTTATTTAATACTAGATTTATATTCCATGAAGTGTATGAGTGTAAGGTCCAATATTGGGTGTGATACAAAGAGTGAGTGAGGGAATCAATATAGGTATATGTATCTATCCAATTTGTTCTCTAATTGTTCTCCAATATCTAAAGGAATATTCCATGTCATGTATTGGTTATATTGCCCATCATCATTGGGTGGGTTCCTTATGTACTCAAATATCTATCCAAATTGTTCTCTAATATCTAAAGAGATATTCCATGCCATGTATGTGGGTCTAGTAGAGTGTAGTGCCCATCATCATTGGGTGGGTTCTTCAAATGGGCTATTTAATGTAACATTGATGTATTCTCAAAATGGGCAATTCATTTGTCACATTGATGGTGGCTATTCTCAAAGTGAGCTATTGAATGTCACATTGATGCATTCTCAAAAAAAAATTTGAGAAGACAATTTTGAATCATGAATCCATATTTGCCACTAGTGTGTGTGTTAAGATATACATGTCCTTTAGAATCCATAATATTAATCAAGACAATATGTAAGATTATAAATATGGGTAGGAAATTGATATATATATATATATATATATATATATATATATATATATATATATATATATATAACACATTGAATAATGAGGATGACTAATGAGGCAACAAGACATCCACCAATAGCTACAGTAATTCATGATTGAGAAAGTTTAGTAGATCATCACACCTAAGGGTAGCACCTCACCTATGCATCAATCCAACAAAAGAATATGGCTAGAACCAATTTAGATCTACTTAGCTTAAAAAATCTCTTATAGCATTAGCATAAATATTAAGACATTCAATAAATTAGGCACCAATGTATATATCATCATTTGCTTGGAGTATACTATAGGTTTTGATTTTGTGTTACATTAGGACATGACCGTCAACATTATAGACAATTAGTAAAATCACGATGCCCCTTTTCTTCTCATATTTGCTATGATTTTAGATATAGATATATCAAAAGTGTGGGGGTTTATATGGTATAAAGTGGATAAGTAAGTAAACTGAGTAGAGGAAGGAGTATCAACTTACTCCATTCTTGAATTGTGGAATTATAGGTAGACGAGGATGGCTATAAAATTTTGTTACCTATCCATTATTTTTTTTGGCTATACAATTTTGATGCATACCCATTATTTTTAGAAAAAAGTTTATAACCAAGGAATCTAGCATATTATCATGGTCTTGGCTCTAATTGTTTCTATTACAGCTCCAAAAAAATGTGCTGCACTCTCAAAATTGTAAGCCTTCATAAGGTGCCCCATCTTACATGCATGCAAGAAAATGGAGGATGACCAAAATTCTCCATTTTCTCAATGCATGTAAGAAAATGGAGGATGTCCTTACATACCTAGAGATTTCTCAATAGTGATACCAATACCTTGTCCAATACATGGTTTCTTTTGGAAACAAGTTAGTGTGTGTAAGGAATTATATTTATTTGTCAATAGTGATACCAATACCTTTGCCTAGTAAGCATTATCTTTGTTTGTCAATAGTGATACCAATACCTTGCCCACCAATACATGGTTTCTTTTGGAACCAAGTTAGTGTGTGTAAGGCTTGCATTTTTGTATCCTTTTATAGAGGTAAAGAGGTATGCTAGTGGGTACATCATCCTCTTTAAATGCTTTTATGTGTAGTAAGCAACAAGTTGAACATGCCTTTACAAGGGAAATAATGCATTTTGTATTCTTGTTGCTTACTACACATTAAATGCTTTAATGTGTAGTAAGCAACAAGTTGAACAGGCCTTTACAAGGGAAATAATGCATTTTGTATTCTATTTATAGTGGGTAGCTCTATATAATTTGATAGGTATGAGAAACCATAAAAAGAAGCTATCATATCTCATCTATTAACCAACTTTGTAAAGGTATATAAAAGGAAAGAATGCTTATCTCTACTACTATTATATCAAGAGAAAAATGAGTGAGTTGACAATGCCATAAAATAGACATGGAAAACTAGAGTGGGGGAGGCTCCATGAAGCATTTGTAGAAGATGAGTACATGTGGTTAATCTTTGCTACCATTATATTAATAGAAAAATGTTTAAGTTAATAATGCCATAAAATGAACATGGAAAACTAGAGTGAGGAAGGCTCCTAGAAGCATTTGTTAAAGATCATAATTTGTGGGTTTCAAAATGTGCCTTGAATTATTGTGCAGCTCATCACTATTTATCATTTTAAAATAAATCCGCTATTGAATTATTGTGCAGCTCATCACTATATATCCTTTTAAAATAAATCCGCTATTGAATTTGAAATAAAAAGAGGGATAGGAAATGTATAGTTTAGGCTTGAGTTAATAGTGAGAAGGATGGTATACCTTCATTAAAACAAACAAAGAGATGCGGTTCTTATGCGTAATGCATTTTTTCAAAGCTTCTTTGACCTTATCGCTTTAACTTATGTCATGGAAATTATCCTTTTAGCCAAGCTCAAGAGCTCATTTATCATCCCTCCCATGTACATTGTCACACCATAATAGCTCTGCATCCAATGGGTTGATAAATCTCCTCCTCATTAACTCACTAACCCTAGTATAAAAAACATTAGCAAACATTAGCTCAATTTCATGAATTGTCACTTTACCTACATGATAAATTGGTTTTTATACTTTGCATTTCTTTTCTCACTAGGTTGCTTTAGGAATACTTGGAGGGTTCCTATCAGGAGTTATAAGGATTTTACAAGCATTTTCCCTAGTTGAGTTTCTTATATACAAGACCTAGGAGCATTATTAGATTTCTTATAATGTATAAATGATAGAATTAAAATATTGAAAAGATGCTCTTTAAATAATGGAAGTGAAAGCATAGTTAGTATATGGTTGTGCCAAAATCAAACAATGTGAAGAAAACCTCACCACCGACTTCAATCCCAACAACTTTACCTAAAGTTTCGACAAGAATGGAGGCCCAAGCAACAACAAGCAAATCACTCAACGACTCTCGTGCATTCAGTACCAACACAAGAGCTTGTGTGTTCAAGCAAACAATCAGCAGTCTTCCCTACTGCCTCAACAACATTTGAGCAACAAATTCAAGAATCAATACCCACGTCTCCAATGAAGACTTATGAGCGCGTCAAGAACAAAATAGCAATGCTCTTGTCACCCCTCTGGAGGTGAGAAATAAGTGCACAAGAACCTATTGGTCGCAAGTCAGGACCTATTTGTTTCATTTAAAAAAAACCATCGGGGTCAAAACCTGCAACTTCACCGAATTAGACCATCTCACAGAATAACCCTTCACGGCCAAAAAACCTACAATCTCACGAGTTTAGGTTTCTCATGAATTACAGTCTCACGCCTTAAGAACGCAGCACTTTCATGATTTAAGCCTCATCACCACGGATTAAGCCATATCACACATTAACACTTCCCTAATGGTCTTCAATAGCCATTATGTATTTGTTAAGCTTATTGCTTACTATTCTTTTGGCTAAATTAATGTAGCAGTTGCTCCATGAGTCAATATCCATACTAATGCACTGGAGAACATTTGTACCAAAGCCTCACCATCGACAACTTCCAGGTACATTCCTAGATGGGGGGGGCCATGGTGGGTGAAATTCAAAATGAACTTTCCAAGGTGCATTAGGAATTAATTGAAAATGGTATAAGGGACCTTAGCCTAAGGGTCTACATTTTCAAAAAAAATTAGATTATGGTCCAATTAAGGCTCCAATGGGTCAATTGGATTAATCCAAGTGTTGGGATAAGATAAATCCAGAATAAAAGAAAATATCCAAAAATGAGTAAATGCTCACATAAGATGAAGAGTTGACTAAGTACAAGGTTTATTAGTTAAAAATTATGAGATATTACTTAAAAAAAAGATATTTTGAAATAATGATGCATTTTTGACACCTTGGTAAGGAGGGGGGACTCTTGAGGTAGGCGCCTATTTCACATGTGTGGTTCAAAAAATTATGATATTTTTATCTTTCCTCTCTCATGGATCAAACCGAATCAAAAGGGAGCCAAGCTGGTCCAAATCTTGTCCAAATTGAGTCAAACTAAACTTGGAAAATTTTAGAACCCAGTTGGACTTGGTTAGTGGCCTCCCTCACCTATAAATAGACCCTTAGTCTTTCGTAAAAAAATATTGGAGCTATACCATGTCAATATTATATTAAAATAATTATATTTTCTATTATCTTTAAATTTTTCTCTCTCTTGGGAGCTTGGAGCTCTCTCTCTCTACAACAACTCTTGGAGTTGCTCTTCTCCTCTTGGTGGACTAATTGATTGGTCGGGCTTCACTGCTAATAGAGAATCAAGCCAACTTAGGAGGTAAAATCAAATTTTATGATTTTTTTCAATTTATCTCAATGACTTTCTTCTTCTCAACTCCTCTCAAGCTTGAGAAGCTTTCTAAATAATTGTTTTAATTTAAATCAAGCTTTCCCTTAAAGTCTTAATGCTTAATTAAGAGAAAGTTAATCTTTATACTTATTTGTAATGCTTTCTTTAAGTAAACCTGTCTCTCTCTAAAAGAATAGCCATCTTTATGGCTAAATCCTTTGAAAAAGGATGCTTCTCAATGATAGTCTCTTAATTCACAGCTAAATTTTAGGCTTGATAAGCTAAATGGTAGTTTTGATTTTGTGTTAACAAAATAATGGTTATTTCTTTTAGATTATTTATAAGTAGTTAAAAACTACTTTGATTGATTCTAAATGAGAAATAGATTATCCTATCAATTTGGGAAAAGAGAAATAATGGAATTAGCTTAAGCTAGTGAGATAATCATAATTAAGTTTATAATTATGGTTAAAATTATGATTTAAATTCATAATTTAATTTTAAGCATAAAAGAGGAACTACTATCATATTTCCATTACAAGTTTTTATTCTTTAGAAAAATTTAAGAATTATCAGTAATAGCACAGCGAAGCTACCGTAAATTTTTCAAAAAATAATATATATCTTATTTTTATGCATAATGCTAAAAGAGGACTTCCTACCATATTCTAGGATTGGACATCCTATGCAAAAAGAATGATTTTCATCATATTCATGAGAAATAATTTTTTTTATAATTATGCATAATTAATTGATTATGAGAAAAGAGTAAATTTTGGTAAGTTTATTTTTATGCAAAACGAGGAATTCCCATGATAATTAAGATCCAAGTAATTAAATGGTAAAAGAGGAATTTTTGGTAAATTTATTTTTATGCAAAAAGAGAAATTCTCATGATATTTGAGATCCAAGTAATTAAATGGTAAAAGAGAAATTTTTGGTAAATTTATTTTTATGCAAAAAGAGAAATTTCCATGATATTTGATATCCAAGTAATTAAATGGTAAAAGAGTAATTTTTGGCATAATTCAAATTAGGAGTATTTATCAAAAGTGAAATTTTGAGCATTATTAATTTTATTGAAAAACATGGGTAAAATTGATTTTGTAAATCCCATGAATCTTTTACTCAAAAAGAGGAATATTGAATATATTTCACTTAAGAAATTTGAGAAAGAATATGAAAATATCCATCCACAAAAAGTACCTTTAACTAGGCCAAGTAATTGGCAAAAACTTAGAAAAGTCCCATCGATATTGAAAGTAGAAAACAGTACTACAAGTGGATGTGACATAGAGCCGAATGAATGTGACGGGATGTAAATGGATGCGATGTGATTAGATGAGATGTGAATGTGATAAGAGGAGATGTAAACGTGATGTGATAAGATGTAAATGTGATGTGATAAGACGTGAATGCAATGTGATAAGATGTAAATGCGATGTGATAAGATGTGATAAGATGTGATGTGATGTAAATGGATGTGGATGTGGATGTGATGAGATGTGAATGAGATGTGATGATATGTGAATGGGTGTGACGTGATGTAAATGGATGATAAAGAGATGTGAAGTGATAGATGTGCATGTGAATGAATGGATGGATGTGGATAGATGTGAATGTGAATGAATGGATGGATGTGAATAGATGTGCATGTGAATGAATGGATGGATGGATAGATGTGAATGTGAATGAATAGATGGATGTGAGTAGATGTGAATGTGAATGAATGGATGGATGTGGATAGATATGAATGTGAATGAATAGATGGATGTGAATATGAATGATTGGATGGATGTGGATGAATGTGATGAGATGTGAATGGATGTGATGAGAAATGGATAGATGTGGATGTGATGTAATGTGGATGGAATGAATGAGATGTGATGTGGATAGATGTGGACGTGATGTAATGTGGATGGAATGAATGAGATGTGATGTGGATAGATGTGGACGTGATGTAATGTGGATGGAATGAATGAGATGTGGACGTGATGTAATGTGGATGGAATGAATGTGATGTGATAAGGATAGATGTGGATGAAATGTATGTGATGTGATGTGGATGCAATGAATGTGATGGATGTGAATGGGTGTGATGGATGTAAATGGGTGTGATGAGATATGAATGGATGTGATGAGATGTGAGTGGATGTGATGAGATGTGAATGGATGCGATGGGATGTGAATAGATGTGAATGTGATATGATGATATCTAAATGGATGTGATGTAATGTGAATGGATAGATGTGATGTGATGTGATGTGGATCTAGGTAGATGTGAATGGATGAGATGTGATGTGAATGGATATGATGTGATGTGATGTGGATCGGGGTAGATGTGAATGGATGTGATGTGGATATGGGTAGATGTGAATGGATGAGATGTGATGAGGATGGATGTAACATGATGTGATGAGGATCTGTATAGATGTAATTGGATGTGAGGAGATGTGATGTGGATGAATGTGATGTGATGTGGATAGATGTGTTGAGATGTAATATCATATGATTGGATGAGAATGGATGAAGAATGATGGGAATAGATGTGTTGAGATGTAATATCATATGATTGGATGAGAATGGATCAAGGATGATGTGGATAGATATGTTGAGATGTAATATCATATGATTGGATGAGAATGGATGAAGGATGATGGGAATAGATATGACTGGATGTGGAATAAGCAAAGTGAATTGATTTAGAAGAATGTGGAATAACGAGAAATGATGTGGAACAATGTGGAAAGATGAGAGTTCATTAGAAACACCTGTTTTTAAATGACTGTTTTATGTAAAGAATGCGGGAAGCATTTTGACCATCTTGTGAATGAGGTCGTGGGGAGACCTAAGTGATAAAGTTGTAACAGCTAACCATCTTGTGAATGAGGTCATGGGGAGTCAATGGAGGATGTCTCACATAGCAAGGTCGGCCGAGGTCTTGACTAGCCTCGGTTCGATTTAAATGGTGAGCTTCCAGTACGGTGGATGAGACACCAAGGAAGCGGCCTATGAGTGAAGCACTATGTGACCTGCAAAGGAGCCTAAAGGGTGCTGACCATACGGTGCTTGGGCTCTGGGTCGCCAAAGATACCCACGCGTGTGTTGAGGAAAAAAAAAATGGAACAAGGTGCTAGAGTTGTTTTCTGAACTCAGGCATGGATCTGGTTGATTGTCCTTACTGGTCCTTAACGGATGAGTCCATGGCTCTTTTATATGGATCTGTCGATTGATCTTGCTGATCTTCAATGGAGAGTCCATTTGGATTTTTTTATGTGATTATATTGTCGGGTACTATGAGCTAGGAACTCTTGAAAAGGCCCCTGAGTGAACAGGTGGTGAGCGTTTGGTTGCCAATGATGCCATACGTATACCGATGAAGGAATGATTGGAAATTAGAATTCAAGCTGGATATTTTGGTGGACTATAATCAGTGATACTATGGTTTCATTAAAAGATTATTTTAAAGACAACTGAATCTGTGAAACAAGCAATTTCATATTGGGTGTGTAAGTGTTGTGACTATCTTGAAGTTTGCTTGAAGCGCTGGCTAGGGGGCCTGGGAACTCTTTTCCCTGGTACTTGGGACAAAACATAACCAAATTTCTAAATGGATCCTATCACTACAGTGGTTGGGCCGCGCTTGGCTAACCCATGGGATTGGATGGGGTTAGGCTGGACTAATGGATCCCCAAAATGAGACTCAATTCTGTTAAGTTACGATAGTTGAAGTAAATTCAAGATAACCCTTGTTCTATGGAAAAGAATCAACGGCTGTGCCTCTTGATGAGGAAAAAAGCGTTGGACTCTATGATCCAAGTGCAAGTCTTTTCCTTGATCTGACCATGGGACTTACGGGTTCGGTCGGATCACTTTGGTTAGTTAAAGCTCTTGACTACGTTAGAATAAAAATATCCTGGAGGAATCATGTATGTCTACTGGACGAGGGAAGTTGTTCCGGGTTCGGTTTTGGAAGAACTGAGGGATTAGTCTCTTCTCCGGATATCTATGGGCGAGGCCTCGAGTGAGAGGTTATGCCCTATGCAAGAAGTGCTACTTCCACTGCTAGCATCCCTGGAATTCGTTGCGCGGAGGGGACAGGGATCTCTCAGCTGGTATTAGAGCGAATTGGCTAAAGTGGAACAATCGAGAAGCCAAAAATGTTAAAAATTTATGAAGTACCAGTAAAAGATTATAATTGTGTGATGAAATTCATACAAATTGATATCCAGAATGAAGATTCATAAATTGGAAATTGGGTCTTCAGATGGAAGTACCGCAATTGAATGGAATCCTTGACTTGCTTGAGGCCTAGATATGATGATATTTACCTTATAGCTCCAAGGACCATGAATACCCGTATATACCATGGGTATATCTACAGCTCTTTACTGACAATATATACGAGTAACTCTAAGACTTTGAAGTTATAAGCAAAAATGCTATCCAGAGGATGAATTCGAATGCTGGTTGATATGATTTTAGAATTCTGGTTGAGAATTGATGAGTTGATTTGGATTTTGATTGAAAGATTCTGGTTGAAGGAAGATAAGTTGGGGACGAATCCCAGTGATGATGTTAGTAACTAGAATGACGATTATGACTTCGGTAAATCACTATGAGATTAGTGGATTTTGTTAACAGATTGCTGCTATTAACCTTTGACCCAGTGGATCTAATTAAGGGATGACAAATTGAGAACCTGCATAACTGAAATTTTTTGTGGGGAATGTTTAAATGGAAATTTCGATCTGATGGACCATTATTGTGTTAAGGATATGAATGTTTTGTATATTCTGAATGAATTGTTCTCTGATAATGAGTTCTGTATGTTCTTCTTGTAGAAGGGATCTTTATCCCAAGATTTTGCATGGGTTGACTAGACTATAAGGAACCCTAGAATAAGTTGGATCTTAAGGTGAAAGAGTTTATCCTCCAGTTGTGCGAGATGAGGACATCTTGCGTTTTTTAAGTGGGGTAGGATGTAAGATTCCTCCCTCCAGCTTTTGAGGTGTAAAGATGTAAGAACCTCCCCTTCTGTTCTTGAAATTATTCCCCCCTCTGAAATAGAAGAAAGATCTTGTTTTACCCTGTTTTGGCCTAGAGAGAGATAATATCTAGAGAGAGATAATCCAAAATTGAGATATCTTTGGATATAATAATCCTCCTAGTGTCTAAAATAGATTCCCCTAAAACAAAAATTCAAAATGAACTTTCCAAGGTGCATTAAGAATTAATTGAAAATAGTATAAGGGACCTTAGCCTAAGGGTCTACATTTTTAGAAATTTCTGGATTATGGTCCAATTAAGGTTCCAATGGGCCAATTGGATTAATCCAAGTGTTGGGATGAGATAAATCCAAAGAAATAAAGAAAATACCCAAAAATGAGTAAATGATCACATAAGATGAAGAGTTCACTGAGTACAAGGTTTATTAGTTAAAAATTATAAGATATTACTAAAAAAGAGATATTTTGGAATAATGATGCATTTTTGACACCTTGTAAGGAGGGGGGACTCTTGAGGTAGGCGCCTATTTCACATGTGTGGAAGGGTTTTTAATTCAAAAAAATTATGATATTTTTATCTCTCCTCTCTCCTGGATCAAACCAAATAAAAAAGGGAGCCAAGCTAGTCCAAATCTTGTCCAAATTGAGTCAAACTGAACCTGGAAAATTCTAGAACCCAGTTGGACTTGGTTAGTGGCCTCCCTCACCTATAAATAAACCCTTAGTCTTTTGTAAAAAAATATTGGAGCTATACCATGTCAGTATTATATTAAAATAATCATATTTTCTATTATCCCTTAAATTTTCCTCTCTCTTGGGAGCTTGGAGCTCTCTCTCTCTACAACAACTCTTAGAGTTGCTCTTCTCCTCTTGGTGGACCAATTGATTGGTCGGGGGCTTCACTGCTAATAGAGAATCAAGCCAAACTTGGAGGTAAAATCAAATTTTATGGTTTTTTCCAATTTATCTCAATGACTTTCTTCTTCTCAACCCCTCTCAAGCTTGAGAAGCTTTCTAAATAATTGTTTTAATTTAAATCAAGCTTTCCCTTAAAGTCTTAATACTTAATTAAGAGAAAGTTAATCTTTATGTTTATTTGTAATGCTTTCTTTAAGTAAATCTCTCTCTCTAAAAGAATAGCCATCTTTATGGGTAAATCCTTTGAAAAAGGATACTTCTCAATGATAGTCTTTTAATTCAAAGCTAAACTCTAGGCTTGATAAGCTAGAGATTAAGAAAACGGTAGTTTTATGATTTTGTGTTAACAAAACAATGGTTATTTCTTTTAGATTATTTATAAGTAGTTAAAAACTACTTTGATTGATTCTAAATGAGAAATAGATTATCCTATCAATTTGGGAAAAGAGAAATAATGGAATTAGCATAATCCAGTGGGATAATCATAATTAAGTTTATGATTATGGTTAAAATTATGATTTAAATTCATAATTTGATTTTAAGCATAAAAGAGGAACTACTATTATATTTCCATTAGAAGTTTTTATTCTTTAGAAAAATTTGAGAATTATCGGTAATAGCACCAACGAAGCTATGGTAAATTTTTTTAAAAATAATACATATCATATTTTTATGCATAATGCTAAAAAAGGACTTCCTACCATATTCTAGGATTGGACATCCTATGCAAAAAAGAATGATTTTCATCATATTCATGAGAAATAATTTTTTTTTATAATTATGCATAATTAATTGATTATGAGAAAAGAGTAAATTTTGGTAAATTTATTTTTATGCAAAAAGAGAAATTCCCATGATAATTAAGATCCAAGTAATTAATGGTAAAAGAGGAGTTTTTGGGAAATTTATTTTTATGCAAAAAGAGAAATTCCCATGATATTTGAGATCCAAATAATTAAATGGTAAAAGAGGAATTTTTGGTAAATTTATTTTTATGCAAAAAGAGGAATTCCCATGGTATTTGATATCCAAGTAATTAAATGGTAAAAGAGCAATTTTTGGCATAACTCAAATTATGAGTATTTATCAAAAGTGAAATTTTGAGCATTATTAATTTTATTGGGAAACATGGGTAGAATTAATTTTGTAAATACCATGAATCTTTTACTCAAAAAGAAGAATATTGAATATATTTCACTTGAGAAATTTGAGAATGAATATGAAAATATCCATCGAGAAAAAGTACCTTTAACTACGCCAAGCAATTGGCAGAAACTTAGAAAAGTCCCATTGGTATCGAAAGTAGAAAACAGTTCTAAAAGTGGATGTGATAAGATGTGATGTAGAGCCGAATGAATGTAAATGAATGTGATGGGATGAAAATGAATGTGATGTGATTAGATGAGATGTGAATGTGATAAGAGGAGATGTAAACGTGATGTGATAAGATGTAAATGTGATGTGATAAGATGTGAGTAGATGTGATGAGATGTGATGTGATGTAAATGGATGTGGATGTGAATGGGTGTGATATGATGTAAATGGATGATAATGAGATGTGAAGTGATAGATGTGCATGTGAATGAATGGATGGATGTGGATAGATGTGAATGTGAATGAATGGATAGATGTGGATAGATGTGCATGTGAATGAATGGATGGATGTGGATAGATGTGAATATGAATGAATGGATGGATGTGGATGAATGTGATGAGATGTGATGAGATATGTATAGATGTGGATGTGATGTAATGTGGAAGCTAAGTTCATTAACTTCACCAATTCGACTCAATGCATCAGTAATACTATTCAAGCTACCTTTTCTATATTTAATCTCATGAAATCAAAATCCTGCATCAATTCAGCCCATCTGGCCTTTCTACCTTTCAAGTCCGATTGATCACAAATGAACTGCAAAGACTGATGATCTGTCAAGACCATAAATTGAGACCCGTAGAGATACTGTCTCCATGCCTTTCTACTCTATTTTATCCACTTTTGGAAAAACTATATTCTCATGGGCCGAAAAGCCAAAAGGGAGACTAAGGAAGTTGTCATTGGCCATTGAGGAAATGGATGTTCATGACACTATGGATAATATGGAAGACACAATGGGTCAAGCTTTAAAGGAAGTTGAAGAGAAGTTAAATACGGAAGTTGTCATTGGCCATTGAGGAAATGGATGTTCACGACACTATGGATAATATGGAAGACACAATGGGTCAAGCTTTAAAGGAAGTTGAAGAGAAGTTGAATGCGGGGAGTGCTCTCATAAGCCAAACCCTCAAGCCTCGCAACCCACATCGAATGATGCCCTCCTTCAACTATCGGTGGAAAAGTTAAGAGTCTATCAACTACACTTTGAACTCCAAGTTTGACACCATGATCACAAAGATGGGAGTTATGGAGGAAAGGTTGACCCAACCCATGAGTCAACATCAAGTTGGCAATCATGAAGGGAGGAATGGTGGGCATCAAGTTAACATTGACAAGCAAACCTTCCAAGAAACTAATGTTGAAAGCCACAAGGAAGGAAAGCAAGTTTGGCAAGAGGCTTCCTTGAAGACTACCCAAGAATTTCAACATTAAGGCTTCCTCAACCAGGCTCATGATGGATGCTAGAAGACCACTCATGAAAAATATTTGACCAACTTCATTCTATGCGGATTCATCTCAATTAAATGGAAAAGCACCACAAGTACCATTCAAATCTATGGATACATCTAATGGGGATGCCAAGAGGGTGTTTACCCAGCAAAAGACAAATCAATCTATAATGGAGGAAGAGGAGATGTATTGGGATGAAGAAGGTTCATGCATGACACACAAGATTGGGATCATATGTCCTTCATAGAGAGGCAATGGCATACACATGCTAGGTGGATAAAACTACCTCATCTCATCAAGCAAGAGTACAAGGACTTCTCTCAATTCTTGGACTCTTACTCCAAAATGCAAAAAATTCAAACTTTCACCACATTTTGGGAACTCAAATAAAAAATGTGAACTCAAATCATACTTCAAAGGATGTCAAAGACAAGGTCACAATCTCAAAGTTCAAAGGTGATGGTTCAAACCCATATGATTTGGAGGAATAGATTACTAAATTGGAGACATATGTTCAACTCTATCCAAAAGATGAGCAAGACAAAGTTCAATTTGCATCATTGCATATGGAGGAATATGCTCATCAATGGTGGAGACATATGGTCAAACAAGGGAACATGCTGCATTCATGGGATAAGTAGAAGAGGGAAATGAATTTCTCACTCATTTCAACATTGGTACTTGATAGATACCATGAGGAGTGGTATGAGCTATCTCAAAGAGGGATGTTGGTGAGAGAGTACATCAAGAATTTTATGAAGCTTTCAACGTTTATGGAAGGATTGAATGAGGACATGAAGATGAAAAATTTTGCACATGGTTTGGATTTCAACATCAAGGTGGATGTTTCAACCCAAAGACCAAGCACTATTAAAGAGACCATGAGATTGGTAAAGCTTTATAAACCCAGATATAGGAGATCTAAACCTATGGGTACCATAAAGGACACTTCTAAGCCAACTCATCACTCCTTTCTATTTTGGCAAAATCTCTCTTCCTTCAACCCAATCATCCATTCCAAGATTTCCTATAGTTTATGGAGGTAGTCAGCCCAAGGGTGAAGGCTATTATGATGCAAAGAAAGGGGATAACTTTAACAATAAGCCTTTCCAAACCTTCAAGCTTCCCCAAACCTCTAACAAAACTCAAAGAGTAGATGATCCTAAGATTTAAGAGTTGAGGAGCAAGGGATTATGTTTCAAATACAAAGAAAGGTGGTCACCGGGCACAAATGCAAGTCAAAGAAGGTTGTGACCACTATAATCCTCATGGATGAGGAGGAAGATGCCAAGGACTCTCATGATGGGGAGGAATTTGAGGATTGCAATGAAGAAGCACATGATGAGTCACTTGAGGATCACTCATTCATAAAAGAAGATGGGGAATTTACTTTTGATCTCAGTGGAGGAGACAAAGGGAATGTGTTGGATGAAGTTGCATCCACAAATGCAAAAATTATAGCAAGTGTATGCTCTATTTCTCATGAGCTAATGGTGGGTTGCAAGAGCCCAAACACCTTATGTTTGGTTGGATCCATCATTGGGAGAATTGTGCATATATTAGTGGATTCCAGAAGTACCCATAGCTTCATCAATTCTAAATCCATTAACTCTCTCAAGCTTGCTCCGGTGGAACTACCCATAACCTTTCAAGTGCAAGTAGCCAATGGAGAAAATGAGAAGACTAGTTTGGCATATCCTTCTATTGAGATGGTTTTATCTCCATCACATACTTGGAAGGGTGACTTGGTGGTGTTGGAGATGAGTCCTATTGATGTGATTTTGAGGTGTGATTGGTTATCATCACTTGGGGATTTCCACACGAACCTTCAACGAGGGATTATGAGTTTCATGCATCATGGACAGTAAGTGTTATTAGCTGGAAATCATTCAAAAAACTCTCTTTAATCACCCCAAAAGAAACTTAAGAGGAAACTCTTGGCACTATTTATGTGTTGCATCTTGCTCAAGAAGGGATGGAAAGCAGTGGACATCATGTGGATAAAGATACGGTAGCCCTTCTTAAGGAGTTTGAGGATATTTTTCAAGTTCCAAAGAGTTTACCTCCAAGGAGTTTACCTCCTAAGAGAGAGATTGATCATGCCATTGTTCTTGAACCGAATGCAAAGGCTATCAACAAGCCTCCCTATCAGTTGTCCAATGTGGAAAGAGAGAGGAAGTGGCAAAGCAAATGCAAGATTTGCTTTCTAAGGGTCTTATTCAACTCTCACAATCTCAATTTGCTTCTCCCATTCTAACGGTGAAGAAGAAGCACGAGTCCTTTAACATATGCATTGATTATCATGATTTGAACAAAGTCGCCCATCAAGAATCGGTACCCCATTCTATCGGTGAAGAAGAAGGATGAGTCCTTTCACATGTGCATTGATTATCATGATTTGAACAAAGTCACCATCAAGAATAGATACCCCATTTCATGCATTGATGATCTCTTGGATGAGCTCAAGGGAGCGAGATTTTTCACCAAGATTGATTTAAGATCGGGATACTATCAAATAAGGATGAAGGAGGGTGATGAAGAGAAGACCGCATTTAGAATCAAAAGAGGGTTTTCTCACTTTATGGTTATGCCCTTTGGTCTTACAAATGCACTGGACACGTTCCAAGCATTGAGAATAGGGTATTGGCTTCTTTCTTGTTTAAGTTTGTGCTAGTGTTCTTCGATGATATACCAATATACAGTAATAGCAAAGAAGAGCACCTATCTCATGTGAGTGATGAGGGAGCACAAGCTATTTGCAAAAGAGAACAAATGCTCATTCATGGTCAATGAAGTTGAATATCTTGGACGTTTGGTGGGAGACAATGGCATAAGAGCTGATCCAAAGAAGGTGGCACGTGTAAAATATTGGCCAACACCAAGTAATTCAACTCAATTGAGAGGATTTTTGGGGTTATCTTCTTTCTATAGAAGATTTATGGAGCATTATACATCTATAGTGGTGCCACTCACCGATCTTCTCAAGAGGGAAGCTTTCTTTTAGGATGTTATTGCCGACAAAAGCTTCAATAAGCTCAAAGCCTTGCTTACTTCAGCCCCCATTCTTGTTTGTCTTGATTTTTCCAAAACTTTCTATGTGAGAGCAGACGCAAGTCGAAGAGGGCTTGGGGCTGTTTTGTATCAAGAGCATGGAGTCATTGCTTTTGAGAGCAGAAAGCTTATCGAAAAAGGAGATGGCATTGCATGTTTATGAGCCATAGATGCTTACTATCCTTCATGATATCAAGAAGTGGCGTCACTACTTGTATGGTTCCGACTTCAAGGTGAGAAGTGATCATAGGGTGTGCTGAAATTTTTCTTATCCCAACCAACTCTCTCTCCCAAGAAAAAGAGGTGGCTGGCCACTCTTCAAAGTTATGATTTTGAGATATCATACACTCCGGGCAAGGACAATGTAGTAGCGGATGCATTGTCAAGAATGTGGGCTTGCACTATGGCATCAATTATAGAGGTTTATAGTGATTGGATTAAGGGAATGAGTTATTGCCCACATTTACAAGAAATTACAGTAAGGTAATTATGAAGATATTTCTCATTACAAGCTTCACAACAACCTCTTATGGTATAAGGATCGAGTGTATCTTGTTTCTACCTCATCCTACATACCAAAGGTGCTTCATGAGATGCATTCTTCTCCACTTACAGGTCATCTTGGTGTATTGAACACATTTGACAAACTGAGCAAAAGCTTCTTTTAGAAAGGCATGTGGAGGGATGTTAAGAAGTTTGTGAGATGGAGTGTCCTTCATGTCAAAGAAAAAAGGATAGCCATCAACTACCCAGTGGTTTACTTCATCCTTTACCCATTCCAAATGGGAAGTGGACTCACATATCAATGGATCTCATTACAGGTCTTCCCAAGACTAAGCATGGGTGGGATCAAATACTTGTGGTGGTTGATTGGCTTACCAAATAAACTCATTTTATTGCTTCCAAGGTTGCATATGGAGCATCTCGAATTGCTAAACAACTCATGGAGCATGTATTCAAGTTGCATGGGTTGCCACTCAACATAGTGTGCAATAGAGACACCAAGTTCATGGGAACTTTTTGGAGATCTTTATATGAGAACATGGGCACATAAATCACTCCATCTATAGCCTATCATCCTCAAACGGATGGGCAAACAGAGTGTACTACCAAGTGGCTTAAGGTGTACTTGAGACACTATTGTCATGATATACAAGCTTCATGGGATGAATGGTTGCATCTTGCTGAATTTTGTCATAATTCAAGCAAGTATTTGAGCATTGGGATGTCTCCTTTTGAGGATGTATATGGTTATCAAGTGCATATGCCATCCATAGCTTTTCAAGAGGACAAGGTGGTTAATCCTTTAGCCAAAGAGGAATTGGAAAGGATGAGACAACTTCTTCAACTTTTCAAGGACAACATGAACAAGGCTTAAGATGTCATGAAGATTAATGCGGATGAGCATAGATGCAATGTGAAGTTTCAAGAGGGTGACTATGTGTTGTTGAAGCTTCCAAAGAGCCGTCATAACATTCTCAAAGGCTCCACCAACCCAAAGTTTACTCATAGATATTGTGGAGATATATTTGGTACTTAGGAAGGTTGGTGACTTGGCCTACAAGCTTGATTTCCCCACTTCTACAAGAATCCATAACATATTTCATGTATCCAATCTTAAGAAATTTATGGGGCCTATGCCTCAAGTGACGGAGGAGCTTCCACACATGGATGAAGAAGGGAAAATCATATACGAGCCCGAGAGGATTGTTGGGAAGAGAATAAGAGAATTGAGGAATAGAAGCATTAGAGAATTCCTGATCAAATGGAAGCATTTACCCTTGGATGAGGGTACATGACCACTTTCTTACGTGCAACAACAAGGTTTGTTTATGGAGGGTGTTTCTTGACCATGTGGTATGCTTTTCTTTGGATTTACAAGGGTTTCATGAGGAAGTATGCATGCTATAAATTTTTGGACAGATTTTACATAAGTTCATTCGAAGGCTTCTTCTCATTGTTGTTGGACTTCAATGGTCATCATGAGGACTGTAGACATTGAGGAGAATGTTGGCTACTTGATCGATGCATTTGCAGCCTATTATGAGCTCATTACCATCCTCTCCATTGATGTATATTGGAGGATGTATCCAAGTGTACACAGAGCAGATTTTGAGGAAAAAATCTCTGGAGAAGGGATGGTTTGTAATAAAGTAGGAACTTTAGTTAGGGCATGGGCATGGGCTCAGCTATAAAAGGGGGTCATGGATCTTCATTTGTAACTTTTGATACTTTTGATCATATTACTTTTGGAATGTACATTGGAGCCTAGAGATACCATACATTGGCTTATGGAAGGCTATTTCCATCCTTTGGTGAAAGGCTAAATCGCATAGGCATTATGTGTGATTCTTGTTAATTTCATGCTAATACACATGATGATTTGTCCCAAATCTTAGCTTATGGTTTCTCCATTCCTAGAATACTCGAGTCCATTATGGGTCTCAAAAGGATCCCATGGGCTACCGGTTTATTTTGGAGTCTATTCACCCATTAGGCTCCCTAATCATTCTTAGCGGTGATGTTAGCATCCAAAATCTATTATCCTACTTGCTCTCACGTGTGACTTGAGTCAAGATTTTTCTAGTGTAACTAGTAGCTCCCATTTCCAGTGTGATTAAAATCCCTACTACTAGCATATATTCTCTACCTAGTGTGCTTAGATAAGAGGCCAGTGTGACTATGGACTTGAGTAATCCTATGCACAAACTGGCCAAGTCAATATATGTTGTTCATGTTTTTTTTGCCCTATATGACTTATTTTAGGGTTTTGTTCATGGAATAGCTGCTATTTACATGTACTTATAGGATGCCCCTTCATGATGGTCCCTTCGCAAACAATGTTGTACAACCAACCTATACAAACTAACCTATAGGTGACTTTCCTGTACTACTAGGCTCTTGGAAAAGTGTTCTTACTGCTAAGAGTTATTGTTGAGGAGTTATCTTTGCCTGGTTTGAGAATGGGGCTAGCTTGAGAGATTCAGATATGAATGCTTGTGTGAGATTGGGCTAAATCTTGACAGATCCACATGGGCTTGGGTGTGGAGCTACGGATTTCTCCCCTTACTTAGTGGCTTGGGCGATGGATACCTCCCCTTGCTTAGCGGCTTGGGCAATGGATACCACCCTTGGTAAGTGGCATTTGTTCATTTTTGCTTTCATTTTTTCATGCTTGGTGAGTGGTTTGGGCTACAATATTTATTCATTTCTGTTTTCATTTCATGCTTGAAAGGGACCCTCATATTTATAATTCAATCACTCTATTGGAACATATAGTTCATTAGGGAGGGTCGACTGGCTTGAGTGTGTGTGTCTATTCTTTACTTACGGTGTTGTTGAGCGGGTTAAGTGCTTATTTGGAGTTGTCTCATTTCATGCTTAAAAAGCACCCTTATAGGTGTAATTCAATCACTCCATTGGAACACACAATTCCTTAGGAGGGTTCGACCGACCTTAGTGTGTGTGTGTCTATTCTCTACTTCTGGTGTTATTGACTAGGTTAAGTGCTTGTTTGGGGTTATTCTCATTAATGATTATTTAGTCATAAGATTAGGGATCTTAATCCACCACATTACACATGATGCAATTGTAATAATGAATTTCACATGCAAAATTTGATGTGTTGTCTGAGGTCGTGTCATTTGAAAGAGCAACAATTTCCTTCATTAAATGTGATGGCAACAATCTCGTTCATTAAAAGCATTGAATGAGTAGCAATCTCCTACATTAAAAGTATTAAATGAGCAACAATATCCTACATCAAAACTATTAAAAAAGCAACAATCTTCTTCATTAAAAGTATTGATGCGCAAACCACTCCATATTTTTACCAAACGACCTCTAATATTTTGGAGGTAAGAGAAGATGACACTACACACCTCATTCATTGGCATAAAAGATTGAAACACTAACACCTAAGCACGTATGTATAGGCATAAAAGATTGAAACACTAACACCTAAGCACGTATGTATAGGCATAAAAGATTGAAATACTAACACCTAAGCATGTA
The DNA here is from genome assembly GCF_041138505.1 of Cibotium barometz. Classification (NCBI taxonomy): domain Eukaryota; kingdom Viridiplantae; phylum Streptophyta; class Polypodiopsida; order Cyatheales; family Cibotiaceae; genus Cibotium; species Cibotium barometz. The sequence goes on from NC_141062.1 coordinate 53,616,054, forward strand.
TATATAGACATAAAAGATTGAAATACTAACACCTAAGCAGGTATATATACTGTGATTGATGACATTACACACCTCATTCATTGGCATAAAATATTGAAATACTAACACCTCACCATGTATATATAGGTTCTTGCTCGGGATGTTCACCATGTATGGTGAGTGATTGCTTTGTAGGTATCTTGGAAATATGTAAGGGTATCACATGAAATCACTAGAAGAAGTTTTTAAATTTAATTCATAGGGACAAAGTAATGGAAAATATACTTTAAGGGGTTTTTGAATGGTTATTTAATGTTAAATAGAAGAAGAAGTGGTCATTTTAAATACTTAATTTTCTTAAGTAAGGGATTTTCAAAATACCCATGAATGCACATGATATATAGGTTTTTATAAAATGAACCCCCTAAGGTAGGGATAGAGAATATGACAAAATCATGCACGGAATTGATGTCACCATTGTGTGCATGTGATATATAGGATTTGTATAGAATGAACTTGGTTAGATTGGGAATTTAAAAAGCCTCAGGACACTGTCGAGTGTACAACAACTCAAGTGTACCATATGATGGTGGAAGATAAGCGCTGGATCAGTGAGAAGGCTAATAGGGTATGGAACATTAGGAAAAGCAGGGCCTAGTGGAAGGAAGTAATCTTTCAGGGCTGGTGGTTTAAGATTCTATATCAAGGGAAGGTGTTCCTATGGTGCATGCTAGTTGGAGGCCTACCATTGGGGGACGAGTTTGCGAAAGTGGCAAATTGCTTTTGGTAATTGTGTGTTTTGTTCTGGTATCAAAATTATTCTCATGGTATCTGTTAGTTAAGAGAGTGGAGTTGGGCCCTGCTCGAAAAAACCCGAATTTAGTATAATATCACCTTCAAATTTTTAAAAATACTTGCAAATTTATAGCTTGAAGGTGCCATTACTTGCAAAATTTGAGGGAATATAGTACAAATACCTAAAAAAAAAAACTCTTCATTGATAATTTCTTAATTTTATTTTCCAATTTTTGAGAAAATAGTCTTTTTTCCAGCACTGGTTGTTGGGCAGGTAAGAAGAATGTGCAAACCCTCTGTGTTCCAAAATCCTCCGACAGCAGAGAAAGGCGCCGTCTCTGACGATACCTTGATACTGTCCCCCCTTTTTTTCTTTTTCCTTTGCATTCCCCATCTTTCTTCTGCAACTACTACCTCTTCTTGCCTCACCCTAACCCGCGCTGAGTTTCCGCGCCCTCGCTTTGACAGACCTAACTCCCTTCGGTTTCAAGGTTTTGCCAACCGATGGTTTACTTTCTGCGGCATTTAGGGTTTCGCTTGCCCCGTTTTGCAAAACCTCGGCCATCGCCATAGCCTGCTGCAGATGGATTATTACAACTTTTCAAAGGAACCCACACAGGTTTGGCTCGACTTTGCAGCCCCAGAGAACAGTATGCATATGGCAGGGCCTTCCACGGCTGAATCGCAGCGTGCTCTTAGAGTGACCTGCACTTGTTTCCATTAAGAGCGCTTCCTCCTTTATTTATGCCAAGATTTGTCAGTCGAGCAGAGGGGAGTCATGGTGGAAAAACGCGTCTATCAAGTCTGGAAGGGGAGCAATGTAAGCCTTCAAATTTCTCTCTGTTTTTTTTTTCTTCCCCTTGATAAATTTTTTAATTGCTGAATGTGCACACATTTTGTTCTGTAGTAGATACAGTGCAGCAGTTGTCTTCACATGCTTTCAACATGACTGGTTGCTCATTGGCATTTGCTTCTTGGATAATGAGCTATGGTTAGTATAGACAGGGTTTTCAGGCTTAAACACAATACTGGGGTTGCATATATGCCACCTAGGAAAAGCATAGAAAATAGTAAAATAAGTATGAACATCTCCCTTCTCTTCATCGTTGAAGGTTGGAGCTCATCATCACTATCTTCGTCAACAAGGTTGTGGAAGGGTGTGTGAAGTTCTTCATCTTCATCAAGACTTAAAGCTCTTCATCGCCTTCATCATCAAGAACGTGTAGAAGTGAAGATCATCATCCTCATCAATATCTTCAATATCTAGGTGCTGCAGCCTGTATGCCACCACATGATGGAAAGCGCTGTACTTTTGCTGTACTAGATCGACGCCGTCAGCTGCTGTTTAGCGCTGCCTACAGCCGCTTGTGTGGATTGCACCATCTGTTGCCGCCTGCACCCAGTCGCCTGTGCACCTGCGCCGCCATCGCCTTCTGACAGCTGTCTACGCCTGTACTGCCTGCAGCCAGCATCGCTTGCTGCTGTGCAACCTGCACCTAGCTGGGTGCCGCTGACAGAAGCTGCTGCTGTCTGAAACGCTACCCGCCACCTGGTCGCCTTCTCCTAGTGGGTCTTAAAGGCTAATCGCTTGCAAGAAAAGCACACGTGTGCTAATCGTTGATATCTGAGGCTCCCGGGCTGAAAAGCATCCTTCTTACATGCTGTTCTTGACTATAGCACTGACCCACATGGCTAGACAGAGCTGTAACAGCCGCCTATGGCAGCGTGTACGCCTACATAGGTTGGTTGCATGTTTGTACAAGTTTTCAGACATCATTGTTGACTCTATGGGCTGCCCAGGTGCTGAAAACATGGAACACATGGCTGGACAGCAGGTATATAAGAAAAGCAACGAGGTTTATCGCATGCTTTTATGGTGCTTTCCATCCCATAACTTATATAGGGGTTGCTCACTATTGGACAAGTGGATACAGAGATGTTTTGGACAGTTTGGTCGTGGAAAGCAGGTTGCTTTTGAGGACCAAGGGTGTTTTCCATATCCACATGTTACTTTGGAGAGTTCTATCGCGAAAAACAGATTGCTTTTATGGATCAAGACTAATTTGGAGAGATCTATCATGGAAAGAAGGTTGATGCAACTTGGATTTGAATTTGGACTTGGATTTAGATTTGGATTTGGATTTGGATTTAGATATTGGATCTAGTACTAGCTCGGTGAGAGATTCTTGTGGGTCATCCCTGTTGTGTGGTCGGCATCATACATCTCGTGCCTCGACATCGACTCCTTGGGTTTCAACAGTGACATATTTGTTTGATTTTGTATTCATTGGTTGTATTGATCTTGGCCAACGTGCTTGTGAATTATTCTTGAAAGGGGGCGGGGCCTGTTTCCCGCTCGGTGTGGTCTACTGTGCAAAGTTCATTAACTCCTCCTCTCTCTATATCTCTAACTCTTGGATACGTGGTTGAGTCTGTTCATAGTAGCATCGAAATGCGTTTCAATTGATTTGAAACACACTGAAACGTTTCATAAAAGTTTCATTCATTGAAACACGTTTTTTCCAAAAAAATGTCTTATCACTTGCGCCAACTTTTCGTTCGTGACACATGTTTCGAGTAGGAGGTTTGCGTATCTTTCCCGATTTCGAACTCCCGCTGTTGTCGCTTGTGTATGGTTGGCTTGGTCGCAACTCATGACTATTGTCTACCCTCACAAGTCAACGACTATCGGCGAACTGCTGAAACTCTCACGACTGACCGACTGCCGTCCACTCTCATTTTGTTAAGTGAAGTACCAGACTCTTGGCTGTCCAATATCATGTATAGAATGTGGATTCTAGAGAGATGAATATGGTTGTTGTTTTCTAGCATTATATCACTGTTTACATTGAATAATAATGAATCCAATGTATTTTCTCATGAGTCATGTTTTTCAAGTATTCTGCTTGCTGAAATAGGCTAAGGTCTAAACACTTATTTCTTGTATTATTGTACATTCCATATATAAATATCATGTATAGAATGTGGATTCTAGAGAGATGAATATAGTTGTTGTTCTCTAGCATTATATCACTGTTTACATTGAATCTCATGAGTCATGTTTTTCAAGTATTTTGCTTGCTGAAATAAACTAAGGTCTAAACACTTATTTCTTGTATTATTGTACATTCTATATATAAATATAAATATAAATATATATATATTTGTATCTTTGTATCTTTGTTTGATTTTTTTTTTGGTCGTTTAAAAAACATATAAAACTTCTGAAACTTTTCTTAAACCTATTTCAAATCAGACGTTTCGGAAACTCCTGGTAATTATGAGTTTGTTATGGCACGTTCCATTGGACTTACAAGAACAATCTTGTGAATTAGTAGATGAAGAAGAACATCTTATGATTGACTCTATCAATGACCATGAGACTCACTACATGTATAGACAATACTTATAAATATCTTGTGACTTTCAAGAATCATCTTATTCACAATTGAGGTTAGTTGCAATTGAGTCATAATCTCTATAGAGACGCTTATTATTTTATTTTGGAATATTTTGTTTTAGATGCGTCTTTTATTTATATCATCTATCAAGATTAATGTGTTTAATCAACTGTGTGTGTTACGTACTTCTTCGTATTGAGGAAAGGAGACTTAAGTCTGTAGAGACTAACCTTGTAGTAAAATTAGCTCTTAGATTTTATAGACCTTTCAAAATAATTGTAAAGATAAATGATAATGCATAAGAGTTGGAGCTATCCTCTAATTGGCATATTCATAATTCTTTTCATATTAGTATTTTGAGACCTTTTAGAAGATCTCTACCTTCTCATCTTACATTAGAAACCTCCTAAATTGGTAGATGAAGAACATCTTGTGGTTGACTCTATCATTGACAATGAGACTCACTATATACACATACAACACTTATGTTAAATATCTTGAATCATCTTATTGAAGATATTAAATGGATGTCAGAAAAGTTTTTTTGTTCTTATCAATATCTCATCCACTCTTATCATCTATACAATTAAGGTTAATTGCAATCGAGTCGTTACCTCTATGGATATGTCCATTATTTTATTTTGAGAGATTTTATTTTAGATGCAGGTTTTATTTATATTATCTATTAGGATTAATGTATTTAATCAGCTGTGTATGTTGATATAATATAGTCAAGAATAATGTGTTTAATCATATGTGTGTATTAATTAATATTATTTTGGATGTAGGCGATGATTAAGTGGCGGATTATGTGTTAATTGAAGGTGGAATATATGTTAGAGTATTATGAGATATTTTGGAAGACATATGAATACCTTTTGTGGTTTTATATTTTGGCAATAATATTTTTGTAAGGATAAGGACTCAAACCTTTTGTATATACCAGTTAGTATTTTATACTTTTTGGTAAGCCTAAGACTTTATATTTGTAGTTTGTTATATTTTATAGAGCTTTTACGCTCAAAAACTCAAAAGCACTTGTGCTTTGTTTTTAGAGTTATCTTTTTAAAAAGTAATCTTTCTAAGACATATAAATATAGGTGAGTGGTACAAGGGTTATACTTTTCAAAAAAGATTCAAGTCAATCTTATGTCGACAATGATCTCTTTCTTATTCTTTAGCTCTCTTGTTTATTTAATTTTGTTTATTAAGGTTTATGCTTTTAATTTGTGCAAGTCTATTTTATGTTTTAATTTTTGTGCTTGAGAATTAGAATTTCTTCTCTAAGTGTCATAAAAGTCCTGACAAGAAATCAACCTTTTACTTTACCTTTAATTTTTGACAGTGTTTCAATTCGTTAGCCTTCCTCTACAAGTATTCTTTCTTTGTTTTAAGCTTTAGTATTTGCGAAAAATGAAATCGTTTATCTTCTATGCTTCTAAATAATTACGTAAAATTTGCTTCTGGATTTTTATTTAAACATCTTTCTTTTTGAGTGGTTCCTAAAAACTTTTATATCATTGTCAGGACCTTGATGATACTTAGAGAAGAAATTTTAATTCTTTAGCATAAAAATCAGAGTATAACATAGACTTGCACAAATTAAAAGCATAAACTTTAATAAACAAAATTAAATAAACAAGAGGAGCTAGAGAATAAGAAAGAGATCACCGTTCACACAAGGTTGGGTTGAATCTCTCGTAAATGAGTGTGGTCCTTATACGACTGACGTATATGTATATATATTTGAAAGCTTGCTTTTAAAAAAGATAACTCGAAAATCAAAAGCACAAGTATTTTTGAGTTTATGAGTGTAAAAGCTTTATAAACTATAGAAAGTACAAATATAAAGTCTTCGGTCTACCAAAAGTATTAAATACTAATTGGTATGTATAAAAGATTTGAGGCCTTAGCTTTATAAAAATATTAATGTCAAAATATGAAACCATAAAAGATGTTCACATGTCTTCGAAAATATGTCATAGTGGTTCAATACATGTTCCACCCACGAGATTAGCACATGATTTGTTACGTAATTATCGCTTATATCCAAAATAATATTAGTTAGTGCTCACAATTGATTAAACATATTAATCTTGGATTTATTATACCAACGCTCACAGCTGATTAAACACATTAATCATAGTAGATGATATAAATAAAAGACGCATCTAAAATAAAAAATCTCGAAATAAAATAATGGGCGTCTCCATAGAGGTTATGACTAACATTTTATATTATTGGGCAATAGCACAAATACCTTAACCATTGGATAATACCTCTTATTATCCACTACCTTTTTCAAAATCTTCTTCTAAAATCACAAAATCTCTTCAACGTCTAATGTTAAAGTTAGATTTAATACTCCGAGATCGTTTCTTGTTAGAGATTAGTTCTTTCAGTCCTATCCTCTTAGTCCATTCTTCATTTAACTGAGCTTGAAGAGTTAGAGGTTGCATGTTAATAGAAGGTAGTTGCGGGTTTGACGTGATGAGGAATTAAGAAAGAAAAAAAAATTAAAATTTTTTTTTAGTAATTAAGAAAGCAAGTAATTAAAATGTGACAAGTAGTACTTATGGTCCTTGTTGTGAATTTGTTGAAGTTGTATGTTGTCTCAATTTGTGCAGAGTAAGAATCACAACTTTAAGTATAAAAAAAAAGTTCGTAAGTGTTATTTGGAGCTTCAAGAAAAGAATGTCAAAGAAGCCCGAAGTGATAAACTATCCAAAAATCAACCTTGGATAAAGTCTTTGAAATGCTCCTCTTTGTTATTAACCCCTGAGAGATTCTTTCGTATGACACTCTTCGAAAATCTTTTTGGCTTATGGCGTTTTAGCTTTTAAGCCTCTAAAAATTTGTGTGAAACTTTAAGCTTTTGTAGCTTTTAAGTATAAAGTTTGAAGCTTTTATAGGACTTTTGATACAAGAATATATATATATATATATATATATATATATATATATATATATATATCGGAAAGTAAAGCTTTTGTAAACTTTATAATGTAAAGCTTTTTGTATAAGCTTTTAATAGTTAAGCTTTAATATATATATATATATATATATATATATATATATATATATATATATATATATATATATATATATCGAAAAGTAAAGCTTTTGTAAACTTTATAATGTAAAGCTTTTTGTATAAGCTTTTAATAGTTAAGCTTTAATAGCTTAAAAATATTAAAGCTTTTAAGCTTTTGAAGCAATGTTTTCATGACCATGCATCACAAAACCAATGGGTTGATTTACATAAACTTTTTCTTGCAAATCCCCATTGAGAAAAGCCGATTTTATGTCCAACTGATGCACTTTCCATCCATGATGGGCAACCAATGCAACAACCTATCTAACTGTGGCCGTACGAGTAGTAGGTGCGAAAGTCTTATCATAATCAATGCTCTTTTTTTGGGCATATCCTTCTGCCACTATCAATGGTACCATTAGACTTTCTTTTTAATTTGTATACCCACTTTGTGCCAATGGGCTTCTTGCGAGCATGCAAGTCTACCAAATCCCATGTGTTGTTTTTATGGATAGAATCCATCTCATTTTGCATGGCTTTTACCTAATGCTCATCCTCATGAGCCGCTTCAAATGAATCTGGCTCATCTGCATCACAAAGTGTACTCATGTAAGCAACATCTGCATGTTCTCTTGCATTATGTGAACTAGCCCGTGTCTTGCTACCAAGTGGAGCTTAAAGCTTGCTCTCCTGTAATGTATGGAGCTGCCAACGAGGCACAACTCTAGCCTCTTCCGTTGGTGCCCGCTCTTGCTCCACTGCTTTCTCTATATTTTGAGGTGTAATGAGTCCTTTTATGGGCTGATTTTGAGCACCCAAATGTTGTGCATTAGGCAAAGTTGATGGTTGATCTGTTGTGCCATCAATTCCCAATGGGAGGTGGCTGTCCAAAGATTCAGCTAATGGTTGGTCTGAATTTTCAGCAAACACATCGTCTTTGTTGTCCAAAATTCTTTGTGTGGAAGGATTGAAGAGACGGTAGCCTTTGCTACCACTGTTGTAACCCAGTGTTGCTTTGTCATCAAGCTTACCTCGCAATTGCTGAGGTACATGTGCATAAGCTATACATCCAAAAACTCTAAAGTGATCAACTTTAGGTTTCCTTTCATGCCAGGCCTCATATCGCATTATGGTTTTCAATGCTTTGGTAGGACATCTATTGAACACATGTGTAGCACACATGATTGCCTTCATCCAGAATCTGTGAGGTAAGCCTTTTCCTTTAACCATGCATCTAGCCATTATCAATGACCTATTCTTCCTCTTAGCAACACCATTTTTTTGAGGAGAATATGGCATCGTGCATTGATGCTTTATACTCGTTTTTGCCATAAAAGCTTTGAAAGCAATGGATATGTATTCTCCCTCTCAATCGGTACAGAGGGTCTACACTTTGCAAGCTGTTTGATTTTCAACCTGTGCCACAAAATGCTGAAAACATGCAAATACATCAGATTTTTCTTTCAAGGGATACACCCAAGCAAACTTGGAGTAGTTATCGATAAAGGTTACAAAGTATAGATGCTTTCCAATAGATGGTGTCCGTATGGGACTACACACATCACTTTGCAGAATTTCTAGACAGCCCTTGTTGATCCATCTTGGCAGGTGTAAGAGTGGTAACTACATGAGCATCATGCTCTCTCCTGTTAAACCTGTCAAGCACAATGTGCCGGAAGTGACTAGTGTGTAGCCACCTTCACGGTCTTTTATTGTGCACTTGTCGTCCTTAAAGTTTACTGTATATCCTCTTTTAGCAAAAGAGGAGACGAACAATAAGTTCTTGTTAATCCCAGGCACATACAATACGTCTGGAAGACATAAGTTTGCACCATTTGTTGTTGTGTTGATCACCTCACCAACACCTTGAATTGGATAAGAAGAATTGTTTGCATATGTTACCTGTTTGCCTTCAAGGGCAGCCATAAGCTTCTTAAACAAATTCCTCTGTGAGGTAATGTGTTTAGCAGCACTCCTGTCAAAGTACCATGTGTCGTGTCTTTCATTGGCACTGAGAGACATATGCTCTAATGATGCATCATAACTGCAAGTAAGAAAGGTCCACTCATCTTGCACAAGATTTATTGATGCATCATCTTTCGCTGCAGGTGATGGAGAAGAATCTATAGCCATGCCGTTTTTCTTTTTCTTCTCCTTTGCAAGCTGCTTTCTATACTCATTCAAATAGTGACCCAGCTTTTTGCAATAGTGACATTTGTCCTTTTTCTTGGGCTTGCCTGCATCATTGTGAAGGTTGTCCCAAATCAGCGTTTGGTTGAAAATTGCTTTTGGCTTTTTCCTTGCCCTTGCCTTGGACAACAAAAGTTCCATCACTGACACGCATGACTAAAGATATGTGCTTCCAATTCTACTCCTCTTGTAGTAACAAGCCAACCAATTCTTCAAACAAGATTGGTTCCGGGTTTCCCCACATAGATAGAGTGAGCGATGTGTGGAAGTTCAAATAAGTTTTTGGCAATGATGATAGTGGCTTGGTAACTAGCTCCTTTTTAGAAATGACCTCATCAATATTGAGCAACTGCTCTCGAAGATCCTGGATCTTCGTAAGATGATCAACCATACTGTCACCTTCATTAATGTCGAAGTTCTCAAGTTCCTTCTTTAGATATGCAACCTTGGCCTCATTCTTTGCTTGATATATGGTTTCAAGTACATCCCAAGCTCGCCGTGAGGTCTTGCAAGACTTGATATGCGGTATGATTGATCGATTCATTGACAAAGCAATCAAAGCCATTGCTTGGGCATCATGAGTATCCCGTCTCTTCTGCTCTTGTGAGGGAGGAGTAGGTACTGCAACTTGTTGAGCACCACGGCCAGTTGTGTTAGGTGCTTTGTCAGCAGGGCGTACATCTTCACCTGATACATAACCCCATAAGCCTTTGACCACAAGAAGGTTTTGGACGATGAAATTCGAGAGAGAGTAGTTACTGCCATCCAATTTGTTCTCGAGACAAAACCCCGAATATATTGGTTGTATTCCCCGGTGTGCTGAAGTTAAAGAGTACCTGCAAACAAAATCCTGACACACCGGAGTGCAATGCCAAGCAACCACAAGGTCGTGTGCAAATGTTTTGCCCCAAATACAAGGCTGCAAATAAAGTTTGTAGTGTCTTGACGACACATGCAATGCAAATTTGTGCTGAATCACTGCATAAATTTGCAAACAAGGCTTGCAATGCGAAAAGCCCTAAAATTTTGTGCTTTAATGGGCTGTTTTATGTGTCAATTGCACATAAATCACAAAAGCACCAAAAATCTGTGTACCAGTGAGCTTTAATTGTGCGATTAAGTACTGATTTTAGAAAAGCCCCAAATTTTTGTGTCCAATAATTGCAATTGTGCAATTAAGCACCAATTTTTGAAAAATCCCCAATTTTTTTAAAACCTTGCACCAAAACTTGCCCTGTACTATTGACTGCTTTTGTGGGTTTGCAATGAAGCATGCAAATCACAAAAAATGCCAAGAACAATACCAAGAACCAAGTACTTGTAAGCCTTGCAACATTGTAGAGTTGTGGTCGCCTTGCAGGTGATGGAATGGAGCAGGCTGACGGCAGTAGGTTGGCGACAGTCGAGGACGGCAATGAGGCACAAGGCAACAACAGCAATCGTGCAGCAAAGAGGATTGGCAATGGCGAGTAGGCGGCGGCGGAGACCTTGGCGACTGCTGTCGGATGAGTGGAAGGCGGTGAAGAAGAACATGCAATTGAGGTCGAGGGGACGGCGAACATGCGGTGTTGGATAGCGACAGAGGCGAGAAATATGTGAAAATTCGTCGAATGCCATGTAAGCCCCAAAGTGGGCTGAGCTCCGTGGCTCCGTCAAGTTGTGTCCACTGTGGTGCTAGCGCCGCCTTTCGGCGGGGACCCCAACACTAGTGTCGTCGAGTGGGGCGGCTGAATGGGGAGGTCGTCTTTGCGGTTGGAGGCAGGACCGGCGGTAGAGCAAGGCGACGGAACGGTTGGAACATTGTAGCAGGACGGACGGGCAGGCATGTGGGATTTGTCGGATAGAACAACAAACCGTGAGTCGCCGGACGAAACTGCAGGCGCAATTGAAGGTGGCGATGGCCTACACGACAGGGAGAACCGAGCTCTGATACCGCTGTTGGTTGCAACTAAACTAGGGTTTTGGCACAACAACCCCCCCACACACATAGAGGAAGGCGCACACAAGATGATAAGATGCAAAGAGATAATTGCATTGGAATGAGTGGAGTTGGAGAGTCAACTCCATAATATCAAAATACAGTAAAAGTGGTGGTGTCCTTTCACACCAGATATCCAAGGGGAAAAACCCAAAGGGAGAAAAGTGCCCTTGGTTAGTCCATGTTCACATGTGGCACTACTTGTAGCATATATGCCAATAATCCCTAGAAAAGAAGTCCAAGAATCGATAGACCTTTATTCCATAACTCTTACCACATGCTTCGTGCTGACCACACACCTTGGAGTAGAGGTGAACTTTATCCATAAAAGCGTCATATCCATGAGATATCCAAATATTTCTTCTCTATAAACTCGAACAGATTCGTCCATAGAAATTGCTTGATTCTAGGCTTCTCAGCCATGAAAAGAATTTTATTGAAACACATACAATACTTCTCCTTGCATTTACGTAGAAGGGTTAGGTGTTCAAAACACTTAAACCATGAAGAATCAAAAAGTAAAAGCTTTGTAACCTCAAAGAATACTTAGCTCTTCTTCTTTGCCAAAAACATCATGAAGCCATGAGACAAATAGAACTCCATTATAGCTTGCTTTGAGCTTGAGAAGTAGCTTCCATAATACAAAGATAGAAGATAGACGGCTCCTCACAGTCTCCAAGAAACCATAATGTTCACTTCCCATTATGCTTGGTACTGCACCTTAATAAGATCATTCTTACATAAGAATTGTGTTATGACCCTGTGTTTTTCTGTGGACAACAAGCAGGTGGAACGGGCACGGGATGGACAGTGTGAATGGCATCCATTTGGATATGAAAAAGAAACCCATATGTGGCCAGCCCAAGTGTGAAAGGGACAAAAAGGGGATTTTAAAGTTTATAAGGTTTTAAAACCTTTGATGATAAAATAATATTATTATATTTGAAGGCATGTGTTTTTGCTATCTGCTTTTGGCTTTTTGGAGTAAGCGAATCACATCCAAGTTTATAAAGCGAAGGCTGGCAGAATTCGAGGTGGGTCGTCATTGTGGTGGCGTGTAGCGTGTGGCACTTCTTCTCCATGGATGGCATGGTCGTTGGCACACGGCAACCAAGGCACAACAAGTGGCAAGGCAAGGCTTTGGTTGGGGGTGCACGACATTAGCCAGTCGTATGGACTGAGGGTAGGCGGTGCAGGGGATGGGTGCACGGCTGCAGCTAGTCGCCACAAAAGCAAGCCAGTGCAGGCATATCTCAGCCTTGGCCAGTCGCCAAAAAGCATAGGCGACTTCAGAGCAGCAGCGCAGGCGAGATGGGCTGCAGGAAGCACCGGGCTGAATACACTTCCTTCCATCTCTCCCTTGGAAGGGGACTGGCGGGCTACAGGAAAGCGCAAGGCTGGACAGCGCTCGCTTCCTTTCTCTCTCTCTCTTGCAATCCGGTAGGCAGGACTGTGTGGCTACGCAGGACAGCAGGGGTAGGCCGGCGACTGTAGGATAGGAAGCGCACATGTGGGCTGCTGTTGTGCGCACCTCCATGTTGCTCTCGGATGCAGGTTCTCTCTCTCATGTGGGTGCACGCTCGCATGTATGTATGTATATCAGTGGGCGCTCGTATGTGCGCATGGGTTGTTGGAGGAGGCACTGTTGATCTCGACTATTGTTGTGGCAGCTTTGTGTGGGTTGCACGGCCGCATAGGATTGCTGTTTATGCTCCTGCTGATGTAGTACGACAATGCTGTTGTTTACAAACCATGGGGTGCAGGTGGCGGTGGCCTTATTCCCCAAACCTTTTTGGTGTAGGAGAATAGAGATAGGCTTTCTCTGTCTCTCTCTCTCTCTCATCATGAATTGCAGGCTCTGTTGAAGAGATTGGGACACAGAGGATCAAGCTAAGATGCACGAGATGATGTTCTTGGAAGAGATGTACTGTTCCTCTCTGTCTTGGACTTATGTGTATTCAGGGATTGCTTGACACATTCTCTATCTTTCTCTCTCTAGGTTTTGGCATCCGTGCTTGGATGGTATATCTGTCACGGAAACAGGACATTGGTTTTCGAGAGGAAACAGAACTTTGGTATCGAGGAAACAGGCCTATGGTTTATGGGATATAGGTCTTTGGTTTATCGGATACAGGTCTTTGGTTTCATGTGGAAAGCATGTCTTTGGATTCATGTGAACAGGTTGTAGTCTTCTTGAGCTTACATGCAAGCTGTGACTATAGGGAGGGACATATGGTTTGGTACAGTCCTACTGCCGTTTGGGAAAGGGTTTGAGGGATCCATGGTAGAGATAGAGAAGACCTTTTCAAGCAGGGAGGTGTTGTATAGGTGTGCCTTCTCCATGGTATGCTGTGCTGTAATAACGAGAGTTCTTATTTGTAAGTCCTGGGTGAAACTATTGTTAGAAGTCATCTCTTGTCTTAATCAGACACCAGGGCCTCTGTTGTGGGTGTGCCCGCCTGTATAGGTGTTTTATCATTTTTCCTCACTACTCGTAATTTTTTTCCCATTTTTTTCCATTTTTCCTTGGTGTGGGTGGATGCCACATGCTGGCAAGAGCCTCTGATGCGTTACCAACTGCACTCATGTGTTCCTGAAGAGTGGCCAACTTGATCAGAGGAGGTCGTGGTGTTTTTCTGCTGGCCGACTGGCTTTGCCCAGTCGTGGATGGCTGGTGGCAGCGCTGGCCGACTGCATCCATGGGGCCATATAAATAGGCCCCATGATCCCCACTTTGTATTCATTCAGTTTTTCTCGGGATCTTGTGTATAGAGAAGAGTTTACATGCCTATCTCTCTGTCTTTCTTGTGCTGTCTATTTTCTGCACTCTACTTGCTCTTGTGGTCTCAAGTTTGGTTATCATTTCCGCTGCGTATTTTGACATGGTATCAGAGCCCTAGGCTCTTGATAGATCTTGGGAGTTTTCTGAGCAAGAGGGGGATAGTTAAGTTGCTGATTGGTGGACTGTTTTGGACTGTTCAGGAAGAGAAAGTTGCAAGAGGAAGGCGGGCTAAGATCTGGACAGCCACTTGCAGGTTTAGAGTTCTTTTTTTCCCCACCCACCCACCCTTTTTCAGTTACATCCCCGCGATGGCAGATTTGTTAGAGATGGCTGAGAAGCACGTGAAGATCCCGACTCTCCCCACGTTCCCAGTGGACCGTGAGTTGGACGGGAACAATTACGGCATCTGGAAGGTTATGATGGAGTCTGTGCTGGAGTCATGTGACCTTGCTGATTTCATCGTCATCAGGGTTCCACGGCCGGAAGTAGAGGAAGGGGAGTTACTGTCGATGAAGAAGGACCGAGAGGCACAGGCACAGATGTGGGATCGTGTCAACGCCAGGGTCCGGTCATTTATTTTCCTCAATTGCACACCACATGTAATCAATCACGTAAAGCACATGACGCTGGCCAGAGGCATATGGAAGCACTTGGCTTCTCTTTATAACAGGGTATCACCCATGAAGAGGATCTCCTTGGAAGTGCAGATGCGGGTTATGAACTCTGCAAAGTCATCGACAATGTGGGAGCACATTAACAAGCTGCAGGTCCTTCAGCAGGAAGTCCTCCAGGCTGGGAAGGAGATATCATCTGAAGGCATGGCCATTACTTTGTTGTCCCACTTGCCTGCTCAGTATTCTGCTTTCTACTCCTCTTTGATTACGAGTGGCAGGCTCAGCACCATTACCTGGGAGGAGCTTGTGCCAATGGTCTTGGACCAGGAGGAACGTTTCACGAACCCTCCTCACAGCGGAGGTTCGGAGGCCTTAACTGGCCAACGGTCGAAAGGCCGGAATAACAACAAGGGCAAAGGGAAGGCTTCACCGAAGAAGTCTTTTGAGAAGAAGCCCGACTCAGAACGAGAGAAGTTGAAGGCCGAACGATCCTGCGATGATTGTGGCGAGAAAGGCCACTATTGGAGGAAGTGTCCTAAGCGGACTGGGAAGAGTGCTGATTCTTCAACCTCAGCTGCAAAGACTCATGCATTTGTGCACTTAGAGATGATGGACTCCGATGCTTCATCGTCTTCAAGCGAGGAGGCAGTTGGCTTCACCGCGAAGGATACTCGAGAATGGATTCTTGACAGTGGTGCTTCCAGGCACATGACTCCGTCCCGTGACTTCTTTTTGGATCTGAAACGGCAGTCAGGTCGCATTTTTATTGGCGACAACTCCACTATTCCGATACACAGTGAGGGTCGAATGGAGATTATTCCCGACGGCAAGAGGGGCAAGCATGCTTCCTATATTCTTTGTCCCTGCTCTGGGTTTTTATCTTCTGTCAGTGCATGAAGTATGCAAGACTGGCTTTCGGGTGGAATTTGAGGAGCATTCAGTTGCTCTACGGGACCGTGAGACTGGCTAGGTTGTTTGGAAAGGCGGTGTGGAGAATGGTATCTACAAGCTCTCTGCACTCTCCTCGTTGACAGGTTCTCAGGTCGGAGATTTGTGGCACTTTCGTTTTGGCCACTTAAATGTGGATGCATTGCAGCGAGCTTTCCGAGACCAGATGGTGGTTGGCTTGCCAGATGTTGGCTGTAGGCAAGGACGTTGCAGTTCTTGCATACGTGGTAAGTAGCACAGGGAATCCTTTCCGAAGCAAGCTTCCAAGCGGGCTTCGACACCGTTGGAGTTGATTCACACTGACTTGTGTGGACCTCAGCAGACACCATCATTGGGAGGATCTCTCTATTTTATGGTGCTTGTTGATGGCTGTACCAGATTTACGTGGGTCTACTTTCTTTCACAGAAGGACCAAGCTTTTGCACGGTTCAAGGATTGGCACGTGATGGTGGAGAAAGAGTCTGGATTGCAGGTAAAGATTCTCAGGGCTGACAAAGGGGGTGAATTCTCCTTGACTGTATTTCTTAGATTTTGTGCAGACCATGGCATCAAGAGGGAACTGGCCAATACCGGATCGCCTTCAGAGAATGGGGTTGTAGAACGTAAGAACAGGACTGTGGTGGAGATGGCGAGGACCATGCTGGAGCATCGTGATCTTCCTCGTCCACTTTGGGGAGAGGCTGTGGCAACGGCTGTCCATACCCTCAACCGGTCTCCAATGACTTCAGTACCTAATATGACTCCGTTTGAGGCATACTTTGGCAGAAAACCTGATGTCTGGCACTTTCGTGTTTTTGGGAGTGATGCATATGTTCATATTCCGAAGAAGCAGAGGGGGAAGCTTGACTCCAAGTCCCGCAAGCTTATATTTGTGGGGTATAATTCTCTTTCCAAGGGATACAGATTGTATGATCCAGACAAGAATGAGATTGTTGTCAGCCGGGATGTGGTCTTTGATGAGCATGTTCCAGTATCCACTGTCGAGGAGTCGCCACTTCTTGGAGATCCAGAGGAGTCTGATGATGATTCCCAGACCATTGCTCCAGTTGATCACCCTCAGTCAACACAGGAGGTTGAGCCCACAGTTGGAGTAGAGCCCCGGCAACAGCAGGAGGCTCCACGATCTGTTCGAGTACCCTGTTGGACACCCTTCGGGAGTCGGGTGTCACGGAGTTACCCTCCGAGTGGACCACAGAGGACGGTTCTCGAAGATCACATAGAGTTCGAGACAAAAGCAATACAGCGGAGCTTCTTCAGGTAAACCATGCTCTGATGTCTCGTATTATGAGGGACAAGGAGCCCACTTCCGTCAAGGAAGCCCTTTCACAGGATACTTGGAGGAAAGCCATGCAGGTGGAACTTGATGCCATCGAGAAGAACAACACATGGGAGTTGGTACCGAGGCCGTCGAAATGGTCAGTCATTGGTGTCAAATGGGTCTTTAAGACCAAATATGCGTCAGATGGGTCGGTGGACAAACACAAAGCCAAACTTGTGGCTAAAGATTATGCTCAGTGGCCAGGCATCGACTACGAGGATACCTTTGCACCGACAGCACAGATGTCCACGGTTCGGACTGTTCTTGCCCTTGCTTCTTCTCAGAGGTGGCCGGTGTATCAAATGGATGTCAAATCTGCGTTCCTTAATGGTGACCTGTAGGAGGAGGTGTATGTTGAGCAGCCTCTAGGCTTTGTTGTTCCAGGATCAGATGGGAAGGTTTACAGGTTACGTAAGGCCTTGTATGGTCTTAAGCAGGCTCCCAGGGCTTGGAATCAGAAGATTGATTCCTTCTTTGTTCGGACTGGATTTCAGAGATCGGTTGCAGATCCTAACCTGTATCTCTTTCGGGAACGTGGCATGGTTACGATTATCATCCTTTATGTGGATGATCTCATTCTCACCGGCAGTCATGTGGAGCACATTGGTGTGATGAAGGCTGCCTTGTCAAAGGAGTTTGAGATGACCGACTTAGGCTTACTCCACTTCTTTTTCGGATTGGAGATCTGGCAGACCCAGAGGGGTTTTTTTGTCTCTCAGCAGCGGTATGTTCATGAGTTGCTTGAGGCC
The DNA here is from genome assembly GCF_041138505.1 of Cibotium barometz. Lineage (NCBI taxonomy): Eukaryota > Viridiplantae > Streptophyta > Polypodiopsida > Cyatheales > Cibotiaceae > Cibotium > Cibotium barometz. The sequence continues at coordinate 53,633,842 of NC_141062.1, forward strand.
TTTGGGATGGAGAACTGCAAGCCTATTACTTTGCCGATGGACCCAAACACAAAGTTAACCGTTAATGATCCTTGTGAGCCAGTCGATGCCTCGCAGTACCGAAAGTTGGTTGGTTCATTGATCTGGTTGCTGAACTCCAGATTGGACTTGAGCTTCTCCGTGGGGTTGTTGAGCTCTTTTATGCAAACACCATTGAAGTCTCATTGGGATGCAGGATTGCGGATCTTGCGGTATCTGTAGAGTACGAAGGATCTAGGACTCTTTTACACAAGAGGGGATGGAGTCAGACTCCAAGGTTGGAGTGACTCAGATTGGGGAGGAGATCTAGACACAAGGAGATCTACTTCAGGATACAGTTTTACCCTTGGCTCAGGAGTAGTTTCTTGGAGCAGTAAGCGGCAGCCAACTATTGCCCTATCTCCGACAGAGGCAGAGTACCGGGCTGCTTGTGGTGCTGCTTGCGAGGTTGTGTGGCTACGGAGGCTGCTAGGCGAGATTGGGTTTCCACAGAAGGAGCCCACAGTCATCTTGTGCGATAGCCAGAGTTGTATAGCTATTGCTCGGAACCCGGTCTTCCATGCCCGGACCAAGCACATAGAGATACAGTATCACTTTGTACGTGAGAAGATCTTCGTTGGTGATATCTTGCTCCTTTATTGTTCGACGGAGGGCAATGCAGCGGACCTCTTCACGAAGTCTCTACCTCAGGCTACGCTCAGGCGGCACTCCAGCTCCCTTGGGTTGATTTCACAGCCAGAAGCTGAGAGGGGGTGTTAGAAGTCATCTCCTGTCTTAATCAGACACCAGGGCCTCTGTTGTGGGTGTGCCCGCCCTCTATAGGTGTTTTATCATTTTTCCTCACTCCCCGTATTTTTTCCCATTTTTCCTTGGTGTGGGTGGATGCCACATGGTGACAGGAGCCTCTGATGCTGGCCGACTGCACTCATGTGTTCCTGAAGACTGGCCGACTTGATCAGAGGAGGTCGTGGTGTTTTTCTGTTGGCCGACTGGCTTTGCCCAGTCGTGGAGGGCTGGTGGCACTTCATGCGCTGGCCGACTGCATCCATGGGGCCATATAAATAGGCCCCATGATCCCCACTTTGTATTCATTCAGTTTTTCTCGGGATCTTGTGTATAGAGAAGAGTTTACACGCCTATCTCTCTGTCTTTCTTGTGCTGTCTATTTTCTGCACTCTACTTGCTCTTGTGGTCTCAAGTTTGGTTATCATTCCCACTATGTATTTTGACAACTATAAGGGATCCTATTGGTGGAGGATTCTACAAGTTGTACTTTGTACTCAAATTTTGATCAAGTAAAGAAATACCGCAAGGGGCGCCACTGTGTTTTGGGGCCAATCGGTGTCCTTGTACTATTTGCAGGAGCACTCTAGCTCCCCCTGTTTGTTTCCTTTTCCAGGTCCCCATGGGTGATGAAGTGTTTTCACCGCCCGTCAAATTTCTGAAGGCCGGTTTCAGAATGAGAGAAAACCTTATGCTTTGATACCAATGTAACTCACCCGAGAAGTGTGGGAGTGGGTGTGCATCTCTCGACCATGAGCACAATTAAACATTTTGGGATTTAAGCATAGCCATTAAACTATAACAGCTTGTATGTTGCATCCATGAGCGCCAAAACCTGTAAAACAGCCTGTATATCGCATAAAACCAGAAATTTCAGCAAGCTTTAGGACTGTTTTGCTGAAAAACGGCCATCCGTGGTGTGTAAGATGGTGTAGAGTAGTGAAAATTATCTTCCCCAAGAAGATAACTCTCTCATATTCAAATGAGCAAGAAAATGCTACAATGCCATGTGTAGAGCTGAATTGACAAGTGTGAGGATACTTGTCTCACTTTTATCCTCTTATCTGCGATGTCCCAAATCCAAACGCCGAAAATTCCACAATCTTCAGCTCTAAAAATATCCTAGTGATAGCTTATTTCACAATGGCGCTTTGGTCACTCTCTCCCAAATCCTCAAGAGTTCGCCATACATACTTTCCACCATAGTTGTTTCTCGTACGCGTACGAACAGGTTCGTACGGTACGGTTCGTACGGTACGATACCGTACGATTTCGTACGATATCGTACGGTACGATATGCCCGTTTATAGCCGTTTATTGAAATTTGGAACCAAATTCTAATACATTGCTTGTCACTTGATCATTGTACAATGTAGGTGAATGTGGATGCATTCAAGCTCACAGGGGGCACTCTTGAACTATAACTTATGGGCTTGTACACACTATAAGGGTGGGCATAACGCCTTTACCCCAACAACCTCCCACTTAAAGGCAAAGTGCCCTTAAATGAAGGAAAAGAAAAATCAGCATGTACATGATAATATACAAGGCCATATCAAGGCTGAAACTGGCCTCATCCAATGCCCATCAAGTGTCTGCAATGAGCAAACCGCTCCGGAGGCAAACTCTTTGTCAACAGATCAGCCGGGTTGTTATCCGTGTGAATCTTAACAAGCTGAATTTGCTTGTTCTCTATCACCTCTCTGATGAAGTGATACTTCACATCCACATGCTTCGTCTTTGCATGAAAAACAGGGTTCTTTGCCAACTGGATGGCACTCTGACTGTCACAATGCAACAATGGAATATCCCCTGTATAACCCAAATCAACCACTAACCGAGATAGCCATAATGCCTCCTTGCAAGCCTCTGTGGCTGCAATATACTCGGCCTCTGTAGTAGATAAGGCTGTGCACTTCTGCATCCTGGATATCCATGACACAGCACCTCCTGTGAATGTAAACACATAACCGGTAGTAGACTTCCGGTTATCTGGATGACCGGCATAATCCGAATCCGTGTAACCATGCACTAATGCATCCTGTTTGCCAAAACATATGCACATATCCTGTGTGCCCTTCAGGTATCTCATGACACCTTTCACTGCTTCCCAATGCTTCTTGCCAGGGTTGGCCATGTATCTAGAAACCACTCCCACTGCAAATGCAATGTCCGGCCTAGTAGCAACCATGGCATACATGAGACTGCCACAAGCTGAAGCATACGGAATCTTGGCCATATCAGCCCTGTCTCTATCTGACTGTGGGCTGTCCATAGCACTGAGTTTCACATAATGTACTAAGTGCACTATGTACTATAACTTATGGGCTTGTACACACTATAAGGGTGGGCATAACGCCTTTACCCCAACACTTGAGAGTGTAAACAAAGTGCAGGATGAGGAGGAGGAGAGGATCTATGCAGCGATCTATCGAGAGCTCGAGTCGTTTGATCAACGACCTACTCGCACTCGTCGTGGGTGTGGAGGTAGTGGCAGAGGAGTGCAAGTAGGAAGCCGTGGATGCACGGTTCGTGGTGCTTCCAAGGACATAGTGCATACCTATGTGCGGCGTGGATCGGGTAGCTCCACACTCGCTCTTGCAGATGAGGATGCTCCCTTTGGCTTCTCACATGAGCTTAGAGAGCCCGAGTTCGATGATGAGGGCAACCTTCTTAGCGATGGCGACTTCGGTGAGGCCACTGATGTGTCGTCTTCTCATGACGATGATTTCAGCGAGAGCTCTGATAGTGATGCCTTTGTCTAGTCTCTCCTTGGGCCTTGGCTCTAGCCTCTCTTTTTGTACTCGCGCCTAGCGCGCATGATCGCATCGCACCTCTATACTTTATGTACTTTTGTTTGTCACTTAAGTTGTTTTTAATGATATTTTGGTTTGAAACAACTTCTCTAGATTCTACCCTTCCATGTCTATGTTTGTAGGTGTTCTTTAATAAAAAAAACCGTATTTTATCGTACGGTATCCCAAAATTTCATATCGTACCGAATATTCCCGTACGGTATCGTACCGTACGGTATCGTATTTTCGTACCGTGACAACTATGCTTTCCACTTAACACTTGAGCACCAAAGAGCATTTCTGTGTCCAAGAAGCCGTCTCGACTGCTTGAACCATGCTACGAACACTTGGTCCTCTATACTGGATAATCTCCCATTCCCAAAGCTTCTACAATCTTGATCTTTTGGGCATCCAAAGCCCATCCACACATGAATTTTGGAGATGCCCAAAATGGTGAGAGAGAGAGAGAGAGAGAGAGAGAGAGAGAGAGAGAGAGAGAGAGAGAGAGAAAGATATATTAAGCGTATACTAAAGACTCAATGGGCCTATGAGACCAAAGCGATACAATAATGTCCATGGCATATCTCATCATGGAATGGAAAATAAAACAGAAAGAAAACATAAACATAGCTATCTCACTGGGGTGATACAAAACTGTCCATGGAAACTCATCATGGAATACTAAGAACATAAAAACATGGGACCAACATCAGCTCCGAGTAGATGGTTTACCACTCTCCAAAATATCAAGCATGGGGCTGATGAGTACGGCCGAGAGGTCTCCCTCAGCTATGTCACGTGGAAAGGTAGCTCGATGGCGGTGGAGCATGTCCTGGATCTGGATCTGGAGTTGATGAGGTGATCGTGGCCGACCGGGGGGGGGGGGGGGGTCGAGGGCGTCGGGCACGCTGGAGTGCAGAGGCTCGGTCCGAGGTAACTCCTCTCGGGCAGGTAGGTCCAGAGCAGCTCGTGGAGGGTCCACAAGATCCACTATGTTGGTGTCCTCCATCTCCTGGGTCCGGAAGAAATTGGTGATGGTTGGCTGGCGAGGGAGGGCAGGGGCGGGGTGGCTGGGGCCGAGGCTCTCTCAAGAACGTGTCCCTGTGTCTGCGGAGCTCAAGCAGGAAGAGGCCCAGGCAACGCTGGTCCTGGAAGTCAATGATCCTGGAGAGTTGACCGAATCCCTCACGAAATAGACAGTGAAACCTCCCGCGGATCTCATAGTACATTGGGCAGCGGCATATGTAATGCTCCTCCGTCTCAACCTTTGTGTGGCATAGTCGACTGAACCTCTCCTCTCTGGGTCTCCGTATGAGCTTCCCGGCTTTGAAGATGCGCTCAGCTCTACCTGTCTCCACTCTGAGGCGGTGGGATGAAACCTGTATTTGGCCAATCGCAATCCGCATGGCATGGGACATGTGAACACTCAAGTAGCCCGGCTGTCGGATGAATCCATCCTCAGTGAGTGTGAGGAAGTGATCTCTGTAGAAGTGCATCTTTGTGGGGAGCTCCGGAGGTGTGATCCATGTGCAATGTGTGTAGAGGCTGAAAAGATCTGACCGGATAACCCGGTTGGTATCCTCGTGAGAAAGCTGGAGAAAAGGGGAGTCCAAACTGTACTGAAGGGGGGTAGGCAGTCCATGGAGAGCCCATATACTGAGAACCAAGTGAAAACTAGTGCATACCATACTCTAGAGTGCCCCTCAAGTGCTAGTTGTCTGGAGGACTCCAGGGCAAGCCTCGGGTACCTGTGGGGATCCATGTGACTGATGCGATGGAGGTATGTGATGTCAGAATATGCAGCGGAGATGAAGACAAGATCTGAAAACACTAGAGCAAGTGAACAACAGAAAAATACAGAAATGAGAGAGAGAGAGAGAGAAGCGTATAACTCTGCTAAATACACAAGAAAATCCCAGATACAAGATGTATAGTGCAAGGGGCCATTTTATATGCCCCCCAATAGCCAGTCGGCCTGTTGAAAAGACAACCAACAGCCATCAGAAAGCCCACGACTTGCTTCGTCCTCCAGTCAGCTAGCAACTCTTAGTCGGCCAGCACACAGGGAAAGTCGGGGCAGCCAGTGACTAGTCGGCCAGCTTCCGGTACAACCGACAGGTCCAATATAGCCTCCCACACCTGGAAAAATAGGAAAAAATATGGAGAGTGGGGAAAAATGAGAAAACACCTAAATCGGGGGGGGGGGGGGGGTGGGGTGGGGGGGGAACACCCACAACAGAGGCCCTGGTGTAAATATACAAACAAGAGATGACTGCTAACACCCCCTCTCAGCTCCTGGATGTGGAACCAACCCGAGTGAGTTGGAGTGCCGACGGAGCATAGCCTGAGGTAGAGACTTCGTGATGAAGAGGTCCGCTGCAGTCCTCCGTCGAACAATAAAGAAGCAAGATGTCACTAGCCAAGATCTTCTCACGAACAAAGTGATATTGCATCCCTATGTGCTTGGTCGTGGCATGGAAGATCGGGTTCCGAGTAATAGCTATACAGCTGTGGTTATCGCACTGGATGACAGTGGGCTCCTTTTGTGGAAACCCAATCTCGCCAAGCAACCTCCGCAGCCACACAACCTCGCAAGCAGCACCACAAGCAGCCCGGTACTCTGCCTCTGTCGATGACAAGGCAATAGTTGGTTGCCTCTTACTGCTCCACGAAATCGCTCTTGAGCCAAGGGAAAAACTGTAGCCTGATGTGGATCTCCTCCCCAATCTGACTTACTCCATCCTTGGAGTCTGAGTCCATCCATCAATTCCCCTCCTGTGTAAAAGAGTCCAAAATCCTTCGTACCCTGCAGATACTGCAAGATCCGCAACTTGTGTCCCAATGAGACTTCAACGACGTCTGCATGAATAAGCTCAACAGCCTCATCAAGAAGCTCCCGTCCAATCTGGTATCTAGGAACCAAATCAATGAACCATTCTGCTTCCGAGTAGTCAAGGAGGCATCATACTGCTCACAAGGATCAACAACTGTTACGGTGGGATGCCAAGTCCTGGAAACCTGCTGAAGACCACTCAAGGCCTTCGAAAACTTGTAAACCACCCCCTCTGAATCCGGAACCACAAAGCCTGGAGAATGTGTAGCATCCATCTTCTCCTGCAAGTAATCAACTGCTACGTGCCTGGCCTTCCAATAGGTCCCCATGGAAAGAGCTTCCTCAACTATAGGAGTTTCTTTGTCCTGAATGCTATGAGACATCAGAGCATAGGTTGCCTGTAAAGTTTCCTCTGGGTGACGAACACAAGAACTACCAACATCTGTACTGGAAAGTTCTTGCCAACTGTTGCGATCATCTGGCAAGCCATCCACCATCTGGTCCCGGAAAGCATGCACCTACAGCATATCCACACTTAAGTGGCCATCACGAGACTGCCACTCTTCACAAAACTGAGGACCTGGGAGAGAGAGTGCTGAAAGTTTGTAAACTCCATTCTCCAATCCGCCTTCCCAAACTACCTGGCCTATTGCTTTGTCCGTGAGAGCAACAAAATGCTCATCAAACTCCACCTGAATGCCAGTCTTGCAAACCTGATGCATTGACAACAGATGAAAACCAAGTGATGGAACATACAACACTAGGGAGGAATGCTTCCCTCCTCTGCCATCGGGAACCATCGATGTATCCCCGATAAGGATGTGACCAGAATACCTGCAAAGATCCTGTAAAGCCATGTGGGAAGGAGTCATGTGCCTGGAAGCACCACTGTCTAGAATCCACTCCCGAGTATCCATAGCGGAGAGTCCTCCAACCTCCTCCCTGCACGAAGAAAATGAAACACTAGTGTCCATAACCTCCAGGTGCACAAAAGCTGGAGTCTTCACGGTTGCTGTTGAGGATTCTGCACCCTTCTCAGTGCTCCGCTTGGGACATTGCCTGCCTTTCTCGCCACAATCATTACAGGTCCTCTCCGCCTTCAGTTTCTCTCGGTCTGAGTCGGGCTTCTTCTCAGAAGACTTCTCTGATGAAGCCTTCCCTTTGCCCTTGTTATTACGGCCTTTCGACCGTTGGCCAGTTAAGGCCTCAGAACCTCCGCCCTGTGGAGGGTTCGTGAATCTTTCCTCCTGGTCCAAGACCATGGGCACAAGCTCCTCCCATGTGATGGTGCTGAGCCTGCCCCCCACTGGTAATAAACGAAGAGTAAAAGGCTGAGTACTAAGAGGGCAAATGTGACAGCAACGTTATGGCCATATCCTCCGATGATATCTCTTGTCCCAGCCTGGAGAACTTCCTGCTGAAGAGCCTGCAGCTTGTTGATGTGCTCCTGCATCGTCGACGACTTTGCAGGATTCATCACCCGCATCCGAACTTCCAAGGAGATCCTCTTCATGGGCGATACCGTGTTGTAGAGAGAAGCTAAATGCTGTCAAATACCTCTGGCCAGCATCATATGCTTGATATGATTGATTACCTGTGGTGTGTAATTGAGGAAGATGAAAGAACGGACTCTGGCATTGACATGATCCCATAACTGTGCCTGTGCCTCTCATTCTGTCACCAACCAGGACATTTTCCAGTATGAAAGGGGTCTGGTGGACTCCAGGATGTCTAAATATTTGGAAAGTACAAGCTTTGGGAATGGGGGATTATCCTAGAATACAAAGGACCACACTCCTAAAATTTAGGAGAGTTACTATTTTTGGCCCGACTCCGATGGAAATTCTGTTCGCGTCATTACATCTGGAATTGAGCAGATAGTAGATACCAAGAGTTGGCAAAGTGCCTATGACAGAATGTCTACCGGTTGGGATATTTTTAGAGATAAAGTTTATGGAAGAACCCATCTCTTAGATTGGGACATGTGGCAAGAAAGTGGACCAAAGCGAGACAAGTGGCCTGACACTTGTTAGAAAGTGGATCAAAGTGAGACAAGTGGCCTCACACTTGTCAGTTCAGCTATTGTGTGGCTCTCCACTTGTCATTGTAGCCTTCTCTTGCCATTTTAGCTCATGGGAGGCCCAAATCTATAAATTGGAGCCCTCTCTCTTCATTAATGGAGGCTCTCTTGCTACACACTAGCCTCTACCACCTTACAGGCTTCCCTAATGATGGCTACTCTCTTTCTCTCTCTCTTGAAGGCTGCCCATGAAGAATACCGGCTGTTGGGGACTGTTTTGGAGGCTTCCATCGCGAAGAAATACTGGAGGCAAGGGTATTTAATCATTTATTATGATTTCTAGCCATTGTTCTTGTTGTACCAGCCCTTGTATTGCTGTACCAGCCATTGTAATGGCTGTACAAGCCCTTGTACCTATTGTACCAGCCATTGTACTGGCTGTACCAGCCCTTGTACTTGTTGTACCTACTGTACCAGCCATTGTACCAACCACTGTACCTGCTGTACCTGCTGTACCAACCACTGTTCTGGTTGTACCAGCCCTTGTACCGGCTATACCAGCCACTGTACCAGCCACTATATCTATTGTACCGGCTGAATGGAGAGCTGAACCTGCTGTACCAGCTCTATTGCATGAAGACCCGTGGTTTTTGGGGAAGAATCAGTACCCACACGAAGGTATATGGATTATATTGTTGGCTCGGCATTTCTACAGCCTATGTTCCGGCTTGGTTGCCTCGTGTTGGGCTGTGTTATCGCATTTGTATATGGATAATCCGGCATCTCCCGCGGGGAGAGTAAGGCCCTCAAAGCTTGTACATGATATTATTCTCCTTGGGTAATAAAATACTCGGGGGGGGGGGGGGGGGGGGGGGGGGGTGCGGCCCATTCCGGCCTCTATGTGGTGTCACATGTGCAAGATCCATTTTCAGCATTTGTGGATGTTTTGTCCAGAATTATGAATTATGCAAAGTGATGATGGATATATGTTAAGATTGTGGCCATGTTTAAATGTTTTAATATGCATTGATGGTATCAACAAGTGTGTCAAAGACCCTAGTCCCCCGGGCACCCGCCGCGAGTTACATTGGTATTAGAGCATAGGCTTTCTTGGAAGCGGAGGCTTCCTTCTATCAATAAGGAAGAGAAAAGATCTCAAGTGGGGACCACACTTACCATCATTGCTGTTAAGCATGGCCAGCCGCTTCATAGCTTATGAAGCAAGAGCATGAGCAGTAGACAGCTTGTTGATCTAAGGATTTATGAATTCATAGAATTTATCTTGGAAGTATGGAGTTGGCTTTATGTGCGCACACATTTAGCACTCTTTCCATATGGATATTGTGGATTATATTATCAAGCTTACAGGCAAGCTATATGGAGATATATCTCAGGATATCTTAAGGATATGGTGACGAGATATTTCTTTTGGCTTCATGACCAACTTGGCAAAGAAAAGCTAAGTATACTTTGAGTTTGCAAAGTTGGTGCTTTTGCTATTTACTATGAAGTGTTTTTGATGTTCACTGACCCTTGTATAGCCATGCAAGGAGAAAGGTGGTGGTGTTTACCTTGAGATGGTTTCAGGGAAACATTGTTTATGACTCCCTTTATTGGCATGGATTATATCTATGGAGATTTCTTTCTTGGACGAGATTTATATAGATATTGGGCTTAACAAGCAATTTCTATGGACGAATCTGTCCCAGTTTATAGAGAAGAAATCTTTGGATATCTCATGGATATGATGCTTTTATGGATAAAAGTCTATCTCTACTCCAAGGTGTGTGGTTAGCACGGAGTATGTGGTAAGAGTTATGGTATACAAGAATTATGGTATACAGGTCTATGGATTCTTGGACTTCTTTTCTAGGGATTTGGATCCAACCTCAAGTTAATGGATTATGTTTATGACTCCCTTTTACTGGGATGGATTATTCTTTATGGCTCCCTTTTTTGGGATGCATTGGACTTATGAAACTCATTGTTCACATACCCTGTGTAGTGTTCTCTTGTCCTACGTGCTCTCTTGAAGATTGTTTCTACCATGTGTGGGTGGAACAATAGAGAGCAGATGGAAGGGAACATGGGCACTTCAGAGGGTAGTGTCGAGCACAACATACCGTGTGTAGTGTTCTCTTGTCTTACGTGCTTTCTTGAAGATTGTTTCTACCATATCTGGGTGGAACAATAGAGAGCAGATGGAAGGGAACATGGGCACTTAAGAGGGTAGTGTGAGTTGGTGGCCGAAATGCCTACAAACTATTGGTGGCCGAAATGCCTATAAACTATGTGTAGCAGAAATGCTTATGGAATACCAGGCTATCTATGCCTGCGAGTGATTGTTTTATCTTGTTACTTGAGCCCACCTCTCATCCAAGGTGTGTGGTCAGAGTACCAACACGGAGTGCAAGTGGTAAAGTGGACATGATACCTGGTTGGCAAGGGACTTATGTGTACGCCAAGGGTCATGTGGATTGGCACATGTTTGTGTGCTTTGAGCTTGGATTATGATATCTCGACTTATGGAACTGTTTTGTCTCGCCCATTTTTTTGGGACATAAATTTATTTATCTTTATGCCATATTATGGAGAACTATGGAGAACCAGCTTTTCTGTCACCATGGTTTGTGTTCTTGAATGACACCAGTTTGTGTGCATAGCACATGTTTCTGTGCGAGGCACTAGTTTCTTGTGCATGGCACTTATTTAAGTGTCTTAGCACTTGGTTGGTGATTTTCATTGGTATATGATTATCTCATTGATATTGGTGATTGAGACACAATTGGCTCTTGTGCCTGTCCTGTGTCTAGCATATCTTCCATGGAATTCTCGCCCATTTATTTTGGGACATGATTTTGATATTGGTATTATGGAGACTTGTTTAGTCTCACCCATTTCTTTGGGACATGGATTCTTCAGTTATATTGGATTTTTGAGATTGTCTCGTCTCACCTACTTGATGGGACTGTCTCGTCTCACCCACTTGATGGGACATGATTATATCTTGAATATATGGCTTGAAGATTAAAGTTGCGGACAACTTTTAAGAAGCTGGGAAGGATGTCACCAGCCTGGACATTTTCCAGTATGAAAGGGGTCTGGTGGACTCCAGGATGTCTAAATATTTGGAAAGTACAAGCTTCCGAAATGGGGGATTATCCTAGAATACAAAGGACCACACTCCTAAAATTTAGGAGAGTTGCTATTTTTGGCCCGACTCCGATGGAAATTCTATTCGCGTCATTACATCTGGAATTGAGCAGATAGTAGATACCAAGAGTTGGCAAAGTGCCTATGACAGAATGTCTACCGGTTGGGATATTTTTAGAGATAAAGTTTATGGAAGAACCCATCTCTTAGATTGGGACATGTGGCAAGAAAGTGGACCAAAGCGAGACAAGTGGCCTGACACTTGTTAGAAAGTGGATCAAAGTGAGACAAGTGGCCTCACACTTGTCAGTTCAGCTATTGTGTGGCTCTCCACTTGTCATTGTAGCCTTCTCTTGCCATTTTAGCTCATGGGAGGCCCAAATCTATAAATTGGAGCCCTCTCTCTTCATTAATGGAGGCTCTCTTGCTACACACTAGCCTCTACCACCTTACAGGCTTCCCTAATGATGGCTACTCTCTTTCTCTCTCTCTTGAAGGCTGCCCATGAAGAATATCGGTTGTTGGGGACTGTTTTGGAGGCTTCCATCGCGAAGAAATACTGGAGGCAAGGGTATTTAATCATTTATTATGATTTCTAGCCATTGTACTTGTTGTACCAGCCCTTGTACATGCTGTACCAGCCATTGTAATGGCTGTACAAGCCCTTGTACCTATTGTACCAGCCATTGTACTGGCTGTACCAGCCCTTGTACTTGTTGTACCTATTTTACGAGCCATTGTACGAACCACTGTATCTGTTGCACCTGCTGTACCAACCACTGTTCTGGCTGTACCAGCCCTTGTACCGACTGTACCAGCCACTGTATCTATTGTACTGGCTGAATGGAGAGCTGAACCTGCTGTACCAGCTCTATTGCATGAAGACCCGTGGTTTTTGGGGAAGAATCAATACCCACACGAAGGTATATGGATTATATTGTTGGCTCGGCATTTCTACAGCCTATGTTCCGGCTTGGTTGCCTCGTGTTGGGCTGTGTTATCGCATTTGTATATGGATAATCCGGCATCTCCCGTGGGGAGAGTAAGGCCCTCAAAGCTTGTACATGATATTATTCTCCTTGGGTAATAAAATACTCCAGGGGGGGGGGGGTCGGCTCATTCCGGCCTCTATGTGGTGTCACATGTGCAAGATCCATTTTCAGCATTTGTGGATGTTTTGTCCAGCTTTATGAATTATGCAAAGTGATGATGGATATATGTTAAGGTTGTGGCCATGTTTAAATGTTTTAATATGCATTGATGGTATCAACAAGTGTGTCAAAGACTCTAGTCCCCCGGGCACCCGCCGCGAGTTACACATTCCTTCCGAATCGAGGGTAACTCCCCTTCCTCTAACTCCGGTCGTGGAACTCGAACAACAATGAAATCAGCAAGGTTGTAAGACTCCAAAACAGATTTCATCATTACCTTCCATATGCCGTAGTTGTTCCTGTCCAACTGACGGTCCACTGGGAACGTGGGGAGTGTCGGGATTTTCACGTGCTTCTCGGCCATCTCAAGTAAATGTGCCATTGCGGGGTTGTAACTGAAAAGGGAGGGTGGGTGGGAAAAAATGATGAACTAAACCTGCAAGTGGCTGTCCAGCAAATTAGCCCGCCTTCCGCTTGCTTCTCCTCTTCCCGTACGGCCCAAAACAGTCCTCCAATCAGCAACACAAACAACCCCCCTCTTGCTCACACAATTCCCAAGATCTTCCAAGAGCCTAGAGCTCTGATACCATGTTAGAATATGCAGCGGAGATGAAGACAAAATCTGAAAACACTAGAGCAAGTGAACAGTAGAAAAACACAGAAATGAGAGAGAGAGAGAGAGAAGCATATAACTCTGCTATATACACAAGAAAATCCCGGATACAAGATATGTAGTGTGGGGGGGCAAGGGGCCGTTTTATATGGCCCCCAACAGCCAGTCGGCCTGCTTAAAAGATAGGCGACAGCCATCAGAAAGCCCACGACCTTCTCCCTCCTCTAGTCGGCCAGCAACTCTTAGTCGGCCAGCACACAGGGAAAGTTGGGGCAGCTAGTGACCAGTCGTCCAGCATTTGGTATAGCCGACAGGTCCAATACAGCCTCCCACACCTGGAAAAATAGGAAAAAATATGGAGAGGGGAAAAATGAGAAAACACCTAAATCGGGCGGGCACACCCACAACAGAGGCCCTGGTGTAAATATACAGACAGGAGATGACTGCTAACATGTGATTGTTTGGAAGAGTGCCTCCACTACCATTGGGGCTGCAGCAAACTCTGCCTGGATAATCTGGTGTGGGACTGATGGTTTGCTGCGGATCATACGGGAGAACATCTGGTGTGGGACTGATGTCCTGAGGCTCTGCATCCCTAGCTCTCTGCAAATGAATTGAGCTCCACTTCTAGCATTGATCCATAGAGTTTGGCCAATATGTGGTCAATCATGATCGCCCTGTAGTTATTAGGATCAAGTGGATCTCTGGCTTTGAGGATGGGGGTGATGGTGTTGGTGGACCAAGAGGGTGGAAATCCTTCACAAAGGACTCTATTGAATATGTAGGCTAGCAGGGGTGCCAGGGTATCATGGGCATGCGAGATGTACTCGGCAGTGAGTCCCTCATGATCTTGGGCTCGCCCATTGCGCAGTCTACGAATGGCTTGGAGGACCATGCCCTTTGTGAAGAAGGTGGAGGTGGTGGGGCGAGGATCTGGTGGTGGGGGGTAGGGGTGGCTGATGGGGGATATGATAGAGGGAGCGTGCATAGGAGTGCCATGTGTCCGGGCAGGTAATAGGTGTGGGAGGGCGATGTACTCGGAGTTTCCTCCGGGCCTCTTTGCAGTTCGGCCCTAAGAAAAGTCGGTATAACTCATCCTCTTTCCGAGCATAGAACTCCCGTTTGTTGCGTTGGGTGAGCCGTTGAGAAATCCGTTGCGCTTGGCGCTTCGTGATTTGCCCAATCCGTACCTCATGCTTAAGACGGGAGCGTGTGGCCCGACATTCGTCATGATACCAACAGTTCTTGGGCATGGAACCGCAAGGTGCCTTGGCGGTAGACCGCCGCGTGTAGATGAAAGAAGCGGTGGCGGATGTGTGGAGTATGGTGGTGAGTTGTGTTGCGAGGGTGGATAGGGGGACAGTTGACATCCTTGCCTGTGAGAATCTCGCTCAAGCCTCCTGGATTCGACTGCAGCATGCCATTGCAGTTCCATACTGCCAACCCCAAGTGTTTGGTCTCATAGACCTTGCATCCCTATTTGGGACGGCGCTCAGTGATAATGACTGTACCATCTCTGTAGATAGCCCACTTGCCTGCTCTGTGGGCCACATGAACAGTCACCATCGCCTCACGCCGGTGTGCCACGTGTGCTAGAGTGAGATCATCTCCCATGTACACCTGTGTGCCCTTGAGGGCAGCCCGCCTGTCTAAGAAGGCCTGTCTGCTGGTGGCATAAGGGAATCTAATGATGAGGGGTCGCTCGTGTCATATCCTTTCCTGCCCTCCATGTATTTGCAAAGGTGGGGCTGATCTCGACCACTCCTAGCATCTGGCAAAGCGTCATGACATCCTCCTTGGGGGAAGCCCCCGCTTGTAGCCCCTGTACTCGCACATAGAGGGCCCTATCCTTCCTGCGTTTCGCCTCCTCCAGAGTCTCATGTATGATGCTCCGTGGGGGTTTGTGCTTCTTCACCACCTCCACCCAATCTTTCTTAGTGGTCTGCAGTTCTTCCCGCAGCTTCTCACTCGCAGCTTTCTACTGCTCCAAGTCGGTCCTTAAACCCTCCTGAATATTCAGTTCCCCTTCCTCCACTGTATGGTCCTTGACCGTAGCCTTTAGGGCTTCCATTTCTGCCCGGAGTTCCCCTATCATTGGGGCAGCCTCTGGCATTCCTGTTTGTTGCAGTTGGGTCTCTTTCAACATCTGAATCACCTCTTCCTGGTGGTTCACCTGGGCTGCCAGTTCTTCAATCTTGTTGTTCATTCCCTGTATTTCCTTGCGGAGGCCTTCCAACTGTTTTTCATGTTGGTTCAGAACCCTGCCCAGCACCTTCTTTTGTTTTCCCAGTATGTTCTTGGTGTTGTCCTCCACTGTCTTGATGTATGCCTCCAGCTCCTGTAGGTTCATTGTGGCTATTTCCCCCTAGTTGTTGCCTTGGGGGCTTGAGCAAGGGCGGGTGGGAAAAGAAAGGCGCACAGGGCAGGGCTGGCGAGAGAGACCAGAGCACAGGGGGCGCAGGCGCATAGGTGCAAGGTAGCGCGGCGCACAGAGCAAGGGAGGCGGACAGAGGGCGCACAGGGTAGCGCGGGCGAGATAGACCAGAGCACAGAGCAGCGCAGCACACAGAGCACAGAGGGCGCACAGAGTAGCACAGCGCACAGAGCAAGGGAGGCGGACAGAGGGCGCACAGGGCAGTGCGGGTGAGCGAGGGCGGGTGGGAAGGCGCATAGGGCAGGGCGGGCGAGAGACCAGAGCACAGAGGGTGCAGGCGCACAGGTGCAAGGCAGCGCAGCGCACAGAGCAAGGGAGGCGGACAGAGGGCGCACAGGGCAGTGCGGGTGAGAGACCAGAGCATAGAGTAGCGCATCACACAGAGCACAAAGGGCGCACAGAGCAGCACAGCGCACAGAGCAAGGGAGGTGGACAGAGGGCGCACAGGGCAGCGCGGGTGAGAGAGACCACCAGCGCGCAGCACGAGCAAGGGTGGGTGGGAAGGCGCACAGGGCAGGGCGGGCGCGAGAGACCAGAGCACAGAGGGCGCAGGTGCACAGGTGCAAGGCAGGGTAGTGCTCAGAGCAAGGGAGGCGGACAGAGGGCGCACAGGGTAGCGCGGGCAAGAGCAGTGCTGCGCACAGAGCAAGGGAGGCGGATAGAGGGCGCACAGGGCAGCGCGGGCGAGAGAAACCACCAGCGCGCAGCGCGAGCAGGGGGACGGGGGTGGGGGAGGGGGGGTTTGTGAGAGAGAGAGAGAGAGAGAGAGAGAGAGAGAGAGAGAGAGAGAGAGAGAGAGAGAGGATAACATGGGGGGGTTGCGCAACGTCACGCCATGGCGGGCGAGAGAGAGAGAGAGAGAGAGAGAGAGAGAGAGAGAGAGAGAGAGAGATATAAAGCAAAAATTGCTTATTGATTGAGCAAGAGGGAGGCAAATGAACGCAGGCAAAGAGGAGAAATGTGTAGGTAGCAATTGTGGGAAAAAAGGAGCCAACTGAGATGACGCCCAACAGAGACAAACTCCAACTGCACGAAACAAAGAAAGAGGCAGCGCAAAAGTGGGAGGGTTGTTGTGCAGGCAGCGAGGAGAGACGAGCAGTGAATACAGAGAAAGCTGCGATTTAGGGTTTCAAAGAGAGAAGAGCAGCGGGAAGAGAGAGAGAGCCAGGGATTAGGGTTTTCTGCAATTTAGGGAAAAACACAGCTTAGGGTTAGGGCTACAGACCATGATTCAAACGTAGAGAGAGAGAGAGAGAGAGAGAGAGAGAGAGAGACCCTTGAGGAAGCCAAATATGATTGGGAGATTCAAGGCCTAGAGGTGGCTTTAAGAGAGAATGTGCACGACTCAATGATGTGTGTGAGAGAGAAATATTAAAGTTTACAAAAGACCTCAAGGGTCTCTGAAACCGGCATGGTACTCAGAGTTAGTGTTGGGTAGGAGGGTAGCTAGCCTGCACACACACACACACACACACACACACACACACACACACACACACGTGCGCGCGCGCGCACACAAGCTCAAGCATAGAGAAACGTGAGTGCTGGAAAAGATGTACTATATGAAAAATACGAGTACAATGTGAGAGTACTAAAAAGCCTAGGGCTAAGTGCCCAACACACAAGAGTGTGTTCATACGAGAAAAACCTGTGTCCAGCAAGAGGGAAAAAGTGCCCATGAGTAAGGGGAGTTCACACCTGAACTAGCTGGCAGTGGCCGGGCGGACGTGACCAACAAACCCCCCTCAAGTGAACGGTGTGAACGGGTATAGGGTGAATGAGCTGTGAAAGCAGCCATGTACTCAGCTCCACAGCTGAGGTGACCACGTGGACATGAACTGCATCAAATCATCGAGCATCCCAGAGACTGCAACATAGAGTAGGTGTGTTATAATACCTGCAGTAAGGAAAGTAAAATATAATACCCCCCTCAATAAAAGTATCCAAAATTGCCAAAGTGAACGGCATGTGGCCCACATCAATGACAACAAAGAGCATAAGAAGCTATGCAAAGGCTCCAGCAATAAGCATAAACAGATAGTAGAAATACGCATGTGTAAAGGCAATTGTGCACATATGTCAAGCCCAACTTACATGCAATGTAAGCTGCCAGAGGTAAACTCATCAATGGATGATCCAATGAGGAAAAATCAGCAATGGTGGGGATAATAGGAGCAAAATTCAGCATGGGGAGAAAGTTGAAAATCGAGAGAGAATTGGGGGCTCGGGGCAGGCATCAGCCATTGCTATGAGAGAATGGGTAAACTCTTAGCGATGCCATGATCAATGGCATATATGCAAAGGTAAAGGTGCATAATCCCACAATAAAGAAGGTGATGAAAGCAAGCCTACCAAGTGTGTAAGAGGAACTCTTAGTAAACATCACATGTGAGAAAGTGACAATGTCAACACTGTAGAAACAATCCCACGGGCCACTGCAAGGGAAAGAAGCATAAAAGGTATCTCCAGTAGACATCACATAGGTATAGGTGTCTAGCATAGACAAGCATAGGGGTCAAAAAGCATAAGTGACCAAAAGGTATCACCAACTGCATGTGGACAACTAAAGTTCCCCTTGAAATGCATATGCCAGACATGTCACAAAGTACATACTACATAGCATAGTCATCAAAAGCAAGAGCATCAGAAGGCATCTCTGCAAGTGATGAAGATGAAATGGTCAAGGCTGTTACATTTGTAGCCAAATTGGCCTGATCTACACCTGTTGAAGAAGATCCCACATTCTTCTTTTTCTCACTCTCAATGCACTTCTTGCATTCATCAATGGTGTGTCTTGGTCTCTTGCAGTAATTACAACGTTGTTTCTTGTCAGGCTTGTACTCTTTCTTTGGAGGATCCGATGGGCTAGGTTTAGGCGCAGATCGATTCCCACGAAAGGGAGTAGTTATTGCTGACTCATTACACATCATGTTGTTCCTGTTAGAACGAGATTGCTTCTCATTGAGCAAGAGAGTCACAAGGTTGTCAAACGTGACTGCATTAGGTGCATTGCCAGCCAACAACCGCAAAGTGGTGTCAAATGTCTGATAAGAGTCGCACAAATCACGCAAGACTGTCTGAACAAGGTAGCCATCTGTCAAGACCTCATCAATGTTGATGAGTTGCTCTTGAAGGTCTTTTGCATGCGTAAGGTACTGATCGATAGAGTCACCTTCAAGCGTGCGGTCAGTCTTTGGCTTGCCCTCCTGAAGGTAAGCTACATGAGCGTCATTACGACCCAAATATAATTTTGCCAAGGTATCCCAAGCACCATTAGCGGTGGTGCAGGAACGAATGTGCGGAATAATATGCCGGCGGCACGAGAGAGCAATCAACGCATGAGCCTGAGCATCCCGGGCATCCCAAGGATGTTGCTGCTGGGTGGGGGGAGGAGGACGAGAAGGCTGACTTGCACAAGAGTGAGCAGAAATCACTTCACCTCCACGGGAGCAAGTGCGAGAGGGTGCTCCTTAGTGCCATCCACATATAACCATACATTCTTAGCCACCAAAACATGACGCATCATATAAGTCCACATGGGGTAGTTATCCCCATTTAGCTTGTCCTCTTGAGGCAGCATGCTAAAGAGGTCATTGTTATTGTTGGCCATGGCAACACAACAAAAGAGCTGTCAAAGGTCACCACAAGAGTAGGCAATGCCCAACAAAACTGTAAGAATGTGGGAGATAAATAAAAGGAAAAGCAATGGACTGGAAGGGAACTCCTTCACCACAAGAAATACATATGCATGTCCCAAATCTGCAAGGGTACTGCATGATAATGCAAATCTGTCAAAATGTCCACAATGGCATACATATACTGCAGCAAACCACAAATGTATACATGTGCCATGAAAAACACGATCAGCTAACACCTATATGAGCTGCAATAAAGTGTCAAAATCTGTTGGAAATCCCCAATGTTGCATACATAAGTGCGCAAATTTCGGCTAAATCAAAGGTAAATGGGTCGAATGCTACAAAAATGGGATCAATGTAGAAAATGCTACAAAAATGGGATCAAATTTCGGCAAAATCAAAGGTAAATGGGTCGAATGCTACAAAAATGGGATCAATGTAGAAAAGCCCCAATTTTTGGGCAGCCAATTAGGTCAAATGAATGATTTCGGGAAGAGGGTAAAAATAGCAAAAGAAATCAAAACCACTTGCGCCTGTATTCACCTGCAAATGTGCCAAATCTGCTAGAATCCCCAAATTTTTGATACATGTATGCAACAAACCCGTTGTAATCAATGCAAAACTTGAGCAATTTCATAAATTTGGGCTCAATGTGAATAACCCCCAAATTGTAATGACATCAATATGCTCAATTTTGCAATTTCGGAAAGGGGAAACAATCCGGAGAGCACCTACACCTGTAAACACCGGTATATCCTTGAGAAAACTTGTGAAAGGTTGTAGATTTCTGACCAAAATCCGGAAGTCAATGTACTGTAATCCCAATGAAAGGGGCACCAAAGCGATAAAATGTTGCAAATTGAGGCTTAATGTTGAAAACCCCCAAATTTATACAGACAAATTGATCAATTTTAAAGCTTTAGGGAAAGAGGAAATTATTGCAGGAGGAGAACGCTTACACAGGACTGAAGCAGATGGAACAAGTGCACAAGATAGTGGAGGATGCGGGTTGCAAGTACAACAACTAGGGCACAATCCACAAAACCTTGAATAGGTTGCGCAGCTGCAATAGTAGCAAAATCAGCACCGGCAGCTCTTCTACAGAGGAGCTCAGCCACACAAGGCAGTAGCAACAACAGCATGGGAACGCAAAGCAGGAGTTGTGCGCACAAAACAACAATGCAAAGCAGCAGTAGCCGCATGATGAACAGCAGCAGCATTGGGCAGCGACGCAACAGTAGCTCGAACAGGTTAGTGCGCACCACGCTAACAGCAGGTCTGCACGCAAAGATCAGGCACAAGTGCAACCTCAGCGCACAACCGCCAAAAACGAGCAGCTTAGCAGCGCGAAGTGATGCACACAGCCGCAAGCAATGGCACGCCCACAAACTGCAGAGAAGGGTGAACTATACGGATGCACAGAGAGAGAGAGAGAGAGAGAGAGAGAGAGAGAGAGAGAGAGAGAGAGAGAGAGAGAGAGAGAGAGAGAGAGAGAGAGAGAGAAATGAAATGAAATGTTATATTAACGTCTTAAAAAGGCCATAATGACCTATGAGACCAAAAGTTACTTCATGGTGGATCTGATACAATGTCTGGATAAAAAAACCCAGAAAATGAAAAATAAAGATGATACTACTGGCACCTAGAAAATGAAACTGGAACTGGAATATAGTGAGGGGAGGGTACGCTATGGAGGTGAGAGAGTGAGAGAGAGTGCGCGATAGGCCAACGCAAGGAGCAAAGGGCAGCAAGGGAAACCCTAACCCCAACCCTAACCCTAACCAACAGGCTCTGATACCAATGTTGGGTAGAAGGGCAACTAGCCTGCACACACACAAGCTCAAGCATAGAGAAACGTGAGTCCTTGTGTGTGTGTGCAGCTAACTTGTTAGTTGCACACACACACAAGCTCAAGCATAGAGAGGGCGATGCGAAGTGACGCACACAGCCGCAAGCAATGGCGCGCCCACAAACTGCAGAGAAGGGTGAACTATATGGACGCACAGCTGAGAGAGAGAGAGTGAGTTTGTGCACGATAGGTCAAAGCAAGGAGCAGAGGGCAGCAAGGGAAACCCTAACCCTAACCGACACGTTCTGATACCAATGTTGGGTAGGAGGGGAGCTAGCTTGCACACACACACAAGCTCAAGCATAGAGAAACGCGGGAGTGCTTGAAAAGATGTACTCTATGAATAATATGAAAGTACAATTTCAAATGCTTTTGATAGGGAACCCACGCTCGCTGAAGCTCTCGGCCCCCTCCCCCCCCCCCCTGCTCGAGCCTGCTGCGCGCCTTTGCCATCGCCTTCGTCCCTCGCCTTCGCCCTCGCCTTTGCCCCTCGCCTTCGCCCTCTCCCTTCGCCCGCGCCCTCGCCCTCGCCTTCGCCCTCTCCCTTCGCCCTCTCCTTCGTCCCCGCCTGCTCGTGCCCCCTCTCCGCGTCCCGCCCTTGCCCGCCTGCCCCCTCTCTGCCCGCTGCCCGCTGCCTGCTCCTACTCCCTCCCCGCTTCCCCTCGCCTCCCCCCCCCTTCTCCTCTGTCATCCCCCCCTCCCCCCCTCGCTTTCGGTCTTTCCCTCCCCACTCCGCACTACCCCCCCATTTTCGTGCAGCTTGGTTCTTGCAGGACCCTCCGTCTCCGCTTCGCCCTCGACTCAGCTTCAGACTCTGATGGAGGCCCCTCCCGCCTCACCTCAGAGGGAGTCTTCCGTAGCCCCCTCGCCCATCCCTGAGGATACCCCCATCAGGCTTTCTCTTTCGCCAGAAGAGGAAGCGAGCCTCGTCGCAGATGTGGAACGCCTCCAGGTACATTCCACCATCTGCCGTATAGTTGGCACCTGCCCCAGCAGAGGGGAGATCCGGGATCTTCTCCAGGCCCGCCTTCTTGCAGATGTGGGCAAGATCCTTGGACGTTCAGTTACTGGGCCGCGGACACTACCAGATTGAGTTTGAGACAGCCCAGAGCGTGGCCCAGGTCCTAGCCATGAGTCCCCTTGACATCAGGGACACTCGGGCCTTCTTCACACATTGGCAGCATGGTTTCGACCCAGCAGCGGCCGAGCAAGGAGAGCGCCTATTCCATGTCACAGTTTGCTTTCCTGGACTTCGCCGCGAGTACCTTCCGCTCCTTTCTAGGATAGGATCATTGGTGGGCTCGGTGCTTGAGACTGGGCCCACAGCAGCTTCAGTGGTGGTGGCTAGAGCAGCTGGCCTTCCTTCGGTCAGAGTTTTGGTTCCTGACATCTCCTCCCTTCCGAAGGTCATTCAGTTACCTAGGATGGGGGGGGGGGGGGGGGGGGGGGGGGGGGGGGGGATGGATCGATGAGAGAGTGGAGTTTTCGGGGCTCCCGAACCAATGTTTTATATGCAAGCAGGTCGGCCACCTGGCCAAGGCTTGCCCTCGCAGGAGACCCCGACCTTCACCGCAGCAACAGACCTCCGATGGCCCGTCCACAGATGCGGCTCGACAGGCAGCCTCCGGGACACCTGCTCAGCCCACAGACACCTCTGATTGGCAGCCTGGATAGGGGCGCCGTAGAGGGAGACAGCCACAGCAGCATGCCCAGAGACCGACGCAGCAGCAGACACAGCCTCAGCATGTCAGCTCATCACTGAAACACGTGGCTGGAGCTCCTAACTAAAAAGTACAGCCACTCCCCCCCGATCCTCGAACACCCCCTGCCCATCTAGTCTGTCCTCTAAAGGCAAACTCCCATGTATAGCCTGTCACCCTCGACAAACTTCTCTCGACTGTGGTGTGTCTCTGTGAGAAAAATAATGTCTTGATCTCCCAGCACCTCCTCAAAACGCACTGGATCTGACTACAGTGACCCATTGCAGTTCCAAACTGCCATCTGTACCTTTGTCTCATAGGCCGCGAGTCCCTATTCGATGATCTTGCCATCAATGATGACATGACACTTTGGAAGAAAGAAAGAAAGAAAGAAAGATATATTAAGCGTCTACTAAAGACCCAATGGGCCTATGAGACCCAAGTGGATACAATAATGTCCATGGCATATCTCATCATGGAATTGAAAATAAAACAGATAGAAAACATATACATAGCTATCTCATCATGGAATTGAAAATAAAACAGATAGAAAACATAAACATAGCTATCTCACTGGAGTGATACAAAACTGTCCATGGAAACTCCTCATGGAATACTAAGAACATAGAAACATGAGAGCAACATCAGCTCCGAGTAGATGGTATACCACTCTCCAAAATATCAAGCATGGCGCTAAT
The DNA here is from genome assembly GCF_041138505.1 of Cibotium barometz. Lineage (NCBI taxonomy): Eukaryota > Viridiplantae > Streptophyta > Polypodiopsida > Cyatheales > Cibotiaceae > Cibotium > Cibotium barometz. The sequence goes on from NC_141062.1 coordinate 53,657,527, forward strand.
GAGTATGGCCGAGAGGTCTCCCTCAAGTATGTCACGTGGAAAGGTGACTTGATGGTGGTGGAGCATGTCCTGGATCTGGAGCTAATGAGGTGATCATGGCTGATGGGGGGGCCGAGGGCGTTGGGCACGCTCGAGTGCAAAGGCTCGATCCGAGGTAACTCCTCTTGGGCGAGGTAGGTCTAGAGCAGCTCGTGGAGGGTCCACAAGATCCACTATGTATGTGTCCACCTCCTCTTGGGTCCAAAAGAAACTGGCGATGGTTGGCTGGCGAGGGAGGGGGCAGGGTGGTTGGGGCCGAAGCTCTCTAAAGAAGGTGTCCCTGTGTCTGTGGAGCTCAAGTTGGAAGAGGCCTAGGTAGCGCTGGTCCTAGAAGTCAATGATCTTGGAGAGTGGACCAAATCCCTCACGAAATAGACAGTGAAACCTCCCGCGGATCTCTTAGTATACTCGGCAACGGCATATGTAATGCTCCTCCGTCTCAACCTCTGTGTGGCATAATTGGTAGATCCTCTCCTCTCTGGGTCTCCGTATGAGCTTCTCGGCTCTGAAGATGCGCTTAGCTCTACCTGTCTCCACTCTGAGGCGGTGGGATGGAACCCGTATCTGGCCAATTGCAATCCGCATGGCATGGGACATGTGAACACTCAAGTAGCCTGGTTGCTGGATGAATCCATCCTCAATGAGTGTGAGGAAGTGATCTCTATAGAAGTGCATCTTCGTGGGGAGCTCCAGAGGTGAGATCCATGTGCAATGGGTGTAGAGGCTGATAAGATCTAATCGATAACCCGGTTGGTATCCTCGTGAGATAGCCGGAGAAATGGGGAGTCCAAACTGTACTGAAGGGGGGTTGGCGGTCCATGCGAAGCCCATATACTGAGAACCAAGTGGAAACTAGTGCATGCCATACTCCAGAGTGGCCCTCAAGTGCTAGTTGTCTGGAGGACTCCAGGGCAAGCCTCGGGTACCTGTGGGGATCCATGTGACTGATGTGATGGAGGTATGTGATTGTCTAGAAGAGTGCATCCACTACCATCAGGGCTGCAGCAAACTCTGCCTATATAATCTGGTGTGGGACTGATGGTTTGTTGTGGATCATACGGGAGAACATCATGACCTGGGGCCTCTCAACTCGCTGCCAATCCTCATTGGATAAATCTGGCCCCCAGAAGGCTACTCGATACATCAAGGCTGGTGTGACGAGGGTGTCAAAAAGCCAGCCCTTCGTCCTGGGCTCCTGGAAATGTGCCTGGAAGCACTGCCGCTCAAGTAAGCTCAAGGCTGCATATCCTTGGGTCACTCTAGCATGTGCTGTGGGAACCATGGTAAAGCGTGGGCCACTGAAAGTGACACCGAGGTAGACATAGGATGAGACAATCTCCACAAGATCCCCTCTATATGCGAAGCTCAATTTGGATGTGAAGAGGCGAGAGGTATTGAAGACCATTACCTTGGTTTTACCAAGGTTAACAGAGAGGTCCCACTGAGTGCAAAAGTCATATAAGGCATCGTGCTGTCTCTGAAGCCCCTCGGCTAAGTCTGAGAGGACGATGATGTCATCTACATAAAGTAAGTATGGGGATCAATATGCCTGCCAGTGTGGGACCAGCCTCGCCTAGTCCGTCAATGAAGGTCAAGTATCAAAAGCTTTGTGGAAATCCACAAAGCAGTAGTAAATCCTCTGATGTTGTGCTCTACCCTCCTTGATGATGGCATGGAGGGTGAAGATGTGGTCAAGGGTAGAATAGCTCCTCCAAAAGCCAGCTTGTCTTGAGGCTCTGCATCCCTCTCTGCAAATGAACTGAGCTCCGCCTCTAGCATTGATCCATAGAGTTTGGCCAATGTGTGGCCAATCATGATCATCTTGTAATTATTAGGATCAAGTGGATCTCTGGCTTTGAGGATGGGGGTGATGGTGTTGGTGGACCAAAAGGGTGGAAATCCTTCACAAAGGGCTCTAATGAACATGTAGGCTAGTAGGGGTGCCAGGGTATCATCGGCATGCGAGATGTACTTGGCAGTGAGTCCCTCATGATCTTGGGCTCGCCCATTGCGTAGTGTCTACGAATGGCCTTGAGGACCATGCCCTTTGTGAAGAAGGTGGAGTTGGTGGGGGATATGATAGAGGGAGCGTGCATAGGAGTGCCATGTGTCCGGGCAGGTAATAGGTGTGGGAGGGCGATGTACTCGGAGTTTCCTCCAGGCCTTTTTGCAGTTCGGCCCTAAGAAAAGTCGGTATAACTCATCCTCTTTCCGAGCATATAACTCCTGTCAAGAGGAAAATGTGGAGTGAGAATAAAATGTACAAGTATGACAACACGACCATAGGGGACTCAATGGTGGTGTACAAACGAGAGGGTGTGGATGGAGAGAGAGAGAGACTGACATTGTTTCTGAGGAAGGAGAGAGGCTAATATTGTTTTTGAGAAAGGGGAGAGAGAGAGAGAGAGAGAGGGAGAGGCTAATATTGTTGTTTCCCTTCCCCCTTTTCTTTGCAGAAGTTCCTCCTGTCTGGACGGCTGATTTTTGGACCAGATGTCAAGTCCTTGCTCGTGACAACAGTGCTCATAGTTGTACCGGCAGTAATATTCTGTATTTTTGTTGCAAGGCATCTTCTGCACAGGTTTTCCAACTATAATAGTGGCATTGCCATTACAGTGGTGACTGTGGTTCTTACTATACATGTAAATAGATTTGGCTTTGATCAATTTGATTTTAGTTTTTTATGCTGTCTGTGATTTGGAGCTTGAATATTGCAAGGGTTATTTTTGAGGTACATATAATATCCTAACAGTCACTAACTTCTACTTTTTAATAAATAGTCAATATTGCAAGGGTTATTTTTGAGGTACATATAATATCCTAACAGTCACTAACTTCTATTTTTTAATAAATAGTCAATATTAGGGGAGCTTTTTTTCCACACAGCGCTGGTTGGGAATTGGGATTTCATCCATAATGATAGTAAGTTGACCGTCTGTAATGGAATGAACCTACACTTATCGTGTATGGTAATGCAGGTTTGTATTGTTAATATGATGCATGAATTATATTGGAACGCGTCTACTTTTCAAGTATTGGTAGTCTTATCATACACTTGGTCTCAGAGAGTCTGGTGGAATCGATTTAAGTGAACCAACTTAATTTAAAGAATGGACAGGTAGACAATGTTAGTCCTTCACACACGACAGTACATGGATTTCTAAAATCAACAACAGCCCCCAGCGGCCCCCCCGCCGCCGCCGCCGCCCCCCCCCCCCCCCCCCGCGGCGGCCCCGCGGCCCCCCCCTTAACGGGGCTTTTTCTCCTGCGCGGATCTCCCTTCCCTTGAAAAACTGTTTTTGCTTTAGTTCATATGAGATTAAGAAGTATACGGCTGCAAACGTGTAAACGTCTGCTACCTGCATTTCTCACTAAGCTGTGTATCTTCCTGTTTCTTCTGCTCACCTTTGGAGTACCATTGCTAGGATCTTGTCTCCAGGAAGAGGGCATCATTGCGTTGCTGTTTACCGGGCTGAGCGGGCTGCTGAGAGAGGCAGGTGCATGCTTCTCCAAGCGTGGTAGAGAAGCATGACCCATGGTTAATCTCGACTCTTCTCCTAGTTTCACGAGGAATTTTGGCCTGGAAATACCACTAGTAGTTATTTGTATGTTATGGAGGTGTGGTTCTTGGAGACCTTAATTTTGACTGCCAAATTCTCGGAAAGGCCTTGCGGCGCTTCCGTCACCCTGAAGCTTCCCCCACAGCTTCCCCCACAGTCCATGGAGGGTATGAATGATATCACGCCAGATGCTCCGGATGGACTTTGCTGGCAGGGTAAGGGTGCCCTTGATGCCATGTAGCAATGTTGCTGCAAATCTCCCATCTCTGGTTGGAATCGGGAGTCCAATGATCAGTGGATGGAGCTAGAACTGGCACTGCAAAAATACGAAAATGAGAGACATGTAGAGCAAGTCCCCCACCCTCCTTATATGCAATTGTGGCCTCGGCCTCAGTGACCCAAGCATAGTTGCGAGGGGTTTTTGAAATGCGTTTCAAAAACGTTTCTTTCAAATCCCAGATGTCACAAAAATGTTTCATACAACGCGCGCACGCAAAGGGCGCCGGGGGGGGGGGGGGTGCGGGTGGGGTGGGGAAGAGTACAAGCCCCAAAATTTACATATAAGTTTGTAATATGCAAAACAATATTAAACTGCCTTGCGTGCAAAACAATATTAAACATGCATCATTTACACACTAAAACATGTTTACAAGTTAAAACTGAAGGCACAGGAACGGAACGGAATGGAAATGAAATGACAATACAAGTGCAAAACAATGATAACCAAGAGTACTCACATGTAGACCAAGAGAGCTTGATGTTGATTGATTGTCTAAGACTAGAAAGAATGCCTTTATGGGATAGGCACACACACTCTAAGTGTCACATGTATATGGGATAAATCCCAATATGCCACATGGCACTTACACAAAGACTAGACATAAAACTCACTTTAGACACACTAGAACACTCACTTTGACTTCATGTTCTAACACCCCCCGATGAAGGCAAGGTGAGAGACTACTGGAATGAGCCAAGAACAGAACATGGCAATGACGGACTACCAACCTCCAAGTTAGAACTAGACATAGTTCCCACACAATCTCAGAGGCAAGTGAGCATGGCTCAGAGGCTAGTGAGCATGGTACAAATGACTCAGAGGCTCATCAAGCATGGCTCAGAGGCTCATCATGCATGGATGCATGAACAACTCAGAGGTCTAGACAACTGGAGCAACCTGAGATCCTATCAAAGCCAATACATGACTCCACAATACATCCCCCTCCTGACTCCATAACAGAATGGTGGGGAGTCAGACACGAAAAAACAGGAAAGATTACAACATTTTAGGAGGACAATCCAAGGCTGTGAACCTTTATTGACTCAACACACATGATTTATTTGCATTCATTTTAGGGGGACTCCCAAGGCAGAGTACCTTCAACACACTCAAAAAACAAAGTCAAGATCATCCGGTGCATAGACCTCTTCATCAAGAGAGAGATCTTGGATGTGAGCAGTGAGAGCATGATTTGGAGTAGAGGTGTCTGCATCGTCTTCGTCTTCGTTGGATATAGTCCCAACCAAGTTGGCATGGTCTTTAGATTGTTGTTTGGCCAGCTTCTGGAAGCAATGATCTTCGGTGTGACCAAGCTTTCCACAGTAAGTGCACTTGAAAGGTTTGAAGTTACCTTTCCCTTTAGGAAACCTCCCTTTAGAAAATAGTGCATTGGCGTTAGGAGTATCAATATGCCTTCTTTCATGATCAAGAAGCATAGCAACCATGTCATGGTAGCTCATGCTTGCCACTCTTAATGCTGGTATAATCTCCCGATACTTAGGAATTTCTTCAATGCTCGTGAGGAGCACCGCGACTTGGTCTTCATCCCCAACTGGGGCCTTCAACGCAGCAAGTTGAGTGATGAGAGACTCCATATGATTCAGATGAGCGAGAAGAGAGTCCTCATGCTTCATCTGGAGTTTGAAGAATTCTTGACGGAGGAAGACCTTAGAATTGATTACCTTATTGCCAAAGAGACCTTCAAACTTCTCCCATAATTCTTGAGCAGTGGAATCAAAGTCAAGATGATGAATAACTTCATCACCCAAACCCAAACCAATGAGAGAAAGGGCTTTGTCGTTTAAATTCTCCCAGTGTAGAATTTTCTTCTCATCCGATTGTGGCTTTTTATCCTTGCCACAAACAACATTCCACACCCCGTCTTTCATAAGGATAAGACGCAACTTTGTTTGCCATGTCGGAAAGTTCTTACCAGTGAACTTTTCAATGAAGGCACTTGTTTTCGAGGACTCCATGGCAATCAACTTGCAAGTAGCAAATTCAGAGGTGGAACCTTGTGAACGTCAATACCTCGAGTAGGAAATGAAGCAGGGAGCCACGAGCTAGATCCAGGGGCAGTCACGAATTGGAGCAAGATAATCCATGAACGAAGAGGGCATCACGGGTAGTTGGAGTAGATGAAGCAGGGCAGCGGCCTGTTGAAGATAAAGCAGGGCAGCGGCTTCATAAATTCGTGGGCAGCTCCATCATCACGAACAGATCAGCATCAATTCAGGACAGCAATGTGGGGCAGCTCCTGCATTGTCTCGAACAGAAAATTACGGGCAGCAGCTGGGCAGAGTGGCGGCCTGAACAGGAGCGGCAGCAGGACAGCAGAGTGTGGCGGCCTGAACAGGAGCGGCAGCAACAAACGGCTTGTTGCAGAAATTCGTGGACAGCAGCAACGGCCTGTTGGAGAAGACGCGCAGGAATGTGGCGGCCTGGATTCAGGGCAGAATCGGGGCAAAATATGGCGGGCAAATCTGCAGCAATAGAGGCGGCCTGATGGAGCAAAACGTGGACAGCAGCAGCGGCCTGTAGAAGAGACAGGAGCGGCTTGCAGGGCAGCAACGTTGGGGCAGATGGTGGGCAGCAATTGGAGCAAACGTGGAGCAGAAATCGGGGCAGCCACTTGGAGAAGACGGGCAGCAGGTAGTAGAGGTCTTCAAGATGGAGGAGAGCATACTCTCTTGCACTTAGAGAAAGAGAGAGAGGGCATGGCTTCTCTTTTTGGCCTCCCTCTCCTCAATCTCTAGGAGCAAAGGAGCAGTGGCTCTGATACCACATGAAGGCACAGGAACGGAACGGAATGGAAATGAAATGACAATACAAGTGCAAAACAATGATAACCAAGAGTACTCACATGTAGACCAAGAGAGCTTGATGTTGATTGATTGTCTAAGACTAGAAAGTACAATGCCTTTATAGGATAGGCACACACACTCTAAGTGTCACATGTATATGGGATAAATCCCAATATGCCACATGGCACTTACACAAAGACTAGACATAAAACTCACTTTAGACACACTAGAACACTCACTTTGACTTCATGTTCTAACAAAAACTAAAGATTCAGGGTGACCCTACTACGGTGGGTACCCAATCGACCAATTGGCATAAATAAATTGGCAAGATCAAGAATCAAGATCTGGATTCCATCATCAGTAATGGCAATTGCTCAAAACTCAAGAAACAATATATAAAGAACATAGTCCACTGAGCACTCAAAGTGATCACGAAAAGTATGAATCCTGAGCTCTTTGGATAAAAAATGCCCAAATCGTACTGATAATAGGTGGGAGGGAAATAAACACATTTCATTCGAAAGAAACATTTTTGAAACGTTTCGTTTCATAAAATATGAATGAAACGCGTTTCTTTGCAACTATGGGCCCAAGCAACTATGCCCCAAGTAACTCTGCGGGAGGTGACCCAGTCCATAGTGAAAATGTGGAGAATCCGTTGCCAAACCTACTAAGCCTTCGGGAAATCCCAAAGGCAATGACGCTGGGACTCTTGGAGATGGCCACACCTTGAACAGACTGTTGTCTTACCTCCTATGGCCAGCCGAGTGCCAACCGCCAGGCTCCGATGTGCCAGTTGCCATAGAAAGAGAGTGATCTTTCGCGGCCAAAAATTGTCCCATAGCCACCCCGGGGGGTGGAAGAGTCGATGTCAAGGTTCAGTTTGTCTCCCTACCGCATATCTTGGTGAGGCTCGTCTCTTGGGCCTCCATCAAGAGCTATCTGAAAATAAGCCAATCTCCAAGTGATCGAGGAGGACCCATGCTCAAAGCTCCTCACGGTATGTGCGGGCCAACCCCCAACATGTGACTACTGGGAAAATGGACCAAGGGGTTCCAAATCAAAGGCTGTCGAGGCGCTCCTCGGATACAATTGGCGTGGATTGCTGAAGGGCTGGCTTGAGGTGATCCCAAGCGCGCAAGAGGTTGGCTGCAAATCTATCCTCAAACGCAGGGCTAAAGTCACGAGCCTGCAGCTTTGTGAAAAGAGATCTCGTACTCTGGGGCCAAGGGCCTCCCAAAACCGGGATGCTGGTGGAGATCCTAGCTAGGAGGAAGTTCTTCCAGGGCTCGCCACCCGGAAGAAGGCTACGAAGTATCAACTTGCCCAAAAGGCGTGGCTTTGAATAGAGGGGTCGATGATGCCCCCCCCCCTGCCCCCGTGTCGTGCAGTTGAATGATCACTGTCTAGACCACCCTGGCCCGGGTAGGTCTCCTGTCGCTACCAGCCCAAAGAAAGTTGTGGATCAGTCGCTAAAACCTGACCAATGCAAGCGTTGGAGAAGGCCCAACAAGAAGTGATGTACCACTTGGTGGCGAGAAGAACTTGGTTCGCCACCATGACCCCGCCAGCAAAGGAAAGCTCTAGTATAGCAGCTTCTTCTGAATGCTCAGAAGAAGAGAGGCTAGTTGTTGCTCCGGGGAGTTATCGATACCAACCTAGCATCCAAGATAGCGAACTGGAGTGCCAGTTGGGATGCACTGCAAAGCCTCAATTGGCCTCCAAGTCGGGGCGGGTGATGAGGCAACCAAGAATCCACACGTCTTGTGCCAATTGATTAGTGCTCCAGATGCACGACAGAAAATCTCTTATCGCCTCGACGAATCTCTCAGGATTCTGCTCATCTCCAAATAGGTATGCTGTTGTGTCATCGACAAACCCTCCTGCCAGCGAATGGAGAGATGCAGCCCGCCCTTGGAGCCCTGTCTCATGAGGGGAGAGAAAACTGCTCTGGCCTTGGCAACAAACAAAATAGATAAGGTGCCAATGGACAACCCACCGGACGGAGCGAGAAAGTGGAAATCTGTTGCCTCGGGCTCCCTGAATGAGAACTTGGCTATGTGAAGCTGAATAGAGCCCAGAAACACCTCGGAGCGATTCCTTGGGAATTCCCATCCAGCACATCGTCCCCTCTAGAAAGCCCCAATCTACCCTGTTATATGTTGTCTCAAAATCTAGAGAGAGAACAATAAGATCTTGCTGCCTCAACTTGGCCGAATCACTCGCCTCCCAAAAAGTGAAGATGTTGTGCAGAATGCTCCGATCCTAGACAAAACCCGTTTGAATCGGGGAGTCAACGCTGCAATCACTGGCTAATGGCTTTAGCTAGGATTTTGTAGGTGGTGCCTAGGAGGGTGATGGGCCTCCATTGCCGAATCTCCAATGTGTCACCACCCTCCTTGGGAATCAAATGAATTAATCCCTGTGGACAACCTCTCCATGGAGCCCGTGGTCATTATCTCATTCAAGGTAGCTTTGAAGACGCCTTCCATGAGATCCCAATGCTGAAGAAATAAGGAAACCGGAAGCCCATCTTCTCTTGGGCATTTGCCTCTAGGGAGTGCCGTTAGAGCCTCTGCAAGCTCCTCTAAAGTAAAGGGTGTCAACAAGAAAGTCTAGAGAGCAAGAGGAATCACCTCTCTTGTGTGCCGCCAGACTTGCTCACACGCATCTAGCACCTAAGAGGATAGGGAGGCAGTCGTGAGAAGAGAATGGAAGAAATTTTTGGCAATGGCTCGCTAGGGAGGGGGGGGGGGGGGATCCCCAGCTATGGATCCATCCTGGCCTCGCAACCTACAGATACCATCCCTCTGCCTGTGTGGGTCTGAAATCTCAAAGAAATCTCTGCGAACCCTGGCTCCCACCTTGGTCCAAAAGGAGGCTCTAGCATGGTATCTGTACTCCACCCTCCGCTCCTCGATGGACCTAAGCTTAGTACAGGCTGCAGCCAATTGGGCCTCAATCCACAGGCTGTCTGAGGTACTCTCCTAAAGCCGCTGCATGGAGGCTAGGCTCCAACGACTGCTCCTCTCGTGCTCTTGGAAGCCAGCCAGTTTGCTCTGTGCGGCCCTCGGAAGCTGCTCTGTGCGGCCTCCTATAATAAATTGTTGATCTCTCCAAGGCCTGTGTCCATAGCTCCTATGGACGGTTGAACCAGTGAGAATCTAGACTCCCAAATCTCCTCTATCATGTTGCGAATCTTGGAATCCTGAATGAGCTTGTCTGGGATCCGGGTGCTCAAATGCTTGTCCTACCTCCATGGGTCCTCCAGGGATAGAATAATGGGTGCATGATCGGAGATAGTAGTGCTTGCTAGAATTCAATCATGCGATCACGTCCACAAGCCCACTCGTACACATAAAATTGGTCTAACGTGGAAAGGTTGGGGCTTGTACTCCTCTTATTGGATCTTGAGAAGCATAAACTCCTCGGGTTGCGTTTGAATCAGGTAAATGCCAAGGGTCCTATCCCCTCATAGCTAAAAGCAACTCCTCTTTGGCCGAGTACTCTGTTCCTAGAACTGTAACAATGCCACCTCCGTCTCTTTTGTTGCCTCGGTAACTTGTTGAAATCACCAACCATGCACCAAATATCCGCTTGTAGGGAGGGACTAACGAACCTCACTCTAGAAAGTGGCTCTGCCTACTGGGGCGTTCGACGCATATATGCCACTCTGTCCTCTTCAATCCTAATGATCACCCATTGAGCTCTCCCAGTGACAATGGTGCTTGAGTCGACCACTATAGGTAAGAGTTGCTCCCTGACAGAAATGCATACCCCACCTTGGGTGCCGGAGAGGGGCCAAAAGCATGGGACCAAAAGGTGTGACTCCCGCCCTGAAGGATCTTCCCGCAATGTTCGGTATGACCCTTGAAATATGATGGTCTTGGAGAAAGAGAATGTCAATGGGCCCGCCAACTACGGCTCTATGAAATTCCTCTCCTGGGAATCCTGTGCCACTACAGGCACTGCGATCCTCCCAAGCCCCGAATGTTCCATGAGACAATCCACATTACTAAGAGCGATGGGAGGCGGAATTGTCGGAACTGCCCTCCACTTAAAGAGTCTTGGGCATGGGTTTGGATGGAGAGTAATCACTATCTGTCCTTGGGCGAAGCCGTGCTAGATGGGCATGAATCCTGCCCTCCATGTGAAGACACTCTGTTCAGGCCCTGGAATATGCATATTTTGAGCTCCGTCTATCACAATGAAGGCGTCTGTACGAGGGGGAGAGAGGTATTGCAACTCAAACATGAAGAAATACAAAGAGAAGCACCTCCAAATTGGAGGACACCAGCTCCCCTCCTAGGTCCTTGTGGCGAGAGCCACCCATCTCCATCCGTACCAATGGCCAAAAGTGAGTGAGCACGTCGGTGATACGTAGAGCATGCAGATGATGTGAGAGCTCTATGGCCTACTCGTGAATAGCCGCAGACACCGACTCCGTGCTCCAATTCATCCTCGGCGCCGCACTTAGAGGAAGGAGAAGATCATCGCGCCACTCTCTGGTGTGGATGGTCTGGAGTGATGCAAGACCACATAGATGCAAATGGGGGCCATTGTCTCGTTGAAGATACTTGCTCCCTCGACGGTGAGGCATTGAAAGAAGCTATAGTCGATTGGCTATCCGAGAACTCAGGGAGGGGGCCGTGTGGCGGCTCTAGAGGGAGAGCACGCAGTGGACAGGCAACGATGGTCATCGCTATTGGCTCCGAGAAATGGTGGATCAAGTGGCAAGTTGAACTAGCATGTTGCCTCCTCTCCAAGCTAGGCGCGGCCGGGAATTCTCTGGTGCGAGAGAGAGAGAGAGAGAGAGAGAGAGAGAGAGAGAGAGAGAGAGAGAAGGGGGGGGGGGCGTGGCAAAGGCTGTGAGGTTGGGCTCGGCAGAGGCTATGAAGGGTTATAGGGCCTTGTGGGAATGTGGATGCTTGGAGTGGGATCATAGAGAGAGAGAGAGAGGGTTTAGGGTTTAGGGAGGGAGGGAGGGTTCAGGGTTTAGGGAGGGGGGGAGGGGGGGAAAAGGCTGTGAGGTTGGGCTCACCAGAGGCTATGAAGGGTTAGAGGGCCTTGCGGGGAATGTGGATGCCTGGAGTGGGATCCTGATGAGGTAATGGGCTCCAGAAAGGGGGGGTCGGCGTCGGGTTCCTCAATGGTACTTTGGGGGGGGGGGTGGGGTTGGGGTTTGGGGATCACTGCTGGGAGGTGTTCTTTGACAAAACTGTATCCTCCTGTGGCTTGCCAGACTGGTGCGCTTGGTGGTGCCGCTCGTCTGTGCTAGTCCGACGATGGTGATTTTGTGTTATGAACAAATCGATAGCAGACTCTTGATCAAGACCCGGATGTGCTACGCATTGTCACTTGACACTAGGTTTTATGTGTAACTTGCAAGTCCAGAGTTAGGTAAAATGTGAGATAAATGGGCCGTATGTGAACCTTATTAAAGGGAGGAAAGCTGGCCTTAGGACATTAGTGGTCTGCCTAGATGGCCATGAAGAGATCGTGAAAGCCGCTGTTAAGCACAGCGTTACCATTGCCATCATGGTGCACCTTCAGTTAACTTTTCCACCTTGGGCATTCATTAGTGGCATCCTCTTTAGCCTGACGTGCCTGTCTATGGAATGTGACTAACCTTGTAATGTGGAATGATTACAAACCCTTGGGATCCTGTTTTTTTTTGGCATTCCATAATGTTTTGGGGGTTTCCTTTTTTGTTCTGTCAGGATGTTTTGACAACTTTACTGCAAAAATGTTTTTTCCCCCCTGAGAGAGATCCTACTGAAGTTGCCAATTTTCCTGTCCAAAGGTAGTCACTTCCCAAAAGAGGCTAGTGGGAGCTCTGCCTCAATGACCACCCTAGCAGTTAGAGGCACAAGCTCGCACCACGAGGCTGGTACCACCATTTCCAAATATTGCCATTTTCCAGGCAGTGAGCAAGATGTAGGACATGGTCCACAAGAGACCCGCTTGATTAGATAGAGAGAACAACCTGCACAGTTGCTAGTAAACCATGTGATGGAGACCCAGTTTTCCAAGATGAACCAATTTACATGCCTGGTCCATAGCGATGGAGCTTTTTGAGCAACCAACTTGCTCTCTGATGTTGCTGAGCGATTCAAAGTAGAGGAGGTGGAGAAGCACAGGTCAAATCTCTGGTAACGCTCGATGTGTGGGTGTGGCGACCCTCATGCCCACTTGCATGAATCTACACCAAACACATGAACCCCTCCAAATGGAGGGGCAAGATGAATCAAGATTTGAACCCATGACCTCTTGATTGAGGGTCCTAAGCCCAAATAATAAGGCTAATTCCTAGGGGACAAATTCACTGCAAACATATCAGATTTAGTGGCTGCCCCACTAGTTGCAGCTCTTAATAGAAAAAGAAAGAAAGAAAGAAAAGATATATTAATGTCTACGGAACGCCAAAATGGCCTATGAGACAAATCTGTATACAACAAGTCCATATCCTGAGTGTCATGGAAAGAAAAACTGAAATGAAAATGAAAAGCTAATCCTAGTCATGTGCAGCTCACTATGCAGTCTTTGTCTAGTATGCTATAGATGTACAGTCATGGTAAGTGGTATACTACTGATTCCACCTATAGTGGGGATGGTGGGATGTAGTAGATCATACATGGGGCATGGGGCGAGGAGGACACTCACATCTGCTGTGCCCTCGTGTAGCCTCTGGACTCTCTCCTCCAGAGCTCTGCGGTATCATACCTGGATCTGGGCAAACTGGGCCTGATGGAGTAGTGGTGGTCTGCGTCCAGGTAGTCTCCTGGCAGCTCTGATCTCTAAGGCTCTCTGAAGTGTGAGCCCTCGTCATAAGGTAGATGATACAGGGGGAGGGGGATGTGGCTCGTGGACAGGCCTGAAGGAGCTGGTGATCTGTGGCTGGGATCTCTGACTCTGTACCTGTAGAAGCCACTCTCTATGTCAGTGTAGCTCAAGGAGGAAAAGGCCTAAGGATCTCTGATCAGGATACTCCATCACCCGGCTAAGTGGGCCAAAAACCTCTCTGAACAAGCAGTGGTATCTCCCCTTGATCTCATAATATACAGAGCATCCACATAAGTAATGCTCCTCTGACTCTACCTCTGTGTGGCATAATCCGATATTCTGTCCTCTCTAGGGGTCCGTGATGCTCTCCCTGCCTCAATCTCCAGGGTGTGAGAGGAAACTCTGATCTGACCAATAGTCACCCTCATATTCTGTCCCCAATTCAACGTGAGAGATTCAAATGGTTGTTTGATTGCAGAAGCATAAATCTTTTACTTTTTAAGATTCTTGTGAGTTAAGCAAATACTCTGCCAGGAAATAAAAAGAGGAAAATGGTGGGGGGTTGGGGGGGGAGGGGGAGGGGAGGTGGTGTGTGTTGGACCCCAATGAGGGTGTTGAGTGGCCGTTTTTTAACTCTATACTCACAAGGGTTGGTGTAATCTGTTGCTAAATCTTGCTTATAGTCTTTTAAAAAAAGAAAACTATCCTATCATCTTTTTGTTAAGTTCCATTCTCCTCGTCTTTTAACACACATTTTGTGCTCAGGTTATTATTCTTCTCCTACTCACATCAAGCAGAGATCCTGGCATTATTCCACGCAACCTGCACCCACCAGAGCCGGAAGAGTACGACTCTTCAGCATCCCCTGCAGATTTGGCTGTAGGGCAAACACCACGTTGGCGATTGCCCCGGACCAAGGATGTTATTGTCAATGGTGTTTCAGTTAAAGTGAAGTATTGCGACACATGCATGCTGTATCGCCCTCCTCGTTGTTCGCATTGTTCTATTTGTAACAACTGTGTTGAGAGGTTTGATCACCATTGCCCATGGGTTGGGCAGTGCATTGGGCAGGTATGCAATGTTAACCTTTTCTTTTTGTCAGTCAGGAAAAAGGTAGAATGTATGAATGCATGCATGTTGAAGAATAAAATGGATTTCAAAGGTCTGATAGTCCTGTTACTACAAATATGGATTGAGCATGCTTGTTTAGGCTATGCAGTGTTAACATAGTTACATCAAACACCCCCTAATTTGAGGAATGATGGCATGACTTATGGATTCTCTCTCTTGTATCACTTTTGGTCTCATATACCCATTGGGTCTTGAAGACATTTAATATAACTTTCTTTCTTTTCTTTTTAATTCTTTCACTAAGCTTTGCTACAAGAACATCCGAAGGAGCATTCGATGTACAGCAGTGGTTCTGCTTCTTCGACATATCTTCAGCAAAGGTGTATCTTTTTAGTTGCCCCCCAGCATGGAAGACCAACTGTGGTTGGACATGCACTAGAAAAGCTGGAAGCACAGTCCATTGCTAGAGCCTAGCACTAAAACCCAACCCCCCCCCCCCCCCCCCCCCCCCCCCCCATGAAGGGGTCCAAACTCCATACTGTTTCCAAAAAAAAAATTTGATGTGATCTAAGAGAATGTGCTTCAGGGATTTTTTCCTCCAAAGTGAAAAAAGCAAGTGGAGAAGAAAATGGAGGGAGGGCTTATTGAGCATGAAAGAGTGATGTGCACAATCAAGGTCTCAATTCATCTAGTCCATGAGAGATGATGAGCCTCTCTCATCTTGGTGCACTGCAGCTGTGGGGGAATGATTCGAACTCCTGGAGGTGGTGCGGCTCGATAAGAGACTGGTGAGTTTTGAGAGAGACCCCCAATGAGCCGAGTATTACAGACCTCTCCCTCTTTCTTGGAGACTAGGGAGCTTGTAGAAACTGGATTGGCGAGGACCCCAGTTTTGGGTGATGGAGCAGCCTCATAATTTCGTGTCATACCTTGTGTGCATGTTCTTTAAAGACTTGTTTTACAGTAGCTGCAAATCTACCTGTTGGAGTGACGATTGATTATGCGGTTTGGATTATTGTGGGCCCAAAACCAAGCCTCCATCCTTGACCATGCAACGACATGTTCCTGGGGTTACATGCTACCACTCCATGACCCACCGTTGATGTGAGGAATTTTTTGCAGAGACCCATGAGGAGGGGAGGCATGGTTTTATCTAGAAGGTACACTGCACTTGTGCACACACTACCCAACACCAACATCGTTTGCTGCTCCTGTTTACGACAGTGCGCCACCCCCGCCAATCATTTGGCTGTCTGTACTACCTGTGTGCTGCCACTGTTGGGCTGACTTGGGTGCCGTTTAACATCATCTACAGTTGCTACCTTTTGGGCGACTGATCTGCCGGTGCTTGCTGTCACTATCGCCTGTGCCACCAACCCTCGCTGCCTGTGACGCCAGTACCAACCACCAGCTGTGCCACCAACTGCCTCTGCTTACTGTTCAGCCAGCGCTGCTCACTGTATTGGCTGCCGCCGCTGTGCTGCCAGCACTTCCACCGCCAGAGTTACTGTTCGCAGCCAGTGCTGCCTGCCATCTAGAGCTGCTGCCTGCACAGAGTCGCCAGCACCATCATCTACACCTGACCGCCATGGAATACACCTAGTTGCCCCCTGTTGAACAAGAGCTAACTACCGATACTTGCTGGCTACTGCCACCAACCGCCACCTTATCCACATCTATTGAAGTCAGCCGTACGAGTCATACTACGCCATACTTTACGGTTGCTGACTGGACCATACTGTGAGACTATGAATATTGGACTCAGTTTATACTCCCCTGTTTGGAATCCTGTGGGCTGCTTCTACCTCAGGTTTGGGCAACAAGCTTACAGCTATATCACTATAATCCTTGTTATCTACACACATCTCATGTAAACTGCGTGTACAGACTTGGAGTCCCTTGGATTTGGACTTGGACTTGGATTTGGACTTGGACTTGGACTTGGATTTTGGATTTGGATTTGGACTTGGACTTGGATTTGGACTTGGACTTGGACTTGGATTTGGATATTGGATCTAGTACTAGCCCGGTGATAGATTCTTTAGGGTCATCCCTATAGTGTGCTCAGCATGAGAGATCTTGTGTCTCAACATTGACATCGACTTGGATGAACTACATTGGCGCATTTGTTTGCTTTTGTATTCATTGTTGTATTGATCTTGGCCAATGTGCCTGTGGATTGTTCCTAAATAAATTCCTGAAAGGGGTCGGGGCATGTTCCCCGCTCAGTGTGGTGTATTGTGCCCGTGGATTGCTCCTTAATAAATTCCTAAAAGGGGATGGGGCTTGTTCCCTGCTCAATGTGGTGTACTGAACCCTTCTTTTCTCTAGATCTACTACCAGAGGAGTGACATCAGCCGCCCGAGTGAGAGCTACTATCCAGGAGACGCCCCTGCCCACCTGGCCTTTGCCTTCCCAAGTCTCCACCATACATAGATTGATGAGATCTTGAGGAGACATAGCAGAGAGGACAAACCCCAGATTGATCTAGCACAAATTGGGAGATATCTTGCCCCTAACCCGATGTATGACATCCTAGACCCAGTCACTGGCACCGGTTTTGGAGCTAAATGCTTTATTGGATGTATTTACCTCCCCTCCCTTCCACCTACCCCACAGTAGTTAACCAAAGCCCTGTATGTGATTTATCTCCACATTATAGAGTACTCTGTACTTTTTTTTTTCTTTGGTATCCATTTGATGTCTAGTGAGACATGATGATGATGTACAAGCTCCCTTGTAAAGCTCCAAACTCCAAGCTCCACCTCCACACACTGTCATCGTGGAGTCGCTCACACCATCACCTGGTGCCAGAACTCCTCGCTTAAGCATAGCCGTTGAATGGCTCTTGCCTCATCGACACACGAAGGTATCTCACCTTGTATCCATTCCTGCCACTCCGGTGAAACCATTGTTACTTGGAGCTTAGGCATGACATCATAAAGGCGCTCTAAAAGAAGCCACATGTAGGCAAAGTGCGTCGAGGATGGCTTCATCTCCAAGTCGTTGCTGTGATGGCGGAAGATAGTAAGGGCCTTGACTTTTTTACTGAAAAAAGTGACAATTTGAGTGGCTTGTGTCACCACACTCTTCGCCCACTCTAACTTGCCTATGTCCTCCATAAGCAAGTCAAGGCAGTGAGAGGCACAAGGAGTCCATACTATGGACTTAAACTCCTCCTCAAGCAAGCAGCCCGTCTTGCGGCAATTGGACGCATTGTCCGTAACCACTTGAACCACATTTTCGGGGCCAACCTACAAGGATGATGGATCATGGATACAATCATGCATAAAAAAGGAATAAGACTTAAAAGTTAAGTAAAAGGCAAAGGCTAAACTTTCAAGCTTCAAACTCTTATAAAGCCCCCCAAAGGACCACCTCATACACAAGCTAATAAACAAGGTTAGTACATATAGAAGGGTGCATGCAAACTCACCTCCCAATTGTAAATTCCATCAGGAACCACCCTCGAACCAGGGGCTAGGGTTCCACTCCCCACAAGCCAAGCCAGTTAGCCTTGGCATCCCATACCACCAGAGATTGTTCTAAGCAAGAGCTGCCTGTGAGCTGCCATGTCCATGTGAGGAGTCTGGTCGAGGCACAGACCAACAACCAACTCAATGACTACATAAATCACAATAACCCATAAGTCTCTTATATAGTGACTATTGCCGCTATAAATAACAATCCAGTTGTAAATAGCTAGTAGCCACGAATTATCACTAATAATGAACCCTAGCCATTCGTAACTTGCATATGGCCTTCCCCTAATCTCAGGGTTTCCTGCTTGTGAGTTGCCATGTCCATGTGAGGAGTTTGGTCCAAGCATAGACCAATAGCCAACTCAATGACTACATAAATCAAAATAACCTATAAGTCTCTTATATAGTGACTACTACCACTATAAATAACAATCCAGTTGTAAATAGCAAGTAACCACCCATGAATTATCATTAATAATGAAAACAGCCATTAAGCCTGTTTTATCAATCCAGAAATCCTAGCCAAGTATCTGCCTGCTAATCCCTAATCTTAGGCCCCCCCAACCCTGTTGGATTAGGTCCCTAATCCGTATATTAGTGCCTAGGTACATAACATTGATCTCGTTGAAAGCCGTGCCCGAAAGCGAGTGACGCAATCTTGCAATCTCCAGAGGAGATGAGCACCGTTCAACTTTTGGCAGGCAGCTCTTAGAAGGTCCTTCAATCCACGAGCAGCAGTATGAACCATTTCTACATCACTTGAAAGTTCTTGTGAAGGTGAGCAGCTGGTGGGGCAGCTACCACTGTCACCATTTGGTTTTGGCATCCTGGTTTCCAACCAATGTTCGGTGGGCCTGGACAACCAAGTGGACAAAGACAAGATTTGAGAATGGAGATTTCCAAGTTTCATATGCATATGCATTACTCATGCTGCATGTGGCTAAATGATTTGCTAGAAGTCTGCCATGTTGGCGCCTTTTTCTGTTGGAAATGACAGTTGGTGGTCATTTTGCAGGGTTCTAAGGTAAGGTCAAAGTGCAGCTTTGAAGCCTTGCTTTGGAGTTGGACAAATTTTGAAGCTTGAGGTGTACACACACAATAATAAGTGTGTTTAAAGGGCATTTAAAAAACGGCACTGGGCATTTAAGGCACATGGGCACCCTCTACTTCCATTTGATCCAGGCGCCTTTCTATTTAGCCTGCCCAGGTTCAATTCTTTGCAAGTGTGGGCTGGCCCACACACTTGGCACTGGGTGGGTATGCTTGGCCAATCATCACCTCCCTCTTCCTCATGTAAGCTAGAGGACCATTTCTTCTCTCTCCTGCACCAAATCTCCATCGCCATCAGTTGTACGGCATGCCCCACCTGCACCCACTGGTCGCACTGCTGCTGCTGGCCATACTGTACCTGCTGGCCGTCACCTGTATCTGATGCTTGGTGGTGCTCCTGCTGCATGGCGACCCTCTACATGTGCTGAAAATGCTGTTTTTGCTACTTCTGCTGTGGACAGCCCTTAATGCTGTCCATATTAATGAAGAGTATCTGCAAGCTGTGAAGAACAAAGAGAGGAGTTGTTGCTAGTGCCATGAAGCTTGTAGGAACTTTGAAGACCACGGAGCGTTGTCCTTGGGTGCATCCAAGCTTGTGAGACTGGGCCTGGCTTAAGAGATTGGCGTAGGAGTCTACGAGAGATTAGGCTAGACTTGAGAGATCCACTAGGTTCGGTGTAAAGCTGGAAACATCCCCTTGTTGAGTGGCTTGGGTGGAGGACACCCTACCCTTGGTGAGTAGCTTGGGCTTGGGTATTGTTTGTTATTGCTTTCTTATTGTACTTGGAAGTCTGGTGCTAAGCACCCTCACTCTTGTATCCCAAATTCTCTACTGGAATAGAGTTATTCCTTAAGGGGGGGCTGGCCGTTCCGGCCATAGTGTGGTGTATTGTTCATTTTGTGTTGTGTGAATTTGGTGGTGTTGTCTCAGAATTATTCTCTATAATGGTTATTTAATCACAAGATTAGGGCTCTCTAATCTGCCACATTACAACCACAGCTTGTCGTACAAGAGGTTGAGAAGGTGAGAACTTTGGTCGTCGTACAGTTGGAACGGCATCCATGCAACAGTTGGGTAGCTTCAGAACAGCAGCATGGAAATACCTAGTTCAAAATTATCACCATGGGCAAGCCTTGAAGCAAAAATAATGAATTTTCTTGAGCATGGGGATGGCTAATTGACCATGCATGGCAGCCCGCCAACCTTTGGGAAGGAACTGCCAGGTGTGGGGAAACCTCTTGCCAAGTGGCAGGACTGCCCACACACTACTGTTAAAAATAGGCCTACAAAACTCATAAGAAACATGTGTTAGGCTTCAAACATAGTCATGGACCCATGCTTATGGGGTTTTCAGGTGTCATTGGCCCAGTAGACATTCACAGGTATTAAAAACCAGTCAATATCCATACATGATAACAGGTTACATGTGCAATTTGTGCCGAGTCAAACATGATTAATGCATAAACATAGTTGACTGGACTATCTCCCAACTTCCAAGCTTGTATTTCATCAATCTGAATTTAGGCATGGCGTACACCCTAACGAGCCTCTCCACAGGTCATCTACGCAAATGTATGATTCCATGGTAAATACCCAAGTCTAACCAATATATGGGTTTGTACCCAAATGTGCATAACCAACATAACTTTATGGGCATCTCCCATAGTGATAGATCTCGAGGATTATGTCTAAGATGGTGATAGGAGGCCAATTTGAAGAGAATTGCTCAACGGAGAGTCCATAGATATTAGGTTGTCTTTAGTTAAACCCCCCTTTTGGGCCTTCACCTTTAGACAAATAAATTTATGCACAAGTCTCGTGTGGGCATTTCCCTTCAAATTGGCCTTCTCACCCAGTGGCCTAGCTTTATTAATGCACAAGTCCTTAGGGGAGACTTGGTGATGGAACATCAAGCTACCTTCAGTTTGTGTTGGAATAATGTTGATTTGTTTAACTTTAACCTAGACTGCTAGACCGTTGCAAGTGTAATTATTTTGTTTCTTACACGTTTTGAACAATTTTTTGAAGCTACTTTGACAGCTAAATATTTCTGGTGTTGCAGCGAAATTATCGTTTCTTCTTCATGTTTGTGTCATCAGCGACGCTTCTATGTATCTATGTTTTTGCAATGTCAGCACTGTACATCAAGTTCCTTATAGAAGGGGATCAACAAACAGGGAATACACACAGCGTTTGGCAGGCTATAGCCAAATCCCCAGCCTCTGTGGTTCTAATGGTATACACATTCATTGCTGTTTGGTTTGTTGGGGGGCTCTCTCTCTTCCATCTCTACCTCATCAGCACCAATCAGGTATATGTTCTCTATTCAATAATCCAAGAGCATTCACTTTGGATTTGCTCATAGTAGATATTTTTTTTAAACAAAGATAGAAGAGAGCTTGTTTTTTAATGTTATTTTGTGAACTAGAAGTTTTGAATGTTCTTATTACAGTCGGTTTTGACCTCCAATTATCTTTTGCAACAGTTTGCCCATATGTGAGTTTCCACCTACCTATGCTTGTCTCAAATGGTGGGAAAAACGAATACTCAGGCTCTGTCTAAGGAGTCGTCGTCGTGACGTGCAGCTGAAGGGTCCCCCCTCTTGCTATGGGTCCATCCCCAGTTCTGGTCAGCAGTCCTCTCGGTTCTGTCCAACAGCACTTGCACTCTTCTTTCTGTCTGTTTGCCTCCAGTGTCATCTTATGCTCTCGGTTCCGCTGCTTTGCCAGGTTCTCTCACCGGCGCAGCTGGTGTTTTATGCTCCCTCGTGTATTACTGCTCAGTCTCCTCTCAGTTTTGGCCATGACTACCTCTGCCATAGCGTGTGTCCACTGTTGCCTTGAATAGCCTTGTCTGCTTAGTGTTGTACAGTGGCCTGCTGCCGCACTCATGGCCTGATAGAATCCACCTTTGGCCAGCCTACTGCCAATCATAGTCACAAGAAATGTTTCATCTGTTTCGTTGTTTCGACACGTTCTGTTTCACTTCCTTTCGTTTTCTCTCGATGGAGGAAACAGAGAGGTTTTGAAGGGACTTGTCAAGTCGAACCGGGGAAAAGTGAGAATTTAAGAAAAACGTAGGAAACTTCAACAATCTTAGTGGTGATGATAGCATTCATCTTCCTTGGTGGTGGGGTCACAGGAAGAAAACTAGCCTTGATTCACTTCTGAGACAATGTACAAGCTGCCTTCGTCAGTGAACAAGGGTGCATTACAGAATTCCAGTTACTTGGTCAGAGCTAATTCACATTGAGTTTGACTCTGAGGTTTTGGCTAGCAGAATCCTTCAGCAAAGTTGCCTCACATTATGCATGCTTCAATGCATTTTGCTCAGTGGCACCATGGTTTCAAGCCTGATTCAAACCCTAGCCTTGTGGAGGTCAGATGTAAGTTTCGAAGGCAGGAGTATTTCAAGCTCCATCACCTAAGCCATGACGGGGCCATGTGATTGTGCTCTCACTCACAAGTGGATCCCACTGCACCAACATTATTGAGCTTCTTTACACTAGGATGCATAGGAGGATTTCAAGGTGCACCACATTGCAGCAACGCATCCCTCAGAGGGCCCATCCTCAGGTTGAGTGATTAGCTCTCCTTGTCCTACCCTAGATGATCACTGGCAGTTCAAAGGACGATACAACCACAAGTGACGAGATTTCTGACAGTCTCTTCAATGGCCCTTTTGCAGAAGCCTTACTTCACTACGACGCCCATAAGATTTTACCTCAGACAACCTTTGGGTTAGCTCTCAGATGCAGACTAGCATGTACCACTGTAAAAGTCATTGATACTTTAAGGATGGAGTACCGATACAGGGCCTCCTTAGGAGAAAATCACCTTGGTTTTCTTGCATGTACAGAACCTTGATACATGCAGGATGGCATCCACAGGCTTTGAGGCCACATTTTTAGGCCCATAATATGGACACTGACAACCACAAGACTACTTATAGCTAAACCAGATTCTGCACAATAATAGTACACCGGGTGTATGGTTTCCCTCTTTACTCGGTACCTTGGCGGAGGCCCCTTTTGGGCTCAGGAGCTGCTCTCCTTGAAGAATATGCATTGGAGAGAATGAATTTCTTATGACCTTTTACAAGATTACTGGGAGCTCATTGAAGACAACTAGCGGTGCACTTTCATTAAGATTATATAAAAAGTATTATGACAGTGGCCTCTAAGAGGATCTCTAAGAGGGTGTTATCCACAAAGAGAGTGGTGACAACCGCCAAGAGATTCAACATTGATCGGTCTCTAAGAGGGTGTTATCCACAAAGAGAGTGGTGACAACCGCCAAGAGATTCAACATTGATGGCTTATCACCCTTTACATACCTTTCTAGCCATTCCATTTAGGATTTTGGCGAAAGCCACGAGTCTTCACCTTCGGTCTGTGAGGTAGCATCTGACAGGCTTAAATTGGGTATAGGTACATCTTGGATAACATCTGCTCTTTTTGTGAGGCCAGAGCCATAATGGAGGCTTCCGGACAGGACTTGGCAGTTCTTGTGCCAGGCCCCATGCTAGGCCCCGACAGGGTGGATTGGGCCTTGCTTAAGGGCACAATACTCCAAATGGGGCTTTCCTAGTTTCGTCGCATTACAATGATTGAGGGGCGAGAGATACCCCTGACTTCTTTGGCCTCGACTACACCTTGAGATTCCTGTTAGGACTTGATCTGTAGTTTAGCAGGTCTTGCGAGCCTCTTCCATAGAGTGCATCTGTTCCATCTTGACACCTCATTTTCATTGTGGCCAATGGGAGTCTTCTAAGGTAGCTCCAAAGGAATACAGGAATCCAGGGAAGCTTTCTTGCACATGGGGAGCTGTTGACCTTGCCTGATGCATGCATTGGGTCACAATGCACATGGTGCTATAGGTCAATGATGTGGCTCTCTTTTGAACCTGGGAGCTCTAGCAATAGTCTGCTAGTGTGTTAGAGTTTGGTTTCTTGGAAGGCTATGTGATTTACTTCTGAATGCACTATTATATGGGATTCCTTGCAAGATGGGTAAATGCATTACTATAGATAGAGAACTGGTGTTATTATGTGCCGGTTGGATGCAGCTGATCTGCATATCAATGCAATTTATTTATTGCATTTTAAGAAGGTATTTGGGCCTTACTGTTGGCATCCTTGCTGCTCATCTGTTCACACTTGGGCAGCCATTTAATGCTTTTTTCCTACCCCAAGCTATGTCCAGGCTGTTGGCCCTCTTCCATGCATTTGGCTGGCCATCATGATCTCCTATTGCCAGTTGTCACTTTGACTGTTTCTCATGATTTGGGGTTTTCGTTTTCCTGCCTCACACTCGTAGGCCAGTGCATTCTGTTGTGTCTTAAGTGCATTCCACCTTCTCTCTTTTTATTCCCTATAGGGTAAAGCTCACAATATGATCTGGTTCTCTATAAACGTACCTCTAGCTATGCCTGTGTTTGACTCACACATTTGAATGGTTAGCATGGACTGATGTATGTGTCTTGGCTGTGGTTCCACTTAGTGAAAGTTGTGAAGGTAACAATATCAATTTGTAATTGTGCAGCTATTTTTACTATGATAGCTTTAGTTTGGAGTCACTGGGTTTTTTAACTAGTGGGTTTTTATGATGGTTGCAGACAACTTACGAGAATTTTAGATACCGTTATGAGACTAGAGTGAACCCTTATAACTTGGGAATCATGCAGAACTTTCTTGCAATTTTCTGTACTCCACTTGAACCTTCAAAGAATGATTTCCGTGCAAAGGTGCAGCTGGACACATCAGGTCATATTGTTACAAATCCTCAGCCCACTTTCCAGATGGGTGGAGACTTAGAGGTGGGTGATAAATCCTCATGGCAAGCTGGAGAACCCAATGCTAATGAAGGACGAGGAAGGATAAGCGGAGTCAGTGACTTTGGCATGGAAGTGAAGGACTCCTTTGATGATGCTTTGACCCATGCTATGGGTCGGCCCATTCCAATAGAATCTTCAGATGCTAGAAGTGGATCTCATCCAAGAAGGTCAAGTTGGGGCCGGAAAAGTGGAAGCTGGGAGATAGCACCTGAAATTTTGGCACTAGCTGTTGGAAAGACAGAGGGTAGTCGATTCAATGGCAACAATGCTAGTACACCAGAAAGGTATCATACCCTTAAAACTACATAGTGTGATATGTTGTGTGCGTACATATCATGTTTATATGCACGTAGTGATGCATCCCAAGGCTTTGAAGTTTGAGGATTTGTTGTACACACATTCCTGATTTTGACGTCATTGGATTTGCTTTTGACAGGCCTGATGAAAACTCCCAGAATACGGCATCATAAGTTGTCTCCATTAGAGAAAAGTGGGGTTTCTCTCCCCACATTCAATAACTCGGACTCGGGGCAAGGGGCTCTTATTGTAGTGGTGAGCTCAGCTTGGGAAGCTGCCATTTAAGGCTAGTAAAGGTGCAACACAAGGGAAAAATTTGCTCTCTTGCGGCTGCTTGTATTTTTATGTGAGTTTGTTGTATTTTTCAGAGTGAGGACTATCGCCAATAAAGAAAATTTATCCCAGCAATCTTGGCACATGTTTAATGAAATACAAAATAAAGTTGATTGTTCACTTACAGACTCTTAGGCGACCTAAAAGCCAAATGTTATTATGGATCTGAAATTTTTAAATATGTTTTGAGTTGTTATCGTGCAGTAAACTGGTAGGGAGAGAAAGAAAGTTATATTAAACATCTTCAAAAGACCATAAGGTCTATAAGACAAAGGGATTACAAAGGTTATGTGGTCAGAAGTGAGCACGCTCGTTTTAAGACTCCAACAGAGAAACGTTCTTGTTATTAGCTTCGTTGTCTCTGTTGTATAGACGGTTTCACTACTTCCTTAAGGCATGACCCCGGAAGACCCAGGAACTAGGCATGACGACCAAGAACTCCCGAAGGAGCCCAGGTACTGTGGGACTTGCCCTCGGGCCCACCCACTAAAAACTCTGTATACCTTGCGGATTTCCAAAGAGGAATTGCCTTACCCACATTGGGCGTCGGCTTGAAGAAAAAAAAATGTTACAAAAAATCGGTAAACAGTCGAAAAAGACAAAATAATGTTGCCTAGATAAAGCCCCAAGGCTTTGGGCCTTAGGACATGTGCACATATATAGCTAGTGTGTCCCTACCATCCACATCTACATCTTTGAGATGAGACACATTCTCTTGCTCATGGGTATGACATCTAGTCACCTCTAGGCAAAAAAACTAGGAGGACTCTACGATGTATCTTGCCTTGGTCTTTGTGCCAAGAATAGTCTATCTTTGTGGCAACACATCTCCAACAGAAATAGGCCTAGGCAACATTGATCCTTGTAATCCATCGCCTTTGAGAGGGCCAAATCCCTCCTTGAATAGGCAATTACATTGGCAAGGGAGTGTGTGTCATGGAAGTAGAAGTATTAAAATTTTGCAATTGCATGACTAGGGTTTATGCACAAAGAACAAGTCCTATTTCTAGGGGTTCCACTATTCCTTACTTCCAGTCTATGTTTCATTGGCTCATTTTCTCTCAAAGCTCCTTACTTGAGGCGAATACATTAACCTTCTTCACAAGGGAGCACACTGTTGAGTAGTGGTCATTTGTTGGAATCAAAGACTTGGTGGATTTGAGAAAGTATGGTTTGATGTGCTGCAGGTGGCTAGTCAAATTTACATTTAAGGTCCTTGGTGTTTTTGGATCAAGTTTGAGAATGATTTCAACAAGTTTCTTTTTTTAAGATTTGATTTGATTTTTCTTTTAATGCTATTAGGCTCACTTTATGCCTCTAGACTCACCTTTATAGGTTATTGTCTAGAGGTTCATGTCTCTTGGCTCATGTGTCTGGGTTCATGTCTCTAGACTCATGTCTTAGGCTCATGTATCCAAGCTCACGTATCCAGGCTCACGTGTGTAGGTTCATGTTTGCAGCCTTACGTCTTTTTTGTATGAACTCAACTCACATATGTCCCTTATATGAAATGAGTCTACTTGGGTGTACGTTTATTGGGTATTAATTGTATTTTAATTCCTATAAAGTATAAGAATTTTTCTTAGAATTTGTAGTTGGTACATATTGTATAACAAGAAAAGCCTTCAAGAACATGTTTAGTTGTGTCCATACAAATCTTATGGCAGTATGTACCTCCATGCTCACATTCCCAAGCTCACATCTGTAGGTCCATGTGTAAAGTCTCATGGCTTACGTGTCCAGTGTTGTTGTGAGAATGCAAACTCATTGACAATTGATGGATAGCATTAGATGTGGATAGTAGTCTAGTGATGTGTGGACAATAATGGTCCTGCCAAACTTACCAAGTGTTGTGAGAATGCAAACTCATTGACAGTTGGTGGATAGCATTAGATGTGTGGATAGTAGTCTAGTGATGTGTGGGCAATATAATGACCTTGCCAAACTGACTAAGTGTGTGCGGATATTAGTATTAGGTTATGTTATGTGTGAACTTATCACTTGTAAAATGTGTTGATTTTGGTAAAGAAGAATGAAGCTAGCTATGGAGCTTCTCTACATTGTGAGAGCAATTAGGGTTTGTGCATGTCTTCTCTGGTCTCATCTATTCTCTTTCCATGGTATCAAGCATAGATTGCTCTCACATTGAGTGAAACCCTAAACTTGAAGTAATTAGAGATTGAAGTTGTTGAAGGTCATCAGGAAAGCTGTAAAGCACCATTGGAGTAGAAATTGCAAGCAAATCATAGAGTTTGGCGAAGAGGTGAGTTAAACAAACCCTTTCCTTGTGATTTACAAGTATTTTGAAGCCAAAGCAAGCAAAGTTGAAGCTCTCCATTGAAGCTTGCAAGTGAAAATGTATGCAAATAAAATGTATTGATTGACAAACATATGAGAAAAAAACTACAGTTTGCTTGAATAGTGATAACTTTCACTCTGTTGCTTAGAAACCAATTGTATCATGACCAGTTGACATCATTACTTGAGGCCTCAAGTCAAGCAATGTTGTCGAATTTCCATAAATTTAATCCTCCATAAGTTAGTAACAAGAAGCTTGTTTTGCATAAATGTGTTTAGATTACTCAAACATTGGATTTGGAGTGCTATAGCTCAACTTTTAAGTTATGTGGAACAAGATAAGGGTGCAAATTTGGGATGCTTGCTACAACATTTAGTTGAAGTGTCGATGTATGTGAAATTTATCCACAAGCTTGGTTGAAGCTTGATGTTGGAGGTTGAACTTGACAAATTAGAATGTATGCGTTGTGATTGGTAAAAGCATTTACTATTGCTACATGGTATTGGAAAGCTCTTAAGAAGCTAATTTATAGGTTGTTGCAAGATGGGATTTTGATTTTTTGGAGCTTATAGAAATTCAGCAAGATAATTTTTAGGCTTCTACTTGATGCCTAATGAAGCAAATGAGCATATGGAAGTGCAATGTGAGCATGTATATGATTTAAGAATGATTTTTGAAATGCTTTTGCATTGAGCAAGCGAATGTATAAGTGGTGTTGAAGCATTGTGTTTGACCAAGATGAGTGATGGTCCAGATAAAATTGTTGGTGAAAAGCTTGACACAGGAATAACTTCCAGATTTAGAAGTACCGCATGACAAACTTCGTGAAAGGCAAAGGACTTTGGAATTTGGTGAGACACGTGAAGAAATAGAGCCAAGAATTCCCATAGTTAATGCAACTAAGACATAACTTACAACGCATAGGAATTGGACAGATAGAGCATTCAAGGTGTTACATTATTTCTCAATTTATATGACAGATGGGATGTTATGTCATATCCAAGATATAGATAATTCTAAAAATGCATGGAATAATACATTGGTGAAAATGTATGATACGAATACAAAGGCGAGAAAGGTCCAGTTTCAAAATAAAAGATACACAGTATAATATGGAACAATAAGAGTGTGTATAATTATATGCAAATCAAAGCATGTGCACATGCATTGACATCTATTAATGCACCAATGGATAATGATGATTTAGTTGTTGTTACACATTGAAAGATTTGGGTTATTTGACCATCATTGTGAGTAGTGATAATCCCCCAGACTTTGAAGAGTTGAAATTATTACTTATTGTGGAAGAGTTGAAGCAGCTTGGATTAGATACATCATCTAGCACAGTGGGCATACAAGGGACCAAGCACTTTACCATAAAGGTGCAAGAAGCAAGGGGAGATCCTCATCTAGAGAACATACAGGTGGACATGGTTGGCAAGATAGACCACTAACAATAACAAAATTTTCAGCCCACGTATAGTGCATGAGGAGGTAGAGTCGTACTCCTGAGGCGGAGGGAGACCGAATTCTAGAGAAAGAGATAGATGGTAACCTCAATAGTAGTCTAAAAGTAGTGTTAAGATAGGTCACAACCTTAATAGCAATTTGGAATTAGCATTGAGTGTCACTATTATGGTAAGATTGGACAAGGAATGAGACAAGAAGCAAAATCATTTGCGAGGTGATAAAATTAGCATGGTAATTATGCATCCTCTAGCAATGTAGGTCATGGGAATGAAGATCATTTGTTTGTAATGAAGAATGGCACTAGTTGTACATGTCATACACTCTTTCTCATAATCCCATGAGGAAGAATGGGTTTATGGAGAGCATGTGATGGGCATTATGACTTCACATAGTGAAGGAGATAATACTTGGTACATGGATTCTGGTGTGTCAAACCATATGACATATCATGCTGAATGGTTTGATAGAAAGTTTCCCACACAAACATAGGGATATGTGGTTATTGGAGATGATACACAATGAATCATGTGATGGGCACTATGACTTCACGTAGTGAAAGAGCTAATACTTTGCACCGTGGAGCCCAAGTTGAAGATGCCTTTCAAGAGAGTAACTAAGTGACCCATAAGATGGCTCCCCCACCCTCCCCACCATTTGAGGAAGGTTCGATTTTGATTTGGTTCTTTCCTTCGTCGATTTTGGTACTATCAGTGGACAAGATTGAGGGTCGGCCCATAGATGTTGCTTTAGTTGATGAGGTTATGGGAGTTTGCTTCCCTTTTGGCACCTAAATCCACGTGCTACCCTCATAGTAGTCTTGAGCTTGAAGAAGACAAGTTGGGATCCATCAAGAGGAAACTTGTGGTTTAAACTGATTTTTGTTGTGATACCTCCTAGGTTTTTTGATAGTGGGTTGGCAAGTGAGAATTGGGGGAAAAGTTTTAGGGACCCACTTAAGGATAGGTTATGGCTTTCCTTGTTGATGCCTTGCTGGTAGCTAGTTCTTTATAGAGGTAGATGCGGATGTGAAGCTTGAAGATGAAGAACATTGTGGTAACAAAGTGGATGTCAATGTGAAGGTAACGATATTGCATTTTGTCGATGTTGAGGATTTTTACTTGCGGCATTCAAATGCTTGTTACTAGTCCAATGCATTTGATGTGGAGGTATTGTTGGTGGAGTGTAAAAGTGTAGGGTTAGGATTTTTTGCATTGAGACACTCCTTGTGACCCCAACTGATTCCTCATTGAGCTGCTATTATCTAGATCCATCCAAGAATGACATATTCTTTTAAAGTTCCTATAGGCATGACCAAAAAGCTACTAACCAAGTGCCTATTATTACCATAGATGATAGTTTTAAGGAAAACAAGTACTTTGGTATTTTTGGCATTTATACCCTCTACTCTCATGTTAGACTTTTCAAGTCGAGGTTTACTCCAACTAATTTCATGTAGTAAAGGAGAGTAGATTGTGATAACTAGCACCCGTGTAAAGCATAGCATTATATAACAATTTACCATAGGGGCTACATCATTCAATGGATGTTCTATGTGATCATCCATGTTGTCGATTACCTCTCCAATATAAGCTTGTGCAATAGGTCCAAGGTTTTCTTCTCGATGTTATTAAAGTTTTACCCATATTTCCCTTGCCTCCTCTTAGGCTTGGATCTTCTTTTGAGTGACCCTTTTCTTGGCAACTAGTTTATCATGAGAAGCATGTAAGGATTCTTCGGTAAGAGGTTCATAGTATTTCTTAAACTTACTACCATTAAGGAAGCCAACAATCTCAACTCTGTCAAGAGTCTCAACACGTATAGTACCTTGTGATATAGTTTTACAAACATTAAATGGTTTATTTCTAGTGTATTTGAGCTTTTTCTTTTCACCTATACAGAAGTACAAGATTTCCTTTCTTGAACTCCTTATCCTTGAGATTTTGGTCAAACCACTTCTTTCTACGATTCTTCTCTATCAGCATGTTTTGCACTGCAATTTGTCTTTCCTCTTTAAGTTGTTCTAAAATAAACAACTGGTCAGCCAATTCATTACCATTAAAACTTTCAGTTATAGCTACCCTTCAGCTGGGGATCATGAACTTCCAAGAAATTACTGCCTCAAGTTCATGCACCATCTTAAAGAGTGTGTAACCAATTGTATGTTTTGCACTGTAGTTTGTCTTTCCTCTTTAAGTTGTTCTAAAATAAAAAATCGGTCAACCAATTTATTACCATCAAAATTTTTAGTTATAGCTACCCTTAAGTTGGGGATCATGAACTTCCAAGGAATTACTGTCTCAAGTTCATGCACCATCTTGAAGAGCGTGCAACCAATTGTAACTTTGTATGATGTGTGATAGGCCGATAAAGCTGTTGTGAGCTACCATCAAGCTTTTCAGTTATAGCTATCCTTAAGCTGGGGATCATGAACTCCCAAGGAATTACTACCGTAACTCCATACACCATCTTAAAGAGCGTGCAACCAATTGCAACTTTGTATGATGTGCGATAGGCCCATATAGCTACATGAATGTGATAGTAAGACTTTTTATAACATTGTTGATGAAATGCTTACCTTGATCACTCATCTCACTAGCTTAAATGGACATTTAAAGCGAGTAATAATGTTCTCATAGAGAAACTTTATAGTTTCCATGACATCCACTTTTCATAAAGCTCTTGTTTCACCCATTTCATAAAGCTCTTGCTTCACCCATTTCATTACATAATTTGTGGCAACAATGATGAAGTGTGCTTGTGTGCCTCATGTAACAGGACTAATAGGGCCAAAGAAATCTAAGCCCCATTTTTCAAAAGGCTAGTTGACTCGGATATAGGATGTGATGGCATCATGTTCTTCTTCTATGGCTCAGCACAACATTGACACTCTTCACAAGCTTTTACAAATACTATACAGTCCTTAAAAAGTGTGGGCCACCTACTACCCCGAGTGGAGTATTTTTCTGGCTGTGATTGTTGTTGCAAAATGTCCCCTGCTACCTCCTGGTTTGCATGTTCTAGGATCATGAGATATTCATCCTCCCGAGGGAAGCTTCTAAGAATGTCCACCTGCTAGTTTGAGGTATCAATGTGCACATGGAAGATGACATCCCAGTCAGGTGCTCGCAAGATTGGAGCAATTTGCAAGGCTTTCTTTAGCATGTCATAAGCCTATTGTGACACTCCTTGGTCCATAATATACAACCAATAGCCTATACAAAGGACATCTCTACATAGAAAAGAATAAACCAACAGTAGTAGCTGGCATGGCCCATGAATCTCTACCTTGATTTTGTTCTCATCACAAGGGAAATCCCATTTTTGGACATTATGCCCAAGAATAACTCCATGCTTCACCCAAAATTGGCATTTATAAGGGTTTAAGGATATGCGATAAAATTGACACCCTTTTTAGGCACCCTGGGTGCTCTTTCCAAGATGAATAAATGCACAAATCATCCAAGAAAGCTTCAAGAAAAATCATTAGAAAGTCTTCAAAGACAGTGTTCATAAGCCATTGGAATGTGGCTAGTGCATTTGTCAAGCATAATAGCATAACTCTATAATCATAGGCTCCATGTTCTGTAGCAAAAGAAGTTTTAGCTTGATCCTCCAGAGCAATGGAAATTTGGTTGTATCTTAAATACCCATCTAAGAAGTTCGACGCTTCCTTGCCAACTACTCATTCGAGTATGTATTCTGAATACGGAAAGGGGTAATGATCTCATCTTGTTATTGCATTGACCTTTTTGAGATTGACACATACTCGTATATTTTCATTCTTTTTTGGCATAATCACAATGGATGAGAACCATTCTAAGATGAATCTATACTCAATGAACTTGTCAATCTCCTCTTTCACAATGCTTGCATATCTAGGATTCATCGAATAAGGTTGTTGTTGGACTCGTTTAGCATTGGGTATACCAACTAGATGGTGTGTTGTACCACCTCTATGGACTTCTTTCATGTTATTGTATGTCCACGTGGGCAAAGCAATCTCTAAATGCCTTGAGGAAAGTAATGAGTTCAGCCTCCTCTTTCTTGGTGAGGTCTTTAGCAATATGTAGACTAGCTTAGAATTTTTACCAAATTCTACCAAGTCTGACTCCTTCACTTCAACAAGTCCATCATAGACTCTGCTCTCCTCACTCCTAGGTTCTTGTTTTGCATTGTCAAACACTAAGTTACAATCCCCTATGGTGTATGATTTGTAAGCCAGGTTCTTATTCTTTCTCTTTCTTAGCTACTTTGGCATCCTTAGCTTGAGCCTCTCATTCCTTTTGGGCTAACACATGGTTCTGGCTCCTTTGGGCCGAACGACTAAGTTTGGATTGGCTAGAGACTTCCACCTAGGCTATATCAGTTAGGGATGGCCTATAATACATAACCCTTTGTAACTCTTCTCCCTAATTATCTATAAACTTTCGATGAACGTCTATAGCACCAATGTAGTGTAGCCATTGGGTCATGGTTGTTCTTTCTTGCAATCTCTTGTGCTTGTTTATCTTATAATACTTTCGTTTGTTTTATTTCTTCACTGTTCTTTTGCTTTGGTGGTGAGAAGCTCCTTCATCCGATTATGTTTCTGTTTCACTTGTCTCAATTTTGCTTGGTTTGGTTTCACTCACCTGTGTTTGCTTTGGATCTTTTTTCGTCTCATTTCCAAAATCTTCACCAGAGGTGTAAGCGTTAGAAGTGTATGAATCAGATTCCTCTACCCATGTGGATTCAAGCTCACTATACTCCCTAATTTCCTCATTGTCTAAGTACATGGCACTCATCATTCGTAATGGTACAACTTTGGAAAGTTTCTTGCCATCTGGTGTTACCCATGTTGATCCTCGCCTTCCCCAAGTGTTTATGGTGGCCATCATTTGAATCCAATTTAAATCATCACCTTCATCTATGACCTTTAATTGGTATGGTCCGTGGCTTGTAATCAGTGTCTTTCCTACATGTGAAGCAATATTGTAATGGAATGGAATTGATGATGGGGTATCTGATTGATCGCCAAAAAGTTCACCACTACTCATAGGATGTACATGAGCAGTCACAAGTTCTACTCTAAGAATTGAATCATCGAACTGCAAAAGTAGACATGTTTCCTTGCCCAATCATGGATCATTTTAGATTCATGCATAAATAGTCTCCTTAGGATCATCTCATAAGAGTTGCGTTGTTTGGAGAAATCCATCATAATGAAGGTATGCTTCACTCGATGTTTCAACACCTTGATCAAAAGAAAACATCTCAATGTGTTTGGCAATTGTTTGATTTGCTATAATGACAACAATGTCAGACACTTCAAGACGAGGTTTACCCATCTTTTCCCAACACTTCTTGGTGATTAAACTCACTCCCGCACCACCATCTAAGACTCCCATTATTGTGATTCCCTTGGCAGTGAGATGGAGAGGGTTACATTAGTCTCATAACTCTTAAAGTATTGTCCCAATTTGTTCAATGGAATTTTAACCACGGATTTGGTGTTGTTGTCCTCATCCATTTCAGGCTCTGGTGTAGTATCATAGAAAGGATGTCGTTTATGCATGTCTGAAAAGGGTGGTATAATAGTTTCTCACCATTAAGAACAATTTTCAAAATGTAGCAAAGAGTTAAGGGTCTCCACATAGACGTGCAATGATTGTGGTCTCCATTTTTGAAGGCATAAAGTTCATTAACTTAGGGATGTTTAATGGAGTACGCATCACCTCTCTACCATATGAGGATGCTGGTGGTGAGATTGGAATCTCCACCTCTTGAATGGGTTTAAGGTTCTCATACTCCAACATTCTCTTAAAGAGTTCAAAATCCATGCTTAGGACATTCTCTTGTGACAGTAGAGTTATTGATGGATTACCTAAAAGGATTGTCAATGATAGGAATACAAAGTTCACTTCTCAGTTTTGGACCGCTCTTTTCAAGGGGATTAGAACTCAATTAAACTTCATAAATGGTTAGACAAATAGGGTAAATCAAGTCATTGAAGACATACTCAGGGCTTATTGCAATCGTGAGCCAGAGCTATGGCTTCATTCCCTACCATTGGTAGAATTTATGTATAGGTATATCCCCTTTCAAGGCTTTATATAGATTGTTACACCATTAAATTGGTATGATCCAATGAATAGAGTAGAAGCCTCTAAAAAAATGTTAGATGACATGGATCAATAAGTGAATCTATGCAGAAGGAGATCAAAGCTACCCATGATAGACAAAAGCACTGCGGTAGATGTTAGAAGAACTTAGCAATTATTCAAAGAAGGAGATGTGGTCTTTCTAAGGGTATGTATCCATGAGGTTTAATCCTACTCAATCATTTTTCCACAAGAGAAACCAACTTTATGTTTTCAAATAAGGTACATCCATAAGATACTTCATTTTGCCATCCTACCTAAAGGGCCTTTTTCAAAATGCACAATAAAGTGCACTTTTATCACCACCTATTTCCACATAACTTGGGTTTTCCAAATCTCTTAATTCTTTGAACCACTCACCATGGTTGGTCATGTGGTTAGAGAAACCTAAGTCAACATACCATATATCTCTTAAATTTGGTACATCTGGAGTTGTGGAACTAAGCATATGTTGCATCACAAAAACTTAATCACTTATGTCTTCAACCTACTAAGCATATGTTGTAGAACTAAGCATATGTTTTATCACAAAAGGTTACTTCTATCTTTAACCTACTAACTTAAGGATGCATAGTTTATTTTTTGTAACTTTTCACTTTTTATGTCATTATGCTTTTTATGGAAATCCTTTGCTATATGCCCAAGTTTACCACAGTAATAGAACTCTATGCTATTTCCACACTCTAATTTCTTTTCCAACCACCTTGGCTCCCCCTATCTCTAGTGTGGCTTCTTCCACCCATTTGTTAATTGGAATCCTAATTTTATTGTCCATGATTCCTATTTCCATATCATTCTACACCTTGGTCTCTTGATGGAAAACTACCTCTATCTCTACATGTGTTTATATAGAAGGATTACTCCTACATATATTGCTGGAGAATGATTTATTCGCAAACATTCATTTCCTCACTTATCAGAAGGTCTATAAGGTCTTGAAAGTTTGTGAATCAAATAGATGTCCAAAACTGATCATAGTCTTTTTTCCAACTAGTACTCCAATAGTGGCAAGGGCATCTACAACCCTTTTAATTCAGCTTTTTAATTCAACGAGTAATCATTGATGCATACCTTATCTCTTTATACATTATGTAGCTCTTGCTTTAGCTACATCTTCTTAGCCTTGGTACTTGTGCTATTAGCTTAACCAAGGTATCACATGCATCATCTGTAGGTGTCAACAATGCATCATGTATATGACCAATCATAGGATCAAATACACTTATAGAGAACTGATACATAACATTATTAGCCCTCAAAAGTATTTCAAACATGAGTTATCAACATAGCAACAAAATCTAGAGCCATACAAATAATGTCTTAACTTTTTCAAAGCATGAATCACAACATAAATCTCTTTTTCATGCTTTTGCCATTTTTTAAGAGAAGGTGGCCTACCATCCTAGAACAAGGTTGCTCCAATAGTATAATCACTAGCATTCATTGTTTCAACTATAAAAGGTTTACTTGGATCCATAATTTGGAGCATAGGAGATATGGTAGGTGAGTGGTAGGTCTCATGTTTAAATTCTTGTGGGTTAGTTTACTTTTTAAAAGAAGCTAGTCTACCATCCTAGAATAATGTTGCTCTAATAGCATAATCAGTGGCATTCATTTGAACTATGATGCAATGTTTACTTAGATCCACAATTTGGAGCATAGGAGCTATGGTAGGTATCATGTTACAATTCATTGAAACATTCATCCAACTCCTCAATCCATATTCCACATGCTTGTAATTATTATACTTGCCTTTCTCCACCCTTCAGAAAGATTCAAAAGAGGTAATGCATTTTTTACTTAATTCTAGATAAATGTACATAAGAAGTTTACAAATCCCAAAAAGAATTTGACCTAGGTTATATTCCTTAATATTGGCCATTCACACATGTTTCTAATAATATGTCCTAAGTACGTCAGCTCTTGCTTAAAAATTCACATTTACTCTTTTTATAGCAAATAAGACTTCTTTTTCAAGAATATCTAACACAATTCTCAGGTGATGCCAAAGCATGTTCCTCAACCATACCTCGAGAAGTTTGAAATCTATCGCATCCATTATTGACCGTGACATAAGAGTTCACTTTAACCAGGTTTCAGTAGGATGGTTGAGTTATCTTGGATTCTAATGATAATATCATTTTGGGAGAGGAATCATGACCTCTATAATTTTTAATGTGGACAACACAAGGGCTAAAATTCTCAAATATAAAACCTTTATACTTTTGAGCTTAGCTGGGCTTAGTGAGTTTTTAGCACTCCAAAAAGATTCTATTTCAAAGGCCACCCTTTCTATAAGAAATGGTACTTGTTGGGTAGTTGTATTGACACCTTTCTTATTAAAAAAACTCACTACAAGTAGACATTTTTCATATGAGTTGTTCTTTGTAAATTCAATACTCTCTCAAAGAAACAATGTCTTTTTTGATGAAAAGGGTTTAAAAAGGACAACACATCATGGTTAATATTTCTCCCAAGAATTATTTTTATTTTATCTTCTCACCTGATCATACAAATTCAATAACATAAATATCATCATCACTATGCTCATAAATAATATTAAATCCATATATACAAAGGCATGCAGCTTCACTGCTGTGCTGGGGCAAAGCGATTAAGGACCCCCATCTCAGAACTGGAGAAATTAGGAGGAGGCAAATTTTAGCCTATTTAACTATATGTCTAATGCCATTATAGTTATTACTGACCTAGAGGAAGAAGAGAAAGGGAGAATTCATACCATTGTTCAATATTAGGGTCATCATCATTAATTTTTTGTAATTCAAACCCAAACCAATTACTAAGGTAAAAATTTTAAGCCTTTGGTTAACACAAGAAGTAAATATTCATTCATTACACTTGCATGCTTGCATAAATTAGTAGACTGACTAGAAGTGGCAATGTAAGTGGAATTGACAAGTGGGAAGATTATTTTCATGCGCCATGAGACGAACGTGATTTAGTTCTCCTTTGATGAGTGTAAGTTCAAATTTTTTCCCTTAGGCATAAATGACAAAATTCTTCGAATGAACTGGCTTACTTAGCCGACATATCCATTATCATCACAAGGGGATTGTCTCGTTCATTAGACCACCAAGGGGTATAGTTTTCAAACGTTTGATTGAATCAGGAAGTACTCATTCATTCATTGCTCCTAGATTATTGCATAAATTAGTAATTAACCAAAAGCAGGGTAAAGATTATTGTATAAATCAGTAATAAACTAAATATTATTGTATAAATTAGTAATCAACCATAACCAACACAAGTGGAATTGGCAAGTGGGAAGATTCTTTTGATGCACCATGAGACAAATGTGATTAAATTCTCCTTAGATGAAAACTTGACAACTGTAAATTCAAAAATTGTCCTCCTTGGGCATATATATAACATAATTCTTGGGATTTACTAGATTATTTAAAATTAGGCTGACATTTATTGTCATAAGAGAACTATCTTATTCATGGATCTTCATAGGAACAAGGTGTAAGGAATTAGAGTAACTGGACCTACCTTACAACTTGTGAAGGTAGTTGAACTATTGAATATACCTAGAAAGAAGGAGTAATTTATGTTATTAAGCTAAATCCTACAAACAAGGGATCGGATACTAAGGAACCCAAATGGTTAAGTGATTATGCTAACATATTTCTTGAGGACTTAATTGAAATGCCCCCAACTTGTGAGATGGATCATGAGATAGAGCTAATACCTTGAATTATGCCACTTATTTTGCAAGGAGGGCATATAAGAGATGGACATTCTAGAAGTAATGAAACTCAAGAAATAATTGAGAGAACTTTTAGAGCAAGGCTTTGTTTGACCCAATGTATCCCCATGGGTTGCACCACTACTTTTTAGAAAAAGAAGGATGAGACTCTCAGGCTATACATTGATTATTAAGGATTGAATTAGCTAACCATAAAAAAATAAATATCATATTCCCATGATAAATGAGCTTTTAGATTGACTAGACTACATGGTGCCAAAATATTTACAAAGATTGATTTGAAGCAAATCACTATCAAATTAGGATTAAGGAGCATGATATTCCTAAGATTACCTTTAATAATATCCGATGTAGACATTATGAATTTTTATTGATGTCATTCGGATTAACAAATTCTCATGCTACCTTTAATCGATTAATGTAGAAAATATTCAGAGAGATCATTGTTTAGGGAAGTTATAGCTTCACTAAGCTTTGTTTACACCAAGGAGTACAACCTATCTGAAGTGTGAAAGTGTATTGATTGCGTGAAAATGGAAACCTCAATGGTTGTCAAGCCCTCTCCACTCAATCCTTTAAGATGACCCTTCCAATGGAAATTTTCAAGCTAGAAATCTTGAACCACTCTCCTCTCCACTCTAGCTTAATCACTCTCTCACTCAAGCTATTAAGCACTCTCCTCTCCACTCTAGCTTGATCACTCTCTCACTCAAGCTATTAAGCATGCACACTTAGCACATATATAAGAAATCATGCAACCATGCATACCACAAGCAATCAATAAGATAAGAGCACAAGAGAAAAGAATTCTTTGCACCAAATAAATGATTGTTTCTCCCCATTAACATTATGAAAAATTACATATATACACAAGGGCTTTGTCCAGTCGCCTAACTTAAGTGGGTGTGCTTATAGCCATCTATATTCATACATACAAGTCTTATGGATGGGCAATCATTACATCAATGGGGCCCATGGGCATACATAATGTAAAATGTTGTTAGGTTAGAGGCGAGGATTTCCAATGTATGGAACGTGTGAACAAAAATTAACAAAGAGGAAAACACACACAATTAAGAAGTATTGGCAAAAATCTTTAAGCAAAGATATCATTAACCCATACTAGACAACACACCCAATTATATAAAATCCAAGCGTGACTTATGGGTTCATGATCACGTACAATTGATCATTGTAAGAAAGACCATAATGTCCATCATGGGACTTGTACCATGGTATATAAGAGACACATAACTCCTAAAAGAATAAAAATATACTACAACCTCAAAAACAAATTGCATACAAAACCTTAGTTTGACTATGACTTCACTTATAAATAATTTTCTCAAAATAAACTCAAATGGTGGTCCTCAGTATGACTAAGGTAGCACTAGGACTAGGAAACTTAGCAAGGTGTGGTAATAAGATCATGCCCATCCAAATAATGTGTAAGTACATTGATATCCTAATCATGCTCATAAACTGAGTTCCTTGAATATTGGCTAAGAAGGCCATAGAAATCATGCAATTAGAATGTGCAATATAAAGAAATAAGTTCAAGTACATTATTGTTCGACACCTCAGATATAGAAACGTAAGGAATTTACAAATAGGTAACTAGATCTTATAAGATGGATTACAAGGTTTCTTCCTTATAGATCTTTTATAAGTCATGATTATGGGTATGTAGAGCATCGTCAACCTATAAATGTATCAACCCTCATAAGCAAGTCTAAGATGATTCAGTTTAGCTCAAACTTATTATAACTATATTGTGGTCCCTTGTAAGTCATGATTATGGGTAGAGAAGCACCACCAACGTGTAAATGTATCAACCCTCATGAGCAAGAAGATAATTCATTTTAGCTTGAATTTATTATACCTATATTGTGGTTAGGCCTTAAAAGGAAAGCATGTAAATGAAAAGGCATTAACATAAATGTTTTTTAACCTTGTAAACCACAATTATAAATGAATAAACCTTTTCCTAGCTACGTTTGTAGCACTTATAAGCAAGCAAATGGCCAAATTTCGAGTAAACCTTTTCTTGGCTAAGTTTGTAGCACTCATAAGCAAATGGCCCAATTTCAAGTAAACCTTTTCTTGGCTAAGTTTGCAGCACTCATAAGCAAATGGCCCAATTTCAAGTAAACCTTTTCTTGGCTAAGTTTGTAGCACTCATAAGCAAGAAAATGATCCAAAGTCAAGTAAGCTTTTAGCTCTCATAAGTGCACAATGACATTAGCAATGTCCGATACCCAAGGATTAGCTATCTGCATAGGCAAAAGACTAAATGCTATTGAGTAGCACTGGGCAGAGGACTAAGTAGCAAATACTATTCTAGGTGGCATAGGAGCATGTGGCATAGAAGTGTGTGTTTTCTTAAAATAACACACATTATAAGAGGATATTGAGTGCTTGAATCGCTTAGCAAACCAAGTTTAAATGTTAACACAAGCATAAATGGCTTTTACATTATAATGAGACTTATGTTTATATTTCACTATTAGTCAAAATAGCATAGATATATAGCATTATGATTTGGTTTATGAACTGCCCACCAGTAAACTCAAGTGACTCCTGGCACTATCATCATCATTATTAGCATTTCCTTGTTCTACACTTAAAGCATGGTTGTTGGAAGACCAAGAGCTGGTAAGCTTTTTAACACCTTTGATTAAAAGGTGAATACCTTTATCTAAAAATGTTTCAACATTATAAGGTAATTCACCTCAAAGTGTTACTATTTATCCCTTTGGTAATTTGCCAAGTTAAAAACATATAAGCATTCCTAGAGGCTTGGGTTTAAATGATTTGGCATCATCATGTGTGAGTGTGTGTTAAGACTTGAAAATGATTTAGCATCATTGTGTGTGTAGGTGTGTGTGTGTCTCTATGTTAAGACTTGAAAATTTGCCAAAAATATTTGATCCAACATTGATAGATTATAGTAGAAGAAAAAAAATCTAAAGTAAAAAACAAAGATAAAGATATGGACCTTACAAAAAAGATTACCATTTTTTATAAGGAGTTTATTATTAAGTAATGCTGTCTCAAATATCTTATTAAGCTTTTATTTTAGGAAGAGCACCCAAATGGATGTGTCAAAGTTGCTATTTTGGTAGAAGCTTGGAATATGGGCTCAACACCTTTCCATTTAATACAATCTTTGCTTTAGCACCCAAGGACTCCATATTAGGTATGCAATGCTTAAAGAAGTTCAAAGATGAGGCCAGGGAAATTAATGAGGAAAATGGTAAGATCTTCACACATGTCAAGATAACCAAACCATGTGAGTTGCAATCAAACAAAGGCTTGGACGTGAGCTCGTATGTTACATTCCCGTAACGCCGCTACGGGCATTACCACAAGAGGGGACGGCCTCTGGCTCACCACCCAGCCATAGAGGAAGAATGAGGATTGCCCCTCATCCCCCAGGCTATATAGTGTGTGGCCTGCCGTCCACACTAGCCTGGCCGCCCATGACTCCGCATGGGCGTCCTCTCCCACTGAACCCCGGATATAGCCATCCGGTCTGCCGTCGGTCACAGGCGTTACAGCCTACGTGACATTACCCCCCCCTTAAGAAGAGTTTTTGTCCTCGAAAACAAATTGGGGAAACCCTTTGGAAATTGCACTACGGCGTTCCCAGGTTGCCACCTCCTCATCCCTATCTGTCCATTTAACAAGTACCTTGTGGTACACTTTATGTCGGGTTTGTCTGTCTCGATACCCAAGAATCCTTTTCGGTTCATGTGGTATCTTTGGTGGCTCTATCAAGTCCACCAAAATCTCTCGAGAAACTACGTTCTCTAACCCGTGAACTGATTTCTTCAGTTTACTGACATGGAAGACAGGATGGACTTGAGAACTCTCCGGTAACTCAAGTTTATATGCTACGTCCCCAATCTTCTTAAGGACCTTGAAAGGCCGCAATATCTAGGAGAAAGTTTATCACACTTTCCCGTTTTCATGGTTGCTGACTGTGCAGGAACCTTTAAAAATACAAAGTCACCTTCTGCAAAGGTCACTTGTCTGCTGCGTCCTTTATCGGCAAATGTATTAGCGCGATCCTGTGCGCTACGGATGCTCTCGCGTGCAGCTTTAAGCATATCATTCATTTATCAAGGAACTCCTTGACAGATTGAATCTTCTCCTTTTCCAGGCCTACAGCCATCGGAGATCTCGGCTGGAATCCATACATTAACATGAATGGTGTAAATCCAATCGCTGAGTGTTTGGAGTTGTTATAGGCAAACTCCAGTAAGGGTAAGTACTCTTCCCAATTAGATTGCTTCTTACTAACATAAGAACGCAACATATCCTCTAGAATTTGGTTAACTCTTTCAGTTTGACCATCAGACTCCGGATGATCTGCCGTACTCATACTCAGAGTAGTATCCAACTTTTTGAAGACTTCCCTTCAAAAATGACTGTTGAACTTTTTATCTCTATCCGACACTATATCTGCGGGCAGGCCATATAGCTTGTAGAGATGTTCAATAAAGAGTTTTGCCAACTCTGGCGTTTTACAGTTTTCTTCGTGGTAATAAACTTTGCCAGTTTAGTTGTCCACTACTACCCACACCGAGTCATTCCCTCGACTCGTCTTGGGTAAACCGGTAATGAAATCCATGGAAATGCTTTCCCATTTCCCTTGAGGAATCTCCAGCGGATGGAGTAGTCCTCCAACTTTAAGACGTTCTGTTTATTGACTTGGCACTTATTGCATTTCAGCACATAAGTCTGGACGTTCTTAAACAAACTAGGCCAATAAAACTGTCTTTTTACTAGTGCATAGGTCTTCTGAATCCCAGGGTGACCCGCACTTGGACTATTAAAACTATACCCCGAAGACTCGGCTAGCCTCTCCGGACTAACTCTCGCTTCGCTATCCGCCGCACCTACGGCCAGTCTCT
The DNA here is from genome assembly GCF_041138505.1 of Cibotium barometz. Lineage (NCBI taxonomy): Eukaryota > Viridiplantae > Streptophyta > Polypodiopsida > Cyatheales > Cibotiaceae > Cibotium > Cibotium barometz. The sequence goes on from NC_141062.1 coordinate 53,701,622, forward strand.
CCGGACTAGCATTACGTGTCAGCGAGGAAGGTGGGCGAGGCTGTGACAAAGTGCGTACGCGTATAGCGCGCCAGACCTCTGTAAAGACAGGATCATGCTCACACAAGCCATGATTTGGTATTTCAACCAAAACCCCAAGGCAAATTTCATGCCTTGATTTTGCATCATGTCATTAGCACAGAAGCTAATGTACTGGAGAGCACTCTAGTAGCGCAAGTTCTTAGACCATGCTACTAGATATTTGTAGACTACGCTACCATCTTGCTTCACCAACTTTTTTAAAACTTCTCCTTGGAAAGCCCTACGGCCATAGGAGAAATAAACTAGAGTCAATCTAATCATGCATCACAAGGATTAGTTCCAAAGCTGAGAGATACTTTCTCTCTTAGAGTAACATCTTTGCACAAGCATATGCTCTAGAATCTTGTTGAGTTTCTAACTACCATCAATCTACGGATGGTTAAACTCCACTCTAACTCAGAGTAAATGTAAGTTTTGAAAATTTCCCTTCAAATATAACAATCAAACTTCCTATCTCTTATGCCATACTATATATGCGGGTAGACCATATAGTATGTGGAGATGTTTGATAAAGATTCTTGCACCACTACGGGTGTTTGGAATTACATCCATTCACTTACAACTCTTTGTTGCTATTACCAGACATATCCCTTCAAGTATTGTCTGGACTCACACAACTATTCGAGTTTATGTGATATTTGAGGATATCCCTCCTTTCCCTCAGAAAGGTTTTTGTCCTCAAAAACTGTACTCTCAAGCGGACTACGCGCTAGTGTCATAGGTCCAAGAATAAATCTAGACCATGTTTAATATTATATGTTATATTCTTGAGTCCTTCCAAGAAACTTTTAAACATCTTGCAACGAAGATGTGGTATAGTGTCTACGCACATATGGTGGTACTATTGATAAACTGTATTGCAACAGATCAGTGGTTTCACACTTGTAACAAAGTGCTTCATTGTTGCATATTATTACCCTTCATAAGTGGTTACACACTTATGAATTATTTGGGTGGGTTGTACCATCTATCAAGAAAAATTCCAAACTACTAATAACCACATTATCAATCCACAGATAATGACTGAGCTTGCTTCGAAGCCATAGGTTGCTAGATAATTGATGGTAATTACACAAGCCCAATGTCTCATTATATCATACATTCAATATAAATGCAAACATCACAGTACTTCGTGATGATGAACTTAGGAATTTCATCCTATCCCTGTTTGGTGTTGGTATGAAGTATAACTATGAGAACATTATTTGCTGCCTCCTCATCATAGCGGCAAAGCTACCTACCCATCACAGGTGGCAATCTCTACCAAGCTATAACCAATGACTAGCAAATAAACGAGTACTCTTGTAAGAACTTCATAACCATATCTCACACCCAACTCATAATCACTACGGATTAAATGCCAGGGCTTGCAAAATTGAATGTTATCTGATAGGTAGAGGGGATCATCAAACTACGGATGACCTCGACAATTCACTAGGACTAGTGATGTGTAACTTTTAAGTTACTCCACTCTCCTTGCTTATTCCATACCATCAAACAAATCGGTCCCTCGATTTGAGCAACGTCAACATATTTATGAGTACCTCGATACTCATGGATTGTGGTTCAGTAATTTAAAATGTTGATCTAGAGTATCTTTCACTCGAGGATCTTAATTTTATTAGCAGCTATGTATTAGTAGTGAGTAACTACGTACCCACTATCATCACACTAGTAGCTCCATACTAGTCTGTGAGTAACTCCGTACCCAATGGCGTACCTCCCCCGAGTGGGAGTACCATATACAACCATCTATAACAAGATGCTGAAGTCACTTGCTGCTAAGAAGTGACTACACAAATTGACCCCTCCATTGCACATTGCAGTACAATTTCTGGTATTACAACACAAATTTTTGGACGTCCTTATCATAGAGGTCAACATAAAAAGTAGTGCATAGGTCTTGTGGAGTCTCGGCCGACCTAACCACACCACTGGTGACTTCCTACAAAAAATGTGGTGCCGAAGTCACCACCTATGTACTTTAACTCCGTAAAGTACATGGTCTTCATCTATCATTTATGGAAAGTTGTAAAACATTCTTGCGAGATGGATTTTTATCACCCTAAAATTATTGTGCACTATTTTAGTGTAAAGAGCTTTTTTCCTGGGTACCATGGTTCACCCCAAGCTCATCTTTTGCTAAATTCTCCGATTTAACAAAAGATATGTCTGCCTCCGAACACTCCGGTTCAGCCCCAGACTTTGAGTTTACTTCTTAACACTCCGGTTAAGTCAAAACTCACCAGATACAGTAGGATTTACCACTAAGCTCTCCGGCTTAGCCTTCTATCCTAACTTAGCCCGAGTTTATGTACACTACATATGTCGGATCCGATACTAACAACAACCAGGCTCATCTGGAGTGAGATACTACTCACTATTGCCATGTAAAACCTTATTAAATCCTAGAAATGCTCCACTCATTTCCCAGGGGTCATACGACTTATAGGGTTTACACGCACATGAACTTTGTAAGCAACATAGCCTGTCATGCAATATTACAATTGCTTATGTAGGAAAGTAATATATTTTTCAAATTCATATGGTAGCAGCTAAAATGTGCTCACACAATCGCACACTTATGTTGAACATAGGCAAGACTACACTTGCAAAATGCTATAGGGCGTCCCCCATGCATGAAACTGTCCAACCAAACTAGTCTTACTGCTAACCTCTAGATTTAGATCACTCCGGAACTAAATCACTCTGTTAGCACTAGCACACCATCATGGTCTTGCTACCTAGAGCTTCTCCGAACTCTGTAACTGGGTTTTATCCCAACTTATGGCTATATTTGGTAATTTTCAAAGTTCAAATTTTATCTTGCACACTTTATCACTACGAACAAGTGTACATAAAACCTGCCAAAGAGTCAAGTTACATGCACAAGCCTTGGCGTCCCATTCCACCAAGACTACAATCGATTCCGTGAGAATTTGATGTCCCATACCATCAAATTACCATTAAACCAATTGATGTGACATATAAAAAGGCTCTTTCCCCCCTCGAAAGATCACCACAAACTCTCGAGCAGTGGGATGTCGACGCATGGCAATAAAATGAAGAGAAAACCATGCTTAGTAAGTTTAAGAACAGTTCTCTTCGATCAACTTCTATAAGGGCATTGAGCATTACATCTCAAGATTATACCCCTTCAGATTTACCTTTGATTTTACAAATCAATCCTAAATCTGCTATTATTATCTAGGCGTATGCTAATCCTTCAGATTAGTACTCCTAGATAAACCATTCAGTTGAGTACTGCTAGCAGCACTACTAGCCCCTTAATCCCAAGTAATACACACCTTAGGGATTACTTTTATCAGGCAATGACGTGACTAAATCAAACTAGTCACTACTCTCTAGGCTCAAGTAGTGACACTATTTTGTTACTACCAACAAGGGCCAGCTTGCCTCTACGGGCCAAAGCCTTTTGTTGTTACAAACAGTAAGCAACTTGTTTGGACACGAGGCATAACCACATCAAGACTACGCTTGTACATGGTTCTCATTTGCCAAAGTTTATCACAATCTACTGTTAAAAGATCGTGAAGGGTTATGAGCACTACGGCTCAATTCGGCTTATCTGATTTCTCGTGATAAGCACTTTGTCTAATTTTGGCACTACTGACGCCATTGCCGGTCCTCTTAGCCCAAGTTAAAACACATCTCAGTTTTAGATTTACACTAGCCAAACTACGTGACTTTGATGGTCAACACTAAGTCTATGCTCAGCTTAAATTTAGTTTCTCTGAACCAAATGTGTGATCACCACATGTGTTATACTCGAGGCGCTATGGCCATAGACGTGTTCACTAGGCACAACGGCCATAGAACGTCTCTCTCAAAGGACTCGGCACTACGACCGTGGGTTTTGTCTCTCTCTTAGCACGCGGCGCTACGGCCGTATGCGGTGGGTCTCTCTCGTTGAAAACAGGCACTACGGCCACACGGCACGATGGCCGTGTGGGTTGGTTTCGTGGGATGTGCTGTTGTTTTGTGTTTTGTTTTGTTTTGTTTTGTTTTTTTTTTCAAAAAATGAAATAAACGAAAATAATAACGAGCCGGGCCGGCCTTCGCCGCTTCGGGCGTGGCCGCCCGCCGCCGCCGTTGGTTTGCCGCCTGCTAGGCTGGCCGCCCGTTTCATTTTTAATTAAAAAAAATGAACAATTATTATATATATATATATATATATATATTTCTCGTGCGCTGGTCGGCTCGTTGGTGGCCGCCTGGCCGCCCGCTGACCGCCAATGTGATTTTTTTTTTAAAAAAAATAACGGGCCACCTCGCCACTTGGGCGTGGCCGCTCGCCCGCCCGTGGGGGGTGTCCGGCCGCTAGCATGGCCGCCCGGTCAACCGCTGGCATGACCGCCCGGCCGCTGGGCTGGCCGCCCCTGGCTGGCCTGGCCGCCTAGGCCAGCCACCGCCTGGCTGGCTCGTGGCTCAGGCCAAGCTCTCCTCCTCCACATGCTTGCGTAGCCGGTATTCACAGTCGACGTGTCTTTCGTTGGGCTGCGTTCGCCCCCCCCACACTGGTCAACATTCAGCAGCAGCTCCTGGGTTCTACGCTGGGGACTAGTGTTCGTTGGATTCTACGCCCCTACGCAAGCGTCAACAAAGCTTTCGCAGCCACGTCTGGTAGCGCCGGTCATTCACAGCATGCCAGTCGTGGGCACAGCATCTTCAAATCGTGAGGGGGTTGGAGTAAGCCGTGGGGCTGCTTCGCGTTTCCAAGGCCGCCTGGCAAGCCCATTCCCGCACACAATGCAAGTCGCCCCCCCCAGGCTCTTCCACGCAGCCGTGGGGCTCGTGGGTTAATTTCGCAGTGGGCTCTACGCCCCCCCTTTTTTCCACACAGCTTCAACGTACTTTGGCAGACATTCAACGCAGAAATTCAATTCAGAAAAATTCAATCGCTGCTCAAAATTGCTTACCTCCCTTGCTTGTTGTGTGTGAGACGGGGATCGAGAGAGAGAGAGAGAGTTCTTCCCCTCCATTCTTCCATGGCTGCCTCCTTCCACACCCTCCATTCGTCGAGATAAGGATAAGGAGATTGTGGATGAAAACCATCGAGTGGGCTCCGGTCCCCCGTTCACGCACGGACTCTCACGATTCCCTCGCACCACGCTCTGATACCAATGTTACATTCCCGTAACGCCGCTACGGGCATTACCACAAGAGGGGACGGCCTCTGGCTCACCACCCAGCCATAGAGGAAGAATGAGGATTGCCCCTCATCCCCCAGGCTATATAGTGTGTGGCCTGCCGTCCACACTAGCCTGGCCGCCCATGACTCCGCATGGGCGTCCTCTCCCACTGAACCCCGGATATAGCCATCCGGTCTGCCCCGTCGGTCACAGGCGTTACAGCCTACGTGACATCGTATGAAGATTAAATGTGCTATCATCTACGAGAAGACTTTAAGTAATTAAGAGGGGCCATGTGGCAATATGAAGCGAATTCCATATTTCAAGCTATTTTGACTGTGCAATCCGTCCTGTCGAGTGTGTTGGTGTTTTGAGAGATGACAACAAGAATCTCATACATACATACATACATACATATATACATATACATATATATGTATATATATATGTATATGTACATATATATACATATATACATACATACATACATACATACATACATACAACAAGAATCTCATACATACATACATATATACATATATACATATATACATATACATATATACATATATATATATATATATATATATATATATATATATATATATCACCAAAACCAATGCTTGGCTATCAAAGTTTTGGTGATATGTGTATATATATATTGGTTTTGATGATATATATATATATATATATAGTTAACCTTCTTATTTTACTTTGGTTTCCACTTGGCAACTTGGGATAGTATAGCCCTTTTAACTAGCCATATGTCAAGATGCTTCATTGCCAATGATTCATGAACCATCAGATGCTAAGGAATGTTATGCCTTTACACAGATCTCTTTGATTGCCCCAAATAGCTCCAACTCCACTTCAACACTGTTTTTTAAAGGCTTCAAAGTGCTATTCTTCTCGTTTGCTTCCTTTAGTCTATATGATTTGACCACATGACCATGTTTGTCATAGTAAAAATACTTTGCCTTTAATTTATTTTCCTTCTCATAAGCATTGGGATTATCAAAGCCATTCCCCTTGCCTTTCTTTGCATTTACGGAGAATGCAGTGTCACTACCATCTCTGGCTTTAAAAAGTATCTCCTGCTGCACCAAAACTCCTTAAAAGTAAGAGGCCAGTTGAGCACTTACGTGTTTAGTGAGGTTGCCAAAGTGTTATACTTGAGGGGAAACACTCTAATGCATCTATGTGGGCCAGTTCTTCATTGGCCTTAGTGATCCCCACTACTACTATCTAATCTTGTAGATTCTTTCTCCGCGATATGAACTACTCTATTGCTTCTCATTTAGATTACCTTTCGTTGTTGGCGAGCTGATTCTCAAGGTTTTGAATCCTTGTATGATTCCTTGTCTCATACTAATTCTTAGAAACTTGCCACGCTTCCAAAGATGTGGTAGTATGTTGAATCAAGGTCATCACCAAATCAATCACATAGTGTATATGTATTCCTTTACCTCCACCCCAAAGTGAACGTAGGATCCAACGGTATGATCTATAGGGGATCTGCTGGATTCAAAGTAAGACCTAGCTTTACATCAACATTTCTTAAAGTTTCCCATAACTCATATGAATCAAAAGTACATCTAATCTTGAACTTTGAGAGAGTGTATCTTATTTCATCCAACTTTTGATACCAAATGATGGACATGCACGCGTGGCTATGTTATATTTGCAAGTTAGGCCGTCTCTCCAAATCTACCTTCAAATGACAAATTGGCAAAACAAGCTTTGCCTAGAGCCTAAGCTCTAATATACCATATAAGAAAACACAATAGTGGAAGCAAGATCTTCACAATGCAAAGCATTGAATTGTAGAAAGAAGTAGAGAGCAGACAATATTACTGTGCTTGCAAACTTTGATTACAAACTAATGGTTATCCTATGTGCTATGGGTAAGGAGCTTTAATGGTGGCAATCTAGATAGACTTTGGATGGAGGATGTCTTACAAGATTTCTTGAACACAACGAAATCGATAATCAACAAAGGCTACTAATCTATTCTATATACAATGCCCAGGGTCGGCATGGACATAGGTTGATCACATTGGCCAACCCACGACTTGTTGGTCCAAAATGACTAACCCGCCATATCACCCCGACTAGGACCATACTAGACTAAAACAAATACTCATTAGGAATTACACATAGCTCTCACGAGATGACCATCTCAAACTGTCTGGACCCTCAAACAGGCATTGTAAATCGACAAAATAGTGTGTCCTTAATTTGTTGTATCATACCGTTGGATCCTACGTTCGCTTTGGGGTGGAGGTAAAGGAATACATATACACTATGTGATTGATTTGGTGATGATCTTGATTCAACATACGACCACATCTTTGGAAGCATGGTAAGTTTCTAAAAATTAGTATGAGACAAGGAATCAGACAAGGATTCAAAACCTTGAGAATCAGCTTGCAAACAAAGAAAGGTAATCTCAATGAGAAGCAATAGAGCAGTTCATATCGCGGAGAAAGAATCTACAGGATTAGATAGCAGTTCATATCGCAGAGAAAGAATCTACAGGATTAGATAGCAGTAGTGGGGATCACTACGGCCAATGAAGAACTGGCCCACATAGATGCATTAGAGTGTTTCCCCTCAAGTATAACACTTTGGCAACCTCACTAAACACGTAAGTGCTCAACTTGCCTCTTACTTTTAAGGAGTTTTGGTGCAGCAGGAGATACTTTTTAAAGCCAGAGATGGTAGTGACACTGCATTCTCCGTAAATGCAAAGAAAGGCAAGGGGAATGGCTTTGATAATCCCAATGCTTATGAGAAGGAAAATAAATTAAAGGCAAAGTGATTTTACTACGACGAACATGGTCATGTGATCAAATCATATAGACTGAAGGAAGCAGACGAGAAGAATAGCACTTTGAATGCTTTAAAGAGCAGTGTTGAAGTGGAATTGGAGCTATTTGTGGCAATCAAAGAGATCTGTGTAAAGGCATAACATTCCTCAGCATTTGATGGTTCATGGATCATTGGCAATGAAGCATCTTGACATATGGCTAGTTAAAAGGGCTATACTATCCCAAGTTGCCAAGTGGAAACCAAAGTAAAATAAGAAGGTTAACTATATATATTGGTTTTGATGATATATATATATACATATCATCAAAACCAATATATATATATATATATATATATATATATATATATATATATATATATATCACCAAAACTTTGATAGCCAAGCATTGGTTTTGGTGATATATATATATATGTATGTATGTATGTATGTATGTATGTATGTATAGTAGGGCAACAACATTCCTCGTTAGACTCAATTGTATCATCACATCAGCACCAAATGCATGTATAATCTATACCCACGTCAATGGTCTTGGCACTAATATTATGAGATGCATTTTTTAATGAGATTTATCTCTTTTATGCAACATCAAAGCATGCCATGAAAAGTATGCATGTTCTTTTTTACAATGCTCCACACATAACAATGCCTATGAGTGGACCATTTCTATCCCATCCAAGGTACTTCTTAAAAAACTTGTTTACTTCAATGAAAAAGTTTGCATGAATTTGAATAATCATTTGATAGTGAAGATGAAATATTATACCTCCTTTTTCCATTGGATACCGCAACACATTCTTTGGTTTAAAAATCATAAATAATATTGCGAAGAGATTCTTCAATCAATATCATTTCCACCACTGCCCCACATATAGCCACACTCAACTCCTAATTATTCATTTTTTATCTCGATTTTCCCTATCTTTTGCACTACCACAACTATCTTGGATTCTATAATTAGAACTATAAATGCTTTATCTTTTGAATTTAAAAATCTTTGTGAGCGTGTTTCTCTATCTCCCTTATTCATTTTTGGTTATATTTTACCATGATACATTTAAATATTAATTTATTATTATTAGTTAATATTATTAATTATAATTACTTCATGTTGTTACGTAAATAAATTTCTTTAAAATTTTTTTAACATAATTATTATCATTATTATTCTTATTCTATATTTCGACATGATATTTATAGTATGCACAAAGATAGAGAGAGAGAGAGAGAGAGAGAGAGAGAGAGAGAGAGAGAGAGAGAGAGAGAGAGAGAGAGAGAGAGAGAGAGAGAGAGATCTTAAAAAGACTTAAAGGGGCTATTAGACTGAAAAAGTAAAATATTTCCATGAGAAATACTGAGCCATAGAAAAACTAGATATCTATTTAAAAAAACATTTGCTCCACCCTAATGTTATTAATGTGAGGGTAACGAATTTGCGCTATTTTGTAAGTCCCCTTATATGAGGAGTAGATGTGGTGTGAGCACCTAGGCACGCAGTAGTTCCCAGTTTAGACAGTGAATGGTTGCTAAATGTAGCTAAGTAGTTAGGAGACAGCTTATGTAGACTTGACACTCTACCATATAGGATGTATGTGCGCCTACTATGTGATCACATTAGTGAGTGCTGGACACAACAAATTAAGGACACACTATTCTGTCAATTTACAATGCTTGTTTGAGGGTCCACACTGTTTGAGATGGTCTCGTGAGAGCTATGTGTAGTTCCTAATGAGTATTTGTTTTAGTGTAGTATGGTCCTAGTCGGGTGATATGGCGGGTTAGTCATTTTGGACCAAGTCGTGGGTTGGCCAATGTGATCAACCAATGTCCATGCTGACCCTGGGCATTGTATATAGAATAGTTTAGTAGCCTTTGTTGATTATCGATTTCATTGTGTTCAAGAAATCTTGTAAGCAAGACATCCTCCATCTAAAGTCTATCTAGATTGCCATTAAATAAAGCTCCTTACCGCCGAGAGCACATAGGATAACCATTAGTTTGTAATCAAAGTTTGCAAGCATAGTAATATTGTCAGCTCTCTACTTCTTTCTATAATTCAGTGCTTTGCATTGTGAAGATCTTGCTTCCACTATTGTGTTTTCTTATATGGTATATCTGAGCTTAGGCTCTAGGCAAAGCTTGTTTTGCCAATTTGTGATTTGAAGGTAGATTTGGAGAGACGGCCTAACTTGCAAATATAACATAGCCACGCGTGCATGTCCTTCATCGTTTGGTATCAAAAGTTGGATGAAATAAGATACACTCTCTCAAAGTTCAAGATTAGATGTACTTTTGATTCATATGAGTTATAGGAAACTTTGAGAAAGGTTGATGTAAAGCTAGGTCCTACTTTGAATCCAGCAGATCCCCTATAGATCATACCGTTGGATCCTACGTTCACTTTGGGGTGGAGGTAAAGGAATACATATACACTATGTGATTGATTTGGTGATGACCTTGATTCAACATACTACCACATCTTTGGAAGCATGGCAAGTTTCTAAGAATTAGTATGAGACAAGGAATCAGACAAGGATTCAAAACCTTGAGAATCAGCTTGCCAACAAAGAAAGGTAATCTGAAGGAGAAGCAATAGAGCAATTCATATCCCGGAGAAAGAATCTATAGGATTAGATAGCAGTAGTGGGGATCACTAAGGCCAATGAAGAACTGGTCCACATAGATGCATTAGAGTGTTTCCCCTCAAGTATAACACTTTGGCAACCTCACTAAACACGTAAGTGCTCAACTTCCCTCTTACTTTTAAGGAGTTTTGGTGTAGCAGGAGATACTTTTTAAAGCCAGAGATGGTAGTGACATTGCATTCTCCCTAAATGCAAAGAAAGGCAAGGGGAATGGCTTTGACAATCCCAATGCTTATGAGAAGGAAAATAAATTAAAGGCAAAGTGATTTTACTAAGACAAACATGGTCATGTGATCAAATCATATAGACTGAAGGAAGCAAACGAGAAGAATAGCACTTTGAAGCCTTTAAAGAACAGTGTTGAAGTGGAGTTGGAGCTATTTGTGGTGGCAATCAAAGAGATATGTGTAAATGCATAACATTCCTCAGCATCTAATGGTTCATGGATCATTGGCAATGAAGCATCTTGACATATGGCTAGTTAAAAGGGCTATAGTATCCCAAGTTGCCAAGTGGAAACCAACGTAAAATAAGAAGGTTAACTATATATATTGGTTTTGATGATATATATATATATATATATATATATATATATATATATATATATATATATCACCAAAACTTTGATAGCCAAGCATTGGTTTTGGTGATATATATATATATATATATATATGTATGTATGTATGTATGTATGTATGTATGTATGGATGTATGTATGTATAGTAGGGCAACAACATTCCTCGTTAGATTCAATTGTATCATCACACATCAGCACCAAATGCATGAATAATCTATACCCACGTCAATGGCCTTGGCACTAATATTATGAGATGCATTTTTGAATGAGATTTATCTCTTTTATGCAACATCAAAGCATGCCATGAAAAGTATGCATGTTCTTTTTTACAATGCTCCACACATAACAATGCCTATGAATGGACCATTTCTATCCCATCCAAGGTACTTCTTAAAAAACTTGTTTACTTCAATGAAAAAGTTTGCATGAATTTGAATGATCATTTGACAGTGAAGATGAAATATTATACTTCCTTTTTGCATTGGGTACCGCAATACATTCTTTGGTTTAAAAATCATAAATAATATTGAGAAGAGATTCTTCAATCAATATCATTTCCACCACTTCCTCACATATAGCCACACTCAACTCCTAATTATTCATTTTTTATCTCAATTTTCCCTATCTTTTTTGCTAACACAACTATCTTGGATTCTATAATTAGAACTATAAATGCTTTATCTTTTGAATTTAAAAATCTTTGTGAGCGTGTTTCTCTATCTCCCTTATTTATTTTTGGTTATATTTTACCATGATTAATAATAAATATTAATTTATTATTATTAGTTAATAGTATTAATTATAATTACTTCATGTTGTTACATAAATAAATTTCTTTTGAAAAAATTTAACATAATAATAATTATTATATATTTCGACATGATATTTATAGTATGCATAGAGAGAGAGAGAGAGAGAGAGAGAGAGAGAGAGAGAGAGAGAGAGAGATCTTAAAAAGACTTAAAGGGGCTTTTAGATTGAAAAAATATAATATTTCCATGAGAAATACTGAGCCATAGAAAAACTAGAAAAGAAACTAGATATCTATTTGAAAAAACATTTGCTCCACCCTAATGTTATTAATGTGAGGGTAACAGATTTGCGCTATTTTGTAAGTCCCCTTATATCAAGAGTAGATGTGGTGTGAGCACCTAGGCACGCAGTAGTTCCCAGTTTAGACAGTGGATGGTTGCTAAATGTAGCTAAATAGTTAGGAGACAGCTTATGTAGACTTGACACTCTACCATATAGGATGTATATGTGCCTGCTATGTGATCACATTAGTGAGTGCTGGACTTATAGGGGATCTGCTGGATTCAAAGTAGGACCTAGCTTTACATCAACCTTTCTTAAAGTTTCCCATAACTCATATGAATCAAAAGTACATCTAATCTTGAACTTTGAGAGAGTGTATCTTATTTCATCCAGCTTTTGATACCAAATGATGAAGGACATGCACGCGTGGCTATGTTATATTTGCAAGTTAGGCCGTCTCTCAAATCTACCTTCAAATGACAAAATGGCAAAACAAGCTTTGCCTAGAGCCTAAGCTCTGATACCATATAAGAAAACACAATAGTGGAAGCAAGATCTTCACAATGCAAAGCACTGAATTGTAGAAAGAAGTAGAGAGTAGACAATATTACTGTGCTTGCAACCGAGGTTGATGGAGAGCACTGGTGTAGGAGTTATATGCCTATGAGGGATGTATGCATCTCAAACTGTCTGGACCCTCAAACCATCTCCTAGTGTGTCCTTAATTTGTTGTCCAGCGCTCACTAATGTGATCACATAGCAGGCACACATACATCCTATATGGTAGAGTGTCAAGTCTACATAAGCTGTCTCCTAACTATTTAGCTACATTTAGCAACCATCCACTGTATAAACTGGGAACTACTGCGTGCCTAGGTGCTCACACCACATCTACTCCTCATATAAGGGGACTTACAAAATAGCGCAAATCCGTTACCCTCACATTAATAACATTAGGGTGGAGCAAATGTTTTTTCAAATAGATATCTAGTTTCTTTTCTAGTTTTTCTATGGCTCAGTATTTCTCATGGAAATATTATAGTTTTTCAGTCTAAAAGCCCCTTTAAGTCTTTTTAAGAGCTCTCTCTCTCTCTCTCTCTCTCTCTCTCTCTCTCTCTCTCTCTCTCTCTCTCTCTCTCTCTATGCATACTATAAATATCATGTCAAAATATATAATAATTATTATTATGTTAAAATTTTTTCAAAAGAAATTTATTTATGTAACAACATGAAGTAATTATAATTAATACTATTAACTAATAATAATAAATTAATATTTATTATTAATCATGGTAAAATATAACCAAAAATGAATAAGGGAGATAGAGAAACACGCTCACAAAGATTTTTAAATTCAAAAGATAAAGCATTTGTAGTTCTAATTATAGAATCCAAGATAGTTGTGGTAGTGCAAAAGATAAGGAAAATCGAGATAAAAAATGAATAACTAGGAGTTGAGTGTGGTTATATGTGAGGCAGTGGTGGAAATGATATTGATTGAAGAATGTCTTCTTAATATTATTGATGATTTTTAAACCAAAGAATGTAATGCGGTATCCAATGGAAAAAGGAGGTATAATATTTCATCTTCACTCTGTCAAATGATCATTCAAATTCATGCTAACTTTTTCATTGAAGTAAACAAGCTTTTCAAGAAGTACCTTGGATGGGATAGAAATGGTCCACTTGGAGGCATTGTTATGTGTGGAGCATTGAAACAAAGAACATGTATACTTTTCATGGCATGCTTTGATGTTGCATAAAAGAGATAAATCTCATTCAAAAATGCATCTCATAATATTAGATTACATGCATTTGGTGCTGATGTGATGATACAATTGAGTCTAATGAGGAATGTTGTTGCCCTACTATTTGGTGCAAAATAAAGCTGTATTTGAAAAATAAATTTCTAAAACAATTTTAGTTCGTTGAAATTGATTAGGTATTATAGACTTTATAAAATTTGTATCATTTGTACATCCTTGTGAAAAAGGAAAGGTAAAAAATGCAACTTTATAAAATAAGGAACCTTAACTTGTGGATACTTTAGTTAATTTTATAGTAAATAAATTCACCTTTTGATCGCTCTCTCTCTCTCTCTCTCTCTCTCTCTCTCTCTCATAAATTTACCTTTTGATCGCTCTCTCTCTCTCTCTCTCTCTCTCTCTCTCTCTCTCTCTCTCTCTCTCTCTCTCTCTCTCACACACACACACACACACACACACACACACACACACACACACACACACAAAGTTTATGGATATAGATAATAAGCTATGATTATGGCTTAAACTTCTGGTTTTTGTGTAACTCTCAAGATGAGAGATGGGAAATTTGCAATTATCTATCCATCGGCTTAAATGTGCTATAAAATCTTAGCACCCTTACCCATCCCTCGTCTTGAGAGAAACAAAAAAACCATAAGGTTAAGCCAAAATCGTAGCTAATTATCTTTTTTTTTTAAAAAATTTGTAAATTTGTAAATTTGTAAATTTGTGTGTGTGTGTGTGTGTGTGAGAGAGAGAGAGAGAGAGAGAGAGAGAGAGAGAGAGAGAGAGAGAGAGAGACCAATAGTGTTTCAAATCTATTTAACATTAAGTTTAATTCTATAAAGATTTTATTATGGTTTTGAGGGTCCTCTTGTACAACAACAAAATTATTATATCAACAAAATACTACACAAAGTGCCTAGGGCTAAAGCAAGGTTACATAGTTGATCATCTTTGCACTATTCATATGTTCCTTCTATAGGCTGGTTTATGGATTATACCTTTATTAAGGTTTTGTTATAACTACATTATATATTTTGTTTTCCCATACATTGTGCGCCTAGTAGATCTCCTAGCTTCCAAATTTTATAGTTCCAAATCAATTGTAGTAATTTTAAAATTGTTTCCATAAAAAATTTTAAGAAGAAGAAATCTGGAGAAAGGAAGAAAGAGAATGGAGGGGGCTGATCTTGAAAGGAAAGGATCAATTAACTGTAAAAAATGTTTGAGCTAAATACTATTAAGGATATTGTAATATCATAATTGAAGTTTGCCTTGATTATCACTAAAGATTTGCTAATTATGCCCTCACTAGCAAACATGCAAGATAGGCTTTTTTTGCAATGATCATAAGGCATGGTTCCTAATCTCCCATTGCCTAAAGACGTAAAGAGAGAGAGGGAGCAGTTAGAAGGCTTTCAATGGGTTGTGAATACCTTAGGAAAATAAAGTAATTAGATTTATTTTACTTTATGCTTCATATCACTAATGCCTCTACTATATCTAAATATTCATAGCTCCCTAACATCTCTAACAATGAGAGATCTACCTCCATATATATTATTTAAAAAACATGAGAAAATTCCTTATCTAAACATCTCTGAGTCTCAACCTTTACTCATTTGCTAGAACAATCTACGTGGTTGTGTATAGCAGCAAAAATTTTCATTTGCCGTTGTCGGTGTTCTCATATAAGTGACCAATCATGGTTGTGATTGAGACTCCATGCACAAGTTTTGGCCCATTTGCGAGATCGTCCCTTGTTGCATGGTTTGTGGGGATGTCCAACACTTGGGCAGTGTCCACGACCTTCGGTATGGCACAAAGTGTACGTCGACTAGTGGTAGTAATTAAGGAAGTAGCGAAACACTAGAGATGATGAAGCTAATGACAAAAGTGTTTCTTTGTTCGAGTCTCTCTTCTGACCTCGGCTCGGAAAACAAAAACAAAAGTAGTGGCAATAACTTCACAACGTGTATTTAACGCTAACCACAAAAAGTGGCGAACAACTTGACGTCCTTTGCAATCCATCAATGCTGAAGACCTTGAGCACAAAACATTGACCACATCAAGCATACACACTAGCTTCATAGGGCACGTTCAACGCAAATGATAAGAGCAACTAATTGGAAACACGAGTAGCCTCACCTGTCTTCAACGGGTAGGAGCTAGGCATAATTTTCCACTCAAACACACAATTCAAATTTTATCTCTAGAGGTTGCCACATGGTACACCTCTCTCCTTGCTATAATTTATATAATATTATAGAGATATAGAGAAGAGAAGATAGTTCTACACTTTTTAAAGCCCTTGCAAATACTTTACTTATTATAACAGTTAACCTTGAGGCTTGAGGTCTCTAAAACTTCAATGAAATACTCTCGTTAAGTTAAGCATAAAGGCTAATTTAAATCCAAAAGTGAAACGCTTTCAATGAAAAGAAAATGCTTTTTGTACCTTCCATAACATGCACATGAGAGACTCCAGCTAGTTCCTTGCCATCGAATCGCCCATGAAACTGAGGGTCTCGCCTAGCATGAATCAGAAGAAGGCTTGCATGGGCAGTTCACTCCCATGTGGCCTCCACCTCCATTTCTCGTAGCCTCTATCCGGCCGCCCATTGCCTTGGCAATTTTGGGTCTCCTGCATGAGAATAGGGCAAGAATTGTAGAATGTCTACCCCGCATCATGGGGCACCCATTGCTCCCTGAAAAGATCACATCAACCTGCAAAAAAAGGGGGGGGGTGGGATGGTCACAGAGGAGGGGAAAAAAAGCAACCAAATTTCAGTAGAAAAAATGGTCACACATGGGAAGGAGGGAAAAAAATTTCAGCTAATGGAAAAAGAAAGAAAACGGAAAAACAAAAGCTTTACCTTAGTCGAGAGCTCTCGTCTTGCTCAAATTTATGAGCTATCTTAATCTAAGAAGGGTGATTATCACAGCTATTCTTTGGCTCAGATGTTAGTGTTGAAGGGAAGTGCACTAAGATGATGCCGATGCCAAAGGTGAGCAGAGCGATTGGCAAAGTAAAGGAAGGGGATGGAGCAACTACCCTTGGCTAGGAAAGGGAGGCCGTTGGAAGGAGAACTATAAACCATATCTTACGTAGCTACCACACATACACACACATTATTTACTACATAAGAAGTATACACTCTTTGTAAACGTAACCAAAATACCATTGGCATAACCAAAATACATACCAATGGCCTCAAAAGGGTTGTAGCTAAATGAAATGATCACGTCTATGTTGGAGTATATTGAGAAGATAGAAGCACCCTGTAGCTAGAAGGCGAACTCTAGGAGCTTGGCTTTGAGGGCTAGGTCACGCCCAACGAAGTCACCCATTGGATTTCAAGAGCTAGCATGTGAATGACTTCTAATGCAATGCCTTCATGCCAAAGTTCGCCGCTCCAAACCTCCCGGTTGAAATCCGGTGGCACTATGCCCACCAGTCTCTCAGGTTGTCGTCCCATGTGTAGATCGGATACTTGATGAGGGACGTACGTTGACGTGAAGCTGGTGCAAGCGTTGTATGTAGGGATTTAAGAAAAAGAAAAAGTTGTAGTGTGGACACCTAATGAGGAACGCATGTTGATGTGAAGCTGATGTAGGAGTTATACGCATTTGAGGATGTCTGCATATGGAGCAAGGATAGTGAAGCGCAAGAGAGACGTCCAAGGTTGATGGAGAGCACTGGTGTAGGAGTTATATGCCTATGAGGGATGTATGCATGTGTGGTGATGCGAGCAGGTCGGAGCAAGAATAATGAAGCCGAGGAGAGGCGTGGGCCGATGGACAGCATTAGTGCAGGAGTTATACACTTATGAGGGACGTATGCATGTGGTGATGCGAGCAGGTCGGAGCAAGGATATTGAAGTGCAAGAGAGAAGCCCGAGGTTGATGGAGTGCTGCTCGAAGCATCCACAGTGAAGCGTAATAGGGACTCAGGACCGCTGAGGCTGATGATGTGACATCGAAGAGGAGTGGGGCATTTGAAATTGAAGCGTGAGCATCACGCTCACACTTGGGCTGCTATCACTTGGCGCTCCCCAAAATTACAAACGTCAAGGCATCGTTGTCCAATCTTTTGACCATGCTAAACACATCTTCAAATTCTAAAATTTAAAATTTATCCCAAGTTTCTCGAACCCCTAAGTAAGTGGGAGCTTTGTGAACCTCTTCCCTAAGATAATATAAAAAAGAGGTAAGAAAAGAGGGAGAGTTAATAAAAAACATTGAGGTTTGAAAGAGGGGATGTGGGCGATTACGCAAGGATTGTCTCGCAGTGCCACTGCTTGCTGTGAGTATCAGTATGCAAGGTGCAACGAAGGCGCGCAAGCCCTTGGCTTTTTGCAGCCAATTTCAAGCCAGCAGGCGAAGAGTCTCGAGTGTGGACCAGTGTGCCGGGGGCCGCGGCCCGGCAGGGGGGAGGCATGCATTCAAGTGAGAAATGAATGAAGGGTGTCGTCACGAGGCGCCCACCAACGGCAACCAAATTAAACGGATAATTATTAATCAAATTGGGAGGAGGGAAAATAATAATAAAAATATGAAAAAAGGCCGGCGAAGGGGCGCAATGCAAAGGGAAAGGGTGCATTTGACCTAGGTTGCCCAGCAGGTCCCTAAAAAAAAAAGAAAAAAGAAGAATAATTTCTCGCACCCTCATTCTGTTTGGGAAAAAAGAGGCGGAGATAGAGAGAGGGGGGGGGGGCCTGCTGCCGCCATAGCCAGCCCCTTTGATCAAACCTGTTTTTTTGCTTTCTTGGGTGTGCTTTTTGGGCAGCAAAAAAGCAAGCATTTAAATGGCTGAAATGGGATCTTCATCCTCATCAACTTGGAGCAAAAAAAGCCATCATCATCATTGATCAACACCGTCCTCCCTTTCTCGATATCTCTGCATACCCCGTTCCAGATCCACTATTTCTGCATCTCCCTTTCTCCATCATTACCCACTGAAAACAAAACAAACAGCAAAGTAAGAGCAAGAAAGAAGACTTACAGAGTCTACTGCCCACATCGCCCATCAAACCCATTTCTGTAAGGTGTGCGCGCGCGCATAGTTAGCAATGGCGAATTTGGCCCCTTCCTGACAACCCCCCTCCGTTCCTCTCCTTCCCCTGCATGTGATGCGCCGTCTGAAGAGCATTGCGTCTGGTCGTTCCTCCTTCTCTGACAATGTAATGTAATGCCTTCCCCTCTCAACTCTTTCTTTGTTTTTCTGTTCCTTTTCTTGTCCACCCGTCCCACCCACCACAGCTGCATCTTCACCCCACTGCTGATCGTGGGCGCCGTGCACATATGCTTCACAGACACAGACGCCCGCAATTTTTTAAAACAAATCGCTCCGTTTCCACATTGGGCAACCTTCTATGCATCCCAATTTCTCTGAATTGAGCATCTTGTGAGGTTTTACAGCTTCCCTAACCCTAACATTGTGGTCGCGTTTATATTTAGCCTGGCGACAGCAGTATCAAGAGGGCAAAATTCGAACAAGAGGAGCTGGAAAAGCAAGCAGCACAGAGCAGCATCGCAGAGGCCCCCAGCAGCTCAGGGTTGTTGGTGGTGGGCAGCAACAACAGCAGCTCAGAACGGCATATGGCCTCTGTAAGTGCGGGGCCTCTATCTGCCGCAAAAGTGGGTAGTAGCACAAGTGTTGTGGTGGGTGGCCTCAAAGCTGGAGTGAGCGGTGTTGAACAGCTGCCCAAAGAGATGAATGAAATGAAGATCAGAGATGATAAGGCTGACACCAGTGAAGACAAGGTGGGTATATCAGAGCACAATTGTATTCTCGTATATCAGGTATACGGGTCATCATTTTTGTGGCAACCCTCGACCCTCGTATCTTGAGGATTTAGAGCTTCCTTGCTCTTGCTTTGCATCAATTTTTTCTTATCATTTTTCTGATCTGTTGGTGAGATGAGTACCTTTCTCTGGTGTTGCCAAGGCAGGACATCGAAGCAGCCATCGTGGATGGAAATGGAGCTGAGACTGGCCATATAATTGTGACTACCATAGGTGGAAAGAATGGTCAGCCCAAGCAAGTGAGTTGATTTGTAGTGTACTGCACTGTTTTTCTCATGATTATGATAACCACAGAACAGAAAAATGGTCAATTCAGGATGTTTACGCACTGATTTATGATGGGCAGGCAATGAGGTTGATTTTTAGTGTGCTGCACTGTTTTCTCATGATTATGTTATTGACAGATCAAAAGAATGGTCAATTCAGGGTGTTTATGCACTACTTTATGCTGGGTAGGCATTGAGGTTGATAGACAGGGAAGACTCCCTGTCAAAGCCCTGACAGCCCTTTCCCATTGTTGGATTTGTCAAAAGCACGATGGGCAGGGAGTAGTGTATAAACACCCTCAAGCTATGGAGTTCATTTATAGTGATTCTTCACTCTGTAGTTTGTTTTGTATTGACTGAGTGCTACTGCTACGACAGACCATCAGCTATATGGCCGAACGTGTAGTTGGCACTGGCTCTTTTGGTGTAGTTTTCCAGGTAATTGATCATCCCTTAGCTAATGTGAACATTTAAATGGTTTGGTGCTTCACCTGACCTTGTGAGAATTGGGGTTTCATGCTAGTCAATCTATACTATTTTTCATGGTGATGATTGATGTGGGTGGAGATTCAAGTGATTTGAAGGTGTAACAGGGGAGTTCACTTCTGCTTCTCTAATTGCAGGGAAAATGTTTGGAGACTGGGGAGACTGTTGCGATTAAGAAAGTGCTTCAAGATAAAAGATATAAAAACAGGGAGCTTCAGATTATGCGGCTGTTGGATCACCCCAACATTGTGTCTTTAAAGCATTGCTTCTACTCATCAACTGAAAAGGATGAGGTTTTTCTAAACTTGGTCTTAGAATACGTTCCAGAGACAGTCTATCGGATTGCTAAGCATTACAACAGGATGAATCAAAGAATTCCGCTTATCTTCGTGAAGCTATACACATACCAGGTTATTGTTTTGAGTTCA
This sequence comes from Cibotium barometz, assembly GCF_041138505.1. Lineage (NCBI taxonomy): Eukaryota > Viridiplantae > Streptophyta > Polypodiopsida > Cyatheales > Cibotiaceae > Cibotium > Cibotium barometz. The sequence continues at coordinate 53,722,703 of NC_141062.1, forward strand.
TATGATGCTGTGCACTCTTTTTGTGCTGGCATGCTTAAAGACAGGAAGTGGTTGTGAAGTCATGCTTGATAAGGTTACACAATGCATGTGCAGATCTGTAGGGCACTGGCTTATATCCATGGTGCAGTTGGTGTTTGTCATCGTGACATCAAGCCTCAAAATCTTTTGGTGGGTTGAATTCAACAAGCGTTTCACTTAACCTTTTCAAGATCATAATGAGGAGACCTATTACAAACTTGTGTCTACAGTTGTAGGTGCCTTATAACTGTAGCTTCTTTATGTCAGGCACTAATGATTGTACTCTGCTTCAGGTGAATCCTCAAACCCATCAACTGAAGCTATGTGACTTTGGGAGTGCTAAGGTTTTGGTAAGGCACTAGTGCAACGAAGCTGAGTTTTATGATTTTTCACTTGACTAGTCATCTCAGATGGTGCTCTCCTCCGGCATCTTTGAAGTTTTGTGGGTTTGTCCATGGCTGCAGGTTAAAGGGGAGACAAACATTGCATACATATGCTCTCGCTACTACCGAGCTCCTGAGCTCATTTTTGGGGCTGTGGAGTATACTACTGCCATTGACATATGGTCTATGGGCTGTGTCATGGCTGAACTAATGCTTGGACAGCCTATTTTTCCAGGAGAGAGTGGAGTTGATCAGCTGGTTGAGATTATCAAGGTAGCCTTTCTTTCTTCAAGTGTACTTTATCATAATCATAAACCGTAGTAAGAATGTTCTTTGTTGGACCTCTTTTGAAGTATATCATCTCAAGGTTGTTATTATAAGGTACTTAAAAACTTTGCAACACACTTCAAGGTTTTTTACACCCCAAGGGTGTTTGTGTTTTACCTCATGATCCCGTTGTGAGCTGCCCTGACGCCGACACTCACAATCGACATGCATTGTAAAGTCTGCATTGGAGCTCAAAATTTCAGCCGTCTTTCCTCATTAAGTGAACTGTTTTGATACCACAGGTTCTAGGTACTCCAACTAGGGAGGAGATTAAGTGCATGAACCCCAATTACACAGATTTCAAATTTCCACAAATAAAGGCTCATCCTTGGCACAAGGTAATTGGTCAAGGATTATATATTTACTCTCAAGACAATTGAATCAGTATTTAATTCCTGAAAGCCATTGGTCTGGTGCAAGTACATAAAATGAGGTGTGTGCATGTGCATGAGAGAGAGAGAGAGAGATGAATGTCTAACTGTAGACCTGAAGGGTCTATGTGATAATTGTAATATATTCATCATGCACAGTAGCATGCAAGAAAAAAGTACAGGAAAAAAAATGATAACTACATTTTACATAGTATGCATACAATTAATTAGGCGGCAAATTGTTTGAATACAGTGAGATAAGGGGTGAAAACATGATTTGAAACGCACAAATCACCACTACAGATCTACATGGGCCTCAATAATGATCAAGAAGAGGCCGTGGGATGGAAGTTTGTCAAATTTGGATCAGGGCGGCTAGTTGCATTACACTCGATGGACACTTCTTTTTTTGGATCAGGGCGGCTAGTTGCATTACACTCGATGGACACTTCTTTTTTTGGGGGAAATGTTTACATATCATAAAAACACAAAATATACAATATCCCAGACATCTCAGAGCATTCAGCTACAATTATCAGCCCATGCCATGAGCTCCATTATGAATCCAACCAAAAAGAAAAGGACTTCACATCAATGCTTCACCTTCTTCTTCTTAACTTTAATCTCACTTGCATAAAAAAGCTGAGATCTTACAAGTTTGTTGTTGGCCAAAAAAACCTCTTCAAGCAACACTGTCCCATTGTCAAAGAGCAGTTGACCAAGTGGATTCCTTGACCTTAGACACCCCCGTAGCCGCTCCGCTTGTGAAATTTCCATCCTCCTCCCCCTCCTCGTCCACAAGAGGCTGACACAAAGGCATAACCCCCCCATCATGCTCTTCCGAGACCCTACTGTTGAGGCAATATGCCTCCCTCTTTTCCTTGCTACTGAGGAACATCTCGGGTCCCATGAGTATTGACCCTCCTCCATGTCTTAACATGCCTCCACTCTCCCTCATCACCCATAGGAGATCTTGGGGCCTCCATCACTTAGCATTGCGGCCGTTTCTCTTTTCCTGTCATCCCCTTTCACCATACAATCCCTGGCATAATAGTGTCCAATCTTCACACCGATAGATTAGGAAACGAGGAGAAAGTTATCAGTTGCCGAAAGCACTTATACTCCCAGAACCATGTCTAGACCCACAAAGTTTTCTTCATCAAACCAATAGAAAAGAAAAAGAAAAAGAAAAATTTGGTGGATGCTTCTCTTTGGGCCTAGGATCTCAACTGCATCTCATTTCACTTTAGTAGGTGGCATGTAGTTCTTGGATGCATCTTCGCATAATTTTTTTAAGCACGAATGGGGAAGGGGTCAACAAGGAAAGGTGGAAGGAAGTCTGTTAAGAGCCTTACTTCATATGGGTGGAGTTAGCAAGAGATTGGCATGGGTCCATGTGCTCTATGAACTTCAGCCATCTCAGATTTTGCATCTACAATGGCTGTCATTTGTAACAATAACACGATGACTTCGAGCACGAGGTGGGGCAGCCAACTGCCTCTGTAGAGCTCATAGAGCGACGGGATGAGCACCGTTCCCGGTCCAATAAGCCATTGTTGGGAGCACCTTGCAATCTCATCAGTTGCCATTCTGGGAGACGTTGCCAGTGGTCTCTTTCATTGATTCCATCTCCACCGGGTTCTTTGCACAATTCCCCTTCCCCCTTCATCCACTTGTTGATGAGGAACTATTGGAGCCACAAGTTTTTCCACCATGTCTTGTGAGGAATGAACTCAGCTTTTGAAGTTGTAAAAGTCTCCCAAGCTCAACAAGAAAATGATGGTGAAATTGTCACCAATTGGACCCACAAGATGGCTGCCACCCTTGTTGCAGGCTGGTGGTTTTGATGTTTTTTACCTTCATCTTGTTTTCACGACGGCATTGACCAATGCCGCTCTCTTGTGGTGGAAAGTCGATGTGACACACTCATTTTAATCCGGTGCTACGTAGACATGATTATTCCCTACCCTTTAAGGCAAAGTTAAGAAGCAAATTATGGGGTGATTGGGCAATGTTTGACAGTCCACCTATAGGCACCAAGAGGTGCCTAGGACATTTACCAATAGGCAACACATTTTATGACATTTTTGTAATATTTGTGGTTTGAGAAGTGCTAGCCGACTAGCATACGACCAGCCCTCTATCAATATAAAGGGAAGCTTGAGGGGCACTTAGGGCATGTTTAGAGAGAGTGGTTTGTAGCTGCAGTACCCTAGGTAGCAACCCAACATCTACATCAGCAGAAAGCTTCCATATCAGTGTTTCCATTAATGTGCAGCATTGGGATATCAAGTATAGCATGATAGTTTTGCACAACATTTATGGTCGAGATGTCATGGCCCTGTGAAAATGGAACAGCACAAGTGTGGGCATGGTGGTTGCTGAGCAAAAATATTAAAAGATTCACATTTGGGGTGCTCGGACAAATGAAATGATGTGTGGACACTTCAGATGTGAAAGGGGGGACCAAGACATTAATGTTTTTAATGTTTTATTGATGGTTACCCCTAGGCCTCAGTGGCCCCTAGGGAACTTTAATGTTTATTAAAGTTGGGGCCCTAGGACATTTTTGGGGAGAGGCCACTCCACTTTTGGAGTTGCATGCCTCTCTCACCTCTCTCTCTCTCTCTAGCTTTTGGGGAGTCGTGCAAGAAACAAGCGTGGAAGAGAAAGGGGAAGCTGGTCGACTGCTGGATGTGGATTTTGTTGCTGTTTTCTGTGCAAAGTTGGCCGTACAGTCTACGTGTGCAGGCCGTACAGCAAGTACAGCAGTACAACTGCTGTAGTTTCTACTGCTGGTACAGGCGGCGCTGACAGGCTGAGCAGGTACAGGTGCTATGGGTTTTGACAGAAGCTGTGCTGTGCTGTGCTGTAGGTACAGTCGTACGGATAGCAGGTACAAGCAGCTGTACGACTGTTGACAAGCGACTGGTTGCAGGTATAGAACTGTACCGCTGGTACAGTCGGGTACAGAGGTCGATTTCAGGCAGCGCAGGCAGGGCCACGTGGATTGCTGGTACAGGCTGTATGGACAGGAACAGTACTGAATTACTGGTCTGTACAAGCAGGTACAGCACCTACAGTTGCAAACAGAGCTTTTCCAGAGCTTGGTTGGCGCGATAGTCAAGTGGTTGCAGGGGAAACAGTACAGACAGTCGTTGTCAAGTGCAGACTGGTATGAACTGTTCCACGGGTGCAGAACCACGTGCTGACTTGGTAAGCTCTGAATTTGTTTATCTATCTTTCTGTCCATTGGCTTATGTCTGTTGCAGATTTGTGCTATCTGGCCCTTGTGAGAGGAGGGGTTTGGTAGATTGAAAAGGGTGGAAACAGAGATTGGACAGTGAATGTATGTTTGTGTTGAGTTGTGGAATCATGTGCATGAGGTATGCCAGATGTATGCTCAAGGCTGTCCTGCTGAATGGTCTTGGCTGATCAGAGGGAAGCACAGAGTGTTGCTTTGAGACACAGATCTGTGTGTGTGAATCCTCTGTGCTTATGCAGCTCACACAAAGTGAGAAGTTTGCTGAATTTATGAGATCCCGTACAGAGCCCGAAAAGAAGAAGAAGGTGCGTTCTAAGAACCTTCCTCAGGGTCATAGTGGTGCCATCCCACAGGATCATCTTTTGGACAGTTTCCGAACATGCAGCATGCTTATGGTGCTAACTCTCAGAGTTCCTTCTTTGGACAGCCATCTATTCCTCAGCAGACTATGCATCCAGGGTGGATGTTATGACCGCATGGCACAAGTTGGATGCTTCAAAATGTGAAAATTTGGAAGATTATAACAAAAAGTTTTGGGAAGCTTTACTCCTAGTGACTTCTTACCATGCAGTGCCTTTGTCTGAGCAAGTAGAGAAGTATTGTTGTGGGCTGTCCAAAGAGGTGCGTGATTATTGTATCAAGACTCGAGTAACGAACATGTCACAGATGATAGAGAATGCTATGACAGCTAATGCGTTACTCACTGGAGGTTCATCTGGGTTTAAAGGAAGTAAGAACTCGAGCAAGAAAGCTGAAAAATCTGGGCATGCTTCGCGTGATGCTAAAGGGTCTTCAGAGACACGGTATAAGAAGTTGCCAATGCCCAAGAGAACTTCTGAGGAAAGACAGGCTTTGAGAGATGCTCGAAAATGTTTTTACTGTACTGAAGAGGGACATATGTCATTTAATTGTCCCAAGAGAAAGTCCCAAAAGGACTGTGACAATAAAGGATAGCCCAAGTCAAAGAAACCAAAACTTTCTGCAGGGTTAGTTCCTGATCTTGTTGGGGAACAGCCAGGTGGTGAAGAGACAGAGTTGTGCAGGGCATGGGGCAAAGTGAGAGATCAAAATGCCTTGATATTCTTTGACAGAGGTGCTAGAGCCAACTTCATTTCACTAGATTTGGCTGGCCGATTGGGGATTCGTGCAGAGGAGATGGGGCCGTTATATGAGGCTAACATGGCTTGTCCAGGGTATGCAGAACTTGTTACTCCTATCATTGGGAAGCTCCGGCTTCATTTGCAGGGTTACGTGGACAGCGAAGAATTTTTCATCATGCCTCTGGATGGCTGTGATGTTTTGTTGGGTATGCCATGGTGCCACAGAGTACATGCGGTGGTGGATACATACAATAGGAAAATCACTCTGACTCATAGAGGGAAAGAACATGTTTTGGATGTAAAACTTAAAGGGGAATCTGTTCCTATTGTATTAGCTTCGGCAATTTCAAGAAGAAATTATGAGTCAGGTACAGGAGCTTTTGAATAAAGGGTTGATACAGCCTAGCTCATCACCCTTTTGCTCACCTGTACTCTTAGTGTAAAAGAAGGATGGTTCTTGGCGCATGTGTATTGATTACAGGGCGCTGAACAAGAATACCATCAAGAATCGATTCCCCATACCGAGGATCGATGATATTTTGGACCGCTTACAGGACTCCACAGTCTTTAGTCGCATTGACTTGAAAAGCGGGTATCATTAGATACGTATTAGACCCGAGGATGTGCATAAGACAGCATTTCGAACCACATTTGGGTTGTATGAGTTTTTGGTTATGCCCTTTGGTTTGACAAATGCACCTGCCACATTTAACAGAATGATGGACAGGATTTTCAGGCCTCAGAGAGCGTTTGTGGGCACATTCTTTGATGATATGATTGTGCATTCACAAACTGAGGAAGAGCATAGAAGGCATTTGGCCATTGTGTTTGCAGAACTCAGGAACCATAGACTGGTTATTAATGGCAAGAAGAGTGAGTTCTTTTTGCAAGAGATACATTTCTTGGGGCATATTGTGTCTAAGCATGGAGTCCGTATGGATCCAGCATTGGGGCAGTTCTCATGCAGGAGGGACATCTGATAGCCTATGAGAGTAGAATATTGCAAGATGCCGAGAAGCATTTACAGGTTTATGAGAAAGAGATGTTGGCTGTAATTCATGCTCTTTCTACCTGGAAACACTATTTGCTTGGGGCTGATTTCACTGTGCAGACAGATCATCAGACCTTGCGTTATTTCCTCACGCAAACTAAGCTTTCAGAGAAGCATATGCGTTGGGCAAACTTTTTGTTTATGTTTCACTTTCAGATTGTGCATGTGGAAGGCAAAAAGAATGTAGTGGCAGATGCTTTGTCACGCAAGCCATAGGTCTCCGCAGTTTCACTTGCTTATCATCATGAGCTTGATGAAATGAAAGAGCAGTATGCCCATGATGAGGACTTTGAAAGGTTGTATGATCAGATGTCTGAAGGTCAGCGGCATGAGCATTATACTCTCAGAGATGGGTTTTTATTGATGCATGGCAGACTGTGTGTTACCAGGCCATTGCGCCTCAAGGTTATGATTGAAAGTCATGCTCCACCGTATGCAGGTCATAGAGGTATTGATGCTACGATAAAAGCAGTTGAGACTTTCTTTTATTGGCCAACCTTGAGAAGAGATGTTGATGCCTTTGTTAGGCAATGCATCGTATGTCAGAAGGTAAAGTTTGACCGTCAAAAGACACGAGGGTTACTACAGCCTTTACCTATTCCAGATAGACCTTGGGAGAGCATTGCCATGGATTTTATATTTGATCTTCCACGGACACAAACGAGCAATGATGGCATTTGGACTATAATATGCAGGTTCAGTAAGCAGGCTCATTTCATTCCCGTGCGTAAGACGATCAAAGTGGATCATATGGTGAAGTTGTTCATGGCGAACATCTTCAAGTATCATGGCTTGCCTACGTCTATCATTAGTGACCGTGATCCACGGATGACGAGTTTGTTCTGGAGAGGGTTGTTTGACAACATGGGTACAACTCTCAAGTTTTCATCGTCATTTCATCCACAAACAGATGGTCAGTCGGAAGAGGCTAACTCTACAGTGCTAGATCTTCTCAAGTGTTATGTGTCAGAGCACAAGCAACAATGGGAAAAGTATCTTCCTTTGGTGGAGTTTGCATATAACAACACTGTTCATACCTCGATAGGCAAGGCGCCTTTTGAGATTGTGGAAAGAGGGAAGAAGGTACCACCCATTTTGCATACAAAGGATAAGATCTTTGAGGCTGATCAGTATGTGGAAAATATGGATGAAGCTTATCGGAGAGTTAAGTTGGCACTCCAGAAAACTCAGCAGAAGCAAAAGAAAGCCGCAGACCGTCACACGTGCTTTAGAGTTTGCATTGGGTGATTGGGTTCTTTTGCGCTTTGAAAAGGCTAGACTCAAGAAGATGAAGGGTAAAGAGCGCTTATTCCCTAAGTTGAGCATGCGTTATTATGGGTCTTTTCAGATATTGGAAAAGATTGGTGAGGTAGCCTATCGTTTGAAGCTACCAGATCACTGGAAGATTCACAATGCTTTTCATGTGAGTCTCCTTAGACCTTTCCGTGGGGATGTGCCTGAGGATGTATTAGATGAGGCTCAGCCGGAAGTTGAGGAACTTGATGAGGTTCTTATTCCAGAGCAGATACTGGCACATAAGGAAAGAAAGGTACGAGGTAAAGTTTTCCGTCGCTATCTTGTGAAGTTCAAGAACTATTCACTGATGGATGCGAAGTGGATGGAGGAAGGTGACTTAACAGATTCACCTCAGGTTTTGCAGCTTTATCTCGATGCTTGAGCCGACTCTTGTTGTGGCTCATTCAGGTTCAGCAGAGCATGGGTCTGGAGCATTACCTGATGCTCAAGAGGGGGGTAGCACCTCCACTCCTTTGGTACAGACAGGCTCAGATGACATCTAGAGGTCGCTTGGTGCAGTTTTTGTCTCACCCGAAGGTACTGATGGCTGACAGTACATCTGTTTATGGGACTTCTATGATGTATGTGTACTAGTCACATTGGATGTTGTGGTTGTGTATGGTTCACAGTGGTATACAACTTGGACTATTACTACGCCATTGGTTTGCAGTGAATGTTGATACAGGTGCATGGCTTAGAGAGATTGGGACGCTGATCTTGCCATATTGTATATTTAACTCTGAATATTTTGCTGTGTCACCAGAATGCAATCGAGGACGCTTGCCATTTTTCAAGAGGGGGGTATGTCATGGCCCTGTGAAAATGGAACAGCACAAGTGTGGGCATGGTGGTTGCTGAGCAAAAATATTAAAAGATTTACATCTGGGGTGCCCAGACAAATGAAATGATGTGTGGACACTTCAGATGTGAAAGGGGGGACCAAGACATTAATGTTTTTAATGTTTTATTGATGGTTACCCCTAGGCCTTAGTGGCCCCTAGGGAACTTTAATGTCTATTAAAGTTGGGGCCCTAGGACATTTTTGGGGAGAGGCCACTCCACTTTTGGAGTTGCATGCCTCTCTCACCTCTCTCTCTCTCTAGCTTTTGGGGAGTCGTGCAAGAAACAAGCATGGAAGAGAAAGGGGAAGCTGGTCGACTGCTGGCTGTGGATTTTGCTGCTGTTTTCTGTGCAAAGTTGGCCGTACAGTCTACGTGTGCAGGCCGTACAGTAAGTACAGCAGTACGGCTGCTGCAATTTCTTCTGCTTGTATAGGCGGTGCTGACAGGCTGAGCAGGTACAGGTGCTGTGGGTTCTGACAGAAGCTGTGCTGCAGGTACAGTCGTACGGACAGCAGGTACAAGCAGCTGTATGACTGCTGACAGGCGACTGGCTGTAGGTACAGAACTGTACCAGCTGGTACAGTCGGGTACAGAGGTCAATTTCAGGCAGCGCAGGCAGGTACAGCTGCCACGTGGACTGCTGGTACAGGCTGTACGGACAGGAACAATACTGAATTACTGGTCTGTACAGGCAGGTACAACACCTACAGTTGCAAACAGAGCTTTTCCAGAGCTTGGTTGGCGCGATAGTCAAGTGGTTGCAGGGGAAACAGTGCAGACAGTTGTTGTCAAGTGCAAACAAGTACGAACTGTTCCACGGGTGCAGAACCACGTGCTGACTTGGTAAGCTCTGAATTTGTTCATCTATCTTTCTTTCCATTGCCTTATGTCTGCTGCAGATTTGTGCTATCTGGCCCCTTGTGAGAGGAGGGGTATGGTAGATTGAAAAGGGTGGAAACAGAGATTGGACAGTGAATGTATGTTTGTGCTGAGTTGTGGAATCATGTGCATGAGGTATGCCAGATGTATGCTCAAGGCTGTCTTGCTGTCTTGGCTGATCAGAGGGAAGCATAGAGTGTTGCTTTGAGACACAGATCTGTGTGTGTGAATCCTCTGTGCTAAGAGGTATTGTGGGCTGCCAGATTGGACATACAGGTGTATTCTCTTGGCTGGTTTTGTTGTACTCAGCCTTACATATTTTTGAAATTAAATAAAGAAATACCACAAGGGGCGCCAAGCTTTGGGGCCAACAGGTGTCGTTCTATTTTCAGATTTGGGGCACTCTAGCTCCAATCACATTTGTTTTATATCAGGACTACAAGTGGAAGGGTGACTGCTAGTCTACCGCACTTTGGTTTCTACCAGAGGCTGGTTTCACGAGATCTGATGTGGACAACTTTGTATATATTCATGTTTTGGCATACAGTAGTTTATGTCAAATCATGTCTTCTCTATTGTGTTATTACAAAGTTAATGAGCATTAATCGCTTTTGCTTAGTGTTAATTTACACTTTGGCATAATTAGCATGCTTCATTGGTATGAGTGTGGGGTTTGTGTAGAGGTAATTCAACTACACCAACGTCCATGTGTTAGCATATGATAGACCTCCTGAAGCATCATGTCGTCACTCGTGGGAAGATTGCCACAAAGCCGTCTTGAAGCAGTTCGTTCCCATGGACTACTAGCACAACATTGAAGCAATGTGAGCACTTTGCATAGAAACAGGTGAATCAATAACTGACTATCTGGCCTGTTTTTGGAAGTTTGTGCTCATGTTCCCAACAAGGACTAGCAACGGTTGTAAGCAGTTTGTAGATGGCTTTAAGCCATCCTTGCATGTTGATGTGCATGTAAGTCGTCCTTGTGATCTCTCATGCGGTGCATATAGCTATGACTCTTTGGTGTGGAGAGTTCCGAGTCTTGGACTCAACAATAGGCTTAGCAGAAGGGAGAAGATAGGGGTGGGTAAGGACAACCAAGCGGGAGAGCCTCGGCGTCTCGCCTCACCCCTGAAGAACGTTGCACCAAGCTAGCTGCCATGTAGTGTCCTTTTGTGACTCCATTGAGCACATTGTGAAGGATTGCCCAAAGCACCAAAAAACGTAGAATGATAAGGGCAAGCAAGGAGAAGACAAGGAGAAAGTGGTTTGTTTGCCGCAAGTGTCATTATGCTGATAGGGCCTCCTCATCTCCCTTCCCTCTCCCATGAGTATCAGAGGTGCTCTTCCCTTGGACCTGGTCTTGCGGGATCTTAGTTGTCCTAGGTCAACATGTTTATGATGACGTGTGAGGGACAAGTGAGCTCCTTGGGAATCTGGTGGTTATCTAAGATGAAATTGAGTACTTATGGTGGCTCTTCGGCCACTGACATGAACATCTTCTGAGGATCTTCCATTGGTCTACACTCCTTAATTGAGAAAACCGTCTCCCGTTGCACTTTTGGACCTCGAAGCTCTCCGGAAAATCCTTGGAAACTTCCTCTTTATGAGTTTCAACCTCAAGTGAATTCTCCACTTTCGTGTACATCGTACCGATTCCAAAGAAGGGTATTCTAGATCTAACTGATTGAAAATGAGTATGTGTATCCATCTAGAAGAAAAGGTACGCCACCGACCAAGAAAGAGTATGTTACTGACCATGATGGATACGCGTACTGATTTGTCAAAGGAAAGGCGCACCTAGTTCAAGATGAGTACATGATTAAATGCGCATGTCTGTTGGAGAAGATATGTAGGCTGTACCAATTGAAAGGGCATGTACTAGTGACACTTCATTTAGGGATTTTGGTCAACTTTTTGAGAAAATGAGATTTTTATGAGAATTAAGGAAATTTTGGCATATTACAAAATGGAATAGTAAAAGGTGTCTTTTTTTTGGGGGGAAGAAATATAAATATTCATATCATTATCAACATCTCTTTCTAGCAACACCAAGATATATAGTTACATCATCAAAATGAACACTTGGGGTTTGATACAATGCTAAAAGGCTAACTGTTGTATATATACATTTAGCCACAACAGGCACTGTTGAGTTGCGGGTTGCATACATAAATTGTTTGTTTGTAGATTTCTGATTGTTGCAAGCAAGACACAGAGGGTACTTTCAATTGGACTATTGCAAAAACCATGTGCATCCAAGTATGCATCAATCTTCTCATACCATGCTCTAGGAGCCTGCTTAAGGCCATACAAAACTTTATGTAGCATGCATACTTTCTTTTCCTGCCTCTTCTGAACCAAACTGTGAGGTTAAGATACATATACCTCTTAATGTAAATCATTGTTCAAGAAGGCAGTCTTGATATCCAAACAATGGACATGTTGGGATTCGGGGTCTCATGTGTGTGAACCCCCTGTTTGTGTGTTCGTACACGGTGTGTGTGTGTGTGTGTGTGTGTGTGTGTGTGTGTGTGCACGCGTGTTTGAAGAGCCCCTAAAAGGTTTAAGGGTTATTATGCTAAGTAGTGAGTGAACACACTCTTATGAGTGGATAGGATGTGTCATGTAGCATGCACTTATTAGTGTGTGTTATTTGTATGGGTTAAAAGATAAGGTTACAAGCCTACAAAAGCATTGTACTTTGTAAGCGAACATCGCTTCAATCAAATCAATCAAATCTATCATTGAGTCGTGCAATACTCTCTCTCTATCGTTTAGCTCTCTCTACACACACACACACACACACATCCACCTTAGCTTAGGTTCTTTTGTACATATAGTGTCTCCTTCTATTCCCTCTTCCTCCCCTTCTTCAAGTATTTTTATCATGGTCAATTAGTTCATGGGGGTCAGTGGAGACGCTGGGGCACCAATGAGAAGGGATCGAAAAAAGTCTGTGGCGATGGTTCTCACTTGGGGGGGATCTGAAACAACAACTCCAGACTGGAGACTATGTCTTGGCCTCGGGGGCTGGGATGCTAAAGGCGGGGCGGAGTGCGTTGCGGTGGGTATAGTCGGTGTCGAGACTGGGGAAGGAGGTGGGGGAGGCAGCGGGAGAGGGCTGAGGGGTGGAGAGGCCGAGGAGGGGTGTTGTTATGAGGGATCCATCGGAGAGGAAAGCTGAGGGGAGGAACCCATCGGGGGCTTAGAGAGGTCGACCGGCCTCTCTGAACCCTGGGGGTCGGGGTGGGAATCTCGACGAGGAATCGGCCGCCAAACTGGTGGGGCCGGAGGGGCCCGCTCCGAGACTGGAGAGGGCGCGTTACCAACAGGAGAGTGCTGAGATAAATGCTCATAACGGTTCTCCGACAGAACCGAAACCTCTTGAGATCTTCCAGCCTGGCGCGCACGGTGGCGGCACTCGGCTTTGGTCATCTGGTGGCCTGGGCGCGGTCCAATCGTCCGCCACTCGCTGTCCACTGGGTCACCCGAAGTCGGGGCATGGTGCTCTCGTGTTTGAGGGCCTTGCCTCTCGCTCTACCCCCTAGTGAGGGTCAGCCGAGAAATAGGGGGAGGAACCACCGGAGGTGGTCTCTTGGATTGTCGCTGAGGGCAAGCTCTAGCTAAATGACCCATCCGGCTGCAAATGAAGCATTGGCTCGAAACGCTAGCCAATGGATCAGGCGCTGGATTGAAGCCGTGTTGCCACCGTGCAAAGAAGGCCTGTGCCATACGCAATGCAAGGGGACTCAGTTGCATGACTTGGTTTAACGCCGATGGCGAGTCGAACTCCACCTGGTAGTATCTGTGCCCCAAAGGGTGAATATCGGTGATCTTGGTAAGTTCGCTAATGAGGCTGGCCTGAAAAAGATCCCTAGGCTGTCCGCGCGCAGAGCGGCTACCAACAATTTTGCAAACTGGGGTGGAGGCCTCAAGTGAGGCAGTAGTCGTTGCAAGAACTTGTAGATCCGCTTCGGAGAAGGCAATGCAAGCAACGGCGGCTTCGGTTCGGGATGATGGAGTGGCTGCCATGGGTGAAGACCAGAAAAGGCCGAAGCTTGCCGAAAAAGCTGAAAACCCCAAAAAGAAAGCACGAACGTGCATTGAGAGAAAGAAAGGAGAGGGAGGATGAAAAAAAGAAGAAGAAGAAGAAGAAGAAAGAAAGAAAAAGGAAAAAAGAAAAAAGAGAAAAAAGGGGAAAAAAAAAGAGCGAAAAAGAAAACTCTGAAGAAAAAAAGAAAAAAAGAAAAAAGAAAAGGAAAAAAGAAACTCTGAAGTCATGATGTCAAGGCATTTAGATTACCCTTGACCAAGAGTCTAATGATAGAAGCAAAATTTTGGTAGGAGCCCGGCAATGCATTGAGAATGATGGACACCAATGAATTGTTTGGATACACCTCATCCACACTTGGCAAGGTGCTCCTTCAAATCTTTGATTTTCATGAGAAAAATCCCAAGCCTCCTTGGCAGTCTTACATGAGTGAATATGAGGAATTATGCTTCTCTTCACAGACAATGCTATTAAAACATGTGCATTGGCATCATTGCCATCCCATGTAGCTTGCTAGGGGGTGTAGGATTTGCTGTCATTTGGACCAATTACTCTTTGTGGAGTTTTATGCTGTATAATATGTTGGTTTGCCAAAGGCTTTTGGGACATAGTGTAAGGTGATGATGTAAGGCCAGTGGCTATACAACAAGGTACTTAGAGAGGTGCAGCTGCAGCACTTCTTGTACTTCAGTCTATTGCAGAACAGAGATGATGGGATACCAAAGATGCTCAGGCAATGTCTATTATTGCTTTGTCTGTCAAGAGAGCAATTATACCTCATATTAGGTCATGCACAATTGGATGTTCTGTCAATGAATGATTCTATGATAGATCATCTCACTAAAGTCAAGGATTTAAGAGAACAACTCTCTGGGATTGATAAGATCGTAGATGATACACAACTATTGTCTACCACGTTGAACTCCTAGCCTCCATCCTATCTCAATTTTGTTACCTTTCAATTTCTCTTTGAGAGGTGTTCTTATCACTTTTGATGAACTAGTGGGATTAGTGCTTTAAGAGGTGCAAACAAGAACCGATCTTATGACCTCTCATGGTTCAGTACAAACATTTGTGACAAAAGGACAAAGGCAAAGCAAAGATAAAAATTCAGCCTCCTGCTTCTAGTGGCAAGAAGACCACTGAGGCTGATACGGAGAAAAAGGGTGATACGTCAAAGGCATCCATGAAGAAAGGCAAGTGCCACTATTGCCACAAAGTTGGGAATGGACTTGCATAATGTTCTGTCACATGCCTGTGAATCAAAGCAAAAGTAGCATGCCAATCTTGTTATGACTAAGGAAGAGCAGGATTGGATATTCTTGATTATGGAGGTGAATGATGATTCTTCTAGTGTCACCTTAGTATCTAATCATATTGATACATTCCAAGGTATGTCTCTTAGTGCTTCTGCTAGAGAGCACGTGGTTTGGTACATTGATATTGGTGCTACCAGACACATGAAGGGAGCTGCACAAACGCGTTGAAGAAAGTGGAAGCTGAGGAAGACTAGATGGGTCTGGCTTACTGATTGAAAAAAGCAGCTGTTGTGGCTGTCTGTTTGATATGCTGGGGAAGACAAGCTAATGTGTGGGTAGCTTGTTCAGCTGAACCCAAATACAGTTAATGGCTCTCTCCCAAAGCCGTCTTGCTGACCCCCATACTGGGCGCACGCGCACGCGCACGCGCGCGCGCGCACACACACACACACACACACACACACACACAGAGAGAGAGAGAGAGAGAGAGAGAGAGAGAGGGGAGATTTAAATAACTTGACTTGTGCAGATGTTTCATAAGAGAATGCCACCAGAAGCTGTGGATTTAGTTTCCAGACTACTTCAATACTCTCCCAATCTTCGTTTCACAGCGGTAAGACTTCAAAAACCCAGTATGTTGAAGATAAGACAACTCTTCCGGTGCAAAGGCCAGCATGTTGCTCACTGAAATTTTGGAACCTATGCAGCTGGAAGCTTGTGTCCATCCCTTCTTCGATGAGTTGCGCGACCCTAATACCCGGCTGCCTAATGGGCGCCCATTGCCTGCAGTTTTCAATTTCAAGCCCCCAGGTATGAAAGGAGGTCTGGTACAGGTCTCTCTTGTTTTTAGTTGCTCACTGAAAGGATACTTTCAATGACTATCTTTGCAGAGTTGAGAGGTGCTACCCCTGAAATGATCCAGAAGTTGATTCCAGAGCATGCTAGAAGGCAAAACCCCTTGTTGGGTTAAGCAGAGGGCATGCAAATCAGGTCATGGCAAGAAGTTGGATCATTTTTAATGGTGTAATTATGCAGACATCTCACAGGTGAAGGTTGGAATGGAACAGTTGCACTTGACTCTTCCATGAGGCAGCTGGGATGCTTAATTCATAGTTATGCTATCATCCTTGTGAAGGCTACTAAACATGGAAAAATTTGGAGATTTTGGTGCTCACAAGGAACACGCCCAAGATGCCAGAGAATTCTTTGATGCTGGTTGGAAGGGTGTCATCTGGCCTTGAGCCAATTATCCTTCTAGTTACCGTCTCTATTGTGAACATGCTTTTTTGATGAACATATTCCACAAGCATTCCCAACTCTTAAAATTTTCAGGTAGGCTCAATTTTTGTATCAATCTTGGTCTCAACAACAAATCAGTTTCCTTTAATTGTTTTTTTGTGAGTAGATACCAAGTGTGTCAAGTTTGCAAAACTCGAGAAAAGAAAGAGAATATATATATATATATATTGATGGAAGTGCTGATAAGTAGGGCTTGTAAGGGGCTCTGCTTTCTCTGATTTATTATGGGGCATCTCGTAAAATATGTTAGTAATACAGCATATTGGGAGAAGCCTAAATGAAATTTAGTTGTTGGACGGATATGTTGATATGCATACATAGTTTTCAGAAAAAAATGAAGGGCCATTACCATTGCTCCCTTTGTCAAGGAAGTGTCATACATGATGTATTCATACTGTAGGGCATCTACACACATCCCAATGTTGGGATTGTTGAAAAACCATTTGCTTAATGTTACACCCTCGTGTTGTTTCTGTGGTTGATGGATGTCCTATATTTTGCAAGGCTCCCTTTATGAGTAGTAGTTTGCAAGACCAATAGCATCATCTATTAGTCTTCATGTCAAAGGTGACTTATATTGTTAAAGGAAAAGGAACACTCAATGTATTAGACAAGAGTTGTCTAAAAAGTGTTGGAATTAATTTAATGAATATTGGGATTATTCTCATACCTAGCATAGAGAGAGCGAGGATTATCAAAACACCAATAGTTGAAATTGAGCAAGACGATTGATCTAGCAATCTCATGTTAAAATCCCAACGCCAAAAAATGAGTGACATACATACATACATACATACATACATATATATATATATATATATATATATATATACACACACACACACACACACACACATTGAGAGTGCACAAGGGAAACTTGGCCTCTAACACCTGTGTCTCTCTCAACTCACACCAAGCACCGACACACATGGTTCCTTCACAACTCACACACACTTCTTCAACACTCAAGCGTAGCACTCAGATTGCAGAATGAGAGGAAAAAAAAACATCACGTTGATCCTTATTGCCAAAGTCCTCTCTTTTATAGAGAGAAGCTCTTTCAAAATATATTAAGGGCACATGCCCATGCAAAAAGTGAGGTGGAAAGAAAAGGCTCTCTTAAGGGTGCAAGATGCCCAAATGAGGGCGTGGAGGGCCCTCACCCCACTCTTTCAACTAGCCAAGTGGGCCCATTCCCTAGCCATTCCATACAAAATAACCTAATTGACCTCCCTATGGAAACCAAGCAAAAAACAAAAAAAATTGTGTGATGGTCCAACAAAAAGAGAGTGTATGGACCTAGACTAAGATGGCCTAGTATTAGGTGATAAACACTAATGAGAAAAAAAACAAAACCGGTGCTAAATCTTTGAGCAAAAAACAAAATAGAGCTATGCTCCTTTGGAAAAAAGAAGCTAACAACACCTTAAATTACACGTGTGCCAAAAACACCCCATTTATGCTGTGCCTGTCCCCTTTTGGAGTGCGTAGAGTGAAGAGGAAAAATTGTCATATTAGCCATCCCCCTTGAAAGTAAGGCATTCATGTCTTATGCCATAGCCTTGCAATTATATACCATCAGCGTGTTAGAAACTTTAAACATGATGTTTAGTAGAGGCCCCATTTAATATGCAAAGATTAATTACCGTAAACCTGCCTAATAATCTTAGTATCATAATCATATGGTATCAACAGAAACTAGAACATGTATATTTGTTCAAACCTTCCCAAATATACACATCGTGTATCTCAGCAAGACTGAAACCAAACGGTCCCACATCAACATAACTTTGTCTCCATAATCTTCAAGGGTCTCTTGGTCTTCTTGTTTCACATCTTTAAAGTGCACCCACAATCTTTCTCACCTTTACACAAAGCCTAACTCATCCACTAGTTCTTTGTTGAAGAAATCCCCAATCTCCTCAAATGCTCTCATCTTGCCTTTGATACCAGTCCCTTGCATAATCTCTTAGCCCTCGACTTGCATAAATAGCCTCATCGTGGTCATCAACGTTCTCATCATCTCACCCATGGAGTAAGATACGATTTTTAGAAGACACCATATGTGTATTTGCTTTTAAGAAATATCCAACAACGGTTTTGCAAACTGAAGATCCACCAGTGGAGATCCTCAATGGGGACACTAAATGAGAGCGCTCAAGGGAAACACCAAATACACACATGGTTCCTTCACAATACACGCACACTTCAGCACTCAAGTATAGCACTCAAATTGCAAAAAAACACCATAACACGTTGATTTCTCCTCCTTATTACAAAAGTTCTCTCTTTTATAGAGAGAAGCTCTCTAAAAATATAAGGGTGCATGCCCATGCAAAAAGGGGGGTGGAAAGAAAAGGCTCTCCAAAAATATCGTGAGGGCGCATGATGCCCAAATGAGGGCGTGGAGTGCCTCATAAAGCCCTCACCCCACTCTTTCAACTAGCCATGTGCAATAGATCTCCATTCCCTTGCCATTGCACACAAAATAACCTAATTGCCCCCCTCCCATGGAAAGCAAGCAAAAACAAAAAAAATTGTGATGCTCCAACAAAAAGAGAGTGTATGGACCTAGATTAAGATGGCCTAGTATTAGGTGATAAACACTAATGACAAAAAAACAAACCCCCGTGCTAAATCTTTGAGCAAGAAACAAAATAGAGCTATGCTCTTTGGGAAAAAAGAAGCTAACACCACCCTAAATTACGTATGTGTGCCAAAAACACCCCATTTGTTCTGCCCCCCCCTTTTTAGAGTGCATAGAGTGGAGAGGAAAAACCGCATCAATACACACACACACACACACACACACACACACACACACACACGTGGGCGTGCACACACATGCACCCACCACACACACACTCTCTTTCTCTTATATACATACGCATATATGCGTACACGTGTGTGTGCGCGCGTACACACACACACACACAGAGTTATAAGATATATGAAAATGTTATTTATACTTATACAATTCATAATAATACAGGTAACCTAAACATATATGTTGATATAATGATCTAGAATAGTATATTTATTTGCTTCGATATGAACCAACACACACAAACTATTGTAATCGTATATCCTAGTATAATATTTTGGTATAATGCTCATGATTTTGTGTGTGTGTGTGTGTGAGAGAGAGAGAGAGAGAGAGAGAGAGAGAGAAATAAATATTTTGGTATATTTATTTGCTTTGATATGAACCAACACACACGTGTGTGTGTGTGTGTGTGTGTGTGTGTGCATCTCTCTCTCTCTCTCTCTCTCTCTCTCTCTCTCTCTCTCTCACACACACACACACACACACACACACACACACACACACACACACACACACACACACACGTGTATGGACATCATCTTTTTTAAGATTATAGCTACGTAAGAATTGCATCTTATCTTTGTTCAGAGGGAAATCTTCTAAAAAACCATAATCAAGGTATTGTGATATTTCATCATGCAATCAGGCACCATGTCAATTTTAAATAAGCATGCATGTGGAAGGTCATCATTAATTATTGTGGCAGGTTTTCCATTAGCAACTTGGGATATGTGATGTGCTAAAACATGTTGTGATCTCATCCTTATAGTGACTTTAAAGTCAAAATATGGAACTAAAAGCAGCCATCGTGTAATTCTTCCCATGGGCAAGGCTTATTGATAAGAAACAACACCTGATGGTCAACTCTTGAAGTTTGACCATCAAAAACCACCTCAAATTTCAATTACAAGCATGCCCCAAATTTAAAGAGTGACCCATTCGAAGGACAAAATTTTAACCACTTTCTGTTTCTTTTATCTTGAAAGGGCATATCAAAGGACTATTGAGGGCGAACACCTTAAGAGGAAAAAAAAACTTAAATTATTTAAAAATCAAATCACTGAGTTTATTAGATCAATGAGGACTCTAGTTATTAGGCTATGGATCTTCTCATATTTATGGTTAAGAATAATCATTTGAACATAAGATGGTGTCATCTATAGGGTTACTACCTCTTGAAGATACCATACATTCTCAATTTAGGCATGTTTTATTTATAGGACATTTGTTCTTGTCTTTATTGGATTTCTTCTTCATTCTGAATTAGATAGCATGGCCATATTCTTATGCTATAAGGTAAAAATCCTCATGATGGATATAGATACAATCTTTATTGTAAAAACCCCATTCTTCAGAGATAAAATCCCCTCAAACCATGACAAGGATCTCAAAGTTATCATCTCTCCTAATAAATTACTCCCTCTATCCTCGACTTCCAAATACCAATCGATTCGATTCTCCTTTATGTGCCTACTAAACTCTCTCTCAAACATTCCACCACTTTATACCCATACTTGTCTTAATAAAACCTCATCGTGATTAAAATATATTAAACCCATGCACAATCACATGAACCCAAAATAGGCTAGCATATCCCCAACAAGCCTCAACCTCATAAGAGCTTCATGGTACTTACATGAACAAATACAAAAACATAAAACATTTGCGAAGGTATATTGAGCCAGTTTTTGTGAACCATTGCTGAAGTGGCTTTCACAACAGACATGACATCAGGAAATCAAAATCCAAACACAAAAACACATTTGTTAAAGTATCCACCACCACTAGCAAAAGTGGTCATTAAGGAGCCTCACATGTTTCGTCTTTCCCCCCCCCCCTTTGGAACAAGATAGGTGATGGCTGATAAGAACCAACTAGCTAGTGGTTTTGTGGCTAGTTAGTTGGACTTTTTAAGGATCTTACAAGATATCAATCGGGAAAACCAACTATCTAGTCCTTCTTGACCAAAAAAAAAACCACTTGGCCGATTTCTAGGCTAGGATATTGGCTCAGTTTCGTAGCTAGCTAGATGGCTAGCTTATTTGATGTGCTAGCTAGATGGCTAGCTTATTTGATGTGCTAACTAAATTTTTATATATGTGTAAATTCTACACATTAATTTTAAAACGAGGGAAAATTTGAGCTTTGAAAACTACAGTAAAATAATTATCTTGTCTCACAAAGCAAATTAAGTGTTAACAAAAATATTTAAAAAATTTAAACTTAATTAAATTCAAAGCTAGGCAAAATTTAAGCTATGAAAATGCAGTTGTTTCATTACAAAAATCTAAACATTCCTACCAAGTGCCCACAAAAATCTTAGGATAAGGTTAGCCCTCACAGGCACCATACCACAAAGCACAAGAGGACTTCATTAAGTGCATCCAAAGGTTGGAACATACTGACTATGTAAAAAGGCTACATATTCCTCTTGTAAACATCCCTAAATTGCATGGTCAAATTGGTAGCAATGCAGATTTTTTAAGCATTTGAATCCGCTTACAAAAAATTTAATTGGGGCATCCTTAAAGTTGTCTCCTTTAGTACAAGAGGTGTGTGCTAAATCAGATTAGAGAGACGACATTCCTACAAGGCAACTTATGAGAGAAAGAAGGAGCTAAATGACAAAGGTGTTTGGAAAACAAAACTTAGATAACCCATGGAGGTTTATATAGACAACCACCCATCAATCCATTGTAGCCAATCACCTGTAAACTTGCTGCCAAAGGCAGCAAGTCCATCTCGGCTACTACAGATCATTCCAATACAAAGGATATGTTCATGCATGATTCTGATTATCAAGTTTGGCATCATATTCATACCATGGTGCTACAAACCATGTTGTTGGGA
Organism: Cibotium barometz; assembly: GCF_041138505.1. NCBI lineage: Eukaryota > Viridiplantae > Streptophyta > Polypodiopsida > Cyatheales > Cibotiaceae > Cibotium > Cibotium barometz. Next base: position 53,744,524 of record NC_141062.1, read on the forward strand.
CCCAAATTCCAGCCTCATGTTCAAGTCATTCACCATGTTGTGTAGACCACCCAATGGCCTTTGATTAAATTACAAGAGAAAGCCTTGCATTTGTGACACAATTTTGTTGATGTCATGCGGATCATAATAGCCAAGTTTTAGATTTTGGCACAATTTAAATAAAATACTAAAGATCTTAATACTTTTTTCAAAATTGAGAGGAAAAAATTTAGAGGTAGAATCGAAATTGTTCTCATAACTCAAGAAGAAATGTCTAATAGAAGTTTATATAGATATTGTTTTTTTCTTGTATTTGATTCAACATCCATGGTTTACAGGGAGTAGGAAAACGAATTGAGCCGCAATGCTCACGGTCACTGGGAATCATCTACCTCCACCAAGCTCCTCCCAAATGCCTCCACCAAGCTCCTCCCATGTCACGTCCAAGCTCTTGCAAACAGGATAGTCTATGGAGACATCAAATTTTCTATTAGTAATCGCACAGTTGAAAGTTTGCTATACTCATCCCTGAACAATCGATTTGCAGGCAAACTACTTGGAGAAAGCATGGAAAAAATAGGAGTTCTTGAAGGACCTTGCTAGGTAAGAAACCCACCTTAGCAACCCACTTTATTGATTGATGGCTAAGAAAACCAGCTAGAGTGGTGTTAACCACTTTGAAAGTTAGTTAGCATAGTTTCTCTCGCTCATCCTACCATAAGGCACTTCACCATCTTACCCGCATGTATGGAAGCCCATTCCTTGTAAGATGAGACACTCATATTTATGAAGTGGCCTTACTTTAAGCTTACCTATGGCCTTACTTTTAAGCTTACCTATTCCTTGTAAGATGGGACACTAGAATCTATGAAGCGGCCTTACCTTAAGCTTAATGCTAAACAGGAAAGTCACAAACTTTACTTAAGACCGAAACTAGTGGCCATGGACCTTTTTTAAGTTTTGTCTATCCTAATGTGAAAGTTAAGACCTTTTTTAACTTTACTTAAGACCGAAACTAGTGGCCATGGACCTTTTTTAAGTTTTGTCTATCCTAATGTGAAAGTTAATCATTTGTATATAAGTTAATCAATGCACATTCATTCCCTTGCAGTAAAATACTTGTGGCCTCTCCCTCTTCTCTCTACCCTCTTACTTGTGTCCTTTTGAATCTAGCTTACTAGATGGATGCTCACTTGGATAGGTTTCATTCTAGGATATCCCTTGCATGAGCTTCTCCTCTCTATCCACCTTTTGTGTGGTTGATCCATAGTGTAGGCAATCTTCTTCTCACATCCATCAAGGTAATTGAAGCTCTACCTCCACACCCTATAGCCATGGAAGCATTCTAATGTGACAACAACGGAGTGAAGATGCAATGGATATGGCGAGCTAGTACACCCAATGGGAAGTTGCATTTGTGGTTCTACATAATAAGAATGACACTTGTTTTGGCATAGGATAAGGTAATCTCTTGTCTTGATATATTTGGTGTTGTCCACGAGGACTATAGCCTAAGGCTTAGCTTTATGTTTCCATCCATTCCAAGCTATTGGGATTACCCAATACTGCTCGATGTTGATCATTAGGAGATCACACTATAAAAGACATTTAGTTTTGGAATTTTGTGGACGTGTTGGATTTGTTGTTTTGATTTTGTTTCAAAGCTTGTTTTACATTAGGTTAGAAGGGAAAAACCCTTATTTCTTTAGCCATTTGCATGCTTTTAATCCCAAAAGGCTTTAATTTAATTACATTAAGCCAATAAATAACTTAGAACTTGTGATTATATGAGTGTAGTCCACTATGAAAACATAAGCTACAAGCTCCATTGTGTGGATTAAATTAAGGAAGTTGTTTTTTAAAATTCATACATTGCTTTCAATTGGTAGCATTAGAGCATGTAAAATCAACCAAAAATAATCAAAAACACACAAGATCTTGAGAAATCACACTATATGGCTCGAAATGCATATTTCAGGCACACACAACATGATGGTGGAAAAAGTACGGCAAAGAGCCTACAAGAAGTGTTCCAATGGTTCTATAGAAGGATACTGCACAAAAAAGAAACTGATGCAAACACTCAGAGATATGGAAAGGAAGAGATTGAAGAATTCCAAAGCATTTAAAAACTCAGATGCCATACAAGTACAAAACAAATGGAGAGAACAAAAGATTTTTATTAATCATCGTTGGATAGATAGATATAACACATAAGTCTTTTACAATGTATCTTTCCATTCTAATGACTTTTGTAATTCCTGTGTGGTTCTGGCTTTCGTTTATACCTTACCAAATGGTGTTTGCCACTCTTCTAGTTCTTGTGGGTTCTCTATGCCTAGAGACAATGCTATTGCAGCATAGGTATGAAAGTAACCCCTTTGGGTGCTGGCATAACCAGTGTAGCATCCAAAAATTTCTAAGGAAGTGGACTTCTCTATCAAAATAATCTTCTCATAACTTTTAGGAATAATTGTTTCACCTAGAAACAGGGACAATGACTTGAATAAAAAATTTGCAACTCTCCCTTCCTGGCTCATGGCATTGTGGTAGATTATCATCTTTGCCTTAGACAATTTGGGTAGGTAGTGAGAGAGAACTGCCTCTTGGCCACATTACTCCCTTTTATGCCGCTACTACAAATTCATCATTGACTTTAAACATACTCTGCAAAACAAAATAATTAAGGAAACATAAATCTACATATCACTTCTTCACACACACACACACACACACACACACACACACACATAGAGAGAGAGAGAGAGAGAGAGAGAGAGAGAGAGAGAGAGAGAGAGAGAACCCGAGTCTCATCTGTCATAAACAGTTGGTCTTGCCAAAGGTTAATAGAACTTTTGCTATCTTCTCCTACTCTGTTCATCCACTCCTTTGTGGAGTCATTCAACTTATCATAGCCGTATTTGGCCTAAAGCTCCATGAAGGTCCTATCGTTTGGCACAAAGCCATCATCTTTGAACTTCTGTGCGTTGCTCAAACATATGCTGACACACTCTTTACTATTGTAATTCTAATTCTCCTCCAATGCTAAGTCATCACTATCATCTTCTGAGACAAAACTACTGCTCTCTAGCACATAGAGCAAAATCTTCCCTAAGATTGAAAATATTCTGAATGTCAGATAAGAGTACATAACGTTTGTTATCCACAGTGAATTCTGGTAGTAGTGGCAATATTAGACCATACTGGTTCACTTTATAAAGATCTACGTCTAGAGGTCTCTGTATAATGCACGTCTTAAGAGTAACAATATCCATAGACTTGGCCTCCTCTTCCTCCTATAGTACTAACTGTATCTCTTCCTCAACTTCTACCTCTTGAAAAGGTAACTCATCTTCTTGGGGAATCTCATCTCTTCAATAGTACCTTCATAGAGAAGTTCTTCACCCCTTTCAAGAAGCTCTTTATAGAGGCAGTGCAAGTAGCAGAGGAATCCCAATGGCTCATACAGCAGGCCTACACAGCAACTCATGTGCATGGTACACCAAGTACGCTTGTAGGAAGATGGGAGTTGCTAGTACTTCTTGTATAAAAAATTGTTTACCTTCTTGCTTGGTGCACAATCCAGCAAGTGCACATAAGCATGATCCCTTAGCAATAGCCTTCCTTTGGATACTGCTTTTTCAAAATCGTCCCTCTGTTTTGACAGGTACTCTGCATGCTGGTCCAAAATTGACTCTACTGGCAAAGGCTTGTTAAACATCTCAGCAATTATGTGAAAGTCATCAGCAGCTCTAGCGTTACAAACAAAATCGAAAAGTCTCTCATCAATTAAGGCAAGATCATTGCTCTCGACAATTTCCTCCTTCTTGTCCTTCATGTCTATGCAAAGAACTTGCTTCTTCTTCTTCTTCTTCTTCTTCTTCTTCTTCTTCTTCTTCTACCTCTGTGTCACACCAATTGGCCCTTTCTCCTCCTTAGCCTCTGTTGAGAAATCGAAATCCCTCTTAATAGAGGGCCTTTGGTGAGTAGGTCGTTTGGAAAGGGACACCAGATTAACACTGACTTTCTCTTGTTCATCTTCATCTGCCCCATATCCTAGTCTTCTAAATAGGGTTGCTCATCATTATGCTCTGCTTAACAAAGTAAAGGGGAGAACTGGATTCTCTCAACTCCACAGTTGGAAATCCTTGCTCCTCTGTCTGTCCTCTCACAAGCTGTGGCTCCTCTATTCGTGCCAAAACCTCCTCAGGGTCGTCAGTAGAGTGAAGTCAATAGACCTTTTCTTTGTGGTTCTCAACAGCTCTGGAGCCTTCATCCGCACATCACTCCTCCCCGCAGCACTAATTTTGCATCCAGCGTCCTGGCTCCCTGCTTAAGCCTTCTCTGTTGTTCTGATCAGTAAAACACTAGGAGGAATTAGAACCCGAGCGGCCCCTCTATCTATATTTGTGCGATTTGGCGCGATAATGCACTTCCTCTTGCAAGCACCATATCGCACCAAACTGCACAACCAACTCTCTCTCTCTCTCTCTCTCTCTCTCTCTCTCTCTCTCTCTCTCTCTCTCTCTCTCTCTCTCTCTCTCTCTCTCTCTCTCTCTCTTTATGTGGGTGTACTTTATGCGCGCGCGCGCGTGTGTGTGTGTGAAAGATTGTGTGTGTCTGTCTGTGCATGCATGTCTGTGTGTCTTGTGTCTGAGTGTGTGTGTGTGTGTGTGTGTGTGTGTGTGTGTGTGTGTGTGTGTGTGTGAGAGAGAGAGAGAGAGAGAGAGAGCAAGCGAACTTACTTGTTGCCATTGCTGCCTGCTTATGTGGGAGTGGATTCTCTCTCTCTCTCTCTCTCACTCCCACATAAGCAGGCAGCAATGGCAACAAGTAAGTTCGCTTGCTCTCTCTCTCTCTCTCTCTCTCTCTCTCTCTCTCTCTCTCTCTCTCTCTCTCTCTCTCAAAAACAAGAACCATTAATAGTAGTGTGAGGTTTAAATAACTCTCACGTGTGAGTCCATGTGATGACCTTAAACACGTGTGAGTTATCAAAATTAAAAACAACACATTTTTAAATCTATTTTAAGGGTCTGCGTGAGAGAGAGAGAGAGAGACATTGACATTTGTCCACGTGTGAGTAATAACTGACACGTGTGATGTTGACCATTCACACGTGTTATGAATATTTAATACGACACATTTTTTATTCTATTTGTAACGGTGCGCGTGAGAGAGAGAGAGAGAGAGAGAGAGAGAGAGAGAGAGAGAGAGAGAGAGAGAGAGAGAGAGAGAGAGAGAGAGAGTTATGTCTCTTTTTTCCAGGCTTATTCATAGCTCATGGCGAGGACAAAAGGAGACAGGGTAAGGGGCCTGGATTGGCAGCAAAGGCTGCCTCTCAGAAGAAGCCAAGAAAGGGAAAGCCTGTCCACATTCTGAAACAGGCCAAAACAAGAAGGTTTTCCAAGAACTTCTACATTCTGAGGAAAATCAAGAAAGCTTAGAAGTGTGTAGAGTTGTGTGCTCCAAAGCTCCCCATTTTCAGAGGCTGTGCAGGTCCATTTGTGAGCAGTGGAACCTAACTCTAAGGTGGAAGAGGACAGAGGTTGCTGAGAGAAGATTTTCTCCTAGAGTACTTCAATGACCTATGTGTTGTGAGTGCCCACGCGCATAGGATGACAATAATGCCCAAGGACAATGACACATTCAAGAGGCTTAGATGGAGATATGAAAAGCTTCTACACTCTACAGAGTTTATAGATCCAAATATGAGAGAGATCCTGATGATTCCACCAGTCGAGAGCTCCAAGGAATAAAATAAAAATTGTAGAGATTACACATGATGTTAACACAAGAGCAAGGACAGAACAGGAGGCCAGACGGGAGGAAGAGAACAGGATCAGAAAAGAAAAGGATCAACAAGTGAATAGACCCCAAGCGAATCTGAAGAACAATACATCAAAGAAACAGAAGAGTTGGAAGCAGCCAACCTGGAGATGCTAAGGAGATTTAAGAGGGATGTGTTTGTCTTTGTGCCAATGGAAGATGGTGAGAGACAACGCTCCCTTGACCCGGTGGATCTCAAGACTCTGATGGATAGGACATCACAGATCTCAGACACTATCCTATATGTGTGCCTAAAGTAAGTATGCGAATTGCCTTTACTGTGATGATATGGTCCTTTGCTCTTTAGGTTTTTTCCATTTTTCTCAATGAGCTACCCTTGTTTTTGCAGTTTAATAAAGTTCCAGCTTCCTCGAGAGAGCCATTCTACGGTGTTTATTCTGAACTCACATCTGGCACCATTGCTAAGAAAAAAGAGCACTTCCCAACAAGAGATACAAAAGTGGTTCACGTATTTGAACATGCTCGAGGTTATAGTAGTAATTCTTCCATATGAATCAGGGTATGTTACTATCTCTATCTTGTTAGTCATATGCATCTAACAGGTAGGGGATGCCTTAGTTTTAGACATTTGTGTTTTTGCAGGAACCATTGGAGCCTTGCGTGTATAGAATTGGATAAGAGAATTGTGTGGACCCTTAATTAAATACCAAGATCATATCCTGAGCTAGGACTGTAAGTAAACATCCAAAGCACCTTTCTCTAGTATCTTAGAGTGCTTGAAGTTGGCAGTGTATCTTATTGTGAAAGCTTATTTGTTATGCAGGTGTATAAAAAGGCTTCTTGTTGCTGTTCTTGGTGCCCAATATGGAGACTATGAATTGTACAAGTCAGAGATCAAGTACGTTCAAGTGCCCAAACAAGGAGACTCACACTCCTGTGGTTGGAGAGTGATGATCCATGTAGAATATATTTTTCAGTCTCTTCTCCATGAATCCCTTCATGTCCAAGGTAAGTGGAAGAATCATTGGGTGGACATTGATTTAGCTAGATTAGTTTGACATTGTGAATTTTGAGTATTCCAGACCATCTTACAGAAGTATGATAGAAACTATGTGGAGCGCTATAGAGTGACCATGGTATTTTTAATACTAAAGAATGCCACGAAGATGACTGAGAACAACCAGTCGGACTTCCCCAATGCTACAGACGTTGAGATGCTTCTTCAGGATGAAGGGGGGGATCCAAAGCCTTCTGAGCCATAGAGGCAAATGCTAAAGAAAAGACAAAGCCAAGGCCCGATGAGACGAGGTGAACAATGAAAGAACCTAAGGCTGATGAGGCAAAGCAAGCTGAAGAGGCAGAGCGAAAGCCTGAAGAGAAGACAAAGGCAAAGAAAACTGAAGAGACAGAGCCAAGGCCTGATATGAGGAGTTGAACAATGAAGAACCCAAGACTGATGATGCAAAGCAAGATGAAGAGACAGAGCCAAAGCCTAAAGAGAAGACAGAAGCAAAGCAAACTGAAGAGACAGAGCCAAGGCCTGCTGATGAGGAGGTGAACAATGAAGAACCCAAGGCTAATGAGGATCCCAGGGCTAGTGAGGATCCCAAGCCTCATGAAGATCCCAAGACTAATGTACCTCATGTAATGTAACCAACTCAATTTCAACAATTGTTTTTATTAAGTGCTTCTTGTCCCTTAACAATGATTATAAGTTTTGAGAGAATCTAAGATTGAGGAGACAGAATTGTATTTTGTATATGACCAAAGGCACTGTTATCTTGACCCAAGTGTTTGTCATCCCGACAAACCTAGGGTACTATTGCATATGAAGCGCTATGAGGATATCCAACATGATTCCATATTTAGATGGATTGTACAAATCAAAAGACACTGTGCAAGATTATGTAATGAGAAACCCATTTTTGTAATGTAATGTCTTCAACTGTCTTATTCTCATTAAAGTAATGTGTCCTGAAAAATAGTATACATTGTCTTGTTTTTTGAAAATAAAAGTCAGACAAAAGGCTCTTGATTAATTATGTTAAAAGAGTACATTCAAATGGGTAGAGTCAAGTAGGAATGATCTTGACTGTGTTACCCAATTCTTTACAGTGTATTAGTCGCACCCTTCTAAGGAGGACCTTTCTTCCATTGTGAATGAAAGTAAAGTGTGCCAGCATGTCTTGCAAGGATTCTTCGACAATATCCTTCCTTAGCTATTGTGTAGATTGCATTTCTCCTGTATAGAAACAATTGTCACCAGTGTTGAAGCTTCATCAATCACTTCAATGTCTATGACTTTGTTGTCCATTGCACTTGTAGCTTCCTGATCCATTGGCACGAACTCTCTTGATGTAACGGGACCTGCTATACCAGAAGGATAAGATAAAATTTTGAGTTGCAATCATGTACTTTGCAACTATTATCTCCAGTGCAATTTTACAATGGATATCGTCAAGAACTTTACTCTGCCATCCCTCATCAAGAAGTCTTGCTAAGAGGAATGTATCCAAATCTTTGCAGACGAGCATGGTTCTTGCTATCTTCACTTGGAATAAGCTAAAAAGCTCCACAAACACAATAATTGGTAGGTAAACCACAATTTTCACTACACAAGTTGGAATGCTCCCTCGTAGAGAGCGTTACACATCCTTGAAGAGCTTGCTCCTTGCTGACTCCATTACTGAGAAGTCTGGGATAGGCCAATCCATGTAGTTCCACTCAGCTTGCAAAGGTAGCTCTTCCAAGTGGCCACAATTGTGTTTCTTGTTTAGCAGATGGCAGAAATGATCATAGAAAAAGATACCTGCATCTACAAGGCTTTTGTTGCTCCTCCCCTCATACTGTAGGTGACCAATGTGTGCATGAACCACATTCATAATTCCAATGATGCACTCAACTGGCTCCCACTCCTCATAGGATGAGGGATACACATCTACAACCATAGAGATGGATAGTTTACATAGTTCATGAGACCATTATGAGAAAATGGAAGATTGACAAAAGCAATAGATTAACTTACAGTTTGGTCTATGGGAGGGCAAAGATATGTCATCTCTTGACTCTCAAGCACAAGCTCATTATGCATATATACATGCTGCACTAGGACCTCCTTAATTGTTGTCCTTCCATCCTCTATCTTGAAGTCTTTCACTCTTCCTTTCCATGACGCCCTGAAGATATTCTTGTTGCTTGTCTCTCTTCTCTTCCTTGGCTGCATAAGGGCCCAGGTGCCCTTGTTGGTGATTAGCACTTCAATCCATTGATTTTGCGCATTGAGAGAGTTGGAAACAAGTATGGCAAACACTGATGATCTTGGTCTCCTTGCCCTAGGAATTGAATAATCTATGATGGCATTAGTGGGGGGATGATATAAAACAAGATTTTCTACCCATCATTTTAAGAGGAAATGGAGTGCAGAAAGTTGAAGCTTGGGGAAATGCAGTGCATAAGGTAGACGAAATGAAAAGAGTGCGAGAAATTTTTTAAGCCCAAGGAAGTTTGAGAAGGAGGGAATTTTGCCTCCTCTGTAAAGATACGTGTATTTAATATATGGATAGGAATAGAATTTTCCCTCTCTACAAAAGTGTAGGTGTGTTTAATGCATTCGGGTGTGAAAAGTGGCTATCAAGTGTAAGTAGAATACATTTTGAGGTGGAAAAGAAGAATTTTTAGATTTAGGAAAAAGAAATAACCTATTTTTCAACGTAATGTTGCCTTCTTCCTGATTGGATGCGCTCCTTTTTCTCTCTCTCCTACGAAAAGGCCCTACGAATGACCTCCAAAATGTCCTAATGATTGGGATTGTAGCATTAGTGTCGTCACTTTCATAATAACTCCCCAATTGATTAACCAGTATTTTGATAAATTTGGACATTCTTTCCCTTGCGTGTTTTAAGTTTCTTTCTGCTAGAGGTGACCGAATCTCCTCTGCAGTGTCTGTTGGCTTTAGTCCGCACCCTCTACCCATTCTTTTATGTCTACCCACAATGTTGGTGAACTGCGTAGCAGTTGTCTCGATGGCATTTGCACGGAAGTGGACAATACAGCTGCAAGACTGCCTATGTCTCTGGGCTCTCTGGCAAGTGAGGGTTCCTTCCATGTGTGAGTCTCATATCCATCCCTAGGGAGGAATGAATGAATGGACTCATCCTGCACAAACTCTTCAAACATTATTGACGTAAGGTTTCCTTGAGATCCCTCTTCTGACTCTTCTGGAACTGGAGTAGGTACGTCAAATTCTCTTTCCCTTGTCGGTTCGTTTCTTGGATACATTGTAGATTTCTTATCTCTTCTTTAGCATTTGGGTATTCCAATTCCTTTAGGGGTTGATGGTCTTTCTCCTTGCGCCTCTTGGTCAGGTTCATTTGGTTTTAGCACTTTATCACTTTCTTCTCTTGATTGAGTGGATCCGGTGTCGATAGTATCTTATTCATAGCCATCCTGAATTGTGACCCTGGTGTCACCTTTACCCACTTTTTTCACCCTCCTTCTCCTGCCAGTTCTAGAGGTGGTGGCATCTACTGGGTTCTTCCCTTTGTTCCCTAGTTGGGCTTGGGCTTGTGTCAGGACATTCAGTGGCATGATGTTTCCAGGTTGCACACTTATGGTCTGGACGGTGGATGTTAGAAATGGAAGCAAAACCAACCTCATGCGCGGTATGGGCAATCTTTGATCAAATGATCAATCCCACATTTAGTACAAGTAAGTACTGGCATGTCATTAGGTGGTATAGTCAATTGTTAAGTTTCATGCGTATGAAGACATTCTTGTTAGGACATTTAGCTATTCGATGAGGTCCACCGCAACCAAAACATTGTAATGTCCCCCTCCTCATATTTGCGTTTATATCCTTACCTTTCCATTGTACCGTGGTTTGAAACACAGGTACTGGTGTGTTATTCTATAAGACATAAAATTTTGGTGCAATCTCTGCAGCTTCCTCATAGTAATCACCATTGATTTCTACCTCACGCACCATTTCAATATCCTCTGATGGCTCCTCAATCAGTACTTGGTTGATTTTAGCCTGTGGTGGTAGAACAAGTTGCGACAAAGGTGAAGTGTCCTATATTTGAAACATTCTCCTGGGTAAATAGGAAGGGTTTGGCTGTCCTGCAACTGCAGTGATTTGCACGGGTGGTGCTGGTAAAGCCAATGGTGCTCTAGGTGCCGGCAGCTGTGCTACGGTTTGGAACCTTGGATACCTGCACATGGAGGTGTCATGTTTCCCTAATTTTACACAATGAGAACAATAGAGTAATGGCCTTGATCTTAATTGTGGGCATTCAATGGTAGTGTGATTCAATGGTAGAACACCATACCAAATCTCTACAAGGGTAAAGATGGGTATGCCATGCCCAAATGTTTCTCTTCCATCCTTCACCTTCAATTTGTCTAGTATGGCATTACTGAGTTCATCCACAGTCATGTTCCCAACTTGCTTGCTCCGAATTCTTGTTTCTTGGTGACTCGAAACTAGTGAAGTCGTTGCTGCCAAAGATATTTTGACATCTTCAGGTTGTGGCAATTCCAGCATATTATCTTCGTATTCAATTGCCAACTTACAACATGCATCCAGAGTAGCTCGTCGACGGGCTAGCACTAGATAATCATGCATTTTGTAGTCTCGGACTCCTCTTCGGAAGCATGGCAATAACTAATCATCAATTAGCCTCTCCCATAGTTTACATCTTGAATTGAAGTGCTTTAGCCGGGACACATAGTCTTGCATAGACTCAATTTCTTTTTATTTGATGTTATGCAGTTGTGCCACAGGACTCCATCTGTTGCCACTTTGGGCAAAGCTTGGCACAAACACATTCTTGAGCCGAGTGAAATTGATCTTATCTTCTGGCTTGAGGGTTCGAAAACATTGACGAGCTTTTCCTTCTAGGGTCAGTGAGAATGCATGAATCATGGTTACATCACTTACTGGCCCGCAGGTTTCACATGTGGACTTAAAGATCTCCACCCTGAGAACTTTTATATGAGCTTTGAAATGATGTGTGGCTTCATTTGGGATGGTCTAGATTCTAGAGCAGTGCCTAGTTGACCATTCCTCGGCCCACTTCCGCAACCATATTCAACAAATCTGTCCTTGTGGCTCTACATTTGGATCCGCCCTTGGTCTTTGAGGAGCTACTCCCCCCTACCTAGACCTTGTCCTCTTCCAACATTGGCTCTTCTAGGCATTTCTGGTCTATAAGTCAGTCCGACCACTTCATTCTAGATTGGCTCATCATTAACAGTCTCCGTACGCTTTTGTAGAATCAAGAGCTCCATGTCCTATAAGAACGTGGGATGATTGATCATTTGCTCGATGTCCTTCTTGGTGTACAGGCAATCCTCTACTTCACCAGTTTCCATTAGTAGGTTATCCCCTTCATCCTAGGTCACGAACCCTTCCTTCGCTCTTGGCTCTTCATTAATGGGCTCTAAATTTGGAATATCTCCCTCCATCCTTCCCATAACTATTTCTAATTCTTTGCCATATGATTGAAATAGATTCACATTTTCTTCTTCTTTTTTGTTCAGTCCTAGCTCTTCGATTATCGAGCTCTTATTTTCTTAAGCTCAATTCTCGCAGTTGCCATTCTACTTCAATCCTTTTCAAATCTAATTCCACTTCCTCTGAGGTTGGGAAGAATACTTGACCTGTCTTGGCTGCGTTTTTCAAGTCTCTTCTCATTTTGGGGGTGCAAGTGTTGGACAACCTAGAACTTGAAGGTTGGGTTGGTAATTCTTGCCTAAAACCAAGTCCATCTCTGGTCGACGGACCCGTGCTGCTCGCGCAGATTGTGCTTCCTCGTTGTTTTGGAGACTGAAAAATACCCGGGCTATATCAATGATACCACTAGATCTTGTAGGGGAGGGTGGTTTCTCCTGTTTCCCAAACCTAGAGAATCGTAGCCCTTCTTCCATGGATTCTTCACTACTTGTCTCGACAGTGGTTAGATTCCTTAAGACACTCAATTAAGTGCTCACTAAGTAGCCTAAACCAACACTCTTTTGATAGGAAGATCTGGGTGATTTGATGCACTATCGTCTCGGGAGTGAGGTCGTCTCTGATGAGCTTTCCAGACCTCAAGTACATGTGAATGTGATTTGATAACCTAATTTGCTACCCCAATTGAATTTTGGTAAGGTACTGTCGATCTGATTTTCTTTGTTTTCTCTGCCCGTGAGATTGTAGATAATAGTTCACGGTGTGAGATGTCAAAGAATCGTTCACGTCGTGAAATGGTAAGTAGTTCACATTGTGAACTAATTTTTGTACTTTCACGTGCTCCAATAATTACTTCAGTCTCAGAAATTAACATTATCTTGTTCTAATTTTACTGGTCTCAAGCACTTCCCTAACCTTAATCTGACAATACTAGGTTCGTGAACTAGATTTGGTTACGCCGTGAAATTGTAGAAACAGTTCATGTCGTGAAATAGTAAACCGTTCACGTTGTGAGGCTACACCGTTCATGCTATGAGATGTACAAAAACCGTTCATGTCATGAAATCTAAATCGTTCACGTCGTGAACTATATAGTGTTTCATGTTATGAAGCATATTTTGCTAGTTCACGGATTACAATTTTGTCGGACTCGTGGTGTCAAAGATGTCAGGATAAGACGACCTATTTTTAGCAAGGTAATCTCGTGATTTGCGGTGCTGATTACGGGAGCAGTTCACACTGTGAGATAGCAAGAAGTAATTCACGTCGTGAACTGTTTTCCTGCAGTTTCATGTGTAAAGTTCCCGCATTGATAGAGAGGAGTTTGGGTGCAAATTACCTATCTAGATGCTCCAAAATGATTGTGTTAGACATAAGGATAGTAATGCGTGTTCAAAACACAACCAATGGCTCCTTATTTTTGTGATTTTTGTGGATTTTTTTAAAGAAACAAAAACAAAGTATCACCTTGCTCATTCACATTCACGAATTTGGTGATACAAACATCAAAATTGAAAGGAAAAAATAGTGGAGCTTTTCTCTAAGGTCACTCTAGTACACACCCACACAACAAAAACGACCAATTTCTCACATACCTTCACTTCCACTCAAACCTTATCCAATCATTCCATACACAATGCACTACTAGAATGCAAGGGCAATGATGAAACTTGTGTAATGGGAGTTGAAACTCAAAGAGGATGGAAGAAACAAAGGTGTTTCCCTGGCAGCGATGCCAAAAATGTTATGGGCTACCACACCTCCAAGATGGAACTCTATGCATTCACCTTTGGAAGAAGCAATAGAACACAACTGTCATAGAGAAAACTTACTAATGCTTCGAGCTCGTGTTCCTTGAGGTCTCCAAGCTCACTTGAGAAGCTCTAATCCTCCAAGCTTCACCTGCACGTTGTCACCGTCGTAGAGTCGCTCATACCACCACACAAGGCAATCACTATCTCTCACCTCTCCACACAAGCATACAAGCATACAAGTATAGAGAAGGCACATGTGCTAGAGTACTCTCTCTCTCTCTCTCTCTCTCTCTCAACAAAATCAAGAACTCTCATAGCACAAAGGGAGATTGTGTCCATTCATTTTTATGAGAAAATACCTTATATACAATTGGCCCTTATTCACACTTGGGCGCCCAAAACTTACTAACTAAGGCCTTGGGTGGCGAATATCTCATAATGTTACAACTTTTATAGTGCCTTTGCATGAGACTTATTAATGTCCTCAATTGGAGGAGCATAATTGTTAATCCTAACTAGGATTAACAATAAGAAATCTGCCGAGACAAGCATAGAAGAGAGGTAGACATCAAAGAAAATGATTGGGTATTGCTGAAATTTGAGAAAGCAAGACTTCGTAAAGAGGCTAGAAAAGGAGGGAGCATGTCGTAAGCTCTCTACTAGGTATTATGGACCTTTTAAGGTGATCAAGCAAATCAATGAGGTTGCTTTCTGGGTTGCATTGCCTGATCATTGGAAGATTCACAATGCATTTCATGTGAGTCTATTGTGTAAGTATGTGGGGCCAGAGCTAGAAGAGCCGCCGAGGTTGATGAGCTAGAGGAAGTTCTTCAACCTAAACAGATTGTGTTTTACAAGGAGAGAAAGCTACCTACTCGGTAAGCTTTCCAAGAGATACCTTGTGAAGTTCAAGAACTGTTTGCCTATCGACGCGCAAAATGGGTTAATGAAGACTACTTCAAAGATTATCCACAACTTCTTTGGGCATATTTGGAGGCTTTCAGTTGAGGTCAATTGTTTAGAAGCTGAGGCGAATGTGAGGCCAGGACTCACGTCACCTACGGGAGACCAGGCCTCATGTCACCCGTAGTGTGGCCAAGATGTGGAACCCATTGTTAGGTATCCCAATTTAGGCTTCCCATTGAGTTAGTTAGTTCTGTGCTCGAAAAGACTTGATATTTACAGGTTCCACAAACCAGAGATATTTCCATTGCATAATGCATATGCATGCATCTTTTCCTCTTTGAAGTTGTTTTCGTGTGAATGCCTGTTATGATGTGTCTAGTTCACAGGTACGGGATGCCCATCCATGAGCCATGTGAATGTCCTGTATTCTAACATGATTTGTGGCATGTGAACAAGTGGTAAGTATTCATTTAATCCTTGTTTAAAATTGCAAAGATTATATAACCTTTACAATTCAAATTTATTAAAGCTGGCCACCGGCTCAGTGCTCGGGGCCCAAGGTCTAAAGTGTGGCCAGCCCAAATGTTGGGCATCCACACAGGGCCTCATAAGTGTGTGGACACTTTAAGGAGGTGCCCACCATTAATTATGGTGGGGTGTGCCACATGGCACAAGGGATTTTCACCCCTCCACCTTCTCTCCCCCATTCTTCTCCACCTCTTTGCACTTTCCCTTCTCCTAGAAGCTGGCACCCAACTCTCCTTGGCTCACTTCCCTTTTTCTAATATGGACACTTATTGTACCTGCGAAAACCCTAACAATACCTCTTGTACCAATAGTACCGGTTGTACCTGTTATACTTACTGAAACCTTAACAATACTTGTTGTACCTTCTATACCAACAATACTTGTTGTGGGCACCTATGTTAAAAGCTAAAACCCTAACAATACCTGTTGTACCTACTATGTACCTATTGTGGGCACCTGTTGTGCCAACTGTATCACGTGTACTAGCCAGTGTACCTACTGAAACCCTAACTGTACCAATTGTACTTGCTAAAAATCAAAACTGTACTCCCTATTGTACTTGTTGAAACCCTAACTGTCCTAGCTATACTTGTTGAAAAATCAAAATTGTACACACGGATGTACGTGCTGAAACCCTAATGGTATCAGCTTGTGTACCGAATCTTCTACAAGTACCTATTTGTGTACTTGTAGAGTGTGAGCACCTGTTTGTGTGCGTACACTTGGTGTTACCATATTATAGTAGTGATGTGTGTGAACACACTTAGGACCGCCGGGGCACTTTTTCCCTCACTAGGAGGTTTTTTCCCCCGTGCATTGTATATACGCCCATTATCTTCTAGGGTTTGTTATCTTTCATTTTTGGCACTCATAATACACTACTGTGTTGTGCTCAAGCTTCCTCATCTTCTTGAAGTTGTGTGTGCATTCCTGCAACCCTAATTCCAACAATTGGTATCAGAGCAGGCTTCCTCCTCCCGGGCAGCATCACCGGCACCTGCCGCTTCATCTCCTCCGATTGCGACGAGGTTTCACGAGCGTCTGCAGGTTAGTATATGCCGTGGGACAGCCCGTAGGGCTTGTTCGTTTCAGAATTTTGATCTGAAGTCATTTCGCCCTCCGTTTTTGCATTCCAAGTACTGCGCAGGCAAAATCGTCCTACTGTGCAGATTTTCTGTCAAGATTAAAATCTGCAGGACAGGTGCCCATTCGTCTGTTTTGGGCTGTGCTACATAGCACAGGTCGATTTTATACAGGTTTACCTCTTACAGACAGCATTTACATCTAGTAGTACAGTCATTGGCCATGGCTGACAACAATGATGTATTCCGCATGTTGGCTGCTGAGGATAAGTTGGATGGCACCAACTATCCATTGTGGGCATATATGATGCGACATGTATTGATAGCAAAGGGGTTATGGAACATTGTGCAGGGTATTGATGCACGTCCTATTGTGGCTGGGAATGCTGCAAACACATCAGAAACAGGTACTGTTGATGATGGTGCAGGCACAAGTGCTGTAGCAGCTGTTCGAGAACCACCACTTTCAGCAGAGCAGATTCGTTGGGATGGTAGAGATGCGCAGGCTCATGCCTTGATTGCGCTGTCTGTCAAACGTACCATTATCCCACATATTCGCTCCTGCAGGACTTCTAAGGATGCTTGGGATGTACTTGCCACATTGTATCAGGCAAGAAATGAGGCTCGTGTTGCTTACCTCCGAAAACAGTTGGAGAGTGAGCATATGAACGAAGGTGATTCTATGGATAAATTTTTGACAAAGATCAAGGATTTCAAAGAGCAGCTCATTTCTGCAGATGAAATCCTGTCAGACAGTTCACTTGTGCAGACTGTTTTGAATGGTCTACCAGATTCTTATCAGGGTTTTGCTTCCACTCTTCGCTTGATGATGAAAGGCAATCCCAATGCCTTATCATTTGAGGAGTTAGTTTCTGTTTTGCTGCAAGAAGACCAGTCAAGGCAAAACAGGAATATTATGCGTGTCGCAGATCAAGCTTTCGTTGCTAGTCAGAGAAGCGGGAAAGGTAAAGCAGGCTTTTCTTCTAGTAAGCAGAAATCTGCAAATGCTGCGCAACCAAAGAAGGAAGACAAAGATGAGAAGAAGGGTGACAAACAGAAGACATTTTGCAAGTACTGTAAGGGAAATGATCATGTCATCAAAGCGTGTCCTAAGCTGGCTGCGAAAGAGGCTAAGAAGAAAGAGGCTGGTATGGCTGTTGCAGATGCCTCTCCTTCTAACAATGAATCTGCTAATGTTGTTCAAGATACAGAATGGGCATTCAATGCGCAGTGCAGTTATGACCCATCTTTGCATGACACATGTATGTCTGCAGTAGATTCAGATGTATGGTACTTTGACAGTGGTGCCACTAAGCATATCACCTCGCAGCGCAGTTTATTCACTTTCCTTGAGTCTGCTCCCACAGGGAATACTGTCACTTGTGCCAATAACTCCTCTTATCCCGTTAAAGGAGTTGGACAGATTGTGCTGAATGTTGCAAATTGCAACACCTTTACACTTTTTGATGCATTGTATGTGCCAGGGATCAAAAAGAATCTGCTGTCAGTCTCCGCATTTGCCAAAACAGGTTTGGTTGTAAAATTTGTGGATGACAGATGTACTGTTCATGATCTCTCTTGTGGTGACATCATTGTAGCATCTGGTTCACTATGTCGAGGGCTGTATAAGCTCAATATGGATGGCAAATGTGTAGAGGATTCAGCATGTGCTATTATGGATACGCAGGCTATTTCAAATGCAAAACTGTGGCATGCACGTTTTGGTCATCTGAATTTTGCAAGTTTGCTGCGCCTGCAGAAATCTGAAATGGTGTCTTCTTTGCCTAAGCTTGAGGCACCTGTCAAGCATGTTTGTGAGGGCTGCATATTGGGTAAAATGCAGCGTGCTTCCTTTCCCAAAGATGGATCAGTGAGAGCTGAACGCAGATTGCAGCTTGTTCACAGTGATGTTTGTGGTCCCATGCAAACTCCATCATTTGGAAACTACCTTTACTTCGTGACTTTCATTGATGATTTTACCAGGCATGCATGGGTATATCCTTTGAAGGCAAAGTCCGAAGTGTTTTTGTGCTTCAAACAGTTTTTGGTTATGGCTGAAAATGTGTCAGAAAGTAAGATGGGCACCCTCCGTTCAGATCGAGGGGGGGAGTATATGTCTTCAGAATTTAATGCATTTCTGGCTGAGCGTGGGATAAAACACCAATGTACAGTGCCGTATACACCACAGCAAAATGGTGTGGCTGAGAGAAAAAACAGGTCTCTCATGGAAATGGCAAGATGTATGGTTAAGAGTCAAAGTCTACCACATGGTTTTTGGCTTGAGGCTGTCATGTGTGCCACTTATGTACTAAACAGGTGTCCCACCAAAGCATTACAGGTTGTCACTCCATATGAGGCTTGGCATAGCCGCAAGCCATCTGTTGGCCATTTACGTGTTTTTGGTTGCCTGGCATATGCATTAGTGCCTGTGCAATATCGCAGAAAATTGGATGACAAAGCTGTCAAATGTATTTTTGTTGGATATAGTGCTGAGAGCAAAGGCTATCGTTTGTATCATCCACAGACAAAGCGCATTTTGGTTAGCCGTGATGTTGTATTTGTGGAAGATGCAGTTCAGCCCTTGGTTTCATGTACTAAGGAGACAGATATCAGCTCACGTGATGTCTATGATACATTGTTGCCTCTTTTCAGTGGTGCACAGTCAAGTGCAATACCTCATGAGGCAGTTTTTCAGCCTATGCAGGTTTTAAATGATGGCACAGATCAGCCTATATCTGATGCAGATGTGCATGATGCACTTGAGGATGAGAGACAAGAGATTGAGGGCTCTAGGAACATGCCTAGATGGCTGGTGCAGACTTTGCGTGACAGCAAGTTGGATGCCCCTTTGTCTAGTCGCACTCGTTCTGGCTCTCATGGTGCCTCTTATGCGTCAGATTGTTATGCATTGGCTGTTTCTAGTATGTGCGATGAAAGTGAGCCTGTTTCATTTGATGAGGCACAAAGTTCAGAAAATTGGATGGCTGCTATGCAAGCAGAATACGATGCTATTATGAAGAATAGTACATGGTCTTTATGTGACTTGCCCCCTGGCAAGAAGGCCATTGGCACTAAGTGGGTATACAAATTGAAGCGTAAGCCTGATGGCACAGTGGATCGCCATAAGGCTAGGCTTGTTGCAAAAGGTTATGCTCAAGAGAAGGGCATTGATTTTGATGAGACTTTTGCTCCCACATGTCGTATGACCACTGTTCGTAGCATCTGTGCATTAGCAGCTCATAATGGTTGGAATGTACATCAGCTGGACATAAAGACTGCGTTCTTAAATGGAGATTTGCATGAGGAGGTGTATGTATCGCAGCCTCGTGGTTTTGTTCAAAGAGGGCAGGAAAACAAAGTGTGCAGGTTAAAAAAGGCTTTATATGGTTTAAAGCAAGCTCCACGAGCTTGGTATGAAAAAATACATGCATATTTGACTGCACATGGGTTTCAGAATAGTCCAACAGAAAGCACTTTGTATGTTAAACGTGTGGATGGTGTACATCTAATCATTGCTCTCTATGTCGATGACATGCTGCTCACAGGACCAAATGAGAGTCATATTGCTGATTTTAAGGCTGATTTGAATGCCTCTTTTGAGATGTCAGATTTGGGGCATTTGCATCATTATTTGGGGATACAATTTAAGCAGTGTGATGGAGGTATTGCTTTGTGTCAGACAAAGTATATTGAAACATTGTTGCGGAGATTTGGCCTTGAAGACTGCAAGCCTATTGCTACTCCAATGGAGACAGGTTTGAAGTTGAGTCTTCATGATGCTGGAGATCACTTTGATGTCACACTCTATCAGACAGCTGTTGGTTGCCTCATTTATGTATGCATTACGAGGCCAGACATTCAGTTTGCAGTCTCACAGGTGAGCAGATTTATGCATAGTCCAGGCATTAAGCATTGGCAGGCAGTGAAGCGTATCTTTCGCTATTTGAGTGGTACTCGGCATCTTGGGTTGTTTTATCCCAAGGGGGGATCATTGCCGCCAGATTTACATGTTTTTTCAGATTCTGACTGGGCTGGTTGTTATGACACACGCGTGTCCACGAGTGGTTTTTGCTTCATGCTTGGAAGCTCATGCATATCATGGTTGAGCAAGAAGCAGCCTACTGTGGCCACTTCTAGTTGTGAAGCTGAGTACAGGGCAGCTTTCACAGCTACGGTTGAGTGTGTGTGGCTCAGACGCCTTATGGCTGATTTGGGTGTTGGGCAGCCATCTGCCACCACCATCTTCACTGACAGTCAGAGCGCATTGGCAGTTGCGCGGAACCCAGTGTTCCATGCTCGTACGAAGCACATTGAGGTGCACTACCATTATGTCAGGGAGAGACTCTCTGCAGGAGAGATCAGTTTGGCTTATGTGCCAACACAGGATAACCT